>NC_064244.1:28647063-29847063 GCF_003254725.2 Canis lupus dingo
ACGCTCTGGAAAAGGTCAGCCAAAACATTTTCACGTGTCATGGCTCCTTCTCAGACCTTCCATTGTCCTCTATTCACACCCCATGGGTTGCCTACCCCAGTTAGGATAGAAACTCTCCAAGCAGAGCGAACCTAAGCCCCAAGTTACGGCAACATAAACACAAGCTAATTTCTCTCCTTAGGTAGAGCCTGGGCAAAACCAACGTCGGCTGAGTCAGGTCAGTCCAGACCCACAGCGTCGGTGACCCAGGTCCACCCTTCTTGTAGTTGTGCCATCCTGAGCAGGTGGCCCTTGTGTGGGGTCCAGGCCAGCCCACCAACCTGTGAAGGAGACAAGGACGAAGGGAGGTCATGTGCCCTTTCTTAAGGTGGCTTGTGTGACATTTCCATCCATGCCCCACGGGCCGCAGCTCAACCACATGAGTGCTAGAGGAAAACTGACGTTGGGGGACCGTTAGGGTCTCTGCACTTGGCAATATTCCTTCTCCTAACTGGGACTGAGTAATGCCTGTCTTTCCTGCAAGACGGTGGAAGCCACGACGCCAACGCCCCCACCTATCTCGTGTGTGCTGTGGCACGGGCCCTCCGCAAATACATGTTCAGTGAGCAAATGGTATGGGCGAGTGCTAGACAAAGAATCTGTCTCCATGCTCAAGACTCTAAAATCCGGGGGCACCTGGGTGGCTCAGCGGTTGAGCATCTATCTGCCTTTGGCTCCGGGCGTGCTCCCAGGGTCCTGGGATCAAGTCCCACCCACATCGGGCTCCCCATAGGGAGCCTGCTTCTCTCTCTGCCTGTGTCTCTGCCTCTCTCTGGATCTCTTATGAATAAATAATAAAATCTAAAAAAAAAAAAAAAAAAAAAAACCTCAAAAATCCAAAAAGAGAGCAAGCCTGGGGGCGTCTGGGAGGTGCATTCGGCTAAGCGGCCAAGTGGCCAACTCTTGATTTTGGCTCCGGTCATGACCTCAGGTTCGTGGGATGGAGCCCCGCACTGGAGTCAACTGGAGACCCTCTCTTTCTCTCCCTCTGCCCCTTCTGCCCCATTCACATGGGTGCACTCTCTCTCAAAATAAATAAAATCTTTAAAAAAAAAAGGCTTTATTTATTTATTCATGAAAGACACAGAGAGAGAGAGAGAGAGAGAGGCAGAGACAAAGGCAGAGGGAGAAGCAGGCTTCTCGCAGGAAGACTCGATCCCAGGACTGGAAGGTGGGGGAGTAAGGTTTGTGGAGATGATGGGGAAAGCTGTCTGAGCAGGATCCACAGCAAGGATGTGATAGAATGAGATCCGGGTTGCCAGATGAGATGCAGGTAAATTTGAATTTCAGATAAATGAGTTATCATTCAGTATATGTATGTCCCAAGGATGGCACAGACCACACTCATCCTAAAAATGGTATTTGTTGTTTGTGTGAAATTCAAATTTAACTGGGCATCTGTGTTTTCACGCGCAGGGTCTGGCAACCCTCAATGAAATGCTAATTCATGTGTCAACTTGGCCTCTTTCTCTAAAGGGGGAAAACAATGTGCCCTTTAATTTGTTCTGTTGAACTCGATTTGTTAGCTGAACTCGGAAAAAAAAACATGAAGTGAGCTGAATTTGGAGCCCAGCCTCTCGACCATTGCCGAAATAATCAACCTCAAAATCTCAGAAGCTTAACAGAAGAAAGGTGTGTTTCTTGGTTATGGAAGGTTCTGACTCGGATGTTCTTGGCACCTGTCCCCACCCCCACCCCCCACCCCTCCCCTAAGCAGTGGAGCCACCTCCTGGAGTCCTTGGCTTGTGGTCTCAAAGCCGGGAAGGGGCAACCCCACAGGTCACACGGCTCTCCCACGGGCAGGCTTGCGAATGACCTCTTGGCAGCAGCAAAACCAGACAGGTGGCTCCACCCAGATGCACAGAGGCCCAGGAGAAGTCCCCTTCCTGCGTGCCCTGCGCTCACCACCGCCCGGCCAGGAGCCAGTGGAAGGGACGCAGGCTTGGGCACCCCAGGACGCCGCTTACATCCCAGCCCTGCCTTCCTCCGTCCGCGAGACTGGGCGCCACAGTCCTCGGTGGGCTCACTTGGAGAGAGCCTACAGGACCGACCCAGCACGCCGCCTGGCATGCAGAGCGAGCGACGGGCCGGTGCTATAGCATCGTTGCTTCATTTGTAGCCTGTTCAAAGTGCCTCCGTGGCCTGCTGGGTGGTGGTGGTTTCCCAGTAATAACCCAGTAGTATCAAAGATTTTCATATCTTAAATTCTTATTTTTTTTTAAAGATTTCATTTATTTATTGGACAGAGACAGAGAGAGCGCGCGCACAAGCAGGGAGAGAGGGAGAGGGAGAAGCAGACTCCCCGCTGAGCAGGAAGCCCGACTCAGGACCCTGAGATCACGCCCTGAGCCGAAGGCAGGTGCTTCACCAACTGAGCCACCCAGATGCCCCCATATCTTAAATCTTTAAATCTAAGAAACCATCCAATCGAGTTGAGGTTCAATCAAGTTTAGTGACTCGGCTGAGCTCACACAACCACGTGTCTCTAAATACAGCCAGCTCCGTGCCCTCCAAGTAACGAGTGTCCACAGTGTCCCCCCGGGGCGTTTCCACGTGAAGGGGACAGGCTGCATTTGCTGCTCTTTCCAGATAGTCGGGAGGGTCTGCTGCCTTCCCTCTCAGGTATCAGATCTGGGGGCGGCCTGGAATCCAGGCTCCTGCCCCAGGACATTCATGTTGCCTGCAGATAAGCTGGTGGAAGAGCCTGGGAAACGTTCTTTTTCTCCCTGGCTTCAGCGTCCCCCTGACCGCCTGGCATGCCGGAGTCCCCCTCCACGCCCCCCCGCCACCCCCAGCATCTACGGCACCCCAGGGATAACGGCTAAACACACTGTTCCCATGTTAGTCTCCTGCAAAAGTGGGCTGCTGGTGACCACATTCTCCCCCTGCTTTGCCTTTTGGTTCTTGCAGGGACCCAGCACAGAGACCGAGATGGTGAAATGCAATCACCTGTACTGCTTGGGTTAATTTATCTAGACGAGAGCTTTCCTGAACGCAAGGCAACACAAGCCCAGGAAGAGAGAAGCACCTGCTCGACAGGACTTCCCAGGACATCCCAGCCCTGTTGCCACAGCTTTGGCTGGTTTGTGGCTGGGACCTCGCGCAGCTGCCAGTGTCCCAGGATGGGACAGGGGCTGAAAGAAAACATTTTCCCATACCTTAGGGACAAACAGTAACTTCCCCTGTCCTCTCAACCCCAAGACGAGGTGGTGTGCTTCACAGGCAGGTCATGTCCTTCAACATGGTTGACCCACAAAACATCTCAAACCTGTCCTTCTTCACGAGTTATGTTCAGTGAGTAACAGGATTCCCTTCTCTAGTCTGGACACTTCCACGGGGCTAATGACAGTACAGATTACAGATTGTCCCCCCGGCCGACAGGCAAGGAGTATGTTCAGCGCTGTGTTATAAATGAAATGCCTACTTCTCTATAAAGGCTCAAAAAGTACCTTTGACCAAAGTAAGATGAGGTTTATGATTTAGAGCAAATATTTGTCAGGGTGTTGCCTGAGACAGACATCACCATCGCATCCTGTTTGTTCCGCCTTGTGGGAGGGAGGGGCGGGCACCCCAAAGTACGTGGTGCCCATCTCTGTGGTCTCATCTCCCAGGCCTCAAAACTGAGGGGTTCCTAGAACCAAAGACTAGACCAAAGACTCACTATAGCTGACTTTTTCTTTTTTTAATTTTTTTAAAAGATTTTATTTATTTATTCATGTGAGACACACAGAGAGAGAGAGAGAGGCAGAGACACAGGCAGAGGGAGAAGCAGGCTCCCTGTGGGGAATCCAATGTAGAACTTGATCCCAGGACCCCAGGATCACAACCTGAGCTGAAGGCAGATGCTCAACCACTGAGCCACCCAGGTAGCCCATAGCTGACTGTAAAAAAAAAAAAAAAAAAAAAAAAGTTGAGAGCTGCTCACATGATAGCTCTTTTTTTTTTTTTTTTCCACATGATAGCTCTTAACAGAGGTCAGCAACTAAGTCCAGCTTCTCTCTGAAGCTGCTCACCGTTCTTCCTGATGGCCAGGTCCAGCTAGCCAACATACATCACCTCCCCTCCAATAAACAGGAAAAACAGAAGATGGAGAAGGCAGCTTTCAGGAAGGAAATCATTACTGCAGTCGAAAATAGCCGGGTGAGTTCACCCTTGTCACTGAGGGAGGAAGGAGGAGCCGCTCGAGAGAAGAGCTGCTCTCTGCATCATGAGCAAGAGCGTTTGAGAAGCTAAATACGGTGCTGGTTTGAAATCGGGTGTGTGCAAGCCTCAGCTTGAACCCAAGTTCAAAAATTAGACTTTTAAAAAAAATGAAATTACAAAAGAAAAAACAATAACGGGGTAGCAAAAAGAATGATTTACATTTTTTTAAAACTGCTAACCCCAAACAGTATATGATTAAGTGCAGGAAAACACAAAAAGGAAGAAATGTCTAAAAATATGCTTCAGATGTTTATTAAAATAGAAATACGTACGTTTAAATAATACAAATAATATAAAAACATGACCACAGAAGGTGAAAGTTCCCTATTAGCCTTCTTCCCAGAAACAACCAGAGTTAATGGCTTAGCTTTCTAGATTTTTATATGTGTGCAACCAAATACATACCAGGGGAGGGTACTACAAAATACACCCTCGTCCTTTAATATTTTGTCTTATTTATTACTACTTTATTTTTGGAATTCACTTTCTTTTTTTTTTTCCATGACGATTGGACATCCTTCCTTCCTTCCTAGTGCTTTTTAGACATGCTTATACTTTTTCGCTGCTACATAGGATTCCCCTGAGTGGGTATAATAGCAAGTGAATATTTTAACCCACATTTTATTTAAAACATCATAATCATACTGAAAGGCCATTTTAGGGGATCCGATGTAATCATCCTCTCATTATACAAATACACTGCTTTTACCTTTTCGTGTGGTTTTCCCTGCCTATGCCCATCTGCACACACTTTTTTTTGTTTTAATTGATGAAACTGATTTTTTTTTAAGTTGGCTCCATGCCCTTTGCAGGATTTGAACTCAACCTTGAGATCAAGGATCTCAAGGATCAAGGATCAAGGATGCTCTACCGACTGAGCCAGCCGAGCACCTCTGCACCCTGGTTTTAATCACTGAATCCCTCCTACCCAGGGCGAGGTCCTCCTGGGTCCTCAGGATGGTCTCCAAAGGGAACGACAAGACCAGCAAGCGCCAGGCCAAGATGTCATTCCTAAGACTCTCCGGTCGCTCGGTCAATCTAGGGCGGAGTGTAAATAGACCTCTTTGAACAAACTGTAAATATCTTCCTAAAAACCCAAAGGCTGGGATCCCTGGGTGGCGCAGCGGTTTAGCGCCTGCCTTTGGCCCAGGGCGCGATCCTGGAGACCCGTCTCGTCGGGCTCCCGGTGCATGGAGCCTGCTTCTCCCTCTGCCTGTATCTCTGCCTCTCTCTCTGTGTGTGTCTCTCATGAATAAATAAATAAAATTCAAAAAAATTAATGCTTTACATATTTAGAAACCTTGAAAACAGATATTAAATGCTATTTTAGTTAAAAAAATAAAATAAATGCTATATTAGTATTTGCTAAAGTGCTTATGAGGGGTTTAAAAATCTATATGCTATTTAAAAACTGAAACTCAAGTAATTAAGCTTCATACAAACCAAGATGAATTGCAGGAAGGGGCACAGTGCCCTCTGGAAACTCCAGGGGGAAAAAGCAGCTTGTGAGTAATTCATATGCCATATAGTGGTTTCTAGACTATTCACGGAGTCGGGCTGCCAGCACCACAGTCACCCTGGGGCATCACAGGGAAATGCCAACCCCCCCGCCCATCACCCCGCAAGGGCTCCTGAGGATCTACAAATACCTGGGAACCCCAGAACGTGTGGTCTGTGGGGGTCTCTCATCTGGCCCAGTGCACTCGGCTCCCCCGTGTTGTAGCATGTGGCTAATCCCATCCCTTCCTGTGGCCCAGTAACACCAGCAGAGACCACAGTCGGCTCGGGCATCCGTTGATGGACGTCAGGCTGCTTTCACCCTTTGACTCTCACGGTTAAGGCTGCTGTGAATGTTCCTTTACAAGGTTTTGTGTGGACACGCAGCTCCCATTTCTCTCGGGTGCAGAACAGGAGTGGAGTTTCTGGGGCCTGGAGAACCCCAGGTATGAGTACGTCCAATGTCTGAGTTTAATGGTTTGAGGCGCTCAGAGTGTTTCCCAAAGTGGCTGCTCCACTTCACACTCTCTTCACATCATGGCCAGCACGTCATATTGTCTGTCCTTTCTGTTCCGGCCGTCCTCGTGGGTGTGAGGTGGTATCTCCCGCTTTGGATTTGCATTTCCCTGATGCTGAGCATCTTCTCACCTGCTTGTTGGCCATTTGTGGGTCTTGCTTCAAGAATTAGTCAAGTCTCTGGCCCATCTTTTCATTGGCTTGTCTTTTTTTTTTTTTTAATTTAAATTCCATTTGCCAACAGATAGTATAAACCCCAGTGCTCATCCCATCACATGCCCTCCTCAGTGCCCGTCACCCAGTTACTGGGTGATACCCAAACCACTCTCATGATTTGTCTCCCTCTCTAACTTTTCCCACTCAGTTTCCCCTCCTTCCCTTATAATCCCTTTCACTATTTCTTATATCCCAAGTATGAGTGAAACCATATGATTGTCCTTCTCCGACTGACATTTCACTCAGCATCATGCCCTCCAGTTCCATCCACATCGATGTAAATGGTGGGTGTTCATCCTTTCTGAGGGCTGAGGACTATTCCGTTGTATACACAGACCACCTCTTCTTTTTTTTTTTTTTTTTAATTTTTTTTTAAAGATTTTATTTATTTATTCATGATAGTCACAGAGAGAGAGAGAGAGAGAGAGGCAGAGACACAGGCAGAGGGAGAAGCAGGCTCCATGCACCGGGAGCCTGATGTGGGATTCGATCCCGGGTCTCCAGGATCGCGCCCTGGGCCAAAGGCAGGCGCCAAACCGCTGCGCCACCCAGGGATCCCGACCACCTCTTCTTTATCCATAATCAGCTTGTCTTTTTATATGGAGTCGTACACCTGGAAACTTCTATTGTTCCCCTCCGTGTCTTCCTTTTTACCCCTCCCCCACTAAGAGCACTAGACAAGGTGATTACCCACATGGAGCCCCTGGGCTCAGCACGTCAGAGCCTAGTGGAGGGAATAGCACGAGAGGGGCAGCTCGTGTGTTGGGGGGGCCTGGGGGCTTCCCGAAGCAAGGTGTGAAGAGCATTCCAGCTCACTTGTGATCTCAGGTGAGTCTTGCTCTTGATTCCCTTCTCCAACGTAGAAGTTAAGGGACCACTTGTAGTCTGTAGAGGCATGATGTCCCTTGCGAGGTGTAATGTCCCCAGGGACTGGTTGACGAGGAGGGATCCAATTCGAGTCTGAATCCTGTCCCGCCGCTAACCCCCTGGTGACCTGGCCGAGTCCCGGTTGTCCTGGCATCTGCTCCTCAGGTGCACAGAGGACTCAATAATGCCCACTTCACATGCTGGTGACAGGGGCCCGGTGAACCCGAGTGTCCCCAACACCCACCGGTGCCCGGCTGGAACGCAACCTCCAGACAGTAGTTTGCACTCGTGTCAGAAGGACTTTGAAAGGATGGGAAGCGAAACAGGTGGGATGGCGTTAGAGAAGACAAGCCAGGGGCAGCCTGGGGGTGGGGGCGTCCCCGTGGGGGCCCCACGCTGAGGGAGGAAACGCCACAAACGAAGGCGGGGACTCTGGGAACAGTGGGGGACCCGGCGTTGCCCCACGGCCACCGAGCCAGCTGCTGCAGAACGACACCCCTTCCAGGGACCGCGCGCCAGGAATTCCAGGATCTGCACATTCCACCGGCTTCTGTCTGGTTCTCTGTCACTCACCAGGGATTTCCCGGGAAGCTGGGGACAAGGCCTCGGGGCCCGAGCACTTGGTCGCCCTAACGGGAGGCCCCTTGCTGCCACCCCCTTCCCCGAGCGTGCGGGGCGCGGCGCGAGGTGCTCTGAGATGGCAGGAGACTTCCTGCCTGTGGGCCCGCAGTCACCCCCGAAGGACAAGGTACTTTGTCAGTGCTCCGTCCGCAGCCAAGGGCAGCCGTGTGGCCGGCCTCCGGGATGCTGGCCTCCGGTCCTCGCCCTTCGTCCCGGCCTCCACGGACGACATGGGACGGTTGGCCCCTGACACCTGCGTGCAGGCCGGCCTAGGGCCAGCAGCACCGGCCTCCTAGCCAGACCACCGTCACCTGGAGGAAACCAGGGAACCAGCCCCCAAGAAAGTCCCCGACCCCCAGAGGCGTCCTGACGCCCCGCACTGGCCCCCCCACCTCCGAGCGCCCGGTCACACACCCTCCAAGGCCCGCACACACCATGGGCCTCTTTATTTTATATTGACCTTGCAACATCAACCATTTAACGTGAACGATGCAGTGGCATTTCACGCATTCCCATCATTGTGCAGCCACCACCCCTCTCTAGCTCCAACCCCTGCTCGTCACCCCGGATAAAACCTGATGGAGCCCGAGCCGTGGCTTCCCCTTGCCCCTCGCAGCCCCTGCAAACTCCCACCTGCTCTCCGTCCCTGGATGTGCCCACTCCGGCCGTTCCACGGGGGAGGCGGCGCGCACCCGCCTGGTGTGTAGGGTGGCCTTCGCTCGGCACCGGGCTTCAGAGCCCGTGTCTGTACTTGTTCCTTTTATGGCTGAACGTTTCACTATGTGTGGAGACCACGCTTTGTGTGTCCATTCATCCGCTGGCGGACATTGGGTCCTTTCCCTTCTGGCGACTATGAATGACGCCGCCAGCAACAGTGGCAGACGAATGTCTGTCTGCAACCTGCTTGCAGTTGTGGGTCACCTGCCCAGGAGAGGGGTTGCTGGTTCACAGGGTCATCCCATGTCACTTTTTGAGGACCCCTTGAGCTGTTTTCCATAGACCCTACCATTTTGCATTCCTACCGGTGATCTACAAGGCTTCCAATCTCCCCAGTCCTCACTGACACTTGTCTTTTCTGTTTTTTTTTTTTTAATAGGTTAGCCATCCAGTGGGGGTGACATAGTAGCCCATGGTTTTGCCTTGCGTTCCCTCATGACTAATGATGTTGAACGTCTTTTCCCTCGCTTGTTGGCCATCCGTATGTCTTTGGAGGAGCGTCTATTCAAGTTCTTCGCCCATTTTTTAACTGTTTATCTTTTTGTTGTTGAGTTGTAGGCATTCTTCACATATCCCGGATGAGTTCATCTGCCTTTTTGTTTTTTAAAGGTTTTATTTATTCATTCATGAAAGAGACAGAGGGAGAGGCAGAGACCTAGGCAGAGAGAGAAGCAGGCTCCATGCAGGGAGCCTGACGTGGGACTCGATCCCAGGACCCCAGGATCACGCCCCAAGCCAGAGGCAGATGATTAACTGCTAAGCCATGCAGGCATCCCCCCGCACTTTCTTTTTTACCCCCTAAAGATGTATTTTTCAGTGATCTCTACACCCAACGTGGGGCTTGTACTGGCTCCAAGTCACACACTCCACTGACTGAGCCAGCCCGGCACCCTGAGTTCAAATGCTCTTATTATTGCTCTTAACCCACTCCTTTCTTACGTGCCTGCCTCCAGTCCTAGGTGGAGGGCTCCTTAAGGGCAGGGCCTGTGCCTTCAAAAACAAAACAAAACACCTCTAGTCCTTGAGCTTCGAATGGTGCCTGGCCCGGCGTCGCATAACTGGTGTGTGCTAAATGACCTGTGACAAAGCATGACTCACCCGTTGCATTCATGTTCTTGTCTTCTGTGTGCACCGGAGCCTTGGCGCTCTGGGCTTTCCGCTGTGGCGGGAAGCAGCCTGATGTAGAGCCTACTGGTTAAAAGCCTTGGCAGGCAGAGGTCTGTGCCCGATCAGCACCCCTTCCCTTTCTTCAGGCAACAGAAGCCCTCGTTCCTGGGAACTGACTCCATGGGGTTCAGGTGGGGCCACTGCCCACCCAGGGGCAGTCACAGGCCAGGCCTGGGGAACCGGAGGACCTCACCCCTGGCCACCTGATGGGTTTAATATGGGCGTGGGACCAAAGCTAGGAAACCAAAGCCCTCTCCAGGTCACCACAGAAGCAGCTCTATCCCCTGGGAGAGGGGAGTGGCCTGGTCATGAACTGTGGTGGCTGTGAAGCCTGTCCAGTGTCTGGAGAGAAGGACTGATTCTCCCCAACACACACACACACACACACACACACACCAGTGACACTATTTTAGCCTCTGGATCAGCCATGCTGAAAGCCGACATTTAGACTTTTAAATTACCTGACCCAAAATATTCTCTTCCTTAAGATAGTTTGACTTGGGTTTCTATAATTTGCCACAGAAAGCCAAAGAGCACAGAGTTGAGTGTCAAACAGAGCTTTGCATGAATCCCAGCTTCGCTGTTTACTGGTAAGGTAATTTTGGGCAAGGCTTCCTCCTCTCCGGTTCCTCATCTATACAGTATAAAATCTAGCTATTTTGAGTTAAAACACAGAACAACTAAACTATATTGTAAATACTTTGCCATTGGACCTGAGTAGCTTAGGATCGTAACAGATAATTAAAGCCATCAATGAAAAGGCTTCTTTAATGAGTTGAGAAACTCTTAGCCAGGGGACGGTTGTGAAGCCCCCAGCTCATGAGACCGTGGCGCCGCGGCACAGCTCCTGCAGAGGACCTGGGCCTCGGGGAGGGCAGCCCGGGAGCTGCTGGCCTGCACCCGCCCAGCGTCCCTGCCACACGCCCCGGGCCCCCGGTCCTGTGCTTTGTAACGTGCATCTCCTCTTCCGTTGCTTGTTCAACGTCCACCTTTCCTGCGAGGCTGGACTCCGGGGGGCAGGGGCTGCAACCACCGTGTCCACCGCCCTGCCGTCTGCCTGTGTCTCTGTGTATCTCTCATAAATAAATAAAATCTTTAATAAAGAAATGCAGAGGAAGGGCGGATCTCTCTGCGTGAGCTGGGAAGTCCATCTTCTCCTGCCCCGACCCAAACTGAGTGACCCGTCGGCTCTGCTGGGCCTGCAGCCTGCACACAGCCCATCACGGGGCTTCTCAGCCGCCGTCACTGGGTGAGCCCCTTCCTACAATACATCTTCTCTTCTCTCTGTATAACTTGTTGGTTCTGTTCTTTGGAGAATCCTGGACAAATAGAATCTGCCTCCTTCTCACATCTTGTTCTCTGGCGACTCAACAGTTGTCTGTCCTGCCGTAGGCCTGGTCCTCACGACCCTCCTGAGAGGAAGGGTCAGTCTCCTCTGGGGTGTGCTGCACAATCCCTAAGTTGACTTCCCCTTCCTGGGACTCTCCTGCAGTCGCCCTCATGCACCACCCTGGAGGAGGGCCTGCCCTCAGGGGGACCCCTTCATCCTTCGAGGGTTGTTCATCCACTCGTCTGCCTCCCGGATACGGACACGGTGGCTTTAGTGCCCAGTGTGGGCCAGGCCCGGGGCCCAGGTGTGAGGGAGGCTTAGGAGCACATGTCCTCAGGCGTGAGGCACCTCCCAGCCGAGCCCAGCCCTCCCCACTCGCAGATCACAAACCTGGTGATTCTTACACCATTTCGGTGTTCACCGAGGGCTGTCCCTCAGATGAAGGCGGGTCCGCCCTGCCTTCCAGACAACGTGGGGAGTCCGCGCCCAGCTGAAGCCTGTTGAGTCTGTTTGCTAGAAGGGCTGATGGCTATCAGGACGTGATAAGAGAGCTGTCACCTGGCCTGGTTGCCACCCATCACGTCCACACTCAGTAAAAGAAGGAATTGTGGAACAGCAAGGGGTAGTGGATGGGGCAGGGTCCATTTGGACCCTTTTCCTTAAAAAGGAAAAAAAAGATTTTATTTATGGGGCACCCTGGGTAGCTCAGTGGTTGAACATCTGCCTTCGGCTCAGGGCGAGACCCCAGGGTCCCGGGATCGAGTCCCACATCGGGCTCCCCGCAGGGAGCCTGCTTCTCCTTCTGCTTGTCTCTCTGTGTCTCTCATGAGAAGATTCATAAAATCTTTTAAGTTATTTATTTATTTGAGAGAGAGAGAGAGAGAGAGAGAGAGAAAGAGCGCACAAGCAGGGGCAGAGGCAGAGGGAGAAGCAGGCTCCTTGCTGAGCAGGGAGCCTGACATGGGGCTCGATCCCAAGACCCTGGGATCATGACTCGATCCAAAGGCAGACACGTAACCAACTGAGCCAACTGAGGCACCCAGGTGCCCGTGGACCCCTTTCCTTTGATCCGATGGCTTTGGCACAGAAACCCAGGAAGTGATTTAATGGTCCCTGCATCCTCTGCAGCACCCCTGCCCCTGCCCCGTCCTGGCCGCGGCAGGGCAGCAGTCGTGGTTAAGGGTGACTCTTGGTCATCTGGCTTCACATGGCTTCCCTGCAGAGCACCTGCCCAATGGACTCGCGGCACCTTTGGGTGAAGACTTCACATTGGCTGGAGGGGGTGTCTGACTGACCCCCTGAGCCAGGTCCGGGTCATCCAGGGGCACTCAGTCCTCGCAGGGAAGAGAGGCAGGGGAAGGGGAGAGGGGCAGGGGGCACGCAGAGTCCTGGAGGGAGGTGCTCCCTCACAGAGCTGGTGGACTTCTCGCCTGGCCTTTGTGGGGTGTGTGGGTGGCATGAGACCCAGCCCGGCATGTCTATCTATTAAGTTAGGGCTCAGGGCTTTTGCTTTTGCTTTGTTCTCTTACTGTTACACTTTCCTTATTAACCTCAAGGCCTGCTGTCCTTGCAAAGTGATCCAAGTGGGGACTACCGAGTTCAGCTAGCTCACCAGCTGCCACTCCGGACCCACATCGAACCCAGTCTAGGCCGCGTGAGGAATACAATTTATACCTCAAAGGTATATACCTTAAAGGTTTATACCTTTAAACCACATGAAGAAATAAAAGGTCAGCAGCAGCAGGGAGCAAGGGGGTCCATCAGCCCACCAGAGTCACAGCCTGCCCTAGCCACCTCGGACCGCTCTGCCAGGCCCCTGGACGCGCTGGGGAGGGGTCAGCTGGCGGAAAGTGAGGGTACCCCATGGACAGTACTCATTGGTCCACCTGTTCAGCAACACTCTCCTGCCTCTTTTTTTTTTTTTTAAGATTTTATTTATTTATTCGTGAGAGACAGAGAGAGAGAGAGAGAGAGAAGCAGAGACACAAGCAGAGGGAGAAGCAGGCTCCCTGCGGGGAGCCCAATGCAGGACTCGATCCCGGGACTCTGGGGTCACACCCTGAGCCAAAGGCAGACACTCAATCCCTGAGCCACCTGGGTGTCCCTCTCGCTATACTTTTCACCCGCTCTACACAAACGGTCTAAGTGGGCACTGATAGTGTTTTCCAAATGCTGGTTCCTCCTTGGTCTGCAGCCAGGGGCCTGACCCACATGGGGCCAGTCAGAGCCTTTTCCTACATCTGCCCTGGGTGGGCAGAGACATGATGAGGTCTGGTTCCTCCTCAGCACGAGGCCACAATGAGGCCAGCGTGGAGCAAGTCTCTGCTGGAACCCCCGATCCAGTAGGTTCCTGGGCCTCTGTACTGCAGCTTCATTAACAGTTCGGTTACACGAGCCAGTAAGTTCCCTGCCCCAGGCTGGGTGGCGATGGGGTTCGGCGGGCAGGTGGCTCATCAGGGAATCTCTTGGTGTCAGCAGCTGTGGAAGGGCAGCAGGGAAGAGTATGGGGTGAAGGAGAAGCCACACTGCCGTGCAGCCACCAGAACTGCCTTGGGAAGCCCCCTGGAAACCTAGAGTGGGCCTCCTGAGTCCTGGGGGCAGGGGGCAGGTCTTTCCTCCCCTGGAGGACCAGTCCGTGGATGTGGGCCTGGGAGGGGCATGGCCTCGGGCACGTGGCCCTCCCTCCAGCTGACACAGTCCCTCAAGGGGCTGCCGGGGGCGCTCCCAGCATTTGGGGTGGCGATTTATTCATTCGTGAACTGGAACAGGGTGATACCTCATAGCATCCACATATTTCTCCTTTTCCCTAAACTGCTCTGAATCACATTTTGGTTCCTAAAGAGTCCTGATCTTTTCGGAGGGAAGATTGTCCCTTCTGGTTAGAAGGGTCACGTTGTTCATGCCAGCACGCATGGAGGGGCAGCAGGTGACCGCAGGGACCAGAAGGCACTTCGATAAGAACGGAGAGAGGAGCCGAGCTGTGGGAAAGCACAGAGACAGCCTGAGCTGCCTTCATCCCAGCCTGGCCTCCATCGAGGGGGCTCTTACGCAGACAACCTAATGCGGTCAGAAACTGTCTACACTACAAAGAAACTTTAGGTTCTGTGGCCCAACCTTCTCCTTTTTTAGACGTGAAGCAAACCCAGCCCCAGAATGAGTGGGATTCCTGACATCTAGGCTAGCGCCCTGAGTCAGTTTCCTAGGGCTGCCTCAACAAATGACCATATTCTCTCATGGTTCCGGAGGCCAGAGTTTGAAATCCAGGTGTCGGTGGCACCACGCTCCCTGCAAAGGCTCGAGGAGAGGGTCCTCCCCGGCCCCTTCCAGCTTCCGGGGGCTCTAGCTTTCATGGCCTTGGGGCTGAGTCCCTCCCGTCGCTGACTCCATGCTCACGTGGCTTCTCCCTCAGCTGTTCTCCTGGGAGGACACTGGTCATTTAGGGTCCCCCCTAAATCCGGGATGATTATCTCAAAATCCATAATCATACCTACAAAGACCTTTTTGCAAATGAGGTCACATTCACAGGTCCCAGGGGTTAGGACATGGGGTTTTTGTGGGGCACCGTTCAACCCCCTACCTGTTCCTTGGGGGAAATCCCATGTCCTGCCACGAAGGGGGTGCTTTACCAAAAAAGGTGTGGGTTACTCTTTTATTTGGGTGTTTACACGAGTGTGCCCAAACTGGTTTCCAACTTCTGTCCTCATAAAGTTTTCTAATATTCTAAAAGAATCTAAAAAAAATAATAATAATGAGGCCAAATTACAGGATGGAGCTGTTGGAAAGTTTCAAATGGATCTCTTTAAAAAAAAAAATTATTCATTTATTCATGAGATAGATAGAGAGAGAGAGAGAGAGGTAGAGACACAGGCAGAGGGAGAAGCAGGCTCCCCGCAGGGAGCCCGACATGGGACTCGATCCCAGGTCTCCAGGGTCACACCCTGGGCCAAAGTCGGCGCTAAACTTCTGGGCCACTGGGGCTGACCCAAGTGGATCTCTTTATACAGAAATGAAACAATCTGTAAAATCTATTGTTAAGTGAGAAAAGGTAGGAGCCGAATAAGTGCATTGACATTTGTGTTACTGTGGGTGTGTGTGTGCATGTGCATGGAATATTCTGGAAAGACACCTAAGAAACTTAACAGCAAGGCTGGAAGTCTGTGCAGAAGGAACACATCTATTTTCTGCAGGATACTCTTAAGTCTCACTTGACTCTTCTTTTTTATTCGCTAGGTGAATCATTTTAAAATTAGATGTTAAGTAATACGGATATGTGATACTGGCACCTTTTTTTTTTTTTTTTTTATATTGGCTTTCTAAGGGTGACATCTGTGGTGCCTGTCTTCTGACATTGTAGAAATGTTAGGCTCTAAGGTCACAAGTCTACATCACAGGCTTCCTGTCCTGCCAACCAGGCTGAGCCACCGAGTCAATATCAAGGTTAGCTTCCTGGGTCCACAGGGGAGGGAAGGCTCCCCCACATGCACTCAGGTACGGCCCACAGAAGAGCCAGGCCAGGTGACCCCAATATGCAAATAAAGCTGGTGGACCAAGATGATAGGCTTCAGGGCTGTTTCTGGGAAGGGCTACCTCGGAGCCAGGGGTGCCCCCTCAACTCCGTGCCCCCGGGCACTGCCACCACACACCTTGAGGATGCTCTTGGCGATGGACTGACCCAACAGCGCTGAGAGCTAACGGAGCCCCCAGAAGCCACTGTGTGCTAGTGCTCGGAGGATGGAGCACAGGTGGGGGACACGGGAAGCCCATCTGCCTCGGGGGCAGAAACCATTCCGTGTGTCGTGCCACTGAACACTACTCGATCAGGTTCTACCTTCTCCTGTCCGGGGGGTGGGCTAAGTGTCAAAGGTGCCGTGGGAAGAAAAGCCGGAAAGAAAGGAAGAAAGAAAGCCAGAAAAAAATGACAAGAGGAAGAAGAGAGAGAGTAGAAAAGAGATGACAGGTCGGACAGGAAGGAGCCAGCCAGGCACCCGCTTTGGGCTGTTTTTCTTTAAGTATACTCTATTATTTTGTTTAAAGATTTTATTTCTTTATTTTTAGAGTGCGAGCTGGAGGAGGGGCAGAGGAAGAGGGAGAGAGAGTCTTTAAGCAGGCTCCCTGCCGCGAAGGAGCCCCCTACAGGGCTCAATCCCAGGACCCTGAGATCCTCACCAGAGCACAACCAACTAAGCCACCCAGGTGCCCCTAAAATATGCTTTATTTTTAAGAACAATCTTAGGCTCAACAGCAAAATTGAGCTGAGGATATAGATTTCCCACACACACATCCTGCTTGCCCCACTGTCAGCACCCCGCACCACAATCCCGTTGGCTTGGAGGTGGCACGCTTTTTCTTTCTGGCACGCCAGAACCAGGGCTTTTCTGATCCAACCCGTCCTGGCCAACCACCTGCCTTTTGCTGGGGGAGGGAGTGGCAGCAGGAGAGGATCCAGGACCCCCCCCCCCACTCCTTGTATGCACCTTCAATGGGTTCTTTTCTCACCCCACGTCCCGGCCTGGCCTTCGAGGCACCTGTTCCCTGAACTCCTGGTCTTTTTTGGAGTCTCGGAGCTTGAATGGGTTCGCTTCTGAATGCCCTGCCTCTGTGCCGGCCCTGACTTTTCCGCTTCCTCTGGTCTGTTAGGTCATTTGACCGTCAGCCTTCTATTTTCCAGTGGCTGACTCCCTTTCTGCTCTCTTTAAACCCAAAACTCTATGTCCTTTTTATTCTGCTAATGCCATTTCTGGAGACCTTGGGGAGGGAGCCAGGGTACAGGCATGCACTCAATCTGGATGATGCTGTCTCCAGTTCCACCTTGTATTATCGTCCCCCTCACCCACCTCTCTAATGAATGCCCTGGCAATGTGACTTGCACTTTGGTGTTCAAACCTGAGTGTACTTGAATGGCGTGTGACTCCGTGGCAGTTTATGATAGTGGGGTATGTGTTAGAAATCTCCTCTTGTCTCAACTCTTTTCAGCCTCTTCCACTTTGTTACATCGAAGTTTAGTCCTTCTGGTTGCTGCCGGACGTCACCTCCAACTCTTTGCTCCCGTATATTAGAATTTGACCAGCATTTTAGCGCTGCTTTTTATACCCCAGAAAATGTCTTTTCGGTGCCTACCCAGGAATAGAGAGCTGGGACATAGGATTTGCACATGTCCGAGACAGTGAGTACCGCCAGATTTCTCTGCAAAGTGACTGTGGCCGTGAAAACTTCTCAGAGGCCTTACCATCTCCATTGGGACCCTCCCCAAGGAGGACAGAAGGGCAGTGTTTCTCAAAATCACGTGACCATGGGGCCCTTTCCTTGAAGAACATCTTGAGCCTTCAGGGTCTCACAGAATCTGACAGAGAGCACACGGCACAGGAAGACCAATGCGCTGCTTTGGGAGATAGATGGCCAGAGACTAAAAGCTGGAAACCTGGCTTGTCTGTACCTAACAGAGCCATTCCATGTAAACTTCAGTGCACAGTGAATTCTTATTTGCCAGCTACTGTAAGAACTTATCTTTCTGTTATCTGGGAAAAGACAAGATGTTCTTCATAACACTTTGTTATTTACTTCTGGTAGGAGTCAAGACTAACCTTGGAATTCTTTAATATTTTTATGTTTTAGGGCCTTGGGCAACTGAGTGAGTTTCACTGGTCAAAACTGACTATTCTAGTAAAATATGAGCCTGTGGTCATGAATTGCTGATAAAAATACCAAGACTAATGCTCAGTTCTGACAGGCAGATACACTGGTATGCACTTTATACAGTGGTATAAAGAAGAGAATTGACTTAAAAACTTTAAAATTAAAAATAGTAATTCGATAGGGGTGCCTGCATGGTTCAGTCAGTTAATTATCCGACTCTTGATTTCAGCTTAGGTCATGATCTCAGGGTCCTGGGATTGAGCCCCGAGTGGGGCTCCCATTCAGCAGGGAGTTGGCTTGAAGATTCTCTCCCTCTGCCCTTCCCCCACTCGCTTTCTCTCTCTCAAAATAAATAAATAAAATCTTTAAAAAATAGTAATTGGATGTCAAAGGTAACATGGATTTGAAATGAAGAAAGGCTAACCCAACATAGGATTATGCTATCACCACCATTAAAACAATCTGGAGTTAAAATGTGTAAACTGGCTAAGGCTTAGCCCAGTGCCTGGCACAGAAGAGATACAGTAAATAATTGTTGAAGAGATAAATGAAAAAAATCGATAGCAAAAGCCCTACAGTGGAAGATTTGGGGTTAAAATTTTAAAAGTATACAGATATCACAGCTATTGCTCTGAGAAAATTTTCTCCTAAACCGTGTGTGAGTAGAATCCAGAGAGTCAGGCTAGAGCACCTCACTTCTAGGGTAAAGGATATGTAATGGATACATACTAAGATATCTGTTCATCTGTCTTTTCTGGGAACTTGGCCACCAGACCAATGGATGTGGACTTCTGGGAGCCATATTTCTGCCATACGACTCTATGCCCTGGCTTTAGTTGATTGGATCAAGTTGGACACAAGACCCCAAGCTGGGCCAATCAGATTCTCTCTCTGGAAATTTGATTTTGAATTATGCAAACTTGGATAGTCTAGTCCAGGGGTTCTCACTCTAGGTGTTTTTTTTTTTTCTTTTTTAAGATTTATTTATTTATTTGAGATAGAGCATGAGCACGAGTAGGGGGAGGGGTAAAGGGGGAGGAAGAAGTAGGGAGTAGGACTCCGGGGCTCAATTCCAGGACCCTGAGATCATGATCTGAGCCAAAGGCACAGATGCTTAACCAACTGAGCCACCCAGGCGCCCCTCACCCTAGGTGATTTTTCACTTCCTCCCCTGCCCCTGGAACATGTGTGGCCTGTGCTTATGAATGTTTTGAAAATTGGGACACCCGACTTACCTGCTTGGCCGCAGCACCTGAAACTCCACCTCATTCTACCAACTGCTCATCATTATATATAAAGTACTCCATAGGTGCACCTGGGGGCTCAGTCCAGCATCTGCCTTCAGCTCAGGTCATGATCCTGGGGTCCTGGGATCGAGCCCCACATCGGGTTCCTGCTCGATGGAGAGTCTGCTTCTCCTTCTCCCTCTGCCTCTCCCCCTGCTTGTTCTCTCTCTCTCCTCTCTGTCAAATAAATGAAATCTTAAAAAAAAAAAAAAGTAAAGCACTCTGTAGAGCTGCTAATTGCACTTGCTAATGATTTCTATTTTGCATGTTATTTTGTATTTATAGATACATCATCAGTCTTGGTCCTGGTTTCATTTCTATATATACAGAAGTTCAATAACAGTTGTGAAGTAGGGTTAAGCCACCAAAATGGTCTTTGATACTCAGTTTCCTCCTGGAAGATATATTTTTCTTTATCCAACCTTTAGGAATATTGTCAATTCATTCCTCATCCATACATAGACCTTTTTTTTTTTTTTTAAGATTTTATTTATTTATGAGAGACACAGAGAGAGAGAGTGAGAGGCAGAGACACAGGCAGAGGGAGAAGCAGGCTCCATGCAGGGACCCTGACATGGGACTCGATCCTGGGTCTCCAGGATCACACCCTGGGCTGAAGGCAGGTGCTAAACTGCTGAGCCACCCGGGCTGCCCCCATATGTAGACTTTCTTAATTATTTAGGAGTTACGGACCCCCCTGAAAATCGGATGGTGGATCTTCTCTCTAGAAAAACACACATGTGCACTCTATTTTGCATACGAATCTGAGGGTTCATAGGCCATTGTAATTATCCCCCAGGTTATGAACCCCTGCATTATTTATTTGGTGCCTAGTATGATCTGGGTGGTAAGGGAAAGAGGATGAAAATGTCTAGTTCTACCTTTGAGAGGAACACAACTCCACAGGACTAGCGAACAGTAAACACCCAGGTACAACCCAGGTGCTACGTGCTAAGAGAAGGGTCGTAGACAGTACACGGTAACCCAGAATAGAGGAATTTAATCCAGAGTGGGAAGTAAGGAAAGATTTGTGGAAGAAGGCACATCTGCACTGAGAATTCTTACAAGCAGAAGAAAGCACGGCCTGTAGAAGAATAGGGGAAGAATGTTCCAGACCGAAGGAAAAGCATGTCTACAAGCAAAGGAGCACGGCCAGCTCCTGGATCAGAAAAATGTGTGGAGCAGCTCTACTAATCATCTGTCGTTGGCCCTCAGCCCCATCCCTGCTTTTCTCCCGATTGCAGGGGCTGAGTCAGCGAACCAGCCTTCCCAGAGCCCTCTGCCAACTGGCTTCTGGCGAGTGCTGCCAATGGAAAGAGGTGGTAGAAGACAGGAGACAGGAGAAGGCACGTCCCCCGGCTGTTGGTAGTATCTGCAGTCACGGCATCGGGAGAGCCAGGGAGGGGACGCCCAGGCTCCAGCAGCGGTGGGGCCCAGGCAGTGGCAGTATGGCACTGGGCCGGCCTGGGCACGAACACTGGGGAGCAGCATTTCCCCTCTGGCTCCAGAGTTTCAGGCCGCTCCTAACCTCTGGGTAACCTTCTCTGTTTTGCCTCGCCAGCCCTTTCAAGTTCTGGAACGAATTCCCTACATTATACTGCCTCCATTTAAGATACCTAGAGTGGCTTGTGCTCTGGCTGGACACTGACCAATGCAGCGATGACTCGGAGACTCTAGTGAGGGCTGGAGGAGGGCTGTGGTGAGGGCTGTGGTGGACTAGGTCACCGAGGGCCAGATCCTTGAAGCTCATCTTAGGACATGGCCAGTGTTTGGACTTGATCCTAAGAGCAGTGGAGGCCCAGAAAAGGTTTTCAAGATGTGCTCAGCTCAGTCATTTTCGATTTTGATGAAGATCACTTGGACTGTAATGTAGAGAACAAGTTTGGGACACCTAAACTGAAGACCAATTAAGAAAGCTTTCACGCTCACCTAGGAGAGAACTAGACGGTGGTCTGTACTAGTGCAGAGGCAGTGAGGTTGGAGATTCTGAAGGAAGGATTTTTATGAGGTGGCATGGCCAGAACGTAATGGGGTATTGTGGCAAACTGGAGATAGCTACACATCCATTGGCAAGTCTTCTCAGTGATAGGTGGGCTTCTCCTTTCGAAATTTGGGTGTGTTCTGTAACTTCTCAGACAAGTAGAATGTGGCAGGAGGCACGCTGTGCCCATCTGTGGGCTCAGACCTTAAGAGACCAGCAGCTTCCATTTCTTGTTTTTTGGAACTTATGTGTTCTTGGACCACAACTACCATACTTTGAGAAGCACACGCCAAGCGGAGAGGACACACCTACATAGCTGCTCTTGCTGACAGCCAGCAGCAGCTGTCAGCCACGGGAGAGCACCATGTTGGAAGTCTTCAGTCTTCCCACCCAGCCATTGACTTCAGCAGCATCCTAGACCCAAGCAATTCCCACACATCTGACCCCATTCAACCCACAGAACCATAAGGGATAATAATACATTGCTAGGCCACTAAGTTTTGGGGTGGTTGGTTACACAGCAAAGGGAAATAGGAATAGATGTGGAAGGAGAGAAAGAAGACAGAATCAAGGATGATATCCCCAGTTCTGGTTCAGACCCAGAATGGAGCCAGACTCTACTCAGATGGAGACTGGGAGCAGATGAGCACTTTGTGGGACTGGGTGGAGGTGGGTAAATGAATCTATCCTAAACTAGGAAATATTTATTTTGGGGATTTAATTAATATTTTTCCTAGAAAAAAATATTTTTCCTAGATATCCTAATATGTTTTATCTTCAGCATTATATTTTCAGATGCTAATCAGATTTATATTTTATAGATCTCTATCTTTAAGACCCTCAAAAATATTAATTTTAGTATCTTCTGCAATAAGAAAGCCGCCCTTCTCAAAAGTATCAGCAGGAACTGGTACCTATTTCATCACATGTGGTCTTTGTTGATCTAGGGATCAACTTCCATGTCTCTTATGCATTCATCTAATATTTATTCATCATCTGCCAGGTATTCAGCATTATTCTAGGGCCATAATTCTACACAAGATAGAGAATATACCTGCTCTCATGGACTTTATACATTCTGATTAGCAGGCAGACAAAAAAAGAAAAAAACAAGTAAAGAATGTAATTACCAATTTGATAAAAATCAATGAAAGAAATAAGTAGGGGGGAGGTGAGAGAATAAGAGTTGAGGGGAACCTACTTTAGATAAGGTGGTCAGGGAAGGTTTTCTTTTTTCCCTTATCTTTTAAAAAATTATTTATTTACTTACTTATTTGAAAGAGAGAGACAGAGACAGAGAATAAGCACAGGAGCAGGGGCAAGGGAGAGGGAGAAGCAGGCTCCCCGCTGAGCAGGGAGCTGGATGCAGGGTTCAATCCCAGGACATTGAGATCATGACCAGAGCCGAAGGCAGACACTAGCCTGACTGAGCCACCCAGGAGTCCCAAGGGAAGGTTTTCATGTCGAAACTCGAGGAAGTGGAAAGAGCCAGCTGTGAGAAGAGGTGTAGGAGGGGAAGTGAGGGTTAGTAGCTATGGGACCCACAGGGTGTAGAGGCCCCTGGGTGGTTAAAAGCTTGACTGGATTCCAGGAACTGAAAGTCTAGTGTGTTTGGAGTGTAGTGAGCAAGAAGTGTACAAGATGAAGCTGGAGAAAGATGCAAAGGTTGGGATAAGCAATACCTTTTAGGCCATACTAAGGGGTTTGCGTTTTATTCTACTGCAAAACATAAGCAGAAGCATGAACATGATCCAATTGACATTTTAGGAAGATAATGGTCAACCCAGGCAGAAGGGCAAAGGATAGAAAGAAGGCCGGGACCAAGGTTTCATTCTGATTTTCTTTTCCTTGGACTCAAGTCTCTCCCTCTGAAAGGCGGGTGTGGGGCCTCAGTGCCAACAGATCAGCAGTGATTCCCAAGCAGCTGGGTATGAATAACACTCACATTGGACTCCTGTTTTGTACAAAGACTTGAAAGATCTTTCACGGGGATGGTATTTCCCACTTCTTTCCATCAATCACCCACTTCCCCCCAAACTTGAGGTTTCGTTCTGCTGGGAACTGAGGCCTCTAAAATACACCCAACCGCTTAGTGGCTTTCAGGCTTCTTCACCATAGACAGGATTTGTTGTTTATCAAGTTCCTTGGCAACTAGAATAGGTGATGAAGATCCCAGAGCAGGCATAGAATTTTGGATTAAACCGGTTGGTTTTGTTTTTATGTTTTTTTTGTCCCTACACAGGGGTCACAAGACTTGTACTACCAACAAAACTAAACTTCTGTGAAAAGGATCATTAGCCTTAAGTTCAGATCCCTCATATCCAGTGCTTAAAGTTTCTCACTCCATCTGAATATTGGTAAAACACCCCTCACTTGAAACGTTTTAACATCGGGCAGCCCCGGTGGCCCAGTGGTTTGGTGGCTCCTTCAGCCTGGGGTATGATCCTGGAGACCCGGAATCGAGTCCCACATCGGGCTCCCTGCATGGAGCCTGCTGCTCCCTCTGTGTCTGCCTCTCTCTCTCTCTGTCATGAATAAACAAAAATAAAATCTTAAAAAAAAAAAAAAGAAACCCACGGTAACATAATTCAGCAAATATCCTTAAAAGCCTCAACATTCAGAGGTTGATGGCAATACAGGAAAAAGGCTCTTTATTGTTTTTGCTAGTTTTTATATTTTACAATTTTTTTTTTTTTTTTACAATTTTTTTAAGAAAGTAGGCTCCACATCCAATGTGGGGCTTAAACTCACCACCTTGAGCTCAAGAGTGAATGCTCCACCAATTGAGCCAGTCACGTGCCCAAAAGTTTTTTTTTTTCCTCTTCAGTAATCTTCAAGAACAAGGTGGGGCTTGAACTCCTGACCCCTAGACCAAGACTCACATGGTCTACTAAGACAGCCAGGCTCATTATTGCTAGTTTTGTTTTGTTATTTAAGATATTTTATTTATTTACTTATTTGACAGGGAGAGAGAGAAAGAGCAAGTGCAAAAACAGGCAGAGCAGCAGAGGGAGAAGCAGACTCCTTGCTGAGCAGAGAGCAGGATGTGGGGTTCCATCTCAGAAACCCCAGATCATGACCCCAGCTGAAGGCCCATGCTTCACCCACTGAACCACCACACAGTGCCCCATCATTAATGCTAGCTTTTTTTTTTTTTTTTTAATGGGTCAATAGTTCAAGTCAGTTCAAAAACATGGGTAACATTGTAAAAGTAACCCTGGAGACCCCTTTCTCCTCCTACCACTGAGGACAAAGTGAAAAGACAGCTCCAACCGGGAAGCAGGCCTCCCACACTTTGGTTTTGTACTTTGTAGCCTACAGAACTGTGAGAAGTTTCTGTTGTAAGTTTGTGTGTATATATCCATTCATCCATCTATCCACACATATACCATATACTTGGAGAGTAAGGAAGTAAGCACCTTCCTAAAACATCATGGTTAGTCAGCAGAAAAGTCAGCCGCGCCCACTGGTCCATAGTGGGTTCAGACGTCAACTTTGCACTTAATTTTTGTGTACTCCTAGAAACGCATTTGGTCCGACGTATACAGATGCAATTAAGGTGTGTAAATGTGGGATCCCTGGATGGCGCAGCGGTTTGGCGCCTGCCTTTGGCCCAGGGCGCGATCCTGGGGACCCGGGATCGAGTCCCACATCGGGCTCCCGGTGCATGGAGCCTGCTTCTCCCTCTGCCCGTGTCTCTGCCTCTCTCTCTCTCTCTGTGACTATCATAAATAAATAAATAAATACCTTAAAAAAAAAAAAAAAAGGTGTGTAAATGTAACACACACACACACGGCCTCCAAGGTCCACCGTCTGATAGGTTTCCTAAGCTCTTCCTGGGGTGAAGAAACATTGTACAAAGCTGTTACAGTATTTCCGGAATCTGAATGATTTAAGCAGGAAGGCAGTTCTGGCTACCAAGATTCACTCCGATGAGTTCTTCTCGGGCCGTGTCTGGAGAGGAACCCTAGGCCTGGGCGCGCACACCTGCCACGGGCCTGGGCGCGCACACCTGCCTCAGCCTGAGCGCTCACACCTGCCTCAGCCTGAGCGCTCACACCTGCCTCAGCCTGAGCGCTCACACCTGCCTCCACGGGCCGGGCGCTCACACCTGCCACGGGCCTGGGCGCGGACGCCTGCCTCAGCCAGAGCATGCACACCTGCCTCAGCCTGAGCGCTCACACCTGCCACGGGCCTGGGCGCTCACACCTGCCTCGGGCCGGGCGCGCAGGCTGCCCGGGCCTTCGGGGAATCCCTGTCCGGACTGCCTGGCGGGGGTCCGCGCTCTCGGGCTGAGAGCAGCAGCCTCTCCTTCCACCTCCCCCCAGAGCCGGGGATTCCGGGGGGGCCCGACAAAGGTTGGGGCGGGGGTGCGCGGGGTGACGGGAGGCCTGCTCCGCGCGGCGCTCGGGGGCGCAGCAGCCCCGCTTCCCAAACAGGCCTGGCTCCCCCCATCTGCCCTGAGGGTAGCTTTATAGAAAAGTTGTGTGTTTCTTTCCTTCTCCCTGGACCTCCTCGGGGCCGGCACGGGGACGGAGGGGGGCGCACGCAGCAAGCGGGGGAACCAGGGCGGGAACGGAGAGGAAGCCCGGGAGGTCTCTGCGGCTTTAAGGGCGGCGGGTGCTGCTTCATTCAGAAAAAGGAGGCGGGCGGGGCGGACGCAGCGCCGCGGCCGAGGCCGGGCAGGCGCGGGCGGGGTTGCCGCAGCCCCCGTGACCCCCGCTCCCGCGCACGTGGCCGGCGCCCGCTCAAAGTCCAAGGGCGGCGGGCGTGCCGGGCTCCCACGCCGCGGCGGGCGTCAGGAAGCGGGCCGCCGCTCCCGGGCCCTGCGCCCCCCCGGCCCCCGCCCAGCACGCCCCCCGGGGCCCGCGCCGCCGCCGCCGCGCCTCCTCAGCCCCGGACCACGGTGGCAGCGGGCCGCGCGGGGAGCCGGAAGCGCCGGGCGCACGGCCCGCCCTCCTCTCGCGAGAGGCGGGAGAGGACGCGGGTTGGCCGGCGGGCGGGGCCGCAGCCAATGGGAGGGCGGGAAGGGCGTGATCGACGGCCTCCCGCGCGCCGTCCCCAAGCCCCGCCCCGGCTGCGGAGGCCCGGTCGCCGCCCGCCGCCCGCCCTCCCCGGCCCTCCCCGGCCCTCCCCTCCCTGCCCCGCTCTCCTCTTCCCGTCTCGGGTGGCGGCCGGCCTCCGTCCTCGCCCGCGCCGTGTCGGTTCCAGCCCTGGCTCCCCGCTCCCGTCGGGCCCCGACGCCGGCCTGAGCGCTTCCGCTGCGGCTCCGGGTGGCCGAGCCGCCGCCGGCCCCTCCGGCCTCTCCGGCCCCTGCGGCCCCTGCGCCTCGTGCTGCCTCTGGGCCGCGGCCCCGTGCGCCCCCCGCCATGAACGAGGAGTACGACGTGATCGTGCTGGGCACCGGCCTGACGGTGAGCCCCGTGCGGCCGGCGCCGGCGGGGGGGCGAGGGGGGGGTTCCCGGGGGGGGGAGGGGATGCCCGGGGTGGGGCGGGCGGGGGTCCCCAGGGCCGG
Organism: Canis lupus dingo; assembly: GCF_003254725.2. NCBI lineage: Eukaryota > Metazoa > Chordata > Mammalia > Carnivora > Canidae > Canis > Canis lupus. Next base: position 28,673,652 of record NC_064244.1, read on the forward strand.
GGGGGGTTCCCCGGGGCGGGGGGTGCCCGGGGCGGGGGTGTCGGAGCCGGGGGCGGGAGTGTGGGCGCGCGCCCGCCGGCTCCGGGAGGACGGCCTCTCCCGCCTGGAAGCGGAAAAGCGGCGGGCGGTGGGGGAGGGGCGCGGGCAGGGGAGGGGGAGGGGCGCGCCCGCAGCTGCGTTTCCTGCTTGGACTCGGGCCGCCCTGCCCGTTGGGCTCCGGGGCCAGGTGTGTGACGGGCCTTCGGATGATCGCTGTCTGCAGCGGATGCAGCTCGGCTAACTTGGAGAAAACTAGCCCCCCCCCCCCCGCCGATGAGAAGCGTTATACAGACCTTTTAACCACGCTCATCCCACTTGCGGAGCAATCGCAGGATTGGGGGAGTGAGTGTTCTCAAAACTTGTGTACCCGACGCTTTGTCTCCCGAGCCCTGCCGTCTTCTCCTTTAGGTTTGGTCGGTGCCCTGCGTCCATTGCCAGCCCTGGGGGCTCCCCCCGCCTTCCCCGATAGATGGGTGATGGGAGGCTGGAGGTTGGAGGCCGGCCTTGGCCTCTCTCCCTCCGAGCGGCCCCACGCAGACACGTGCCTGGCTGGGAAGTAGGAGCAGATCCACGAGGTCGCTCACCCAGGAGACCTCTGTCTAATGGTTTCGAATGTGAGGGACTTGGTGGAGTCTCTTCCTCGGTGGGTGAGTTGGCAGAGGGTTGCATGTGTTGAACGAACAGGCGTGCCAGCTGCACGGCTGTTTGTTTCAGTTAATATTTTTGAAGCGTCCACTTGGGATTCCCAGCTGAGCTTAAGGAGTCTGTGCGGGATTTTGCCCATCGGAAGGGACCCGTTGCTGCCAGCATGTTGAAAAAGCCAGTTCTGCTCCCCGCCCCCCCCTCCGCCCCCCTACGGTTATTGCTGGTCTTTCAGATTTGCCCTAGATTAGGTCATTTGGATGTGGACAAATGAGCACAAATCCATCCTGCAGGTTTCTACATGCCTGGTTTAGAAGCATCACTTTGTGTCAGAGATGGCATGGTCTTCCCGGAGAGCAGCCAAGTTAAGATAATGCACTTTACCTAAATATTCGTTTGGGTTAATTGTGACCTTTTTTTTTTTTTTTAATGAGTGGTAGTAGATACATAACTAGAGATCCGACCAGTTTCAGCCCTCGCTTTATGGCTGTGATGACTTTGATTCCTAAGAGCCTCCTTAGATTGCTTTCTGAGATGGTCTTTGAGAATTCTGTCCACGCAGAGCGTTCTCGTTATTACCGTCACGGATAGGAGTAGTGATGGTGGGATGATTTGATGATCACTTGTTTCTAGTGACATGAGACACCAAAGTTAAAAACGCTCAAATCAGAATTGACTGTTGGGGTGAGCATACCACTTAATTTTCTTGATTTTTGGCTTATGAATATTTAGTGCCAGAGAGTTAAGAACCTAAAAACAGACATACTCTATCAATTATGGGTACAAAGTATTAGGGGATGGCAGAGGGGATGGCTGTGTATCAAGTACTTCAAAGTACTTGTTACTTTGAAGAAAGTGTAAGTGTGAGAGTTACTCTGTTGCCTGGTACTGGCACTGTTTAGTATCAGTTCCTTCTAAAAATAAAGGTCATGGTAATCCACAGATGTAGATAGTAAATTTAACAGAAAATGTGTAACTTGGAACAAAATCATTCTGTCCAGGAGAAATGGAATATTCTTTGTAATTGAATTTCTTAAGGAATTGAAGATTAACTGTTTAAAGAACCACCACTTTCTGAAAAAAAAAAAAAAAAAAAAGCTTTTCCACATGACATCACAAGTTCTTTAACAAACTCTAAGGAGCATGATTTGCTCAATAACTAAGATTTCGCATCATGATGTTTACTGGTTGTGTTACTGTTGTGCCGCAACGAAGCCCTGGAAACACTTGGATCCTTATTAGCTACTCAGACTGCTGGCCTTTCTGAGTTAGCCCTTGGTCTGCTCTTCACTCTTTCCCTCCTCCCTTACTTTCCTGTTAGTCTGGTGACTTTCACTTTGATTTCAGGGTGAATAGACAACATCTGACCACCAAATATGCTACTTCTGATTGATTTTGGGGTTGGCAATAAATTCATGAATCTTAGCACTAGTATATGGAAGGGTAACTAGTTCCATAGCTCTTTGTGGCTCCCAGAGGTTTTTGTGTTTTGTTCTACATAGTAATTCTGGCAGGGAATTACGAATAGAGACGTGTATTTTAGTGATGTTTCACCAGTGTTCTCTGTAGCATATGTTTAGAAATTGTTTTACATCCCAGACATAATTTTACCCTTTTACTTTGTGAAAATTTTGATTTAAAAGAGTTTTTAAATATCTGATTTAAAAATCTCGAACTGCCTCTAAGAATTGCTCTTTGAAGATCCTTGCCATTGCTGTTAAAGTTTTGTAGACGATGGACTTTCCAGTGCAGTAGTGATCATTGGGCCAATATGTACAAAGGTCTTACTTTGGGACGGTGTAAATATCTTGTAGGCAGTCTGTGTCTTATTTTCATTTTTAATTATTTTTGAGATTTTATTAATTTATTCATGAGAGACAGAGCCAGAGACTTGCAGGGAGCCTGATGTGGGACTTGATCCCAGGACCCCAGGATCACACCCCAAGTTGAAGGCAGACGCTCAACTGCTGAACCACCCAGGTGTCCCTGCAGTCTATTTTAAATGAGTTGCAGGCATACTGGTCCCATAGATTAGAAGTAAAATCAGAAACATTTTAGCATACAGAAGTAGCAGTGAGCTATTTGGTTTGAAAAACTGCTAGGTAAATGTTTTGGCTCCCGTACATAATAATGGGCAATCCCTTCTATCTTCCCCTTGTACCTGATTAAAGACTCTTACTGGAGTAATGGCTTTCTGGGTTTCATTAATTAAAATTGTGACAGTTGTGATCAGTTATGGGCAGTACAAAGGTAAATACGCCTGCGTATAAACAAATAGTTTCTCATGTAGGAGAGACTATAATAAAAGTTAATATGAGGAAGTGTACTGGGTGTTATGCTAGAGAACGTGTGGGGATTCAGACGGGAAGCAGGAAAACCTTCAAAAGAAGGACGTTTGTAAGCCAGCTTTTAAAAGTATTGGTGAGCTTTGAGCAGGAGGCATGATTTTCTTTATATATATATATATATATATATATATATATTTTTTTTTTTTTTTTTTTAAAGATTTATTTATGATAGAGGCAGAGACACAGGAGGAGGGAGAGGCAGGCTCCATGCCGGGAGCCCGACGTGGGACTCCATCCCGGGACTCCAGGATCGCGCCCTGGGCCAAAGGCAGGCGCTAAACCACTGAGCCACCCAGGGATCCCCAGGAGGCATGATTTTCTAGGCAGAGTGAGCAGGATGGGTTGATATTAAGAACAGGAAGTATATAAGGAATAGGGAGTTTATTTTTAGTTTTGCCTGAAACAGAAGGTATGAAGAGGTGGATTGGGAAACGGAGTTGGAGAGAAGGCCTTTCACTAGGAATGTTGAATGTACTAGGCTAAGAAATTTGAACTTTATCTTTTAGGCAATGGGAGAGGATTTTGAGCAAGAAAGATATAATTAGAACCAGTTTCAAGAAAAATATCTTTTGACAGCATTTAATGAGATGCATTCAAGGGACAGATAGTTAAAGGAACATTCTGCTGAAAACAATGGTTTTTTACTGTGTTGTTGCTGACATATATCATGGAGATGAACGGATTTAAAAATGTTCTATTTAATGCATTTTCCCCATAGTTTTAGGTAAATAGGTTTCAAAATTCACTTTTCTTTAGTGTGTTTTTTCCTGATCACATTTTTTGTGTACATTTATTTTCTGCTCAGGGTTTTTTGTTGTCGTTTTGTTTTTCCCTGTAACTTTAAAATTCAGTAGGATTTAGAGTTTCGGTGGGTGCCTAGTTTGGTCACTTGGAAGGTCTGTCAGAATATTAACGTATTCTGGCTTGATTCTCTTCAAAGCTTGCTCTCTCAGCAGGAAGGGGTTGGGCATTAATTTTTCCAAGATCCCAGGATACTCTTAAGTACCACTGACCTAGGAAATGCAGTTTTAAGTTGATCACAGTTCATATGTAGGAGCACCATGCAGCCCCCTTCAGGCCAGTAGAGGTGTTTTGTCTTAATGTATTTAGGTGCTGTCCAAATAAGTTACCCTGATTATTGCAACTCTAGCGATACATGCTGGATGCTGAAGGGAGGTGAACTTCATACCACTAATAGGGCCTGTCCCACACCCCCACATATCTCCACATAGTAGGACTAGGCTGTAGCTGTGACCTTTAAGCATTCGATCTGCTTACCTCTTTATGTAGGAGAACATGAAATGTCAGATGAGGGGCAGATGCCATTATCCTAAAGAACTTGGATTCTGAAGATGGTTTTATGGTTTTGGTTATTCTGGATGCAAGTTTGTATTCTTTGTTACCCAGCTTAGGTCGTTTGTGGGTGAGTTTCAGTTAAATGTGGAGTACTCTCATCTCTTAGATTTAAAACTATGTTGGTTAATATTCACTGCTACATAGGATTTCTGGTAAAAGTTACCCATATTGTTGATAGATATGATGGGTAGACCAGGTTTCCTGGTGCAAAAAAAAGGAAATTCATTTAGAGTATTTTCTCTAAAAAGCTTGAATGTGCTTTTGCTTGTTCTTCTGTATTCATCAGATAACTAGTAGTACTGGATTTTAATTCTGAGTTGTTTATTTGTAAGATATTAACATTTTAGGGTCATTAATGTATGTCCTATGCCCAGATATGATTGACTTTATATATACTTTATCAGCAAATTCATCCCATGCTTTAAAGTAAAATTTAAAGTATTACACTTAATGCTACTATGTATATTCTTTTGGTGGTATAAGCAATCTTTTATAGATGGGGCTTAGGAGAATCTGTGAACCTGTAGATGTGTAATTAGCTTTTGTCATATTTGTTCAAAGTGACGCCTCTAAAGGTAGTTGTTAACACTTTGGACTTTAGTGAATCTTTAAACTATAGAGCCCTTTATCTTAGGCCTGCACCTTTAGTGCTTGCCCTAGAGCCATGGTCCAGTGAGTGGATCATGCTTATTTGCAGGGGAGTGTGCAAAGTTACATATAGAAGTTATGCAATACTCAGAGTTGCTTGCTAAGATTTTGCTTTCAAAAGTTGAACTCTGAAGTCTGCTGGAAATAAGACTGTTTCGTCGTTTTCTGTTTATGTCATAATCTGTGTGAAAGTAAATTTTATTGTATTTTCATGAAATATGTTGGACCACATATGTTAGTGCTCCTTTGCATTTTATTTTGAACAAGTGAATTGCTTTTGATTAGGGTTGATTTTTGTAGTTGTAAATTGCCTTCAGTTCTCTTTATCAGGACATCGTTAAGAAAGTGAAAAGGCAAGACACAGGATGGAAAAAGTTTGCAGTATGTATAACCAATAAGGCACTTTTATATATCCAGAATAGAAAAAGAACTATTTTTTAAAAAGATTTTATTTATTTATTTGAGAGAAAGAGAGCACAAGATGGGAAAGTCAAAGGGAGAAGCAGACTCCCCTGGTGAGTGGGGAGCCTGATGTGGGACTCCATCCTAGGATCCCTGGATCATGACCTAAGCTGAAGGTAGATGCTCAACCATCTGATCCACCCAGGCACCCTTAAAAAGAACTTTTATGTAGCAGTAAGATAAAGACAGAAACACATTTTTTAAAAAGTAAGTAATTTGAATAGGTACTGATCAAAAGAAGATAGTCATTATCAGTAAAGTATAAAAAAAAACTAAAAAAGTGTTCAACCTCACTATTTGTCAGGAAATGCAAATTAAACCACATCCTAAGTATAGAATGACTAAAATTAAAAAGACACAAGTGTGGGGCAAGGATTTGAAACAACAGGAACTTTCATGCACTGCTATGACAAAAGTATGAATTAGTATAACCACTTTGGAAAGCTGTTTGGGAGTATCTGATGAAGTTGGACATAGTTGTGTTCTCCTTGATACATATCCAGTAAATGCATAATAAAAACATGTTAGAATATAGAGCATTATTTATGAGAGTCAAAAACTGTAAACTATCCAGATTTCCATTAATAGTAGAATGGATTTTAAAAAATGTATATTCATGTGATACATTCATTCAACTAAAGCCTCTACAGCTTTGTCACCTAAACTGTGGTCTGATCAACTGCAGAAGGTTAGACCTCATGCTGAGTGTACTGAATCAAAAACTTCAGCTTAGCATGATCTCCAGGTTTTTGTTTTAAGTAGGCTTTAAGCCCAATGTGGGGCTTAAACTCCTGTGATCTGGTGATCGAGTCCCATGCTCTACTGACTGAGCCAGCCAGGCACCCCTAACATGATCCCCCTGATCATGATTGATCATTGATTGATCAGTGATTGATTCTTATGCTTGTTAAAGTGGAGCAGCATTGCTTTTAGTAATGGTTCTCAAAATTGGTCCTGAACCAGCCTCCTTAACATCACCCCTGAGAAAGGCAGATTCTTAGCCCGAACCCAGTTCTGTGAGTGGGAATCCCACAATCTGTTTTAATGAGCCCTCCAGGTGATGTGGATACAAAATGAAGTTTGAGAACCTGCTTAGAATTAACATTTTAGACACATTCAGGGGTGATATTAAATTGGGAAGCTTCGCGATCTGTCCACTGCTTGCAGGGTTAGGAAGACCTTCTGTAAAGGTGCAGATAGTAAATATTTTAGGTTTTGCAGGTTATACAGCCTCTGTCACAACTACACTTCTACTGTGGTACAGTGGAAACAGATGTAGACAATATATAAATGGATGGTAATGGGTGTTTACCAGTAAATCCTTATTTATGAAAATCGTATGCAGGCTGCACTTGGCTCTTGTACTTTGGGGACCTGTACTCTGTGGCAATGAGAAGAAGTACACTTCAGGAACACATAAAACGTAATTTGGATAAATCTTGGAGACATAATGTTGAATAAAAGGTGTATACAAAAAGGATATGCTGCATGATTCCATTTATTCAGAGTTTAAAAAATGAGCAAATCTTCACTCTTAGAAATCACGAGAGGAGGGGGTGGGTTTGAAGTTGTGGTTAGGACTGAAATAGGGCCTAACTGGCCTTCTAGATAGAGCACTCAGTGTTTTGTTTTTTGATCTAAATAAGGAAATGGTACATCTTCCTAGAGTAAAATTTGAACCTAATAATAATTAAAACTTTAAAAATCTAAAATGGATAGATATATTATGGAGTAAAATATGAAATACTTATGAATTTTTAAAATAAAGATATCAAAGTCCGACTTCCAGGGGAATGACATTGTTCTCTGCTGTCTAGGGTCTTTGGAGTAAATTTGAAAAGCCCTAACGATTTATGAGGATAGAAGGGATTTCCTTTTCTTTTTAAAAAATAAAGCCCTGATCACCAAAACCCTGGTGTTAAGAGTTTTGAGTGAATGTGTATCCCTTTTGTTTTCTTTCTTGAATGAATTCTTATTTTTCCCCCTCCATCTTGATATATTATATCTTAGAATACTCATGCTTTATTTACCTTTTTCCTGAGAGTGGACATTTATAGTCTTCTATTTATTGCCAGTTTATTTATGGTTATCTTGGATGCTTCCTTTAGAGCTCTAGTTCTCAAACTCTTTGGCTTTGGGATCTGTTTACACTCTTAAAAATTAAGAACTCTGAGAGTTTTGGTTATAAGGGTTATGTCTATTAATATTTATCTTTAGAAATTAACACTGAGAAATTTTAAAATTTTCTATTAATTCACTTAATGACAAGCCCGTTACATATTAACATGAGTAAGTTTTATGAAGTGTAACTATATCTTCCAAAACAAAAAAAATTGAGAGAAGAGTATCATTATTTTACATTTAAAAAATATTTATTTTTAAAGATTTTATTTATTTTAGAGAGAGCATGGGCAAGTGCTAGTTGGGGGGAGGGGTCAGAGAGAGGAGAGAGTCTTTTGTTTTTTAAAGATTTTGTTGGTTTATTTGACAGCTTGAGCAGGGGGAGCAGCAGAGGGAGGACCTGGATGTGGGGCTCCATCTCAGGACCCTGATCTTGACCTGGGCCAATGTTTAACCCACTGAGCCACCAGGGGCCTCTGATTTACATTTCCTGCAGGTTTCCTTAATGTCTGTCTTGAAAGATAGCTGGATTTTCATCTGCTTTGGTGTTCAGACTTTTGTGAGCTATTTTTCTAGCCAAAGTATAAGAAGAAAATCAGGCCTCCTACAGATGTGTAGTTGGAATAGGGAGTATTTTTTTTTTAAAGATGTATTTATTTATTTATGATAGAGAAAGAGAGAGAGGCAGAGAGACACAGGAGGAGGGAGAAGCAGTCTCCATGCCGGGAGCCCGACGTGGGACTCGATCCTGGGACTCCAGGATCGCGCCCTGGGCTAAAGGCAGACACTAAACTGCTGAGCCACCCAGGGATCCCCGGAATAGGGAGTATTTTAATAGCCTTTCACATGGTAGTGGATAGTTTTGGATTTATATCAAAACATTAGTGGCAGATTTTAAATTTTTTTTTATTTTTAAGATTTTATTTATTTATTCATGAGAAACCGAGAGAGGCAGAGACAGGCAGAGGGAGAAGCAGGCTCCCTGTGGGGAGCCCGATGCTGGACTCCATCCCAGGACCCTGTGATTATGCCCTGAGCCAAAGGCAGATGCTCAACCTCTGAGCCACCAGGTGCTCCTGCAGGTTTTTTTTTTTAAAGAGTAATTCTATGAAATCTGAAACCACATCTGCCAAATACCTAAGTCTGAATAAATTGGTTCTTTCAAATAAAAATGATCCATGAAAAAAAGTAGCTAGTTCAGCTTACAAATCAGTTGCACAAAAGTGTTTCCGTGAGCCAGATTTACTTTATATGAACTTCCGTTTGGTTACACAGAATATTAAAAAGGTAGGCATTCAAGGGTGTACGTTTAACAAAGGTAACTTTTAATGCTTCATCAAGGACATTCTTAAGTGAAACTAGCCTTGGTTTGTTTTTTTTTTTTTTTTTTAAACTGTGAGCGCTTGGTGGTGGAGAGTATGGTGACTAATACGATGTGGAGCTACTGCCCTGATTCATTTTCTCTACCGTTGGCCTTGCAGCATCAGTGCTAATGTCAGCACAGTGGAAAAAATAGTGAATAGTGTCCTAGTGTTATGAAAATAGTCTTCATCTTGAGGCCCATGGGGTTCCACAGACCATACTTTGAACCCTAGTCGCTTTAGGGCTTTGTCCTTAAGTTACATGATATATTGTACATATGTAAGTATTAGTTACTATGAGAGTATTTAATGAGGGGCTTTTATTTTGTCAAAGAATGATTTATTTTAGAGGGAGATAGTGTGCGCATGACGGGGGGGGCCGGGGTGAGGGCAGAGGGAGAGAGAAAAACAGACTCCCAGCTGAGCACCGAGCGTGACAGGCTCAACCCCTGGACCCTGAGATCATGACCCGAGCCCAGATCAAGGGTTAGATGCCCAAATGACTGAACTGCCCAGGTGCACCCCTAATGAGGGGCTTTAAAAAGATATATCTGGGGGAAAAGAAATCTGTTTGAAACATGTAGTAATTTTGCTTTCCTTGTTAGGAATGTATCCTGTCAGGTATAATGTCGGTGAATGGGAAGAAAGTTCTTCACATGGATAGAAACCCATATTATGGAGGAGAAAGTGCATCTATAACACCTCTGGAAGATGTAAGTATTAGAATGAATTAATGTGGTTTTCATTCTTTGAAACTTTTACTTGTGAATCTCAACTTCACTCTGTATAGAGAGGTTAATTTTGTTTTATTAGATTATCTATAGCATCCTGTTTTTCAGGGACAGCTAGTTTAGAGCTTATAGACATTTAAGTTGTGACCTTTACTGCCATCTGGAGCAGTTATCTGTTATCTCTTGAAGTTAAAAGCGTAGACTTGATGGAGATCTACTAATTGGCAAGCACAGCACCAGTGCTTTCCACCTGGTTTTAGGTAGTCTCCCAGTTACTCAAAGAGGTATTTCTATCCCCTGTTTTTCAAATGACAAAATAACCTATGTTGTTAAAATCCCAGAGCAGCATTGTGAGCCTTGGTTGTTAGACTCCACAGCTTTAGTTCATTTTGCTCTGCTCTCTCCCCTGCTTCCTACTTTTTTAGAATGTAGGCACATGAAGCATTTCCAGAGTGTGTTTTGCTAAATGTTTCTCTGTGAAGTCTGTTCAGCATCCATATGCATGGATACCAGCTGTACTGTGTTTTATAGGGGATACATAGATATCATCAATTACTGTCCATAATGACTGATAACATAGATATCATATTTTTATCAAAAAATTTTTCTGTATGCAGGCCTACAGAAAAGTTGAAAGAATACCAATGATCAACCTTCCATCTGGACTTAGCAGTTAACATTTTGCAGTATTTGCTTTATGTCTTTTGTTACTGGTTTGAATCCTTGAAAGTAATAGACATCATGATACTTGACCTAAATATTTTAGCGTTCACTGGTTAAGAATAACATTCTCCTATGTGGTCATAATATCATTTGTTATCACATTTAAGAAAATTAACAGTAATATCCAGACCATAGTCAAATTTCCTACTGATGCCAAGAATGTCTTCTCTTGTGTGTGTGGTGGCAGTGTTTCTTTTTTTTCTTTTTAAACCGCTTTACACATTGCCTTTGGTGTTCTCTTTATTCTCTTAATCTATAGAAATCTCCTCACTTCTATCTTTTGAAAAGTCCAAGCTAGTTTTTTGTTTGTTTTTAAGATTTTATTTATTTATTCATAAGAGACACAAAGAGAGAGGCAGAGACACAGACAGAGGGAGACCAGGCTTCCTGCAGGAGCCTGTTGCGGGATTTGATCCTGGACTCTGGGATCATGCCTGAGTAAGAGGCAGACGCTCAATCACTGAGCCACCCAGGCGTCCCTCCAAACTACTTTTTAATAAGAAAACGTTGTGTACTTAATATTGCATCATATCAGGAGGGATATAATGTCTAGACTCCTCCACTGGTCATGATGCCAACTTTGACCCTAGTAAAGGTGATGACCACCAGATCTCTTCATTGTTAATAATCTTATAGAGAGTGGTATGTTGGCACCATTCCTTCTACATAGTACATTTACTAATCTTCAGTGAGGTGAGTAAGCTGACTTTTTTGTTCGTTTGTTTCCACAGTGAATATACTCAAGGGGTTGGGTTTTTTAGGAGTAAATATGCCAGCTTTGCTTACTCACTTCCACATTAGCAATAAAATTTAGGAGTTCAAATGAGTATTTCCAAATTTTAGACAACAAGCTTCTTTTTATCTAGAGCTCTTACTCAACTGACAGAAGTTAAAAATTAGCTGGAACTAACTTTGTCTTTTTTGATTTGAAGAATCCAGAATTTATTTTTAACTCCTTACATAACTATGGAAGCAAAACTAAGCCTTTTGTTAACTTTTTATTCAGAAGAGAATGAGTTTAAATGATTTCTACATATGTAGGGTGTATCTGCAGAGCTAGCGTGTCATTGAAAATTGTTTTGTATTCTTTTCTGTTAGTAAAGAAAATACTACCTCTGTAATATTTATTTTAGCATTCATTAGTTTAGTAATGTATTATTTAACTTAGATATGTATCGGAATTTCTCTAAAAATTTTATCTGATAAAATCTACTGGTGGTCAGTTACTATACCAAAACCACATCATGGAATGGTTGCTGCGTAGCGTAATAAAAAGTAAATTTTGTTACATTGTGGGTAATTTTTGTTTTGGTTTTAGTTATACAAAAGATTTAAGATACCAGGAGCACCACCAGCCTCGATGGGAAGAGGGAGAGACTGGAACGTGGACCTGATCCCTAAGTTCCTCATGGCCAATGGTAAAGCATTCTGGCATTTATGGGGGGTGCATTGAATCTGGCTTAAAGATAGAACCTAGCTCTTGACAGAGTGTTATGCTAGGTATGTGAAAGTAGCTTTTGTTGATGGCAGTGGTTTGTGGTGAGTAGCGTGTGGGCCCGTGGAGGCATCTGGAGTCCGTATGAATGGAGGATGGGGTGACTCCTATCTGGTCGATTCTGGAGACCCCCTTTAGGACACAGCACAGTATGTAGGAAAGCCCTAAGCGTCTGCAGCACTCCTCGGGGCTTTCCCAACAGTCTCAGATAACTGGGCCTTTAGAAGAAGGTTTTCTCCTACTTTGGAGGCTTTCAAGATTATTTTTTCACATTTTTCTCATGTTTTTAATTAGGGGAGCTAATTGCTGTGGTATTAGTACCTTTTTCTGAAATGATATTAAAAAAATCAGGTTGTTGGTATGAAGTCTATTTATGTACCATGAATTAAAGTTCATGGTACATAAACAGGGAAGAGCTGCCCTTCCCTGTTTTTGGGTTTTGTTTTGTGTGTGTATTTTGTTTTATGAGTTGATATTTTATAGTTTTTTTAGTGGAAAGATACATATATATTTTATATATATTTTAAAGATTTTATTTATTAATGAGAGAAAGAGAGAGAGGCAGAGACACAGGCAGAGAGAAGCAGGCTCTCTGCAAGGAGGCCAATGCGGGACTCGATCCCAGGACCCCGGGATCATGCCCTGAGTCAAAGGCAGACAGACGCTCAACCGCTGAGCCACCCAAGCATCCCTAGTGGAAAGATCTTATTTGAATTGTCTCTGAAATAAAAAGGTACCTACCTAAAATTCTTTTGAAATAAATTGTAAGCACCTTTTATATAAATAATAAAATTATTTCATTAAAATTAAGAAGACACAGATAAGCAAGAGAGGAAATAAAATGTGCATAATCAGAGTCTTACCATCTAGAATCATGGTTAATATTTTGGTGTATAACCTGCCAGGCTCTGTGTGTTGAACCTCACCATACACTCCTAGATGTAAAGTGTGGGGATAGATGCAATGATTTTTTAAAGCTTTTTTTTTTTAATTTTTATTTATTTATGATAGAGACGGAGAGAGGCAGAGACATAGGCAGAGGGAGAAGCAGGCTCCATGCACCGGGAACCCGACGTGGGATTCGATCCCGGGTCTCCAGGATCGCGCCCTGGGCCAAAGGCAGGCGCTAAACCACTGCACCACCCAGGGATCCCTGATTTTTTAAAGCTTTTATTTTATATTGCCACATCTGTCTCTAACCCCCGGCCTGTGAGAGTACCTCATTCCCAGTTCCTTCACCAAGCCTGAATATTCTTCATTTTAACCTTTTTTTTGTTTTTGTTTTTTTGTTTTATTTATTTGAGAGAGAAACACAGAGTGCTCACAAGCAAGCTGGGAGAGAGGGGCAGAGGGAGAGGAACAGGGAGAGAGAATCTGAAGCAGATCCTCCCCCTGACCCTGCTGAGCATGAAACCAGTTTTGAGCTCTATCCCAGGACTCTGAGATCATGACCTGAACTGAAACCAAGAGTCAGATACTTAAACTACTGAGCCACCCAGGCACCCCGTCATTTTAATTTTTGTCACTTTGTTATAGCTAAAGGCAAAATAAAATAGTGGGTTATTTATTTATTTATTTTAAGTTGGCTCCAAGCCCAGCATGAGGCTTGAACCATGATGCCAAGATCAAGAGTTACATGCTCTATCCAGAGTCAGTCAGGCTCCCCATGAATTTTTTAAAAGTACCTATTTGTTAGAGTGTGAAATAATTTCTAGATGTATATTGCCTTTCATATTTTTTTAGTGAATTGGCCAGCCTTAGGCTTTGTATATTTTTCTTTTGAGGTTTTAAAATTTTTCCTTATCCATGTGTCAGAGAGCTCTTTAGAAAGGCTATGGAATAAATAGTGTATTTAAAGGTATGTTCCTGTCTGTGATTGGCTTTATATGTAGCTGTGCTGTATTTTTCTTCTGTACATAAGCTTTTACTTTTCATGAAGTTAATATAGAGTTATTTTTTTGTTTTTTATTGTGAAGGGTATGCTTATAATTTTATCTTCAAGGTTATAAAAATACTAATATTTGCTATTAATGGTTTTATAGTCATGGGGGGGGTTGTGTGTGTGTGTGTGTGTGTGTGTGTGGTTTTTTGTTTTTTTTTTTTTTTTTAAATAATCTCTACCTCAACATGGGGCTCGACTTCTGACCCAAGATTGAGAGTCACAAGCTCTTTCGGTGGAGCCAGCCAGGTGTCCTCTCTGTTAACCCATTTGAGAAGCAGAGATTGAGATTTGTTTTTTCAGAATGGTTCATCTGTTGTCCCTCAACACCATGTATCTTTTCCACTTTGATATGAACTTTTATAATATATTCTTAGAAATGGGTCTCTTTTTTCCCCACTAATTAGTGGACTAATCAATATAACTGCAATTTATTCTAATGCCTGGCTGCATAAAACTCTCATCATTTAAAAAAAATTTTTTTTTAGAGACTCCTGGGTGGCTCAGTCAGTTAAGTGATTTCAGGCCAGGTCATGATCTCAGGGTCCTGAAATCAAATCCTGAATTGGGCTCCCTGTTTTACAGGGAGTCTACTTCTCCCTCTTTCTCTGCTCCCTCCACCCACTTGTGTGTACACTCTCGTTCAGTAAATAAATAAATCTTAAAAAAAAAAATATATAGAATTTTTATCCTTTCAAATGAGCTTTAAAATAATTTCTCAAAAAGTTTGCTATTTTTGGTATCCCACATTTCTTTGGTTTATGGACAGGTGATATTTTTAATTATATGCCTGGTTATATTCTTTATCTGAAATTAATATTCATGTTTTTATTATTTTTTAAAGATTTATTTATTTATTTTAGGGGGGTAGGAGGGCAGAGGGAAAGAGAATCCCAAGCAGGCTCCGCATGCACCCTGGAGCCCAGAGCAGGGCTTGATCTCATGACACTGAGATCATGACCTGAGCTGAAATCAAGAGTCGGATGGAGGGACGCCAGGGTGGCTCAGCGGTTGAGCATCTGTCTTTAGCTCAGGGCGTGATCCTGGAGACCTGGGATTGAGTCCCACATCGGGCTCCCTGCACGGAGCCTGCTTCTCCCTCTGTCTGTCTCTGTGTCTCTCATGAATAAATAAATAAAATCTTTAAAAAAGAAAAAAAAGAGTTGGATACTCAACTGAGTGATCCAGGTGCCCACTAAATTAATATCTATTTTAATTAATACAGATTGAACAATATAAACTGAATAGCACAAATTCTTGAAAATTTTTGCCTATCATTTGAGTCTCTTTATAATAGGAACTTTATTAAAGGAAACTCAGACCCATTTGCAATAGTCCTCTAACTCTAAACCTCATACCTCTCATTATTAGTATAGCTTTTACAAAAGCAAGTTGATACAAGTTGATAAAGTTATTAATCTTGAAGTTTTATAATAGGAAAAAAACTTCTAAATCTGCTTAGTAAGAGGTGTGCATTCTGATGGTCCCATTTAGAACACGGCATTGGAGACTTTTTGGTAGAGGTTATCGGACAATGCTAGAAAAAACTGGGAAGCCATTAGTATTAGCCAACAATAAATGTATTCTTTTTTCTGCTGGCTTTTGAAGGTGGTAAGATTTAAATTGTAGTTTGAATTGTGGGACTTTTTTAGGTCAGCTTGTGAAGATGCTGCTTTATACAGAGGTCACTCGTTATCTGGATTTCAAAGTGACTGAAGGGAGCTTTGTCTACAAGGGAGGAAAAATCTACAAGGTTCCTTCCACTGAAGCAGAAGCCCTGGCATCTAGTAAGTGATTTTATTTTATTTTCTCAGAACATTGAGATTTTATAATGGAAAGGAATCCTAGGGGTCACAGTGAATGTCCCCTGTCTGACAGCCGTCTGTCCACTCATCCAGGCAACAGTATTTATTGAATGTCTGTTACTTGCCGGACACTGTCCTGGGCAGTTGAGAGACCCATCAGTGAGGAGAATGTTCAGCACCTCTCTTCTGAAGCTCGGAGAGAGTTTAAGTGTCTCTGTCTTGTGGAACTTGGTGCTGCTGTTAGGTCAGCCAGTGCTCTTTCATAATAATTCATAAGAGCTGTTGTTTTGGGTGTTTCCTGTGTGCTAGGCTCTGTGCTAAATACTTCACATTCATTTTCTTCTTTGACTTTTGAAACACCTTTATGGGGTAGGGTTTCCATTTCATAGAGAGGGATTCAGGCCTAAAATCAGACAGGGAAGATTAGGGTTTAAACTGTGGTATTGCTCCAGCGCGTGTACTTTACTACCTGGGCTGACCTCCTGCGCCTTATTATCCAACCTGCTACAAAAGGCAAGAACTTTGTTCTGGCAAAACTAATCTTCTAATTGATGCTGTCATTCTCTGGAAGCCCAGGTTTTAGGAATTCCCAGTGAGTATGGAGTGACTTTATTCTTTGCCCAAAATTATTTCCCCTCTTGGCTCAACCTAAGGTTAATCTGGTTAACCTTTCCTCTTACTGCCTCTTTTCATTAGACGTCCTTGAAGGTGTTTGAGAAAGGATGAATTTATATAGCGGTGGGTGGATTAGTTTTCTCCATGAGTACTGGAGGAGCTCAGGGGAGGGAGCCACTTGGATTGGGAGAAGATGGGAAGTGCCAGTAAATTCTCAGTTGATTATTTTGGTGTGAGTGTGGGAAAATTTTCTCACCTAAAAACCCAATTTGAATGACTTTGGCCACTTCTCCAATTCCATTTACTTCCTTCTTGCTCTCAGAGGAGAAAGTGCTGGCATAAAATATTGAAAGGCACAATAGCCAGAAAGTCAAACATGAGTACGGAGGTTTGTGGCAAAGTTAGGATTGACAACTGTGGGTGAAGAAATGGCCCCTACTTAAAGTGAGGGACTTAGTGGTGTCATCATGGATTAGAAAGTATTTTAAATGACAATGTAAAATTTATCCAAATAAAGTATTTTCATAGAAGTAAAAGTTAAACAGTTTGAGGAGAATCTCTTACAACAAAGTTTGTTTCCAAAGTTTTATTCTCCATTTGAGTCTTACCTTTGTTAATAACTTCAGTCTCCTTCATTAACAGACAGTGAAGGACTTACCTTCTAGCAGTTTTATTTTTCTGATTTAAATTTTTCAAATATGTAAAGCCTTTAGATGACTTGAAAGCCAACATTATAGCAGAAGATGTATTTAGAGTCTGTCTTTATTCTGTTGTCTTCCATCCTTCCCCTTCATCGTTTTTGTTTCTGGTTTATCCTCTTATGTTTCTTTTTCCAAAAATAAGCAAGTGTGTTTATTTGCCTATTTTTATGGTTAGTTTTATAAAGGTATAATTTTTACATAGAGTATAATTTACCTGTTTTAGTATATAGTTTTATGAATTTTTACCAGATGACTGTTTTCCTGTTAATGAATAGGATCTGGAAGTCAGAATGGGAGGCTAGAAGATCCTAGGCAGAATGAATGGGATATGGAAAGGTGGAGAAGTTTAGAAGGATGAATAAGAATAGGTTACTTTGTTTAATTTTTAAAGATTTTGGGATCCCTGGGTGGTGCAGCGGTTTAGCGCCTGCCTTTGGCCCAGGGCGCGATCCTGGAGACCCGGGATCGAATCCCACGTCAGGCTCCCGGTGTATGGAGCCTGCTTCTCCCTCTGCCTATGTCTCTACCTCTCTCTCTATCTCTGTGTGACTATCATAAATAAATAAAAATTAAAAAAATTTTTTTAAAGATTTTATTTATTCATGAGAGAGAGGAAGAGACACAGGCTAAGGGAGAAGCAGGCTCCCTGTGGGGAGCCGGATGTAGAATTTGATCCCAGGACCCCAGGATCATGCCCTGGGCTAAAGGCAGACACTCAACTGCTGAGCCACCCAGGCGTCCCTCTTTTGTAGTTCTGTACAAATTCTAGTATTCTAATTTTGTGAAAAATGTTGAAATTTTGATAGAGATTGCATCGAATCTGTAGATTGCTGTGGGTAAGTATGGACATTGTAACAATATCCTTCCAGTTCTCTGTGGTCCAATCTTACACCCACTTAAAGCTTTTATTTTTTCTCTTGATGAAACTGCTCTGGATTTTGTTAACTTTTTATGTTTTAAAGGCCTTAAGTTTTTTTTTTTTTTTGGTAAATAAACCCTATTGTGCAAGTGAATGAAAAGAAGTAAAACAATATTTGAAATGATGTTAAGATACTACTTAGAAAACTGAGTAATTTGGAAAAGGGTTTTTTTCTAACCCTTTTTTTATATAGTTGAATATTTTCCTTCTATATTGTATATCCTATCTATGAATAATTAGACTTTTGTATTTCCTTGCATCAGACATTAATTATGTGAATGGAGTATGGAGCACGTGTTATGTGCCGTGTACCCTTCTAGGTTTGGAGGAGGGAGGGTTCAACAGAAGGGGAAAAGTAAAAAATGCTTTCTGTTATGAAGCTTGTATTAGAGGATTCAGGTTATAAATAAATAAGGGAGAGGATATCAGATGGTGATAAGTCTGTGCAGACAGATGAAGGGATGTGGGGACACAGTTTTAAATAAGGTGATCCGGGAAGGCACCGTCACAGAGAAGTAGTTGGAGTTGTACTGTATTATTTTGGCTGTCTTTTTTTATCCCTGACAACTCAACATAAGTTGGTGCTTGTGTGGTCATTGAACTTTTTTTTTTTTTTTTTTTTTTTTTACCCTTATTACCCTTACTGTGTATGCACTCGGTCCCGCTTTATTTTTTTTAATTCCTAAAAAATTATTTAAAATCCATTTTGATTTTCATTCAGTCTTTTAAAGTCGGCTCCATACCCAGTGTGGGTCTTGAACTCATGACCCTGAGATCGAGTCCCATGCTCTACCGACTGAACCAGGCGGGTGCCCCCGTCTCATTTTTTTAAAGCTAGGTTGTAAATAGAATTTAAAAATGTTAATAAGTGGCTGTCGTTAATGGCCTGATGAGCATTTTAATTTCAGTTTTGTTGGTTTCATCTATAGTCTTGGGGGAAATAGCGTTCAGAATATCGAAACATTTCACTGTTCCTTGAGAGTTTGTTGTCTTTACAGTAGTCATATAGTTTAGGAAAGGGGAAGGAGATAAATCCAGAGCAGTTTTTTTCCTTTGGCCTTGTCTTCCTGGCGGCTGTGAACTCAGGACTACTGACAAGAGAGCTGCAGGTTTGTAAAGTAGTTTATACCTGTCTCTTCCTTTTTCTCGTATAAAAAGCAGTTACCTGATTACCTAGGACCTCCCTGAAGTAAGTGCCCGGCAGCATAACCAACATCTTTTCTGTGAGGTGCCGGAGTGAATGTCCGAATACAGAAAAAGGAGGAGCTTTCAGAATTTTAGGCAGTTGGCTGAGTACAGATCAGAGTTGTCGAGAACATTCAGGTGGATGCCCTTGTAATAGTCTTTCAAAGTCATGTTCACCTTGCACCTTAATAAGAGATAAAATTAAGTGTGTTACATTTAATTAAGTGCTGATTATAATTGTAACTGTAAATTTAAAGACTTAATCGCTGATCTGTTGTAATTCTGTTGGTTTCTTTTGAAGCGTAGTAAAAGTAGAAGCCATACTGTCTAGAAGAGCCTCGGGTAATCCCATGGCACATTTTTTTTTTTTTAATTTTTTTAAATTTATTTATGATAGTCACACAGAGAGAGAGAGAGGCAGAGACACAGGCAGAGGGAGAAGCAGGCTCCATGCACCGGGAGCCCGACGTGGGATTCGATCCCGGGTCTCCAGGATCGCGCCCTGGGCCAAAGGCAGGCGCCAAACCGCTGCGCCACCCAGGGGTCCCTCCCATGGCACATTTAAACTTGCCTCTCACACTCTCTTTTCCTCGTGTTCTAGCGTGAATGTTTGCTTTTTGACAAATTCTTTAGGCTTAATGGGACTGTTTGAAAAACGTCGCTTCAGAAAATTCCTAGTGTATGTTGCCAACTTTGATGAAAAAGATCCCAGAACTTTTGAGGGCATCGATCCTAAGAAGACTGCCATGCGAGAGGTGTACAAGAAATTTGACTTGGGACAAGATGTCATAGACTTTACTGGCCATGCCCTGGCACTTTACAGGACCGATGAGTAAGTGTTTTGGCTTTTAGATTTGTGTTTTTCTTGGAATTGTCACTGAATTTCTCCATTCTCCAAAATGGAAATTCTAACAAAACAAGTAAATAACCAGGTTATATTATGAAAAGTTCCAGCTGTAAATTAGTGTTAGAACCTTTGAAGTAAAATATGAAAGTAGTGAAATGAAATCATTGAGAAAAACGTTTTTAATATTTATTTTCTAATATTTATTTCCTTTATCCTAGCTATTTAGATCAGCCATGTTGTGAAACCATTAATAGGATTAAACTTTACAGCGAGTCTCTGGCAAGATATGGCAAAAGCCCGTACCTCTACCCACTGTATGGCCTTGGGGAGCTGCCGCAGGGATTTGCAAGGTCAGTGCCAGTCGCTAACCCCGTCTCCTCCTCAGCGGAAGTATGTGCTGTGTGCTTGGGGTGAGGAGCTCCGTCTGCGAGTCACGAGATGCTGCTTATTTTTATTGAAATAAAACTTTTTATATATAACGAAACCACGGATCTACAGGAAAGAAATGCAGTTTGATCCATGTCCTAGACCTGTGTACCACCACCACCGCCGGGAGAGGACGTTTGTCCAGGAAGTTCCCTCGGGTCACCTCCTCATCAGCCACCCCCACTCGTAGCAGCTCCACCTGTAACTTCTTTCCACTACAGATCACTCGTGCCTGTGCGGGAGGGTCACGGAGAGGGAGTACTCCGCCGGCCCGCTTGCCCCGCTGCGGTTTCAGTGCGTAGTGTTGTCAGGCTTCTCGATTTTAATCACCCAAGTCGGTGTGAAGTGCGCTCATTACGGCTTTAACTTGGGTTTCCTGAGAACTAATGTTGGTCACCTTCATGAGCTTTTTGGCCATTTGTATAATTTTGTGGTATGATTGTTAATGTCTTTTGCATGTTTTTCAAGATTGGGTTGTCTTTTCTGTTTTTGATTTTAGGAGGCCTTGTATTCTGGCGGCAGTGCACGTACTGTACGTCTTCTCTCCCGGAGTGCCTTGTCTTTTGCTTACATTCAGTGCTTACTGGGTCCTTCCTGAGAGAGCTCTGCGTACCTTGAGAGCACAAAGATGGTCGCCAGTGTCTTTTCCTGGAAACTTCATAGTTTTCATTGTGAAATAATGTTGGTGTGTGAGGTGAAGTAGGCCTTGAAGTTCCTTTCTGTCCATACCAGTACTTAATTCTTGTAGCACCATTGTCGAAAAGACTTTGTTTTCCAGTCACGTTAGTGCCTTTGTGGCACATCCACGGGCCACAGATGTGTATCTGTTTTGTTCCATTAGTTTATTTTTCTTATGCCATTACCATAGATAGCATCCTGAGTATTCTAATTTTTCTTTTTTAAGATCTTATTTAGGGATCCCTGGGTGGCACAGCGGTTTGGCGCCTGCCTTTGGCCCATGGCGCGATCCTGGAGACCCGGGATCGAATCCCATGTTGGGCTCCCGGTGCATGGAGCCTGCTTCTCCCTCTGCCTATGTCTCTGCCTCTCTCTCTCTCTCTCTCTGTGTGTGACTATCATAAAAAAAAAAAAAAAAAAAATCTTATTTATTTGCGAGTAAGAGCACAAGTGGGGGGGAGCCTGCCAGGGAGCTTGATTTGGGGCTCAGTCCCAGGGCCCCAGGATCATGACTGGAGCAAAAGGCGGACACTTAACTGTGAGCCACCCAGGTGCCCCCACATTTCAAATAATTTCTTGAATTTTCTGATAATCAAATCCATATTTTTTTATTATCCTTTCAGTGTCTAGAATCCGCAGTGTGTTCCCACTGTCGTTGTGATTTGTCATATTTTCTCCTTTGTCTTGTTAGGATTTTATCAATTTTATTAATCTTGTCAAGGTACGAAGCCTTAGTTTTATTTATTTTCTTTGTAGCTTATTTTCTATTTTATTGGTTTCTTTATTTCTTCTTCCAACATGGGTTTAATTTTCTTCTAGTTTTAGCTTTTTAAAATTGAAACAGATCATGGGTTTTACTTTGTGTAACATAAGGATTAAAAGGTTTAAAATTGAGATCCCTGGGTGGCGCAGCGGTTTGGCGCCTGCCTTTGGCCCGGGGCATGATCCTGGAGACCCGGGATCGAATCCCACGTCGGGCTCCCGTTGCATGGAGCCTGCTTCTCCCTCTGCCTGTGTCTCTGCCTCTCTCTCTCTATGACTATCGTAGATTAAAAAAAAAAAAAAAAAAGGTTTAAAATTTCTAAGTATGTATCATTCTCTATGGTACCCTCTTTTTTTCTTCTTTGATCCTTGGGTTTTTGAAGGTATAGTGTTTAATTGCTAAACATTTGAAGATCTTAAATATTGTAACTGCTATCTACTTTAATTCCATGACAAAGAACAAACTTGTAAAATTTTAATCTTTGAAATTAAGGCATACTTTATGGTCAAATTTTTTTTTAATTTTTTTTTTTTAATTTTAGAGAATGCATGTAGAGGTGACAGGGAGGGCAAGAGAGGGGTAGAGGGATAGATTCTCAAGCAGTCCCCACTGAGCGTGGAGCCCACCGCAGAGCTCGATCTCAGGACCCTGAGGTCACAACCTGAGCCCAAACCAAGAGTCGGATGGTTTATTGATGGAGCCACCCCGGTGCCCCTCCATGTCTGCTTTAATTATCTCCACCACGCAGCATTATAATTTTTGCACTGAGCAATCAGTTTGAAGAGAGGAGGAGAAAGAGTAGCCATAACCCCCCCCCCGCCCCACCATGTTAGTTGCTCTTCTTTCTTATACATCCATTTCTCTGGAGACGCTTCTCTTTATCTCTTCTTCAGTGTTCTTGTAGTTCTAGGTCTGCTCTTACGAGGTCTGTACCTTGATTTTTGAAGGACTTTTGTTGGCTTGAGGTGTTTTCATTCAGCACTTTGCAGCTGCTGTTTCTGATGACAGTGAGCCGTCACTGGGGTCAGTACCCGGTCCTCTGTATGGAACCAGCATTTTTTACCCCCCTCTGGCTGCTTTCAGGATTCTTTTTGGTGTTTTACAGTCTTAACTTGGATTTGCCTCAGATGGTTTTGCCTGGATGGTTTTGTTGAACTGCTTGGATGTAGAAGTTAATTGTTTATATGAAACTGGGAATTTAAAAATCCTCATTTTCTTCAGATATTTCCTCCCATTTCCTCCATCCTCTCCCTCTGGACACCAGGTCTGTGTGTGTTGGATGCTGGGTATTATTCCATAGTCACTGAGGTGCTTTTCATTATTTTGGTCTCTCTGTGCTTCATATTGGATAATGCCTGTTGATTTGTCTTCAAGTTCACGAACTCCTTTTTGTTATTTTTAAAAGGTTATTAATCCCATTCAGTGAGTTTTAACTTTTTTCTGGTTCTGTACTTTCTACATGTGGAATTTCCAGTTTTTTAAATATAGTTTTTTGTGAGATTCTGTTACTCATTTTGACCCTCCTGAATATATTTGCAGTAACATGTTCTTGAACCTTTGTGTGAGTAAAGTAATAGCTGCCTCCACCCCCCTGCACACGGTGACACTGGTGATCTGGGCACCTGTTTGTACTGATTTGCTTTTCCCGAGGCTTTACTTTGGATCATGTTTTTTTGTTTCTTCCCGTGCCTGGTAAATACTGGTGTGCTGTCGAGATGCTGGGTCCTTCCTTCCTCTGAGGAGTGACTTGTGTGAGTTGGCGGTTCAGTCCTTGGCCACAGGACTGACTCTGCCTTTTATTGGATGGGACGGCAGGGTTTGTTTTGGCTCAATCCTTCGTCGGGTTTTGGTGGAGCACTTACGGCGGGTCCCAGGCCATCTGCTGCGGTAGCGTCAGACTTCGACCCCCTCGTCTTCGAGGCCCCGGCCGTCCTCGAGGCCCCAGCCATACCCTTTGCTCAGCTCCTTGTACCTTTTGGGCGTTGCTTTCGCTGGACCCCTTGGAATGTCACAGGTACGAGCACTTCTGGAGTGAAGGATTTGAAGAGCTTTTACAGATTTGGTGGCTCCCCTTTTTGTATCCTTTCCTCCCACAAGTTCATCTCCTTTGAGCTCTGGATTCCATCCTTTGACCCCGAATTGACAAGACCACAGGCTTTCTGCTTGTTCAGCAGCTCCTGTGACAAGGAGCAGGGAGAGGGTCCTTCAGCTGAGCCACCACAGGAGCTCCACATGCAACTCCAAGTCTTCTCCAGTGTCTGTCTGCTTTTAGTTTATTATTTGTCTATTTTTATAGTTCGGCTTTATTTATATGCAGGAGGATTAGACCAACATAAGTTCCTCACTCACTACTGGTTGCTGCTCTTTTTGGACTTGGTATTCAGAACTGCGAATGGGACACTTCGTGTCATGGTTTTGTACTTGCTGCTCAATGACTTTGAAACTACTGCCTTCTAGAAGGAAATTGAGGAAATACACATTGCCTGTGACTCATTAAGATCTAAGACTTTTTTAGTAGTTGGGACAATTATAAGTTACTGTCCTCTCACCTTTTTTTAGGCTAAGTGCTATTTATGGTGGCACCTACATGCTCAATAAACCCATTGAAGAAATCATTGTGCAAAATGGCAAAGTGATTGGTGTGAAATCTGAAGGAGAGGTAAGTAGCTTTCACAATGTAAATAATACTGTGTTCTAGTGAAGAAAATGTTGCCTGGTGGAACGGGATTTGGGCATCGATGCTGGATTTCAGACTGCTTTATGCCACTTTGGTGTTCATAATGAGTACGGACTGGCTTGAGATGCTGTGGTTTTTTTTTTTTAGAGATTTATTTATTCATGAGAGACACAGAGAGAGAGAGAGAGAGGCAGAGACACAGGCAGAGGGAGAAGCAGGCTCCATGCACCGGGAGCCTGACGTGGAACTCGATCCCGGGTCTCCAGGACCACGCCCTGGGCCGAAGGTGGTACTAAACCGCTGAGCCACCAGGGCTGCCCACTGTGCTTTATTTTACAAAAATCTTACTGTTGGTTATTGCTGAAGACTGGGTTATACGTTATGGACGAAACCTTAGTGGTAGGTGCTCTATTTATGGAGTGTAGGTTGGTGCCGGTCTCCTGAATTTTCATTTAAATGTAGCTTTATAATTTATAACTTATATAATTTATAATTTATCAGTGGAATTGGGCCTGGTGAATACTGGGCATTTTATTATTTAATTTGGGTTTTAGCTTCAGTGCTGGCTGGGTGGAGTTTCAAGTAGTTTCTCTGATTCGGATTGAGTACATATGTGTTAACCTTGTTCACGTGCTCATTCGGATTCCGTGGGTCTGTGTCCTCGCGAGCTCTCAGGTGAGGCTGATGCTGAGGTTCCGCCGACCAGCTCATTCGTATTTCATGAGCTGCCAACTCGTACTGATAGCTGGCACTGCTCAGAAGCTAAGACCGGAGAGCTAGTTGGCGTTCCTGCGGTACTGCATGGGTTGGCCCATGTAATCCTCACTCAGCGGTGGACCGTTGGAATGAGTCATTACCGTGGAGCCTTTGTAACTGCCTTGTGCGTCCATCAGAATGGGTTTAGGGAACAGGGACAAACGGGGAGCAATTCATCTGGGATCTCAGAGCGCTGCTTAGTGTGGGATCATCTCCTGTTGTTTTCCCCACGGCGGTTCCCTCGCGGGAGATAAACATTCACAGTCTCCCCAGGCACATCCCATATAGCGACAGCCCTTAAATACGGTACTTCATTTAATCCAGCAACAGCTGTTGGAGGTTAAGCTCAGCCAGG
This sequence comes from Canis lupus dingo, assembly GCF_003254725.2. NCBI lineage: Eukaryota > Metazoa > Chordata > Mammalia > Carnivora > Canidae > Canis > Canis lupus. Next base: position 28,699,244 of record NC_064244.1, read on the forward strand.
TCGGAAACCTGTCTGCCCGACTGAATCCTGTGCTTCTAAACACTGTGCACCTGGTTTCCTAGTAGTTGAACAGGACTTCGAATGCACGGGTCTGTTCCAGGAGAATGGGGGGGGGTGTGGAATTGTTGGCAAAACTAGTTTTAGGTGATCTGTAGTCGAGCAGTAATTGACAGGTACCCTTATGAAGGGAACGTGTTGACGGCCCAGTGGCGTCAGTAGTCTAGCTGGAAGCCTTGGGGACCCGGACTGCTATAAATGGGAGCTCAACCGTTTGCTACAGGTTGCTCGCTGCAAGCAGCTCATCTGTGACCCCAGCTACGTCAAAGACCGGGTAGAGAAGGTGGGCCAGGTCATCAGGGTTATCTGCATTCTCAGCCACCCCATCAAGAACACCAATGACGCCAACTCCTGCCAGATCATCATCCCCCAGAACCAGGTCAATCGGAAGTCAGGTGAGGTGTGAAGACCAGCAGATGTTTGGGCCACGTTGTTAGAATCCTTATTTGCTCTTTTATAAGAAACTTTAGGTCGCGTACGGGAAGAGAGCTGATGGCTTTAGCTCACAGGGATGCGAGGTCCTTGCATTGAAAGGCACAACTCCGCCCTGGAGCCCTGCCTCGCCCTCCTGCTGGCCCCTCCTTTGGGCCTCCTTTCCCTCATTCTAGAATGAGGAATTGAGCTGGCTGGACTGGGTGGTCATGGTGCCTCCTGGCCCCTCCGGACGTGGGGGTGGGGAGGCAGGTCATGGCTTATTAGGCATTAGGCGGCCCAGCTCTACTGTGGTCTTGAGCCAGCTTAGGCTGGATTTCAGTAGTGTGCTAGAAGACGACTTCTAAAGTAGGAATTCCTAATCTCCTTGTGGTGAGCAGTTGCTTTCATCCCCTACCTTTTCCCACCATCCTTAGAGGTGGAAGCCATAAATCTATTTATCGAAAATTCAACTTTAGGAAGGGTTATCAGCATTTAAACAGACTACTGGTATGTTTTTTCCATGTAAGAAACCGGAATCATGGATTATTAGGACTGCATCCAAGGGACGTGCAGGGGGCCCACACAGACCCCAGGGTTGGTGAACTCGAGAGGAAAGCAGCTCAGTAGTGACTTTCGTATTGGAAACGACGCACTTACTAAGCGGCACGCAGAGGGGGCAGTCGACAGGATGCGAAACGAAGAGTAGCTTGTGCTGATTGGTCATTTTGTTACTTCAATTAAGTAAACGAGAAGCTAGTCCTTAATAAACCGTCCCTTAGCTGTTCAGCCCCTTTCTAAATGCAGGGCTTGGAGAGGGAGACAGTAGCGCAGTCAGTGGGATTGTCAGGTGTCCGGTTAGCGGCCACAGAGGTGGAGAAAGCAAGCTGTGCAAGCCCGGCAGTTCTGGCCACGGAAACCCACAGCCCCAGGAGGCTGCGAGTGGCTCGGTACTTGCATACGCGGTCCTATCTGGAACGGAGAGGGCACCGTCGGCCTACGCTTGCCACCTCAGCCTAGAAGGTTTTGTCTGGTCCAAGCAATTTTAATTCCACCTGATGAAATACGGGGAGAGTGGAGTGCGCGCACACGGCTGAGGCCCGTGAACCCTGGCAGTGAGATGGCGTTACTCGTTTGCAGACATCTACGTGTGCATGATTTCCTCTGCACACAATGTGGCCGCGCAAGGGAAGTACATCGCCATAGTGAGCACGACGGTGGAGACCAAGGAACCTGAGAAGGAAATCAGACCAGCTTTGGAGCTTCTGGAACCAATTGAACAGAAGTGAGTGATGGGTCCCTTTCGATGAGCTCAGATCCAAGACTGAGTTCTGACCTCGCAGCGAGGGGAGCGCGGTGAGGACGAGGGGTGGCCGGGGGCAGCTCACCTGCTGACTTCATTCTTTCCCCCTCCAGATTCGTTAGCATCAGCGACCTCCTTGTACCCAAAGACCTGGGGACGGAAAGCCAGGTGAGTGGCGGTCTGAGAAGGGCATCGGCACGGGCGGCGCAGGGAGATGCCTGCCTCACGTCTCGGTGATTTTGTTTGCAGATCTTTATTTCCCGCACGTACGATGCTACAACTCACTTTGAGACCACCTGTGACGATATTAAAAACATCTACAAGAGGATGACCGGCTCCGAGTTTGACTTTGAGGAAATGAAGCGCAAGAAGAACGACATCTACGGGGAAGACTAGGAGCAGTGCACGTACTCATCTCGCTAGGACAGACCTAACTCTGGCAAATGACGCATACTGTTCGCCCCCGATAGCGTAGGCCTGCTGCTGTAATCCGCACCGCTGATTGCAGGGCACTGTACCAGTAAATACTCCTTCCCTTTCTAATATCATGTAGGAACGTGTCTCACGGCGGGGCTGCTCCGCACCGGCAGGTCACCGCGTCTGCTCACCTTAGCCAGCCCTGGCTCTCCCTAGTGGAGATGCAGTCTGAGGACATCCGTGATCCTGGTACGGAGCACTCGATACAGACTTTGTATCTTTTAATCAGTGTAGCCGCCGCGGCCGTGTGCTTCTGCTGCTCTGGAGCCGGAGCAGTACCACTTGCGTGCCATCTGTCCCCCTGGCGTCGAGATTCAAGACTGAATCTCCCCTACGGGACAGCAGCCCTACATCCGCCCCCCACCTTCCCGTGCTGTGTCCTGTCCACTACTCTGACAGTGCCCGTGGCACACGGCCACGAGTGGGGAGACATGAGCCTAAAATTTAACCCAACTGCAGACCCTGAGAGTCCTTTCGGAGGAAGCCTGTGTGCGGTGTTTTAACCTTATAAAATGGATGAGCGCGAAGGGGAAAAAAACCCCTTGTAAGCAGGTAAACGTAGAAGCTTCTTTTGTATCCCAGGTGTGGCTTCTTCAACGGACCAAGCTGCGATGCAGTATTGATTTGACAGGGCCTGCACTTCAGTGTCTGTCTCGAACGGCTCCACATGATTTCTGTACTGCAAAATAAAGCCAAACTCTGGAAACCAGTTCCTGCTCCATTGGTCTCTTTGTCCTGGCGTTAAGAGTTGGCGTGCATCGTGCTGGCTGTTGTGCGGCGCCCCCCTCCCCCCCCCCCCCCCCCCCCACACACACACACGCCGACTCCACCCCGATGGCCCCGGGGGATTCACATTCGATGCTTAGCAGCATGCCGGTGGCCTGGCTTCGAAGTGAGTAGACCCCAAATTAGGTTCCTGACACGTCTCCTGGGGCACAGACTGACCCCAGTTGAGAAACTCCTGCTTTTCCATGTTGGTAGGAGGATCTAAAACCCCAGCTAGCCCTTCCTTCCCTTAATTCAAGTTGTCTACCAGGCCTGCGGGCGAAGGCAAGGGCGCATGCTGGGTTGGAAATCCCTCGGGTCTTCCCAGTCTTTGGGTAGCATGCGAGTGGCACGACTGCAACCCTCAGCCAGGCCCACAGGGAACGAGGATGGCGGAGCGTGCAGAGAAGGCTACTCCGTGGTCAGGTGTAAAAACAGTTCTAGAAAAGGTGGGATGGATGCGGGGGGGGGGGGGGGGCTTGACCTCTGAGAGCGGAGTGACGGCAGGTGCTGTCGCGCCGGTCGTGCCACCTACGGCTACTGGTCAGATGGGGCGGCCAGGCCTCAGAGCGGACTGTCCAGAGCGCAGGTGAAAGACCGGGGAAGCCCGTCCCTCCCGGGGCTCGGCACCCTGCTCTGGGGGGAGCAGAGCCACTTCTGTCAAGTGGTCTGAAAACTGCCACCACTTTCCCCACAAATTCAAGTTTTGCTCTAAAGGAATCCCAGAAAGTTGGTCTTCAGGGGTCTTTATTTAAAAAATGAAACAAATTAGTTACAAAAACCTCTGTTCCAAATAGATACTATGTATCTACAAACATCTTTTGCTTGGTTTTGAGTTTAAAGATTACTGTAGAAATTATTTCTAATACCATAAATAAGTGATTTTCTTCCTCAGAATTGATTTTGTAGTGCAGTATTTACAAAAACTGAGCTCTTGAAAACAGTTTATAAATCGGCAACGTGACTGTAGTGTTGCTAGAATAACAGCAGATTCCCCAGTTAAGAGCCTAGCTTTCACAAGGGCGGTCAAGCCTTTAAGACGGACTACCATGCACTACGTACGCCTTCTGGACGTGGACATGCAAAAACCGAGCCATCGGTCAAAATACTTATTTTTGCTACGACTAAACGTTTGTAAAATTGTTTTTAGCATGGAGCTTATAATTAATAGTTTTGAAGGCTCTCCTGTATAAAATGAAATTAATTTAAAACAATAATATCGAACACTGCAACAAAGCTAGTGGACAGCTCATGTTCCACTTGAATAACGGCCAAGATTTTTATAGCAAAGTGTAAGAAAATGAAAACTTCCAAGTTGTAGAACATTGATTTTTCAAATATGAGAAAACGACTCTGTTTATCTAAAAAATTTTCAAAGTAAAACCAGGAATTGGTTGGCGGTGGCGTCGTGGTCTAGGCCAGCTGCCGCTCATCCCTGATTAACAGGACACTGGTATTTCAGCAGCAGGACGCGGTCCAGCAGGGACAACTTCCAGGCACCTCATGGTCACCGTCTCCTGTGTCCTGGGAACAAGGTGAACTGCCAGTGACGACGTGTGCCGTTCAGATGAAGTGGGTTCCCTCAAGTAGGCTGAGCCAACAGCAATTCCACCCCTAATACAGATTTAAAATTTATAGCATGATGTAGAAGGTAAAGAACAGAGTTTGCCAACAACCGGTTTCCTCACAGACGCAAATGTCAGTATGTGTCACGTCCCGTTCACACAGAAGAGTTCTGGAAAGTGTTCTTACCAATAGCTACTCTTAAACGGAGCTGCTATATTTTGTATATTTTCAAGGAAATTATTTACATCTGTAATAAGGATGCCACTATTTTCAAAGACTTCTCTGGAGACAGTGGGCTTTTCTGTAAAAAGAAAAAAATACCTTTTGGTGAAAAATTCATTGATGTATATACTTTATAAGCATCCGACTCCTTTTATTAAAACAAAACACCCACTAACTTGTAGGGAACTGCTTCATCTCTGGGGGGGGGCACTGTTGTAGGGAGGAAAGGTGTGGGGTCAGGAGCGGCCGCCGGGGTGCAGAACACCACTGCTGAAGGGCAGCTCGTCCTCCCCGTCCTCCGGGGGTGACAGGGTCCCCGGGTCTCGCCTGGAGCACTAGGGGGTGGTGCGTAGGCACACGTGGGTTGGGGGCCGCGCACCAGACCGAACCCAGTGGCCCGTGTCCTGGGCCTTCAGTGCACTTCTCCCAACACAGCAAAAGGCTGGTTCTTGGCTGCCGGGTGGACACGCGCACGGATCTTGGACGTTTCTAGAGGAGCCCGGACGAAGGCTGTGAGTTTACCTGTTAGGAAGACCGCAAACCTGGCCTGGATGTGCTGGATCTGCAGGCTCAGCAGACATTTTAAATGTTCTGCTTTTGTTGCTGCTCGAGAGTCACACTGGTGGTAATGAAGCAGCTCGATGAGCTCTGCGCTCTGGTAGGACTTCAATATTAGGTTCTTCTTATGTGCGACCGAATCCACTCTGTAACAGACGCAGCAATGTTAGCCAAGCTCAGGTTCAGTATAAATTTGCGAGTTTACTTTTTACTGTGTCTTCATTTTTAGCTTTTATTCTTCGACTTCTTGCCTTCACAATACGTGAAAACACTCAAAACTCCCAAGACGCACCTGGCTTCCCGGACCTCACTGTGGCCCCGCAGGTTCCCCCTCAAGCGGCACAGGCCTACTTCCTCCCTTTTGTCAACACACATTTTTGAGACATGCAGGCCTCGTTCCAAGCCAGGGGGGCATCTCTGTGTGCAGGTCCAGCGGCCCCCAGCTGCGGGAGGGGTCGTGCCGCGATGCTTTCTGTCCCTGTTCTAGGGCCACCACTGATCTGCTTAGTCAGATTAGCAACTTCATTAGGAAGTTGCTGCTTCGTAACGGTCATTTCTCACTCCCTTAAATTTTTTATTAAGAGTGTGCGGAGGTGGGAGGGGCAGAGAGCGGGGGACACCGCAGCTTTAGCAGACCCCACGCTCTGTGCGGAGCCTCACCCGGGGCTTCCTCTCACGCCCTGAGCGGAGATCCAGTCAGACATTTAACCCAACGAGCCCCCAGTGCCCTGTGACCTCCCTTAAAATCTCCTCTAACTTCTACATGTCTGTCCATCTGCTTTCTGGAGGAAAGCCAACAAGTCCCCCAGGTCCCCACGTCTCCAGCGGCACTGACACTGGCCATGTCACAGGCTGCGTTTCCTTCAGGCTCTACCCTTCGTGTACACACAATTAAGTGACTGGCATCACACCACATGTTTTATGAGCCCCGCTTTTTATGAGATATTTGCAAAATCTTTATTTTGCAAATGTGTTAAAAATTATGAATGTATGGAATCCATATATTGGTCATGTTTGCTTAGAGCTGGGTCGGAGGCTGGTTTTGAGGTTACTGGTAACCACCTGTTACTATAAACATCTTTGCTGAAACAAGTTTTTAAAAGCTAAGGTTGTTTTGGTTTTAGTTTGAGATGAAGGCCTCCAGAGGCCACAGAACAGGACGTTTTCTGGCAAGTGCCCACGATGGCCACTGTGGCGGGAGTGCAAATCCGAGGGCCGGCAGTGGCGGACCGATATACCTAATGTCCAAACATGGGAAATCCACCCGTGCTTGCCAGGTGGACCGGTGCGCCGTGCGTTCCTGCGCTTGAGCCTCTACTCTGAAGGGCTGGTTAACCACCTCCACCGCCCCCACCCCCACCCCCTAGAGGTGCAGCATCTGCTCTGGGGTCCGCTCAGACCTCTTGGCTCGCTTTTTCCTCCTGCACTAGTGCTTTCCGGGTACAGCCTCTCCCAGACCTGTTCCCGACTCTGTCTGTCCTTGGGAGGGAGCAGCGCGGTGGGGCACAGAGGACAGCGGTCCGGTTAAGGCGAACATTCTGGGCCTGCAGCCCAGCACCACAGCTCCTCGTTTGACCTGGGTCAGGTCTGCTATCGCGCCCGTGTGGCCACTCCCAATCCCTGGAGTGTGGGGGCAGCCGCTGTACGACACTGGCCGCCCGCCAGTTGGTCCCCGAGGAGCCTGCGACAGCTCCTGGCAGCTCCACACGCATCCACCCCAGGCCCAGCGGCAGCAGCCCCACCGCAGCCCCCACCGCAGCACAGGCCCCATGGCCGGGGCTCCTCCTGGAAAGCAGCGCTGCCCAGAAGCCCCGCCCCGCTGCCTCCTTCAGTCTGCTGGTTCCCGAACGACTAAACCAAGGGAACGTTCCTGTCCTGTTTCCATCCTGTGACTGGCGACTTGATTCCACCCCACCCCCAACACAGGCCCAGGAGCGCAGCAGCCCATGGCCACGCTTCTAGTCCCTCCAGGTTCACGGCTCACGGCGGCAGAGCCCAAACTTCAGGACTCCTGAGTCTGACCTCCGTTGGCCTCCAGTGCTGTCAAAGTCTGGGCCTCAAACTCTTGGTGGCGGTTCCAGCCTCCCCGCCTCCCTGACAGGCTCCGCGCCCCGCGGCCTCACCTGACGTCCTCTCTCAGCTTTTTGTTCTCTCTGTAGTGGAGCAGCCACTTCCACCTTCCGTTTCTGTTCAGTTTTTCCAGGGTTCTGACCACGTCCTTCAACTGAGCTACAGACGGAAGAGAAGCAGTCTCGTGGGGCCCAGAAACTGTGATGGTGGGGGGCACCTAGGCCTGCTACCCGGCACCCAGACACCAATCCTAGGGACCCCACAAGTGGGAAGTCCACATCCTGCACCTGCAAATACTTCCCACTCCAGTCTCCGTGCAGAATTCAGGCTGTGGGGGTCCACCCCCTCCAATGGGCCAGGAGTGGCGTCTACAGGGAGCTCTAGTATGACATCAGCCGGGGCAGGGTTTGATTATACCAAAAGGCCCCCACGCCAGGCTGCTGTCACCACCTCCTCCGTCTAATCATTGCCCAGGGAGAAGAGTATTAGGAGTGCCTGGCGCATAATTAACAAGACTTAAGAGGCATGTTTCCAGAACATCACCCAGACGGCGGACTGCTAACAAGAGAAATGCAGAAGAGAGGGCTTGTGGGCAGGCGTAAGAGGCAAGCGTGAACGGTCAGGCAGTGCTCCCAGCGGGGTTGGTGCTGAAGAGAACAGGTGGCCCCTGAGAGGCCAGGAGCACACGTGCCAGGGGCGGGGGTGACAGCAAGCCACAAGGGAGGCTCAGCAGAGCACGGGGCACAAATGAAGGCCTCACAAGGTGGTGACTAACAGCGACTTCTGAGTTAATCTCTTTGAGAAAGTAGTGTTTGGGTTGCTGGGGGAAGAGAAATGGACCCAATTAGATTTTAAAGACAGAAACAAGGAAGGAAAACACAAGACCGACCTAATGTTAAGGATTCCAGGATCTTGTCATCTGAGACCATAAAGCCTCCAGTCTGGAACAGCTCCTGGTAGGTGGACTGGAGCACATCCTCAGGGCAGTCCACTCCAGCGAAGAGGACACTGGGGAAGTGCTTCAGCTTCAGAAGAAAGGGGATCTAGCGAACACAAAGGACCCAGAGGGAGAGGTTGGTGGGGTCACTGTTATGCAAGGGCTGCAAGATTCAGGAGCAGCTGAAAATAAACCTAAGCTAAATGACTAGAATTCTGCACCCCCCTCACACCCTCAGCAGCACCTCCCATAACCCCCAGCACACTCCAGCAGCACCTCCCATAACCCCCGTCACACCCCAGCATCACCTCCCATAACCCCCAGCACACCCAGCAGCACCTCCCATAACCCCCAGCACACCCCAGCAGCACCTCCCTTAAGGAATATGGATTCGGTTCATCTCACCTGCTGTGAGGACCCTAACATCTTGTCTATTTCCTGAGAAGTCTCTGAAACCCCCTGGGCCTGACACTGGGGGTGGGAGGAACCTTAGAGCCGGGAAGCAGGCACTGGGCTCCTCTCCCACACCGACAGCTGCCCTGAGCCCAGGCTGCGCAGTGGGGGCTCCCCCGGACAGGCAACCCCTTTTACTCAACTGACACACTAATATCAGTACAGAGTTAAGAAAACTTCTGCCAGTCCCTGTAAAGGAAGGTTCACTCCTGCTGTGTGGGTTTAAATCTGGGCTGAGACCATGTCCCCACACCGCCCCCCTCGCCGGGGCTCTTCCCTAGTTAGGAGGCAAGTCTTCACTCGGAGCCATAACACACCCCACAAATGCCTCGGTCAGTTAGCTACCCCGCGGGACACCCCATAAAATGCCTGAACAGCGCTGTAAGAGAGGGGCAGACACACTTGATGCAGGCGTGATGCTATGTCTTCATTCCTGATGATGACCAGGAGGGTGTCATTCTCTCTGTGGAAAGCCTGACAGAAATGCTGAGGTTCAACTTCCGTATGGCCTCCTTTCCTCAGGATGTTCTGAAAGATTTACAAGTAACTATTACCACAGAAGGACCACCTGCACAGGATTACTTTCATAGTCCACTAAGCACATCAAAAAGCACATCCTAGTCCCTAAACTATCCTAACCAGGCAACATGGGTGGCAATTAAGTCCTACTTCTTTTTTTTTAAATTAATTTATTTTTTAATTCTAATTAAAAAAAATTTTTTTTTTAAGATTTCATCTCTAAACGAGCTTTCACATCTGAAACAGATGGCTCCTGGGCATCACTAACAACTGGGTTTAGAGGTTCATTTAAAAGGAAAGCACTTTCTAATCAATCCTTATGTCCACGAAGTGGCCAAGAGCAGACTAATGCACAGACACGGGGCTCTTGTGCGATCTGAGGCTGTTACCTTGGGGATGCAGATATTCACCCTCAAAATGCCACCTCCAGTCGAAACACTCCTACAACTTTTGGGAAGGCCAAGCTGCAAACCCCGGAGCGTCATGAATGGCCGGGGAGCCCCTGGATGCTCCCGCACCGGCAGGACCACCTGCCCCAGGCCTGACTGGCAGTTACTCGAGTAATTATGAGCAATTCCTTCACTCCATACCCCTCTGTGATGCAGACACTGTTTCTGTCTGAAGGATTCTGGACGTTTCCACCGCACACCCTGAGGCTTCTCCTGGCACCAGGAGCACGGTCTGACCAGCACTTGTTATTTCCTTTGTAAAAGCACAGTGTCCCTGGATCTCAAAACAACTCAAATTTGATCATTTCGATACTTCAACTCAAAATGCACAGCAACGTAACTTCAAAGAAACTCCTCCAGGTAAGATCTAACGAAGAGCCCACCGAAACGTCTCAGTACAGATCCTTGGCTCTGACTTCATTTACTAATAAATGACCTGAAGGAACACATTTTCTGAGACATTCAACACCTTTACCACACCCCGTGAAACCTGGGCTTTTCGGTCACACACTTTGAATTTCTATAATAATAAAGGAGCTTCTGCATCTTATAGATAAGTGGGGCCGGACGCCCCATCTCTCCCAAGTGCCTCAGGACTCCCCAGGCCAGAAAACTTCCCAGGGGAGCTGAGTTTTTGAAAACATTTTGCTCTAGATTATCTTGATAGTACTTTATTCTGACGCTTAATTTATACTGTGTCCACCTTCTCGCTTGAAGGATAGTTTTACCTTTGCACAAAATTTGTTACTTTATTTTTTTTATGATTTATTTATTCATGAGAGATGCACAGAGAGGCAGAGAGACAGGCAGAACGAGAAGCAGGCTCCATGCGGGAAGCCCGATGCAGGACTCAATCCCAGGACCCCAGGATCACGACATGAGCTGAAAGCAGATGCTCAACTGCTGAGCCACCCAGGGGCCCCCAATCTTTTACTTTCTGTTGTAAACAGTGGCCACGAGATAAATATGATCCATGAAACACAACACACACTCCCAAACCATGTGTGGTGTCTCGAAGCAGTCCAGCTGTAGGTGTGAACTGAACGTGGCTACTACGCTCTCTCTCTTGCACAAAACCCAGCATCCTAATCAAACGCCGGGACACCTGCACCCTGATGTTTCTAGTAGCAATGTCCACAATAGCCAAACTGTGGAAGGAGCCTCGGTGTCCATCGAAAGATGATTGGATAAAGAAGATGTGGTTTATGTATACAATGGAATATTCCTCAGCTATTAGAAATGACAAATACCCACCATTTGCTTCAACGTGGATGGAACTGGAGGGTATTATGCTGAGTGATATAAGTCAATCGGAGAAGGACAAACATTATATGGTCTCATTCATTTGGGGAATATAAATAATAGTGAAAGGGAATAGAAGGGAAGGGAGAAGAAATGGGTAGGAAATAGCAGAAAGGGAGACAGAACATAAAGACTCCTAACTCTGGGAAACGAACTAGGGGTGGTAGAAGGGGAGGAGGGCGGGGGGTGGGGGTGAATGGGTGACGGGCACTGAGGGGGGCACTTGACGGGATGAGCACTGGGTGTTATTCTGTATGCTGGCAAATTGAACACCAATAAAAAATAAATTTATTATTATAAAAAAAAAAACAGCATCCTCTGCGCTCTGTCAAGGACAAGAATGGTGCTGTTGCTTTTGAGATGATGGAAGCAAAAAGAAACTGGGTCTTTTGCTCACTGTGGCATGATGCCACTGAGTTGCCCCCTTATTTCAGCACTGGTCAAGGTACAGTATATGTAATCAGCCAAACAAAATTAACTTCAATTCAAGGTAAAAAAAAATAATTTTTAGATTATTATCTAAATCTATTATTATCTAAATAATAATATTTAGATTAGTTTTGGAGGCCAAGCAGCTTAAAAAAAAAAAAAAAAAAAGCTTCATTTTTCAACCACACTGCTTACCAAAGCAACATGGAAACTGGAACAATGATGATGGAGGGGCTGCAGAAACAGACCTGGCAACCATTTATGAAAAACTTTGGAAAACAAATGGATCGTTGATGGGGAATAAAAATCTTTTAATATAAATTATTTAAAATCATATTTAAAAAATCATATTTAAATGGTATAAAATAGGAGCCATCAGCCACTACAGAGAAGAATACATATTTGAGTCTAGGCTCACATGAAGGCCTGTTTATCCATCATGCTTCCAGTCCATTCCCCACACTGCAGCCGAAGAGATGGCTCTCAAACACACACACGACGTTCTTTATCTTTTAGAAGTATTTCCAGGGCCTCCCCCACTGAATTCAGGCTCATCCAAGTGCCTTAGTGGGACCTGTACCTTGTCCACACCTCCAGACCCAGCTCTTCGGGGTGGGGGGGGGGGTGCTAGCCCTCTGGCCCGAGGGCCCCCACGCCCTCCACACTGCTGACCCCGAGGGCAGCAGGGCAACCAGGGAGCCGCCACCAACGCTGTTTCTGTGGAGGCCACTCGCAACTCTCAGAACTGGCCTCCCCCAGGAATCCCTGGGTGGCTCAGTGATTTAGTGTCTGCCTTTGGCTCAGGGCCTGATCCTGGGGTCCTGGGATCGAGTCCCACGTTGAGCTCCCTGCATGGAGCCTGCTTCTCCCTCTGCCGTGTCTCTGCCTCTCTCTCTCTCATGAATAAATAAATTTTAAAAATCTTAAAAAAAAAAAAAAAAAAAAGACCTGGCCTCCCCTAACACACTCTGCCACGATGACAGACACAAGTATCTTCAGCTGTTTAATGTTACATAGTGATTCAACACCTGTGGGTCTGCCAAGTGACACTTACCATGTGACAGATACTCTAGAATTCTTGAGGCGCTGATATAAGTGCACTCTGAAACAAATCTAGGTGAACATTCAGAACCTACACACTTACTAGTCTAGCTGTCCATGCCTTGTACAACAGGCCAGCATCACTTCCTTCAGAAAAAGGTCCCGACCTTCCTGACTAGGCCTATCCTTTCAAAGCAATGTCCAAACACCTGCGCCATTACCTCGACTGTTGATCTTACGTTACTCTGTGTGCTTTACCAGTGTTTTCCTTGTCCCACTAGCTTTAAGGATCATGACAGAAAGGCAACATTTCCCCTCCCCTTACATGCTGGACTCTAGAATGTACACTAAAGACTGCTGTCCTTTGAACTAGTTCCTGCTGCAAGCATAGAGGGTTGAGGGAGGCGGTGTGTCTGGGGAGCAGCTTTGGGTTGGTGGTCCAGGCACTGAAGAAGGGGGTTGGATGTCCAGTGGGAATGTAAGCGGGGTGGCAGATGCATCTGGGATGATGGGAGCTGGCTTTCTGGGGGGAGACCTGCTACTCTGGCAAAGATGGCCAGAATAAGCCTCCTGATCCTGGACTGGAACTGGGTATGAGTGTGCACCCATTTTAGTTTTTTAAATATCCATATATTTTTTGGCTCTGCTGAGAGGGCCTGGAGTCATTGTTACCCAATGACACTGAGTTCACCCAGTGCCCAGTTACTGATTCCAAATGCTCTTCTTCACTTAAACAAATCACAACTCCTTAGAGAAATTCTACTCCAAAGAATATATGAGATAAATTTGTAAATGGAGTTATACCGTAAAGGAAGAAAGGATCCAAACAATTATGGGGACTTGTCAGAAGGACAAGCCAGGTTTTAAGACCTGCTGACTGTGTCTGGGACAATCTGAGCATTACCATAAGCAATGAAGGACCAAAAGAAATATGTTAAAATGTCCATACTACTACCCAAAGCAATCTACACATCTAATTCAACCCCTATCAAAACACCAACAGCATTTTTCACAGAACTACAACAGAGAATCTATGGAACCACAAAAGACCCTGAATAGCCAAAGCAATTTTGAAAAAGAAAAAAATGGGAGGCATCACCATTCCAGACTTTTAGTTATATTACAAAACAGTGGTGATTAAAACAGTGTGGTACTGGCACAAAAACACACACACAGATCAGTAGAACAGAACAGAAAACCCAAAAATAAACCCACAACTATATGACCAATTGATCTTTGGCAAAGTGTGAAAGACTAATGGGAAAAAGACAATCTCTTCAACAAATGGTGCTGGGAAAACTGGACCACTTTCTTATACCGTACACAAAAATAAATTCAAAATGGATTAAAAACCTAAATGTGAGGCCTTCTGAAACCATAAAAATCCTAGAACACAGCACAGGAAGTAACCTCTTTGACACTGGTCATAACAACTTATTAGGTATGTCTCCTGAGGCAAGGGAAACAGAAGCAAAAATAAACTATTGGGACTACATCGAAATAAAAAGCTGCTGCACAATGAAGTAAACAGTCAACAAAACTAAAAGGCAACCTAGGGAATAGGAGAAGACATTTGCAAACGACATATCTGATAGAGATTAGCATCCAAAATCTATAGAGAACTTACCAAACTCAACAGCCAAAAACAAATAATGCAACTACAAATGGGTAGAAGGTATGAACAGCCATTTCTCCAAAGACATCCAGATGGCCAACAGACATGGAAAGATGCTCACCATCACTCAACATCAGGGAAATGCAAATCAAAACTACGGGGAGATAACACCTCACACCTGCCAGAATGGCTAAAATCAACACAAGAAGGGTGCCTGGGTCAGTCGGAGGATCCTGTGACTCTTGATCTTTGGGTCGTGAGTTTGAACCCCACATTGGGTGCTGAGATTACTTAAGTAAGTAATAATTTTTAAAACCCCACAAAAAACAACAGGTGTTGGTGTGGTTGCGGAGAAAGGGAAACCCTCTTACACTGTTGGTGGGAATGTGAACTGGTACAGCCACTCTGGAGAATAGTGTGGAGGTTCCTTAGACAGTTAAAAATAGAGCTGCCCTACGATCCAGCAATGGCACTACTAGGTATTTACCCAAAGAATACAAGAATACTAATTCCAAGGGACGCATGCATCTCTATGCTTTCTGCAGCATTATGTATAACACCAAAATTATGGAAGCAGCCCAAATGTCCATCAATAGGTAAATAGGTAAAGATGATGTCCATACACGTGCACAGGTGCGCACCCCCCCGGGACTATTACTCAGCCATCAAAAAGAACAAGTCTTGCCATTTTCAACTGATGTGGACGGAGCCAGAGGCTATGATGCTGTGAGAAATAAGTCAGTCAGAGACAAAGACCACGGGATCTCACTCACAAGTGGAGTTTAAGAAACAAAACAAACAAGCAAAGGGAAAAAGAGAGTGAGGGAAACAAACCAGGAAACAGAGTGTGAACTACAGAGAACACACTGCTGGTCATGGGAAGGGGGAGGAAAGGGGGAGGGGGGGTGAAGGAGGCACTCATGATGAGGGACTGGACGGTAACCCTGAGTACGATGGGATAGAGTGCGGCTTCATGGGACATAAAGCAGCAAATGAGGTAGAAGGGAAAGCCCTCCCTGCAGCGGAGCGCCCACTACTATACTTACAAGGAACATGGGACTGGAACACCATGTGGCACCCATCATATCAGGAACTGCGTCGGGCAAGAATCGTCAATGGGCAGAAGTGTGATAAGGAAGAAGGTATTTTCAGATGTCCCATCCTAGCTCCCCGCGTGTTAATAACCACAGCACATTTACTAACTTCACACTGGGCGAACCCGGCAGAAGCATCCTCACGTGACAGCAACTAATACCCAGGCGCAGGACAAGGGAGCTGGTGGGCCTCCTCACAGGACACAGAGGGGAGGAAGTCATATGCAGGGATTTTCTCCTAACATGCATAAATCGTGAGGAAGCAAGAGATGAATGTCAAGTGAAGGAAACTACCATGTAACTGGCCTTCACTCTTCAATACCATCAAGGTCACAAGAGATAACCAATGACAGAGGAACTACTGTGCGCTGACGGGCGCTGAGACACGACAAGCAACTCATGACGCTGGCCGCATGGCCAGGTCTGTGGGCCTGGTGAGCACATGGCATGATGGGTCACTGGCTGTGATCACTCAGAGGGGTGTCCCTGCCCTTGGGCACCTCAGCCTCCAAAGCTAAAGGTCACACACACTTAGGCTTAGCAGGAAGGGGCAGTGGGGCATCCTGTGTGCAACCTGTTTCCAAAAGGTTCAGAGGGATTAAGAGCAGGGGGCCCAGGGGAAGGCACCATTTGTGTAGCCTGTCTGTGCATTTGACGGTGTATTTTATTTTATTTTTAAAGATTTTATTTATTCATGAGTGATGAGAGAGAGAGAGAGAGAGAGAGAGAGGCAGAGACACAGGCAGAGGGAGAAGCAGGCTCCATGCAGGGAGCCAGATATGGGACTCGATCCCAGGTCTCCAGGATCACGCCCCGGGCTGAAGGCGGTGCTAAACTGCTGAGCCACCCAGGCTGCCTGTTGACAGTGTATTTTAAAAGCAGAAGGAAAAGTCTTCTCCCCAAGGAGAAAAGAAATGCATTTGGAGAGGATAAAAGGAGAGAGCTCACAGTGATCAAGACAGACTGCGGCCCTAGCATTCAAAGGTCAGGAGCATGTGCTCACCAGAACGTCAGCTATCCTGATATTCGAAAACACCCCAAACCCAAACGGTCTCTCTCAACTATCCACACTAATGGAGGACATGCGTACTCGTTTTTTGTTGAATTCTACCTTTGTAGAATCTGTGCTTATATTTAAATAGGAGTCATATTTCTGGTATGAGACTTTGGAGTGGTAACTTTCTGGTGTAAAAATCAGTCACGGCACTAATTCTAGAACATTGTACACGTGTTCAGACAGAGCACAAACGGAGAGCTTGTAGCAGAACGTTCCGAATGCAGATACAGAAGGCCCTGTCAGACTCCAAGGCCACTTCGTGTCATGATTTCTCTCTGAAGCCAAGGGTTCTACATGTTATTACCTCTAAAACAAAGTTGGGTGGCAATCAGAATAATGCAAAGTCTAGGACGAATCTGGCACTTTACCTTTGTCCTCACAAAGAACGACTGGTCTTCGGTCTCCACAAGGTAGAACAGGAAGGGGCTCTTACAGGCCTCTTTCACCACACTTTTCAGTTTGACATGCAAACTGGTACACAGGTCTGTGATCACATCTTCATAGGAGGCTGCCCGTGGGATAGGTGAACACACCTCTCGAGAGGTGGCCTCTCCAGAAGCCACAGCTGACTCCTTCTCTGGGAAACCCACGAGGTGGCTATTCAACATCATGTTGCTGAATTCAGCATATTCATTGAGAATAAGTGAAACGTCATTCCGGGATTCTTTTGAAGTAGTGTTATATTTCAGTTTGTTGAGGTGGAACGACCCAGTCTGATTTCTTTCGGAATTTGCAAGATGATTTCTACTGCGACCACAGCTCTCCTTCCAAAAGGAAGAACCATCCAAAGTGCCCAGTGCATGGTCTCTCCCACGCAGACTCCGCTGCCTGGCGCCCGAGGGCACCACTGTTACCACAAGGGGACTTCTGCTCCGGGAGGCGGGGTGCAAAGCCAGGGACTCGGATACTTTTGTCAGAGGGAAAGCTTCAGCACCAATTTGGAGAGGGGGCTCCTTTGGAAAGACACCAGTGGAGGAAGCAGAGGGCCGAGAATCTCCATTCTTTACAATTTGTTTTAGCTTATGTGCAAAACGCAGATACTCCAGATCTAAAATGTTCTGTGTGAGGTCATCTGCCACCTGCCAGCTATTTGTCCAGGAGCTGAGCAAGCCACATTTTGCAGTGAAACTGGGGTGCCTCTTCAAGCTGTGCAGAGTTCTCGTGGTATCTGTGAGCTCTCTAGTGACGGTGAAATTAGCATAAATCCTGGGAATGCCACGGAGGTCTCGGATCTGGACATAAGATGGCACACATCTGTCTTCTTTTTTGAATCCAACAAGCCAGTGTCTGGGAGCCATGCCCACCTCCAGCCCTGGGGCTTGGGTAGAGTAGACCCACTCTTCATTATCACTGTTACTTAGGCTCTGGAAAGAGTCAGAATCATCTTTTGAAGCATCTTCTTTCTTGGTTTGACTATACCTCAAAGTGCAGGAACCCTCCGCCTCCATTTTGGGATTTCTACCGTCCCCACAGGAGTCATGATCAGACTCTCCGGAAAGTGGCTCATAATGGATGTCAGAATTCACACTGACATCCACGTCTCCACCCAGGGTATCCAAGTCCTCCTCGGCTCGGAGCCCCTCACCAGAGCCCATATTTGCCATCTGCTCTTCAGAGACTTCACAAACAAGAGGGGCACAAGCCTGGGGAGTGATGGAAGCACAAGGCTCTCTACTCGTGTTTTCACTAGCAACAGCCATTTGAAGGCAAAAATCCATGGGTACATACGTGAGCAAAGGCCTGGCATTCAACAGATCTCTGGTTTCACACACTGCCCCATCTTGCTGTGCATGGATTGCTTTTTGCTTGTCTTTTGGAGATGTGGTGTTTGGCTGGGAGTCAACACCTCCTAGATCTGTGGCTTCTTCATGGAGCTTGGCCTCAGCATCATTATTCCTAAGTAAACTGGCCATTTTGACTACGGAGATTTCTTGTGTCTGGAACCCAGTCTCTGTGTTCACGGGTCTGGAACCATCTGAGGAAAAAGCAAGTTTGGGGATCTCTGAGTGCTCGTGTGTCTGTGTATCAGCTCCGCCAACTGAGCCAGAGCTCAAGGACTGTGCTTGAGTGTAAACGGCTTCATTTGTCTTCACACCACTGCTAAAGAGATTTTTCTTAATACCTTTAGGGCTGGGCTGCTGTTTTAGTGACAGATCCACTCTACCAGTTGGGGTAGTTGCAGAAACAATTGTGTCAGCCAAAGACTTATTTTCAATAATCTTTCTAGGGCTAAATGGAGGCTCACCAGGCTCCAAGACAAGATGACTTAAGTCCGAATTCCTGTTCTGTACATTAACTGGCTGCAGTGGATCTCCTGATGTCACTAATTTTTCCAGAGAAAGCTTGAAGTCCTCTCTGTACTTGGCATCTGAGGCAGGCTGGCTCAGCTCCATATCACCACATGGCACTTCTTCTGAGAGACCCTCGCCATGTTCTCCAGGGACAATTTCCTTGGTTACTTTACCAGGACAGCTCAAACAGCCATCTTTTCTGCCTGGATGCTTACTTCCTACTAGAGGCATTTTGGCAGAAGACTGCATTTGTTGTACACCAATTAAGTTATCTTGTGCCACTGGATGGGTAAGACCAACAGAAGAATTTTCTTTCTCCGTTACGGCCAAATCTACAGACTCAATCTGGGAGAATCTGTCGCTTCTCTCACCTTGTGTACCAGCAAGTTGTAAACTACACAGAGACACAGCCATCTCAGGCTGTGTCTGAGATGGCTGTGCTGCTTCAACTAGATCTTCGGGGTCAGGACTAGAAGCTGGTGACACTTCTTCAATTAAAGAAGCAAAGGGAAAGTCTGAGGTAACATTCACCTCCTCTGCAATCTCAAGGGCACAGGTTTCTTTAGAAAGTATTAAGGTAACTGTCTGTAAATTATCACCTTTCCTCTCCTTACTTTCCAATGATTTCTCTGGCACTGCAGGGTAAGTGGATATATAATTAGCAGAAGTCGCTTCTCGGTTTTCTAGGAGAGTCACCTCTTCTGGCCTGATTATTTCTTCAGTCATGTCCTGAAGTTCCAAATTTGACAGTGGGGCCTCCCGCTGTGGCTCTAGCTCCTCCGCTGGCATCTCTTCTCTGGTGCTGGTGGGTGGCGATATTCTGAGAATGAGATCAATGTCAGAATCTTCTTCTGAGGACTCCAGGCTGGCATCCTCTTTACTCACTGAGAGGCTGGTTTGTTTGGTGAATGCTGAATTAAAGGATTCCAAATTCCTATTTTCACTCTTTAGACCACTCCCATCATTCACTGGTTCTGAGGAGCTCTCTGCTTTGTTACCCACTGATGGAATACAGTTATGGGAGTAATTTCCTCCCGAAGTGGCAGAGGCAGATGCCGAGACCACTTCTTCAACCTGGGACGGCTCTATGATCTCTTCCGAAGATATGCCAAAGAGATTCTGAGTCTGCAGGAAAAATTCTTGAGAGAGTTTCATTTCTTCTCTGGGTAATGAACAATTAGAGCTTTTAACTAATGACAACGCCTCTGCTATCACTGAATTAGCAGGTGGTGATGATGAGCATGGAACGTTTGGAATCTCTTTCTGTAGCAAACACATTTCATTTCCAAGAGTCTCTCCACTTACTGGAGAGGCACAAAGGTAGTTAGTATCTTTTTCTCCGGAGATTGCTAGAGAGGGAACATCCCTAAGGCCCGTGTTTGTGCCTTCTCAAATGCAGACACAGGATGCCTAAGACTTGAGGCAGGTGACACCTGTTTAATCAACTCTGTATTAAAGGTTGCAGGCTTATCGGTTTTATTTACAACTTCTGACTGTATTGGTACATAGGTATTTTCTTCAAAAGTGAAAGTAACTGGTTCCAGATTAATTATCACATACTCTGTATCATCCGTCCTCTCCGATGAAGGCTGACATTCTTTGCTCATGGGGCTGCTATGCTGGATAAGGCCCTGTAAAGCACTGGTTTCTGTCTGTACTGTTGCATGAAAAACATCAACTTCCTTTTCAAGGGTGCTGTACACAGACTTATGACAAATCACCGACTGATCGCTGAGCCCATCGTAAGTCTTGCTGAACGTGGTTTGTGTGACAGTATCACTGTAAGTCACTCTTGAGCTATCAAGTGGTTCAAAGGTTTTATCTTCACTAGGAACAGAAAGTCCATTAGTTTGGGTACTTCCAATACTAGAAAACACAAGATTAGAAGTCTCTACTTTATCTGAGGAGTCTGGTTTGGCTTTTTCCCCAATTACCTGAAATGACAGAAAGAAAAATCAAGAGTCAAACAGACTATCACATTTACATATAAGGAAAAACAGAATGGACAAGAATTACTTTCAGTTTGTTCTGAATCTTCTGATTTTTAATATCACAGGGTAGAAATCAAGCACATCCCTCTCTTTTTTAGATACCTACAAAAGCCCCAAATAGGAATTTTTCTTTAAATACACACACAGATGAGAGCTTCAAAACTTTAACTGCACAGCCAATTTTTTTTTTTTTTAATTGTCTTTTGAGAAGAGAAGTGGCTGGACCAATGACAATGTAAACACTGAAAATGCAGCTTGTTTGTTAAATAGCATCACCTAATGCAGACACGTAGTACTAGAGAAAAAAAACTTGGTTTTAAATGTTTTCAGCAAGATTAAAAGAGAGTTTTTAAAGCAAAGAATAATGTCTTTTAAACACCAGCCAGCATCAGGACACTGGGTGGCTCAGCGGTTAAGCATCTGCCTTCCACTCAGGATGTGATCCCGAGATCCTAGGATAGAGTCCCACATTGGGTTCCCCACAGGGAGCCTGCTTCTCCCTCTGCCTATGTCTCTGCCTCTCTCTCTGTGTCTCATGAATAAATAAAAACTTAAAACAACAACAACAAAACACCAGCATCAATCAGACATAAAGACACTGTCATCTGGGACTTTCCTATGAGGAAAAAGTAAATAAACACATACACACATGTACACAGAATCTGAGAAATATCTAGATGTTTAGCTTTGAATCTAGGCTTAACAACTTACTATGTGAGTTCAGGCAAATGGCATGATTCCCTGTGCCTTAGTCTCCTCATCTGTAGGATGGCACTGGGCTGTGTAAGACTGAGCTAATGTGAGCACAGGGCATAGACCACTGTCTGGCCCACAGCAAGCCATCAGTGCGTTGTGATGATAACGACGAGCATCTGGAGACATAAGCTCTCTGAGGCCCGCCCCTGGACCCACAACCCCCAAGTGTAACCCCAGATAAAAAAACACTGTCTACTCAATGTTAAGACAGGTACTGTAGGTGCCCAAACCCATGCAAAAGAATTCTGGAAGAGAGGGAGGCTGAATCCTTAAAGGGGCACATATTTTGTCAATCCAGTTACTTAGAGACTTTTGATATGATTTTTTTATTTGCTCCAGTTAAAATGTGATTATCTGGTTTTGTTGAACATTAGCTGAGAACAACAGAAAGAAACAAAGTGTATTTTCCATATTTACAAATAGCTACTGACTGACTTGGGGGAGTCTGGCACCGTACTTACTGTTCCTGCTTTTGTTTTCACAAATAATTTTGAATATATTCAATTTCAGTTTAAGGTTTATTAAAGATTTCTAATATTTATTACTGCATATGAGCCTTAAAAACTATTCTAGGCCACCGGGGTGGCACAGTTGGTGAAGCATCTGCCTTCAGCTCAGGTCATGATCCCGGGGTCCTGGGATCGAGCCGAGCCTCGTGTCAGGCCCCGTGTCGGGCTCCCTGCTCACTGGGGAGTCTGCTCCTCCCTCTCTTTCTGTTGCTTCCCCAGGCCTGCTTGTGCTCTCTAATAAATTAAAAAAACAACAACAACAAAAAAAAACAACACCTATTCTAAATAAGAACAGGTATTACATACCTCTTTTAGAAGAGAGTATGCTCAGAGAGAACAAGTAATTTGCCCCAAATTATACAGTAAGTGACACCATTATGGTTGGCTCTCAGACCCATCTGACACCCACCTTCTCTTTCTACTACTACTACTTCAATCAGGGATGGAGAAAAGCTCCACCTGCAGACAATCCACAGTGACACTTACGGAAACAGTTTTTGGTATTATTAGTCCTTTACATAGACAGGGAATCCACCTTCCTAAAACAAACCAATGATATGTTTTGAATGTGATTTTACATATCTAGAAAAAAAAAATCTTCACAAATGTCAGCATATACTCAGCTTTACTTACCTCATTTTTACAAGAATAAATGAAATTCTGGCTTTCTGGGGTATCTGGATGACCCTCTCTTGGAAAAATGTCTTTCCGTTCCTTCTGTACCCAGAGTTCCAAGCCTCTTGTGGGTGGAGGTTTAAGGAAGGGAAGCAAGGAGTTGGTGTCAGGGAAGGACACCTCGGCAGCGTGACCTCTGGGAGTTTCGTTGGTCTCCAACAGAGGGTCCACAGGACATCTTTCCACATTGGAGGACTCCTCGATTTCACTGAATTCTAATGATTCTAATGTGCTATTTATAGACACATATTTTGCTGGGTTGCTGTGTTCTACCACTTTTCGGGATGACCGTATGACTTTGTTCTGATTGCTGTAAAACAGAGCTACCCACATATGAAGCAAAAGCTTCACTTCTTCCACGTTATCAGGTAAGTCAGTGTTCCAGGGCCTGAGATTTTAAAGAAAAAACATGCAAAAAAAATCCTGAAAATGGTGATTTTAGTTGATTAAGTGCCTGCATTTTAATCTTAGTTTTAAATGTGTTCATTTTTTTTTAAATGTGTTCATTTTTATAGTAAAAATACATGAACATGAAATGATGAATAAGATAAAAATGAAGTTCATTTAACAAGGAATTACAAAAAAAAAAAAAAACCAAAAAAACAACAAAAAAAGTAATTACAATGAATCTAATCCACTCATTTTATAGAGGCAAGAAAGGGAACTGAAACTCAAGAGCTTTGAAAAGTGACTTCCTTCAGATCGTAGACCCCTGACGCAGCAGAACCAAGACTGCAACAGAGGTCTCTGGCCTCCTGGGCTAGGATTTTTCTATTACTCTAACTCTCTCTGGACACAATATGCCTATTATGTGAATAATGGCTCCAGCAAACACCCAAATCCTCATATTTGCCAGGTTTGGCCAACTCATTTCTTTTCCATTTTTGTGTTTCTTTTTTTTGTGTGTGTGTTTCTCTTCTAATAGTTGGGAAAGTCTTAAGGTTAAAATACCTTAATTCAGATTACAGTCCTGAAAAATCTCCTGAAACCATACAGCCAGGCAGGATTAAGGCTCAGGACATGACCCTCTTGAGTAGATGGGAACACTTAGTGTACACTCCTATGGGCCTGAGCTTGTGACCAGAGCATGGGAAGAAGTCTAATACAGTTTAGTTGCTCCTAGGTAAGACACTCCGTGAAGAGGCAGCTGAGTGCCTTTTCACATAGCTAGTGCTCCTTGCAAATAATAACGGCTACTGCTTACCAGTTTGTGCCAGTCACTGTGCAAAACCCTCACATACACAACACCCTGACTTGTAGCTATTACTAAACTCATACTTAAAAGCACTGGCCAGGGGACCTGGATGGTTCAGTGGCTGAGCGTCGGCCTTCAGCTCAAGTTGTGATCCTGGGGTCCTGAGATCGAGTCCTGTATCGGACTCCCTGTGGGTAACCTGCTTCTCCCTCTGTATCTCTGCCTCTGAATCTCATGAGTAAATCAAATCTAAAAAGCATTGCCTACAGACTGTCATCCTCCATTGGCATCACTTGGAAACTTGTTAGAAATGTACACTCTCAGGGCCTGTCTCAAAGAGACCTGAGTTAAAATCTGCACTATTAAGATCTCATTTAAATATTATAATTCAAAGACCATAAAGGCTTTCATAGGAGTATCTCAAAATAGAAAGCTGTTCACTAGGCTAAAGTCAGCCTGCAAAAGGTCTCTGTGGGACCACCAACAGTGGCAAAACCAGCCTCATTTTCTTAGTTGTCAGTAAACATGACTGCTTGATAATATCACTAAGTTACTGGATTCACACACAGTACTTCTCTTTCCCCAAAGTCTAGTGCAAATACTCCTTCCCACCACATTTATCAGCACAAAAGTCACATCCATCTACCTTGAGCATCACTCTTACTTACCCATGTAGTGCTCTTATTATGGTTTTCTCCAGGGGGTTGTTGGTGTATTTGCTGTCTAAGCTGAATGCATATTCTGAGTCACATTTGAAAGTGACCTTAAAGGAGCCATCACAGCTATAAACAGTATGAGAGCAGTAAGAATCTTTCAGGCTGGAGGACAGCAAACTACCCTTGCGCCTGCACCCCGGGTCCTCAGACAGCTTCTGCAGAGGGGAGGTGCTGTGCTGGTGCCGGAATGGCATTACCTTTCCCACCGGGGTCCCTGCTTCAGGGCCTTTTGTGCCATTCTTGGCGAAGGCAGGGCCTGTGATTCCCCTCTGCTGTAGATGCTTCTTTGAATGTTCTGCAAGGAGCAGGGCGTAGGAATGTTCCACAGCAACAAAAGAGCTTTGGCTTGCATCACTAGTCTCTAGGGTTTCCTCAGGAAGTGCTGATGGGGCTTCCATAGGGGGCGGATCACCAGGAACCCAAGTCTCTTCCATTTGGCTGATGGTGGAATCCAATGTTGGATTACTCTTTTTCTCAGAGGAAGGCTTAGTTAACAGTCCACCTTTTTGATTCTTAACACCTCTGTGATATTCATGGTCAGACGTACCACGCACAGAATGTTCTTTAGAAAGCAGAACATCATTCTGTGGTGATTCAGAGGAGCAGGGAAAGTTCCTGGGCTCCGATGACGGCGTGGTAGAAGTAGCAGCACTTAAGGCTAGGTCAGCTAGCATATTTAGGGCTTGGGAGTCACAGTTAACAATAGAGTTTTCAGGGAGGTCTTTTTGAGCCACTGAGATTCCTTCCGTCTGAGTGGCATTTATGCTAGTAACATCTTCTTGTCCAACTGATGAGATTTCTGATGGCAGTTGTGAACCAGTTTCTCCTTTTGCTTCAGTATAAAAGAAAAGGAGGACATGTAACATTTGATTTCCGTATATTTTAATTCTCTGCTATAGTACACTATGGCTTATTGAAAATTAATGGTTAAGTCACTATATTCAAGAAGAACCTCTGGACAGGTTACACAGATTATATGTTGAAATATTCCTATCAGATAGGTTTCTTCCAACTGCCAGTTCTAATATAATGTATTTATACCACAGGAACAAATCTTAAAGAGCATGCATATTGATTTAAAAAGAAATCATCTTTCAAAAATGCATGTATGTAACTATACACAAAGTATACTGCTCAGCTAAAGAAAGTCAAAGAGGAAAAAAAAAAAAAAAAAAGACCCGGACTCCTGCCCTCATAGAGCTTACAATCTAGTGCGAATAGAAGGATTTCTAAGTTTGAAGTGTATATTATATTATGTTAACACACTTTTACAAAGCACATCCCTTAAGTGCTCTGTTAGAGAAATCACCTAAGTTCAAGCTACAGACAACTCTTAACCATATTGGTATTTCATTAGAATATGTAACGATACAAATAAAAAATCAGAAGTCATAGGATTATTCATTTAGAATCACCAATTTCATCACCTTCTAAAACTTTAAATTCTGTACTGAAAACATTTCCTCTCTACTCTGTCTGCAAACAGCAGAAAGCTGACCCTCGACAGCAGCCTACTTGCATTCCCAGGATGTTAGTTCAGTCTCCTGAGAGGGGGCTATTATGAAGGACAGAGTTCGCAAGAATACTAGGCAACGATTCCCCACAGCAGGTGCATGGACAGAAAAGCCAACTGTGTTTTTCTTTGTAACAGCAGCAGCAGGTCTGAAATGAATTATTAACCTGCCTGCAAAGGCCAATGATTAATCCATTTAAAGAGAAAACCCTGGTCTGCGAGAGTCATCAGAGTGTGTGTGTCTGTGTGTGTGTGTGGTGGGAATGATAAAAGTAATCAACCACTGTTTACTTTTTATTTAAAAGAGCAACCCCAAGAGGAGTAGATGGAAGGAAGGGACCCAAAGCAGAGAATCACCTCATCAGCCCCATGGATCTGCTGGAAGCACAAAATCCATTTTGTGATCTGATGATGTGTTTATTCACTGTAATTTCATTCCATTGTGGTTAACACTATGGCTCTTAAATAAGATACCACTTATGAGTAAAGCCTAATATAAAGAACTCTGCACTAAAGTTAGAAATAGGCTTCATTTTAACAAATATGTGTCTCAGGTAAATCATTTAATTACCGACTTGTTAGAGGTTCTCAATCAATTAAAAATAGAATACTGATCATCTCTTTTAAGAAATACAAATAAGACAACACCAAATGAAGTATATAAAAAATAGAGCTCAAAAATGAAAAGCTGTATTGAAAATTTAAAAGAAGGCAGAAAAGCATTAGTTTCAGTAACAAAAATGAGCCTTCTTAAATTCTGATACCTCAATTATAAGAAATGAAACAGATTATTACAGGTGATTAAGAAATAACAAAAATTAAGAGTTATTTCAAACGTAGGCAATCCTAAAATTTTAACCTGGCACGTGGCTGCACAATATACACAGAAAATTACAATACAAATCAGCCTATTTCTGAATACATATTTTAAAACCTTTTCATTTTCTGGGTGCCATTTATGCCAATACCCAACTGTATCCCTCTTATTAACCAATTAGTCTACAAACATCTATAAATATTTGTACCAATTCGGTACCAATAATTCCAACGACACAGCTAAGCAAACAAAGCTTATATGTGTATCTGTGCTCACAACGTTTATAAATTCATTAGAAAGAGAGGACCAAGAAATGTCAAATGATTAGAAAAGAGTATAAATTTGATTCCATAGTGTTCTCAAAACTCCAGAAGGAAATGAAAGAAACAGAGAGCTCAGTGAGGATCAGAGCAGCAGGGACAGGGTGACTTAGTTGATTACGTTTCTGACTTCAGCTCAGGCCATGATCTCAGGGTCCTGGGACTGAGCCCCACACATCAGGCTCCCTGCTGAGCATAGAGCCTGCTTCTCCCTCTCCCTCCCTCCCGCTCCCCCTGCTTGTGCTGTCTCTGTAAAAAAAAAATAAACATTTTAATTTTTTTTTAATTTATTTATTCATGAGAAAGAGAGAGAGGCAGAGAGAGGAGGCTCCCTGCAAGGAGCCTGTTGTGAGACTCGATCCTGGAGGCTCGAGGACCCTGGGATCCCGATCTGAGCCAAAGGCAAACACTCAACCACTAAGCCATCCAGGTGCCCCAAAATAAAAATCTTTGGAAAAAAACAAAAAACAAAAACAAACAAAAAACAGAGCATCAGGAAATGCCTCACAGTGGAGGCAGGACCTAGCTGTGCAGAATGTGATATAAGGGAAATGCTCAAGAGCAAAAATCAGTGTAATGCGTGTGCAGAAGCGTGGAGTACGTGGTAGGGCAGGGACAGGCCAAGAAACAGCAGGAGGGAAATATTGATGTGTGGGGTAAGGCCCCATTATGAACTGCCCAAGAAACCAGCAGACTTTACATTTGGTATGTATGTGTCAAAACTGCAACACTGGGTTTTAGAATCACAGGACAAGCTTTTCAAAATTAGTCACTCATTAGGAAAAAAAAACAAAACCAATAAACTTAAAAAAGCCCACATTTACCATAACACCATCACCCCAACAAAACAGAATTTTTTGAATTCCCACTGTGAGGTTTTTTAAAAGCCTAAAAATAGATGAGGGAAAGAGTAGAACCAGGGAGATTAGACAGAAAACTGATAGGAATACAAAGGTGTGAGACATGAAGTCTTTGTTAAAACAAGAAAAACAACACACATACAACCCAGCAGGCCTCAATACCAAAGATGAAGTAGAAGTTAGACCCTGCCAGATTGGAAGAAGTGCACTACACATGCAGAGGTGAGGTGAGAGGGGACATGGATGTGATGTGAGCTCAGCCTGGGAGGAGAAGTCTGCGGTGAGAGTGGTACTTTCTGTCCAGAAGTTGAAAACACAGAACTAGAGCAGTTGGTCATTTGTTCATATAACTAAACTTTATTATTCATTAAGCAAGCAAAACTGTTTTTTTTTTTTTTTACTTTTTCTTTTTGCAAAACTGCTTTTAAAATTAATCTACTGCCTTTTAAAACCAAACACAGGGCTCAGGATTACTGAGCATCTTGAACAAGCTCTTTAGAACTCCCACTGGACAAATTAAACTTACAACTTTCTACTTTTTAAACTGATTGTGGCCCAGAAAAATATTCCAAATACCACTGTGTGCATTTAGTTCTAAAAAGCCTCTGTACACTTACACTCTTGTGGACTGTTCACATCCAGGCTGTATATAAACTAAAAAGGAGGGTCTATTTTGGGAAGGTCCAAACCTGTACTTTACGGATTTATTTACAATAGGAAACCCACCTACTTAGTCCGGTTAGCTCTGAACTCAAGGATATAGCAGGAATTCTTGGTAAATTTCAGCTATTCTTAGATTAATTCAACACATTATCTTGCAATTGCAATTCGTCTGCACTGCAGTGTGTAAGTTGACAGGAAGAGTGTTTCTTACCAGGCTGTGGCTGCTTTCTGATTCTGAGATTCTGTTTGCCTTTTACTAGATTTACCCTCTGCTTTTGTGGAGATTTCTTCATGGGTGGCTTAGCCCTTGGAACAGTTTTGACTGGAGATTTCTCTTGTTTCCTTGCCCTTTTAGCATTCGTTGCCACTGGAGCATCTTTAGAAATGGGAGCTTCTCGGTTTTTCCTATCCAATTTGGTTGTCTGTACAAACTGTGCAGCCAGCACGTCAGCACCTTATGTAGAAAACACACTGTTTTTTAAGGGGAAGGGGGCTCAAATACTTATCAGCAATAGTTTTTCCTTTGACTTCTTTTCAGAGGGGTAACTTTAGTAATAGGGAAGAAAATATCAAATTTGGGGTATTTCATTAAAATATTTTTTAAACAAAGCATAAGTTAAAAGTTCTCATATAAATATAAAAATATGATCTAAGCGTCAGACTAGTCCTGTCAGGTGAAGAAGAAAATGTCAGGGTAATAATTTTATAAAGCAAGGCATGACTTAACTAAAGAAAAAAAAAAAAAAAAAAAACATTCTCCATAATCTTTCCTGACTGATGAGGCAGGTAAGGGCTGAGGATGGTAGTTTGCAGCACTGGGGGATGGAGAATTCGATTTATGGAAAAGTAACAGCCCCCACAAGGCGATGTAGATGAAACTGTAATTGCACTGCAGAGAAGAGACTGTATATTCATAAAGAGCGATCTTCTAGATTTCGCTTAACTAGTCCTAAATATCCAAGTCTTAACACGACTGGAAAAATTGTCTTTATGGAGCAGACAGAGGAAGGTCCACAGAAGAAGCCTTCACCTGATTTAACTTCCTACAAGCCTTTTACAATGCTTCATCTCTCTTACAGAGTACATGGCTTTGCTTCTCACATGGAAGGAAACAGCTAGGAGGCAAGTACGTAGGAAAAAAACTCATGACTACCTGCTAATTTAACACAACAGAAAGTGTTTCACCTCTTTCAAGAGTTAAAAAAAAAGTTAATGTTCCCTTTGAAAACTTTTTTTAGCTGTTCTCACCAAAAAATTAAGTCCCAAATTTAGTCAATAAAAATATCACACGAGTATTCACAAATGTTTTAAAATTACAACATAGAGAAAACATACAGTTGACCCCTGAACAACAAGGTTTGAATGGATTCCTTTTTAATAAACCTAAGTACAATGTATTATTAACTTATGATTTTCTTTTTAAAGATTTATTTGAGAGAGAGTGCATGGTTGTGCACACTCGAGTGGAGAGGGACCAGAGGGAGAGGGAGAGTCTTAAGCAGACTCCAAAATGGGGCTCAATCCCATGACACTGAGATCATGACCTAAGCCAAAATCAAGAGTCAGATGCTTAACTGATGGCACCATCCAGGGGCCCCCATGATTTTTTTTTTAAAAGATTTTATTTATTTATCTGAGAGCACATAAGCAAGAGAGTGGGGGGAGGGGCAGAGGGAAAGGAGAGAGAAAATCTTAAGCAGACTCCCCACAGAGCAGGGCTCATCTCATGATCCTGAGATCATGAACAGAGCAGAAATCAGGAATTGGATGCTTAATCAACTGTGTCACACCCAGGGGCCAACCCCCTTATGATTAGCACTTTTTTAGTAGCACTTTCTTTTATCTACCTTACATAATTTTAAGAACAGAGTGTATATTATGGAAAACATACGGAGTATGTGTCAATCAGCGATCTGTACTATCAGTAAGCTCCTGGTCAACAGGAGGTTATGAGTAGGTCTGGGAGATAAAAGCTATAGACATTTTCTCACTGCATGGGGGCTTGGCACTCCTGATACCCACGTTGTTCAAGGATCAACTGTTTCTAATTGAGAACAGGAAACACAATACTAGTTTAAGAAATTGTGATGACTGTTAGTGAAATGTAGAAAAGAGAGCAATTTCATTTTATTTTTAGGGAGTTTCAGAAAGGAGTGGTTTAAAAAGAAAAAAGCTCTGGCATCTCTTAATGTGTACATTTCCCTGGGTCTAATTATTTTCCTCTGTACTAAACAATTAAAGTTATAAAGCAACACACTGTTTTGTTTTTAATAATAAGACTTCTTACTCTATTACTCCAGCTATTTACTAAAATTTTTCGCACAAAAAGGGCAAAATATAAATCAAGTGGGGAAACAGCTGACTAAATTGAGAAGAGAAAGAACCTAAGATGAGAGGAACAAGACCTAGGTGAAGCTCCTGGCAGCGGCACAGGGAGGCAGGAAGGCTGCACACAACCCAGGTCTTGGTAGGGTAATGGAAACATGGAACCAGATGATCCCCCAGGGACCATCTGCAGCACTCCATGCCAAGTTTCTCAAGTTCGTAGGCACAATCCACTAGTGGACTGTAAAATAAGTTTAATAGGTTGCAACCAAAATCCTTTCTTAAGTGAAACAGGATAGAAAATACCAGATTATAGTATGCACAGTTAGGGTAAATATTTTTTGAAATTTTTGTTTCAGTCACATGAATTTGCATGCAGTGGACTATACAACATGAAACAATTCTTATAGTGGATGACATTAAAAACATTTGAGAAACAGGGACAACATATATGTTGAATTATAATTTATTTTATACCTTATAGTAAACTGGTTTATATATAGAAGAAACTCAACATGGTTGGCCTGGAACATATCTGTAAGTACTTGTATGGTCTGATTCACTGCTGTCTACTGCCATACTTCGCATCGTCCTCATACACACTCCATTTCTCAAACATAAGCCAGAAATAACTATCTGCTAAGTCACAAGGTAAAGCCTTAATTATCTAGAATCCTGAAGACCTGCATATCCCTTATGTTTTCCTCTTTAAGCACCAACATTAGGGTTAGCACACCTCTTCTGTGAAGGGCTGCTGGTCCATATGGTCTCAGTCACAGCTGCTCACCTGTGACAGCAAAGTGTGGAGTAGCCAGAGACAACAGGTAAATGCTTGAGGAGGCCTCTGGCCACAGTTCACTAACCCCTTCTCTAAGGTGTCACGGAGCACATGGTTCCCCACTTTAAAGCAAAGCACACTGCACATAGGTAAGATGACTCTAAGCCAAAATTGTTCTACTATGCTGTATTCACCACAGTGCATCTGACTATATACTGAACAGCTCCAGAGTCTGATTCTCATTAAATTTTCAGGGGCGACAGAGCCATTTGTGAAGCTGTTTCAATATATAGGTCTCTAGGCCACTGGTCACTGTCTCAATAGGTCTATGGTGGGATCTAGGTGACTATTTTTAAAACTGATACACGCGACAGATGGGAAATTTTGCCCCAGACTGCTTGAGGTTTGGGGAGTCCAGGCATTTAAGTCCCTCTTCATACATGTTCAGACTATTTATCACTTCCTGCTGCCATTGGTGACCCTGGTTTTAGAAGACCCTCTTCTTCCACCCTTACTCGTCCAAGGAAACTGAATCCCCAATGCTTAGAATGGAGTATAAACAAGTGAGTGATGGTTGGAACCACTTTATAGATGAAATATGAGCCCTTGATGAGGGCTTTGGAGGTATCTTACAGTTTTTCCTATTTCTGGATTTTCATCTGTCCTCTAGATTGGTGCTTCTCAAACTTTAGCATGCAGATAAATTACCTGGAGAGAAATGTTGGTGTTTCTAGCAACTACCCGAGACTGCCCAGCTTGGGGTACAACAATCAAACAGGAACCGTGTCAGAAACCACAGCTACTTCTAACTGCTCATTTAACAATCCACAGAAATTCTACTTACCTCTTTTTCTTTTCTGAGGGAATGGTCCTTTAACTAATTTGGGAGTTGTTGGAGAGTCTGAACCCTTGCTTGCTCCGCCAGGAGTTCTTTTGGGGAAGGGGCAGCATAAGTTCACCCTTTTACTCTGCACGGCAGGTGGCACACTCGACTTTCTCTTGGGCTGAACTCTCAAATTTGATGCCGGGCTTAATAGAACCACTGCTCCTTGACTTACTTTAACCATTTCTTCAGGATTCTTTTTGGTTTCAGTTTCCTTTCTTACTTCTACCTCAGAGTCAAGAAATTCAGGATCTGGAGTCATAACTAAGGAAAATCCTGCATCACAGATTCCATCTGAGACACAAGGAGACTGAGGACACTCTGCCAAGAAATCTAATGCAGCAGACACTTCCAAAACGTACCCACTAGGATCTGAAAAATAAGACTTCAACTGAGTTAAAGACTGTGAAGGGCACTTTTCCGCTGGAGGAACCAAGTCAAAGCCATTGGATAGTTGGCCCAAGAAGGCAGTCTCCTGAATTCCATTTTGGGAAGCAGCAGTCAACGAAGGGCCTTTGTCCACCTTGAACAGTTCCTGCAAATTGTGCTTGACTAACATGTTTGGACAGACTCCTTCCTCAGTAAATGACTTCTTTGCTTCTAGTAGGGCACAATTAAGGGCAGGTAAAATAGGTGTCACCTTCGATGAGATGTTGTCAACTTTCGATTCTTTCAGCCCTAAAACATATATACATACATTCAAACCTCATGTTTTGTCTCTCTCTTTTTTAATTTTACAAAAACATTCAGGAAGAAAATGTTTCAGATTACAAAGTTATGGGATGGTTAAATATGGTAGTGTTTTGAATCGGAATCTAAATAGCCATTAATAGAAGACTTGTGGGTACATATAATGAATATATGTATCTCTCTGTATTCACGTAACATTCCCCCCCTAGCCCCCGCAACACCCTCCCCCCTCCAAAAAAGGGTAATTCAAATGCAATCACTAGGTTAGAAGGAGGAAGGCAGACCTGCCTCCAGCTCCACCTCATCTGACCAGGAGCCTAGCATGAGCTCAGGTGTCATTGCAGATTTGCTTTCAAGCATACTTTTCAAAGCTCATTTCCTGCTTTAGAAATAGGTCTTATTTAACTTCAAATTCTTTTAAAGAAGTTACAATGCAAACTAGCTGACCTACAGAAAGTAGAACCTTTAAGTAACCTTCAAATCTCATTGTAACTAACTATTGGTATTAAAAGGAAATAAACATTTTTTTAAAAGTAACTAAACTGACTAATCTTGTGTTCTGCTCTCTCTCCTTGGCTCTCTCTGACTGAAATGCAAATTTTTCAGCAAAACAATAATCTAAAGGAAAATAGTAAGAGGTAAAAAAAGAGAAAAGGTCAGGTTACTGAGAAGTAGGTAATAAAGTTCTAGAAAATATAAGACATCAGTAACTCTTAGAGGAAAAAAAACCCACGAATGACAAAGGCCTCTGGTGTCTACTGAACTGAACTGAGTCACAGCACTTTTTAAAGAAAAAGTAACTGCAAAATTAAGAAACGCCAAGTCAGGGAAGCCTGGGTGGCCCAGCAGTTGAGCATCTGCCTTTGGCCCAGGGCATGATCCTGGAGTCCGGGAGTGGGCTCCCCGCAGGGAGCCTGCTTCTCTCTCTGCCTGTGTCTCTGCCTCTCTCTGTCTCTCATGAATACATAAATCTAAAAGAACGACAACAACAAAAAAACAAAAAACAAAAAACGCCAAGTCAGTCCTAGCTGAATATTCTTGCCCTTGAGCAGGTATCAGGAAAAGGAAAGGAATAGCAAATATGGATAAACAGGAAAATGTGGCTAGACATTAAAAAAAAAATTCCCTTCTTTGAGCAGGTCATCATTTAAAAAGTAACAAGTGAAGGAAAAATATTAAAAAGTTCTTATATAGCACCAACAGTTCACAATCAAGAAGTATTTTTCTAGACAACTTCATAATTTCAAGAATGTGGAAAGGTGGAAACAGAATGATTTGTAATAAACTGTTATATAATCTATGAAAAGGAACTTTCAAAGTCTGCTTAAGCAAAGCGTGCATTTAAGGTACCCATAGTTCTGAGCCTCTGATTGTGCCCAAGTAGACAATGTCTCAAGGCCCCAGAGGAGGATGTGAACACAGTAGTGTAACGCTGCACTACTAGCCTGTGCTGTGCCATGGTGTGTGGTGTGGGCACCGGTGTTGCTCAGCTGGCTGGAAGTACATTTAAAAATAAGGATGCAGTCCAAGGTCTCACAGATGAGGAGAGGCGATATGGGATCAGGGCTGGAAGGCAGCTAAGGAGTCAGCTTAACTGACGGTGGACAAATTCAGGTTTCAGCCCATCACCTCTGAGGTGGTCCTCACATGCAGACCTGCCTTGGGGGCCGCTAAATCGACCACACATGGCTTGAGAAATACAACAAATGCTTGAGAAGTACACATAGCTACTGCCATCATGTTCTTATAACTTCAAATGTCTTGCTTCATTCAAAGTGATGCCCAAGACAGCACAGTTCTCTGCTTTGAGTAACTGAATACAATGTTTAAAAATCAACTTTAAAAACATTTTTGTATTGGTTGTAGCTTAATAAATGCTATATGCCATTTTATGGGGTTTAATTTTTATTTTTTAAAGATTTTATCTATCTATCTATCTATCTATCTATCTATTTATTTATTTACTTACTTACTTACTTATTTGAGACAGAGAGAGAGAGCGCGCGCACGCGCGAGCATGTGTGGGGGTGGGGAGAGGGGAGATGCAGACTCCCCGATAAGCAGGGAGCCTGATATGGAACTTGATCCCAGGACACTAGGATCATGACCTGAGCTGAAGGCAGATGCTTCACCGACTGAGCCATCCAGCTGTCCTACAATTTTAAGTTTAAAGACAGTGTGATTATAAAATCTGAGGGAAACATCCTCATAGGACAAAAAACAGTGACTCCTATACTTTCATTTATTTGTTCCACAAACATGTTCTTCTTCTTCTTCTTCTTTTTTTTTCCCAGTACTTTCTACTAAACTCAACACAGGGCTTGAACTCACGACCCTGAGATCAAGAGTTGCATGGTCCTCTGACTGAATCAGCCGGGCCTTCGACATTTGTTATTCAGTTGTCTGGTACCAGTAGGGGATAGGAATACAGTAGGATACAAGAAAGGCAGGTATTAAATAATTATACAAAGAAATACTGAAATGATACTGTTGATAAGCCTGGAGGTCCCACCGAGAGGAGAGTGGAGGGAGCAACAGCTGATATTAAGCTGACACTGGATAGACAGGAATAACAGACTCAAGGGATGCTTCCCTGATTTTAATTCTTATCTTCCCCCCACCTCAGAGCCTTTTTAGACTCTGTCTCCTGATCTCCCTCTGAAATTTTAATACCGCAGATACACTGTGTATCTATTTATATCCTGTAAGAGTAATATCTTTTTTGCCCCCATAAGCCAATCATTGGTCTCACAGGGGTCAACTTTAGCTGACGAAGGGGAAAGAGATGAGCTGTTGAGACAGAGGGAGCCGAGTCTGGGAAGGCCCCAAGTCCTGACTGCCGGGCACATGGAGATGACCATGTCCCAGCCACAGCTGTTCCCTAGCACAGGAGTTCTGTTTGGGGTGTGAATTTGAGGAACACCTGAGATATCTAAGGGAAAATGTCAAAATTATCTGAATAGCTGTATGTGAAGCTCAGAGGAAAGGCTAGGCCTGCAAAAGAGATAAAGGGATCACCCAGGGAGGCTAAAGAAAGAGTGATTTCAGAGCAAAAAATGTTACCAGCGCCAAGATGAAGGCTGAAAAACATCCCCAGACTCCATGAACCAGCCATCACTGTGTCCTTACCTGCTAGAAGGGACGGATGGAATAAATGTAACCCATGTAGACCTGTCTGCTCAGCTTCAAAATCTACACAGAATAAAAATTGTAAGAAAAGTGATCATATAAAACAAAAGTGAACATACTTAAAAATGGTTTTTCAAAAAAGTTCTCCTTACTTGTTCCTGATATTAAGGCTGATGATGTAAATAAGATGAAAAACCCCCGATCTTCTAAGCATTTGATGATTGCCTTAAACATTAAAAAGAAAAAAAAAAAAGTGAATGAAAGATCCAGTCCCTCTCTCCTCCCTCTACCACACTCTGCAGTGGACTGTGAGCTCATGAAAAGTATAAACATAAAACAATTCTTGAAATGTTTGTGAGAATCAGGAGAATTTTGTTCCCAGTACCAGAAACTGCAAGTTCCTTAGTGTTCAAATGATCTTGGCCCCATGTGGCCCACGTATAAGAACCAGAACATCAAGATTAGTTTCAGGATAGTGTTCAACTATATAACAAATCAGTTAGAAAAGACATTTTAGTTTTTCACTGAGATGCTGGACAATTCATACTGCTGCCTACGCAGCCAATCTGTCACCATTCAGCCACTACAAATTCAAGGTGACTTAGACCTGGGATTAGCATCATGAGCTAATGTTTATACAAAAAATGTAAGATGCCATCCAATAAAATAATCCTTCAGCAACCTAAGAGAAGAAACTAATAGAAAATAACATAATTAGGTCCAGTGGCAGCACAAGATACAAACGAAAATAAATTCTTCCTCTCATTTCTCTCTACCATAGGCTTCAGTGGAATCTTGAGCACAAGGAAAAAAAAAATCCTGAAATTTTCATCTTTCCAGTAATTCTGGGAATTTTTCTCCAGATAGCTGGGGACGTTCTCTAAAAGCTGTTACTGTAAATCATAAAGATAACAGCTTTTCCACTGGTCACCATTTCAAAAGCTTATGAATTCATTACAGAAAATATCCAATGTTCAGACAGTAATTTTTCAGTTAAAATAGAAACCTAAACAAAATACACCATTTTATAAAGCGAGAAAACATTCTATTTCAAAGATTGAGAGGTCATAAGCCTACAAATATAGAGAATCAATAAATTATTCAGTAACAATTCAAGTATGAAGAAAAGACTTTGGATGATTACACCCCCAGGATCCATCACTCTACACTGCTCTGACAGCCCTTGGGCACCTGACAGTTTCTGCTTTTGTTTCGTCCAATCTTACAACAGTCTTTTTTTTTTCCTTACAACAGTCTTATCTGTGCTCTGGCACACAGTAAGGACTGACGAAAGAATTACTGAATAAATATACCAGTGTTAAATATATCCATAGCTTTGGTATCTAGTTAGCTGCATGTATAGTTCTGTCTTAATTTTTTACTGCTGTAAAAAGCTTAAGTGACAACAATTAGCCTCCATATTGTTCTGTGTTTTCGTTTTGTAATATAGATGAAAAGTAAAACCTACCTACCTACTGAAAACCAAACATTTTGATCTTATAAGAAACATGCAAATAAAACAAATATGTATCTTATTGGTCTCTCAGATTATGAAATGAAAGGGCTGAAGTTCCTATTTTAACCTTTGTGGGGAGAAATCTTACAATCCTTTACATATCTACTAGACTCTTCGATTTACACACAGAAAAATACAGCCATCTATGTCCTTAACAACCTGTTAAAAAAGAGAACTCTACTGTTCTCAAAGGTCAGTGTTGTAGGTACAAGTCCACATACACTTTATTCAAGGGACATTTATTGCTTTTCCTCTGTACATCAGATGCTTAAGATACAGTAACTGCCCTCAAGGAATTAAATGTCTCGGTGGCGAGATGTCTATGTAAAGTACTGTGACGAGGCAAGAAAAAAAGCATGGGAACCACAGAGTATTATGCTAAGTGAAGTCAGTCAGAGAACAACAAATACCTATGATTTCACTCACATGTGGAATTTAAAAAACAAAACACACAAAGGGGAAAAAGAGACAAAATGAAAAAACAGATTCTTCACTCTAGAGAATGCACTGCTGGTCACGGGGAAGGGGGGGTGAGAAACAGGTGATGGGGATGAAGGGAAGCACTTGCTGTAAGGACCCTCGCGGGGGGTGGGGTTGGGGGGTGTATATGGAAATGCTGACTCACTGTATCGTACACCTGAGACTAATATTATACTGTCTGTTAACCAACTTAAATTAACATAAAAACTTCAAAATAAAAGAAGAAAAAACACAAACATGAAGGAGGAAGGACCTGACGTAATCTGTGATCTGTGCTCCAGGTCTCTGCTACTTTTGAGATCATTTGCACTTACAGTCACTTCATGAATGCATTTTCCGAAAACACCTTTGGATTCTTTTCCTTTTAATTTCCAAATATAAAATGGACTATGTTATGCAAAACGACACGGCCCACACCCCCTAGCAGATACTCAATGGACATTCACTCAGCATCCACTGCAGCCCTGCCACCTTTCTCCGTGCTGTTGAGCACTACCATGGACTCAACAGGACAGACCCTGCACCCAGTCTGGGAAGGTGGGCTTGGGGTGGCCTATGCGGATCAGAGCACCTCATTCCCTGTCAGTTACTAGATGAGAGACATGCAGATGACATACACTGGTCTAATGAGAGTGAAGTAAAGGTGAGGAGGGGCTCTCTCTCTGGACACACACAGGACAAAACTAGTGTATGAGAGAGGGCAAGGTGAAACAGAGTCCTAAGCAGACAGTACCTGAACTGGCTTTATCATCTAGAACTGAAATGTAAGCCTGTTCAATCCTTTTATTGTTTAAGCCAGCTTGGGTTTCCATCACACGTAACTCCAAGTATCTTAACTGACTGCCCCAAGACTGTCACAGCTTCACCATCCCTATTTTCCTTTCCTGATTTCTTGCTATCTACTATGGGGACAGTGCAGCATGCCACCAATGGGCTCACAGGTGTTAGATTGCCATCCTACACTCAAAACATCTCCTTCAGGATGTTTAGGACTCACTCACAGAAAGTCAACATCTACTTCTGCACAGTGAGTTAACAAAATGGTTAACAAAATGTACAGAAGTCTCTGGATTGTTACACGTCTCATCAGTGTCTACCTTTCTACAATACTGAAAGAGTGGGAGTACTAGCATTTGGTTTTTCCTTCATGTGTCCACGGATCAATAAAGGTCTTATTTATTTATTTATTATTTATTTATTATTTATTTATTTATTATTATTTCCAAAGGTGACTTTTAAAGAAATATCTCACAAGTGGTCCTTGGATTAATATAGAAACACTAGGAATCTAACTCAATTCTTCAGTCATAAAACAACAACAAAGGATTTGGGGAAAACTTGTCTTCTTATTCTTTAAATCAGGAGTATCAACTGACCAGCAACATGAAAGTAAACTGAGACACTAAGGGGGATGAAAATATTAGACAATAAACATTAAGTCAAGAATATGTCAATAAACACTAGGTTATGAAAATCGTTTCAGCAAACTAAAATAATTCACTCTAGATACAGCCAACTAATAATCAGATCTCAATTTCTTAATTCAAGGAAAAAATAATATTTTAAATGGATGATTCTTACCAATTGCTCATTTTTAATGTATTCTGTTAGTTTATTTATTTTTTCCCCTTGTTTGTTTGATAGTTCCACCTCATACAACCTGAAGCATATATCTTGGCAACAGACTGTGGAGAAAAATCAGAAAAACAGAACCTTTTTTATTTTAAAATGTGGTAACACTTTTTTATAACTAAATTATTCATTTTATATGTTAAAAAGATGAAAGAAGAACTAGAAATACTCTTAAACATTTAACATTCAATGGTCTTTGTTATAAAACTCAATAAAAAGTTACTGTATCAAGTATTTGAAAACAATGCTTTCATAAATATGGACTCTACTGCAGGATTTATCAAGATAAATACATACTATATAAATAATATAAACATCAGTGTTCCATGAATTAATCTAAATGACCAGGAAATTTCCTTCTCGTGTTTTCTGCTGCTTTTCTTCAGCTAGAAGTACATAAGTAAATAAAAACTACCACCACAAAACCTCTGTTCTCCTTGAAAGGTACAGGTATGAGTTGCCAACTCTTTGTAAGCATCTCTCTGCTTGACTCCCTCAGCGTCCTATAGTAAAGCTGGTCTCTGCCACCTTAGATGAAACCACTTTTCAGTTTCTAGTTAGCCTCCAAGGAACTACATCACACAGCAACCCTACAACTTTTACCAAAGGCCATTCTGCGAATCACTTAGGACAAAACCACAATGGAGTGTGTACGTGTGTGCGTGTGACAGAAATAAATGGGAAATAACTGGAAGAACCCAGGGCGTGCAGTGTATCATTACATCTAAACAGACCTTTTTGCTCCAGGTAATTCTGTTTTCTAAACGC
Organism: Canis lupus dingo; assembly: GCF_003254725.2. Classification (NCBI taxonomy): domain Eukaryota; kingdom Metazoa; phylum Chordata; class Mammalia; order Carnivora; family Canidae; genus Canis; species Canis lupus. Next base: position 28,740,076 of record NC_064244.1, read on the forward strand.
AGCTTCTGGTAGTCTTTTTTTCAAAGATGACACTTTCATTACATACTTAAAATCTAGTTCATGTGGTCTAAAAGACAAAACACCACCATGCAATTTAAGAAACATGTAAACTACAACTTCATAATTTGCTAATGTAAATGCAAACAAAAATACTGTAACAAAAAGCCCTTAAATTGACAGAATCCAAATCAAATAATGTGTCTATTCAGAAATACAGATTTTCAAATATATGACCCACACACCATGGTCTACAAATATCTCCACATTTTCTGAATGCACATGTATTTTTGAGATAAGCAAAATATACATAGGTGAATGAAAGAACTATGCATATTGGAATGAGAATTTTCTAAAAATTATGCTAAGAGTTGACAACTTTTGACAATACTGGATTGCTTACCATGCCATCCTTATGCAACCACAGAACAATTAACAAAATCAAGAAAACAATAATGATATAATACCATTATTTAATCTAAGACCTTATTCAAATTTAAACTGTCTCACTAAGGGGCTTTATAACAAAAGAAAACAAATTTTGTTCTGTTTTAGCATCCAATCCAGGATGACACACTGCATTTAGTTCATGTCTTTTTAGTCACCTTCAATCTGGACAGTCCTCTGGTCTTTATCTTGAATGACCTTGGTATTTTTGAAGACTACAGACCATGTATTTTGCAGAATGCCCCTCAATCTGGGTATGTATGATGTTTCCTGCTGATTAGATTGGCAGGAATAGCACACGAGTGCCACTGTGTCGTTCTCCATGCATGCTTTCAGGAAGTACATGATATTTATCTCACTGCTGGTGATGCTAACCAACTTAACCATTTAATGGATCTAACGACTTCTCTCAACGCTCATTAGTTAAACTCCACAGTGACAATGAACTTTCCCGTCTCTCCCATTCATTTATAGAATTCTTTTTCTGAGAGAGAGGGAAAACGCCCTCACACACGTATTTACAGGGAGTAGGGAGTGGGGGGAGGGGCAAAGAGGGAGAGAGAGAATCTTAAGCAGGCTCCATGCCCAGTGCAGAGCCTGATGCAGGGATTGATCTCACCACCCTGAGATCATGACCTGAGCCAAAACCAAGAGTTGGATGCTTAACAGACTGAGCTACCCAGGTGCCTCTACTTACAGAATTCTTACTTTATTCTCGGGGTTCCAATACCACTCACTCCTCCCTCTTAAAACAGATCAATCAATAGAAAGAAAATGAATTCTAATAGCACACCTATTTTCAGCTTATATTTCAATAAAATAGGTCTATCTTTGAACAGTGTAGGGTGCAAACTAAGAATAGACCAAATAAAAGATTTCATAAGATGCACCAAAAGCAAATAATTCTTTGTAATGCAAATATATGTAAAAGCTACTCTAGTTAATAGTGGTCTAGGAAAATCATGAGAAAATTACAAAATCAGCTCCTTCAACTCTATTTAATAAAGACTCAACAACAGTACTAAGTGTCTATGACCTGCTACATCTGCCATCTAGGCAAATCCAATTTGTTTCTTGGGGGAGTCAAACATCTAGTATCAATTCAATCTGCAAGGTCATATTCTCATGAATGGATTAAGACACTAAAATTTCAAAAGTGACTTGTCAAAGATTATAAAACTATTTCAAAGCCAATTCAGAATTTAGACCTGAATTTAAGTTTCCTGTGCTCTATACATCTGCCCCAAAGTACTATAATCAAAAACCAAGTCCAACTGCTTTGCTTCACACCAGAACCAACAAACAAGACCTCAAATGACAGGGGAAAAAAGCCCAGACTAATACTAAAGGACACAAACTCAATACTTACAGTTGTGTTGGAACAGTACCATGAGAGGACCACAGAGTTATATCACACAGCAGACAGCCTTGAATAATTAATTTGCCTTGCCACAAAGAGGTGATAGCTTTAAGAAATGAGTAAGAAAAAAACTAATTACTTATGAGCCAAACATTTATTTAAAAAAACGTAAAAGAACTAATTAAATAATTTCTTACCATTTTCACGGAGTTCAAATCTAGGGAAAAAGAAAAGGTATATTTATAAGAGCAAACAAAACAGATCCACTAAAATATAGCATGTGTGTAATTACTTACACGCTTCTAGGAGCAGATGCGGCCATCCTTTTCGGTTCCCTGTACTGAAAAGCTACAATAACATAAGGACAGATCTGCCTGGGCCGCTCAGTAACAGTGCTGCCTGCAAGTTCATAGAGGTAATACTGAAAGAAGAGAAATGAAGATTATCAGGGTAGCACTACAGAATTCCATCAGCACCAAGTTTATCTCAACTCCACCCAGTCCTGACATTTAACACATTAGATTCAGAAATGTATCTTTGGAATGATTTATTCCCAGGTGACTATACCTGACTCAGTTCAAATGCACGAAAATGACTCGTCTTGTGAGAAACCTTGTTAGTATTTGCAGCCACGTGGCAATCATAGCCAGAAGATGGGCTAGTATAGTTAGTGGTATAATTCTCAGACACAAACTTGACTTTTCCCTAGAATGAAAATATTAAGACTAATCAGAGGTCTTCAAATGGCAATAATTCTACTCTAGGATTCATTTAAAAGTAGCCTAATAAGTAAGGATGTGGATGTGTTACAAACAAATTGTGTTAACAACTATGGTTCTTTGAGAATTACCTTAAGGGCAACAATAGTTTTAATTATCCATGAGACTCTTAACGTTGTATTTAAAAATCTGGTACGTCTGGGCATCTTTCTGGGGTAAATGATCACAGCTTTTATCATAACATAAAAAGAGTACATGAATCACCCCAAATTTAAGAGAACGATTTCTTTAAAAGAAAAACTAACTAATTGAAAAGATTAGCTTAGTCAATGATTGTAACATAAAAGGTGACAAATGAAAATTTAAAATTTCACAAGACAAATTTTCAAACTGAAGTAATAAGTTACCAATTATAATTTTTAGATCAAGTTACTTTTATTATGGCAGGACCCAGTAAATCAGCAAGGAACAAATACACAGTAAAGTTACACATCTCGATAACTGGGCCCGATTACTGAACAGGCCACAGTATTTCTGATTATGGTTTTCTCTTCATCACGGATTACCAATCAAGGTTACATTCCAATGAAATATCATACTGATTTTAAAAGCTGTTGTGATTAATATAAGGACATATGTGGAAAAATACACAAAATATATACCAAAATGAGGTAAAGTTGTAGGAAACTTTTATTTTTATCTTTGCAGGAAGAATCTAATTTTTTTTTTTTTATATATTAAGGTCCTGTCTCTTCATTCATAGCACCACCAGGGACAGTAATAATATGAACAGTGCTTCTGAGTGAGCAATCACAACCTGCATCTTCTCCCTCTCAATACTTTATGTTGTCAGGCATGGCTGGCTTTTGAACAGTAAAGTCAGGAGAACTGACAGCATAGAGGGGAAAACTGAATAGCAATGTTCACCAGACAGGGCGGGTACAGGGCCAAGAACCCCAGGGCCAAACACTGAATGAGGGTTATCTGAGCCGAGACAGTACATCCACGGCAGTAGCTCTCTCAGAGCAGGACGACAGAGGGTGGGTGTGGGCTGCACGCCAGGGTGATGCTATGTTCCCTCCAGGTCTTGGAGACAAACTTTAGAATGTGAAGAGTTCATACTCTTAAAAAAAACACCTCAGTAGTGTTGGTTCATAATTAGAGAACTCAAGATAGTAAGAAAGCTAAAAGCAAAGCAAAAACAACAAAACGAGAGCACAGAATACATCCTCACAGAGCCCACCAATCTCCAGAGTCACAGTTTTTCTAGGAACTACCTGAGTAAAAATTCTAATTGTTCAATTCACTTATATTGATCTATTTGAGAGTGCTTAAGCATTTCTGAGATCAGCCATTACAGATGCCACATAAAGCTGTGAACAGGCCTGGATGTTTAAGGGATAAAGGAATTAAGGCTCTCTTATTTCAATAATTTGAACCAGAAAATGAAACTTGCTTTCTAAATTCCTCTCTTGTGACTGTAATCACATTGTTTTCATAGGCTGCTTCTTGTATTCTGTTAATTAATGTTTAAAAAGTGGCACTGTGGGCCAGGGTGAGAGGAAGACTTTACTGATTACCTTAGGTATTGTTTTGAGAGCTGTTTTTAAAAAACATATGCATAGATCATATAACAAATGAACAAAAAAGCTTCGTCTTTAGAGGAAAGCAAGAATAATGCAATTATCTTTTCTGAATTTGGATAGCTGTCTTCGGTGACTATGATGTTTAGCAAATGATCTGCCAAGAACATCACAGCCTAATAACCTCTAGTTTTTAAAAGAAAAATTACACAGAAGCACGTACGGGCTTTACCTTAATTAGGTTAAAAATTACAACATAACCAGACTTCCCGTGATACCATGGTCTTGCATGAAGATAGTCTGAGTACTTGGAAATATACACACCTATAAAAGTGTAAGATACAGATTAATTCACACTATAAAAGGATTGTTTACTCATATGCATTTCACATGTAGGGCTATCCTTAACTGAACAAGACAACACAAAAGACCTAAAAGTCAACATTAAGCTGTTTTGAAACTGCTTATGTTTTAAAAACTAATTCGAGATATTCTAAAAGTATGGAAACATTAGAGCTAAGACAAGATGTATCTGATGGACAACCAATGTTCTAGTTGGGTACAATAACTACAAAGAGACAAAAGTATCACATTCTTGGTAAATTCTAACTTTATTTTTTCCCCAATCATTCACTGAAAAGGCCTATCTATAATAATCTGATTCTCAAGTTATTTTTTGCAAAAAAAAAAAAAAATCAGTCAGTACTCTTATTCAATAAGCGCTAAGGTCTGCTACATGGCAGGTGTGTGCTGGGCAGCAGCCACACCAGAGAAGATAAAAGAAGGTCCTGCCTTGAAGCAGCTTATTTTGCTGGTCTGTCAAATTTCACATTTGATCTCTCACCACTGTAGCCACACTGCAGCCCAGTATGGAGTAGGTACTCACCTATTTGTCAGACATATGTATCTGAAGACACAATGAAATGGAAATAAGCAATTATATTTGCTTAGAAAAGGAGTTCTTTAAACAGAGAGGGGGATGAAATTCTCAGAGAACAAAGTGAACAAAAGTAGAAAGCACAGAAGATTCTAAACTGTGTAGGAGAATGGGCCTCTAAACTGTGGAGAGCAGGGGAGAAAGCATGGGAAGCTGAGGCTGAAAGGGAGGCTTGAACTGAGTGCTAAGGATATTGGTAGGACCTGCTCTTCAGGTGAGACCCACACCCTGCAGCAGAGGTCCACCAAGGGTTTTCAGCAGCAGACTGCCACTTAAGACAGTCTCAAGAGGGGAGAGTCTAGAAGCAAGACCAACCGGAAAGCTACTGTTGGAGCTGAGACAGGAGAGGAGGGTCCCCAGGTGGCGGCAGGGGAATCCCACAGAGATTCCTGAACTGAGACATTGCTCGAAATACGAGACAACAGTGAAAGCACTGTGATATCCTGGAAAGAACATAAACTCGTTCCAGTCAAGTCTTTCACTTCCTACTAATAACCAGGTGACTGAAGAGCAGGTCACTTGAGTGGGGGCAGAGGTGGGCTGGAGGGACTTGGGTCCTGGATATCTAGTCACAGGGTCCTCAGGAAGACTTAAAAAGATCCATAAACTTTTAAAACTCCAAGACACTACATTCATATAAAATATTACTATTACTCACAGAACTATCGATTTCTATTTGAGCCAGAAACTCTAGTACACACATGGCCAGTAGTGCTATTTGATTACCCACCCCTGTATGTGTTTAAGAACAAAGTGTTATTTGATAGGAATAATACAGTTTCTACTCCAGCACCCTGCTAAAGCCAGCCTCTTAACATTGACCATATAATCAGAGATTAGAGTAATGTAGAATGAGGCTTAATATTCTGGAAATGTAACCTAAAGTATTTAGTTATAATTTCCTTTCAAATTCTTTAACCAAGTGAAGGAAATAATGCAAAACATGATCTGTTAAACAAGGGGATGGGTACATCATACCATCCTCTCTTCCCATGTTAGCATGTTTTACAATGAAAAGAAAGGGGGATGAAAAGCAATAAGAAGGAAAAAAAGTTTTATATAAAATGTTACCGGGGTTATGAATTTATTGTCCCTAATGGCCGTTAGAAGAGCAAAATGTAAGTTTTAAAGCATTTTGTGTTACACAGAGTGACCACATAACCCAGCAAATCCACCGCTGCGTCTATACCTAAGAGAAAGGAAAACACACGTCTACACAAAACCTGTACGTGAACACACACAGAGCAGCATTTCCAATGCAAACAACCAAATGCCCCTCCAGCACTGAACAAATAAAGAACACAGGGTAAAACCATACAATGGGATATTATTCAGCCTAAAGGGTGAGGAAATACTGGCATAAGCTACATCGTGGATGAGCCTTGAAGACACTGAACTGAGAAAAGAACTCACAAAGCATCACATATAGTATTCAATTTATCTGGAATGTCTGGACGAGGTGAACTTGTAGAGGTGGAGAGGAGGTTCATGGCCACCTTGGCCGATGGTGGTGGGGATGGGGCATCACTGCCAACAAGCACAGGACTTCTTTTCAGGGAGATGAAGAAAATAGTCTAGAGTGGACTGCGCTGACAGTAGCACTACTATGAATACGTTAAAAATGCTGAACTGCACACTTGAAATGAGTGAATTGCAGGGGATATAAATTTTATCTTGATAGAGCCGTGAAAAAGAAAAGGTCAGCAGGGAGCTGGCTACCCCCAATCTCCACACTGCTAGCACCTGATAGTGCAAAATACCCAAATACATCCCCTAGGTCTTCTGCTCTGTCAAACTCTACTCCCCAGTTCTTCCTCCACTGGGCTGCTCCCTCCTCCCCTCCCCTGCCCTTCTTCCCTCCCTCTACTCCCCTTCTCTCCTGCTCTCCCTCCTCCCTCTCCTCTCTCCACCCACTGGTCCCACAGGGACCAGTTCTCTTTTATCTTTTCCTTCAATACTGCCCCACGAAACAGTGAAACAGTATCTTTGGCTTCAACTAACACCAGCCCCGCCACCTTGAGCCTCCACTTCCAGTTCTAAACCTTTTCCCAGCTATTTTTACCATCAGAAGGGTCTCCTCCAGAAATACCTAGGAAAATCTCACTCTTTCTCAAAAAACAAAATTTTTTTTTTATTTCTCAAATTTAACTCGTGAAAGTAGTAGCGTCCATTAACTGAGAGCTTACTAGGTGCTCGCCCCAGGTTAAGCACTTCACATAGCCTCACATTATCCTCACAGCAGATCTACAAGATAGTTTTATTAACTGTTTTCAGATGAGGAAGTTGAAGCTAAAAGAAATTTAGTGCTAATCCACATTATTAACTTTAAGATTACCTTTCTCTTAATTCCTCAGCTCCCCTACCAGTCTCCTCTCCTCCTGTGCTTCTCTATTAACATCACTGTAGTGTAAACTGACAAGCTTTAATCTGAGTATGTCCTTTCTCTTACTCCTCACATTCCACAGTTGCCAAGTCTGGCCAGTTCCGTCTATTCTCCATTCCCACTGCCATTATGATAGTTTAGAAGACATCCTAATGAGCCCTGAATGACCACACTAATCTCGGTACTGAAAGCTACCTACCTTCAGCATCTCCTGTAGTCCAACCAACCTTTCAGAAAAAGTTCTGATCATGTAACCCCTATTGGAAAATCTTAAGTCTTAGATTCAAAGCTCATTTATGTTTAAAGCTCTGATTCTAAAGATTATTACTTATCATTAATAAAACTGGCTTTTAATATAAGTATCTTATGGAATTAACTAAACTTCACTTCATCTTGTAAAAGAAGAGATTCTTTTTTTCTTACAGACTTACCTTTTGCTGGATCACCGAGAGTGGTAATAGCACTGCTGCCCACACAGAGTCCACGCTGACATACTAACTTTGCCTTTAAATAAAAGATAGTACTTTGCTTATCATAACAGTTTTAGGAGAGACAGTGAAATAACACTATATAAGCTTTCAAATAAATACAGAACCTGTATGTGATATATATTTATGGCACAAAGCAAGCATATATAAGGCAATTGTGTTTGGTTAATAGTTCACAAAATTTTATCATTTCTGTTAATAAAAATGTCACCAGCAAAACCAAATTAAACAAGCTCACAGATTAAGTCCTCTCTTGAAGACTTCTATTGTAGCTCTGGAATCACTAAATTTGAAAATGTCTTTTCCCTTAATGCTTTTTTTCTTTTTTTTAAGATTTTATTTATTTATTCATGATAGTCACACAGAAAGAGACAGAGAGGCAGAGACACAGGCAGAGGGAGAAGCAGGCTCCATGCAGGGAGCCCGACGTGGGATTTGATCCCGAGTCTCCAGGATCGCGCCCCGGGCCAAAGGCAGGCGCCAAATCGCTGCGCCACCCAGGGATCCCCCCTTAATGCTTTTTTTTAGCACTAATCTACAGAGTATCTTATTTCTAAGTAGATGATTAAGTAAATGAACTCTTCTCCCATTACTAAATAATCACTGTTATATGCTAATATTAAGTATTCTTTAAGCAAATCTACCCTTGTTCTTTAAAAAAAAAAATCACAAACCCAATCAAAATATTAAATTATTTTAAGTTGAATTACAAATCTCTGGTATTGTTAAAACTGTATCTAGGAAGCCACATACATCTGTGGGGAGATACTCCACACAGTAATTTCCTTCTCCCACAATTTGGGTACGAGCAACAATACAGAATCTCCATCTTCAAACACACGCATGAAATAATTTCAAGGAACTCGACTGTTAAAAGTGTTCACCTTATTCTCAAAACTAAGTAACTGAAACTTGAAAAACCTCCACAAGAAATAAAGTATCTATGTGAACAATGATCCAGAATGGAGAAATAGCCATTCACTCCATTAAAAGGCATTAGTGATACTTAGGAAGCTGTATTAATCCAAATCTCACCATGAGCTGACAAATGTATTTACCATGAAACTAAAGAGGGCTTGTGAAAAGGTGTAGGAATCCAATCTCTTTTAGGCCTAGCTGTCACCATCACTCCCACTACCACTAGACTCAGCAACAAAAAAGCAACAAAGTAATTTTAAAAGTTCTAGAGAAGTGAGGGGATCCCTGGGTGGCACAGTGGTTTAGAGCCTGCCTTTGGCCCAGGGCGCAATCCTGGAGACCTGAAATCGAGTCCCACATCAGGCTCCCGGTACATGGAGCCTGCTTCTCCCTCTGCCTGTGTCTCTGCCCCTCTCTCTCTCTGTGACTATCATAAATTAATTAATTAATTAATTAATTTAAAAAATTCTAGAAGTGAAATACCAATATTTAAGTTAGAATATTAATATCACAAAAACATTAATATCACAAAATTAATGCTCTATGACCTAATTCCCTTACCTGATTTTCAGTTTCAAACAGAAGAAACCCGAAAGTCTCTTGAAGTTCTTCCTGAGTGTAATTACTTGCTTTTTTTTCTTGGTAAAAAGTTTTGTACTATATAAAAGAAAGAATAATTGGATGCTATAAGCATATTATTTTGCCTTGCAAATTAATTTTTAAAAATGCATCATCTGAAGTCCTCCTGTTAAAGGACTAATGAAATGTATTAATTTTCTATTCCCTAGAATATATTCTTATTACCTTCCAAGGATTTATCTCATCTGAAAGTCATAGCTGAAAAGAACTAGGTAGGCTTTTATACCAAAAATGATGGGTCTATTTCTTTAAAACTAAAATAAAACTAACACACAGACACAGTGTGTACCAAGCACCTCACCTCATTTAAGAAAATGTCATTTTTCACCAAAGTCACTTGACTGTACTGAAAACCATGCTCAGATGCAGAGTCCAAGTAAGAAGTATGAAGAATTGAAACTGCCCTCTGGAACAGAGAGTCTGAACTCAAGGACACTGTCTCAAAAACTGTAAAACAGAAACAAAAATAATGCAACTGTTTAAGATAACCAAAGGATGGGGTTAAAAGCGGCATACTAAATATCACTGAATATTTCATCTAGTTTCCTCCTGTAAAACTCAGGCACTTACAATGTGTTTTGACTGCCACATCTGTAACGATCTTAAAAGAATTCTCATGTGAAGAACATAATCTACACGGAGGGGAGTTATTGTGGGTAAAATACTTTCAACACAAGAGTTGAATAAACCCTGCCAAATCCTTTAGGCCTTCTAGTTTAAAGCTGTGTGTTGCAACCACAGTGGGACGAATAGATCAAATGTGGTCACGTCAAGGTGGTGGTCAGTAATCACTTAGACCGATGTTTCTCATTCTGAGGTTTTTTTAGACTTTTGCCACATTTTGATAAACTTACCCTGCCTTTCCTGTCTTCTCATCAAATCTTCCATGTTAGCCTGTTAGGTTCTTTTAATGGGCCTACTATTGCCCACTCAACAAACACAGTAAGAAATTGTTGTACCTCTGGGTTTCCTCATGATCTAGAGACATCTGTGAACTTGACTTTTTATGGATTATATTATGAAATCATTACTTATTTTCATTCCACAAAAATAACACTTTATTACTTTTAGAAAGTGCTTTTTTCAAACCTTACTCATGTGCTACCCCAGAAATTCTGATATGCTCCTCCCACGAGACATGCTAATCCAGATTTACTGATAACCCAATAATTCTCTTGACTGAGGTTTTTTGCCTTTTGCATTGCAAATTTTTACTTTACCAAGAATTGAGCCTAATGAATTCTCATAACATTTAATGATTTGATTTGGTTACTCCCTTACATTTGTATCTTCTCTATTTTCTTTAACAAGGTCAAGGCAGGGAGGAAACATTATAAATAATAAAGAGAATGGAATAATATACAGAGCACTGGAAGTTTTGGTAATAGAGTATACATAAATACATTAATATGGCTTCCTGCTTTTACCAGAACTCTGTCAATTACAATAAAGTTCAAAAGCTAAAGGAAAGACAAGCATCTTAATTAAAGTGAACTTATGAACAACAGTAAAAAACTAAACTATCATAGAAATAAAAATATTTCAATAAAGTTAATTTTGGACTAAGTTGTTCCTAATACTTTAATTATCCAAGTAACTTAAAAATGCTTTAATAAACAAAACTTCCTACTATCAAAAATCAAAGACTAAAGTATCAAGAAAGAGGATGAAATATTTAAGAATATCCTGAAGTTCATACATCTGATCCATAGCCAATTGTTTTACTTTTTCTCAGTTTTACTTTTTCCTTCAGTATCAGTATATGAATACTTTAAAAATATGGATATTCTAAAGAGTTTCAAATAGCAAAACAACAGGGAAAACAATTAAAATGATGGCTCTCTTTAGTTACGTTACTCAAAACAAACTAGGAAGCCAAAGCATTTGTGACTCCGTCTTACAAATAAGCTGCACTGCTAGCCCAAATGCAAATCCAGATTCCTCTAAAAATCCTAATTAGGGAAACCTTGTATTTAATATTTGTAAAAAGGCAAAATAATATTTAAAAAATCTAAGTAAACTCTGAGGCTCAATATTTGAGAAACAGGTTGCTCACAATGAAAGAAATAAAAGTTGTCAGAGCTTTGGAAATGAATGTTCTATGATTATCAACTCTTAAATATCACAAGATGTTAAAGTGAAGACACAGGTTTTAACTTTCAGAAGTACCAAATACTACATATATCCACATTTTTGAGGGTCAACATATACAATAAAAAAACTGTGAAAAACAGTGCAATTTGAAAAGCAAACAAAAACAACCCATCCAACACAGTGTTCCCAAATTCATGTGGTCAGAGAACACTTTATTAATCAATGGTCTCAGTAATAGGAGGAATATTGGTCTCAGTAAAACTATGAATAGAGATAATCGTTTAAAATAAACAGTAGGAAGTGATTTGTGCTAAGATATTTTTATTCCTAAAACTACATATGGTTAAAAATGCTTCCCCTTTAGGTCAGCATTATCCAAATAGCAATATTTGATTATTTGCAACATTTATGCAAATAATCACTTCAGTTAGCAGAAGGAAAAGCACGTCCAAACAAAACTGTTAGAAATCCACAGTAAATCTTGAATCTTTCATGATTTCATAAAAAAATGATCCTGGTTATACCCTCAAGAAAGCACAAGTTTCCTGCTCTATAACTAAGGAGACAGAGGAACATTTTATCAAGATATTATTTGACATTATCTCTTCTTACACAATGTACTATCATTTAAGAGCAAACTAGTGTACAAAACAGTACGAGCACTAAATAAATGGCCGCATTTTTGCTGAACAAATGCATGCTTCATTTAAACATTCCAGGTTATCAGAACATTAAGAGAATGAAGAAATGGAATTATTCTACAGAGAAACCCTTAAACAAGCTAAAAAAGTACCTGTCTGTAAAGTGAAAGAATGTTCATAAGGGCTTAAGTGACCAGTAGAGAGCACACGGGAAAATTCAAGTTCAATCACAATGATACTAGAAACGGAATTCATATTCTTTCCAATAGTACCTCGCTTTGGGCACATTTTTTGTTATTCGTGGATTCAGTCTTTTATTTTATTTTATTTTATTTTATTTATTTTATTTTATTTTATTTTATTTTATTTATTTATTCATAGAGACAGAGAGAGGCAGAGACACAGGTAGAGGGAGAAGAAGCAGGCCCATGCAGGAGTCTGATGTGGGACTCAATCCCTGGTCTCCAGGATCACGCACTGGACTAAAGGTGGCGCTAAACCGCTGAGCCACCTGGGCTGCCCTAGTGGATTCAGTCTTAAAAGTTAAGTAAAGCTTGACATAAACTGGATTATGTTCAAAGTACCCTGTGTTAATCTCCTCCTTTCTCAAAATCCATCAGAGATACGGAATGTCTGCTTTGGACACCTGTTTCTCTTTTTAACTTCTAATAAGAGGGATCAGAAAATTATAAACCAATCTCTGATGCTATGACACATGTATCTGTTTTCCAATCTGTAAGCATCTGGTCTGAAAGCAAATTATGAGATCAACTAATGCCAACAACTTAGGTGTCATAATATTTCTAACAAAAATTAGCCACTTCTACATCTCCCCACGACTTTCATGACCACATCTCCTGTTTGTGCATTATGCAACAGCACTCATCGATGACAGAAACACTCAGAACCCAACAGTATCTGTCACTAAGGGCCCTTATTAGTATGTCCTAAAAATGGACTACAACCTACCTCCATTATTGCCGTTGATGCCTCCATATTTGGTCTTAATAGGCATCTGATAGTTGTTGAAGAGCCCATTCCTTAATTATCTAATCCTAAAATGTATTACCTTTATTTTTAAGACCTTAAGGGATTGCCAGTTTAAGATAAATACAACTTTTTTTACAGCACAATTTGGCAGGACCTAATAAAAACTTAAATATGCATACCTAATAACCATGCCATTTCTGGGAATCTAGCACGAGAGTACAGGAGATATGCATGCACAAGGCTACCCCATGCACCAACATCTTTAACAGCAAAATCACTGGGGATAACCTAAAGTGCCATCAATAAGGAAACACCTTACAACTACTACATTAAAAAACCAAGTAAATCAAAACAAACAAACAAAAAAGTCTGTATATACTGAGATATAAAGATGTCTACTATACTAATAAGTAAATAACAAATAATGTCATTTTGGTTAAAAAAAATTATGTGTTTCAAAGTTTATAGAAAAAGATCTAGAAAAATGGGAAACCAAATTGGTAAGTGTCTAAACCAGTGGTTATTGAAATGGAAGTGGATAAAGGTGAACTTATACTTTTTACCTTATACATATTATTACAAGTTAGGTTTCTCTTACATAAGCATGTACTACTTCTAGTATTTAAAATATCTAAATTCAAAATCAAGTAAAATGAATCATAATTTCAAAGAAATTCAAATAGAGAAATGTGACAATTTCCCTTGAATCTTTTCTGATGCAATTCAAAAATTTAATCACCTATTAATTTTATTTTATTTTTATTTTTTTACCTATTAATTTTAGATTAATGATTTTTGATTAATAAAATTTGTAATCACTAGAAATTAAAAAAATTTTTAAAAGTCCTTTCATTTTACATGATCTAAATTAGAAATTTTCAAATTGTACTGTTCTATTCTACTTTGGATTCATTAATAATAACTCATAGCATTTGGTTTAATACCCACTCTTTTCTGATATGAACCCTGGCTCGGTCTTCTCTAAGAGACAATGTAGCTGGGAGGGTGGTCTTAATTCATTTTCACCAAGTATACCCCCAGAATTCGTGACATAGTCCTGTTCTCTGTTAATATCATAAATGCTAAAATGAGAAAAGAAAAATTAAATCATAAAGTGAATAGTTCTATTTTTAGCATATCTACCATACAAATAAATGTCTACTGAACATCTAATTTATATTAGGTACAATTTTGTAATGTTTACCTCCTTTGACAACTCTCCAGGGCTAACGCTAAATTCATTCTATAAGCAGTAACACACAAAATTAAATGCTTTTCCTTCAAGTTCCAAAGAAAATTTGTTACAGATAAGTTATGCTTATAGGAATCACTTTTGCCTCAAAATAAAAAGTAGAGATTACAGAACCACATCCATGTTCCACTGGTTGAAAATAACAAAATCAAATAGAACACAAAATCCCTCCCCACTTCCAAATTAGTATATGACCCATCCATTTTTTTTAAGATTTATTTATTTTAGAGAAAGAGATGAGGGGAGGGGCAGAAGGAGAGGAAGTGAATCCTCAGAGACTCTCCACCAACCAAGTACAGAGCCCGACTAGAGACTCAATCCCACAATCCCGAAATCAAGAGTGAGAGGTTCAACTGACTGAGCCAGAGGCACCCTCGACCCAGCCATTCTTTAAACAAAATTATTACACATACAGTAGCATGCTGTACCCTGGATTCATCAAGACAAATGAGAAACCATTGCTACAATGAAAGCTTAGAGTAGAAAAGGAAGACAAACCTACACAGAAACCAGTACTATAATGTGTGGTAGAATCTAGAACACCATGCAGTGGATTTATAATAGGGATTTCATTAAGACGAGGAAATGTCAAGAAGTTTCAGAGGCATGGACACTTGAAATCTCAGGAGGTACTCAAATAAAGGAACCAAAAATGGGGGCTAGCCTGTATGTTTTCTAGGCACATTAGGAGCAGAGGTAGAAATATTATACATATAATGAACCAGTAGTTTATTTGAAGAATCCAATACACTTTACACAAAAAATTAGCGTGTCTAGTTTTAGAATAGTAAGCCTTTTTTCAAAACGGATTTGAGGCAGGATGGTGTGGATATATTCAAGATTCTGTAGAAAAAGTAGCAATATTGATGATATTCATTTGTTAAGCAAATAGGTTACTTATGTCAAGAGGGAAAAATTAAATTGGAATCAGAAGACCAGGAGTCTCATATAGGCCGACCACTAACTTATGAGACATTAGTGTGAGAACACTGTTGACTGCTTTCCCAGCAATCATGCTCCATTTTCTTTCTATCCCCCTAAACCATAATTTTGTTTAGGTACTGGGTGATCCCATGCATTAGGAGAGGCTTGGGAGGTATGCTCTGTGTATATGTGTGTGTGTGTGTGTGTGTGTGTGTGTGTGTGTGTGTGTGAAAGACAGAGAGAGAGAGAGAGACAGAGACAGAGAATTTAAGCTCATTATGGTCTCTGGCCAATGTGATGTAAATGGTCATCAGCAGAGAGAACTCTGGGAAAGCTTTCTTACAAAAAGTACTAGAAGAAAAGATGCACTCTCCCTGTCTCCATCTCCTCGCCTCATGGCCTTGTCTTTTTTTTTTAATTTAAAGATTTTATTTGAGAAAGAAAGGGCGCATACACCTAAGCAAGGGGAGGGGCAGAAGGAGAGGGAGAAGCCGTCTCCCTTGTCTCCCTGCTGAGCAAGGAGCTGGGCCCTGGGGCTCTATCCCAGGACCCTGGGATCATGACCTGAGCTGAAGGCAGACACTTAACTGACTGAGCCACCCAGGGGCCCCTGGCCTTCTCTTAAGATGTGTTTGTTGCCTAGAATTCCTTACAACCAAGATGAGACTGATCAGCCAAAACATGGGGGGTAGAACAAAAGATACAGAATCTCCATCACTGAAAGTCCTTGAACTATTCAACAAATTCACCTGGAGCTGCCCTGCCTGAGTCTTTTGAGATGTGAAATAATAAATGTTCTTTATTATTTAAACCACTTTTGTTGGCAACTGAAAAAACACTATGAACTTTCTTTCTTTTTTTTTTTTTTTCTATGAACTTTCTAAGGTCTCATTTAGTTGGAATTATCTAAGGCTCCTTTCAGTTTTTTTTTTTTTTTAAAGATTTTATTTATTTATTCATGAAAGACAGAGAGAGAAGAGGCAGAGACACAGGCAGAGGGAGAAGCACTCAATACCAGGACCCTGGGATCACACCCTGAGCCAATGGCAGATGCTCAACCAAGTGAACCACCCAGCTGCCTCCTCCTTTCAGTTCTAACACTGTGACTTTGCAAACTGCCTTCCTCAAGGTCTGTTGTGTATGAGATATTGTGTACTGTGCTAGATAATTTATTGAATTTCTCTTTTATTTACTATGCGTAGACATTTATCCTACTAAGTATTTATTAGTAAGAAATCACAAAAGCTAATATAACTTCTGTGAAAACTCGAAACCTAAAATATAAGGATATTTAAAGCCTTTGATTCCCACCTACTGGCTAAGTCTCTCTCCCACACACGAAGGAAAATTGCCCGATGTAGAGCACTCTTGATGTAATTTTCCTCACTAGTGCCAGAGTCTGATATTCACATTCCTCCCCCTTCACGTCTAAGTTGTCCTCATGTTTAAAGCCACCCCCCAAATCTAACTTCTCTGATGACTTAAGATTTTCCACCCTGCATTAATCATTCTTCACTAGTGACTCACAGATATTTACTGTAGTCCTGGGATATGTATGGTTTTGGGCTGGAGCTATGGAATACAGGGAAAAAACCAGAACTGTGTGTCCACCTGAAAAGAGTAGTCTTTGACATTTAGGTCATTATTTCAGGATTGTGTTTCGTTCAGGACAAGGTCCTCTTCAGACTCAAGGGAGGGAGAACGAGTGATTATGGGCACAGACTTGGTCATTAGAAGAACTTGGCAAGACAGGAGTTTGAACGGAGGTCTTTCTAGCTTTGTGACTTTGAGAAAGCCACTTAACCTTTCTTCCTCTTATTTTTTAAAACAAATTCCAACAAAGCACATACACTAAATAGAAAGCTACATACCACTAGGCTATCAATTACTGTCCCCACCCTCACAGGGAGCCTCTATTTCCATTCCTCTTGGGCGACCACTATCAACTTTAGCTGTATCTTCTGGTATAACTCCATGTTTCTAAATAAAATACCCATATCAACTCACAGCACTAGTTTTGCTCTGTCAGTATTCAATGTTTCACTAAACTGTATGTACTAACTACACTGGGTAGTTAATATCCTTTCTTCCAAAAAAAAAAAAATATATATATATATATCCTTTCTTCTAGGATGTTTCATTTTACTCATTTTCAAATTGTCGCTGCCTAATTTTCAGTTACCAATCATTATTCAAGCTAAAATTATCCTAGAGACCCAAAATCTCCTTTGAACAGAGACATCAAGTGTTTCTGGCAACATCCTTTGTCGAACACTATGCCATCCAGCTTCAGTCTGGACTTGTGCTCTCCAATAACTAGAGAGCTCCATGACGTGGCTGGGAAATGACGATATAGGACAGTACACTGATGTGTAAATGTTCCCCACACTCCTAGTTTGTAGAAGCTGATGACCTGACTCTAAAACTTGCATCCAAAGATAGAGAACAGCAGTTTTTAAGAAAAGAACAAACTTAAAGGACTCACCACCCAAGAATTACCACAAGGTGGGCACCTGGGTGGCTCAGTGGTTGAGCATCTGCCTTTGACTCAGGGTGTGTGATCCAGGGTCCTAGGATGGAGTCCCGCATTAGGCTCCCCACAGGGAGCCTGCTTCTGTCTCTGCCTCTCTCTGTCTCTTATGAATAAATCAATCAAAACTTTAAAAAAAAATTACTACAAAGCAATCGTAGTTGAGACTGTGGTGTTGATGTAAAGATGAGTAGAAGAGCATGAAAGTTCATTTTCAGCAACACTGCCAATATAAAAAAGAGGAAAAGAACAGCTTTACAACAAATGGTGCTATAACAATCAAAACAGAAAGAAATCATGAACCTCAACTCCTACCTCAAACCATAACTAGAAATGAGTTACAGACATAAACATTAAGAGGCCAAACCATAGTTTCTAGAAAAAGATCACAGGAAAAAAACCCTGACCATGGGGCAGGTGAAGATTTCTTATGGAACAAAAATCAGTTACCACAAAATAAAAACTGATATACTAGAGTTCATGAAAATTCAAACCTTCTGAGCTCCAAAAGACATCATTAAGAAAAATATCTATGAAGGACTTGCATCCAGAATATACAAAGAACTCTTAAACATAATACAAAGGACATACTAATGGCAAGTAAGTACATGGTGAAATAGTCAATGTTATTAGTTATCAGGGAGGTAATACTTGCCCACTAGAACAGCTAAAATTAAAAAGACAGAAAATATTAAGTGTTGGCAAGGATGAGAAAACTCTGGAACTCTCATACATTCCTGGTAGGAATATAAAGCTATATAGCTAACTGGGAAAATAGTTTTGTTAGTTTCTTTTAAAGTGAAACATACACTTATTTTATAGTTCAAGTGACTATGAACCTTCAGGGCAGCACTATTATCAGTAAGCTAAAATTGGAAACTACGTGTTCATGACAGGTGAATGTATAAACTATGATCTATTCATACAATATACTACTACTCAGCAATAAAAAAAACTACTGATGCTTGCATGTATCTCAAAACATTAACTGGACGAGAGAAATCAGACATAAAAAAGTACACACTGTAAGATTACACACACACACACACACACACACACACACACACACAGAGTTTTAGGATTGGCAAAACCAATCTATACTGATAAAAATCCTACCAGCAGTTGCCAGGGTAGGAATAAGCAAACTGCCTGCAAGTGAGGTAGGTACAAAGGAACTTTCTGGGGTGACAGACATAACCTCTATTTTTATCGGTGTGTTCATTACAGGGTGCACACATTTACCTAAATTCACTTACCCAAATGTACTTAAAATGTGTTTGGCACTAAATATTGATAGAGTATAGAATACAATGTACCAAGATCTAGTAAAATTACAATGTGATCATAAAAAAGTACTCTCAAGAGCCCTGTGTTTAAAAAAAAAAAAAAAAAATCCAAACCCCTACTTATAAATCACTCAAAAGTTAAATTATAATGAAATTTAAAGTGGTTGAACTGAATGACAGTGAATGTGTCTACACAGACACATATAAAATGTTTATAAGAAAAAAAATACCTATAAGAAAACCATTAAATTTATTTTTTGGTAGTTTTATGGTTTTATTAATACAAATATGACGTGCAAATAAGCCGTCTCTTCATTTTCTTCCCTGCACAGCCCGGCTTTGGGATTGGTGACTCTGATGGCCAGCTGGGCTGCTCTTTCCACAGTGGCTTTGTGGTTCCTGGAGGAGACACCATGAACAATCTCTGCAGAATAAGATTTGTTGCGCATCAGCAGCACTTCAAGCTCCTTAACGCTGTGGACTAGGAACTTCCGGAAGCCACTGGGTAATACGTGTTGTTTTCTTGTTGCTCCTCTAACCAATGTTGGGCATCAAGATCTGCCCCTGAATCTTCTGTGCACTCTACTGTCAATGCCTCTGGGTTTCCACCAGTTGTGCTTAATTTTGACATATTGGCCTGACTGGTGCTAGATAAACTTCTTGGTACTCTTTTTAATGATCTTGGGCTTCACCAGAGGCCTGAGGGTGGTGGCCATGATGCCCACTCATAGGCAGAGCTAAGAAGAGCAAAAACCATTAAATTCAAATGTAAATATTAAAGAAAAACACTGGAAAATCAATCATAAATTAGCGTCAAATTGAGAATTTAGAAAACAGAGAAACAGTAAATTCAAAGGAAATAAGGAAGGAATACTAAAGGAATACAGAGCAAGAAAAATCAAGATTACTTCTCTGATAAAAAAATCGGGGTGTCTGGGTGGCTCAGCTGGTTAAATGTCCGACTACTGATCTCAGCTCTTCTTGATCTCAGGATTGTGAGTTCAAACCCTGAGCCTACTGTCTGGCACACTGTTTCTGTTCTGCCATCAAGCTGATTTTCTTTTCCTTAAGATCTTTTGTCAGTCCAATATGTCTCAGTACTGGGCCAGTTTTCCTTAGAACATGGTGCATCTTTACAACAGATAGACTTAAAAAGAAATTTTTTTTTAAAGGAAACATCTTGAGTTATACCTTAAGATATCTGGTTTTGATTTTCTTCTTTGAGGGCTCCAAGTTTGCATTTGTATTTTGGATCTCTTTTGACGGTCTTCTATATTACTGTTTTCGTATTTACTTTTTAGAGACATCCATGCTTGCTTTTATTCACTTTTCTCATGTTTGGCTTTGTTTTACACTATAAGAATCATAGTAAAATAAACATCACAACATTTCGCATCTAATCTTTTTATCTTTTGCCATGGCGCCTGCTGTCCCACACGCCTAATTAACTGTTTCTGAATGGTTTAATCTTTTTCTTCCTTTTCTTTTCTGTTCTCCTGGTGCCCATTTCACATTCTCCTGTGGTCTGGTTGTCTCTTCCTCAAATTCTTATAATTCTGCTTTGTGGTCTTCATAACTTCTGTGCTTCATTTATTTTTATTTTTTAATCCTTTATTGAGATATAGTTTACATTACATAGTTACAATTCACCAATTTAAAAGTGTACAATCAATGGCTTTAGTTTCTTCAGGCCTGTGCAACCATCACTATTATCAATTGTAGACCATTTCATCACCCCAAAAAGAAACCCTGTATCCCTTAGCCACCATCCTCACCCTTCACTATGCCCTATCCCCGTGCCTAGGCAACCACTAATTTACTTTCCATCTCTACAGATTTGCCTATACTGGGCCATCTTATAGAAATGGAATCATAAAAAAAAAAAAAAAAAAGAAAGAAAGAAATGGAATCATAACAATAAGTCGTCCTTTTCTGTCTGGCTTCTTTCATGCATTATGTTTTCAAGGTTCATCCATATGATAGCAGGTACTTCGCTCACATTTTGTCTCACTGGCTCATTTAGGGCCAAATGATATTTTACAGATATATCACATTTTCTTTTAACCAATCATCAACTGATGAACATTTGGGCTATTTTCACTCTGGCTATTACGTATATAACGCTGCTATAAACGTTCACGTATAAGTTTTTGTGTGGACATTTTTTTCAATTCTCCTGAATATATTCCTACAAGAATGGCTGGATGATATAGTCAATCTATGTTTAACCATTTGGAGAACTGCCAGACTGTTTTCCAAAGTGACTGCACCATTTTACATTCTCACCAACAGTGCGTGTTTTCTTCTTCAAGGCACCAGACAGAAGACCTGTTCAACCCAGAAGCTCACCTCTTCCAATTCTGGGACTTAAATGATGGTTTCCCCCCACTGCATAAGACAAAAGACTTCTTTGACTGATCCTCTACTTTTCTTATTTACTCTTATTTTCTAATTCTCATGGCTATTTTATTTTAGGGGAGAGTTCTTCAGCTTTATTATTCAATCCTTATGTATTTTTTCCTGCTCTCCCAGAGATCTTTTCTATTTTCTGAATAATTTCTCTTTTTTAAAAAACAGAACCTCTTCTTTCAGGGACATCATTTCTTTTCTTTCTAAAGGTACCATAGTATTATTTGGCTTAAGTTTCTTCTATTACCTGCAGTAAATCTATTTACACCAAGCTTCTTTGATTTCATACTTGTTTACTCCTATTTGGTTTCTTTTATGTTAGAGACTTCTACCAAATGACTGGTTATCCTTGGCTGTCCATTTGTGCTGACACGCGAGGCATTTAAAGCCAATGCAAAGTCTGATGCATGAATGATGCCTCTCAACCAGCAGCCCTCTCTCCCATGATCTGATGGCGATGCAGCGGTTTGACCAGACAAACTCCCAAAGTCTGTATCTGTTGAATATTTTGCCATGGGTTGATGTGTCCCCAGAAAAGAATCCTTTAACATCTTGTTTAGGGGAGTATAAGCTTGACTATGAGTTCTGAGAGTCCTACAGAAAGACAGCTCTGAGCTTTGTAAAGTGGCAGTATCGTAGCCAATGAGGTTAAGGCATGATTATTGCTAATAGAAAGATAGCTCTGGCTTCACTGTTCGGTATGTTGACTTCGACTTCATCCTCATTTTTGTTTAGGTGCTTTGCCACACTTCAGCAGTCAGCTTGCCCCCTGAGTACAATCGTCTCCTGCAGGTAAACTTTCAGTCCTCCATCTGGTAGAAGACGGTTAGGCAGTTGTCTGGATGCAAGCAGTAGAGAAGGGAATTTGGAGCATCAAAACTACAAAAAATTATCACTTAATCATTCCATTTCCACTCCATCCTATAATCTTGCCTTGAGAAGTACTTTGTACTTCCAAATCCCCAACTGCTGCCAGACTGCCTGGTGGAAGCAGCTTGCTTCTTGTCGGCTTACCGCTCTTCAGCCTTTAGCGTCCTCTAATCTGTAGTCACTTATCACTGAACCATCTTCTTTCTAGTTTCCTCAAAGATGACTTCACCTGGCAACTAATTTCCCATTCTCTTTTTGTTGATTTAGATCTTTATTCTTTTACTACAACTTCAGTGGGATTTCCAGAGAGTGTGTACTATTGGATACTAAACTAGAAGTGTCTATCTATAAACTAAGCCTTAATTTCTTCATTTAAAAAAATGTGGAATATAGCCTCTAACTCTGGTAGCTACTATTACCTGTATTTTTCAACCTTTATAATTATGAAGACTTCATTTTACTTATTTATCACAGACCTAAGTACATATTAAATCTTCAGTAAGTATTTCATTTAAAAAGAATTATCTTTTAGTGCATATATACTCAATAGGCATGTCCTCAAACACCTAAAAAGTATAATCTCAAGATCTTCAATGATATTTCTCTCAAAGCACCGTTCCTTTCTTTTAGAGTACTTGTCATGATTCATAACTATGTATTTATAATTACTCCATTAATTTTAATTCCCTAATAAACCAAGCCCTATGAGGGCAGCCAAATGCAATATAAAATCTGACAAAGAAAACATAAGAAAGGAAATTAAAGGCTTATCTCTCATATGAATATTGATACTAAAATCCTAAAATATATCCACTGGCAAAGAGAATTTCTCAAGATATTCAAATAAACCAGATCAATTCAGATTCATTATAGGACTGTTAAGAATTGGTTCAATAAATAGGATACCCATGAATTTAACTACCTACATTAACAGGTGAAAGTAAAACAGTCACAGAGGGGCTGCTGGAGAGTGGGATGAGGTAGGAGAGCCAAATGTCAGACTGTCAAAATAAAGTTACTATATACCTGTCTATATTATGAAGCCTTATAGTGTGTAAATATTTGTTGCTGCAGAGTATTTTTTAAAATTTATGCATAACTTTTGCCATACTTAATGTAAAACACAAAGATGCTCCCAAATAAAAACTGTTCATTTAAAAACATAGGAAAATATCCTACCACATCAAAAGAAAGCAGAGTAGCCATACTTATATCAGACAAACTAGATTACAAACATAACAAGATGAAAAAGAATATCATAATAATTAAGGAGTCTATCCATCAAGAAGATTTAACTATTATAAATATTTATGTCCCCAACTTGGGAGCACCCAAATGTATCAATATCATTAACAAATATAAAGAAATTCACTGATAATAATACAGTAATAGTGCGGGATTTTAACACCCCACTTACAGTAATGGACAGATCACCTAAGTTGAAAATTGAAAAGCAAACAACAGCTTTGAAACACACTGGGACAGATACATTCAGAACATTTCATGGTAAAGCAACAGAATACACATTCTTCTTGAGTGCACAGGGAACATTCTCCAGAACAGACCACATACTGGGTCATAAATCAGCCCTCAACAAGCACAAAAAGACTGAGATCATACCATTCATATTTTCAGACCACAATGCTATGAAACTTGGAAGTCAATCACGAGAAAATTTGGTAAAGACCATAGATACATGGAGATTAAAGAACATCCTAATAAAGAATGAATGGATTAACCAGCAAATTAAAGAAAAATAATAAAATACATGGAAGAAGATGAAAATATGACAGTCCAAACCTTTGGGATGCAGCAAAGGCAGTTCCCAAGAGGGAAGTCTATTGCAATACAAGCCTACCTCAAGAACCAAGAAAAGTCTCAAATACACAACCTAACGTTACACCTTGAGAAGCTAGAAAAGGAACAGCAAATAAAGCTTAAAGTTGGTAGGCAAAGGGAAATGATAAAGATTTGAGCAGAAATAAATGATATAGAAACAACAACAAAAATAGTAGAACAGATCAACAAAACTTAATAACTGGTTCTTTGAAAGAATTAATAAATTGATAACCCCCTAGCCAGGCTTATCAAAAAGAGAAGAGAAAGGACCCAAATAAAATCATGAATGAAAGGAGAGAGCTCAACCAACACCATAGAAATACAATTTTAAGAAAATATTACGAAAAATTATATGCCAACAAACTGGGCAATCTGGAAGAAATGGACAAATTCCTTGAAACATAAAAACTAATACAGAAAAAAATAGAAAATTTGAACAAACCCATAGCCAGCAAAGAAATTGAATCAATAATAAAAAATTTCCCAACAAACAAAAGTCCCAGGGTGGCTTCCCCAGGGAATTTCATTTTTTTTTTTTTAAAGATTTATTTGTTCATGAGAGACACAGAGAAAGAGGCAGAGAAACAGGCAGAGGGAGAAGCAGGCTCCTCAAGTGGAGCCCGTTGTGGGACTCGATCCCGGTACTCCCGGACCATGCCACACCCTGAGCTGAAGGCAGATGCTCAACCGCTGAGCCACACAGGAGGCCCTCTACCAGACATTTAAAGACAATTTAATACCTTTCTTCTCAAACTGTTCCAAAAAATAGAAATAGAAGGAAAACTTCTAAACTCATTCTACAAAGCCAGCATTACCTTGAGTCCAAAACCAAAGACCCCACTAAAAAGGAAAATTACAGGTCAATATCCCTCATGAACATGGATTCTCAAGATACTAGAAAAATCAAACCTAACAGTACATTTAACAAATTATTCACCACAATCAAGTAAGATTTATTCCTGGGCTGCAGGAGTGGTTCATTATTTGCAAATCATAAAAGAGAGAACAAGAACCTTATGATTCTCTCAAAAGATGCAGAAAAAGCATGACAAAAATACAGCATCCATTCTTGATAAAAACCCTCAACAAAGTAGGTATAGATGGAATATACCTCAACCACATAAAAACCATATAAGAAAGATCCACAGCTAATATTACTCTCAGTAGGAATAAACTGATAGCTTTTCTTCCACAGTCAGAAAGAAGACAGGGATGTCCACATTCACCTTTACTATTTAACACAATACTGGAAATCTTAGGCTTAGCAATCAGACAACAAAAAGGAATAAAAGGCTTCCAAATCGCCAAGGAAGAAGTCAAACTTTCACTATTTGCAGACAACATGATACTCTGTAGAAAAACTGAAAGACTCCATCAAAAAATTGTTAGAACTAATACATGAATTCAGCAAAGTCGCAGGATATAAAATCAATGTACATAAATCTGTTGCATTTCTATACACAAATAATGAAACAGCATAAAGAGAAATAAAGGAATCAATCCCATTTACAATAGTATCAAAAAAAGTCCTAAGTATAAACCTAACCAAAGAGGTAAAAGACATACTCCGAAAACTATAGAACACTTGCAAAAGAAACTGAAGAAGACACAAAGAAACAGGAAAAAATTCCATGCTCATGAATTGGAAAAACAAACTGTTAAAATGTCTATACTACCCAAAGCAACCCACACATCTAACACAATCCCCATCAAAATACCAACAGCATTTTTCAGAACTAGAACAAATAATCCTAAAATCTGTATAGAAACACAAAAGCCTGAATAGCTAAAGTAATCCTGAAAAAGAAAAAGTTAGAGGCATCACAATTCCAGGCATCAAGCTATATTACAAAGCTGTAGTCAGCAAGACAATATAGTACTGGCACAAAAACAGACACACAGATTAATGGAACAGAGCAGAAATGGGCCCAACACTATATGGTCAACAAATCTTTGACAAAGCAGGAAAGAATATCCTATGGAAATAAGACCATCCCTTCAACAACTGGTGTTGGGAAAACTGGACAGCCACATGAAGAATGAAACTGGAACACTTTCTTACACCATACACAAAAATAAATTCAAAATGATTAAAGGCCTAAATATGAGACAGGAAATCATCAAAATCCTAGAGGAGAACACAGACAGCAACCTCTTTGATTTCAGCCGAGGAACTTCTTACTAGACACATCCCTGGAGGCAATAGAAACAAAAGCAAAAATAGACTACTGGGACTTCATCAAGATAAAAAAACTTCTCCACAGCAAAGGAAACAATCATCAAAACTAAAAGGTGGCCTATGGAATGGGAGAAGATATCTGCAAATGATTATTTGATAAAGGGTTAGTATCCAAAATCTCTAAAGAACTTATCAAACTCAATGCCCAGAAACCAAATAATCCAGTTAAGAAATAGGCAGAAGATACGATTAAACACTTTTTGAAAGATGCCATCCAAATGGCCACTAACAGACATGAAAAGATGCTCAATATTACTCATTATCAGGGAAATGCAAATCAAAATCATGATGAGATATGACCTCACACCTGTCAGAACGGCTGAAGTTAACAACACAGGAATCAACAAGTGTTGGTGAGAATGTGGAGAAAGGGGAACCTTCTTACATTGTTGGTGGGAATGCAAACTGGTGCAGCCACTCTGGAAAACAGTATGAAGATTCCTCAAAAAGTTAAAAATAGAACTCCCCTATAATCCATCAACTGCACTACTAGGTATTTACCCAAAGGATACAAAAATACAGGTTCAAAGGGGGCACCCGGACCCCCAATGTTTATAGCAGCATTATCAACAATAGCCAAATTATGGAAAGAGCCCAAGTGTCCATAGACTGATAAACAGATAAAGAAGTTATGGTATATGTATAAAACGGATTTTTACTCAGCCATCAAAAAGAATGAAATCTTGCCATTTGCAATGATGTGGATGAAGCTAGTTTGTACTACGCTAAGCAAAATAAGTCAGAGAAAGAAATACCACATGATTTCACTCATACATGGAATTTAGGAAATAAAACAGATGAACATATAGGAAGAGGGAGACGGGGGAGAGAGAGAGAAGCAAACCATAAGAGGCTCTAAGGATAAAGAACAGAGAGTTGATGGAGGGAGGTAGGTTGGAGTTGGGTGATGGGTATTAAGGACGACACTTGTTACGAAAAGCACCAGGTGTTATATGTAAGTGATGAATCATTAAATTTCTACTCCTGAGACCACTATTATACTATATGTTAAATAGAATTTAAATACAAATTTGGAAAGAAAGAAAGAAGATTTCTATAATAACATTTTTAAAAAGTAACTTACAATAACCTTTTTATGTGAGTTGTGCCTCCAACTCAAGACACAATTCAAATGATTCATTTAACTCTTGATAAAGACTGAGTTAAAATTACTATACAAAAATATAACAAATTTACAATATATGGTATATGCAGAAACATAAAGATAAAAAAAGAAAAATGTCTTAATATAAATTGTTTAGGGGAAAGAAATGCAGATTATAAAAGAGAAATCCACGTATCTATATAAAGTCATTAAGAACAAAAAAGTCATTAAGAACACACACCACAGTTTAAACAATGGTCTTCTTTTGCCTAACACCCATATCACTATCTTCTTATTTGGTTATCCCCCCACTAACCAGTTTATTAGCTTCAAGAATACAGGGAATTTGTCCTTATCCATGCTGTATCCCCAATGCCTAGAACAGTGCCTAGTACATATTAAGGTTTCAGTAAACATTTATGTAATGAATAAATCACTTTGTTTTCCAGATCATTTCTCTACTCACCTTGATCCACCTTCCCCTGACTTACCTCTAAGTCTTTCTGATTCAGGCTCTTTCCCTTTTTCAGACCTCTGCACATGCTGTTATTTCTGACTGGAATGTTTTCTCCTATTCCGTCCATGACTTAGCTCTCGCTCTTCCTTCAGTAAAATCTAGACATTATTCCCCCCAATAGGCCTCTGATCACCCCACCTAAAGTGTAGGTATGCTCTCTTTAGAACATTCCTTATGATGACATGCAATTATTTACCAATTTACTTTTTTAGGGGTGCATCTTTCCCATCTAAATGTCAGAGCCATAGAGGCACATACTCTGTCTTGTGCACCAAAGTCCCTCAGTGTCCAGCAGAGCTCCTAGTGCCACAGGAAATATTCAATACGAAGTTATCTTTAGGTGGGTCAAGTATAGGCAATTCTTGTTATTATCTTTTCTAACTTTTTATCTTATTTAAAATTTTACATAAGCATAAATAACATCTGGGGGAAAGTAAAGCAACGTTTATTTTTTTTGGGGGGGGGGGGGTCTCCCATAGCCCTAAGTAGCAGAAAGCTAGGTTTAAGTATAAAGACAAGGCAGAGAAGACAAATAGAAATAACATTTCCCATAAGGCAAAAACAATGGAGATCCATGAAACAAAGCACCTCTGTTAAAAGAAAATACTATAGAATAAGAAAGGCATGATTTTTATGAAATTTTTTAAAAATATGAAAAGGTTTGCCATGTACAGAAGTTTCATGCCCAGATAATCATACACAGGAGGAATAGAAATCAAAGGGCCTTTGCTCTAAGGGCAAAACATGTGTAATCACTGCTCTAGATTTCAAAAGCTGACCTAAAATACTGTAAATCTACACACACACAGGAGAGTTCTAGGAAGTGACGCTGTATCTGCAGCAGTTCGGCGAGCCTTTCCTCACTATCATACTTACAGGATCTGGTGAGGAGTTAGGAGCAAAGGAGCTCGGTAAACCTGTAAGTACCCTCCAACCGTCTCGCGGCCCCACCGAAGCTCCACTCTCTCAAGTCCCCCGAAGGTTAGCACTAGCCTGACCCTTCTCCCGGTCTCCTCTGCACCGGCGCTAAGGCAGGCAGCTCGCTGGCCAGGTGGGGCACCTGACGGCCGCGGGGAGCGGAGCAGAGCTTCGGTGGCGGCCAGCCCCTCCTCCTCCTCACCTCATGGTGCGTGGGGGAGGGGGCTTCACCCCTGCCCAGCCGGCCCGTCGGGCCCCCTCCCGCCCGCAAACGCCAGTGCTGTGGCCGCGGGCAGCACGGGGCGGCACCTTTCAAAAGTCAACGAGGAAGGCAGCCCTCGAGCCGCGCACGCACGGCGGGTGCAGACCCCACACCCCCACCACAGAGCCGGGTAGGGAGGGGGTCACGGGAGCTGCAATCTGGTTCAAAGGCAGGTGGAACAGCCAGACTGCCCTTGGTCTTCCTCTTTCTAGAATATCTGTTATTTTACAGTGAGCCCTCCAAGCTTCAATTTCAAGGATCTTGCCCACGGGATGCTGTATTGATGATGGATGCCAAATCTCAGAGCTTATCCGAAAGCCACATCTATTCACTAGTGATCCCCAATTATTCTTGATCAGTGCCCCTATAAAGCTTTTCCATAACTGTCTATATAAATTCACCAGCTACAGTTTCATGGGCCTTTGTTGCATAATTTACAAAACAAGGTCTACTGAATACGATTTTGAATACTCCATATATCCCCAGGAGATGCTGGTATCAGCAGTTGTGGTCAGGATGGGGGTGCTTGTCCACTAAACCAAGCAGCCCTAACCAAACCTGCCAAAAAGAAAACTGAGGGAGGGGGCATGAAGTATTTGGCCTGACTTAGGGATATCTTTACTTTTGACTCCTGCTTTAATAAAGTTACTGAAGACATCCAACTGCATTTCCTGAACACATCTGCATTTGCTAGAGGAAAATCTGATCAAGAGATCCTAGAGAATCATTACCACCGTTGTTTTGTACGTATATAAAACATACAGGAAAATCTGAACTCACAAAATTCACTTAAATTCATAAAGAGTCATGTAGGTTGATTTTATACTATTTAAAACAGCAAACTCACTTTGGGTATTTAGCATATCTGATAGGGGAGAAACTGCTTTTTTAAAAAACATTTTTTGGAGGATTATATCCATTTTGTAAAATGAGATATACCCATGTACTATGACTCTTTCATTTAACTGTGGCATACTGACTTTTGGATTTAGTATTCGATTTTTGAAGATTGTTTTAGCATCCTCAGAATCCAACTACTTCTTAAAAGAAAATCCTAAGAATAAATTTTTCTCAGGAACAATCGTATTTTTAAAACTGCTTTGGATTCTTTTGATTACGTATGATGAATGAGAAAGTGATCTAATCCACGCCATAACAAAGGTGATTTTTTTTTTCTTTATTGCTCACACCCCTAGAAATATCCTATCCTGAAAGTCCAGGGCAAAGAACAGGCCTGTTCACTAACAGTGGCTCACAGAGAAGTAGAGGAAAATCGCAGGGGAAAGCAGGTACTTCAACTGGTCAAACTGAATCTCAGAAGCTGGGAGTCTTAAATATTCTAACCACGGAGGGAGCAAGTGTACTGAAAGGTTCTAAGCAGTCTATTTCACCATGCAAAAGAAGGCAGTGAGTCCTTACAAAGAATATAAGCAAGGGATTTAATTCTCCAATTCTCTTGAGTCCTGCACTGGGGTCTCCAAAGGGAGCCTGCTTCTCACCTCTGCCTCTGCTTCTGTCCCTGCCTCTCTCTGGGTCTCTCATGAATAAATATATAAATCTTAAAAAAAAAAAAAAAAAGATATTTTCAGGTAAACAAAAGTGGAAAGAGTTCATTAACAGTCAATCTTTCAACAACAACAACAAAAAAAAGCCATACCAAAGGACATGCTTTGAGCTGAAGGAAAATGGCCCTAGATTGACATTTGACAAGATAAAAGAAGCAATAGAGAAAAGTAGTAAAAATTGTGGGAAATGTAAATAAGCACTGACTGTAAAACACAACAATAATTCTAAACAGACCCCCTTCAGTCCAGTAAGGATATTATTTAAAAACTTAAAACATATGATAACATGTAAGTCATGCAAGGACTGAATGAAGTTAAACTAAGGTTCTTGCACCATCTAAGATGGAATGATAAAGATATTAAATTGGTATTTAAAAAATAACAGGAGAGAAAAGAAATACAGAACATCCAGGACAATCAGAAAGCACAAAATAAGAGTAATTATAGTGAGTATAAATAGGCTATATATCCCAGCTGAAAGCATTAAAACTGCATTAAAAAATGCCAACAGATGCTCTTTAAAAGAGACATCTAAAACATACAAGTGCTTGAGTCTACAGCTATTTCAAAACAGTTTAACAAAAAAAAAAAAAAACAGTTTAACAAATGAACAAAAAAAAAAAAATTGTATTAAAGAGAAAATCACAAAGCATAGCTGACAACCTAGAAGATGAATTAACATTACAGAGAGAAGGGAGAAATATTCAATATCAAAACTGAAAAAAGGAGACATATTTACTCATGCTTCACACACTAAAGATAGCAAGAGGGCACTGTTAACTATAAATATTAAAAAATTCAGACAAAAGAGACCTAGAAAAATCTAAGCAATAGGGACGATTTTTTTTTCAAATTTTAAGTAAATCGTGTAACCACTAAAAAAAAAAATTAATTAAATCACTGGTCAAAAATTTGCCACCAACAAAACTTCAGACTGAATGGTAAATTCTACCACAACTTGTTACTACATGAGAATAAAGTTAAGTTGTATCTATACTTCAAACTATCTACAATTAACAATTCCAAATATACAGACATGAAATGAAAATCTTTAAAATTAACAACTTCTATTCATCAAAAAAATCACGGAGAGAGAGAAAAGGTATTTGTTACCCATTTAACTACCAAAAGATTAGTACTCAGAGTGTGTAAAAAAAAAAACTCCCAGAGTTCAACAATCCAAGAAAAAACAGCAATGGACAAGGTATATGAACAGTTCAAAGAAAAAAAAAAAAAGGCCTCGAAATATATGAAAAGATGCCCAAACTCAGAAATAATTATCTGTAAACTGATTTATCAAACTACCAAAACACACAAGTTTAGCAATACATCCCGTTGGGGGAGAGGGGAACTTCAGGAAAAGTCACTGCAGGTGAGCCTGCAAAATCCCAAGGAAAAGGAGTTTGGCAATATTTCTCAAAGTATCAAAGGCACTTAAATTTAAACCAGTAATCACAGCTCTGGAAATTACTAGTACAGAAATACCTGTTCACACTGACAGTTCTACAAAATTACTCTATGGTGCATAGAGTAATTGGTGCTGTTTTCAACAGCAAAAGACCAGAAGCTATCTACTACAGACTAGTTAAACTGGTACAGCCACACAATGTGAAATTGTTTTCTCATGCTGTAGAATGAGCATGCTACCTATAAACTGATTTGTGAAGATTTCCAGGATATACTGATAAATGGAGAAAAAAATATAGCATAGAACAAATCAGATTATAAAAACAAACACTGGGGATAGGAATAGGAAAGAATGATTTTTCTTCATATGGTCTTTACATTTTTTTTAATTGTTTAAATTATTCTAGTAACTTTTTTAGGCAACAGAGTTCATCAACTTGCATGTATAACACATTTAAAAAAATTCATACATATTAATAAAACAAGCACCCGACAGAAAAAGTGGCAAAAACATGACTAAACACTACACAGAAGAAAATGTTTACCTTCTTTTATGTAATTGCAGAAATGGAGTTTAGAGCCACAGTAACATTTCATTTCCACCAGACCAGCAAAAATTAAAAACCTGGACAATGCCATACATAGAAAGAATGGGATGCAACGGGAGGTTTCATTCAAAATTAGTGGAGTATAAATCAGAACTACCATTTGGGAAGAGCTGGCCATTATCTAATGAAATCCTAATGGATCCAGCAATTTCATTACTAGTATGCGCAAGCAAAATATTGTATATATGCACTTGAGGATGAACAAGAACATTTATGGCAGCACTAATTATAATAGCCCCAAGTTGGAAATAACCAGTATGTTAATAAAGAATAAAACGGATAAGAATATAACCCATTTATAACATATTCTTATAGCAGACCATTATACTTCCATGAAAACAAAGGACTTAGAGCAGTAATTCCCAAAGTGGTGATGGTGCTTGGGTGGGTTTTTCTATCCTATACTGAAATGTGTCATCATTTGGGAGATCTACAGAACTCAGAGCACTAGTGTCTACCGCATGACCAATGTGTGGATGAAAGACCCCTTCAAAATGCAAGACAGACCAATGTGTTTTCATGTCACAGAGTTTGAGAAGTTCACTGACATAGCTTCAAGTTTTACACTGCAGCTAACCTTTAAAGAAATTGTTAATTATATTTTTCTTTGATGTCCATCAAATTCTATCTTAAAAGGTTATTAAAACATTCCTCCCTTTTCTAAACACACAGTGGAGTCTGGATTTTCTTCATATACTTTCAACCATAACAATATATTGCAACAGACTGAATGCAGAAGCAACCATGAAACTAAGTTGTTAAAGATATTTGAGAAAATGTAATGCCACTAGTCATTAATTTTTTTTGGAAAATAGTTTTTCAGGAAAATGTTATTTATATTAGGATGTGACAAGTTTATTATTATTTTTTAGAGGCACCAAGAGATGCCATATCTACTACATTTAAGACCAATTAGTAGTAATACCTAATGATACAATCCACATAAACAAAAAATCTTTAGGGTCCCACTAATTTTTAAAATCACAAAAGGGAAAAAAAAAATTTTTTTTAAATCACAAAAGGAATCCTGAGACCAAAAAGTTTCTGAACTGCTGAACTAAAGGCACATGCTTCAACAATAATGAATCTCAAAAACATAATGTTTAAGTAACTAAAAAAGTAAACAAAGAGATCAATTAAAAAAATATATATGTAAGTGATACAACTCCAGAGAAAGGCAAGGGAATAATTAACACAAAATTCAGGATGACAATGGTGATGGAGGTGGCAATACATTGCTTCTGGGGAGAGGTACACACTAAAGCTTCTAAGGCACTTAAATGTACTTTTAAACCAGGTACCCAGGGATCCCTGGGTGGCGCAGCAGTTTGGCGCCTGCCTTTGGCCCAGGGCGCGATCCTGGAGACCCGGGATCAAATCCCACGTCGGGCTCCCGGTGCACAGAGCCTGTTCTCCCTCTGCCTGTGTCTCTGCCTCTCTCTCTCTCTGTGTGACTATCATAAATAAATAAAAATAAAAAAAAAATCTTAAACCAGGTACCCAGATATACTTTAAACACAACAACACAATACATATAAGTGGTATACTTCACAAAAAAAAATTTAATATAAGAAACAAAGAAAACATACCTACTCTCCTAGAAGGAAAAACTCAAAAGAATGTCTCTTCTCAAATTAATCTATAAATTCAATGCAATCACAAACAATATCCCAACATGATTTTCTATAAGAACTTGGAAAGATGGTTCTAACCAAACGTCTGGAAGAAAAATGCAAAAAATGCCCAAAGCTTTTTTCAAAAGAAAGTACCAGGATATATCACAAAGCTACAATAATTAAAACGGTGTGGTAATAGGCAAATGGGTGAAAATTCAGAACCCAATTAAAAAAAGGGGGGGGGGGGGATATGACCCAGCCAAAATGTTTTACTTTTTTTATCACCCAAGGAAGATAAAAATTAAAATGAGAAGCTATTTTCAATTATTAGAAAATTAGTAAGATGTTAGGGAAATACTGTCACCATCCAGTGCTGGCTAGCAGGGAGATAAAGCTTGCTTTCTCAGAGTGGATATTAAAAGAGTATGATATTGGAGGGCAATTTAACAGCGTTATTACCCAGCATCCTCATAGAGAATCAAGTCTACAGAAATACTGAAGGGAAAACCTGAAAATAAATATCCAGCAAAAGGAAAGGCTGATTTGATAAAGACCCCATACCGACTTAATCATACTAAGCAGGTATCATACTGCATTCATTAGACACTGTCTCCTCAGCCAAGCTTTTAGGCACTCTGGGGGTTCATTTAAGCAACTATGGAGTTACAGGAGAGGCTTTTTATTTTTATTTATTTATTTTTTTTTTTATTTATGATAGTCACAGAGAGAGAGAGAGAGAGACAGAGGCAGAGACACAGGCGGAGGGAGAAGCAGGCTCCATGCACCGGGAGCCTGATGTGGGATTCGATCCCGGGTCTCCAGGATCGCGCCCTGGGCCAAAGGCAGGCGCCAAACCGCTGCGCCACCCAGGGATCCCCAGGAGAGGCTTTTTAAAGAGAACAGTTGCATCAGGGCCAATATCCTGAAAACCCAAAATTTCAAACACTCCTTTGTCTTAATTATGCACACTCGGTCACTCCTCACTTCTATTCAGCGTGGGTTAGTTATCTACTGGGTGAACATGCGGCCAAGCCATCTCCAGTTCTGGAAGGCCGTCTTTCAACAGACCGTCCAAGAATATCTGCTTCCTTATAAAACTCCCGGGCAGGCTTGCTACCAACCTCGGATCCTATCAAGTCCCACTAGGACACGCCCCCCCTCCCTTCTTTGCTTCTTCAGGAACACAGTGCATGCGCCACACTTAAGTGGACAGTGGCCTCACCACTCTAACCTCACCTCACAAGGGAAACAGAGGGTAAGACAGGTGTATTACGTTTCGGGATTTCCAACGGACAAGCGAAACTAGAGGATTTTCAAGGTGTCCTCCACAAGCGCTGGGGTTGGCCCGCCACGTCCGCCCCACCTGCTGCTCGGGGCCGCCCGGGCCGACGTCACCGCCACACCCCGTGTGCACGACCCTCCCGGCGGCAGACCCCTTCCCCCGAGAGAG
This sequence comes from Canis lupus dingo, assembly GCF_003254725.2. NCBI lineage: Eukaryota > Metazoa > Chordata > Mammalia > Carnivora > Canidae > Canis > Canis lupus. The sequence goes on from NC_064244.1 coordinate 28,776,069, forward strand.
ACGGAAGCCTGGAAAGGGGGCGCAACAGCTCGCCCGAAGCGCAGGAGCGCGGCGCGAACCGAGGAGCCACCGCGGCGTGCGCGGGGAGGAGGCCGCGCTCCCGACTCCGCGGCTCGGCCCCAGCGAGTCACACACGGACTCGCACAATCAGGTCGGGGGCCGAGCGTCAGCGACTCTGCGAACGGCCGACCCAGGTCAGCAGCAGGATGGCGACGGCGAAAGCGAGTCAGAACCCCCCGCCCCGCAGCCCCGGGGCCGAGCGGGAGCCACACGCATCATCCTAGAGGAGCCCACAGCATCCCCGGGAACCGAAGCAAGGCGCGGCCCTCCGGCAGGGAGCCCCCCGCAGGGAGCCCCGGCAGGGAAGGGCCCCCCCCAGCAGACAAGCCCCCGGGAGGGAGGGCCCCCCGGCAGAGAACCCCGGAGGGCAGGCTCCCGGCAGACAGGCCCCAGGAGGGAGGGCCCCCCGGCAAGGAAGCCCCAGCAGGGAACTCCCAGCAAGCAAGGCCCCCCGCACAAGGCCCCCGGCACGGAGCCCCCCGGGTCAGCAAGGCCCTTCCCAGCAGACAAGCCCCCGGCAGGGAGCCCCGCCCCCAGCACACAGCGCCCGGCAGGGAGCCCCCGCCCGCACCCCGCACAGCTCGGCCGCGCCGCGCCGCAGTCTCAGAGGCGGGGGCTCCTCCTTACCCCTCCCCGGGCCCAGCGCACGCGCACACACGCGCACACACGCGCACACACGCGCTCACACACACGCTCACACACCCGCGCTTACCGGTGTCGCGTGCGGCCGCCGCCCCCGAGGCTCTGAGGCTCGCCCTCAGCTTCTTCCCCATGCCGGTGGGTGTGGGCTTCGGCACAAGGCGCCTCCTCCTCTACCGCGGCCGGTCTCCGCCCCGGTCGCCCGCCGCCGCCCGGCACGGACCCCACGACGGAGCCCTCCGCGCGCCCTCACGACCCCCGCCCCCGGGGCCGCCGCGGGCACGCCCGGCGCGCTCGGCACGGGCGTCTCAGGGGCGCGCGGGACCCTGTCGGCCCCGGAGCCCGCAGCGCCGGCAGCGCCGCCCGGGGGGCGCCCAGGCTCCCAGGCCGCAGGCTCCGCCGCGCTCGTCAGCCACGCGTCGCGCTTTCTCCTCAGGCTCATAGGAAGGAAGGCTTCCCCAGACGCGCCGCGGCCGGAGCGGACATGTCGAGGAGCTCAGCGACGGCGACGGGAAACCGGAAGTGAAACCCCGGTCTCAGGGAAGGACCGGGGGGCGGGGGGCTGGGGAGGAAAAAAAAAAGAGAAAGTGAAAACTGAACCGTGGCGCACGGCGGGAGCCAATCACGGAGGAGAGGCCGATGCGCACGCGCGGACTGTGGGCCGCGTCCACGCGGCGCTAGCCTCCCCCGTAGGCGCAGGCGCGAGTCTACAGCGCGCCCTGGGATTGGAGGACGGACTCTGCGTGCGCAGCTGGGGGCGGGGCGAAGCGGAGCCTGGTGTCTCCAGGGTTGGTGCGTGGCCGGATGCGGAAGTCGTGCAGGAGCAGACGTCCGGCCGCCATGATGGTTCTGCGTGGGTTCCAGCAGCCGGCTCACAGGGGGCAGTGGTTTGTCCCCTGACGGTGCGGTGCTGACGCTTGTCTCGCCCCAAAGTGACATGCATGAAATCTTGTAATTTAGTAAACGTCAAATCCTTAAAAAAAACTTTAGCAGAGTGTTAACCTTAAGAACAGAACTGCCAGTAGCTTTACCAGAGTTGTTTATCATAAAGAGGGACTGTAGTTCAAGACCTGCAAGCTAATCAGAACCTCCGGCAAGCCCCAATTTAAAAAGGGGCGAAGGAGTAAGTTTTATAGAGCAAAGGAGTAAGTTGGAAAAGGTGGTTGTGACAACTCCCTGGAGGAGAGCCTCAGGGTTGTGGTGGCTTCTCATTGGCCGGCTTGTTGTAGCACCTTCTCATTGGCTGGCTTGTGGCACCTTCTCATTGGCTGGCTTGTTGTAGCACCTTCTCATTGGCTGACTTGTTGTAGCACCTTCTCATTGGTTGGCTTGTTGTAGCACCTTCTCATTGGCTGGCTTTTGGCACCTTCTCATTGGCTGGCTTGTTGTAGCACCTTCTCATTGGCTGGCTTCTGGCACCTTCTCATTGGCTGACTTGTTGTAGCACCTTCTCATTGGCCGGCTTGTTGTGGCACCTTCTCATTGGCTGGCTTGTGGCACTTTATTGGCTGGTTTGTTGTAGCACCTTCTCATTGGCCGGCTTGTTGCGGCACCTTCTCATTGGCCGGCTTGTTGCGGCACCTGCTCATTGGCTGGGTTGTTGTAGCACCTTCTCATTGGCCGGCTTGTGGCGCCTTATTGGCTGGCTTGTTGTAGCACCTTCTCATTGGCTGGCTTTTGACACCTTCTCATTGGCTGGCTTGTTGTAGCACCTTCTCATTGGCTGGCTTTTGACACCTTCTCATTGGCTGGCTTGTTGTAGCACCTTCTCATTGGCTGGCTTGTGGCAACTTCTCATTGGCTGACTTGTGGCACCTTCTCTTTGGCCGGCTTGTAGCACCTTCTCATTGGCCGGCTTGTTGTGGCACCTTCTATTGGCTGGCTTGTAGCACCTTCTCCTTGGTTGCCTTGTGGCACTTTATTAGCTGGTTTGTTGCGGCGCCTTCTCATTGGCTGGCTTGTGGCACCTTCTCATTGGCTGGCTTGTTATAGCACCTTCTCATTGGCTGGCTTGTGGCACCTTCTCATTGGCTGACTTGTTGTAGCACCTTCTCATTGGCCGGCTTGTTGTGGCACCTTCTCATTGGCTGGCTTGTTGTAGCACCTTCTCATTGGCTGGCTTGTGGCACCTTCTCATTGGCTGACTTGTTGTAGCACCGTCTCATTGGCTGGCTTGTGGTACCTACTCATTGGCCGGCTTGTTGTGGCACCTTCTCATTGGCCGGCTTGTAGCACGTTCTCGTTGGCTGCCTTGTGGCACTTTATTGGCTGGTTTGTTGCGGCACCTTCTCATTGGCTGGCTTGTGGCACCTTCTCATTGGCTGGCTTGTTGTAGCACCTTCGCATTGGCGGGCTTGTGGCACCTTCTAATTGGCTGGCTTGTTTTAGCACCTTCTCATTGGCCGGCTTGTGGCACCTTCACATTGGCCGACTTGTTGTAGCACCTTCTCATTGGCCGGCCTGTTGTGGCACCTTCTCATTGGCCGGCTTGTGGCACCTTCTCATTGGTTGCCTTGTGGCACTTTATTAGCTGGTTTGTTGCGGCACCTTCTCATTGGCCGGCTTGTGGCACCTTCTCAATGGCCGACTTGTTGTGGCACCTTCTATTGGCTGGCTTGTAGCACCTTCTCATTGGCTGCCTTGTGGCACTTTATTAGCTGGTTTGTTGCGGCACCTTCTCATTGGCTGGCTTGTGGCACCTTCTCATTGGCTGACTTGTTGTAGCACCTTCTCATTGGCTGGCTTGTTGTGGCACCTTCATTGGCCGGCTTGTGATACCTTCTCATTGGCCGGCTTGTTGTGGCACCTTCTATTGGCTGGCTTGTAGCACGTTCTCATTGGTTGCCTTGTGGCACTTTATTAGCTGGTTTGTTGCGGCACCTTCTCATTGGCTGGCTTGTGGCACCTTCTCATTGGCTGGCTTGTGGCACCTTCTCATTGGTTGCCTTGTGGCACTTTATTAGCTGGTTTGTTGCGGCACCTTCTCATTGGCTGGCTTGTGGCACCTTCTCATTGGCTGGCTTGTTGTAGCACCTTCTCATTGGCTGGCTTATGGCACCTTCTCATTGGCCGACTTGTTGTATCACCTTCTCATTGGCCGGGTTGTTGTAGCACCTTCTCTTTGGCCGGCTTGTGGCACCTTCTCATTGGCCGGGTTGTTGTGGCACCTTCGCATTGGCGGGCTTGTGGCACCTTCTAATTGGCTAGCTTGTTTTAGCACCTTCTCATTGGCCGGCTTGTGGCACCTTCTCATTGGCCGGCTTGTTGTGGCACCTTCTATTGGCTGGCTTGTAGCACCTTCTCATTGGTTGCCCTGTGGCACTTTATTAGCTGGTTTGTTGCGGCACCTTCTCATTGGCTGGCTTGTGGTACCTTATTGACTGGCTTGTTGTAGAACCTTCTCATTGGCTGGCTTGTTGTAGCACCTTCTCATTGGCTGGCTTGTGGCACCTTCTCATTGGCTGGCTTGTTGTAGCACCTTCTCATTGGCTGGCTTGTGGCACCTTCTCATTGGCTGGCTTGTTGTAGCACCTTCTCATTGGCTGGCTTGTGGCACCTTCTCATTGGCTGACTTGTTGTAGCACCTTCTCATTGGCCGGCTTGTTGTGGCACCTTCTCATTGGCTGGTTTGTGGCACTTTATTGGCTGGTTTGTTGTAGCACCTTCTCATTGGCTGGCTTGTTGTAGCACCTTCTCATTGGCTGGCTTGTGGCACCTTCTCATTGGCTGACTTGTTGTAGCACCTTCTCATTGGCCGGCTTGTTGTAGCACCTTCTCATTGGCTGGCTTTTGGCACCTTCTCATTGGCTGGCTTGTTGTAGCACCTTCTCATTGGCTGGCTTGTGGCACCTTCTCATTGGCTGACTTGTTGTAGCACCTTCTCATTGGCCGGCTTGTTGTGGCACCTTCTCATTGGCTGGTTTGTGGCACTTTATTGGCTGGTTTGTTGTAGCACCTTCTCATTGGCCGGCTTGTTGCAGCACCTTCTCATTGGCTGGGTTGTTGTAGCACCTTCTCATTGGCCAGCTTGTGGCGCCTTATTGGCTGGCTTGTTGTAGCACCTTCTCATTGGCTGGCTTTTGGCACATTCTCATTGGCTGGCTTGTTGTAGCACCTTCTCATTGGCTGGCTTGTGGCACCTTCTCATTGGCTGACTTGTTGTAGCACCTTCTCATTGGCCGGCTTGTTGTGGCACCTTCTCATTGGCTGGCTTGTGGCACTTTATTGGCTGGTTTGTTGCGGCACCTTCTCATTGGCTGGCTTGTGGCACCTTCTCATTGGCTGGCTTGTTGTAGCACCTTCTCATTGGCCGGCTTGTGGTACCTTATTGGCTGGCTTGTTGTAGCACCTTCTCATTGGCTGGCTTATGGCACCTTCTCATTGGCCGGCCTGTTGTAGCACCTTCTCTTTGGCCGGCTTGGGGCACCTTCTCATTGGCCGGGTTGTTGTGGCACCTTCGCATTGGCGGGCTTGTGGCACCTTCTAATTGGGCAGCTTGTTGTAGCACCTTCTCATTGGCCGGCTTGTGGCACCTTCTCATTGGCCGACTTGTTGTGGCACCTTCTATTGGCTGGCTTGTAGCACCTTCTCATTGGCTGCCTTGTGGCACTTTATTAGCTGGTTTGTTGCGGCACCTTCTCATTGGCTGGCTTGTGGCACCTTCTCATTGGCTGGCTTGTTGTACCACCCTCTCATTGGCCGGCTTGTGGTACCTTATTGGCTGGCTTGTTGTAGAACCTTCTCATTGGCTGGCTTATGGCACATTCTCATTGGCCGACTTGTTGTAGCACCTTCTCATTGGACGGCTTGTTGTGGCACCTTCTCATTGACTGGCTTGTTGTAGCACCTTTTCATTGGCCGGCTTGTGGTACCTTATTGGCTGGCTTGTTGTAGCACCTTCTCATTTGCTGGCTTGTTGTAGCACCTTCTCTTGGTTGGCTTGTGGCACCTTCTCATTGGCTGACTTGTTGTAGCACCTTCTCATTGGTCGGCTTGTTGTGGCACCTTTTCATTGGCTGGCTTGTGGCACTTTATTGGCTGGTTTGTTGTAGCACCTTCTCATTGGCCGGCTTGTTGCGGCACCTTCTCATTGGCTGACTTGTTGTAGCACCCTCTCATTGGCCGGCTTGTGGTACCTTATTGGCTGGCTTGTTGTAGCACCTTCTCATTGGCTGGCTTTTGGCACCTTCTCATTGGCTGGCTTGTTGTAGCACCTTCTCACTGGCTGGCTTGTGGCACCTTCTCATTGGCTGACTTGTTGTAGCACCTTCTCATTGGCCGGCTTGTTGTAGCACCTTCTCATTGGTTGGCTGTTGTAGCACCTTCTCATTGGCTGGCTTGTGGCACCTTCTCATTGGCTGACTTGTTGTAGCACCTTCTCATTGGCCGGCTTGTTGTAGCACCTTCTCATTGGCTGGCTTGTGGCACCTTCTCATTGGCTGACTTGTTGTAGCACCTTCTCATTGGCTGGCTTGTAGCTAGGGCGGGAGAAATCTTCCCCCTGGGGCACGTGGGGTCCCTCTCCAGGAGTGGTGCTTACTGACGACCCTGCACTGCTTCTTGACTCCAGGTTGAATTAGGTTTTTCATTTTTGCACATGGACTATTAAAGAGCTCACTCCCTAGGGAAACACCTCTAGAGGTTTATGATCTATGCAGACAGAGCTAGGCGACCACACGTGGCATTAACTCTACAGATGAGAGAGATTAAGTACCGCAGGGCGTAGCCGTGAGCCGGGCAGGGTACCACATGTTGGGGATAGAGATGTGTCCGTTCGGTAGCAGCTTTTGCTGATTCCCCTGGCCAGCTACTAAGGTCAGCACAAGCATCAGGGTTGTGAACAAGCAACCGGTACCTAGTGGAACTTACTCTAGGAAGGGGGTGACAGACATTACCAAGTAGCCCACCACGGCAACAAAAATAGAATTTCATGTAACACAGCTGTGGGCGCAAGCTGCAGAGGCTGGAGGATGTGGTTGGAGGCTGGAGGCTGGAGGCCAGGGGCGGAAGAGACCAAGCTGCCGGATCTCACTGAAGGAGGGACCTTTGGGGTCAGACCTCAGTAGTAAAAACAGACCAAACCATTCCTTGGAAGATGTGGAGGAAGAGCTTTCCAAGCAGAAGGCAAAGCAAGTGCAAAGTCCCCAGAAGTGAAACTAAGTGTGTTCGGAAACTGAAGAGGATTGGCTGTAGAAACAACAAAATACAACTTTATGTTTAAAGTACACAAAACCAAAATGTACACCTCCTCGATCTGTCACAAAGCAAATGCTCACGAAACGGCCACCTCGGTTGAGAGATAGGATATTTCTCTTTAGGTTTACTGCCTAAACATACATCCCTAAACTTCACCATTTAATTTTGCTTGTAGTTTGAACTTTATATAAAATGAATAATTTTGTGTCTAGTTTCTTTGGAGTAACAGTGTCAGCAAACCATGTTTTCATGGGTACTTATTCTTTCGTTTTCATCGCTATATATGTAGATGTGGCTATAGCAAATTTTCTCTATCCATTCTACTGTGGGGTTGGTTTTGTTTTTTGTTTTGTTTTGTTTTGTTTTTTTATGTAAGTGCCATGGCCAATGTGGGCCTTGAACTCACCACTCTGAGATTAAGAGTTGCATGTCCTAGACATCTGGGTGACTCAGTCAGTTAAGCATCTGCCTTGGGCTCAAGTCATAATCCCAGGGGCCTGAGATCAAGCCCTGTGTTGGGCTCTCTGCTCCACGAATAGTCCACTTATGCTTCTCTGTTTCATTCTGCCCCTCCCCTGCTCAAATAAATGAATAAAATCTTAAGGAAAAAAGGAGTTGCATGCTCTACCAATTCAGCCAACCAGGCACCTCACCGTTGTACTGTTGATAGACATTTGGATTGTTGCCAGTTCTGGGCTGTTATGAATAATTCTGCTTGAACATTCTTATACATGTCTCTTGGTGCACATGTGCATCACTTCTGTTGGGTGTATACCATACTGGACATGATCATTTGGAATTGTTTCAGCAAGTATTTATTCTCTCCCTCTTCTGCTTTTGGCAAATTTACTTCTCCATTGATACTGCCATTGGTCATGTGAATATTTTTGGTTTATAGAATATTAGCAGACATGATAGGGGCAGGAATCTTAAGTATCCATATGCAGTTCATTTGTGCCTTGAGCTCAGATGATGCACACAAGGAGACCATGTCTCAGATAGCTATGCCTCTTCAACCTGGGCCTTCAAACAAACATATGGAGCATATGTGAATCCAACCTGCGGCATAAACCCACCTTATATTTGCAGAATGTGAGACTTTCTGAAGATCGATGAGCATGAGAATGAATGCTATTAGCCTAAGCCATTGAATTTGAGGTGGTTTATTATGCATTATTGTGACAATAAAGAAACAAACGTAAGTTCAACTTCAATAGATATTGTCAAATTTTTGGCAAATCAGTTTTACCAAGTTACATTTCCACAAGCAACATGAGAATTCTAGTTGCCTTCCATTTTTGGCAACACTTTTTGAGTTATTCTGGAGGGTGTGTTATGGTTTAAATTTGCATGACCTCCAACTTTGTTCTTTTTCGTATACATTTTGGATAGTCTAAATCTTTTGAATTTTCACATAAATTTTAGAATTAACTTATGTTCTATCTAAAAAAAACTGCTAGGATTTTGTTTGGCCTTGGCTTATGTTGAATACATGGACCAATTTGGGATGAATACTCCCATCTTCAAATTCATGAACATGATATTTCTAATTAAGTATTTTAAAATTTCCCTGGGCAATATTTAAACCTGTAAGTGTACAGGTATTATGCACATCGTTATGTTTATCTCTTAATGCTTTTGATGGTATTTAAGAATTCAATTTACAATGGCTTGTTGCTGGTACATAGAAATACAATTGATTTTTCCATATTCACATTTTTACTTAAAACTTGCTGAACTCACTTATTAGATCTGATAGTTCTTAGTGTGTGTATGTATATTCTTTAAGATTTTCTAGGACCAACATACTGACTGCAAATAAAAATACTGTTCTTTGTTCCCAATATGTATTTTCCTTATTAAGGCCTCTAATGCAATGATGAATAGAAGAAGTGAGAACAAACATCTTTACATGTCACTGATCTTAGAGGAAAAGCATTCAGTTTTTGGCCATTAAGTATAATGTTGGCTTTGTTGTGTTTTTTTAAAAAAGATTTTATTTATTTATTCATGAGAGACAGAGAGAGAGGCACAGAGACACAGACAGAGGGAGATGCAGGCTCTTCACAGGGAGCCCAATGTGGGACTCAATCCCCAGACTGGGATCATGCCCTGAGCTGAAGGCAGATGCTCAACTGCTGAGCTACCCAGGCGTCCCAGCTTTGGTGTTTTATGTCCTTCAGGTTGAGGATTTTCCCTTCTATTCCTACTTTTTCAGAGCTTTTATCATAAATAAGTCCTGAATTTTGTCTGCATCTACTGGAGATTATACAGTTTTCTTTTTTAGCTTATTAATTATCCCTGAAAAAAAATAACAGAAGCTTAACACTGTATATGGGGAAATAGATCTCCCTAGAGTCATATCACTTATGAGGTGTGAAAAGAAACAGGGAAGTATGACCTAGACACTGAGAAAAAAAACATGCAGCAGAAACTCCTATGAGAGTGACTAATGTTGGCTTTAACAGAGATTTCAAGTAGCTATCATAAATATGTTCAACAGACTGAAGGTAAGTGTGATAAACATGATGACAATGTCACATCAGATAGAGAAAATCAATAAGATAAATTATTTTTAAAAGAGCCAAATTGGAAATGTGGAGTTGACAAGTACAGTAACTGAAATAAGAAACACTAGAGGGACTCAACAACAGATTTAAACTTGAAGAAGAATTAGCAAATTTGAAGATAGATCAATAGAGATTATGTAAACTGATAGAAGAATGTTAAACTTTACAGAAATGTGGGACAACATTAAATACACCAATATATGTATAATGGGAAGGGCAGGAGAGAAAGAAAGAAGAAAAAATATTTGAAGAAACACTGGCTGGGGGGCACCTGGATGGCTAAGTCAGTTAAGCATCTGCCTTCGGCTCAGGTCATGGTTCCAAAGTCCTGGGATAGAGCCCCACCTTGGGCTCCCTGCTCAGCGGGGAGCCTGTTGCTCCCTCTCCCTCTGCCACCCCCCGCTTATACTCTCCCACACACACTCTCTCTTTCAAATAAATAAAATATTTTTTAAAAAAGAAACAATGGCTGAAAATTCCCCAAATTCATAAAAAAAAAACAATAATATATACATCCAGGAAACTCAATGGATTCCAAGTGGAATGAATTCAAAGAGATTCGTGAATGTAACATAGTAACAATGCTGAAAGTCAAAGACAAGGACAAAATTCTGAAAGCAGCAATAGAAAAACAACTTACACTTGCAAGTGACACCCAATAAGACTCAAAGCTGACTTAGCAGAAATAATGGCCTCTAGAAGGCAGTAGGATGACATATTCAAAGTGCTCAAAGAGAAAAAACTGTCAAACAAGAATCTTATATACAACACATCTATCAAAATGAAAGTGAATAAAAGACTGTCTTAGATAAACAAAAACTAAAATATGTTGTCAGCATATCTGCCTTACAAAAAATATAAGGAAGTTCTTCAGGTTGAAACCAAGTGACCCCAGATGGTAATATGAATCCCATGTGAAAAAAGAGAACACTGGTAAAGTTATTATGTAGTGATACAAAAAAGCACAAATGCATGCTTTCTCCTTTAAAAGCCATGAAATAATATGTATATAATATTGGACTTACTGGGTTTATGTAACACATAGAAATGTAATATGTATATGATGTCTGCTAATAAAAGCACAAAGGAGGTAGGTGAGAACAAAGCTGTATTTGATTAAGGAAATGTCAACAGATGGTAAAGCAATAATTATAACAATGTACTGTTGGGCTTTAACATTAATAACAATAATACCATAAGAGAGAAAAGAAAGGATTAGAGCTATTTAGGTGCAGCATTTCTATACATCATTGGAATTAAGCTAGTATAAATCTGATCTGATTTTGATAAGATGTATATGGCAAACTCTAGAGCAATCATTAAAAAACAAGTAAAATTAAGGAAAAATGATACAATAGAAAATATTCACTTAATGCAAATGAAAGCAGTAAAGGAGAAACAGAGGAACTTATAAGACATATAGAAAACAAAAAAAAAGTCACTTGTAAGTCCAGCTATGTCAATAACAACATATGAATGGGTGAAACAATCCAATCAATATGCAGAGATCAATAAAATGGATTAAAAAGTGATCCAATTAGGGCAGCCCAGGTGACTCAGCGGTTTAGCGCTGCCTTCAGCCCAAGGTGTGATCCTGGAGATCAGGGATGGAGTCCCACGTCAGGCTCCCTGCATGGAGCCTGCGTCTCCCTCTGCCTGAGTCTCTGCCTCTGTGTGTGTGTGTGTGTGTGTCTCATGAATAAATAAATAAAATCTTTTAAAAAATGATCCAACTAGAAGCTGTCTGTAGAAGACACACTTTGGGTTTAAAGATATAAATATATTGAAAGTAAAAATATTGAAACAAACATATCATGAAGATAACATCCATAAGAAAGCTGAAATGGCTGTATTAAGGTAATACACTGTAAAGCAGAAAATATTAATAAAGGGGAAAATTTCATAAAGATAAAAAGGTCAACCTTCAAGGAAAATAAAACATAAATAGATATGCACCTAATAATAGACCTATAAAATATATGAAGCCAAAATTGCAGAAATGAGGGGAAAAATAGACAATAATTGGAGACCTCAATACTCCACTTTTGATAATGGCTACAATAAATGACAATAGTAGAAGACCTGAACAGCATTACAAGCCAACTAAGCCTACCAGGCTTTTGTAGAACACTCAACAATAGCATATAAATTCTTCTCAAATGCATGCGGAACATTTTACAAAATAGACAATTAGGTCATAGGTTTGTATTAGGTCATAAAACAAACCTTATTAAATTTAATGTATTTCTCTGAGCACAGTGGAATGAAATTAACAATCATTAACCAGAAAAAAAATTAGGAAACTTATGTGGAAATTAATACACTCCTGAGTAGCCAATGGATTTAAGAATAAATCAAAAGGGAATTAAAACAGATTTTGAGTTGAGTGAAAATTAAGACACTAAATGCCAAAACCTATGGAATTCAGTTAGAGAAATACTTAGAGGGAAATTTATAGCCCCAAATGCCTATATTAAGAAATAAACTCTCAAATCAATAATTTAACCTGCACCTTAAGAAACTCATAAAAGAAAAGCAAACTAAACCTAAAAATAAGAGAGAAATAATAAAGATTTGTACAGAAATTAAGGAAATAGAGAAGAGCAATAAAGAAAAAAGAGCTAATTCTTTGAAAATATTTTTTGGGGGTGGTGCTTGGGTGGCTCAGTCAGTTAAGCATCTAACCCTTGATCTCAGCTCACATCTCGATCTTAGAATCATAAGTTCAATCCCATGTTGTGCTCAATGCCCAGCATAGGACTTACTTAAAAGAAAAAGAAAAACAGTTCTGAAAGTATTTTTTTGGTTCTTTGAAAATATTGACAAATTTGACAAATCTTTAGCGTGACCAACCAAGAAAGAGAAAACTTAAGTTACTAGAGTTGGAAGTGAGAGAACACTAATAAACCTTACAGAAATAAACCTTACAGAAGTAAAAAAGGATTATAAGGGAATACTATAAACAACAGTGGGACAACAGTAAGATAAATCAGGTGAAATAGATGAATACATAGAAATATTGAAATATTACTGAAAAAAAATATTACTGAAAATTGACTCAAGAAAAAATAAACAATCTATTTTTTTGAAATAAACAATCTAAATGGAGCTCTAATAAGTGAAAAGATTGAATTGGTAATTAGGAAAAAAATATATATATATATCCACAAAGAAAAACCCAGACACAGAGGATTTCACTATTAAATTCTGCCAAATATATAAAAAATAATTATTACAAAATTTTCACAAACTTTTCAAAAAATAGAATGAGGGAGCATTTCCCAACTCATCTTATGGGGCCAGTATTATTCTGATACCAAAAAACTTACAATATGGTCACAAAAAAGGGAAAACTATAGATTAATATCTCTGATGAATATGAATGCAGAAATTCTCAATGAAATACTAGCAAACTGAATCCAGCAACATATAAAAAAGAATGATACACCATAGACAAGTGCGACTATCCCAGAAATACAAGGCTGGTTTAATATAAAAAATCAATTAATGTAATAAGGCATAATAATAGAACAAAAAACAAAAGTCACTCAATTCTCTCAATAGATGTAATAAAAGCATTTAACAAAATCCAACACCCTTTGTGATTTAAACAACAACAACAACACTCAATGAATTAGGAATAGAAGGTATCTTCCTGAACTTGATGAAGAGTATGGATGAAAGACCCATTCTATTACACTCAAAGGTGAAACTTAAAAAAAAAACTGGACAGAAGTTATTCAGTTTGGTAAGCAATTTGAAGAGTGTCAGTTTGATATTTTTTTCCAGTGTAATGTACTTTTATTTCATAAACTATCTCAATGCAAATTTTGTATCAAAGGCAAAGTCAAAACTCCAGCTTTTGATTAGAATGTACATGGTAATATTTCTTTTCCATCCTTTTACTTTTAGTCTGTCTATATCATTAAATTGAATGATTTCTGGGGCGCCTGGGTTAAGTGCCCTGCTCTTGATTTTGGTTCAGGTCATGATTTCATGGTCATGAGACTGAGCCCTGTGCCAGGCTTCACACTCAGCGCCAAGTTGGCTTGTCCTTCTCTCTCCTCCTGCTTGTGCTTTCTCTCTCTCAAAAGAAAGAAGAAAGAAAGAAAGAAAGAAAGAAAGAAAGAAAGAAAGAAAGAAAGAAAGAAGGAAGAAGGAAGGAAGAAAGAAAGAAAGAAAGATTTCTTTTAGGGAGCATAGTTAGGTCTTTTTTTAAAAAACCTAATCTGTTGATTTCAAATTTTAATTAGAGCATTTAGAACATTTATATTTAATGTAAATTACCAGTATGGTTGGGTTTAAAGTTGCCATAATACTACCTGTTTTTCTCTCTATCCTATCTATTCATTTTCTTTTTTTCCTGCCTTGTGATTGAGTTGAATGTTTTAAAGATACTAGTTTATCTCCACCATTGGTTTACCAGCTATGCTTCTTTACTTATTTAGGGGATGCTCCATTGTTTAGAATATATATCTCTAACTTGTCACAGTCAAATTTTATTATACCACTTCACACATAATATAAGAACCTTACAATAGTATGCTTTCTGCCATTTCCTGTTTCCCGGTTTTGTGCTGTTATTGTTTTACATTTTTCTTCCCATCTATTCTGATTCACAATACTATCTTTGACTTTTACTAAAAAAATTATCTTTTAAAGATATTAAGGAGAAAAAAAATATTTTTACCTGCATATTTACCATTTTCTATTCTCCTCCTTTCTTTGCATTGATTCAAATTTCAATTTGAAATGTCTTTCCTGCTTTGAGAACTTCTTTTAGCATTTGCTGGGGTTAGATCTATTGCAGTGGGTTATCTTGGATTTTGTTGCTGGTAGGAATATACACTGGTGCAGCCACTGTGGAAAACAGCACAGAGATCTCCCAAAAAATAAAAGTAGAACTGCCATATGACCCAGTTTTTACACCACTGGGTATGTACCCAAAAAATACAGAAACACTCATTCAAAAGGATATGTACACTCCTATGGTTATTGCAGCATTATTTACAATAACCAAATTGTGAAATCAGATCAAATGTCCATTTATAGATGAATGGATAAAGAAGAGGTGGTACATGACACACACACACACACACACACACACACACACACACACTGGAATATTATTCAGCCATCAAAAAGAATGAAATCTTGCCATTTGCAACAATATGGTTGGATCTAGATATAATGCTAAGTGAAATAAGCCATAGAAAGAGAGATACCATATGATTTGATTCATATATAGAATTTAAGAAACAGAACAAGGGTTAAAAAAGAGACCAAAAAACAGACTCTTAACTGGAGATCAAATGGATGGTTACCAGAGGGGAGGTTGGGGGGTGAAGTAAAATAGCTGAAAGGGATTAAGAGTACACTTTATGGGCACTGGATAATATATGGAATTGTTGAATCACTATTTTGTACACCTGAAACTAATTTTCAGTCTTTTTGATCTCTGTGCTTCATCTTGAATAGTTTATCTTATTATGTCATCAAGTTTACTAATCTTTTTTGCTGCAGTATCTGATCCATTAATCTATGGAGTGTATTTTTCATTGCTAGTTATAGAAGTGCTTTTGACTTCTGTATATTGATCTCATATCCTGTAATCTTGCTGAACACTTTTTAGGTTTTTAAAGTGAATTCCACAGAATTTCTATATACTAGATCATGCCATCTGCAAACAAAGTTTTACTTCTTTCCTAATCTGGATGCCTTTTATTTTTTCTTGTCGCCTTGCCCTCACTAGAACCTCCTGTATGATGTTGAGGAGAATTGGTGAGAGCCAACGTCTGTTGTGTTCATGATCTTAGGGGGAAAGCTTTCAGTCTTTCACCAAAAGTAGAATGTTAGACTTTTCATAAATACTCTTTATTAAGTTGAGAAAATTCCCTTGTATTCCTAATTTGTTGATTGCTTTTTGTTTTATTATTTTTTAAAGATCTATTTATTTGTTTGAGAGAGAGCTAGCATGAGCGGGGGGAGAGGCAGAGAGAAATAATCTCAAGCAGACTCCCTGCTGAGCATGAAGCCTGATGTGGAGCTTGATATTATGACCTTGAGATCATGACCTGAGCCAAAATCAAGAGTGGGATGTTTAACCAATTGAGCTATCCAGGCATCCCTGATTTTTTTTTTATCAGGAAAGAATATTGTATTTTATCATGTACTTTTTCTGCATCTATTAAGATGATTTTCTGTTATTCTATTAGTATAGTACATTAGGTCAATTGATTTTTGGATTCCATTATAATCATACTTGGTCATGGAACATAATCTCTTTTTAACTGTTGCTGGATTTGGTTTGCTATTATTTTGTCATATCTATATTCATAAGGGATATTGGTTTGCAGTTTACTGGTGATGTCCTCTTCTGGTATTGTTAATGGACTAGAGGCTGTGTCTCAGAAAACAAAAATGACAACCATAAGTAATTTGATGGTAGAAGAGTAAAGGATTCTC
The DNA here is from genome assembly GCF_003254725.2 of Canis lupus dingo. Taxonomy (NCBI): domain Eukaryota; kingdom Metazoa; phylum Chordata; class Mammalia; order Carnivora; family Canidae; genus Canis; species Canis lupus. Next base: position 28,791,998 of record NC_064244.1, read on the forward strand.
TTTGTTCTCTCTGATCCTTCAGCTAGAAAGGGGTTATCCCTAGAATTTGTCTTCATTTTATTTGCGGTGGTATCTGAACTTTCAGATGACAAGAGATGTGCTTGGTTTATATCCTCTGTGGTGTCTAACGGATCAAAGGCACTCAGTAGATTACAACTTGAGCAATGTCATAAAAGAAAGCCAAAGTGTGTCCAAGGAGTTTTTGGTCATACAAATTGAAATTCAAAAACTTCCCAGACTCACACAGTATTGCAGCTCAAGAAACGTTAAGTGACAAAAACATGGCAGAACAAGTATAGCTCAAGAAGGAAAGGAGAGTGGTTAGTTCTTTAAGCATTAATAGAGCTCTGGTTGTTGTTTTCTTTTTTTTCCATTAAATGCCTTGATTTTTACTACCTCCTTATCTACTATCCCCTAAAGCAACATTTCTCTTCTCTCTCTCCCTCTCCCCCTCTTTGATTCTGGTAGAGTGGGGAAACTCGCTGCAGAAAAGGATGGTAATACTTTGGAAAAGAAAACAGGATAAAATAAATGACAGCATACAAAAAGTAAAAAGAAACAAGGTAGAGGGGATCCCTGGGTGGCTCAGCGGTTTATGGCCTGCCTATGGCCCAGGGCGGATCCTGGAGTCCTGGGATAGAGTCCCACGTCGGGCTCCCGGCATGGAGCATGCTTCTCCCTCCTCCTGTGTCTCTGCCTCTCTCTCTCTCTGTCTATAATAAATAAATAAATAAATAAATAAATAAATAAATAAATAAATAAATCTTTTAAAAAAGAGAAACAAGGTAGAAATGGAAGGAAGTGGGAAGAGCAGGAATGTCTTGACAAGTGATATTTCTGTACATTTTTAATAGAATCACAGCAACAGACTAGAGTATAAAAGACCTTCAGAATCATGGAAGCTAGATTGTTTTAAAGATGGTATCTCCTTTAAAAAGCAAATCTGTAATAATGCTTTTATTTTTTTATTTTTATTTTTTAAAGGTTTTATATATTTATTCATGAGAGACACAGAGAGAGAAAGAAGGCAGACATAGGCAGAGGGAGAAGCAGGATCCCTGCAGGGAGTCCCAATTTAGCACTCAATCCCGGAACCCCAGATTCATGTCCTGAGCCAAAGGCAGATGCTCATCTGCTGAGCCACACAGGCATTCCTAAATAATGCTTTTAAATGCCATGAAAAACATAGGTTTTTATAAACAGAAAAAGAGTGAAATTTGTAAAAAAAAAAAAAAAGGAATTTGTTGAAAGATAAAATAGTTTATACAAGGTGAATATAAAATATTTGATATGTATTAAAATAGCATTTTATCAAATATGTTCTTTTATTTTTTTAATTTTAAAAAATATTTTATTTGTCAGAGAGAGAGAGAGAGAGAGGGAGATAGCACAAGCAGAGGGAGCAACAGGGAGAAGGAGAAGCAGGCTCCCGTTGAGCGAGGAGCCTCATGTGGGACTCAATCCCAGGATCCTGGGATCATGACCTGAGCCAAAGGCAGATGCTTAACCAACTGAGCTACCCAGGCATCCCTAAATATGTTCTTTTAAAAAGCATCTGGTATATTTTAATTTTACTCAATTTTAACATAGATCTATGTGCATATATTACGTTCAAACAATGTGTTGTTGGCTCAGTGATACAAAGTGGAATAAGACCCTAATGTTAAAGTCTTTATATTTGAAGATTAAGGTATTTGAGGAATGAACAGGATGTGGCTAGAAAATATAGGTGTCATAAAAGAGGAACAGATACAACTTTATGGGAGGTCAGAGGAAAAAGTGATATGGCTAGGGAATTTTGGAGAAGGTTTTCTTGAGTGGGTTGTGTTTAAGCCAGGCCTGAATGATAGCTGGGATCTAGGTAAACAGAGATAAGCACAGAACATTATTTCAGAAAGCCTACCAAGGAAGGGAAAACTCTGCAGTTGGCCCAACGATATACATAGAGATCAATAGTGGAGAATAAATTCATAGATTGGGATTTGACCTAGGAAGGCCTTGAAAACCACTGAAATGATTAGTTTATTTGGTAGGCAATGGGAGATTAACAAGATCTGTGTTAGGTAAGTAACCATAAACATTAAATCTTTACTAAGGAAAAATAGGAACATTTAACACTAATCACAGGTTTCCTTTGAATAGCTAGTATGATCACACTAAGTGAGTCAGGGACTCACTGTTTCCTATGTATAAATGCCTACTGATTTGATTGCTAGATATGTAAGAGGGAAGGAAGGAAGGAAGGAAGGAAGGAAGGAAGGAAGGAAGGAAGGAAGGAAGGAAGGAAGGGAGAGAAGATTATTTTGTGGATTACATTATGTCATTAATCAACCTATACAATCCTGCAAAAAAATGTAAAAAGGGAATTGACTTAAAAATATGTATCAAGGGATACCTGGTTGGCTCAGTCAGTTAAGTACCTGCCTTCAGCTCAGATCATGATCTCAGGGCCCTGGGATTGGGTCCCACATTGGGTTCCTTGCTCATGGAGGAGTCTGTTTCTCCTCCCTCTACCTGTCCTTCCACTGTGCTTTCCCTTTTTTTCTCACTCACTGTCTCTATCAAATAAATAAAATTCTTTAAAAAAAAAAGAGAGATGCACATAATCCATTTGGCAACAGTTTCATTATGAAACTACTGAACTTTCATCCTAAGAAATTAAAAACAACTTATTAAGTATGCTTGCATTCCTTTTTGTGCTAAGAATGATTTTCTTCCTCATAACTATAGAAACTTAAAGAAAAAATATTCTTTTTCCTGCCCCCACCATTTTTATAAAGTTGGATATAGAGGAGATCAATTTTCAAATTGTTTACAAGGATGAAATTTTTGTTCTTGAACTCTCATTTTCTATAATACCTGTGGTGAAATGCATCCTCTAATTGGATATGACTTTACATTAGATAAGTGATGATGTAACCAGATTTTCCATTTCCTTTTGATAGTCTGGGACTTGAGAGCAGTGTAAAAAAAAAGTTATATATACACACAAATATATATAAATATATACATAATATATGATATGCATAATGTTATCAAATATAGTTATGTATAAATATAAATGTATATATGTGTGTGTAAACTAACACTTATATTATCAGAGCTTTTATATATCAGAGCTCAAAACCATTAAGAACAGTAGTGCTAAAACAATCATAAGTCAAAAAGTGAAAATTAGCATTTATTTGCAGAAAGAATATTACTCTTTTTTTTTTTAAAGATCTGTTTTAGAGAGAGAAAGTATGCACAAACAGGGGAAGGGCAGAAAGAGAGGGAGAAAGAGAATCTCAAGCAGACTCCCCACTGAGCACGGAGTCGGCCCAAGGCTTGATCTCATGACGTGAGCTGAAATCGAGAGTCAGATGTCCGACTGACTGAACCACCCAGGTTCCCCTAGATATTCTTTATTTGATTACTTTCATTTGGAAATAACTTTGAAAGAAGTTGCTTAATATTACATATGACTGTTTTCCTAACAAGAATCAAAATTATTTTGTGTGCTTTATTTTTTAAAAGATTTTATTTATTTGAGAGAGAGACAGAGTGTGTGCATGTATGAGCAGGGGGAAGGGCAGAGGGAGAAGCAGCTTCCTTGCTGAACAGGGAGCCCAATGCACGGTTTGATCCTAGAACCCTGGGATCATGACCTGAGCTGAAGGCAGACATTTTACATGCTTTAGAAGGTTTTTGAGAGCTGACTCTGCTTACCTTTCCATACTCACGATCATACATACTTATATCTGTTTTACTTAGATGTCTGGCCATGGCCTTATTTTGTTTTTTCATCTGGGATAAATTCCTCTATCTTCTCATTTTGTCTGTTGTTGCCTTCTTCTCTGTGTTAGAAAAGCCATTTATGTCTCCTGCTCCTAAAAGTAATGATATTATGGAGAAGCCATCATGTAGTGCCCAGTGTCTGGTGCTTCAGGAAATGGAGACATTCAGGGAATGTACACGCCAGTGTGTATAGCGTGCACTCTGCTATTGTGTTCTGGCTGCTCTAACCTTCAGACCAGTCATCTGCAGAGGCGCTCCTTGCCTACTGTGGGCAGTGTTTTGGTCCCTGGCCTGAATGTGGTGAGTTTTAACTAGGCATGCTTTGGGCTGCCTGTGAAATGAGAAGTGTCACTACCTCCACCAGAACTGAGGGCCTACAAAAATCTCTGGTCAGGACCAGTGGTGTGGGCAGGGGTTTGTCCTGATCTTCTAGGAGAGAGGCCTGCTGTACTGGTACTGAGGCAAGCTTGACTGGGAGGGAGGGTCCCACCAGAGCGCCAGAGATTGGGGTATGGCGTAAGCCAGTAGGGTAGGCAGTGTCAGTGCTGTGCTGCTTCCCTCCATTAGATGGCTCTGTATTTATGTTGAGGGGGTAGGGGAGGGAAATTGTGCCATCCAGCATATTTGTTCCCAGAGGGGTCTGTCTGTGAGTGCTGCTTCTCAGGTACGTGCTCAAAGAAGAAGAAATACTGTCCCCACTGTGTGCCCTGGGCGCTCTTCAGATCACTGTTTCCACACTGTCTGCCCCTGGGTTGTTTGCCTCCCTTCTCTCTAGGAGCATCACAGAACCCTCTGGGATTGATCTCAGCCAAGCCTTCTGACATTTATAACTCCAAGCTTTAAGCCCCACTGGTTGTAAGAACTCACAAAATTTGGCCTCTCTCATTTTCCAAGCCAATGGCTATGGGGAAATGTTCTCCTTGTGCATTCCCCTGTGTGTTCCTCTCCGCCCACCCCCCCCCCCTGCAATCATGGCTCCCTCCTCTTTGCAGCAGCCAGGATCCGTTTCTTTCCCAAGCCTCATTTCCACACTTCTTACCTTCTTTGATGTGGCCTCTTCTCTCTTTTTAGTTGTGGGGCTTGTTCTGCCAGTCTTCATGTTGATTTCTGGAGTATTTGGGATTATTTGATAGTTATCTAGTTGTATTCATCAGGTGAGGTGGGCCTAGAGTCTTCCTACTTCACCATCTTCCTGTCTCTCCCTAAAGAGGCACATTCTCATTAGGAGATTCAACATGTGCCCTTCATACTGCAGCTGCAGGACATTTTAGCTTCTTAGAACCAGACATCAGCAGGTGAGAAGAAGTCACTATCTTGACAGTGGCAATTGACAATAATCAGTAGGAGAAAGTAGGGCTGTTTTTACACACAGGAACACTTTGTACCCAGAGAAGCCACTAGGGTGTGTTTTGATCCTCCCATGCCCCATTATAACTGTGAATGAACAAACACAGCAATTCCAATGTATGAATGTGTGAAATGATTACTATGGGTGCAGAGCACTCAAGAATCAAGGTTTGAGTCACATCACCAACTGAGCCATGAAGACCTCTTGAGACGATAGTGGACAGCGAGGGGAATTTAAAATGGATAGTGGAGAAGGAAAAAGATGGGTACCAATTGAGCCCAGAGACTAACTGCACAGGCAGAGGCTCTAATGTATCCTATAAATTTTCTTCTTCTTTTCTTTTTTTTTTTTTGGTATCCTATAAATTTTCTAAGTTCCCCTTGAGAGGCCCCTGGTCACAATGGAGGAACTGCTCTCAAAATATATGTTGATAATGGATCTGTGTGGTACAAGGGTTAGACTGTGGTAGCAATAGAAGTGATCTTCTTCAGGAGAACCTGCTGTGGAAGCATAGTCTACTCATGGACTCCAACTGCCAATCCATTGGACCCCATCATGGTGTTCAAGCTTCTTCCAGGATGCTCCCAGACAGAACACATCAGTGTCACTAGTGCTGTCTCATTCCTACCTGACTCCTACCTTGGATAACTTTTGCTCAGGCACTCTCCATCAGCCTGGCCAAGAGTTTTTCAGGGCTGAGCTGCCATCTGAGATTCCTTACATTCAAATCTCACTTATCTTTTTTCATAGTTGTTAGACTTATAGATCCATCTGTAGGTTATCTCTGCCTATCCCTGTGCTATCCCCATTTATCCTTTGTGGAAGTTTCCCTAATAAATCATTGGAACATCTAGCCCCTCTTGGTACCTGCTTCATAAAGGATCCAAATCAGAACACTCTTCAATAAACATTTAGATTTCTAAGTCTAACTAATTTTAGCATCTGCTTCCCAGAGAATCCAAACAGCACACTTGTGGAGCTTATTAGAAATGATATGCTGGACCCCAACTCTAGGGTACTTATTTTTAACTAGGTAAGAGTCAGGGCTCAGGAACTGGTCTTTCTTACTGGCATTTCAAGTGCTTCCTAGACCAACTGATTAAATCAATGATCCTACAAAGAGTAAAATGCAGACATCACAAACCTCCTGATTTAATGCAATAGGAATTTTACAATCTATGAAATATTCTTACCAAAAGACCTGAATTTAATGAAACATCTGAACTGCCTTGTTGAACACCAGGAGCATCTAGTAGAAAATTATAAAAGCCATGCTTTAGTAGGGATACACCAGCCCTAAAGGAAAGGTACAGACATGCCCTAACTAATTTAATAGAAGACTTGAACAAATCAAACTGATCTGAAAGTAAACTAACTGCATGCTTGAACAAAATTCAATATTCTTTGAAGTCTCACACAACTCAAGCTTGAGGAGGCCCCAGTCTGGCCTACTAACAGCACAGGGATAAATTTTGCCAACAAAAAGCAAAGATAATTGCAGATGACTGAGCTGAAGGCAACATGACTCAGCCATAACAGTAGAAGGCACATAATACACATAGGAGACACCCCTGAAAGCATCAGTTTCTGGTGAGCAGGGGACTACACTGCAGGGCACTCCAAGGCCTCTTCTTCATAAAGCCAATACTTTCAAGAGCAGAAGATGCACCTCACTTTCCTAATACATAGGAACAGAGAGTTAGTCAAAAGGAGGAGACAGAGGAATATGTCCCAAATGAAAGAAGAGGATGAAATTACAACTAAATAGCTAAACAAAACAGAAGTAAGTAATATGCCTGATAGAAAATTTAAAGTAATGGTCATAAAAATACTCACTGGCCTTGAGAAAAGACTGGCAAACCTCATTAAGACTCATAACAAAGTCTTAATACAATAAGAGTAAGGAACTTTTAACACTCCCCCCCCTTACATCAATGTACAGATCATTAAAACAGAAAATCAGTAAGCAAACAGTGGCTTTGATGACACACTGTACCAGATGGACCTAACATATATATTTAGAACATTCCATCCTAAAACAGCAGAATATAATTCTTTTCTAGTTCACATGGAACATTCTCCAGAATATTTGTCCAACAGGGAGAGAAATTAAAATGAAAACACATGGTCCAAGATCTTTGGGATGCAGCAAAAGCCATCGTAAGAGGGAAGTTGATAGTGGATGGAACTGGAGGGTATTATGCTGAGTTAAATAAGTCAATCGGAGAAGGACAAATATTATATGGTCTCATTCATTTGGGGAATATAAATAATAGTGAAAGGGAATAGAAGGGAAGGGAGAAGAAATGGGTGGGAAATGTCAGAAAGGGAGACAGAACATGAAGACTCCTAACTCTGGGAAACGTACTAGGGGTGGTGGAAGGGGAGGGGAGCAGGGGGTGGGGGTGAATAGGTGACAGGCACTGAGGGGGGCACTTGTCGGGATGAGCACTGGGTGTTGTTCTGTATGTTGGCAAATTGAACACCAATAAGAAATAAATTTATTATTTTTTAAAAAAGAGGGAAGTTGATAGAAATACAGGCCTATCTCAAAAAGTAAGAAAAATTTGAAATAAACAATTTAACTTTATACCTAATGGAGCTAGTAAAATAAGAATAAACAAAACCCCAAACTAGGAGAAGGAAGGGAATAATATACATCAGAGCAGAAACAAAATAGAAAGTAAAGAAAAGAGAGAGTAAAAGAAAAAGAACAGATCATTGAAACTAGGAGATGGTGCTTTGAAAAGATCAACAAAATTAGTAAACCTTTAGCCAGATTCATCAAAAAGAAAGAAAAAGAGAAAAGACTCACATAAACAAAATCAGAAATGAAAGAGGAAAAGTTATAACTGATACCACAGATACAAAGAATTGTAAGAGAATATTATGAAAAATTATATGCCAAAAAACAACCTAGAAGAAATGTGGGTAGAGAGGTATGGGTGAAATAGGTAATGGGTATTAAAGAGTACACTTACCATGATGAGCACTGAGTAATAGATAGAATTGTTGAATCACTGTACTGTATATCTGAAACTAATATAACATTGTATGTTCATTATCCTGGAATTAAAAAACGTAATAAGAAAATAAAGAGCAAAAGAACTCCTAGAAAAAGTGGATAAATTCCTAGAATATATAACCTCTCCAAACTGAATCAAGAAGAAATAGAATATTTGAATAGACCTATTGCCAACAATGAAATTGAATCAGTAATCCAAAATCTCCCAACAAACCAAAGTCCAGGATCAGATGGCTTCACAGGTAAATTCTACCAAACATTTAAAGAAGAGTTAATTCCTATTGTTCTCAAACTATTCCAAAAAATTGAAGAGGGAGAAAAGCTTCCAAATTCTTCCTACAAGACCAGCATTACCCTGATACCAGAACCTGATAAAGACATTACAAGACAAAAAAAAAAAAAAAGAGGGAAAGAGGGATGAGAGAGAGGGTAAGGAGGGAGAGTAAGAGTGAGTGAGAGTGAGAGAGAGAGAGAGAGAGAGAGTGCAAGCTATAGTCCAGTATTTCTGATGAAGATGGATGTTAAAATTCTCAAAAAATATTAGCAAACTGAATCCAACAATACATTAAAAAAATCATGAGCCATGATCAAGTGGGATTTACTCCTGGGATGCAAGAGTGGCTTGGTATGATTAAATCTCAATATGATCTCAATAGATGCAGAAAAAGCATTTGACAAGGTACAACATCCAGACAGAGCAACCCCCCCCCCGCAACAAAATAGGTTTAGAGGGAATATACACCAACATTAAAAAAATCATATATGGAAAACCCACAGGTAACATCATACTCAAGATGGTGAAAACCAGAGCTTTTTCCTAAGTTCAGGAATAAGACAAGGACATTCACTCTCATCACTAGTATTCAACAAAATATTAGAAGTCCTAGCCACACCAATCAGACAACAAAAAGGAATAAAGGCATCCAAATTGGTCAGGAAGAGATAAAACTTTCACTACTTGCAGATAACATGATACTATATATAGAAAACCCTAAAGATGCTACCAAAAAACTACTAGAACTGATCAATGAATTCAGTAAGGTCACAGGATACAAAATCAATGTACAGAAATCCATTACATATCTATATGCTAATAATGAAGCTGCAGAAAGAGAAATTAAGAACACATTCCAACTTATGATGCAACAAAAATAATAAAAATAACCAGCAATAAACTTAACCAAAGAGGTGAAAGACCTATATTTTGAGAGGTATAAAACACTTATGAAAGAAATTGAAGATGATACAAATGGAAAGACATTACATGCTCATGGATGGGGAGAACAAATATTGTTAAAATGTCCATACTACCCCAAGAAACCTACTGATTTACTGTAATCTCTATCAAAATACCGGTAGCATTTTTCATATAACTAGAACAAATAATCCTAAAATGTATATGGAACCACAATTTACCTGGAATAGTCAAAGCAATCCTAAAAAAGAAAAGCAAGGGATGCCTGGGTGGTTCAGCAGTTAAGCACATCTGCCTTCAGCTCAGGGCGTGGTCTTGGAGTACTGGGATCGAGTCCCACATTAGGTTCCCTGCATGGAGCCTGCTTCTCCCTCTGCCTATGTCTCTGTCTCTCTCTTTCTGTGTCTCTCATGAATAAATAAATAAAATCTTTTTTTAAAAAAGGAAAAAGAAAAGAAAAACTGGAGGCATCACAAATCCCAGATTTCAAGATTACTGTAGTAATCAAAACAGAATGGTCCTGGCAGAAAGATAGACACAAAGATCAATGGAACAGAATAGAGAGCCAAGAAATAAGCTTATGATTATAGAGTCAATTATTCTTTGATAAAGGAGGCAAGAATAAGCAATGGGAAAAAGTCTCCTCAACAAATGGTACTGGGAACACTGGACAGCCACATGCAAAAGAATGAAACTGGATCACTTTCTTGCACCATATACAAAAATGAAATGGATTAAAGACCTAAATGTGAGAACTGAAACCATATAAGTCCTAGAAGACTGCACAGGCAGTAATGTCTCAGATATTGTGAATAGCAACATGTTTCTAGAAATGTCTCCTGAGGCAAGGTAAATAAAAGCAGAAATAAACTATTAGGACTATATCAAAATAAAAAGCTTCTGGACAACAAAGGAAAACAACAAAGCTAAAAGACAACCTGCTCAATGGGAGAAGATATTTGCAAATGGCATATCTGATAAAGGGTTAGTATCCAAAAATCTATAAAGACCTTATACAACTCAAAACCCAAAAAACTCCAAATAATCCAATTAGAAAATGAGCAGAAGACATATGACCAGACATTTCTCCAAAGAAGACCTCCAGATTGGCCAATAGACATACGGAAAAATGCTCAGCATCACTTCTCATTGGGGAAATGCAAATCAAAACCACAGTGAGGTATCACCTCATACCCGTCAGAATGGTTAAAATCAGTAACACAAGAAACAAGAAGTGTCATCAGGGCTCTGGAGAAAGGGAAATGCTCATGCATTGCTGGTGGGGATGCAAGCTGGTGCAGCCACTCTGGAAAACAGTATGGAGGTTCTTCAAAAAGTTAAAAACAGAACTACCCTATGATCCAGCAATTGTACTACTAGGTATTTACCCAAAGAATACAAAAATACTCATTCAAAGGGATACGTGCACCCCTATGTTTATAGCAGCATTATCTATAAGAGCCAAATTATGGAAACAGCCCAAGTATCCACTGACTGATGTATGGATAAAGAAGTGGTGTGTGTGTGTGTGTGTGTGTGTGTGTGTGTGTGTGTGTGTGTATAGCAATACAGACCTATATCAAGAAGAAAAATAATATATATATAAAACAGAATATTACTCAGCCATAAAAAGAATTAAATCTTGTGATTTGTAACATGGATGGACCTAAAGAATATAATGCTAAGTGAATTAAGTCTGAGAAAGTCAAATACCATATGATTTCATTCATATGCGGAAATAAAGAAACAAAACAAATGAGCAAATGGGAAAAAGAGAGACAAATCAAGAAACAGACTCTTAACTATAGAGAACAAAATGATGGTCACCAGAGGGGAGGTAGGGCAGGGTTGGGGGAAATAGCTGATGGGGATGAAGGAGACCACCTGTCACGATGAGCTAGAGGTGATGTATGGAAGTACTGAATCACTATATTGTATACTTGAAACTAATGTAATCCTGCATGTTAACTGGAATTAAAATAAAAACTCAAAACATAATTCCAAGTGAAAGATGCCAGTTACAGAAGGCCACATATACAATTCCACCACTTATGTGTAGTTTCGAGAGTAGGCAAATCTCTGTTTCTATAGAAAGTACATTAGTAGATTTTCAGGGCTGGGTCAAGGTGGGTATGGGGAATGACTGCTAATGGGTAACAAGTTTTTTCTTGAGGTGATGACAATGTTCTTAGAGGATGGTAACGGTTTCACAAATCTGCATATGCTAAGAAAACTGTGTACTTGAGACACGTGGGTGGCTCAGCAGTTGAGCATCTGCCTTTGACTCAGGGCTGTTCCCGGGATCCTGGGATCAAGTCCTACATCAGGCTCTCCGCAGAGAGCCTGCTTCTCCCTCTGCCTATGTCTCTGCCTCTCTCTCTATGCTCTCATGGTTACATAAATAAAATATTTTTTAAAAAGCATTTAAGAAACAATAATGTAAAAAAAGAAAAAAATAATGTATTATGGTTTAAAGCACATGTAGAAGGAAAATATTTGAATGTGGTACAAAGGCGTGGAGAAAATGTGGCATATTACTGTGGGTTTCTTAAAATACATACGAAGTGCTATATTTTTCAAGGAGATTGTTTTAAGTTTAATGTATATTGTGTAAACCCTAGAGCAACTTCCAAAAAATAAAACAAGGAGGTATGGAAAATAAGTCAACAAGGAAGACAAAATGGAATTTTTTTTTTTGAAAGGCCTTGCTCCAGGAGAAGGCAGGGAAAGAGGAAAAAGGAGCTAGTGGGGAAAATAGAAAATAAATAGCAAACCCAACCCTATCATGAATTACAATGATTATAAATGCAGTAACACATTAATTAAAGGATAGAAATAATAAAACCCAAGTGAATGTTAAATATAAGGGACATACTTTAAATATGAACAGATAAGTCAAGAGTAAGAGGACAGAAAAATATAAGCTTGTAAATCCTAATCGTAAGAAAGCTATAATTTCTAATTACAACAGTGGCTATATTTATATCACATGACATAGACTGTCTAGCAAAAAAAAAAAATCAGACATAGAGGAACATCCAAAATGTACAAAGGGTTAAATTCATTAAGAAGATTCATCCTGGGTGCCTGGGTGGCGGAGTCAGTGAAGCCTCTGCCTTGGGCTCAGGTCATGATCTCAGGGTCCTGGGATGGAGCCCCACATTGGACTCCATGCTCAGGGTGGAGCCTGCTTCTCCCCCGCCCCTGCCCCTGCTCATGCTCTCTCTCTCTCTCTCTCTAATAAATAACAAAATTATTAAAAAAAAATACATCGTCACTGAGTATGCCTCTCATGAGAGCATCTGTAAACATAAGACAAAGTCGGACAGAATTGAAAAAAAAAAATGCTCCCAAGCGCTTACAAGCAACCACCCATTCCATTTTAAGCTTTATTTTTACTAATGTGTTTTGTGGCTGCAACTATATGGTCACCCAAAGCCCCCACCTTCTTTCAGGTAGCTACTGGTGGTAGGTTTAGCAACTGGTTTGCCCCTGCGTGCGATAGTGTTCCCATTACTGCCAGCAACAGCATCATCCATGCCTTAAACCTCAACAGAGCAGGACTTCCCATGCCAGCCAGTGCAGCCAGCCATTATAGTCTGTCTCCCACTGGTTACAACTAATGACTTGACAGGTATCAAAAGCAAAATTATCTCTGAAAAGTTAACAGCCACGGAAGATTGGATTGGAAGGGGAGGAACAGACACTTGGAGAAGCCTTGTGCACACCTTTGGGCGCTCTTTAATACCCAAAGAGTCAGGAAAATCGTCTCTTAATAGGTATCTTTTGCTGAGTGTGCTTCATCACACCCTTTGGAGGACAGAGTGCACCAATGTTTGCCAAGGTTGTCTATGGAAAGAAGCTCCTTAGCAATAATTAAAAGTTACCGAGCAGCCTCCCAGGTCTCTTTCTTGCAGTCCAGAATCTCCAGGAGGGACTTGAGAATATAAATATTTAACAAAGATTTCAGATTATTCTCTTGATTAAGCAAGTTTAGAAAAAATGGCTTAACCAAACAAATAGCATTGGACTCCCTGTAAGTTCAGTCCTCATCCAAGCTGTCCCTGTTCTGGAGGTAAAAGGAGAATATGTAAGGACCTAGAAAACTCTGAAAAATGTGGTATGAAGGCCATCCTATATTATAAAAGTGGGGGGTACTCTTGTAATTGTTTGCTTTAGGAGGTGGGACCTAGGAGTCTGCATCTTTCCACTACCAACACAGAAAAAATTAAACCTGACTGATGGGTGGGAGAGAAAGATGACCATAGATGTGATTCCCCATTAGTCCAAAAAGAGGTTTTGGGTTAAAAAAAACTTCTCAGAGCATTGGTTTCTTTGTCTATAAAAAGGAGACACTGGTCTAAGTGGAGCAATTTTGAACATTTTCCAGATTGCAAAGACTATACAGTCTTGCATTCGATGCCTGTGTGGCAGATACGTTGTATTTCCATTTACAGAGGAAAAAATACTCCTTGGTCTTTAAAAGACTCTTTTGCTCACTACCCCCCAGTGCCTTCCCATTGCACTTAGAATGAAATCTGCCCTTTTGTCCTGTTTCTTGCCCCTTGCTTCTGAGAGAAGTTCCTGTTTTTTGAACACTGGAGACTTGTCTGTTTTGTACTTTAGCCTTGAGACTAGCATCTGGCTCTGAGCAGACTCTCAGAAGGAATTTGTTGAGTCAATGAATAATTAGAGGCTGTCTTTCATAAGCATGTTCTCCCTTTTTGATGGTAGAGAGTTATCAGATGTTTATCTGCCACCCCACAAAAGATGAAATAAGGCTTCAAGCTAAGGTGAGGAACAGCCTGACAAAAGGAACTGGTTTCTGGAAACTCTCCTGGAGCAGAGCCGCTTGTCAGCCAACCTGCGAACCTTCCTCTGACTGCCAGGGGGACCATAAATAAACTGTCTTATTTGGGCCATCATGTTTTGGGGCTCTAAACATGGCCTTTGCACCCTAAAATATTTGCTTATTATCTTCCAAGCCCAGAATGCCAGTGTTGGGCTACTCTGCATTTCTATGTTATAGACTCCAAGAACAGGGACCAGGATAGAATAGGGACTCATAAAGTATTTGTTAAATAGAGGGGTCATAAGAAAATATAAATCTGTTCTTAGGAATTTAACTATGATTCAGAGGAAATTTATTCAAATGAAACAAGACTACTCTACCTGGAGAAAAAAAGACTGAAAAAAAAAAAAAAAGAAAGAAAGAAAAGATAACCAGATTCCTGAATATCAAGTTGAATTTAGAAGGATGAAGAGTGCCTGGGTGCCTCAGTTGGTTAAGCATCTGCCTTTGGCTCAGGCCATGATCTCAGGGTCGAAAGATTGAGCCCCTCATCAGGCTCCACGTTTAGCAGGGAGTCTGCTTGTCCCCCTCCCTCAGACCCCCTCCCACCCTCTCATGTGTGCTCATGAGCTCTCTCAAATAAATAAATAAAATATTTTTTTAAATAAATAAAATCTTAAAAAAAATCCAGAAGGATGAAGTCATTCCCATACTTGGCATCCTAAAGCAAGAGTCTTTTAAAGCATTATGTGACTGCCATGTTGACACCCATTTTATTCTGCTTTTGTTGCTATTGCTTATGCAGAAAGGGAGGCAAAATCACTCCCTCAATCTTTGTCAGGGGCTCTCTGATGCCTCAAGCTAACATGGTGTAAACTTTGCTCATATGGGTGCTCCTTTTTCTAGGTGGCACCATAATTTTAATATTTACCCTAAACCCCTTACTCTTATTTGGAAGAATAAATGAACAGAAGAACTAACATCTTAAAAAGAAAATGGTAGATTTACTCTACCACAGATAGAACTTAAAATCTGTGGTATGGTTTAAAAAATCATGAAGATAGCATGTTTTATAGTTAACATGAAAAGCAGAGACAAGTAAAAAGAACACTTAACAATCCCTCAAAAAACTTATCACACCCCTTACCGTTAGTAGGCTGGTTTATTTACTTTTGAGATTCCCCCCCTCTTTAATCTGGTACTATTCCAAAATATGGATGTAATCATATTATCTTCATATTTTAAAAAATATTTTATTTATTTATTCATCAGAGACACAGGCAGAGGGAGCCTGATGCGGGCTGGACCCCAGGACCCCAGAATCATGACCTGAACTGAAGCAGTTGCTCAACCACTGAGCCACCCAAGTGCCCCCATCTTCATATTTTTAGTTTTAATTTTTGATTTAACCTTATAGTTTTTCAAGTTATTTTATATTGGCTCCAAACATTTTTAAAGACCCCTTAGTGTTCTTACGGGTCTATAATTCCCTTAGCCATTTAACCAGCACTTTATGTCTACATGTAACAACTTCTCACTATTATTAATAATCCTATAGGGAAGAGCTTCTTTTATTTATTCTATATTTGCTATTTTTTAATAGATTCCCAGACATATATCAGACAATGGGTGTGAGGTTTCTAAAGACTGTCTTGATAGTAATGCCAAGTTGATTTTTAAAGTTTCCTAATTTATGGCGTCTGGCTGACTCAGTTGGTGGAGCACGCAACTCTTGATCTCTGGGTCGTGAGTCCAGCCCCACATTGGGCATGGAGCCTACTTAAAAAAAAAAAAAAAAAAAAAAAATTCCCAATTTACACATTTGCTCCCAGAACTGTAAAGAGATGGCTTCATAATAGATTTCCCTGGCTTTTTGCTTAATACTAAATATTCTCACTTAATATTTAAAAAACTAATTGGGATTAAATTATCCCCCATTGGGATAAAAAAATATGTTAATTCTTGTTTTATTTTGCATGTCTGTGATTCTAAGGTGGGAAAAGTCTGGTGCACATTATGGTTGACTGATTTTGTTACCTCTTCAGTGAAGCTTCATAGGAAAAACTCCAGCAAGGGTTTTGGACCCAGACCAACCATGGCTATAATCACAGGTCTGACACCTACTATGTGTGACCTTGGGAAAGTCAACCTCAAGAATCCTGACATGTAGGGTTTTATGAGCATTAACAGCAGCATGTGTAAAGCATCTAGCACATAGTAAATATTCAATCCATGTTTGATCCAGTAACAAACACAACACCAGTCTGTTTTGGCTTTACCGTTTGTGAGGGATTGTTTATTCATTTGTGTTGTTTAAAATTATTTATTTCCTACAGCTATAAGGTATGAAAACAATTAATCATTTATTTAGCATATGTTCTAGAATTATTCTCTCAGGTTTTTCTTTTACTTTTTATTTTGTTTTGGAATCTGGGCAATTTAGCCTGTAACTATTAATAGGACAGATATGTTTGGCCTGGACTTATGTCAATACTTTATTTTATATTTTCTATTTTTATAGCATTTAAAAACATTTCATTCAGTGTTCTTTGCATGGTTCTTCTGAGAATTGGGGAACAAGGATGTTTATTTTTAATTGTGAAGTATTTTAAACATACAAAAATACAAATAATAGATATTTATGAAAATTAAACAAATGTGAATATTTTGTTATATTTGTTTAAGGTACCCCTCCTTTCTTAGAATTAAAATTTTACAAAGTACTCTGTACTCCCCTCCCCAGGGAAACATCATCTTGATTGAAATAGAGGGGTTATCATTTCTCTGCATATTCTTGTTCTTTTGGGGCACACATGAAAGTATGGTTTTATACAATGACATCATATTACAAATATTCTCTTGCCTCTTCTTTTCTTACTCAAAATTTAAAAACAGCTTTGGGGTGTGTACCTGGCTCAGTAAGTAGAGCCCACAACTCTTGCTCTCAGGGTTGTGAGGTTGAGCCCCATGTTGGGTGTAGAGATTAAAAATAAAATCTTAAAAAAATTAAAAACATTTTTATATACATTCAGGTTGATATGGTAAATGTAGTTTGCTTCACTAATAAAATAACATGATTGGGGGAGCGTCTGAGTGGCTCAGTTGGTTAAGCATCTGCCTTCTGCTCAGGTCATGGTCTGGGGGTCCTGGGATGGAGCTCAACAACAAGATCCCTGCTCAGTGGGGAGTCTGCTTCTCCCTCTCCTTCTGCTGCTCCCTTTGAGGTTCCCCCTGCTTGTGCTCTTTCAGTCTTGCTCTCTCTTAAATAAATAAATAAATAAATAAATAAATAAATAAAATCTTAAAAAATATAACACGATTGATTCACTCCCTTCCAATCAGATGGCTTCTGTATTTTCTATTGAAAACAGTACATGTGAAGATTTCTGCACATCTCTTAAATATGCTTGGGAAAGAAGCAGAAGTACATAATCATGGGGTATATATAGAATGACCATATAATTTATCTGTGACCCAAAACACTTGGGAGATGAAAGGAAGTGTTACTAATAATTATTCTGGGACAAGTGGCTGAAACCAGGAGTTTCCCAATAAGCCCTTGGTATGTGCATCTTCAAATTTACTAAGCTTGTTTAAAGTGATGCAATCATTTTGCCCTTCTACTAATTATGTGTAAGAGTTTGCATTTCCTTATGCGATCACCAACCTTCACCAACCACCAACCCATCACCAACCACCAACCTTGTCAGACTTTAAACTTTTTGCCAATCTAATGGGCATAAAATGACATCTCACTGGCATATCAAAAGTTTTATTTTCTTTCTCTGTGAATTGCCTATCCATATACTGTGCTTACTATTTTTTCTATTGGTTTATCAACTATGTAGAAGTTCATCATATTATCAATCTTCTGTTGACTCCATGGATTGCAACTATCTTCTTTCTATCTGTGTTTTATCTTCTCAGTTTGTTTATGGGGTCTTCTGTCCTACAAAAGCTTTTTACTTTAGTGTAATTGACCAATATTTTACTTTATGTTTGTCCTTTTTGTGTCTTAAGAAATTCTTTCTTACCCTGGTGTTATGACAGTTTTCTTCTATGTTATAGTCACATTTTTTGTTTTTTTACACTTGGACCTTTAATCCACCTGGAATTAATTTTTGTGTGTGATGTGAGATAGGAAGCAAATTTTATCTTTCTTCACAAAGACATTTGACTCAATACAATTTATTAAATGAGTTCCTCTTTCCCATGGATACTTCTATCTATTGAACATCAGTTTCCCTCATGTAAGTGAATCTGTTTCTGGAGAGTTCTCTTACATTCCATATTATCATGCTGTTTTATTTAGTGATTTATTTGCGCATTCATACAAAGTTATCCAGCAGGCAATCTAGCTCCCTAAGACCTCTCAATTCATGATGTTTGGGAGTCCCTAATACACTGTTTTCCAAATAGCTATCTTATCAGACTTTTTTTAAAGTTATGATCTTATAAAATGACATTTATTTAAAAACTGTAATGGTTAGTTAAAAAATTGCCAACCTTAAATTAGGTAATCAGTAAGTACTTGCTAAATGGAATTTTTAATTAATATCAGATATTTTTACAATAGATTTGAAAGATAATTGTAAACTCATAATTAAGTGAGTATAGAGGGAACATACTTCAACATAGTGAAGGCCATATGTGACAAGCCCACAGCTAATGTCATACTCAACAGTGAGAAGCTGAAAGCTTTTTCTCTAAGATCAGAAACAAGGATGACCACTCTTGCCACTTTTATTCAACATAGTATTGAAAGTTCTAGCCAGAACAATCAGACAAGAAAAATAAAAGTCACCCAAATTGGAAATAAAGAAAACTGTCACTATTTGCAGATGACATATTATATCCTAAAGATTCCACCCCCAAAAATACCTATTAGAATTCAGTAGAGTTACAAGATACAAAATCAATATACAAAGATCTATTGCATTTCTATATACTAATAAGAAACTATCAGAAAAAGAACTTAAGAAAACAATCTCATTTACAATTCCATCAAAAACAATACAATACCAAGGCATAAATTGAACTAAGGAGGTGAAAAACCTGTGCACTGAAAATTAGGACATTTATAAGATAAACTGAGGACACAAATAAATGGAAAGACATTTCATACTCAGGGGTTGAAGAATTAATATCATTAAAATGTCCATACTACCCAAAACAAAATATAGGTTCAATGCAATTCCTGTCAAAATTCCAATGGCATTGTTTCACAGAAATAGAGCAAGTCTACAATTTGTATGAAACCAAAGAAGAGGGGTGGCTTAGTGGTTGAGCATCTGCCTTTGGCTCATGTTGTGATCCCGGGGTCCTGGGATTGAGTCCTGCTTCAGCCTCTGCCTATGTCTCAGCCTTTCTCTCTGTGTTTCTCATAAATAAATAAATAAAATCTTAAAAAAGAAAAGAAAAGAAACCAAGGAAGACCCTGACTAGCCAAAGCAATCTCGAGAAACAACAACAAACTTGGAGATTGATGGTTTCAAACCACATTACAAAGCCATAATTTTTAAAACACTATCGCATTAGCATGAAAACATACATGTGGAGGGAAAATGGCAGAGTGGGAAGACTCTAAGTTCCTGTTGTTGCAGGATGCAACTAGATAACACTCACATTAGTGCTTATAACCCAGAAAACGAGCTGAAGACTAACAAAACAAACTCTACCACTAAATGTAGAGAAGAGGCCACATCAAAGAGGGTAGGAAGGGCAGAGATGTGATGGGGAGCTAAACGGATGGAGAGGAGAGAGAAATACACTATCACACCTGAGAGAGCACAGGGGATGAATCCCCCATAAGGTTTGGCTTTGGAGACGCCAGGGTGGCTCAGCGGTTGAGCGCCTCCTTTCGGCCCAGGGTGTGATGCTGGAGTCCCAGGATCCAGCCCCACATCAGGCTCCCTGTAAGGAGCCTGCTTCTCTCTCTGCCTGTGTCTCTGCCTCTCTGTGTCTCTAATGAATAAATAAATAAAAATCTTAAAAAAAAATTTTTTTTTGGCTTTGAAAAACAAAGAGGCTCTATTAAAACCAGCAGGACTTAAAACCTGGAATTTTAAGAATAAGCAGGCTCAACCATGGAGAGCCCTAAGGGCAAGAGGCAACTGAGTCCCTGCCCTTAAAGAGACAGCACAACAAACACCTGTAGAGATACAACCTGCAAGCAGCAATTTGAAAAATGCCTGGGGCATTCAGGAGAGAGTTACTAACCTCAGAGCAAATCCCAGAGATGCACAAATCCTTGGAGGCTTCTTCAGGAACAAAGGAGCTGTCAGGAACAATTTCCCTCCCCCACCTCCCACCATAAATACACAGCCACCCGTGGGAACCAGTGCCACCTGATGCTCACCACCTCACTTGCTCACTTAGTCCCCAATGCATGCTTTGGCAGATCCAATCTTCCCTCCCCCCCCCACCGCCCCCCCAACCAGGTCTGCCTCAGTCAGGTGCTGCAGGGCCCCTCCCACAGAGGACCAGCAGCACACAAAACACCACACAGTTGCCCTGCCAGCCTGTGCATGTTGATGACCTGCCCCTCCAAAATACTTTTGGCTGGAGACCATACAGGGCGGTGCCACAGGCAGGCAGTGTGCAAGCAGCCCCAACAAGGGCCAATGCCACTACACAATGATTCCTGCCCCAGGGAGAGGGAAAGATCACCAAACATATAGATAACCCAGTCAGACTGGGCCACAGCAGTGGGCTAATGGTAGAGAACTAGTCTGACTGCAGGCTGTGCACAACAGAAGCCTCTCAGGGGAAAGCACCCTGCAGTTCAATGCCGCTGCATCTTTTACAAATGCTTGGTCTGACTCAACTCAAGCCCAAGGCAGCCCCAGACTGTCTCACTACCACCACAAGGACCTAACACTGCTTATGACAGGCAAAGAGAGCCACTGCAGATAATGGGGCTGAAGGCAAATGCGGCTCGACCATGACATCAGGGTGGACACAGCACACATTTTAAGGGGAGTACCCTTGAAGCGCCAGGTTCTGGTGATCAGGGGACACTGCACTGCAAGGCACTATAGACCTTTTTTTCATAAGGCCATTACTTTAAAAAACAGGGAGATGTAACTGATTTTTCTAATACACAGACACAGACAGAGATAGAGGAGACACAGGAATATGTCCCAAACAAATTAATAAGACAAAACTCACAGCAAGAGACCTAAGTGAAATGGAGACAAGTAATACACCTGATAGAGATTTTGAAGTAATCATCATAAAGATACTCAATGGACTTGAGAAAAGAGTGGAGGACATCAATAAGACCTTTGACAAAGAGATTAATAAAAATTGGAGGGACACCTGGGTGGTTCAGTAGTTGAGCATCTGCCTTTGGCTCAGGTTGTAATCCCAGGGTCCTGGGATTGAGTCTTTTCTGCATTAGGCTCCCTGCAGGGAGCTTCTCCCTCTGCCTCTGGCTCTGGCTCTCTCTCTGTGTTTCTCATGAATAAATAAATAAAATCTTAAAAAAAAAAACAATTGGAGATTAATTCAATAAGTGAAATTAAAATGCACTAGAAGGAATAAATAGTAGCCTAGCCTAGAGCAAGCATAAGAATGAATCAGTGACCTGGTGTACAGAGTAATGGAAAGTAATCAAGCTGAACAGGTAAGAGAAAAAAATATGCAAAATGACAACAGACTTAGGGAACTCAGTGACATCATCAAACATAATAATTCACATTATAGGTAGCCAGAAAGAGAAGAGAGGGAAAAGGGGACAGAAAATTTATTTGAAGAAATAATAGCTTAAAAATTCCATAATCTAGGGGGGGAATCAGAAATCCAGATCTAGGACACTCAGGGAGCCCCACCGCCAATCAATCATAAAAGCAGCAAGAGAAAAGATGCCAGTTACACACAAGGGAAACCCCATAAGTCTCTCAGCAGATTTTTTTCGGCAGAAACTTTACAGATGAGGAGAGAATGGCATGATACATTCAAAGTGCTGAAAGGGGAAAATCTGCAGCCAAGAATACTGTATCCAAACTCTATCATTCAGAATAGAAGAAGCAATAAAGATTTTCCCAAACAGGGCACCTGGGTGGCTCAGTGGTTGAGGGTCTGCCTTTGGCTCAGGTCATGATCCCAGGGGCCTGGAATTGAGTCCTGCATCGGGCTCCCCACAGGGAGCTTACTTCTTCCTCTGCCTATGTCTCTGCCTCTCTCTCTTTGTGTCTCTCATGAAATCTTTTTTTAAAAAAGATTTTATTTATTTATTCATGAGAGATGAGAGAGAGAGAGAGAGAGAGAGAGGAAGAGACAGAGACAGAGACACAGGCAGAGGGAGAAGCAGGCTCCATGCAGAGAGCCTGATGTGGGACACAATCCTGGATCTCCAGGATCATGCCCTAGGCTGGAGGCAGCACTAAACCTCTGAGCCACCTGGGCTGCCCTAAATAAATAAAATCTTAAATTTTTTTTTTCTGCAAAGTTAAAGGAATTGATCACCACTAAACCAGCTCTACAAGAAACGTTAAAGGGTACTCTGAGTGGAAAGGAAAGATCATAAACAGGAATAAGAAAAGTAGGAAAGGTAAAGACAGTAAAAATAAGTGTATCTATAAAAGTCAGTCAAGAGAGTTACAAAATAAAAGGTTGTTAAGTTTGACACTATATACCTAAAACATGGTGGGGGGAGCGGGGAAGGGTAGGAAGAGGAGTAAAGAATGGATTCTCTTTTCTATAAGTTGTACCAAAACATCTACTTAACTTGCTTCATTTGTACAATTCCTTGAAATAAAGTAATTTGGTTCCCCTCCTCAACAAACAATGGGTTCAAACTTAAGTGACTATCAACTTAATATAGACTGCTATGCAGAAGATATTATATACATACCTAAGGGTATTCACAAATCAAAAACCAGAAATAAATATGTAAGAAATAAAAAGAAAAGAATCCATTGATATCACTAAAGAAAGCCAATCTATCATGAGAGAAGAGAGCAAGGGAAGAAAGGACCAGAGAAGAACTACAGAAAAAAACATAAAACAAGTGGCAAACATACCCATCAGTATTTACTCTGACTGTAAATGGACAAAATGCTCCAATCAACAGACACAGGGTGATGAAATAGATAAAAAAGCAAGACCCATCTGTGTGCTGCCTACAATAGACTCATTTCAGACCTAAAGACACACACAGATCAAAAGGGAAGGGATGGAGAAATGTTTATCATGCAAATGGATGTGAAAAGAAATATGGGGTAGCACTACTTATATCAGACAAAATAGACTTTAAAACAAATATTTTAACAGACAAAGAGGGACACTATATAATCGTAAAGGGAACAATCTAACAAGAAGATAGAACAGTTGTAAATATTTATGCACCCAACACGAGAGCACCCAAATACATAAAGCAGCTAATTACAATCATAAAGGAACCAATCTAGTAATGCAATAATAGTAGGAGAGTGTTAACACCCTCTTTCGTCAATGGACAGATCCCTCAAATAGAAAATCAACAAGGAAACAGTGGCTTTGGATGACACATTGCATCAGATGGATTTAGCAGATATGTTCAGAACATGCCATCCTAAAACAGCAGAATACACATTCTTTTCAAGTGCACATAAATAGTCTCCAGAGGTCACATATCAGGCTACAAAACAAGTCTCAACAAATTCAAAAAGACCAAAGTCATACCATGCATCTTTTCAGACCACAAAGCTATGAAACTAGAAAACAAGCCCAAGAAAGAAACCTGGAAAGAGCACAAAGACATGGAGATTAAACACCATGCTACTAAACAACAAATGAGTCAACCAAGAATCAAAGAGGAAATAAAAAAATACATGGAAAAAAATGAAAATGAAAACACAATAGTCCAAAACCTTTAGGATTCATCAAAAGTGTTTCTAAGAGGGAAGTTTATAGCCAACGAGGCCTATCTCAAGAAAAATCTCAAACAACTCAACCTTACACCTAAAGGAGCTAGAAAAGCAACAAAATGCAAAACTAGCAGGATGAAGGAAATAATAAGGATTGGAGCTGAAATAAATGAAATGGAAACTAAAAAGACAATAGAACAGATTAATGAAACCATGAGCTGGTTCTTTGAAAAGATCAACAAAATTGATCAAACTTTCACTAGATTCATTAAAAAAAATGGGGGGGGGGAAGGGAGAGAGAGAGAAAGAAAAACAAATTATTTGTTTGTATAGAACCACAAAAG
This sequence comes from Canis lupus dingo, assembly GCF_003254725.2. Lineage (NCBI taxonomy): Eukaryota > Metazoa > Chordata > Mammalia > Carnivora > Canidae > Canis > Canis lupus. The sequence continues at coordinate 28,816,330 of NC_064244.1, forward strand.
ACCTAGAATAGCCAAAACAATCTTGAAAAAGAAAAACAAAGGTGGAGGTATCACAATTCCAGATTCAAGACATACTACAAAGCTGTAATAATCAAAACAGTACGGGACTGGCACAAAAATAGACACACAGATCAATGGAATAGAATAGGAAACCCAGAAATGAGGTAAGAATATGCAATGGGAAAAAATACAGTCTTTTCAAGAAATGGTACTGAGAAAACTGGACAACTACATGCAGAAGAATGAATCTGGACCACTTTCTTAACAGCATGCACAAAAATAAACTCAAAGTGGATTAAGAACCTATATGTGAGACATAAAACCATAAAAATCCTAGAAGAACACACAGGCAGTAATTTCTCTGATATTGGCTGTACCATTTTTCTAGATATGTCTCCTATGGCAAGGGAAACAAAAGCAAAAACAAACAAACAAACAAAACAAAACAAAAACAATTGGGACTACATCAAATTACATCAAATAAAAAGCATCTGCATAGAGAGCTTGCTAGGAAGGTGGTAGAGTAGGAGTTCCCTAGCTCATCTCGTCCCATGGACACAACTAGATAACACTCATATCAACTTGAATAACATAGAAAGGATCCAAAGACTGGCAGAATGAACTCCACACCCAAAGGTAGAGAAGAGGCCACATGGAAGAAGGTAGGAAATATGGGGAAGGATTTAGGACCTAAAGGAGCTGTGGCTGTCTGCATATGGGAGGGAGCAGGGAGAGAGGTGAAGGGCAAGAAACAGATGATCCTACCAGGGACTCTGAACAGGGAAGACAAACTCCTATAACATTTGGCTTTGAAAACAAGAGGGGCCAAGTTTCATGAGTTCTTACAACCAACAAGACTTAAAGCCTAGAATTCTTAAAATCAGTGTGCTCAGCCCTGGGAGAGCTCTGAGGGTGTTAGGAAGCATAGTCCTCACCTTAAGAGAGGGGCAGGACAAGCAGCCTGAGCAGATACAGTACAGCACTAGAAGTTGGAAAAACGCCAGGGGCAGATGAGAGAGAGTGATTTATTCATCACAGAGGGGTCCCAGAGTGATAGGGATCTCAGAAAGACCTCTCCATAAAGAAAGGAGCTGTCAGATGCCATTTTCCTTCCCTGCCCCCTAGCATAAACACAAGGCCGCCTGTGGGAACTAGTGCAAGCCCACACTTGCTTGCATGATGCTTTCCCCCACTTTGGTGGAGCCACCCTTTCCAGTCACATATGCCTCAGTTCCAGAACTGTGGGCCCCTCCCCCAGAAGATTAAAGCAAACCTCACCAGCACTGTGTCTCCCCCCAGCACTTTTTGCAGGCTCTCACAGAAAGGTGCTTCAGAAGCCTCAAGCACATCTTGTTAAAAGTGAGGGATCCACCCACATGCCCTTTGCAGATGTGCTTAGGCTGGCTGGCATAGCAGCTGTGGCTTCAGGTCTCAATTAGCAAGCAGATCAGATCCTACCTTGCCAAAACACCCCACATTCCCCAGGGACCAAACACTGCCCACAATAGGCAGAGAGGGCCACTTCAGACAACTGAACTGAAAAGAGGCAAGAACACAACAGGGCACACATAGGAGTCACTTCATGAAGGTCCAGGTCCTGGGGAACAGGGGACACAGCACTACAGAGCACTTCAGGACCTCTTCTTCATAAGGGCATTACCTTCAAGAGCAGGAGACATACTGACTTTCCTAACAGAAAGAGACACAAAGAGTTAGACAAAATGAGGAGACAGAAAAATGTATCCCAAACCACAGCAAGAAACCTAAGTGAAATGACCATAAGATACCTGATAGAGAATTTAAAATGATGATCATAAGGACTTGAGTAAAGAGTGGAGGACATCAACGAGACCCTAAATAAAGAGATAAAAAAGAACCAGAGATGAAGACCTCAATAAATGAAATTAAATATATACTTGATGGAATAAGTAGTGGGCTAGATAAAACAGAATGAATTAATGACTTAGAAGGCAGAGTAATAGAAAGTAACCAAGCTGAATAAATGAAAGGGAAAAATTATGCAAATTGAGAATAGTCTTAGGGAACTCAGTGACTCCATCAAAAGTATAATAACATTTATGTTATAAGATCCCAGAAGAAGAGAGAGAAAAAAGGGGGCAGAAAGTTTATTTGAAGAAATAATAGCTGAAAACTTCTCTAATCTGGGGAAAGGAACTGAAATCTAGATCTAGGAGGCAGAGATGCCCTGACCCCCAACACTGCCATCAACCAAGGAGGTCCACACCAGGACACATAGTAATTAAAATGGCAAAGAGTAGTTATAAAGAAAAAAATAATCTTAAAAACTGCAAGAGAGAGAAGATGACAGTTACATACGAGGGAAACACCAAAGGCTATGAGTGGATTTTTCAGCAGAAACTTTGCAGGCCAGAGGTGGCATGTTATGCTCAAAGTACTGAATAGAAAAACCTGCAGCCAAGAATACTCTACCCATCAAAGCTACCATTCAGAATAGAAGGAGGGATTTTTTTTTTCAGACAAACAAAAATTAAAGGAGTTGATGACCACTAAACCAGCCCTCCAAGAAATACAAAAGTGGACTCTGGGTAGAAAGGAAAGACCATAAATGAGAGTATGAAAAATAAGTGTATCTGTAAAAATCAGTCAAAGGATTAACAAAATAAAAAGATGCAAAAATATGACACAATACACCTAAAACATAGGGGAGGGGGAGAGGAGTAAAGAACGGGTTCAAACTTGAGTGATCATCAACGTAATGCAGACTGGTATACAGAGAATATGTTACACAAACCTAATGGTAACTACAAATAAAACACCAGTAATATATAAGAATAAAAAGAATTTAAGTATATCATTAAAAAAAAAAAACAGCAAACCATGAAAGACAGTAAGAGAAGGATCAGAGAAAAGCTATAGAAATGACCACAAAACAGGTAACAAAATAGCAATTAGTATGTACCTATCAATAATTACTTTGAATGTAAATGAACTAAATGCTCCAAAAGACATAGGGTGACAGAGCAGATTAAAAGGAAAAAAAGAAAAAACAAGATCCAGGGTGCCTGTATGACACAGTCAGTTGAGTGTCTGACTCTTGGTTTCAACTCAGGTTGTAATCTTGGGGTTGTGGGGCCAAGCCTTTATTGGGCTCTGCACTCAGTGCAGAGTCTGCTGGAAATTGTTTCTCTCTCCCTCTCCCTCTGCTCCTTCCCTGCTCATGTATGCTATCTCTCTCTCTCTCTCTTCACAATAAATAAATAAAATCTTTTAAAAAAAACAAAAAACCCCACAAGATCCATTTATATGCTGCCTATAAGGGATTCATTTCAGACCTAAACGCAACTGCAGATTGAAAGTGAGGGGATGGGGAAATATTTATCATGCAAATGGGTGTCAAAAGAAAGCCAAAATAGCCACACTTACATTGGACAAACTAGACTTTATTTTATTTTTTTAAATAATAACTTTATTTTTTATTGGTGTTCAATTTGCCAACATACAGAATCACACCCAGTGCAAACTAGACTTTAAAACAAAGACTGTGGGCAGCCTGGGTGGCTCAGCGGTTTGGCGCCTGCCTTTGACCCAGGGTGTGATCCTGGAGACCTGGGATCAAGTCCCACATCGGGCTCCCTGCATGGAGCCTGCTTCTCCCTATGCCTGTGTTTCTGCTTCTCTCTCTCTCTCTGTGTCTCTCATGAATGAATAAATAAAAATCTTTTTTTTTGTATTTGTTTTTAACATATTGAGATCAGGCCCACTTTTTTTTTATAAATTTATTTTTTATTGGTGTTCAATTTGCCAACATATAGAATAACACCCGTTATTCTCATCCCGTCAAGTGCCCACCTCAGTGCCCGTGAATAAATAAAAATCTTTAAAAAAATAAAAAATAAAACAAAGACTGTAATGAGAGACAAAAAAGGATACTATGTAATAACAAAGGGGACAATCCAACAAGAAGATATAACAATTATAAATATTTATGCATCCAACATAACAGCACTCAAATACATAAAAACAGTTCATAAGAAACATAAAGGAACTAATTGGTAGTAATATACTAATAGTAGGGGGCTTTAACACCCTTTTTACATCAATGTACAGATCATTCAAACAGAAAGTCAACAGGGATTGAATGACACATTGCATCAGATGGATTTAACAGATATATTCAGAACATTTCATTCTAAAACAGAATATACATACTTTTCAAGTGCACATAAAACATTCCTTAGAATAGAACACATATTAGGCCACAAGTTCACCAAATGAAAAAGATTGAGTCATACCATGCATCTTTTCTGACCATAATGCTATAAAACTAGAAATCAACCACAAGAAAAAAATTGGAAAGACCACAAATACACGGAGGTTAAACAATATGCTATTAAATAATGAATGGGTCAACCAAGAAATCAAAGAATACAATTAAACCACAAAAACAATTAAAATGAAAACACAGTGATCCAAAATCTTTGGGATGAAGCTCAAGTCTTTCTAAGAGGAAAATTTATATTGTTACAGGCCTCCCTCAAGAAGCAAGAAAAATCTCAAACAACCTAACCCTATACCTAAAGGAGCTAGAAAAAGAATAACAAAACCCCAAATCAGCAGAAGGAAAAATATATTAAAGATTAGCACAGAAATAAATGAAATAGAAACTAAAAAATTAACAGATCAATGAAACCAGGAGATGATTCTTCAAAAAAAAAAAAATCAACAAGATTGATAAACCTATAGCAAGATTCATCAAGAAAAAAAAGAGGGCTCAAATAAACAAACTCACAAACGAGAGAGTAGAAGTAATAACCAATCCTGCAGAATTACAAAGAATTATAAGAGAATATTATGAAAAATTATATGCCAACAAATTGTACAACCTAGAAGAAATCGATAAATCCCTAAAAACATATATCCCACAAAAACTGAAACAGGAAAAAATAGAAAACTGGAACAGACTAACTACTAGCAAGGAAATTGAATTAGTAATTTAAAAAACTCCCAACAATTTCCAGAAACTGATGGCTTTACAGGTGAATTCTAGAAGGATGCTGCCCTCTTGACACTTATTTACCATAGTACTGGAAGTCCTACCCATGGCAATTAGACAAGAAAAATGAATAAAAGGCATCCAAAATGATATGGGAAAAGGAAAATTTGCACTATTTGCAGAGAGAAAACCTGAAATACTCCACCAAAATAATTACTAGAATTATCAGAACTAATCGATGAATTCAGTAAAGTCTTAGGAGACAAAAATCAATGTACAGAAATCTGTTGCATTTCTGTATACTAAATAATGAAGCTACAGAAAGAAAAATTAAGAAAAAGATCCATTTACAATTGCATCAAAAATAATAAAACATCCAGAAATAAACTTAATCAATGAGGTGAAAGATCTACAAAAATTGATGAGATGAAAACTACAAAAATTGATGAAGATGGCACAAAGAAATGGAATGGCATTCAATGCTCATGAATTGGACAAACAATATTTTAGCAAACATTGTCAAAATGTCCCTACTACTCAAAGCAATCTATAGATTTAATGCAATCCCTTCAGTAAAATAGCAGAATTTTTCACAGAACTAGAACAAACAATCCTAAAATTTGTATGGAGCCAAAGAAGACCCTGAATAGCCAAAGTAATCCTGAAAAAGAAAAAGCAAATCTGGGTGTATCACAATTCCAGACTTCAAGTTCAATTACAAAGCTATAGTAAAAATAGATACATAGATCAGAACAGAACAGAAAACTCAGAAATAAACCCACAACTATATGATCAATTAATCTTTGACAAAGCAGAAAAGAATATGCAATGGGCTGGGATAACTGGTCAGCTACATACAGAAGGATGAATCTGGACCATTTTTTTACACTACACGCAAAAACAAATTCAAAATGGATGAAAGACCTAAATGTGAGACTTGAAACCATAAAAATCCTAGAAGAAAACAGAGGCAGTCATTTCTCTGACATCAGCCATAGCAGCATCTTTCTAGATATGTCTTCTGAGGCAAGGGAAATAAAAGCAAAAATAAACTATTGGGACTATATGAAAACAGAAAACTTCTGTACAGCCAAGGAAACAATAAAACTAAAAGGCAACCTATGGAATGGGAGAAGATATTTGCAAATGACATATCTGATAAAGAGTTAGTACCCCAAATCTATAAAGAACCAATACAGCAAAAAGCCCAGAAAACAATTACAAGATGGGCAGAAGACATGAACATACATTTTTCCAAAGAAGACATACAGATGGCCAACAGGTACATGAAAAGATGCTCAACATCACTCATCATCGGGGAAATGCAAAAAGCCACAATGAGACAGCACCTCACACCTGTCAGAATGGCTAAAAGAAAAAATAGAAAACACAAAAAGTGTTGGTGAGGATGTGGAGGAAGGGGAACCCTCACACACCGTTGGCAGGAGTGCAAGCTGGAACAGCCACTGTGAAAGACAGTATGGAGGGAGATTCCTCCAAAAGTTAAAAATAGAGCTAACCTACAGTCCAGCAATCACACTACTGGGTATTTACCCAGAAAATACAAACACACTAATTCAAAGGGATATATGCACCCTGTGTTTATTGCAGCATTATTTACAATAGCCAAGTTATGGAAGCAGCCCAAGTGTCCATAGATAGGTGAATTGATAAAGATGTGGTATATATATGTATATCATACAATGGAATATTATTCAGCCATAAAATGAATGAAATCTTGCCATTTGCAACAACCCGGATGGAACTAGATAGTATAATGGTAAGTGAAATAAGCCAGAGAAAGGCAAATATATTATTTCACTCATGTGGTATTTAAGAAACAAATGAACACAGGAAAAAAAAAAAAAAACAAGACAAATCAAGAAACAAGATTTGTCTTAACTATAGAGAGCAGATGGTTACCTGAGAAGAGGTGGGTGGGGGAATGGGGGAAATAAGTAAAGGGGATTAAGGGTACACCTATCTTGATGAGCGCTGAGTAATATGTAGAACTGCTGAATCCCTATGTTCTATACCTGAACTGCTGAATCCCTATGTTCTATACCTGTCTGTCAACTATACTGGAGTTGAATAAAAAGCAAACCCAAACCAGATGAATAAATCGATGGAACAAAATAGCATTCCCAGAAATAAGCCCGTGCATGTACAATCAATTAATTTACAAATGAGCCAGGAATATACCATGGGGAATGGACAGTCTCTCCAACAAATGGTGCTGGGGAAACTGGACCACTCTTATAAAATACACAAAAATCAACTCATAAGTGGATTAAAGACTTGAGCATAAGACCTGAAGTCATAAAATTGCAAGAGGAAAACGAAGACAGTAAGTTCCTTGGGCAGGGGAGGAGGGGATGTGTTGACACCAAAAGCAAAAGTAACAAAAGCAAATATAAACAATTGGAACTACTCCAAAATAAAAAGCTTCTGCACAGCAAAGGAAACAGCCAAGTAAAAAGGCAACGTATTGGATGGAAGAAAAATATCTGCAAATCATAGATCTGACAAGGGGTTAATATCCAAAATGCATAAAGAGCTCCTATAATTCAATTACAAACAAACAAGCTGATTAAAAACTGGGCAGAGGCTCTGAATAGTCCTTTTTCCAGTGACGACATACAGGTACATGAAAAGGTTCTTGACGTCATTAGCCATCAGGGAAACACAAATCAAAACCCCTATGTGATACCACTTCAAGCCTGTTAAAATAAGTGTTATTAAAGACAGGAAAACACAAGCATTGGTGCAGATGTGGAGAAAGGGAACCCTGTGCGCTGTTGGATCAGTCACTCTGGAAAACAGTACGGAGGTTCCTCAAAACATAAAAAATAGATTTACCGTATGATCCAGCAATTCCATTTCTGGGCATTTATACAAAGGACGTGAAAACCCTAACTCATGATGGGGTATTTTCTTCCAATATAAGGCGGTTCCATCTACATGGGTAACCTGGGTTAGCACTTGCTACATCAGCACTTGTCGCTTCACCTGGCACACCTACATTTGGGAGGTGGGTTCTTTCCTGAAACCGTATCAACCAACCTCTGCTGGGTTTTCTTCTGCAGCGTCCTCACGTCCAGCCTTCGTGGAGTTGAAGAGAGTTCAGGCCTTGCTCTGGATGAGGCTTTGGCTTACGGGAATATTGTGGCTGGTTTGCTTTTCCATCTAGACCTCTGCAACCTTATTATCAACAATAAAGGCTGTTTGCTTTCTTATCATGTGTGTGTTTGCTGGGGTAGCACTTTCAGTTTCCTTCAAGAACTTTTCCTCTGCATTCACAACTTGGCTAATTGTTTTGTACAAGAGGCCTAGGTGTTTTGGTTTTTTAAAATTCATTTTATTTGAGAGCTTGAGCACAAGTGGGGGCGTGTGTGCAGAGGGAGAGACAGACTTCCTGCTGAGCTAGGAGCCCCCAGGACCCTAAGATCATGGCCTGAGCTGAAAGCAGACCCTAAACCTACTCAGCCACCGGGGCACCCCTAGCTTTTGATTTAAAGTGAGATGTGGGGGACTCTTCCTTTCACTTGTACACATAGAGGCCATTATAGGGTTATTGATTGGCCTGATTTCAATATTATTGTATCTCAGGGAATAGAGAGGCCTGAGGAGAGGGAGAGTGATGAACACACACATTTATCAAGTAAGTTTGAGGTCTTAGGTGGCTGTGGTTTATGGCGCACCCAAACAATTAGAACGGTAACATCAAAGATTATTGATCACAGGTCACACCATTACTAACACTGGAAATGATGTGAAATGCTGCAAAAATTACCAAGGAGGACGCCAAGACACAAAGTGAGCAAATGCTCTTGGAAAAATGGCACCGATAGGCTTGATTAAGGCACAAATCTTCAATTTGTTAAGAAAAAAAAAATCTGCAAAGTGCAATAAAGTGAAATGCAATAAAAGAGAATTAATGCAGAAACATTTTTACTATTTAGACATTTTCAGAACTTTATTGCAACTTGGTGGAAAATGAACTTAGATCCTATAGATTACAAGTTCCAGACTTAAAGTCTCAACAGCAGAACAGAACAAAAAAAAGAGTATGTTCTGGCTTTTGGTGGAGAAATACATCCTGACTATCTGAGAGTGAGGAAACACTCTCGGAGTATGTATTTCTGAATATATAAGAACTTAAAACTCTTCTGAATATTGAGATCAAACAACGGAATGGAGAAAACCTTACCAAATAAGCTAATTAGGAAATATCTGCTCTCTCATGTTTGAGAAATACACACATGTCTATATATAGACATAAATACATTTATAAATATGTGGTTTATAAAAATATAGGGTGTATACAAACGTACATTCTATACTGAGATCCAGATGAAACTTTGTCAAGGAAGAAAAATCAAAGAAAATACGAAGGTAGGACACCAGCATTGTCATAGGAAAAAATAACACCCCACAGCAACCAGATTTTTAAAATGTGCATTTAATACAGAATGCAAGAAACTTGCAAGAAAAATGCAAGAGCCTCATTTTGGTCAACAAGTGGCAATGAGGGTGCGAACCCACACTGCTAAGCGGCTTGAAGTGTCATTTCAGGCCTGGGGTTGGGACTCCCCAGGCACTTTGGTCAGAGGGAGTTCAAACTCCCGCTGGATGCAGTGCCCGCGGTCTAGACCGGAGGAAAAGATCCGAGTCGTCCAGGGGAGGGAGGTCAATCCTTCTGCGCCCTACTGGTCCTCAGGTATATCCGCCCCAGGTAAATCCCGCTGATGCCCCTTAGGGCAGCGCAAACTAACTTCTGCGTGGAGTCTCCGGGTCAGGGCGGCCCGAGAAACCCGGTGACCAGGCCACCAGCAACTTCGACAGACTTCAGCCTTCCAAGCCGGGCGACCGGCTTTTCAAAAGCAAAACAGGCTACACCTCACTTACTCGGTGGCTCCCCCGCCCCGCCCAGCCCCGGACTTAATCGGAAGGCGGTGCTTCAGTCCCGGGGCGGGCCTCGGGGGGGAGGGAGCGCCGGCTCCGCCCGACACAGGGGACCCGGGGGAAGGGGGCGGGGAGCTCGAGCGCCACGGGACCCCGCCTGGCCGGGCACCGCGCCCAGCAGCTCCGCGGCGACCCCCCCCCCCACCCCCGGCCCAGCCCGGGGCTGCAGCGGGACCCCGCCTGTCCGTGCACCGCGCCCAGCAGCTCCGCGGCGACCGCCCCCCCCACCCCCGGCCCGGCCCGGAGCTGCAGCGGGACCCCGCCTGGCCGTGCTCCGCGGCGCCCCCCCACCCCCAGCCCGGGGCTGCAGCGGGACCCCGCCTGGCCGTGCACCGCGCCCAGCAGCTCCGCGGCGACCCCCCCACCCCCACCCCGCCCGGCCCGGCCCGGAGCTGCAGCGGGACCCCGCCTGGCCGTGCTCCGCGGCGCCCCCCCACCCCCAGCCCGGGGCTGCAGCGGGACCCCGCCTGTCCGTGCACCGCGCCGGCGCCCTCCCGCCCCCACCCTCCAGCCCACAGCGCCCGGCCGGGTCGGGAGCTCCAACGTGGCTCGCAGTGCGCACGGCTCCGGGCCCCGGCGCGGCGGAACTACAACTCCCGGGTGCCCTCGGGCGCCCGCCCCGCCCCCCGCCCGCGGAGCCCCGCCCAGGTCGCGGGCGCCCGAGTCTCGGGGTGTGCGGGCGCGCGGCAGCAGCGGGAGGGCGGCATGGAGCCCCGCACCGCGGACGGCTGTTTCCTGGGCGACGTGGGTAGGTGCGGGCGCGGGGGGCGCGGGGGCGCCGGGAGCGGGGGGGGGGTGGTGGCGGGAGCGGGGGCCGCGCTGCCCCCGGGCGGGCAGGTGCGTCTGAGGACACGCGCGCGGCCGCGGGGACGCGCTGCCCCAGGGCGCGGGCGGGGGCGTCGGGGCGGGCGGAGGTCGGGGACCCGCCGGGTGCCTGCGAGCATCTCGGGCTCCCAGCCCCCGGCCGGCGCGTTGCAGGGCTCGTCGCGGTGGTGGCGCGCCAGGCGCGGGACATCCCAGCCGCAGACGCACCTGCGCACCAAGCACCTTGGGGAGGGCCGGGCAGGTCGCGGCCAGGCTCAGCGCCCAGAGGTGCTCGGTGAGGGAGCCGCAACGTCTTCCAGCGGCCTGCGGGGTCGGGGCGCACCGTCACTAGCATCCTACAGGTACACCCGGCCAGGACCCAAGGCATGCGCTCCGGGAGGAGGGGGTGCCCTTGTGACAGGTCACCCTGTGTGTTTAAGAAAAAAAAAAAAAAAAGTCCATCTAGGTTCTTCCCTGCATCTTGCTTCTAATATTCTGGCTACGGAAGAATAAAATAAATTCGAGGGCAAAGGGACATTCTCTGGGGGAAGCAAACATCCCTGCCCATGAACTAATACTACAGACGACACGTGCCCAGAACGCACTTTGAAAACCTGGAAGAAAAAAAAAAATCTAAAGTACTTTTACACTGGTTAAAAACAGCAGTGCCAATAACGCTGAGGAGTCTTAGGAGTACGTTTGGTCTGAGAGGGATTACTGTCTTAGCAAGGCAGGTATTGGAGTTGATCTTGCAAAACAGCCACCGTCAACAAGATCAAAGGCGTTGAATAAGTGTCTGGTGTTAGCTGGCCTTCCACCCTGGGCACGCACAAGACTTGGACCTCAGCACGATCTGCGTTTGGTTCAGTTAAATAAGTGATGAACAGCTAACCAGGGTGGCCTAGGCACAGTTTCCTTATTTTTGTTCACACACAATGCTTAATAACACAGCATTTACTTCTGAGCGTTTTTGTTTTCGCCTGGTTTAGGGAATCTTGAAGAGAAAAGCACGCTCCATCAATGGATTTACAGCTTCTGAGGCTCGTGGATGTTTTTGACACTCATTCTTTTATTTCCTCTAAAAAAATATGTCCCGATGCTTTTCTTTTCAACACTAATGAATCCGCTGAATGTATTGAACCTGGAAGCCTGCTATCCCAGCAGAAGCAGAGGCCCACTGTAGGAACTGGTAACCCATTTTAACATTCAGATCTGAAAGTCTAGATGCATGGTATATTTCAAAGCATTAGATTTTCCATTTTTTCAATAGAACACCTCACAGAGGTAAAGAGTGTGCTTATTATGGCCATATTGTAAGGCTCTGCAGACAATTTAGGGCAAGTCACCTCCTAAGTGAATCCAGAATTCGTAACTCAGCAAATGTAATACAGGTTGTAGCGGACCCAAGGTAAGTGCCCATTTGCACAGTTGAAAACGTGATCCCACATTTAGGATCTGGACCCAAGAGTTGTACCTGAGAGGCTAGCAGAAGACGACAAAGGGTACCTTGAGGACTAGGGTGCTCTAAGCCAGGTGAGCCAGTTTTCTTCAGTCATCCTTGGCCAGGAACTCCAAACACAGCCCACTACTGTCTGGGGTATTCAGAGGGTGAGATGGAAAGAGAAAGGAGAGTGTTTCTGGGACCACCGTAAGAGCCTGGAGCTGCTAAGTTATATGCCAGCACTAGCCGCGAACCCTGGGGCAGCTATGGACAGTCCTTATTGAGTTCATGCAACTAGAAAGAAGCAAGGCTGAGGTTTAAACCCAGGTTGATTTTTTTCTGGGTTGCTTGTTTGACGCTAAAAGGCTCACGCCCTTCCCATAAAATACATTAATCTCTAATCAGTTGGTAAGGTTGAGTGTTTTCTCTGAGCAGTTAAGTCTCAAGAGTGGGCTTAAAATATTCAGTAAACTGTGTTGGAAACATTCGCGTGCTCACCTAGGCTTTGTTGTTCACTTATGAACACAGGAAGAGTAGATTTAGCATAATTCTTAAGGGCCTTAGGATTTTTGAAATGTTCAGTGACCATTGGCTTCAACTTAAAGTCTCCAGCTTAACAGCTCACGAGAGAGCCTGTCTGTCCCCTGAAGCCAGGCTTTGACTTCTCTCTAGCTGTGAAAGTCCTAGATGGCATCTTCTTCCCATAGAAGGCTGTTTCATCCACACTGATAATGTTTGGTGTAGCCACCATTAATTTTCTTAGCTAGATCTTCTGGACCGCCTGCTGCTTCCCCTTGCACCTTTGTTTTGGAGGTGGCTCCTTTCCTTAAACCTCACAATCCAACCTCTGCTGGCTTCCAGTTTTTCTTCTACAGCTTCCTCACCTTTCATGGAATGGAAGAGAGTTAGGGCCTTACCCTAGATCGGGCTTTGGCTTAAGGCAGTGTTGTGGCTGGTTTGATCTTCTCTCCAGACCACCTAAACTTTCTCCATATCAGCAGTAAGGCTGTTTCATCTTATGAATGTGTTCACTGGAGTAGCACTTTTAATTTCCTTCAGGAACTTTCTTTGCATTCACAACTTGGCTGTTTGGTGCAAGAGGCCTAGCTTTCAGCTGGTGTTAGCTTTCCACATGCCTTCTTTTCCGAGCTTAATCATTTCTAGTTTTTTTTTTTTTTTTTTTTTTTTAAAGATTTTAGAGTGAATCTATGTGAGTGGAGGAGGCTGCAGAAGGGTAGGTGAGAAGGAGAGAGAATCTCAAGCAGACTTGGTGCTGAGCAGGGAGCCTGCAGTGGGGCTGATCTCACAACTCTGAGGTCGTGACCTTCACTGGTATCAAGAGTCGGATGCTGAACTGACTGAGCCACCCAGGCGCCCCTCATTTCTAGTTTTTTTTTTGTTTTGGTTTTTTTTTTTTTTTTAATTTTTATTTATTTATGATAGTCACACAGAGAGAGAGAGGCAGAGACACAGGCAGAGGGAGAAGCAGGCTCCATGCACCGGGAGCCTGACATGGGATTCGATCCCGGGTCTCCAGGATCGCACCCTGGGCCAAAGGCAGGCGCCAAACCGCTGCGCCACCCAGGGATCCCTTTTTGGTATTTTTTTATTGGAGTTCGATTTGCCAACATATGGTGTAACACCCAGTGCTCATCCCATCAGGTGCCCCCCCTCAGTGCCCGTCACCCAGTTACCCCGACCCCTCGCCCACCTCCCCTTCCACTGCCCCTTGTTCGTTTCCCAGAGTTTCATTTCTAGCTTTTGATTTGAAGTGAGAAATTGGGGGGGGGGGGACTCTTCCTTTCGCTTGAACACATAGAGGCCATCATGGGGCTATTAACTGGTCTTAATTTCAATGTTGTGGGCTTAGGGAATGGGGAGGCCCGAAGAGAGGGAGACTGGGTAACAGCGGGTTGGTGAAATCAGAACACACACATTTGCCGATTCAGTTCACCATCTTATGTGGGTGTAGTTTGTGGCACCTGCAGACGGAGACCATCCGAGGTGATTGATCGATCACTGGAACAGATGTAATAGTTGGGAATATTGCAAGAATTACCAAAGCATGACAGACACAAAGTGAAGCAAACACCGTTGGAAAAATTGCAACACAGAATTGCCACAGGCCTTCAACTCGTAAAAAAAAAAAAAAAAAAAAAAAAAAAAAAAAAAAAAAAAAAAAAAAAAAAAAAAGGCAAAAAACCCCAAAAAACAAATTATCTGCAAAGTGTAAGACATCGAAGGCTCCCTGGCCTTCCTGAGCTGCCTCTCCCTTTTTGCTGCAAGATTCAGGGCCTCACACCCTGTTTTCCTCTTTGTAGGGTTGCAACCCTTCACACTACTCCATTGGGTTTTCCTTCTTTCGGACCAAATTTACAGTGAAGGCCACTGTTCACTAACCCCCAAGACAGGCATGCCAGGGACAGGTGATTACTACTGGGGAAGCAAGTCCCCTTCCTTTTTTTTTTTTTTTTTTTTTTGCAAGTCCCCTTCCCAAGGCAGTATATAGAAAGCCCCACAAGCTCGGCTCTTATATTTTGTGAGAATTGAATCTTCCTGAGTTTCAGCTCTCCTTTTGCCTCTACCCCTCCCTCCCACCCCACATATGATCAGGTCCCTGTTTACTAAGAGCCACCATTTGGCGAGCACTTTGTGCCAGGCCTCACACTAAGTGCTTTTGCTTACTTTAGCTCACTTTACAGTTTATTCAGTGGTGGATTATGAAAATTATCAACAGCCCGATTTGTAGGTGAAGAAACACTCGGGGGGGGGGGGGGGGGCAAAGTCCTGCAGAAGCTAATGAGTGGCCAAGTTTCAGATGCGGCAGCAGAGAGCTCTCGGCCCCGTACTTTCCTGCCCCACGGTGGAGGCACTGGGCCAGCTTCGTAGACGGCCATCAGCACGTAAATGAGGAAGTTCTCCCTTGGCGGAGGAGAGCAAGTCACCCCACTTGGGGTCTGTAGGAGTGCTCCGGCAAGATTTGTGGATGGACTGGTGGGTTAGGTGGTTTTCTAGGGGAATGTAATAAGACGTGTAATGTGATAAAAGACAAGTGCTATTATGAAGAGGAATGGGATCTTGCCTTTGAAGTAGGGGGCGTGATAATAAGGGTGGGTCAGTATTAACCCAGCATTGCCATTTAGGACTTTTTTTTTTAAGCCTAGTGCCTGGAAGATGCCACTGTATCTTAGGTAATGGACACTGAGAAAACATAGCTGTAGTGTGTGCATTCAGGTAGGTCAGTCTCGGGCTAGTTTGTGTGCTTTTGTCTGCATTTGACCCAGACAAGAACCCTCCTCACATAGTAGGGGGCCCAACCGGAAGCTGGGCACCAGGCCCCACGTGACCTTGGGCTTACTATATTCAAGGCTTTGGTGCTCAGCCCCGGCGTTCTTGTAGGCTCCAAGCTCAGGCAGGTGGCTGGAGGGCTAAGCAATTCTGTGATCATGTCTAGGCAGTATCCAGGCGAAGCAGGGAGATGGTCTTCTCCTGGAAGTCCTTGGGACAGAGGGGAGTTTTGAAGCTGTGAAACCACTCACACGCTCTCCTTCCTTTCTTGGGAACTACAGTTGGGTCAGGTGTCCTGACAGGAGTGAGGATTACTGTGATTAACTTAGAGCACTCCTCTGGGCGTGGAACGGATGCTTCTGGGAACCGACCTATGTGGCCATTAGTCTGTTCTCCAGTGTGGCAGGTAGCAGGCAAACAGGTGATGACCACGGTCTGGTGGGAACACACAAGCAGGCGGGTGGGCCATGGGAGCACAGACAAGATGCTGACCCAGATAGGGGCAGAGGTGGGGCAAGTCCTCCTGGAGAGAGCCATCTTTGGATTGCAGTGTGGAAAGATACAACTAGAATTTATGTAGGGTGAGTGAGAAGAGGTAGGAATGGGGTGAGGAGTTTGAGGGGGAGAGGGGGCTTTATTCACAGGGAGAAGTACTGTCTCGGCCAGTGGCTCTCAAAGTGTGGTCCCCAGACCATCAGCATCACATGGGAACCTATTAGGGAATTCACATTCTCAGGACCAAGACCTGTTGACTCTGGATGCTGGGGTAGGGCTCAGCCATCTGTTCTCAGGCCCTCCCCCCGCTGTTGCTGCCCCGGCGTGAGTGCCACTGGTTAAAGGTATGGGGAGGCCAGAGCGCCACTTTTATGTACCTCATTTCTAGAGCTGAAGAGTGATGGGAAGCGGTGAGCTAGTGTGTGAGAGAGAATTTTACTTCCTATTGGGATCAGAGTAGTGCCTTTACTAATCACAAATTTGTTGAATGGGTCCTTTGAGGTTGATTGCAAAAAGTTATAGTCAATTTGAGATGAAGGAAAAGAAAGCCATTTACCAAACTCATGAGAGCTCTAAGTACTAAGAGAAAATCTATAGCTGTAAATGTCCGTATGAAGAAATAGCTCAAATGAACATCTTGCTTCAGATACCGCAAAAAGAAAACTAAAGCCAGAGAAAGCAGAAGGGAAGAAATAATATAGACAGGAAATCCATGAAATAGAGAATAGAAAAACAACATAGGAAAAAAAAAAAAAAAAACAAAACCAAAAGTTGGTTCTTTGGAAAGGTCAACAAAATTGACAAACCTTTAGGCTAAACTAATCAAGGAAGAAGATGCAAATTATGAAAAATCAAGAATGAAAGAGGGTCGTGACTCTGGTCCTTATAGAAAGGAGGACCACAAAGGGACGCTTTGAACAGTGGGGTCTCAGCCTGCCGGGGCTGCGGTGACAAGACGGCGCACACTGGGCAGCCTGTACCACGCACACTAGCTTTCTCACAGCTCTGGAGGCTGGAAAAGTCCAAGATCAGGGGGTCAGCAGGGTTGCTTTCTCCTGAGGCTTCTCCTCCCCTTAGCTTACAGATGGCCACCTTCTCACTGTGACCTCACGTGGGCTTGCCTCTGGTCACACACACTCCAGGTGTGTGTCCTGATCTTTTAAAGATTTTACACACGAGTGGGGTGAGGTGCAGAGGGAGCAGACTCCCCGCTGAGCAGGGAGCCTGACATGGGACTCGATCCCAGGTCCCTGAGATCATGACCTGAGCCCTAAGCAGACGCTTCACCCACTCAGCCACCCAGGGACCCCTGTGTTTTAATCTCTTATAAAGACCCCAGTTAGATGGGATTAGAGCCTACACCAATGGCCTTACCTAAATTACTTATGAAGAGGCACAGTCCCCAAATACAGCCACATTCTGAGGTTCTAGAGTTAGGGCTTCTGTTAGGAGTTTTGGGGGCACAGCTCAGTCCATAATAAGTTTTAGGCCAACGGATTAGATGATGTACATAAAGCAAACAAATTCCTATATACATACAAACCACCAATTGACTCAAAAAATAGGAACTCTGAGTAGACCTATAACAAAGAGATGGAATTAGTAATTAAAGTGTATAGCAGCAAAGGAAGCCCAGACCCAGAGGTCTTCACAGGTGAATTTGAGCCATCATTTAAAGATCAGATATCTGGGCGGCCCAGTGGTTGAGCATCTGCCTTTGGCTCAGGGTGTGATCCCAGAGTCCTGGGATCGAGTTCTGCATCGGGCTCCCCGCAGGGAGCCTGCTGCTCCCTCTGCCCATGTCTCTCCCTTTCTCTCTGTGTCTCTCAGGAATAAATAAAAATAAATAAAATCCTTAAAAAAAAATAAAGATTCCATACCAATTCTTTGTAAACCCTTCCAAAGATTAAAAGAATAATTTCCCAGCTCCTTCTAGGAAGCAGGTAGTATCTTGATGCTAAAACCAGACAAAAACATGAAGCATAAGACAAATAACTTAGGAATATAGACACAAAAGTCCTCAAAACACTAGCAAACTAAACATACCATGACCAAGAGGGTTTATCCTGGAAATGCATGGTTGGTTTAACACCTGGAAGTCCGTTAATGTAATATATTTCCACAGAATTAAGGAAAGCTGGCGCGATCATTGCAATGGACACAGAAGTGTCTAACAAAAACCCAGCACCACCTTGTGATTTAAAAAAAAAAAAAAACCTCAGCTAGAAAGGGAGGTGAGCTTCCCCCCCGCCCCCCCGACAAAGGCCACCTGTGGGAGACTCACAGCTGGAAGCATCGCTGAGGTTATGGTAGCCGAAACCGAGAGCCAGACGCCCAGCCAATGGAGCCATCCAGGCTCCCATCACCCTGGGGTTTTGAGGAGTGTCTGGACCAACTCCGTGAGCATATGTGGTGCCCCAGGCTTCAGAAAGGGTCCCCGGAAACCTATGACGTTCCCTTGGCCCGGAGGGCAGCGGCGTGGCCCCAGCACTGGGTCTGCCTTCTTTTCCAGGTTTCTGGGTGGAGCGCACCCCGGTGCACGAGGCCGCCCAGCGCGGCGAGGCCCTGCAGCTGCAGCGGCTGATCGAGAGCGGCGCCTGTGTCAACCAGGTCACCGTGGACTCCATCACGCCCCTGCACGCAGCCAGTCTGCAGGGCCAGGCGCAGTGTGTGCAGCTGCTGCTGGCTGCCGGGGCCCAGGTGGGTGCCATCTCGGGGTCCCCTGCACAGCGAGGACCAGCGTGGTTATGGCTCGGCTCCTGAGGGGCACTGGTGGCAGTTCTGGCGAGGGAGGGAAGGAGGGGCTGAGGGGGTGCCGTGCGCATCGGGCAGGCCGTGGGGGGTGCTGCTTGCATCCAGCAGCTAAGTGGGATGCTGGGAAACCAGCGCTCGGCCAGGGAGGGTGGGGGCGGTCACACAGAGCACAAGACTCTGGTGCCTTTTCCTTGGTGTAAGTGTGCCCGCCAGGGTGGACGTGGGGGCCCCAAGCAGTTCTGGCCGTGGGGAGCTGGCCTGACACCCGCAGCCCGAGGGCTCAGCTGGAACCAGTGTCCACCCGGGGCTGCACTGTCCACACTGCACCACCTACCCTCAAAGGCTTGCCCGGGACAGTGGCCCGGAAGAGCTGGAACATGCTTTCCTGCAGTCTGGGTGTATCTGGGGGCCGGGGCAGGTGGCAAGAGTGAAGCCGAGTTGACCCCGTCCCGAGAGAAGAGCTCCGCCCAGCCCCCTCCCGCAGCTTTCGGGCTAGCAGGGCACTCCCAGCCCTGGCCCAGCCTGGCACCCCGGCACCTACTCTCAAACTGGTGCTTCTAAGAGCCTTTGCAAAGATGAATGTGGATCGGGGGAGAAAGCGCGTGGCGTGGGCTCCCCCTCCGTCCTGACGCTCGTTCCTTCCTCCCCACCAGGTGGATGCCCGCAACATCGACGGCAGCACACCCCTGTGTGATGCCTGCGCCTCTGGCAGCATCGAGTGTGTGAAGCTGTTGCTCTCCTACGGGGCCAAGGTCAACCCACCCCTGTACACGGCATCCCCGCTGCACGAGGCCTGCATGAGCGGTGAGTCCGTGCAAGCAAGCAGTGTAGACGGGAAGCCATGGGCCGGCTAAGGAGCGCTCCCTGTCTGCTTCTGGCTCTTGCTCACCTGCCGTGTGGTCCTCAGCTTTTCCTTCTGAAGATGCTTTTCACCCAGGAGTAGGGTGCCATGGTTTCTAGGATAGGATCTGTTTCTCAGCTGCGTCCTCCAGAGCCCTCAGATACTAAGTCCCTCTACCCTGCCGCGGTTCCCTCAGCCTTCACGGTCTTGTGCCCTGTGGGCCCCTGTTCTAGTTGGGAGAGGGGACCCAACATGTGCCCGAGGACAGGTGCTCTCGGGAGGAAGCGCTCATCCAGGAGGCTTGGAATAGGTGGGATTTCAACTGCCCCGCAAGAATGGGTAGGTTTCAGATGGTGGGAGGGTAAGAGGAAGGTCCTGCATGCACAGAGAAAGTGACCTGTCCAGGCTCGCTGGACCAGAAGTTCCCAGTGGAGGGGCAGCAGGTAAGGCCAGAAATTTAGGGCAAGACCGGCAGGTGGGAAATCTTTGAATGAGGGACTAAGGAGCTTGGATTCTACTCCTTAGAGCAAAGGTTGCAAGCTTGTGGTCAGTATTTTGATTGGCAGTCACCGTGCTGGTCCTGGTTGTGGGGGTGTGGGTGCATATGCTCTTCCACGGCTCCCCTCAGGGCCTCTGCTCTCTGCTGCCTCCCACCCCACTTCCCAGGGAGGTCATCTTCTGTTACCTGGATCTAGTGCGGAGACCACGCCACCTCCATCCAGGTCAAATGCACATCGTACGATTCCAAGGACGCTTTATGAAATCCAGGACCCTATGTATGATCGTGTGGCTGATCCACACACTCCTCAGAATCCTTGGGTGGGTGATCCCCATGGCCTGAGGGTGGAGGCCACGGTCTTTGGGATGGCACGTAAGGGGCAGTGACCTGGGCCTTGCTCCGGGGAGCTCTCCTCGCCCTCTCCCACCCCTGGCCCCACAGAGACCCGCCTCCAGTCCCACCTGTAGCTGCTCAGTGCTCCTGCCCTTTCTCACCTGCGTCTCTGCATCGGTTCTTCTCTGCCTGAAATCCCACCTGTGCAGATGGAGGACTAGGACCGGAGTGATCTGCTGAGATGTTACACGCTCCACCCTGCTAATATACAGTCCTCTGGTGCTCTCTCTGGGCTGCTAAGTGTCTGGAAGTCTCTGGTCATTAGTTTGTCCTTCCTTGTGGAGGGCGGTAGGGACACCTTTGGAAATGTATGTCCTGCTCTTAGGCCAGTAGCCGCGAGGGTGGAGGGGTGGGGCG
This sequence comes from Canis lupus dingo, assembly GCF_003254725.2. NCBI lineage: Eukaryota > Metazoa > Chordata > Mammalia > Carnivora > Canidae > Canis > Canis lupus. Next base: position 28,837,142 of record NC_064244.1, read on the forward strand.
AGGGGAGAGCTTTTCTTGTATCTGCTTAATTGCCGTAAGCTCAAAATAACCCTTAAGCTAAAGTAGCCTATTTGGGGGGTGGCGTAGTCTGCTTCTCTTGGATAGAGGGGTGCAAGGGGTGGTATGATGTGGAGAGGGGCTGGGGCCATTGCAGTGATGCTAAGTGGGATGGATTCATTTAGAAAGCTTTGGGCAAAGGATGGGCAGGATTCAGCATGAAGGAGAGGAGAGCACGGGGTCAAAACGGACTCAGGAGTGACGCCACCAATGGAGACGGGTTTGCTAGGAACAGGTGTCCCCGGGGAGGGGAAGGAGGACCATGGTCGAGACATTCCCAAGGGCACAGCCTGCGGAGGGCTGTAGGCAGGGGGTGGATTTCAGGGCTAGAGGTGGAAGCTTGGCAGCTTCCAATGACGAAGCACGATTAAGTGAGGAGGGAGGATGCAGCCCGGGACAGAATGAAGCTCCACTCAAACCGCGTTCAAGATGCCGGGGACAAGGGCAGGGGTCTAGGATAAGCTTACGGAAGTTCATCCAGGAGCCTTGGACTCGGGCTGCCAGCAGCCTTACAAGATCCCCTCCAGGCTTGGCGTTCCTGACACAGCTTAGGAGACAACCCCGAGCGGGAGCACCTTCCTTCCTGCCCCAGAGCCGGAGCAGCAGGGAGCAGAGTCCGGCTCTTAGAGGTGGTGTCCCCAAACCTTTATGCTCTCCGCCAAGAGGGGCAGCTGTGCCACTCCCCGCCCCCCACCTCCAGGCAGGCTTGAACCCTGCAGGCTCAGAAGCGACAACCTTCTCTGGCTCCCTAGGGCCACATGGGATCGTCAACTGCCTTTAGTTGGGACGCAGCTCCGGCTCCCCTTTGGGCCTGGGGCTTACCTGTTCAGCTGCCACTCCTCTCAGGTCTTGTTCAGATGCACATGTTCATTCATGGTTCCCATCCTTTTCCGCTTGTTTTAAGGAAGTTCTGAATGTGTGAGGCTTCTGATTGACGTTGGGGCCAACCTGGAAGCACATGACTGCCACTTTGGGACCCCTCTTCATGTCGCCTGCGCCCGGGAGCACCTGGACTGCGTCAAAGTGCTGCTGAACGCAGGTGCGTTGGCATTTGCTGCTGTGCTGCTCAGGGCAGGTGCGTCGTGTTTATACCCATGCTGCCGAGCGCAGGCGTGTTGCCTTTATGCCCGAGCTGTTCAGGGCAGGTGTATTTATACCCGCTCTCCTCAATGCAGGTGTGTCCTGTTTCTACCTGCGCTTCTCAGTGCAGGTATATTGGTGTTCCTACCTGCCTGGCTCAATGCAGGTGTTTTGTTTACCTGCACTGTGTGCTGGCCATGAGCTGGGCGGTGGAATTGGACAGACCAGGTTCGAAGCTGGCTCTCCCACCTGCCAGCTGAGACCTCGGGCCTCCTTTCTATATCTACAAAAGTGGGGAAAATAAATCCTGTTTTGCAGGGTTGTTGGAAGGATTCATGATCACATTTTCGCAGGACCTGATGCTCAGTGAACACTAATCATTATTTTCAGTGGCCACGAGGACCATGCACAGCACCTGCGTAATTTCATTGGCATCCGAATCAGGAAGAGGTGGGGGTCCTTGGGAAAGGAGCCAGCAGCATTTGGAATCCAGGTGCTTGTCAGGTGTTCTGAAAAGGCTCAGGATAGGGAGGGTCCTAAGGCAGAAAACAAAACAAAACATAAAAGCAAAATAAAAAACAACCCAGTCCAGTGCAGGTTGGCTTCAGGACCTGTCTACCACAGAAGTTTTAAAATGGAGCCAAAGTGGGTGTTGGCAAGGAGCTTTCAACCCAATGTAAATATTTTGTTGGAAAATCTTAGCTCAGCCGTTCTGGGTGCAGCTCAGGATAAAAAATAAAACTGGCCGAGAATAGAAGGATGACGAGCTCGCTCCTGACCACGCTCGTTTGAGCGTCAGTTATATGTACTCTTATATTCGGAAGCCTCGTTCGCTTTCATAAGCCACTTTGATGTCTTTTCTGTGAAAGAGATTCCTTTTGTGTCCGGTTAGTCACTGGGGTAGTTTTATTTTGGGCGCAGCGATAAAACGTCTAGATGAGGAGCCATCGAAGGCCTTCCAGCCGGTCAGCGTTCCTGTCAGCCGGGGGTTATCTAGCTGCCCGACTGCTGAGCTTCTGAAATGGCAGTTTTCCAGCCACCAACTGTCCCCACAGTGCTGCTGTCCATGTGCTCCGACACCTCGTGCCCTTTTTTTTTTTTAAGTTCTCTGGTTGAAGCTGTTAGGGGAAAGGACCGAATCAGGGGCTTGCTTGAACCCCAACATCCTTTCTGCTTCGATTAGGATTTGTGGCACCCCACTGCAGGGCCGAGGGGACTTCTTGGTTCGGTGACTGGAAGGATTGGAAGGAGGCAGGTGTCAGGGTCCGTTTGCCCTGAGGGTTCAAGAGCATCGTCAAGCCATCACTGTCCCTGGGGTTTGTAGGTCTGGTGTCCACAGCGCTCGCTTGATCCTATGCCTGGTGCCCCTAACCTGCTTCAAGTGGCTGCATCAGGGTGGGGCTCACATCCAAACTCTTCTTTCCGAGGTTTTGGGTGTCTTCTCCGAAGAGGGGGAAACCACTTGTCCAGCTGTGTCCAGTACACTGAAGGGCCCCAGACTGGGTCCTGGGGTCAAACCTAATCCAGTCCCTTTGTCCAGGCTCGGCCACATCCGATTGGCTAGGTCCAGTTACTTGAACCAATTACTGGGGAGTTGGGGGTGGGCAGGGATTGTCCAACCAGGGCCCCTTCCCGGGGCTGGAGGCCAAGCCACCCCTTCCCCCCAGCCCTTCCCCATTGCCCCATTGCAAGCTCTGGGCTCAGGGGGGCAGGCTGGTCAGAGTGTGGGGGCCTTTCATACACCTGGGGGCTAGGATGAGGGATGACTCAAGTCCCCAGGGGAGGGCCCCTGCCCCTCTCTGCACCCTGCATCAGTGGTGACCCCACCACCAGGCCTCGGACAGCGCCTCCTTCCTAGATGACAGGGACTCTTGTCAAAGGAAACGTCTTGCACATACTGAAGAGTAGAGAGGAGGGCAGTGCCTGGGCTCAACGTGTGATTCTTCAGAGCTGGGGGTGTGCCGCAGACCCTGTGGGAAACCCGGGGAGCCCTGGAAAGCAGCCCCCCCAGCATGGGGCCCAGCTGGTGGCCCCCCTGGGTGGGCTTGGGGTGTCCCAGGCCCCGTGGGGGGCGGGGGAGGGGCTGGAGCAGGAAAGGTGGGGGGCAATCCCCCAAGGTCAGTGACTGTAGCAGTCGGAGGGTGTACAGTGCTGACTCTCAGCCTGGGTTCCCCAGGTGGTGGGGATGGGGTGGGGTGGCTGGGATGGGGTGGGGGGATCGTGCAGTGGGTGGGGAGGGGATGGGGGTAGGGTGGGGTCTGGCAAGGAGGCGGTGGGGGGCAGAGTGTGGGCAGGGGGTCCTGCAGTCGAGCAGGAGGGCAGGAGGGCAGGGTTCGGGCAGTGGGGGGAGGAGTGGGGGGGGGTCTTCCCACGGGGTGGCCCTTGTCGGCACATTGCGTCCACTTGGATCCTGTGATGCTTTGAAATCCAACTTTGACCCGTTTTTCTCTGAAGCATGAGGTTGAGAATTTTTAATGCCCAGATGCCTTCCTTCAGTTGTTTTGCTGGCTTCGTCTCTCCCCCTCCCCCGCCCTGCTCTCTTCACTCCCCCTCCCTCCTCTCCCCTCCCTCTCTCCTTCCCCCTCCCTCTCTCATCCCTCTTTCTGCGCCCCTGCCCCAGGTCAAGGCACATTATCATCCTCAGCCCCCACCTTCTCCCCTCTTCCTCTGTCCCCGTCCCCCCCAGCTCCCTGTTTTATTTATTTATTTTTAAAGATTTTATTTATCTATTCATTCATGAGAGACACACAGAGAGAGGCAGAGACCCAGGCAGAGGGAGAAGCAGGCTCCCTGCAGGGAGCCCCAGGTAGGACTTGATCCCAGGACTCCAGGGTCGCGCCCTGAGCTGAAGGCAGACGCTCAACCGCTGAGCCGCCCAGGTGTCCCCCCCCCCCCCAGCTCCCTGTTTTAATGTGCATATGTGCCCTTCATCTGTCTGCATTTTCTAAGATTCACCTGCCAGGTCAGGGCCTGTACTTTTAATTGACAGCCACGGTGTCACGTCACAGACTTTGCCCTGGTTGCTGGTTTTCCGCCCTGCCCTGTATTTTCAGGTCCCCCCCATGTACCCCTGTACCCCGTGTACTCAGGTCTGTGGCTCCCCCAGCTGCAGAGCTGCTAGGGCCCCTCCTGGTCTCCGTCTGGGTCACACCCAGTTCAGAGGAGCCAAGAGCATGTTTGGTACCCTGGGATGCCCCCTCCTGGGAAGAGTCACCTGCCTGTGTCTCCAGAAGCCCTAGTGAAGGGGGTGGAAGGGAGGTGTGAGCCTGAGAGCTGTTCCTACCCAGAGGTTTCCCCTTGAGGTGCCCGCTTCTCTCTTGCTAAATAGAGACAGTCCCTTTCCTTCCCACTTGGCAAGATTATTGCCACAATTAATGACCTTCGAGACCGCGACCTGCACCTTAGATTCTGTGCACGTTACGGTTTATTTCTCATCACCAGTGTGCGTCTAGCATTCACCCTCCCCTTCGTTCTATGACTGCGATGATAAGATTCTTGATTCATCGGGGCCGCTATGGGAAGAGCACCCCTGATGTGCTGGGGCCGTTAGATGGGGGAGGTCTTTTCTTTATTGCCTCTTAGTATTATTTTTGCAATGCACATCTGCTAAATTAAATACTTAGGTAATGGAGCCTTCTTCCTGAGGGATTTTTTTCCCCTGACCTGACTTGTGAGTTTTGGCTGCGGGCAGTGGAGAGAACTTTCCTGCGCTTGTGTTACCTTGTTGGGGTGCTCGCTGTGTTCTCAGGATCGGACAGTGACCCCCGTTATGGACACAGTTTTTATGTTATACTAGGGGATTGAAGCTATTTTAGGTCAGGGGCGCCTGGGGAGCTCCATGGGTTAAGCATCTGACTTTGGCTCAGATCATGTCCTGGGCTCAGCAGGGAGCCTGCTTGTCCCTTTCTCCCATCTTGGCTTTTGCTCTCTCTCAAATAAATCTTAAAAAAAAAAAACAAAAAACAAAACTATTTTGAGTCACCTGGTGGCTTAGTGGTTAAGCATCTGCCTTCAGCTCAGGGCATGATCCTGGAGACTCGGGATCGAGTCCCACGTCGGGCTCCCTACCCGGAGCCTGCTTCTCCCTCTGCCTGTGTCTCTGCTTCTCTCTCTTCTGTGTCTCTCATGAATAAATAAATAAAATCTTAAAAATTTTTTTTAAAAATTAAAACTATTTTAAGTCAGAAAGCAGAATTTCCAAATATTTTTGAGCACTGGGACAGGAAATCTAATAGCCTTACACCCCTTATTTCTTCTAAACTTATCATTACGTGGAGATATGTTGTAATCTGATTTCTTTTAACCCCACTTTGCTGATATTTTAGGACTGTGATTTGAATCTACTTGGACGGAAATAACTTCATTAATGCTGGACTATTTGCTTGGCTTCTTTAAAAACCTTATCCCCTATCCCCTTTCTCTTATAACCTCCTTATCCATTAGGAGCAGACTTCAAAGAAGTTGGTATTTTCTTTAAAAAAAAAAAAAATCCTGAGGGTCCAGGAGATCCAATTGCATAGAATTGGTGATGGCCATGAAGGACGTTTTACACAAATCCTATTTTTATCAAAATCTTAATTTTTTCATGCATCTTAAAATACTGTAATTAAATACTACTTCTTTGCCTCTTTCTGTCTGTTGTTATCCTGAAAACAGGTGGATAGCAGAGCTGAATTCACAAGTAAGACACCTCATCTCTTACCTAAACTGTGGATCTCCTACATATATATATGTGTGTGTGTATATATATATATATACACATACACACACACACACACACACACACAGGCAACATTCCCCAAATATGTAAAAAAGAAATAAATAAAAGAAATAAATAAATCATATATATATATGAATTTTTATTTATTTATTCATGAGAGACATAGGCAGAAGCAGGCTCCCTGCAGGGGGCCCGATGCAGGACTCGATCCCAGGACCCCAAGATCACAACCTGAGCCGAAGGCAGATGCTCAATAACTGAGGCACTGAGATACCCAAGAATATTTATATTTAAGGACCACCCATTCATACCTGCAGCCCCTGCCCCGTGCCCATCATGAGCACGTGTGCAGGAACAGGCAGGAGAGCTTTAGTAGCTGAGCCTGAGTCCAGAGCCTCAGGACCCATGGGAACGCACTGTGTCGGGTCTTGGAACTGCCTCTTAACTCCCAGGGAAGTTTTTGGTTTTATTTTTCTCTTTTTTGGTTTTATTTTTCTCCTTTTTGGTTCTGTTTCCAGTTATATCACTTTCCTATAGCTACTTGTCTTTAGCTCTCTTGCCATAAGAAAAATAAGTGATTACTGCTTTGGGATCTTGAAAAAGATTTTGAAAAGGCTGTAGCAGTAACAGGACCTGCCCTGACTTTCTTTCCTGGATGGAGGATTGCTCTCGTAAACTGTGCTCAACGGGAACGTACCAGCCGATGCTTCTGGCGGCTGCAGGTCCTCTCCTTGGTGATACTTCTTCCCCATTCTGGACTCGCAGGGGCCAATGTGAACGCGGCGAAGCTTCACGAGACCGCCCTGCACCACGCAGCCAAGGTGAAGAACGTTGACCTCATTGAGATGCTCGTTGAGTTCGGAGGCAACATCTACGCCAGGGACAACCGGGGGAAGAAGCCATCCGACTACACCTGGAGCAGCAGCGCGCCTGCCAAGTGCCTGGAGTTCTACGAAAGTGAGGCCGCACTCTCCTTGTTGCTTGAATGTTGTTGGTGTGTTCAGAATGGCACGAGAGCTTGCAAGAAGCTCCGCTCCGACAGTCTGACCAATGACTCAAGGATCTCGAGTTCCCCTGAGCAACTCTGCCCCTTCAGGAGACAGGGGGCCAATGGTCTAGCTGAGGATGAGACTTCCTTGGGGACAAATTTTTAAATGAGTTTGCAAAGCCTTACAACCACAAGAGGCTTTCAGGTGCCTCTCGGTTGAAGGGAAAAAACCCGATTTATTCAAATTTTTGCCCGCCCTACCCAACCAAAATCCATATGACCTTAGAGGCAGATGCCATCTGTACCTGTCACACGTTTCCCGGCAGATATTTCTTTTCCTGCATCCCAAATAATTTGGGGTATGAAGTACCACGGGAAAATGAGTGTCTCCAGGATTTCTTTGTTTTTTTTTTCCCCTCTCTCAAAGGTTTTTGTATTTCATAAATCTTCATAAGTTGAGAATGCTGGGTTTGGTATATTTTGGTAAATTTATATTTTTATCAGGTAGGTATTTGCATCATACATGGGTTTTTAAAGAATCAAGTCATTGTAAAAGGCAGCCTTTGCTCCTGAGCTCAGCTGCCAGGGGTCCCCAGGGACCTCCCGTCATTGGCTGTGGTTTGCTCGCCCTCCCGAGCCATAGCTGCAGGCTTCATCGTTAGTCCTGAGGTCCTGAGCCTGGGCACTACGAGGTGCACCTGTGAGCTGCATGCTGCTGTTCTGTGGTGTCAGTCCCCCCACCTGGGTCGCCTTGTGCCATGTGGTGTGTGGTGGTGAGAGCAGGGCCTGTGGCCTGGAACCACAGGAGCTGCTGCTGGCACCTGCCCTCCACTAACCCTCGCCCTGTCCCCCATGTGTCTGGAGGTTTGAGAAATGAACGTGCTAGCCATAGATTAATTAGTCCCTTGCTGACAAATCTGTGCACGAAGTTATGATATTATGGAAAAGGAAAAAAAAAAAAACCCTTCTCCAAGTCCCACAGAATGAGATCCCAGTGGTCACCACCCAAATTCCATTTCCTGATCTTCCTTCCCCGGGTCCTGGCCATCCTGCCTGGTAGCCTTCCAGAGGGGGCCTGCAGGCCACCTGCCATTTCCAGGGAAAGGGAAGCGATTCTAGTTCCACCTGGGTGTTTATTAAGTCGAAGGATGTTATGCTACTTCCTTAAGCTGACCATGTGTGATTCCTGTTCTCTGTTTCCAGAAACACCTCTGAGCCTGTCGCAGCTCTGCAGGGTGAGCTTGAGGAAAGCCACTGGCGTCAGAGGACTGGAGAAAATCAGCAAGTTGAACATCCCTCCCCGGCTCATCGATTACCTTTCCTATAACTGAGCCGCAGGCCCCAGCTGGAGGTGGAGGGGCAGGTGCAGGGGGGACACTGTGCTGCCGGCCTCCCCGTGCCCAGCGGCCAGCCCAGGTTCAGCCGCTGCAGCTGCCCGACGGCTAGAGATAGAACGACGTTCCCTGAGTCCCCGTCGGCTGTCCTGTCTTGTCTTCTCTGCAGACTCCTGGAGAATATTCCTGAGGCTTCGGGGAGGCCCAGCCTCAGCATCTGCGGGGCCGTGGCCCTGTGCTGGCTCTCCTGGAACTTCGCTCCTGTGTCCTCCTGTCACTGACCTGCTTTGCAGGGACTCTCAGGAAGGACTCCTCTGGGAGCACAGGGGAAGGCCAGGTGGGGCTGGGGGTCCAGGACCCTGCTGCCTGGGAGGTCGGGGCTCCTGGCACTGTCGCCGAGTCCATCAGCACTACGGTGGCTCGGGTGTCCGAAGGGACCCCCTGTGCTGCAGAGGTGGGCTCCTGACCATGTGGCCTGGGACAGCTGCTTTGGGAACATCCGACTACTTGGATGCTGCTTTTCTGGAGCTGTGGTTGGCCCATTCCAAGGCCCACCTGTGCCCATCACTCAGGGGGCTTTGCACGGGTCTGAGTTGGGGGAGGCTGAGGCTACTTGTTCCCCACACTAGCACAGTGTTTCTTAGGAGCTTTTCAGGCCACTGCTCTTAAAAAGTACGTAGGGGACACTCTCTTTTAGAGCAAACATAGGCTGTAGCACGTAGGTTTTGTTAATGAGTCTGTCAAACAGGTAATGTGAAGGTGTATCCTCTTGGATGCTGGGGGTGGTTGTTTCCAACGTAAAGGACTGTCAGGATGCTCCGTAGGGACGATCGTTTACCTGTTTCTGCAGTTACCAGATTCTCTTCTTACCCTAAATTTTGCTCACTCCTCGAAGCTCTGCAACTGGTAGAAGAGGTTGCCAGTGCCCGGTATTAACCACCACCCGACGCGTGCGTTTTGCGGATACGTACGGAGCATCTGTTACGTTTCAGGAGTTGTCTGAGTGCTCTGAGCCGCGTAGGAACGAGACTCTTTGCCCAAGGCAGGGGAAGAAGCCGTTTAACAGCCCGTTCCTGTAGTAATAGAAACAATTAATCCTCACTCTCAGCCACGGGCATGTGCAGCAGTTCATCCAGGTTGCATTTGTGTTAGCCTCTGTATCCTAACTTAAAAACACAAACAGGAACCAGGCGGTTAAAACTAGAGGACTTTGGCATAGTTGGTTCAGGGCTGTTTGGCTTCCGAGGAAACGGGGAAGGCAGCGCCCGTGCCCGACGCTGGCAAACGTCCCCAGGTGCCCCCAGGGGAGCGTGCGGAGTAGAATGAGCCTGGATTGGGGAAGCCAACGGTGCTGCACGTCGGGGGGTGTCGCAGTTACTTGGTGGGGCCCTGGATCCGGGGAGAGTTCCACAGTGGCCGCCGCCACGGGCGTTTTCTGTCTCAGAAATGACATTGATGCCTTTGGCACAGTGGTGTCTGGCTGGGCGCTGGGAATGGGTCACTCCCATCCAGGACCGGCTGAGACCCAAGTTCGGGGTAAATGGGTGTTTTTGCCGTGTGCTGATGGTGATGGCGACAACAAAGTCCCTGGGCTCCGTCCACCCATGTTTTTTTTTTTTTTTTCGTTCATCCAGTTTGTTACAGAAACTGGCCCCGGGCCGTGAAGCTGCTGACGCTTCTTCCTCCCATGGAGCACTGAGTGCAGAGTCTCACGCTCACGGCTCGATGAAACTTGTCCGGTAGAGCCCGTCCTCAGGCTCCGCACAAGGCCCTTCTGTTGGGAGCAGAGACACTGATCATTGTGTTGGTGGGGCGGGGGGGGGTTGGGCTGTCATCTTCAAGGGATGGGGCCCGGCCCATGTCCCAGAGTCCCATCTCCCCACCTCTCTGTCCCCTCCTGATGTCGCTGCTGCCCTCGTGGACAGAGCTACTGCCCGAGGGACCAGATGTCCAAGACTTCGGGGACTCCCGTGGCTTTCCTCCCCACAGCCTTACTGCGATCTACCCTGAGTCCAAGTCGACCAGAGACCAATTTGCTCCTCTGAGCCCAGATCTTCCCAGCCGCCGGGGAGGGACATAAGGTCAGACTTGGATCGTTAAAAGGACATTGATTAAAAATAAATAAAAAAATAAAAATAAAAAATAAAAGGACATTGATGATCAACTCCCGAATCTTACCAATGAGAACAGGAGGCCCCGATAGCCTGTGGTTTGGGGAGGCTGAAGTTGGGTGATTAAAACATGCCTTGAAAAGTATAAAGTGCTCCCCAGACATAAAAGTTACATGGATACGCGTGTGTTGTGGGTTTGTGGATGTCTGCCGACGTTAGAGCTGTGTAAATGACTTCAGACTTTGGGACAGTTCCACTTATCTCAGGAGTCACAGGTGGGACGACCTCTCAGTTGACGTGTTAGAACTCACCCGGTAGGGCCGCCTAGGGGGGCGCAGCGGTTGAGCGTCTCCCTTCCGTTCAGGGTGTGACCCCGGGATCCTGGGATCGAGTCTGCATCGGGCTCCCCAGGGGAGCCCTCTTCTCCCTCTGCCTGTGTCTCTGCTTCTCTGCATCATTCATGCATAAATAATATCTTTAAAAAATAAGTAAATAAAGACGAAGAGATCCGTGTAGCTGTTAATAAAGTGGATTCTGTTTAAGAACGCCTTTCAGCCTCCCGTCGGCTCTGAGGTCCTGTTCTGGTTATGAGACCTTGTATTGTGCAAGAGGACCCGATGCTTCCCCCCCCCCCCCCCACCATCCTCATTTTTGGGTCAAGGAAAGAGGCCGCAGCTACTTTCTTAGGTAAACTAGATTCTGAGAGTCCTGAGTGTGCTGGGTGGCCTCCGCGACCTGCCTGGCTCTTGTCCGAAGGGCAGCGTTGGGTAAAACCCCCTCCACCCGGTAGCCTTGCCTGTTCTGGGATGGCTCATCCCTAGGTAATTGTGAACCTTCTAGATGCGGCTCTGGGCAGAGCTCCCAGCCTCAAATCCTACCCTTGGGAGAGATGGGAGCCTGAGGAACTGGTTTAAGAAGACCCATCGTTGGGCTCTGGGCTGCTGCCTCCCCCCACAACAGGTCAGATGGGGAGGCACAGGGAAGAAGGGGTCTCCTAGCACCCTCCCTCTGCTGCCCCTCTCTGGGTCCCCCCCCCCCCCATGCCAGGGAAGGAAGTGGAGTCTCCTCCTTCCCTCCCTCCCTTACTGACGCATGCACGCCCAGAAGTGCCGCCCGTGTGACCCATCCGTACTGCTGGATGAGTCTGCACAAAGCTTTCAAGTTGTTTGGGACAAAACAAATGCCTTTGCACGTCCATTCCCTCCCCGGGGTTGCTCCGCTCGAACCCGGGCATGCTTCCTTTCCAGTGTGTGTGTGGGGGGCAACCGCCCACCACCCTGACTTCTTAGCAGTTGAGTTCCTTTGTTCAAGAAAATGAGCGTGCAACTGGCTCTGCACACAGAGCTCGGCCGCTTGCTCATGTTGTGAGCGGCTGTGCTACGGACGTCAGGAGGGATCACGGCGGTGCGAGCAGGCTGGCTGCTCCCCCCGCCCCCCCCCCCCAGGCAGCTCTAGCATGTGCTGTTCTCCCTGTCATGGCCTGGAAAATACTTCCAGACCCTGGAGTCTTTGCTTTTTGTCTTCTCCCAGTGTTGGTACCACATGGCATTGACAGCTGAGCCCCACTTCGCTGGCGTGAACGCCTTGTGATCTCCGGAGATCTGAATGAAAATGTGTCTCAAGTTGGTCCAATCTAAACAAGGTGCCTCCTAAAAGCCCTGATGTCTCAAAACCATAAGTAAAGAGAGAGAAGACTCAACGATAAGTCTCCCGCCCCCCTCTGCACACACTTAACTTCTTTATGTCACTTTTTCCATTCCAGCAGCTGGCCTCCAGGTGTGTGTGTGCTTGTTTGGGCAGCGGACCTCAGAGCAGAGAGGTTGTGGCTGAACTCTGAGCCGGGGGTGCAGTGAGCTCGCTCTCTGCCTTCTGCGTGACCGGTAAAGAAAACTCGCTTGTTGTTAATCCAAATCCTGACACACGCTCTGCTGTGTTAGAGACAGTGCTAGATGGGACAAGAGGCAGGAACATCCAGTGGATCCACTGGATGATCCAGGAACATCAAACCTGGGTCCACTTTCCCCATCCATCCCTGCAGCCTGCCCACCCACCCGCCAGCCCACCCTCCCTCTATCCATCCATCCAGGACTCCTTCCCTCTCTCCATCCCTCCCTCTCTACTTTCCTCCATGCATCTATCCCTCCTCTCCACCTGCCTACCCATCCATCCAGCCATCCCTCCCTCCCTCCGTGCATCCATCCATCCCTCCATTCCTCCCTCACTACTTCCCTCCATGCATCCCTCCCTCCCTCTCTCATCCCTCCCTCCATCCATGCATCCATCCATCCCTCCCTCTCCGTTTCCCTCCCTTCCTACTTCCCTCCATGCATCCATCCCCCCTCCTTCTTTACAACAACCCATCTACCCAGCGAACCAGCCATCCCTTCCTCCACCCATACCTTCACCCTTTTTTCCTTTTTGTTTATTAATTTAATTTAATTTTACTTTTTTTAAGATTTTATTTATTTATGAGAAACATACACACACACACACAGAAAGAGAGAGAGAGAGAGAGGTAGAGACACAGGCAGAAGGAGAAGCAGGCTCCATGCAGGGAGCCCGATGTGGGACTCGATCCAGGGTCTCCAGGATCACGCCCTGGGCCAAAGGCAGGTGCTCAACCGCTGAGCCACCCAGGCGTCCCTGTTTATTAATTTTAAAACAGTTATTCTATTTGAAGTTCTCTGCTGGTCACTAAGGATTAAACAAAGGTCCTTGAAGACCAACCTTGGCCCTGAAGGATTTCAAAGACCATTTCTCAGGGAGCAGACACAAGACCAGGTGCTGTGCCTAGAAATGTAGTGGTTAGGGCGTGTGCCCCAAACAGGACAGAAGAGCTAACTCTGCTCTTGGCAGAGGGGAGAAGAGAGATGCCCCGGACTCGGTTCTCAGGTCTTGGGTTAATAAATGCAATTGCATTCATTTTTATATTCCTGGTGCTGTGTAGTTTACAAAGCTTTATCTTTTTAAGATTTTATTTATTGATTAGAGAGAGAGATTGAAAATGGGTAGGGGAGCAGAGGGAGAGAGAGAAGCAGGCCTCCCTTTGAGCAGGGAGCCCAATGTGTCGCTCAATCCCAGGACCCTGTGATCATGACCTGAGCTGAAGGCAGATGCTTAACTGAACCACCCAGACACTCCTACAAAGCTTTATAAAATGTTCATAATTGGCAGTATTTTTCTGGAGTGAGAGATTCATTTGTGTTGTGCCTTTTCTCCCAAGCACAGAAACCAGAGAATGAAGATCAATCCTGCGGAATTTTACATGAGTAGAGAGTTTACTATTATCCCTTCTTGTGTTTATGGTTTCCAAGACCTGGGCAAGACTTTTCTAGAAGGCCAGACCGGGCACGCAAGGGAGCCTGTGGGAATCTACACCTTGCAGAACACGTTATGGGTCTTTTAAAAAAATAATAAACTGAAGCATAAAAGAGAAATCCATTGCAAGCTACTTTCAAAGTGTCTAATCATTAGTTTCTTTTTTTTTCTTTTGGGGTGGGGGTCAGAGGGGTCCCTTGCTTCTTTATTTTTTTTAAAGATTTTATTTATTCACAAGAGACAGAGAGAGAGGCAAAGACACAGGCAGAGGGAGAGGCAGGCTCCATGCAGGGAGCCCGATGTGGGACTCCATCCTGGGTCTGCAAGGATCTGGCCCTGGACTGAAGGTGGCGCTAAACCGCTGAGCCACCAGGGCTGCCCAGTCCCTTGCTTCTTTAAAAAAAAAGTATAAAATTACATTCGAGGAACATAGCAAATATATGCTTTAGTCCCATATAGGAGACAACTGGAAATAGAAGGGTAGTGACAGGAGAACGAAGGGGTGAGGCCCAGTGGAAGACGAGGGAACAGAGAGGGCCGGCGAGCAGCTGGTGGGGACACTGGGCCACGCTGGTCAGGATCGCCAAGTTCGTCAGCTGCCCTGGTGGGTCATCTACGGGGAGGCAGCCGGAGCTCTCTAGGGATGGGGCTTTCCACTCAGAACAGGCTGATGGTCGGTGCAGCTGTGGAGGAAGACGGCACTGGTCAGAGCCATGCCACCTGTCCGGCTGCCATCAAACCCCAGTCCCCACATTTGTTTCTTCCCACTCGGCTCTTCCACCAACCAGCAGACCTGGGAGCTGCGGAGGGTCAGACCTTGCCCACGGAGAACTCCATATGGCCCTACAGCAGGCAGCATAGCGGCGAAGACTCAATAAAGCCAAATGTCATCTCTGATAACAAGGAAACCGTGACCCAAGACGGGGGCCTTTGGTTCTTTTTATTTATTTATTTTATTTATTCATAAGAGACACAGAGAGGCAGAGACCCAGGCAGAGGGAGAAGCAGGCTTCCCGCGGGGAGCCCGATGTGGGATTCGATCCCAGGACCCCGGGATCACGCCCTGAGCCGAAGGCAGATGCTCAACCGCTGAGCCACCGAGGTGTCCCTGGTTCTTATTTTGAGCACATTTATTCAGAAACAAATAGTACAGGTTCCTAGGTGAGCAGCCTACAACCATGTATTCCTTCTCATTCTAGAAACATTTCCTTGATCTCCTTGATTGCGTATGATGGTCAGGACATTCTGCGGGACTCTGTCCAGGTCATGGAATAAAACCCAGAGTAAGGCAGCCAGCTGACTGCAAACACAGGGCTCTGCTTGGGGCTGCCAAGAATACTCGGGGACGAGTGGCCACGTCCCGCTTGGAAGTACAACGGAGTCCAAAGGGTGGATGGTCAAGAAACAGGACTGCGTCTACTCAAGCCTAAACAACAAAATATGATTTCCAAGCTAGGCTGTTGATCTCTTGATCTCTACCGAATGCGAGACTAAGCAGGAAGAGGCAGAGGAGGTGAGAGGAAGGCACCCTGGGGACTTGGAAGGGTTTTAGAAGTTTGTAACCTGGGGCGGTTTTCCTCCTCCCCATCCTAGGTGTGCCTCTGGAGCTACTGTGCGTCACCAGAAAGGCCAGTATGAGCTGACAATGGGGGAGAGTAAGAGAGATTTTAAAAAGTTTCTAGAGCTATTGGGCAAAAGTCAGATGAGAAGCAACAGGATGTTGGAAATCTGGCCCAGCACAGCTGAGTTACCATCGCAGTAACTCAGGGGGCAGGGGCACCCGGGGGCTCAGCGGTGGAGCACCTGCCTTCGGTCCAGGCTGTGACCCCGGGGTCCTGGGATCGAGTCCTGCATCGGTCCCCCTGCAGAGAGCCTGCTTCTCCCTCTGCCTGGGTCTCTGCTTCTCTGTCTCTAATGAATAAATAAATAAAATATTTAAAAGAGAGAGAGAGAGAGAGGAAGGAGGGACCAGGTGAGGAGGACACAGCGTCTGCCCACAGGAACAGAGCTCTTGCCTCGAGCCCAGGCCCTCGGACTTTTCAGCTTCCAGAGCCACATGGTGAGACCCCGGGGTGCATGCTGCGTGTGTTGCAGACGCCCCCGTCTGCGGTGTCCTGTCAGAGCCACCCGAGCTGAGACGCTGCCCTGCAGCAGGTGGTTCTGGAAGGAGCTGATTCTTGCTGGATATCTGTGGCTCTGGGCCTCGAATGTGCATCTCGCTGTAATGGGCACCCCCTCCCCCGCCAGACACCCTGGTTAACACGGGAGGGGACTCCTGGACTGGAAGGTGCATCTCACTATAATGCCCCCCCACCCACTGCGGACGCTGTGCCCCTCTCTGCGCCCCTCTCGGAATTTCCTGATGAGCTTGTGATGCCTCCTAAGCCCGAGGACGGCCACCAGGTCCCACCCTCCCTCCTGTCGTCCTGCACCTGGCTGGGCTCAGGGAGCCAGCTGTGCCGTCGGGGCTGTGTGTCCCCGCCGGGGCGCCAGGGCACTGGGAGCGAGGCGGTCCAGCTGTGAGCCTGGCCCCAAGCGAGGAGCCTGGGCGTCTGGGCCGCTCCCCGCTCTCCTGTGCAGGCGGCCGTGAGCCCTGAGCAGCAGGATGGCAGCCGCTCCAATACGGCGGTTCTGGGGGCCCCGCTAGGGCAACACAGGGGGCTGCCTCACAGCAGCACTGGGAATCTGGGGTGTGGATTTTAGTTGCAAGCCTGGGGGGGACAGTTGGAGGAGTCCCCGCCCTGGGCTTGTCCACTGGACAGGGAGTAGGCCGTCCATGAGGATCTCCGGAACCTGCTGGACGTAAATACCCTTCCGGCCCACAGGTTGGTCCACACCAGCTTGGCGGCCGCAGGTACCTTTGGCTTTCTGACCTTCGAGCCGTTAGTGTCCAGGATGTCCTGGCCTATGACCCGCCTGCAGAGCCTTGTCCGCGAGCCACAGTCAGCAGAAACCAGAGACAGGGCAGGGTTGCTTGGGCAGCAGGGACCACGCTGGGTGGCCAATGATGGGCCGCCCCCAGAGGACCACAGAGTAGGCCATCTCATGATTTTTCTGGAACCTTTAACCTCTTAGAAATTATTTATTCTCAAAATTCCAGTATAGTGAACGCGCAGTGCTGTATTAGTTCCGGGTGTATAATACATTGAGTCAACAATCCTGCACGTAACTCAGTGCTCTTCACGGTCCGTGTATTGGTACCGCCCTTGGCCTATTTGCCCCGTCCCCCGACCCGCCTCCCCTCTGGTGACCAGCAGTGAGTTTTCTGTAGTTAAGAGTCTGATTTTTTTTTTTTACTTTTTTCTTTGTTTTCTTTCCTAAATTCCGTATCGGAGTAAAATCATACAGTTTTTGTCTTTGACTGGCTTATTTCACTTAGCATAACACCCCCTAGATCCATCCATGTTGCTGCTAATGGAAAGATCTTGTTCTTTTTCATGGCTGAGTAATATTCCGTGGTGTATAGGTACCACATCTTTTTTTTTTTTTTTTTTAGGTACTGCATCTTAATGCATTTATTTACTGGTGGGCATTTGGGCTGCTTCCCTAATTTGGCCATTTTAAATATTGCCCCAGTAAACAGGGGTGCATGTATCTTTTAAAATTAGTATTTTTGTTTTCTTTGGGTCAATACTCAGTAGTGGAATTACTGGATCATACAGTAATTCTACTTTTAACTTTTTGAATTAATTTTGTCTTCCACAGTGGCTGCACCAGTTTGCATTCCCACCAACCCAAGGGTTCCTTTTTCTCTGCATCTTTACCAACAGTTGTTGCTTCTTTCTTTCTTTCTTTCTTTCTTTCTTTCTTTCTTTCTTTCTTTCTTTCTTTCTTTCTTTCTTCTTTCTTTCTTTCTCTTTCTTTTCTTTTTCTTTCTCTTTCTTTCTTTCTTTCTTTCTTTCTTTCTTTCTTTCTTTCTTTTTTCTTTCTTTCCTTTTCTTTTTTTTTAATTCTGATCATTCTGGTAGGTGTGAGGTGATATTTCACTATAGTTGTGATGTGCATGCATTTCCCTGATGATGAGTGATGTGGAGCATCTTTTCACATGTCTGTTGGCCATCTGTGTGTCTTCTCTGGAGAAATGTTTGTTCGTGTCTTCTGCCCATTTTTAAATTGGATTATTTGTTTTTTTTGATGTTGAGTTGTGTAAGTTCTTTATATATTTTGGGTATTAACTCCTTATCAGATGTGACATTTGCAAATATCTTCTCCCATTTGGTAAGTTGTCTTTTGGTTTTGTTGATGGTTTTCTTCGCTGTGCAGAAGCTTTTTATTCTGGTATAATCCTAATAGTTTAATTTTGCTTTTGTTTTGTTTTGTGAATTTTGTTTGCCATAGAAGACATACCTCAAAAAACTCTTTTGTGGCTAATGTCAAAGAAATGACTGCCTGTGTTCTCTTCTATGAATTTTATGGTTTCAGGCCTCACATTTAGGTCCTTAATCCATTTTATTTTTGTGCACAGTGTAAGAAAGTGGTCCAGTTTCATTTTTTGGCATGTGGCTGTCCAGTTTTCCCAACGCCTTTGTTGAGGACATTTACTTATTTCTGGACTCTCTATTCTATTGATGTGTCTATGTCTATTTTTGTGCCAGACCATACTGTTTCCATGACTATAGCTTAGTCATATATCTTGAAATCCGGGATTGTGATGTCTCCAGGTTTATTCTTTTTCAGGACTCCTTTGGCTATTCAGGACCTTTTCTGGTTCCATACACATTTTTGCATTATTTGCTCTAGTTCTGTGAAAAATGCTGCTGGTATTTTGATGGGGATGGCATTTTTTAAAAGATTTATTTATTTATGATAGACATAGAGAGAGAGAGAGGCAGAGACACAGGAGGAGGGAGAAGCAGGCTCCATGCTGGGAGCCCGATGCGGGACTCGATCCCGGGACTCCAGGATTGCGCCCTGGGCCAAAGGCAGGCGCCAAACTCCTGAGCCACCCAGGGATCCCCGGGGATGGCATTAAATATGCAGATTGCTTTGGGTAGTAGGGACATTTTAACGATACTCGTTCTCCCAAACCATGAGCATAGAGTATCTTTCCATTTGTATCTTTTTTGACTTCTTTGATCATTGTTTTATAGTTTTCAGGGTACAGGTCTTTTACTTTCTTGATTTGCTCCTGGGCATTTTATTATTTTTGGTACAATTGTCAATGTGATTGTTTTCTTAATTTCTCTTTCTGCTGCTTCATTAGTAGCGCACAGAAATGCAACACATTTTGGTATATTGATTTTTGTCTCTTTAAGCTCTCATTTCTTGAGCCCGTACTATGTGTCCTAAAAGCTCTATCAGCAGAGACAAGGTTCTGAGAGGGTAAACTGTTTTCCTGAGATTATGTTCTAGGGAAGAGATGGCATGTGGAGACGGACCCGGATGTATATGGCTTCTAGTCTCTTCTTACTGCTTTGTCACTTATGGAGACGCCTTGGGTGTCCCACAGTCCATCTGCCTGTCTCTGAGTTTTCTTCTCTAAAGGCTAAACGTCTCCCTGCCCCTCACCTCTGTGTCCAAGGACTTCACCTTTCTGGTCCGACCACGTTCCCTCGGTTGTGTCCTTTGTCTCAGAGAACAAATGAACCAGTCAATTTGTTGCCAATGAATGAGAATGGGCTACTCATGTTCCTCATCTCTGGAAATAGCATTTTACCTTAATAAGAGCTTTCTGGAGGCATGAGGCCATCAGGCCCATGCACATCATGCCCGCTGTGAGCCCTACACACTTTTGCTCTCATGGTCTCCCCCTCCATGAAGAGAAATCTAAAAAACACTTTTTAACCACTGTATTGGTACAAAGGTGAATTTAATCCAGGCAGGATTCATTATTATATATTCATATTTCCTTCTCATTTCTAAAGATCTTAAATTAAATGTATTGTGGGCCCTGAGGCACTGTCCCCACTGTGCCTAGAGACAAGGTGGCCCTGAACGTCTTCACCCTTGATAACGAGCAGGAATTTAATCACTGGGATGGGTGGCTGAGGAGCTGCTCTGGGGGAGGTGGCAGTTCTGGGGTTCAGTAAGTGCTGAGGACAGAATCAAAGGGGAGGTCCTGGAGATCTAACGTCACCAATATGCTCCTGTAAGCTTGGGGTCCTACACATGACCTCAGCTTTCATAAATGAGCCAAGGGTTCACCCCAAAATACTGGTCAGCCACTGGTAGGGCACACGTTTATCTCTTGAGGCTCATCCTCGTCCACTAGCTTCACTGGCCAGTGCCCCACGGGGTGAAGGGTTGCTGGATGGTGACAGCCAAGTGGCACTTGCAGCCTGGGTCCCCAGCCTGGCGTCTTAGCATTTGGCCACATGGGGGCACCAATGAGCTGGCCTGCTGCCCCCTTTGCCCAGGCAGAGTGGTGCCCGGGGAATCTGAGTCTCAGGGAGTCTGTCTGGCCCCAGAGGCCTTGGGGGGGTTTGCCCAGCTGCCCGAGGCCTGGCCCACAGCAGGGCCCTCCCCCTGTCACCCTCAGTAACCTCCAGGACTCTGGAGACACTGAAGGCGACTCAGTTCCAGGAAAACACTGATAGAGAGGTAGAGTGGATGGCCACCTCCCCTGTCACTGTTGGGGTCTGGGGAAGGGATGTCACCTCCCTGGCTCCTCGGGCTCCTTACTGAAACCCTCAGAGTGGACTAGAAGGATCCGAGGCCACTTCTGCTCTCAGATTGTGATTCTCCCGGAAGCACAGCAGGGCCGGAGCGGCTGCTTCGCACACCACAGGGAGCCAGCGAGTGGGTTTCCTGTTGCTACTTGGCCGTTATCTTAGAAGGGCGACCTTAGGCAAGTCACTTTTCCTCTGTGCTTCTCACTCGCCTCCTCTGTAAGAGAGAGGCCTTTCAGTGGTGTGTCCTGGAGCCCACGCGGCCTTGGCCTTCTCCTGCCTCCTGTCCAGAGGGTGGCTAAGACAGGGCTGGCTGGTGCGGCTCAGAGGAACGGGGCTGGCTGGATGCAGGCCATGTGAGGCTGGAAACTAGAACCTTCCACCTTCCTGCTGCCCGGGTTTGGGGGTCCAGAGCCAAGCCCTGGTGACAAATTCCACGGTCCCATCCGACGACCCATCTTCCAGCAAGAGCTCTCTCTTAGCTTTGCTCGGAGCCCATCCCGATGAGTAAGACCGGGCATGGCTTTCTAACTGAAGTGCCCCTGCTGCGCTGGCAACTCTCTTGTGTCCTAACATCCCCGTGTCTCCGGCACCTCCCTCCCCGCTGCTGCAGTGAGTGGTGCAGAAGAATCAGCCGGGGTGCTCGTTAAGAATCCCGAGTCCCAGGCCCTGCTGCTGAGCCTGACGTCACAGGGCCAAAGGGGGGGCACCCGGAAACCACCCAGCTCCTCACCGCTGGCTGGGGGGGATAACGCCACAGAAATGTAGGAAGAGCAATTTTCATCTGCGGGGGCACTTTTCTTCTACCCTTTCTTTTTTTTGTTTTGTTTTGTTTTGTTTTGTTTTTTTTTAACACTCTCTCCTGAGACTTCTCTCAGCAGACAGGAAAGCTCGATTGTCCTCATTATTCCCATTTTACAGATAAAGAAACTGGGGCTCTGAGAAGTCAGGTGACTTTTTTTTTTTTTTTTAATTTTTATTTATGATAGTCACACACAGAGAGAGAGGGGCAGAGACACAGGCAGAGGGAGAAGCAGGCTCCATGCACCGGGAGCCTGATGTGGGATTCGATCCCGGGTCTCCAGGATCGCGCCCCGGGCCAAAGGCAGGCGCCAAACCGCTGCGCCACCCAGGGATCCCTGTTTTTGTTTTTAAATCGTGTCTCAGCGCCTTGGAATCCTGGCAAGGAGGATGTAAAAATGGCCTTTTTCAGAGCCAGCCTTTGCTGTCTCCTGTTTAGTCTGGGGCCGGGTTGGGGCCTGGGGTGCTGGTGGCGACCCCGCGCCACCCCATCGGATGGGGAGGCCTGCGTCCTGCCTGTCAGCTACCTCCGGCCGGGGATGCTCCAGAACACAGGCCTGAGTACGCGCGGGGAGGGACACCCTGGCCCGTGCATCGACCCGCTCACCTGGCCGAGCCCACACCGCTCTCGGGGCACTGGGATGCTGCACCCCTCTGGCCCGCCGCCCCCACCCCTGCAGGTGCACCTGCTCGCCTGACGCCGGGACCTGCACCAGCCCTAACAACATCACAGAACAAAGGGGGGAAAGGTAAAAAAACATACCTCGGCCTCAAAGCCCAGAATGGGGTTCACTCTTGCAGCACTCTTGCAGCAGTGCTGCACGGGCCGGGGTCCCGCAGGGCCAGGGTGAGAGGGGACCCCACCGGGATGCACGCCTTGGAGGGACGGTTCCCAGGGGGATGATGAGCCGGGGGTCCGCGGGGCTGCCTCCCCAGGTGCGGGAGCTGTGGCACCCCGGCCCGGTCCAGCCCCTCAGTCTCCCCTCCTTCTGACCCGAGCACCCCTGCTGTCGCCCACCTTTCCAGGAGGCAGAGTGGCTGGCTCGCGCGCACATGGGGCTGAGTGGTCCTGGTGGGAGAAGGGAGCTGGGCCACCAGCCGACCACAGGCTCGGAGCCCTGGGCAGTGGGACCCAGACGCTGCAGGCCCCTTCTTCCGCCGGAGCTGGAGCCTAGCAGACGGGGCCCTGGCTGCGTGCTGCAGGACCTTTGCACGGAAGAGCGGGAAGGGTTCATTCACTCACGCATTCAGCGTTTGAGCATTTCAGGAGCACCTCCTCTGTTCTAGGCTCTTTCTTACATTGGCAGGTGCAGACAAAGGGCTGGAAAGACACGGGCTCGGTGCTCCAGCGCTGGCATCAGCTCCAAGCTCCACCTCTGGGGCCGCAAGACCCCGAGCCAGCCCGCAGCTGTGGCCTTAGCCAGCCTGCAGCTGTGACCATCGCTGTCAGCTGTGGCCTTGCTCCCGAGGGGAAGCGTGAATGCCTCCCGCAAGCTGCGGAGAAGAGCAGCTGTGCGTGTCTGCTGGAGCCAGCCCTGAGTCCTCTAATTCTGCTCCCCGGCCCCCTGGGAACTCAGCCTGCAGGACACTGCCACCCACGGTTTTTATCTCCCGCCCGCTTTTGAGCACTAGACACTCGGGGAGGCTCAGGCCAGCACCTCGCTGCTCCCTGCCTCTGAGATGAGAAGGGGGACCAGCCTCACTGAGCGTTGCCCCTGGGGCAGCCCTGCCCTGCTGCACCTGAACCTCCCAGGACCCGGTCCTCATTGGGAACATGAGTGTAATTGTCGTTCTTACCCCCATGGTTCCCGTAAGGCTCACTATTAATCAATTTTCATTTTCTTGTCGTCTTAGAATATACCAGGGGTGGGTTCCAGGTCCTTTCTTGCGAAATCCTTAGACTATCTTTATGGGGGAGGTGTTACTATGACTCCTTGCTTGCTAATGAGGGAACAGGGGCCCAGAGAAATTAAGGATCGAGCACGCAAACTCATGTTACCTGCTGCAGGTAGATTTGGGATTCCAACCTGGATGTTGGACAGCAGAACTCAGACTCTCCATCCCCCCCCCCAGCCTTACTGACATGTACTTGAAATCTAATACCGTACACGGCGGTACGACCCAAGAACCCACACTGTGACCATTGCTTCCAGTGCGCAAGAACCTCCGAGCCCCCTGCTTTTAGAGCACCTTGGCTTCACCCTCCAAGCAGAATGCTGAGTCCTGCCCCAGCCTTTGGGTGGTGAGGTGAGGTCACTGTGCTGCTACAGTTGCAGAAGGACTGCTGGCAACTGCCCCGCAGTGGGATGAGGATCTTGCACTGGAGCATGGCAATGGCACACTTGCTACTTTCATAAGTGTTCCTTTTGGCTCCAGCCCTGTCCTGAGATGTCAAGGCTCCTTCTTGCCTTAAGGTCTCAGAGTCACTGGGTCTTCTTACGACATGTATCTGAGGGCCACTCTGGCCCCCATGAGTTGGCTGCACCTTCTGAGGCTCCCTTGACACTCTGCCAGGAATCAGAACCCTTGGTCCTGAGAGCAAAGCCCAATCTCCTTAGCATGGTATTCAAGGTCCTGCCACCTGCCCCGACTTACCTACCTGTCCAGGCTTTCCCTTCCCAGCCATCCGCTGCCATCCTGCCCGGCAAAGCCAGCACTAGGAATCTTCCCTGGCTGTGTCCCCAGCCAGCCCAGCTCTTCAGTGGCAGGGCCTGGCCCTCCACCCGCTTGAGAGCTCGCACTCCCTCTGCCCCAGGAGCCTCCTTCGGGTGGCAACTTGCACTTGAGCATCTTCACGTGTGCGTGGGAAATTGGAAAGCCGACAGCACCAACCGTCTTGCAGGCGAGAGGATCCAACGTGAAAGATGCAAAGGGATTTTCCATCAAACCCTAAGAAAATCGACACAAGAATACAGACTGGAGCCCAGTCCCATGGTGTCCTGGGTGGAGCTGTTTAGGGGGTGGGAGGGCCTCTTTCCCTGTGTCCACACCAGTGCACCGGGAAGGAGCCCACAGACAGCTGACCAAGGGTCCCCAGATCCCAAATGGCCGTACTCCCAACAGGCAAGCATCTCCTACCAAAAAAACCTACCTTTTCCCCGCCTCCCCAGGATCCTATATCCAGATCGAGTGAGGGAATGCATAAAAATGAAAAAAAAAAAAAAAAGAAACAAGTCCCCCAAATCCCCAGACACCCTTTACTCGAGTTATCTGAAGGATTAAGTAACCGGGGGAGACCACACAATTTTAACCCCTGGCTCATGTGTTCAGACACACACCTGGTCCCGAGGGGAGAAACCCAACCATGAGAAGAGCAGAGGGCAAGCAAATGGAAACTTGGCAAGAGTACGCAGCCTGCTATTTGTGGCGGCAGCCAGACAAGGAAAGCCGAGAGGGTGTGAGCAGACATCGTTGGAAGGAGAAGCCTTTTCCAAGAAATTACAGAGGGATCTCCTTCCAAGGGGCTGCGGGCCTCTGCAGACATGATCTCATTGCACCCTCCTGCCCCGGCCTCCGGGGGTACCTGGGGGTCTCTGCCCAGTTCCAAGTCCAAAGAAAACTCAAACCACCCACTTCCCAAAAGAGGCCTGGATCCAAGATTTGCTCACCCACAGCAGAGGGACCACAGAATTCCCCAGGCCGCTGATATAGCAGAAGTCTCCTCAAGCTTCACGAGTCCTTGAAAACCCTGGAAATCTCTCAGGACAAAAAAAAAAAAAGTCTGGGGTGGGGGGGGAAGCAGTTATTTAAAGAAGAGAATTGTCTGATTTTGTGCCAAGGGGGGTAGACCGTCTCAACCTGCTTTGGAGGGAGAAGAGAGAATAGGACCCAGCACATTAGGTGGGGGTTCTCAGCAGAGACAGAGCCACTAGGATGTACAGGGATTTACAGAAAGAGATTATGGGGATCCCTGGGTGGCTCAGAGGTTTAGCACCTGCCTTCGGCCTGGGGCATGATCCTGGAGTCCCTGGATCGAATCCCACATTGGGCTCTTTGCATGGAGCCTGCTTCTCCCTCTGTCTGTGTCTCTGCCTCTCTCTCTCTCTCTCATGAATAAATAAATAAATAAATAAATAAATAAATAAACAAATAAAATCTTTAAAATAAAAAAAAAAAAGAGAGAGATTATGAAGAACTGGCTCTTGCCACTATGGAAGCTGAGAAATCCCAGTATCTGCCGGCTGCAAGCCAGAGGCCCAGGAGAGCAGATGGTTCCGTTCCAGTTCAAGTCCAAAGGCTGGAGAAGTAGGGAAGCAACGTCTGAAGGCAGGACTAGGTGGATGTCTCAGCTCAGAGACATTCCTGAGGATGTCTCCCTGAGACATTCTCCCTGAGGACCTTTTGCTCCATTCATACCCTCAAGGTTGGACGATGCCCCCCGACGCCTCACACTGGGGAGGGCTCCTCTCCTGGGTATCCACTCAGAAGCTAATCTCTTCCAGAGCTGCCCTCACAGACACACCAAAAAAGAACCTTTCCCCAGCTCCCTCAGTCCAGTTGAGTTGGCCCAAAATCCACCATCGCCAGCAGTGTGGAGGGAGATGCGCAGCCCTGTGCTGTGGGTAGAGAACGTTCTGGGGCCGTGAGCGCTTTGCTAGATGCTGGGGGATACAAGGGTGAGCCAGAGCCAGGCCTTCCAGGCGGGGGGGAGGGGGGGGTGCAGATGCTGCGTCGTGGTGGGGAGCAGACCTGCACCGTGGGGAGTGCTAAACGAGCGTCACACGGTGTGTCAAGGAGAGATGTTTGGTGGTGGGCGCTCCAGCAAGGCCTCGAGGGGCCCTCTGTCGGGGAGCTTGGAAGCCCACCCCATTCCCAACACTTAGCACAGGGCCAGGGGATGGAGGAAATGTTGGGGTTCAGAGCGAACAGTCCAGAAAGAATCTTAGAGACGTCTGCAGTGCTAAAGAGCTGGTTTTATTAAAGCACGAGGACAGGACCCACGCGGGCAGAGAGAGCAGCACCGGGGCCACGAGGAGGGGCCCATTAGAGACTTTGAGGTTTGAGGGGGGGTCAGGAGAGCGTAAGTCTCTGAGGGATTTGGAAGCAAGGTTTCCAGCTGCTGTTAGGAAAAGCCATTTATTACCGTCGAGTAAGACCTGAGTCATGAGACCTTCAGATGTGATCAGCGGGCCATGTGCTTGGGAGATAATTGCTAACATATACCTTGGGGGGTAGAGATCCAGGAAGTTCCCAAAGGGATTTTCATAAGTTAAAGAAGACTCACGGGGTCCCAGAGGTCAGGATAATGTTAAATGAGGATTGCCTGTTGTCCTCAGCAAAGGATGGACATCCAGGCAGCTGAGTCCCTACAGGAAGGTCACCCTGCAAGGACACGTGAGTGCGCTGTAAGGAATAAGGACATTTAATTTTTTTCTTTTGCCTTTGAGTCCCGCATTACTGAGCACTTTCCACGAGGTTCTTGAATTGAATGGTTGACAGTGATGTTCATTGTAAAAAGGTCAGTTGAGATCGAAGCCATCGAAGAAAAGCAATTTATTGCTGTTTGCTGAGTGTAGGAACATAGGGATCAGAGCTAGGCCCCAGGGCCCCGGGGGTTAGGAGCCTGGAAGGACGGCCCAGCCTGGACCTGGCCACCTTGGTGTCGCCTCGGACTCTGCAGGTACTGACTCCAGGATTGAGATAACAATAGATGTGACGGAGGCTTCTGGGAGGAGGAAATGAAGTAATATATATATACACGTGCTTAGCACAGGACTGGCCTGGAGAAATCACTCGAATTAAATCATATGAATTAAAAAAAGATCATGAATTATTCAATGCTGGGTCCGGGAGAGGCTTCAACTCTTGCTTCATCTCCTGGGATACTGCTCATGCCCCTTTCTCTGATGCTTCCTCTTCCTACAACCTGAGTGTAGGTTACAAAGTCTCCTCAGGTCCAGAAGGGATCCTACCTAAGGCTTTTTAGCGAAGACATTCATGTTTTTGAGAGAAGTCAGGCCTATTTAGGTTGCCGACGGGGTTTACACTGGAGCCTGGGTAGACAGACGCGCTGCGTGTGCCTCCCTGAACCGCACTGGGATAAGTGAGCACAGACTTTTAGGGACTCAACTTATCGAAACAGTTGGAAAAATAATAAGGATATTAGGGCTAAAGTCTAAAAAAAATTGTCAGCTTCATTAAGATTCTGCATCTTGGGGCACCTGGGGGGCTCAGTGGTTGAGGCATGACCCTGGGGTCCTGGGATCGAATCCCGCATCGGGCCCCGCATCAGGCTTCCTACAGGGAACCTGCTTCTCCCTCTGCCTGTGTCTCTGCCTCTCTCTCTGTGTTTCTCATGAATAAATAAATAAAATCTGTGAAAAAAAGAAAAAAGAAAAGATCCTGCATCTTATGTTGGGTTATTGTAGGAGAGGACAGATAGAATCTGAGCCCTGGCTGTGAGATCCCAGCAGTTCATCCTATAGGGTGTGAGGAAAGCGGAAGGCTGACCCGAGGCAACCAGAGGACCGTCCTGGAGCCCTGCTGGGTGGACCACGTCCCACGCAGAGTGTCCGTAGTGGCCTGTCCTTGCTCCCCGGGCAGGCCACGAGCGGGAGGGCAGGGATACCCACATTTGGGACCGTTGATCTTTTCCAGTGTGGCGGCCTCCCGTTTCCCTTTGCTGCTGACCTAAAGGCACTCAAGGAGCCCTATGAGCAGTGGGGGCCATGGGGACCCCTTCAGCTGCCCAGGGCCTGCGGCTGCAGTGCAGGTGGAGGTGGCGCGTACCCCATGGAGAGGAGGGGCCGGGGCTCTCAGCCCCCTTTTCCAAGCCCAGGGTTTATTTTGGCTCCGGGCAGCAGGCCCTCCTGGGGAGAGAGGAACCTCATGGAGCGAGGCCGGGGGTGGGGAGGGGGTAGGGGGGTGGCGTGGGGGAGGCATCTGAAAACCACAGGCTTAGTGAGGAGAGGCTGCAAAACGAGCCTGCCCAGAATACTGAGCTGGGGGTGGGCCGGGCATGGTGGACTCGGGACCGTTCCAGGCCCGTCAGGGGTCGTGTGCAGAACTGAACACACCCGGATTCCTAGTTCCTGGCAGACAAGGATTTCCTGAGAATTATTCCACAAAAACGATCCCACAGCTTTAGCTAAAGGGCCCTCATCAGGTGTCCCCGCCCTCCCCCATAAGCACAAGCAGCAGCTTGGAGGCTGGTGGATTGGCACGCGGTCAACGAGGCCACGGGAGGTTTCCATCTGCCTCGCCAGCCCCACTTGGGCTCCCGGGCTTGTGAGCCCAAGCACCCGGTGACCCCAGCTCCAGCCCCGGGGGGACCCCACCGAGCTCTCCGATCTGATCTGATCGGCTGGAGCTGCGCAGCCATCATCTGGCTGCAAAGCCTCCCGGAGCCTGGAGCTCAGCTGGTCTGAGGGCGGAGAGAACCCGAGGTCGCACTCTCCTGGGCTGGTGCTGTCAACCCGTCCTTGGAAACGTGCCTCTTGTGTCCTTCTGCCTGCAGGGAGGTGACAGGGTGGCTGCAGGTGTCAGGCCGCGTCCCAGTCCTAAAGAAGCACCTTCCCCGTGCTTGGCTGACCAGGCCCCCTAATCACCTGGTCACACAGGTTGAGCTGTGGGCCTTTAGGACCCTAAGTGGGCAAAGGGTCAACAGACATTCCCTGTCACTTCTAAGATGTCCCCACCATCCCCTCCCATCAAACAAAGCAAACAAAAACCCTTCCAACTGCCCAGACCTTCCTGCTTGGGGAAAGTCTGTCTGGAGGAACGGAGAAGCCACCGGATTCAAGGGTCTTCTCTCTGCTTCCCGATTATACCTGTCATCCCACGGCGTGGTTGGGCTGGTGAGCTTCGATGAGGAGCTGACAGAAATGCCAGGACTAAGTAGGCCTGGGTTCAGAAGCTCCTCCAGGCGTCACCTCATTGCTTCTACATTTTCTACACGAAGGCGGCGGATCTTTCCAGGCTAACCCTGGCTCAGTTTCCCCACCTTGAGGTCTGGTTGTGTAGGACCAACCACACAGAGGCTCTTAGGCCTCCGAGGACGGGTGGTATGGGGTCGGGGAAAGGAGCCACAGACCCGACGGTCACAGGGCACGTCTGTTGGGCATTGCCGACGCCTCGTGCGCAGCCTTGCCGTCAGGTTTCCGGGCAAGACCCGAAGCACAGAAGACTTTCCTCGTGGAACCGTTCACCTGCACAAAGTCGTCAAGGATTCGGCTTTTCCTTTTTGCCTTGACGGACACTTGAGGCGACCTGACACAGGCCTTACTGCTGGCTGGCCTCAGTTTGTCCCTTAGGAGCAAGGGTGTGGCCTTATCTGTCCTGGTGTCTGTGGGCCCAAAGCACAAAAGGTAGCGCCGAGCAGGTCCAGACGGGCCCATGCGCTCGGGGGGCGGCTGGGGACACGGAGTCGCTCGTGCCTCACACCTTCGCTGCCTCCTTCTAGGAAGTGTCATCGGACACGCACCCAGAGACACGTACACGGTGCGTACACGTCACACACGCGTGTGGACTGGGCGTGCCAGCAAGACAGCGGCTACCACAGGCCATGCCTGTCCACTGCTCCTTTTGCTCCCTGGCGCAGCAGAGCCAGATGGGGGGCCGGGCCTGCCGAGACGCCTCCAGTCTTTGTGGGGCCCAGGGGACTGGGGCGCCAAGACTCTGGCCACTTGGTGGCTCCTTCTCTGTGGAGCACACATGGATTGGGTTTTGTTTGTTTGTTTGTTTTTTATTTATTCATGAGACACACAGAGAGAGAGGCAGAGACCCAGGCAGAGGGAGAAGCAGGCTCCACGCAGGGAGCTCGATGCAGGACTCGATCCCGGGTCTCCAGGGTCACGCCCTGAGCCGAAGGCAGACGCTCCACCGCTGAGCCCCCAGGCGCCCCTGCAGAGCACACATGGAGAACACGTGAGTCCACGGACCTTTGCATCAGGCGTGTGCCCTGTGGAGACCGAGCACAGCCCGAGGACCCAGGGGCTCAAGCAGCCTTGTTCTTTCCTGCTCCTTTCCGATCACGTGCAAGCACTTCGGGGTGAATCTGGGTCACCACTCAGAGGATGGGGCGCCCCTTTGCCGGTAGAGCCCTCACTCCGCCCTGGCCGGGGTCTCGGGCCCAGGGGTCTGTGTGGACAGAGGAGGAGACCGAGCCAGGCTCGAAATGCAGAGCAGGGGTGCATCCTGCCATTGGGAGGCTCTCCAGAACTGTGAGTGGCCTGGACCTGGGGTCCGCGGTCATCCAGACAGTACCCAGATGGACGGACTATGGCCAGGCTCTGCCGCCGCCCAGGATGGACGTGGGCAAGAAGTTGGACTGGGTTTCTGCTCGGGGCCCTGGATTTTGCCCTCTTTAGACAGGACCTGCCAGCCTGGCCATGTTCCCTTCTCAACCCGTCCACAGAGCTGCACGCACAGCTGCCCAGAAGAAAACCGAGACTCTGGACACACGGACTGAGCTCTGTGTCCACCCCCGAGCCATCGTGACCAGAGAGATCGGCCGGAGCTTGGGGCTGTGTCCGGCCTATGCACACGCTGGACGCGGGCAGGATGGTCCTGTGTCCACGTTGGTGTAAGACAGAAAACTGCGTGGAAGATCAACAAGGCCAAGGAGTGGCTTGTGTGGGGAGCGTGGATGGGGATGCCGTGTGAGCGTGGGGATGCTGAAGCCCCACCTCCTGCCTAGCCTCCAGATGCTGGGCTTCTGGGCATGAAAGCATTGGCTCTAGCAAGAGGGCTGGCATTTGAGAAATAGCAGGCAGGGGGCCCTTCTCTGAAAAACAAAAAACAAAAAACAAAAAACCACTTACTCTTTGTTTGCAAAGGGGAAATGGTGGTTCTAGAAGGATCTCCTCCTGGAGTTTGGCTTGAGTTCCTGAGATTATGTCTTGTGTATGGAGGGAAAAAAAAGGAGAGGGATACAGGAAGCAGGTCCCCTTCTGCACACACACCTGTCCTGGGAGAGCCTGCCTAGCGAGGTCCGGCGTGTCTGGCCTGCAGGATTGGGATCATTCATCTCCACCTTGCACACACCTCTACCTCCTTCTTGGCTCGATGGCAGTTTAAAATTAGCCTTTTGCATAACACTGGAGACCCCGTTCTCTGCAGCCACAGGGGCGGTGAAAAACTCCTGTGTGCCTCGGTTTCCCCAGGCAAGAAGCAGAGGTGAGTCAGCAGGAAGCCGTGAGAGAGGCTGCTGGTTACGAGCCCTCCCCTCGCAGACCCAGCTGATTGCATATTTCCTCAGAACTGGGTATCACGCTTTCTGTTTCTTTTATGGCAGAAAGTCCGGAAAGGCCCCTGCCCACCCAGTTGGTGATGACATGTGACCTCTCCATTCTCTGCTTCCTGGAGGCAGGAAACCACAGGCGGCACTTTGCTTTGCTCCGCGTGCAGGCGCACACCGTTTCCTCTGCTGGAAAACACATTAATCCGTGCAGTGAGGGGAAGGTGCCCCCGGTTCTCGCCGAGCCCCGGGGCTGCGCACTGGTGGCTGCTTTCAGTGGGTGACCTGGGGGTCACAGAGCGGCCCCTGCAAGGCACTGGTTCTGTGGGCCTCAAGTCTCCCACCCGTTACACCTGCTGGTGGGACCCGGCTGACCCCGGGCTTGGGGCTGGCTATCGGACCCCTGAGGACACCTTGCTAAAGGGGGGCTGGAAGCCAAAACAGGATAATCCAGGAGGACCTGATGAGACCCTGGTGACCTAGGAGGGACCCTCGAGGTCATCGGATTCCCTCCTTTGAGCTAATATAGAAGGATATTGAGGCCTAGGGAGCGGACAAGATTTACCCCCAAATTAAAGGCTAGAAAGGGATGGATTTAGAACTTGAACCTGGACCCATTGCCTCCTGATCTCCATCCCCGGGCTTGTGATCACAAAGGCATCATGTACCTGGATACATGTAATGTTTTAAAGAATTTTTTAAAAAAAGATTTAATTTATTTATGATAGACATAGAGAGAGAGGGAGGGGGCAGAGACACAGGCAGAGGGAGAAGCAGGCTTCATGCTGGGAGCCCGACGTGGGACTCGATCCCAGGACTCCAGGATCACGCCCTGGGCCAAAGGCAGGCGTGAAACCACTGAGCCACCCAGAGATCCCCTGTTTTAAAGAATTTATGGCTCGGATATCAGAAGCTCTCGACTCTTTGGAGGACCTAAAGGCAGAGGCAAAGGCAGCCCGGAGAATGTGGTCACTTGGCTGTCCCTGGGCCTCCCCTCCCAACTCAGGACGGATGCTCAGCTCACACGGGCAGGCGGGGGTCACGCCGGCCTTCAGGGAGGCAGCTCACAGGCTTGGGAGCCACTGCCCAGCCTGTGTCTTGGGGGGAATCTTGCCCTAAGATGCTTCGAGAAAGCATGATGAAGGCTTTAGCGAGACTCGATGAGCCATTGCCGGAGGCATCCTGGAGTCCTGAGCATCGAGCCTGGGGACGCGGTGGACACCGAGGCCCCGGCGGAGAGCAAGGAGATCTTTACAGGGAACCCCGGACAAGATCCGCTCTGGCTCGTCGGCATGACTCGTGTTTTTGGGAGCGAGGGCTTTGTCCTTCACAGTCCCTGCTCCCTCTGCCTATGTAACCCCGTGCACTTGCTTTGAAGCCAGAGTCTATGCAGTTTCAGGCAGAGATGGATATTACATAATAGGTTTTATGAGGAATGGGACTCAGCTTGGCTGATGCTTGTGCTGGGAATTAATGTGGTCTGGTCGCCCGCATTCTGGGCATCAAGCTGCCGGAGGAATGCTGCTGGGACGCCACACGGGTTCCGGCAGGCCCCCTCGTGCCTCAGTTTGCACCTCATAATCCAGGTCTTCCTTGGAAGAATCTCATGATGAAGCACATGGAGATCCTTGAGGACAAGGATCTGAGCCTCCTTCTGAGACAGGCAGGGAGGGTCTTGGCCAGGGGGCTTACCCGGGTCTGTGCCCCCAATGCAGGGCTTGAACTCACGACCCTGAGATCAAGAGCAGGACGCCACACTGACTGAGCTGCCCAGGAGCCCCCAAAAGGGAGATTTGTACCTTTCACCCTACTTGACACGTGGAACAGAGAACGAGGTCGGGTTGGGCAGAACACTGGGCTTCC
This sequence comes from Canis lupus dingo, assembly GCF_003254725.2. Taxonomy (NCBI): domain Eukaryota; kingdom Metazoa; phylum Chordata; class Mammalia; order Carnivora; family Canidae; genus Canis; species Canis lupus. Next base: position 28,870,199 of record NC_064244.1, read on the forward strand.
CTTTGGAGGCATGAGTGCAGGCCCCATGGACAGGGGACAAGTGACAGCCCATCCTTCTGTCACTTGGTGCCCAGTGTGTCGGGGCCTATTTCCTCCTGGGGCCAAGCCGGTCCCTCCTCCTGCTGGAAACACCTCGACCCACCAGAGGCTCCAAGGATCTCCTCCGGGCTTCCCCAGACAGCTGGAACCACGTATCAGAAGCCTCGTCCAGTGGGAATGTGTACAAGTGTGTGTGTTGTCTGACGGCAGCGTCCTCCGACTCCCCAGTCCCCTGCCTCTCCCCCAGTGAGAGCAGGAACAGATTCACCGCTGCCTGAACACTCACGGCCACGAAGCTGTAGTCCGCCCAGCTTACAATGATAACTCACAACCCGGTTCAAGCCTCTGTTCCTCTCGTCTACACCTCCTCCTAGGCAACAGTGATTTGTGCTCACCCCGGGGCCTAATTGGCTGGAGTGTGCTGGGTGCTGGTGGTTGGTGAGTTGGCAGTGGGTGAAAGGCTGGGGCCTGGACGAGGATGGACACCTGGCCCCTGACCTCCAGGCCCTGCTGTCCAGGGGGTGACAGACTGGAAGGGCAGGCAACTGAGGCGTGGGCTACGCGGCCAAGCCGTGGAGAGAGACATCACCCAGGCTACGTGAACGCAGAGGGGCCATCAGCTCAGGGTTTCACTGCTCTGAGCCTTGGTGTTTTCATCTGCAAAATGAGAAAAAGCTTTTCGGTGATTGAATGAGACAGTGCGTGTAAGAGTCCAGTTTGATCACAAGCACTGATTATGTTATATTACGTTAAATATGTAAAAATATAGATATATTACCTAAAGTATTATAATGTGAGATCTGATACTCTTATTTGTATTGTTTTGAATTCTGATTATGACTGGGACTGATACCTAAAAAGTGGTGTGTTAGGACAGGGAAACGTGCAAGGCTCAATGGGCGCATGAGCAGGGACACCACCTCGTGCCCTCTCGTCCTCATGAGACACCCTGTTGAGGAGGGGCCACCTGTGACAACCGAGCAGGAGCTGGTCAACCAACAAACAGACCAGGGGCCTTCCCTGCAAGACGCGCATCAAGGGAGTCGGGGCCTGGCGTCTCTGGGGCTAGCCTCCCACTGATGGTTAGATCTACAAGTACAGGAAAGGCAGTAGGAAAGGTCCCCATGGGCCAAACCAGCAGAGTCTAAAGATTTAGAATTTTACCCCAGTGGTGATTGGGAATAGGTGTACATAGACAAATGACATAGATTCGCATTTTCATTTTTTAAAAGGTTTTATTTATTTATTTGAGAGAGAAAGAGATAGTGAGAAAGAAAGCATGAACAGGGGGAGAAGCAGATTCCCTGCTGAGCAGGGAGCCCGACATGGGGCTTGATCCCAGGGCCCTGGGATCAGGACTTGAGCCAAAGGCAGACAGACACTCAACCAACGGAGCTACCCAAATGCCCCTAAATTCACATTTTAAAAATAAATCGTTCTGAGGGCAGTAGGTTTGGGTTGGAAGAAGCAGACCTGGGAGCAGATGGAGAAACTTCCACTTCCTGGCGCACTGAGGTGGATCTGACTGCTTGAAGGCAGGCTGGCCTGGGCAACTCGGTTCTGGCCATGACACAAGAGTGGAAGCTCCATGTGGGTCTTAGTCATGTTCTCCAGAGAAACAGAGCCAGTGGGATGTGTATATACATAGAGCGAAATGTGTTTGAAGGAATTGGCTCCCGTGATTATGGAGTCCAGCAAGTCCAGACTGCAGGCTGTGCTAGCAGATTGGAGACCCAGGGAAAAGACGATGCTGCTGTTCTAGTGCAAAGCGCTTCTGCTGTAGAATTCCCTCCTGGGGGGATCCCTGGGTGGCTCAGCGGTTTAGCGCCTGCCTTCGGCCCAGGGCATGATCCTGGAGTCCCGGGATCGAGTCCCACATCAGGCTCCCTGCATGGAGCCTGCTTCTCCCTCTGCCTGTGTCTCTGCCTCTCTCTCTCTCTGTGTCTCTCATGAATAAATAAATAAAATCTTAAAAAAAAAAAAAAAGAAAGAAATCCCTCCTGCTCAAGTATCTGGGCACATACAACTAACCATCACAATGTGTTACCTCCAGACTAAAGCACTGAATTATTAGTACTCAACACCCCTACCCCCGGCCATGACAAACCTCCAAGTCCTGATTGAGGTGTTGGCAACATAATATGGAGGAATCTCAGTGCGTCTGGGGCCTTCCGTGAGCACAGTCCTCCCTCAAGCCCATACTGGACTTGTATCACAAGCAAAAAACAGATCTTTGTCGTTTAAGTCAATGGGACTTTGGGATTGTTTGTTACTGCAACTGACCTAGCTGTAGGGCGGAAACATGGCAGTGGCCGTGTGGATGGGGAGGAAGACCAGATCTGGAGTAAATTAGGAGCTAAAGTCAACCAAGGACGAGGGAACAGCAGATGTCGACCATGACTCCTGGGTGTGGGGAGGGGACTCGGGGAAATGCATGAGAATTGCCACCATTTTCAGAGTCCGGGGGCTGGGGAGGCTTGTGTTGGGCAGAAGATGAGAACTCACTCGGGCCATGAGAAGTGTAAGGCAGTTGTGGGCGTCTGGGGGGTGGCCAGGGGGCAGCCATGGGTGCATTTTCCCCATCCATCCACCGGTGCCTTTGCTTTTAAATTCTAGGTATCAGCAATAGAAGCAGCTCTCCTGCAAGCTTGGGTCCTTGAAAGGTGATCTGTACAAAATAAAACCCAATGAAGGAATAGTAATAGTGAAAGGAGGGGAACTGAGTGGGAAAAATTAGAGAGAGAGAAAGAGAGAGAGACAAACCACGAGACACTCCTAACTCTGGGAAACACAAAGGGCTGTGTAAGGGGAGGTGGGTGGGAGGATGGGGTGACTGGGTGATGGGCCCTGAGGAGGGCACTTGAGGAGATGAGCACTGGGGGTTATACTATATGTTGGCAAATTGAATTTAAATTTTAAAAAATGTAAAAAAACAAAACAAAACAAAACAAAAAACCCCAGCCCAATGAAGGGAGAAAACCGCCTCATGTCATTGTGGGAAGGGTTTTCAAATGTCAGTGTTCGAGCCTTTTCTCTGAGCTCCTCCAAAATGTCTCCCTCTAAGGTCTTGAGGTTGTATCTGTGTTAAAATCGTTCTGTCTCACCTCCCTTGGATAGCTGCCCTACAATGACTGGCAGAGAAACCTGAGCTATAACGTGTAGATAATGTTTTTAAATCAAACAGGCAGAAGCCGTGTTAACAAGTGGTGGGATGTTTCTTCTCATCAAACTCATTGGAGCTTAGAAGCAGGAGAAGGTGCACGTAGCACACACCCAGCTCCTCTGTGTGGCTCGCTGAGGGACCAGGGGGGCAGGAATATGGTGCCCGAGGGCTCGTAAGCAAACATCATGGCTTGGATACTCTTTGTGGTCTGCTGGTTTAATTGTGCTCATTAACCACTGACTGTGCCCAAAACTCTCAGACTTTTTGTACATTTGATTTCCATCCATCCGTTCGTCCTGCTTTCACAAAGTACCGTAGACTTACTAACGGCAGACCTGAATCTCTCACAGTTCCGGGTGCTGGAAGTCCTGCATCAGGGTGCTGGCGCGGCAGGGTGCGCCCGGGTCTGCAGGCTGCCACCTTCTCATGCCTGAGAGCAGAGAGAGGAGGCCCGCCCTCTCGGGAGGCTCATAGGGGCACTGGTCCCACTCGCGAGGCTTCGCCCTCATGACCTCACCTATTACTAATCAATCACCTCCCAGAGGAGGGCTCACCTTCAAATACCCTTATATCGGGAGCAGGGTTCCAACATGTGAATTCTGGGGGGGCACGAGCATACAGTCCTAGCAAATGTGTCCTCGGTTTAAGATTAATGAGACGGGAATGTGATACCCTTAAAACAGACCTGTCGCTGTGATTAAAATAGCATCTTGATGTCCACACTAATGTCAGCCAGGGCCATTCCTGTAGCTTGGACACATCAAAGAATCAAAGAATCTTTTATTTTTATTTATTTTATTTTTTTTAAAGATAGATTTATTTATTTATTTATTTATTTATTTATTTATTTATTTATTTATGATAGACATAGAGAGAGAGAGAGAGAGAGAGAGAGAGAGGCAGAGACACAGGAGGAGAGAGAAGCAGGCTCTATGCTGGGGGCCCGACGCAGAAATCGATCCTGGAACTCCAGGATCGTGGCCTGGGCCAAAGGCAGGCGCTAAACCGCTGAGCCACCCAGGGATCCCCAAAGAATCTTTCTTTTTTTTTTTTTTTTAAAGATTTTTATTGATTTATTCATGAGAGACACACAGAGAGAGGCAGAGACACAGGCAGAGGGAGAAGCAGGCTCCATGCAGGGAGCCCGATGTGGGACTCGATCCTGGGACCCTGGGGTCACACCCTGAGCTGGAGCCTCTGTCTTTTCCACCCAGCTTCAGTGCCTTTTTTGGGAATCCAATCTCATCATCATTATAATCTATTGCAAGGCTTAGCCTGCCTGACCCCACACTCCAAGCCCGTGGGGAGGACGCTGTTGCTGCGGCCTTCGGGTTAGCTGCCGTGCAGGATTGAGTCATTCGTGACAGCAGCTCTGGAGAAAGGTGTTCGGCGAGACATAGAATGCTTTCTCTCTTTGAGTCTCATTTCTTTTCCGGAAGACTCAAAGTCTCTATGTCTAAGCCCCAGTGCTAGGAGCAGCTGGGCGGGGAGGGGACTTCCTGTGAGCGACTCATGTGTCAACCCCTAGATGCTTGACCTGTGCAGTGGGTGAGGCAGTGGTAGCACGGTGGGAGCTTAGAGCACAGAACTGACGTACGAGAACTCCTTTCCTTCAGAGGCGGGGGTGGTTTGGGAGCTGCTTCGCTTCAGGTGGGATCCGCAGTGTGCAGAGAAATGAAGATCCAGCCCAGTGAGGTCCTTCGGGGAACACTGACACCGGGAAGCCAAAGCCCAGCTGAAGTTAGGAAGACAGGCCCAGGTGCTCCACGCTGGGCGAGGTCGGACGGGGTCTGGAGCGAGCACAGATGAGGAGAGAGGTGGCCTTCGGATGGCCCCGTGGCAGCTCTGAGGCTCCACTTCCTGAGCAGGTGGCTGGGCCGGACTCGGGGTCCTTGTACCGGCAGCCCAGGCTGTGGCCCAGGAGGAGCTGCAGCTGCGTGGGGCGTCGTCCTGTTCTGCTAGACTTTTCTGGAGGCGATGGAGAGCTCGCTCACCACGCGCAGACGCTGCCTGGCATCCCAGAGATGACTCGTGAGCCAGCTGAGTTACTGAGTCTTGCAGCCAAGGGAGGAGAAGGTGCTGGCTGGCTGCTCCTTGTGGGGAGAACACAGGGGCATGCGAGCAATATTTGTGGGGTTCAGCTCGCCCGTGCAGCCGAGGACCATTTCCAAGGGCCCCAGGCTCTTGTAACCCCAGGCCCCTTGCTCGCCCCAAACTCCTTCCCTGGTGTCTCGAGTTTCTCCAGACTTCAGTGGTTCCTTTCTTTCTTTCCAGCTTTCTCTTGGTTTTTGTTTTGTTTCCCTGGTTCTTTTGGGATTTGGGAGTTCACAACGTTCCTCTGTGGCTCACCCAGTATCTTGGCTATTTCTCATTTGGCTCTACCGGCGCCAAGGGGCCAGGAAAGCCTAGACCGGGTGGCCTGTCTGCGTGCCATGCAGATTGCTGGAGAGGAAGAACAGGTCCCCGCCCCCACTCCGCAGGGGCCCTGCACTTGCGCCTGTCCCACCCCCCCCCACCTTCCCTCTTCCCTCGGGCTACAAGATAAGATTTTGAAAAAATGGAAGGAGAAAACTAAAATTAGGCATATGCGACCAATGGTTCTGCTTTGGGCAATGGAAAAATAAACCATACCCACGTTTCTGTTTTTCCCAGGATCCGAAGGACACCCTTGGCTATTTGGGTGGTTGGCTATTCCTGGGTACGTTTCAGAAATAACTCATGTTTATTTATTATTGGGTATTTATAACAGAGCTTCAGAACAGGTTTCCAATAACCCCACAAAGAAGCGTGGACTCCAGCCCTGGCGGGGTGTGGGGTGCGGGGGTGGGGGGTGGGGGAGAGGGAAGGATGCGGAACCACCGCCCGCCTCCTGCTTGCTGAGGCCACAGCCTGGAGTGGGGGATGCAGGCGGGGGGCGGGGGTTGTTGCCTGGACTTTGTTTCTCCTCGGAGGCTCCCCTGAAAGGACGTCAGAGCCTAAATCGGATTACTTGTAACGTTTGATGGAGTTTGGGCACACACACACGCCCCCGAGCTCTGGGCTCGGGCAGAGATTAGAGGTGACATTTCTGGAGGAACAAAAGGATGGTGGATTCCTGAACAGTCATCCGCGGACCCCGGGCCCTGACATCATCCCCGGCCTGGCTCTGGGAGGAACCCTCTGACCCCCCAGGGCTTAGGGCAACTATTTTTAGCCAGAAAACCCTTCCTGTGGCATTCTCATGGTGCACTCAAAGGAGCCGGAATTTCAGCGAGGGCCCTCTTGAATTTATCGAGTTTCCATCTCTACCCCTGCTTGCGATGTTACAGATGGTTAGGGACGGAGCCCTGGCGCCCGTTAGTCCCGCGTCTTCATTCGGTAGAAGGGTCTGCAGAGGCTGAACGTGTGCCCTCCTTCCCCGCCGACCTGCCTCCTGCTCTTCGTCTGTTACGGCGGTTCCCAAACAATTTGTTCTCCAGACCCGTTGTGCTCTCAGAAATTATTGGGGATCCCCGGGAGCTTTTGTTTAGATGTGTTGTGTCTGATACATATCCCGTGGTAAAAATGAAAGCTGAGTAATCGTAAAAATAGGATTTATTCATTAAAAGTACGTTAATGAACCCGTTGTGTGTTAACATAAAATAATGATGAATGGCTATATTTTCCAAAACTAGAAAATTAAACAAAAAGGCTGGCATTAGGGGGTCCCTGGGTGGCTCAGCAGTTTAGCGCCTGCCTTTGGCTCAGGGCCTGATCTTGGAGTCCCGGGATCGAGTCCCATGTCGGGCTCCCTGCATGGAGCCTGCTTCTCCCTCTGCCTGTGTCTCTGCCTCTCTCTCTGTATCTCTCATGAATAAATAAATAAAAATCTTAAAAAAAAAAAAAGGCTGGTGTTATGCCCTTTTTTGCAAATGGTTTTTAATGTCTGGCTTAGCAGGACAGTGAGATTGTTGGATCTGCTTCTACATTTGATCAGTTGCCATATCACCTATCACGCTGCGTCCAGAATCCCCCACTATGAGAGGATGAGACTGAAAAGGGCAACTTCATTCATGTCTTTGGATTATTATGAAAATATCCGGGACACCCACAGGGGTCTGTGTACACGACCGAGAACCAGCAATCTATGCCATAGTGTATTTGCCTCATCTATAACACTTGGTTTTAACGTGGCTCGTTCACTCATTCCAAGAACATCCCCTGAAGAACTAGCAGGTGTGCAGCTGGGAATTTAAAGACAAATGCATCACCTGTGATCTCCGTCCAAACACTTGGTTACAAACGAAACAGAATCAATTTTTATTTTTCTTACCAGCCTATTATCTGAGTTCAGTCCCACCCTCTGCCAGAATGCTGGGAAACAACCTCAGCCCTTCCTGGGCCTCCCCCGTCCAAAGACTGTGGCATGTTCTTGGGGTCTCGTGCAGCGCACAAAGCTTTGGGGGGCCGTGCGGGGGCCCTTGAGGCTCAGTCTACATGGATGCAGCTTAGACACGCACTGTCCAACCCAATAACTGCTCTAGCTCCGGGCTTCCATGGCAGGCTCGGGGCAGGGGGATTCTTTTTCTTTTTCTTTTTTTTTTAAATGATTTTATTTACTTATTCATGAGAGACACACAGAGAGAGGCAGAGACACAGGCAGAGGGAGAAGCAGGCTCCCTGCAGGAAGCCCGATGCGGGACTCGATCCCAGGACCCCAGGATCACGCCCTGAGCCAAAGGCAGATGCTCAACCATGAAGCCCCCCAGGCGCCCCCAGGGGCAGGAGGATTCTTGCCTGTTTCCATCTACCTCTCTCCCTCAGAAGAGCCAAGACCTTGGGCGTAGTACCCCCCTCTCCCGCCCCAAAACCACAGCTCTTCTTCCTCATTCTCACTCTCTCCCCCTTGCTTCCTTCCTTCCAGGCCAGATGAGCCCTCTGTCGAGGGCAAATCCTTCCTGCACGTTTCTCAAGACGTTCTCTGAAACTCCCAACAAAAGCCAGAGCATCGTGCAGGGTATTTCTGATTTGTGCCTCTCCCTTGGGTTAAGTAGGTTAACAATAAATGTGCCTGCACACCCTAAGTGCCCAATAAATGTTGCTATTAATATTCTTTGAAAATTTTTTTCCGGCTTTATTGAGGTCTAATTGCTACGTAACATTGTGTACGCTACGGTGTGCGACATCCTGATGTGATAGACTTAGGGAGCTAGTCATAGTCGTGCTACTCTCCCCCAGGGATACTGAGGCACAAAGTTCGAATGGGGAAAGGGGAAAATTCAGGAAGGGAAGCCCTCCAGAGTTTACACATGCACACGGCCCCTCTTCCCCAGCTGCCTCAGGGGTCTCTCGATGCAAAGTGGAAGGCTGAGAGGCGCCCCCAGGTCCCCTTCCCACCGCGCCCCCAGCCACTCCTTCCCCTTGGATCACGCCACAGATATACGTACAGAGAAGTCTGCTCCTGGGTTGTCCTCAGTGCCCAGGTGCTTCTGCGCGGTCCCTGGGTCCCCCCAACACAGCCCTGCCGGGGCCCATCAGAGATGGGCAAATCTGCAGAGACCCCCGCCCTCCCCAATGGTTCCTCTCCGGCACTTCAGTCCTCCAGGTACCCATCTGCCAAGACTTCCCCGTGGCATTAGCCGTGAGTTCAGCGTGTCCAGGAAAGCAGCCCCCTGGCAGTGGGATGGAGCTGTGGGCCCGTTCAGGCCATGCTGTGGGCAGGCCCCCCCCACCCCCGCCGCCGCGGGCCCATTCTGTAGACCCTCAGTCATTATTCACGCCCCCCCCCCCCCCCCGCCGTGGGAATGGATAGAGCTGTCGTTGGCATCCGTGTGGAAGGACAGCGTCCCCTGTGGGATGCTGGTGGAGTCACCACCTGCTCCCCTAGCTGAGTCCTCACGCCAGTGGCCCAGCCTGATGGGCTGCTCAGCACGGTCACTGCTCGTTGCCCGTGTGGGAGAGAGACACGCGTGTCCACAACTGAACAGCAGAGGAAAAAGGCACGGGATCGAGAGTCTTCTTTGTCTCTTCTAGGCTGCAGCTGCAATTCCCTCCACCAAGCCTCGGAGGTAAGTCTGGAAGAAATGTGGTTGGTGGACAATTCATATATTTTTAAGTGGGATGCCTTTTGCATCCATCTTTCTTTCTTTTCTTTTCTTTCTTTCTTTCTTTCTTTATTTTATTTTATTTTATTTTTATTTATTTATTCATTAGACACACACACACACACACACACACACACACACACACACCCAGAGAGGCAGAGGGAGAAGCAGGCTCCATGCAGGGAGCCCGATGCGGGACTCGATCCCAGGACCCCGGGGTCATGACCTGAGCCAATCGCAGATGCTCAACTGCTGAGCCACCCAGGTGCCCCCCTTTGCATTTTTCTCAGGCTGTGCTGTTCATGGCTGGGTGCGTGGCAAGCCCCGATGAGAGCCGCTGTTGAACTTATAGTGCCAGGCTGTGGGGTCTGGTCTCCACTGGACCCTGTGGCTGACACCACACTCCTGGGCAGCTGGGCTGCCTCACCCTCCTGTCCCTTGGAGTGGAAACTGAAGATGAGGGGGATTCATTCCGGGTGTACCCTCTCAGCCCCTGCCCCCCGCCCACTGCCCCAAAGTGGGAGCAGAGAAGCAGGATGAGGACGGAGCCCCCAGCCCCCAGCCCCAGGCCTCCTGCACACGCTATGCGATGTGTGGGGGCTCCAGTCAAGCACTCGCCAGATTACAGCTCAGGAAAAAGCCCGCGCTGTCTGGTTCTGAGCAGACTCGTGTGAGGTGAATCAGAGGTGAGTCAAGTGCCTCCAGAGGAGGAAATGACTTATCGGACTGACCTTCCTCGCAGGGCATCCATCACTTGTGCTCAGAAAACAAAAGAGAGCAAGACAGAAGACAGTTTGCAAGCTCCTGGCTACACACTTCCTTTTTTTCCCCGGGATTTGATGGGACTGTCAGGGCTGGTGAGCCTCCCGGGGGGGGGGGGTGGAGAGTGTCAACGCCCCACCCACCTCCCTGAGTCAGGCCCCTACTGTGAGCTGGAGAAGTTCCCTGTGGACAAAGCTTATGTCCGTGCACTGTTCAAGGTTCCTCTTCCAAGGCCCAACCTCTCCTCTTGTCCTGGAGGGGTGTGGGGGTGGGAGGAGGCGTTCCCGCAAAGGCTAGAGACCATATTGCACCCTAAGGCAGCTCTTTGGAGGCCTTCGTTTGGAAGAATCTGTGGTTTGGGATCTAATTTCCACCCTGCGTCTGGATTCTTGTCCCTGCAGCTGCAGCGGTCTGGGTGGACTGTCCCAGACGCTCTGGGTGGCGTGTGGTCCACCCTGCTTGCTGCTGCTGACCCTACGACAATCTCTCAAGTCACCAGCGACTTTACAGCCTGATAATTTTATTCCCGCCTCTCATAAAGGTGCTTAGAGTCCTACAGAGTTAGAGATGGGCGTGGGGTGGGGGGAGGACATCCGGATCATCTAAACCCTTAATCCGACAACCGACAACCGAGGAAACTGAGATTCAATGCCTGCAACACCAAGGTCATGGAGCCACCACCAAGGTCACAGAGCAAATTCAGGGAGGAACCTCTGTGGTTGGCCCACTGGGTGTCTCCCAGTCTCCACGAGGCTAAGTTAATACAGCTACGCTTTTCATACGCCATGAAGAATAATAATAAACAACAGCATGTTGCTTCTGTGACTGTGGGAATGCTGCGTTAGGTTCGGGACGCGGAGTGCCAAGCCCGTCCCCATTGAGTCACTGTGTGACCGCAGCCTCCTGATGCGGGGAGCTGCTGGTGCAGCTCAGTCCTGCGTGCCTGGGGGGGCTCGATGTGTCTCCGGAGCCCAGAATCCAGATCTCTCCCTCCTCTGTTCTCAGGGAACGTGGGACTCAGTCTCCATCCGATCTGGGGACCGTTGCACCACAACGAGACTGTCATCATTTCATTTCACACCCCCCCACGGGTAACACAAGGGTTGTAATTGATGTGGTTCAGAGCCCCGCGTCGAAGCAATAAAAAGGAATCCCTCGTGACAGTCTGCAACAGCGCTGGCGGATCTAGCGTCTGGCTTTAATGGGAGTGGGAAATGGCTAGCAGATGACGGTAACGTTCCCAGGGCTACGTCTCGGGCCTCCCAACCCAAACCGTTCCTGACGGCGGCTCGTCCTGCCCACATGTGCTCCACAGACGTGGGTTATTTGCAGGACGCCCGGAGCGAGGCGATGCTAAATGTATAGCAGCAGGGGACTGCGTGTGTGACGGCTGAGGTCATGGTTATTCATTTCAAGCTGTAAAGACATTTGGTTTTAAAAACCCCAGCGACTCCACTGGGATTGGCTTTCAGAGAAGAAAAACAGCCCCAGCGTTCTTTTCCTGTCCAAAGCCGGTGGGATTGGCACTTACATCACTGGCCCCCACTTAACCCTTTGGGGTGAGAGAAGGTCCTGGCTCCTCTAACAGGCTCCGGGCGATGTCGCCTTTTGGAGGAAGGTGCTGTGAGTCACTGTGATTTACCACGAACTCACCAAGAACGTGCCTGATGCGTCTGTACTCAACCAGAGGCACAAAGGCCACCAAGAAATCCTACGAGGCTCGGAAACAGACATCTCGGGGCTTTGCAAGAGGCCTTTGACTAAGTCCCTTTCTGGAACCAGGTTCCTCATCTGTGGCTTGGAAGTGGCCGGGGACAAGGACCAGAGTCTTTCTCAATCCCTCTCCAGCTTCCATTACACAAGGCCAGGAGCGCACTCAATCACATGACCTGGGTCTGTGTTTAATCTGCGCCCCGGCCCTCCCATGGCAGGCGTTTCCTTAAGGTCGGGGCCACATCTGGGTACACATGGCTATTTCTCTACATCTTCCTGCCCCTCTGGGGTCACTATTCTTGGGCCAAAGAGGTTAGAGGAGAGCCAGGGAGGTGAACTTGGTGTAGTTTGAATATGCCTCACCCTCCGCACAGATGTGCACCAGGGAAAGCGAAGGGGAGATGGGACGGGAACGTGGGTGACCTGTATGGGGGCGGGGAAATGGGAGGCAGAGGGACTTGCCTTTACTTTGTGCAAAGACGTCCAGGTTGATGGTAAATCCAAGGGATGGTGTGACAAGTGACCGACCGTCATCCCTCCCAAAGGGTGGCTCTTTCTAGGGGTCTCCCCTGTCACTGAGCCGCCTTGGAACGCATGCAACGATAGCGTAATCTAAGATAAGCATACCCTAAATCAGTGCTCTATTTAACAAATGGTCATTTGGCAAGACTATGCTTTTGCAGAGAAAAAACACTGGCAGGGCTAAGTGTTGCAGGTGGGTGGGTGAGAATATACGTGATTTACATTTTCTTTCACTTGCTTGTTTGTAGATGCTAAATTTTCTTTTCTTTTTTTAAAGATTTTATTTATTTATTCATTAGAATACATAGAGAGGAGAGAGAGAGAGAGAGAGGCAGAGACACAGGCAGGGGGAGAAGCAGGCTCCATGCAGGGAGCCCAACGTGGGACTCCATCCCGGGTCTCCAGGATCACAGTCCTGGGCTGTAGGCGGCGCTAAACCACTGAGCCACCAGGGCTGCCCTGTAGATGCTAAATTTTCAACCACAGATACACACAAATTATTTTGGGAATGAGAAAAAAATCGTAATCCCATTTAATGGATAATTTATGCGAGATAGAGCCAGACGGGAGTTTCTCAAGAGGGGCTTCCCATCGCCCCCAGAGACAGACCTGTGCTGGTTCTTCCTCCCTCCTGTGGGGATTTGGGCAGGCCAACTCGCTCCTCTTCCAAAGCAAGACTCCTACCTCTTGGTTTCTGGCCCTGATATCAGCACCTACCCCGGAATGATGTGATCGCATCCATGTGACACTCTGACTGCCCTGAGCCCGGGCTGGGTGACTTCTCCCTCTTTGCTCCTCACTTCTGCAGCTCTGTGGCCACTGCACGCTACCTTGTCCTGGTGCTGCCCTGCCACAGGTCAGCTCCGTTCACCAGCTCGCCTCTCCAAAGCCTCAAGCAAGCCACCTGAAAGGGGCAATTTTGTCATTTACCTCTTGAGTCCTTTCTCTTTCTCTGTTTTCCCCTCCACCCCCAGCTTTCTGGAGACATAACTGTCGAATAATATTGTGTAAATTTAAGGTGCACAAAGTAGAGATTTATAGATGTGTATATATATGTATATATAGCAATATAATTGTATTATTATATTATATTGCAATGTATATATATATATATTGCAAAATATGTGTATCTATTGCAAAATGATTACCACAATAAGATTAGTTAGCACATCCAAAACTATGGAACCCTTCATGAATTTGTGTGTCATCCTCATGTAGGGGCCAAGCTAATCTTGTCTGGACTGTTAGGATTTTAGCACTTAAATAATTTCTAATGGCCTAGCTTGGCTATATAGCAATATAATATAATAATACAATTAATAATAATAATAATACAAGAGTATATATATATATCTTCAAGCATCAAGAAATAAAGGCAGAGTGCCGTCACTTTGGAGCTGCATCAAGATCATCCTACCTGAGTTCTGAGACTCTATGAGACAAGATGTCCCAGCTGAAGTTGGGCAATTGTGACAAAGAAGAAGAGCTCCCAACATCAGGGGTGAGACCCCGTGAGTGTGAGCGGCTTAAGATATGCAGGCAAAGGCCAAAGAGGCTTGTTTGCCACGGGTCAGCTGGGCAACTCCTGGGTGGCCCAGTGGCAGTTGTCACCCGTGTGCCCAGGAGGGGCTCCTGGGGCAGACCTGGCCCCCAGAGATCCACTTACATGAGGATGAGAATGGGAGGCGTCTTCCTCGAGGTATGACCAGAGGGAGCTCGGGGGCGAGTCAGCAGACGCTGCCAGGCCTTGGGGGCATCAGGGGTTTGGAGGCTGTGAGTCCTGCACCAGGACGCAGCAGCCCGAGGCTTGGCCACCTCCGAGGATCTGTCTGCAATGGCGTGGGCCTGCTCAGGCCACACAGGGGCTGGAGCAGGCCTCCCCTTCGCCGCTGGCCCCGCTCATTCATCTCCCGCAGCTGTCAGGCCAGAGGACAACAGGTGAAAGCAGGCCGGCTCATTGTTCCCAGGAAGCCTTTAGCTACGCCTGCCACCCCGCCGCCACCCCCTCCGCGGCCGCACAGACCTCCAGCTTAGCGCGTTTCATGCCGGGAGGCCCGTTCTCCCAGCCACCGTGACCCGGAAAGGCCTCGGCCCAGACCCAGCCCTTGCAAGTTCCTCACGTCTGGGCCTTGGGGCCCCTTGGGAGGTGTGTGAAATGCAGGCGCAGGTGCCAGCAGCCCCTGATGGCTGCGGGTCAGAGAGTACATTCCAGGCCTAGCCCCACATCACCCCGCAGGGCAGCTCGCCCCCCCAGACTTCAGGCGGGCCACTCGAGGATGGTAACTGTCACGGTCCTCTTGAGTTATTTCTAACGGCTTAGTTGGGTACTTTATATATCTGTGTAAAGCACCGGGGAAGAGATGCAAAAGGCAATTGTGTTCGAGCCCCACTGATAGCATCCTCCCAAACCTCAGAAACTGTGAGATGAGATCTTTAAGGCGTCCTGAATGAAGCTTCCCAAATATGGCAGGAAAAGGCCCGAGCAGCAGGCGGGAGGGAGATGGGGAGGGATGGGGGCGAGAAGGCCTGCAGCCTGGGCCGGCAGTGTGGTCTCACTCCTCCCGGGGTGGGGGCGGGCGGAGGGCCACCTCCCTCCTCCCTCTGCTCTCCTGGCTCAGACCTTCACCCCTGGTCCGTGGGGCCTGTTGCTTCCCCCCCACCTCCTTTTTTGGTGGTGTTTTGGTGGGGGGTGGGCAGGCAGGCAGGCAGTGAGCATGAAGAGACACAGAATCACGGGGACCCGGGAGACTGGGAATAAACTGTGGAGTTGGGGGGGGGGCAGTTCAGCAGGGGGCTGGGTCACCGGATCCGGAGAAGCATGTGAGAAGTCATAGGGACAAGCGGGCATCACACCAAACGGAGCAGAAAGGCCTGGCGTGGGCTGCAAGGAGAGTGAGCGGGGCCCTTCCAGGCAGGAGGGTGCAGCCCCTGCTCCCCGATGTCGAGAATGGGAGGGCCAGGGGGTGGGGGGGTGGGGTGGATGGGGGGGCTGGGCCGGCCAGTGGCTGACCCAGGAGGCTTTCTTCTTCCATCCCCGAGGGTTTTCTCCTTTTCTCCTTGGCCCCGTCGGTCCAGATGGCACTATCCGGGCCCAGTCACAGGCGCAGAAGGAGAGGAGCGAGAGGGCACGATTTACCCCCGATCTCCGCGCCAGCAGGGTCTGAAATCCCTGGCCTCAGCCTCACGCCTCATGGAGCTGCTTAAGAAGATGCCATTTAATTAGGCTGCTTAAGTCATGTGTGAGGGCAATTAGCTAGCGTCCCCGCATTAATTTTCCAGTCTGGAAACTGGAGTCGCCGTCCTGCTCCCTCCTCCCCTCCCCTGCCCCCTCCCCTTCAGGAGTCCGCTGACTCTGCCTTTTCTCGGGCTTCCTTCTGCTGACGCAGCCACCCCCACCCAGCCTCCTTCATCTCCCTGCACCCAGGCCTAACAGGGTCACAAGCAAGCGTGGGGGAGCCGCCCTGGCAGCCCAATACACTGACTTCAGAATAGCTCTGCTAAGCTCACCGGGGACTCCAGTCTCCCTGGCCCCTGCTGCCCCGATTCCCCGCCACGGGGTCCCAGCTGTGCCCACGGTGGGGCTGTCACTCAGGGGCCCAGGGCGCAGGCCTATTTTTAGGCAGGACCTGGTGCATGCCAGCCCCCTTGGGGGGAACCTCCCAGGGTCCCCGGATCCTCCCTTCCAGACCACACTGGCTGAGCACCCCTGGCTTCTCTTAGGAAAAACGGCTCTGGCCAGGGCCATCCTGGCACCTAGCAGGGGACATGATGGGATTACAAAGTGATGGCTGCTGGAGAGAGGAAACAGTGGCTAGGTTTTAGGGGGCTGTCCTTGGAGTGGATAAGGGACACAACTGGGTTTGTGACCACAGGGTCCTGGCCCTGAGGCTTGCCTTTAATTCCATAACGGGAGGGCTCTGGGGCACTGGGCCGAGGCAAGCGGGGGCCCTGGCCCCCACGGTTAAAGCGATGCTAGCTCTCAAGGCCAAGCAATTCCCTCCTGGACTCCCCCTCTGCTTCGGGGGCACCCCCAGCCCCCGGCGGTGTGCTCCTTGTGCTCGGTGCAAAGTGCCAGGAAGAGAGTCAGCCTGGGTGCCATTCCCTAGATCACCTCCCTGCACCTGACTTTTCTGGAAAATGGTTGCGGTAAAACCCTGCCTTCCCTACCTCGAGGGGCTGCTGTGAACACCCAACCTGCCCTGTGAGGAGCAGTAATTGGAGCCCATGAGATGCTGGTAGCCCCTCAAAACACACTCAACGCCGGGGCGCGGCCGTGCAAACTGCTGGGGCTGGAACCTGGAGCCCACTCTTGTCCCACCAAGCTCAGTACCCCCAGCAAGGAGGGTCACCCCGGGGGAGGGGGGACGGAGGGTCCCTAGGGCTGCAGGTGCAGCCCAAGATCTCCTGCCTGGGGCCCCGAAAGAAACGCCTGTTGTGCCACTGCCAGATGGCCTCAAAGGACAACGAAAGAGGAGATGCTGTGTCCCTCCTTTCCCTGTGGGGTGCTTGCAGGTCTTGGAGAGTTTGTGCAGAGCACCTGGAAGGCCTCCCGAGGGGGGGGTGCATCCCGTGCCCAGCCCTTCCCGGGGCCCCTGGCCAGCTGTGGGAGCCGCTACCTCCTGCTCCCAGGGACCAAGGAGTACGGTAAGTGATCTTGGGCGGTCGCCATCACTCGTGTTACCAGCCACCGACAGACACCCTACAAGCTGTCCATTGCCTTCAGTATCCACCGTAAGATGGTTTTTGGGTTTTTTTTTAGGTTTTATTTATTTATTCATGAGAGACACAGAGAGAAGGTAGAGACACAGGCAGCTCCTTGCAGGGACCCTGATGTGGGACTTGATCCCAGAACTCTGGAATCACGCCCTGGGTCAAAGGCAGACGCTCAACCTCTGAGCCACCCAGGCAGCCCCAACCGTAAGATATTTTTATGCAGATGCTGTCTGCACTTTCTGGAAGATTCCAGGAGACTTATGGAAAATGCAGACCAGCATGGCGAAATGAAAGGCAGCGCGGAGGGCTAAGGCCGGGGACTCTGGAATGCAAGGCCACCCGGTGTGGATCCTGACTTGGCTGCTTACTGGCTGCATACCTTGGGCATGTTCCTTAACTGCCCTGTGCCTCAGTTTCCCCCCTGAAAATGGCCATGAAGACAGTTAAGGCAAGTACTTCACTAAGCTGCTAGGGGGACCGAATGAGTCACTGTGTGCAAAGCCCTTACGACAGCGTCTGGCGTCACACCCTTGGTGTCCGTGAAATAAGTAACGTAGAAGGGAAATAAGAACGTGGCCACGTGGGAAGAGACGACATGCAGTTTTTCAGGTGAGCTCTGGCAGTTTTCCAGGATGGGTTTTGTTTTCAAGCCTAGTTTCAGCAGCTGTGACATTGTTTGGGGTTTGAGGGAGCGGCTCTCCCGGGAACAGCGGCCTGTGCTCTTGCAGAGCGTTGTCACTGTCCTGGTGGGTGGTGCGTCCGGAGTCAGCGTCACCTGTGTACCCAGAAAGGCCTTGGCCGAGGTGGCTGGGTGAGAACAGGCCGAGCGGACCTTTATCTCGTGTTCACCCCCGGCTGGGCTGGGTGTGGCCCCCTGCTGTCCTCCAGGCCTAGGAAATAAACAGCAGATAAACACGCTGACCTCCCACTGCTCCAGCCCGGGCTGCCAGCGAACTTGGGGGGTGGAAGATGCGCTTTCCTGGAGCCCACGGGTCCTCAGGCTACGGGGTCCTGTGGGGTCCCACCCAGGGCAGTAACGTGGCAGGGAGCTTGCAGGCTGAGGCTGCGCTGGGGGAGGGCACAGCCTGACTGTATGGGACAGCTAGGGGTTTGCAGGTAGGACTTGTGCAAGCGAACTGAGGCTGGCCAGGCATTCAGAGTCCGGGGCCCTCCAGGCAAAAATAACTCAGGAGCCTTTTAAAAGCACAGAGCCGGAGTCTCTGATAATAGGGCAAACCTCTTTCAAAAATCACCCTGTGCCCCGGAGCTCTCTTAAGTGCCTGTCTGTCTTGAGTAACTGGCTCCATCCTCCCTGAAGCCCTCATCCATTGTATAGAGGGAACAACTGACACGCAGAGAGGTTAAGTGACTGTTTCAAGGACACCCAGCTCAGAAACCCCAGAGCTTCCTTCAAACCTGGCCACGTCGGCTCTAGGATTCTTACTCTTTCTTTTTTAATTTTTTGAAAAAATTTTAAAAATATTTTATTTATTTATTCATGAGAGACACAGAGAGAGAGGCAGAGACACAGGCAGAGGGAGAAGCAGGCTTCATCCCTGCAGGGAGCCCGATGCGGGACTCGATCCCGGGACCCCGGGATCATGCTTTGAGCTGAAGGCAGAGGCTCAACTGCTGAGCCACCCAGGGGCCCCCGGGATTCTTACTCTTAACCACGACATTCAATAGCCCCAGAGCCACCCCATTACATACCTATGTCCTAAGTACCGCGCGGCAACCCGGGTTTAAGCCGCATCAGCTGCCCCTTGGAAGACCTGTGCGGGTGACCCCGGGGGCAGTGCAGGGGAGCGGGCGATAAACCAGTGGGCCCTCCGGCCCAGGGTCCCCGGCGGCTGCTTTCTAAGACCTAAGACACCGGCCCGGGTTCCTACTGGCTCCCCCAGGGGGTTCGTCAGTGATTAGAACCCTGGAGACACAATTTCCCCACCGCGCAGCCTCCCCTGTAGTGAATTCCTCAAAATTATTGGTTTGGGCCCTTTATTCTCATCTAATAACGTCTCTGTCCTGACGACCTCTCCAGTCACCCGAAGCACGCCAGCCCTGCCCGCAGCTGTGTCCTCTGTGGGTCCGATCGCCTGCTTTCATTCCAGGCACTGATTAAACAATAAAGGAGCAGGACAGGGCACAGACGGGCACAGCCGGGCACAGCCGGGCGCAGACGCCCCCTTCGCTCCTGTTACTTAATCAGCTACCGCTGGGACCCCTGCGGACTCTCAGCCGGCGCCGTCCCCTGCAAGGGTGCTAACAGGAGCGCTCCTGGGCCCCCACCCGCGGCTGCTCCCCTGCCCCGGCTTCTGCACCCCTGGTGTTCCTTCCCTCAGGATCCCGGCCCTGCCCGTCCTTGGGGGTGGGGTGTGTCCTCGGGGACAGGTTCTGAAACCCGGAACCCGAGCTGCTGCTCTGCATTCCCTCTATTGTCTGGGAGCCAGCGGAGCAGAACAAACCTGCCTGGGATTTGCATTACGCCCGGTGCTTGGGGAGGCCCGGGCAGGGCAGCTGTTGCCAAGGCAACCGGTGGAGCCCAGGGGAGCAACAGGAAAGAGCCCCAGCCTTGGCCTCCGGGTGGTCAAGGAGTTGAGGGGAGGGCCAGGGCTTGGGCCCAGGTCCAGGGCTCGGGAGCAGTTGTGCTAGATGTCCACTGCGGGTCCCCCGCTGCCTCTGGCCGGTGGCTCCACTGGCAGGTGCTCGAGGGTCAGCCTGGCCTGGGGCGCCCGGTCCTGTAGTCCCTGCTCCTCCCCTCCTCTGTGGAGACTCTGAGCCCTCCCTTGCCCCACCTTTCCTAGGTATGGGAGCAGCAGCAGCAGGACTGGAACATGAAATAAAAATCAGATGAAAACAGGCCTGGGAGGGACGCGTAGAGGCCGCATGGGCACATCCACGCTGCGGCCTCAGCCAGCACCTCGGCCTCCAGCCGGCCCGTCCCAGCGACATCTGACCCAGGTCAGCGACAGCCTTCCTGGGGCATCAGAGGTGCCTTTTTGCTCTGAAGACCTGCAGGGGCTGGCCAAGCCCTGTCTCTGCTCCCTGGCCTCGCTGAGCCCCACCTGAGCAGCCAACCCTGGCTCCGGGCCCAGCCCCTTGTGTTCCCGCTCCCTGAAGAGCGAAACCCCACAGGTTCTAGACGCGTGGAGTTCCCTGGCCTGAGCCCAGGCTGAAGCCATTCTTCGCTTCTTCAGACCATCCCTGCCCCGTTCCCACCCCACCTACAGGCTCACATCTCCTCTCCTGATGTTCTAACCGTAGTTTTAGCTTGCTCTGTCTTTCTCAAAATATCCTGATCGAAAGAATCACTTGGAAGCATGTGTTTAGAATTCAGATTCCTAACCCTCCACCTAGGACCTGCAGAATCAAAGACTCTGGAAGATTAAATAAGTAAATAAAATCTTAAAAAAAAATACATTAAGAGAAAAGGCACCTGGGTGGTTCACTTGGTCAAGCAGCTGACTCTTGATTTCGGCTCAGGTCATGATCTCAGCTGAGGTCCTGGGATCGAACCCCGTGTTGGGCTTCGTGCTCAGCGTGGAGTCTGCTGGAGATTCCCCTTCTCTCTCTGCCTCTCCCCCTCTGCCCCTCACCTTCCCCCCCATACACCCAAGTGCGTGTTTGTGTTCTCACTCTCTCTCCCTCTAAAATAAATAAATAAAATCTTAAAAAAACCAAACAACCAAACAAAAAAACAACAACAAAAAACCTCTGGGAAGGTTGCCTGGGAATCTGCTTTGGACAAATTGCCCCAAGTGATGTTCATGTTTGGACAAGGCTGGGGAACCTAGGCCAAGTCATGTGTTTCTCTTCTCAGGTCCAGCCCCTTATCTCTATCTCTGGGCCTCAGGGTCATCCTCTCAGCTGCAGGGCCGAACTGATCTGCAGATTTGGGTCAGGCTGTCCACACACTGCTCCAGCCAGGGATGTACTGTGAGAGGTGGTGTGGGTGAGCATGGCTGGAGCCCACCATCAGCTTCATGCTGGTCCCATTGGCTCTGTGTGTTCCCTTCTCCACTGTAGTCATTCCTGGGGTCATTTGGGTGCCATTGGGCTGCTGCGCTGTGGGTAGTGCAGTGGTGCCTGTTGGTGGCAGCAGCTTGAGCCCCAGAAGAAATGGATGGGAGCCCTGAGATCACTACCAGGTACTTCACATTTCCTGGTTTCAGGAGCTGGACAGGAGGTGATACACTGGGGTCATAAGCTGCCACCACCGTATGCGTCTACCCTGTGAACACTCTAACGTGCCATCCTGCTGTTGCAGTGTAGAACACCAGGTATTGTGAAGACAGTGGGGTTGGAGCTCAGTAGCTCTGGGTGGCAATCCTGGCTGCTCCTCGCTACTGCTGGGATCTCAGACCACTCAATCTCCTCGTCTGTAAGACATGGATAGCAATTAACTTCACAGGATTGCTATGAAAATTACCCATGTAGAAGGTCCAGCAGACTGCTTTGCCGATGGAGCACTCAATACATTTTCAATACATTTTCTGTGCTCTGTTTTCTCTTTCTGTTCAGATACACCCTGATTGATTAAACCTCTCTTACCTCTCCTTCCTTCTCCTCCTATCAAAGCACTTCTGAAAAAGGTCAATATAAAAAAATCAATTGTATTTCTGTATATTAGCATTAAACAATTGGAACATGATATTTACAAAGACCAATGTCCTTTACAATATTGTTAAAAAAAAACAAAAAAAAAACCCATAAAATACTTAGGAATTTAATGAAAGATGTGAAAAAACTCAATGCTCAGAACACTAAATGTTGCTGAGAGATATGAAAGAAGACACAAATAGGTAGAAAGCTCTCTTATGTTCATGGACTGGGAGATTCAATATGAAGGTGGCAATTCTCCCCAAGTTGATATATAGCTTCCATACAATCCTAATCATAATCCTGCTAGGTCTTCGTTTTTTAAAAATGAAAATTGACAGTTGGATTCTAAAATTTATTTGGAAATCCAAAGCCCAAAACGGGTTAGAGAAAGAAGAAAAAGTTGGGGGGCTTATAGTACCCGACATCGAGGCTTACTATGAAGCTCTGGTTATTAAAGCAGTGTAGTATTTACACAGGAAGTGACAAATAGATCAACGGGAATGGATAGAGTCCAGAGATAGACCCAAGCTTATAGGGACAACTGGTCATTGACAAAGTCATCAAAGGAAAGGACAGCTTTTTTTAAATAAATGGTGCCCGCACAACTGGAAAACCATAGGAGAAGAATGAACGTGATCCTTACCTCACCATACACAAAAATTAATTCAAGATGGATTATAAACAAAAATATGAAAGCAAAAACCACAAAATTTTTAACAGAAAATGTGGGATTTACTCTCTGATCTATGAGCAGGCAAAGATGTCTTTGCTAGAACACAGAAAACATAACCATAAAATAAACAATTGACAAGTTAGACTTCACAAAAACTAAGAACTTCTGTTCATTCATCAAAGCCAGTATCAGAATAGACAAGCCACAGGCTGGGAGAGAATATTTGTGAAACAGATTATCTAACAAAGGACTTGCAGTGAGAATATACAAAGGATCCCCACAACTTAATTTAAAATACCAATTAAAAAATGGGCAAAAGTCTTGCCAAACCCTTCACAAGGGAATACATTCAATTGGGCAATAAATACGTGGAAATTCTGTGCTCAACATGATTACTCATTATGGTTTTAATTTCCTGAACTTCAGTGGATTAAATTGATTAACTTCATGAGATGAAAATCACAATGAGATACCACCTCACCCACTAGAATGGCTAAAATTAAGAAGACCCACAAGTTCAAGTGTTGGCAAACAGAGGCATGCGGCTCCTGAAACTCTCATACGTTGCTGGTGGGTGTATAAGATGGCATAACCACTTGGGAAGAAGGTGGGGCACTTTCTTATGAAGTTAAGCAGATACACTATGACCCAGAAATCCCACTCCTAGACCTTCAGCAAAGGGAAATGAAGATGTACAAGTAAAAGAATGTTCACAGCTGCTTTATTCATGATCGCTAAACACTGGAAGCAACACAAATGTCCATCAGAAAGACAATGGATACACAAAGTCTGGAATATCCTTATAATTGATATTTACACAATAAAAAAGGATTAAACTGGTGATACATGCAATGACACGAATGACCTTTATAGATGAGACACTTAGCAAAAGAAGCCAGTTAGAAAAATACATGCACTTGTGTGGGATTCCATTTACATCAAATTCCAGTGCAGACAACATATCTACACTGATGACACCCGACCTGTGATTGCCTCTGAGTGAGGGCTTGATCAGGAAGGGCCACAGGGAACTCTCTGGAGTGACAGAAAGCTTCTATAAAAAAAAAAAAAAAAAAAAAAGAAAAAGAAAAAAGAAAGCTTCTATATATCTTGGTAGGGGTGTGGCTTATGTGTGGATACGCATTTGTCAAAACTCATCGACTTGTACACTTATTTCATTTGTTCATTTCGTTGTATGTAAATCGTACTCTAAAGAACTACAAACAGGTATTGACGCTACTCGTAGGTTGGCTTCATTCGATGGTATGGGTTAATAATTCTGAAACCACATTCTGTTTACAATAGGCTTGAGCAAACAAGGAAAATATTTCAATGATCATGGGAGCCAAGTGTCTCACTTGCGGACGGAGTGAAAAATATGGGAAGAGGACAGACAAGTAGGATGTTGTTATGTGGAACTGGATTGGAGACATCGATGTGAACCGACAGCTTTCAACACCTTGTCTCTGTTTTTATGTAGACATAGGATATGGATATAGTCACAGACATAGAGGGTGACGTGTGTGTACTCCCAGCTTCTTGAACTATTCTTGCAACTTCTCTGTAAGTTCAAAATTATATCAAAATGAGAAGCAACAAAAAAATAGACATCTTTTGGAAAGCCACCTTGAAGATGTTCAGAGACAAGTTAATGTACCAGACTCCTTGAGAAGGAGCCCCCATCTCCTATTCTCACTTCCTTACTTGGGGCTGGAACCACAGTGGGTAGCCCATCCATCTTGGTGTCCCATAGAGACCCTTCGTCACGTCCTCAGGACTTTCTGATTCTTCTCCCAGCCAGAGGGTGACCTCCGCCAGCTCCCCCTTGTCGTGCTGAACCTCCCATGCTTTCTGTTTCTCATACTGGAGGAATTTCCAGGGACACATGGAGGTCACCTCGGGCCATCCCTCCCTCACCTACAGGTGGCTTCCATTCCAGAGACCAAGTAAACAAGGGTCCTGGTGTCTCCTCCCTCATGCCATCTGAGTGGGTTTCCAGGGCATCACCAAGCCTCCCTAGCTGGGAGGGCCAAAGGAATATTTTGCTTTTCTTGAATTTTCATTTTCGGGTCATTTGGCAGAAGCAGTAGCAGCAGCTGCAGTGGGGTCCTTGGGTTTGAGACCAAGACTTCTAGCCAGGAGGAGGTGGCTTTAGTCTATGGACCTGCTGCTTCCTGCTCACGCCCTCTCCGCTGAGGCGGCTCCTCAGTCTGCCGAGCACCCCCTCTGAAGGTCTCTGCGCGTCCCCGGAGGCCGCAGCGGTGGAGCCGTTCTTGGGCATGGTGGGTTCACGCAGAAATCCACCCAAGTTACAGAATCTTTACAATTGTGGGTGCTGTGAGCTACAAGGGGCCCCAGGCACAGAGGAATGACACTGGGCACCTGATGCCTGAGCCCGCAGTTGTTTGGGCCTTGACAATTTTTGGCTTCCTATCATTTTTGTTTAATTGGGTGTTTTACTGTACAGATTTTGCATTGTTTCATTGGCTTGCTTGGTTCGTCTACACACCCTTTATCTCCATAGAAATGCCGAGGAGCAAAGTGTGCACAAGTGTGCACATGCATGAGTGTGTGCTGTGTGTGTGTGTCAGACCACCAAAGACACCCAGAGAAGAGCAGAGGGAGAAGAGATCAGAGGAGGGACAGTGGGGGTTAGGTGGTGGCAGAGGCTGAAGCTGGCCGTGTAGACAGGAGGGGTGTGTGCACACGTGGGTAGGAGACTCTCGTGTTTTTGTTGGAAGTGGGGGAACACAGGTTTTCAGTGAACCCCAACTGGGAGAGGGGCCTATGCCCCAAGGGTGAAGAGGCCTCTCCTTCCACACATGTGTGTGCACATGTGTGAGGGGTGTGCAGGAGAGAACAGCTGAGGGCCTTGTGAGTGTGTGAAGGTGTGTGCGTGAGAGTGTCAGTGTGCTCCTCTGAGTGCATGTGTGTGATTGTGTGTGAGCATGTCAGAGCCCACGAATATATATGTGCATGTGTGTATGAACACAATGGCATGTGCTTGTGTGAGTATGAGCATGCGTGCATATGGGAGCGTGCTTGTGCAAGCAGGGAGCATGTGCCTGTATCGTGTGTATTCATGGATGAATGTGTGAGTGTGTGCCCGTGAGCGTGAGTGTGTGCCTGTGAGCTGAGTGTGTGAGCGTGAGTGCATGCCTGTGAGTGTACTCCCGTGAGTGTGAGTGTGTGCCCATGAGCGTGTGTGCCCGTGAGCGTGCTCACGTGAGCGTGAGTGTGCTCTCGTGAACGTGTATGCCTGTGAGTGTGAGTGTGCTCCCGTGAGCGTGTGTGCCCGTGAGCATGCTCGCACCGGGGAGGGGTGGAGCTGCAGGAGCCACGGTGGGCTGTCCTCCCGCACCTGTGCTCCACGTCCTCTGGGCCAGAAGGAAACAGGCCCTGGGAGCAGGCCCAGGTGGAGCAAAACCCCACCAGAAATAGTCACGCCAAGAAACCCAGGAGGCCTGGCCCGCTCTCCCCACCTTCCCAGCCCCCTGCCCACCCCCTGGTCCCCACTGACGGGAAATGGAAACAAATGTCTGGAGAGAGGCCAAGAGCAAAGCAAGCTGTCTGGAGGAGGCTGTGGCCTCTGCAGAGGAGAAAAACAGTGGGAGGGGAGGGGGAAGGGGAGAGATGGTGGTGGGGGGAGGGAGCAGGAGATGGGGAAAGGGAGAGGGAGGGACAGGGAGAGGGGAGGGAGAAGGTGCGGGAGGGATGGGGAGGGGGTTGGAGGAGAAGGTAGGGGAAGGGATTGGGGAGGGGGAGGAGAGCACAGGGAAGGAGGAGGTGGAGGAGGGGGGACGAGAAGCAGGTGGGGGAGGGGGAGGAGAGGACAGAGAAGGAAGAGGGGGAGGGGGAGGAGTGGACAGAGAAGGAGGAGGGGAAGGGGGAGGAGTGGACAGAGAAGGAGGAAGGGGTGTGGGGAGGAGGGGGGAGGGGTTGGGGGAGGGGAGGCAGACACCCTGCGGCTGCAATCGCAGGGGAGGGGAGGGGCGGGCAGGCATGAGGTCACAGCGGGCAGCAGAGCCCCCAAGGCCTGGGCCGGGCTTTGCCCCCAGCTGCTCCTGCGCCCCCTGAGGGAGCGACCGCCCTGCCCCACCTGACAGGGTGGAGACGGGTCAGCCGCTGGGCGATGGTGGCCGCGGGCAGGGGTGCAGGTGCCCACGGGTGCGTTGGGCTCAGGCACCTGGCTGCGGGGCTCAGCCGGCGGGTGTGGGACACCCTGTGGGGCAGCGGAGGGAACGCTAGAGCAGCCTGTGTGGGGGCGAGTAGGGGTGGGGGTCCCTGTCTTGCTGCCCAGGAGCCTCCCTGCCGAGGGCCCTGTGGTGCGAATATGCAGGCCCGGCCTGCCCCACCCTGGGGGCCTGGCCCCTCGCTCCTGCTCCTGCTCCGGGCAGAGGCCGCTTGCAGGTGGTGAGTGGCTTGGGACCCGAGGAGCTTCCCCAGCAGGAGCGACTTCCCCAGGACTCCTATGATGCCTGTGCCCCCCACGTTTCCGAGGGAGAGGAGTGGAAACAAGCTGAGTGGGAGAAACCGGGCAGTCCTCCTCTAACTGGGGAACGCACTAAGGGCTTCGCGGGCCTTGGCCTGAGCATGTCCTGCCGAAGGACCGCCATCTGTTTGGGGTGGCTTACGTTTCCCCCCCTCACTTAGCGGGATAGTCAAGCCTGGTCTCTCTGCTAGAAGACACCTCACCTCCTGGGCGCGTCCTCGATGGTGGGGCGCTGGGGAAAGGATGCCAAGCTCCCTGGCCCCAGGCCCGCCGTGGTGGGACAGAGACCAGCCCTGTGGGGACAGGCCCAGGGGCCCCGGCGCCCAGGGAGACCGAGCGTCACGCTGACACCAGGCTTGCTACCTGCTTCATATGCATGCACTCATCTGACCCTATGGCATCAAGTTCTACAAGTGGGGAAACTGAGGCACAGAGAACCTAGGTGCCCCTCAACCCCAAAGTCACGTGGCTAGTGAATCGGCTTTGAGGCAAGCCCGGTTCCTAACCACTGCCCACTAGCGCCCCGAGGGAGCGGACGGGAGCTCCCAGGGAGGGCCAGGGGTGAGCTGTTCTGGAGAAGGTGTGCCCATGTGGCCAGCGGGGCCAGCGTGCCCACCCTTCCGGCAGCCCAGGCGTGTGGGGCTGAGGCTTGGACACGAGGAGGGAGTGTCAGGGCATTCACGCACGTTGGCTGTGTGTCTTGCCGTGCCTCTGAGAGTCTGCTTACCTGCATCTTTATGGCCACGGGACGTTTATGGCCCCCCATAAAAGAGCAGGTGCTGCTGAGCCAGCGGCCGGGCACCGTGCCATGCACTTTGGGTTCTGAAGAACTCATCAATCATTGACTCCGTGGCCTTCCCGGCTGCAGGGGCTGAGGCAAGAGCTGTGGGGGCGCGAGGGGAGGGAGCGAGGTCTAACCAGCTGGTGAAACCGTGGCCGGGCCTCGGTGTCTGGGCCTCACTTTGACGTGTGTGACCCGGAGCCAGGAGCCTCCCTGGCCTCGCAGGGTTGCCGACGGGATCAGATGAGCGGATAGTGTCTCTGTGGGTCCCCTGGAACCTTCTCTCTTGGCGTTGGGTGGTGTTGTCGTTACAAAGGTCAGAATAGGTCCCTGCTGCCGAGGCCCACACAGCCCGGAGTGGCCTGCCACTGCCCCGACAGCAGCGGAGGCTCCCTTGTCCAGCCCCCGATACTCCCCAGTGGCATCGGCAGCCTCAGATACTGAGATTCCTGGTATATTCATCGGGCGAGGAACACGGTGTGGCAGCTACTGCGGAGGGAGCAGCTGTGCGCTGTCCCCAGCCTCCTCGGGCTTGCCCTCTGAGCCTGGCCGGGCGGGCTCCTCTGCGGTGAAGGGCACAGGCTGGCCCCCGGGTGGCACCAAGGCCACCAAGGCCGGGGCGCCCGGACACGGATGTGGGCTGCTGCTCCAGGTGCGGGGGGCACATTTCGAGCCGGCGATGGGGGCCTCTGGGGCACCACGGAGGCCGGCTTTGCTGGCGGGAGCAAACTCATGGGCTAGTGAATCGGCTGGTTGCTGGAACTGCCCGGCCCCTCGATACTCCCCAACTCCCGGGGCTGTGGTAGACACTTGCTGAAATAAAGCCCGGAATACCCAGAGCCCAGGTCCTGACACACACGGGCTCTGGGTGGGACCCGCTAATTCCTCGTGCCACCCGGGGGGACCGCATGGACTGAAATACCCCATATCCCGCTGGCCTGCAAGCCCTCTGCTGCCCCTGCTTGCACACTGTCATGCGTCCCGCTGCCTCAGCAGTGACAGGGAGAGAGTCCTGCGCCCTGGCTCCTAGTCCTCACTGGGAAGGGGCCTGGGGTGACATTCCCCCGTCTCAATTTATTCTCCTGAGAAGCTTCACTTGTCTGCAGGATGCTTTCTCTTTCCTTGTGTCTCATTTCTACGGGGGCCTGGCCTGGGGTTCTTCGTTGAAACGGAGATGTCAGGTGATGGTGGTCAGGCCAGGCGGCCGGATGACTCAGTGGCCTGTGATTTGCATGTCCTCTGGGGCATGTGCAGCCTCCTGAAATCTCAATCCCTCCTGCCGTCATGCAGGCCGGGCCGGCAAAACTAATCAGGTCCAGACTTTGCTGGCGGAAGGGCCACGGGGGCGAGCACTCTGGGTCACGTAAAGGCCCACAATCCTCCCCACGAGGAGGCCTGGAGTTGCTCTTCCCGGGTCCCCCCTGGGCTGGGGAATGGCTGCTGAGCTTGTGGCCTCAGGGCCCTGAGCTGTGGGAGGAGCAGCCCAATCCAGAGAGTTTGTGGCACTTGCCCAGAGGCCCCCTGGGATGCGAAGGTGACAATGACAGGGACGCAAGGGCCCACGCACACCCTCAGAGTGTGCCTCCTGCCTTGGGGAGGCCGGCGGCCCAGGAGGGGATCCTCGGTGAAGGCCACTGCTCTCACCAAGGCCACTGCTGTCCTGCCTGCCTCCCCCCAGGCAAGGAGCTGGCCCGCTCCCACCGGCCGGGTGGCTGTCCTCTGAGGAACCTCTTCTCCTGCTCCAACCCGATTCCCGGAAAGATAAGGGAACGGGGTGGGGCTGGGGGAGCCGCTGACCCAGACAAGGAGGGCAGGTGCTCGAAGCCACTTAGAAGCCCGGCGTCTCTCCTTAACCAAGTCATGGCCCCAAGGGGAGAAGGGTGACGTGCAGTGGACCTGCGTCCAGGCTCCGGAACAGGACCAGCTGTTCAGACTGCAATTACGCAGCCGCTGGACGGTTAAGAGCGACCCAGGGCCTCAGCCTGGCACCAGATGTGAGCAGCTGTGCCCACACCCCCGCGTGCAGGCAGGAGCCGCTCTCCCCCTTTGGGCCCGCGTCCCACAGAGCTTGTGCGACCTTGAGCTCAGTCGCAGCCACAGGTGGATTTCCTCTGCCTCTGCTTGGAACATCCCAGGCACAGCAAGCATCCCCTGCATTATGAAAATAAATATCAGATTTATTTTTTTAAAATGCCGTATCTCTGACTTTGGTTCCCTGGCCTTGTCCCCGTTCACCTAAAGAAGACTCTAAACCCAGCACCTGACACACAGTAGGCACTTCACTGACACCTGTTGAATGTGTCCCAAGAGCCCTTCCCTCCAGCTCCGCCTCCCGAGGAGCGACAGCTGCAGTGACCCACATGAGGACAGAGCCTGTGGCTCATGAACACAGGGTCCCCTCGGAGAAGCACCTGGGGCCGGGCAGGAATTGGTTTGAGCCTCCAGGCGCGGAGGGTGCCCATTCCCACCCAGCAAACACACCGCCCGCCTTAGCAAACAGGGCACAAAACACGCGTTTGTGCAAATGCATGAACAAAAATGCAACAGTGCGAAGCGTGGCCAGAACTTCATCTCTGGAGTCATGGGTTCCGCGGGAGCCTCTGGCCCTGTAGTTCCGAGAGGCTGAACAGTTTTTCCAAGATCCCATAGCTGGTAGAGGCAGACGCCTCATGGACACCCGCTCCCCGGCTCAGAAGGAGGCAAGGACAATCCCGAGCTTGCAGGAGGAGGCGGGGGCGGGAAGGGGGTGCGGGGGGAGGTGGTTTGGCTCATAGTGACAGCGGCACGTATGCCCACCCCGACACATGGGAACCAAAGCAGACCCACATGAAAGGGGAGAGGGGTTCGCAACCCCACACGTCCAGCTCCCGCAGAGCACCTCCCGTGAGCAGGGAGCTGGCTGGACCGTGCCCCCCATCTCAGCCGGACACCCCAGCCCTGTGAACCCAGGAGGAGATCTCATGCTGTTTGTGGGCCTGGGTGACGCCAGGCTCAGGGCACCTGAGAAAGCAGGGCAGGGCCCAGCCCCAGGGGGGCCGACGAGGCAGTGGAGAGGCTGACAAAGATCACAAGGTCCTGGGCACCGGGGCTTACCCTCAAAAGGGCCTCTTGGTGCTGTCGGCCCAGAGGGGACGGGTCCTGAGGCCCAGCAGAGCCCACACTGGGCTGTGCCCCCAGCAGCCCCCAGCTCCCCACCCATCCGAGGCTGGCCTGGCTGTGCAGGGTGCCGGGTGGACGCCACAGCTGTGCACCCCGCTGTCCCCACCCCCCTTGGCTTTAGCCCTTCTAACAGCACACAGCCACCGCCCCCCACCCAGGTCCAGAGAGGGCAGGAGAAATTATCAGCCGGGTGGAGCCTGACCCCGACAGGCAGCGCCCTTCCTGTGAATATCCCCTGATTCTGGGCTTCCAGATGCTCCAGCCCCGCCCGCCGAGCCCCTCCGCCCTCTGTGCTTCTTTCCATCTAGGCCTTCATGCCGTCTCCCCGGCCCTGGGCCAAGATGCACACAGTCGTCTCCAGATCACCTGGTGGGCATCTAAGAAACACCCTTTCCTGCTCCCGCCTCCAGGATGTTCCCTGAGGTTCAGGGTGGGACCTGGAAACGGTGTTTCTAACAGAGTCGGTCCCGGGCGGTCCTGGCTACAGACCAGGAAGAAGCCACCCGCTGGAGAATGCACGCCCCACGCTGGCTTCTCCAGGGAGCACTCTGCTCCGCCCTGGGTCTGGGGTGGGCTCCTGCTGAGCAATGTTTCCTACGAAACCCTCCTTTGGGGGAGATTTGTGATCAAGGTAACAACACCTGAAAGGATACGCGGGGCCTTCGAAGCCGATGACCCTCGTTTAAGATGAATAAATGAGCTCATCGAGGAGCAGCAGAATTCACAGCAGTTTTTGCAGAATGGTTTTTCTAGAACTCGTGTGGGGAGTTCTGCTCCACACCTATCTTTCTTTTTTTTTTAAGATTTTATTTATTTATTCACGAGAGACACACAGAGAGAGGCAGAGACACAGGCAGAGGGAGAAGCAGGCTCCATTCCTGAAAGGAGCCTGACGCAGGATTCGATCCCGGGACCCTGGGGTCACGACCTGAGCCGAAGGCGGCCGCTCACCCCTGAGCCCCCCAGGCGTCCCCCACACCTATTCTTACTTCTCTCTCTTCCATCCACACGAAGGCCTGTCCCTCGCACGCGTCCCTTGGGGCCAAAGGGGAGAAGAGCTGGAGCGTTGGTGGCCCAGCAGCTTGTTTGCAGGTTCCCTGGCAAATCTTCCCGGGGTTCCAGTTGCAATAGCCCAAGTTTCCCAAAAGCTTTTAAGCTGGCGATCAATCTTAACGTGGCAAATGTGAGGTCTTGAGCGGCGGGGAAGAGACCCAGGGAAGGTGGGCCTTCCAGAGCACAGACTGCAGGGATTCCTTCGAGCAACCCAGCAGTCGCCAGCCTGACGTTGGCGAGTGTCCCCCGGGCGTGCAGAGACGAGCAAGGCAGAGCCACCGCCCAGCTCAGGACAGGAGCGAGGGGATGGGCGCCCAGCCCCCTGGAGGAGCCTGTTCAGCCCAGCTGGAGCCGTCTGGCTTCCATCCCAAGTCATCCTCCTCGGGCCCCTTACGAGAGGGCTGGAGCCCCAGCGTGGGGCTGGAGTCTGGAGGGCCCCCTGGGCGCTGGGGGGCTGCACTCACCGTCCGGGGCCCGTCTCCTCCCCATCAAGGGTGCGCTGGGCCGGGGGGAACCAGACAATGGGCTGAGATTGCAGATGTCCGGGAGAGGCCGGCTTTGGGACGAGGCTATTTTTACCGTCAGCTTGTTGCCAAATGACAGTAGAACGTGGGGGCCCCGGGCACCGTCGCTGTGAAGGCCAGGCCGGAGAGCCAGATGGCAGGGTCACCAACCAGGGTTTGAGATGAGAAATCCCGACACAGGGTCCCAAGAATAAAACAAAGTGATGGAAATGATGGTCTGTCACCGTCGGCGAAGTCCTTCCTATCATCCCACCTTTAGGGGTGCCCAGGAGCCGGCCCCATCTGCCAGCGGGAAATGGGAGCCCAGGGGGAGGATGGTCTCTGCCGCTGGGGGCCTGAGCCACCCCGAGGTGGGTCCCCTCTGCAAGCAGAGCTCTGAGCTGATGCGCAGGCATTGGTGATGCCAGCAAAGCAGGGGTGAGCGGGAGGGAAATGCAAACACCTTCCTCTGTCCTTCCCACCCCCCCTTCCTTGCTTTGGGTCTTCCCCTCCCCCTTTCTGTGTCCTGTCTCCTTCTCCCCCAGGGCGTCTGCAGCAGGAGCCCCTGCACCACTAGGCGCTTGGTGGGGGGCCCCCCTCCACCCCTAGAAGCTCATCCCAGATAAACCCCTGCCCCCAGGCCCTGCCTTAGGCTCTACTTTCTGGAACAAACCTTAGCCAAGACAAGAAGAGCTGCTCATTGTGAAAAATGTGGAAAACACTAATCATCAGCACCCAGTGGGCACCCATTATCTCAGCCCAGGGGTACAGTATACACTTCCCATAGGCTCTTCACTCTGAACACACACGACAACATACGGGCAGTATATATGGTTTGACATCTTCATTTAAAAAAGAAATAAAACATTTAGGGGCTCAGTCTGTTAAGCGTCTGCCTTCCCCCAGGTCAGGATCCCGGGGTCCTGGGATCGAGTCCCGAGAAGGGCTCGCTGCTCAGCGGGGACCCTGCTTCTCCATCTTGGGCCGCTCCTCCCCATCCCCTGGCTCATGCTCTCTCTTGCTCTCTGTGTCTCTGTCTCTCAAACACATAAATAAAATCTTAAAAAATAAAAAAACCTACAAAATAAACATTGAGTTGTGAGCGTTCATTAAAAATGTTTTCTGAAGATGTTTTCATTGGCCGTGTACGTCGTAATTTCTTTGACCATTACCCACACTGTCGAAAATTTTGATTCTTTCAACACGTGGTTGGGATGAACAATACTAGAAGAATATCATGATACATGACTTGATCCTTATTTCTGATAATTTCCCAAGAAGAGTTTATTAGAAGTGAAATGAAGCAGGAGGGCGCCTGGGTGGCTCCGTGGTTGAGCCTCTGCCTTCAGCTCAGGGGGTGATCCCGGGGTCCTGGGATCGAGTTCTACGTCGAGATCCCTGCAAGGAGCCTGCTTCTCCCCTGCCTGTGTCTCTGCCTCTCTCCGTGTGTCTTTCAGGAATAAATAAATAAAATCTTAAAAAAAAAAAAAAAGTGAAATGATGGGATCAAAGGCAAAGGGCATTTTAGAATTACTATTAAAAGAGAAAACCTGACTTTCCACAGGACGAGGGGACTTTTGCCTTGTCCAGTTCCTCCCTTTGCATCCTGGAAGCAGACCCGATTGGCCCCCACCTACAAAGACCCTCGTGCAATGGTTGTCGGTGGTGAAATCTTGGTCCTGGCCACAGACCACACCCAGGGGCGGGCCTCACACCTTCACTGCTCTGGTGATGCCCTCAGGTGCTCCCTGCTCCCGCCTTTCCCTTCCAGATGCATCAGAAATGCAGTTCCAGTGGCCCTTGGTCGCCAGCCCCTGACCTACCCCCGCTTGTGGGAGATTGTGATGTTGGTGGTCACCTGCCCAGGGCATTCTTTAGGGCAAGACTCATTGAACTGCTTCTTGCAACTTCTTTTTCTACTGTGGGGGTTCTCTTGACATCATGTGAATTCCCCGAGTGTAATTATAGTCTTACATTCCCAGGGCTGTCATTTTACAGCCATGGATTCCAAGGGTTTATACTCCCAGGGTGGGGGTCAGCAGCGTGAAAGCTTGCTGAGTGCCGTCACTCTCCTTTGGGGGTGGAATGGAGCAAGAACGAGCTCAGGGAAGGTCCAGGCTACGGGGCCAGGTAGTGCCTGGGTCGTTGAGCCCCTGGCCATTTCATAATGTCTCTGGTTAGTTGGTCATCTAGAAGGAAGGCTCACATGCCCTGGGGCAGGAGGCCTGAAGAGTTGCTTCAGGAAGTGTCTGTAACACAGAGGGGTGAATCCTCCAGTAGAGGTCACACAAGGGGGTGGCCTGGGGTGGGCTTTGCCATTATCTTGGCCTCTCCAAAGCTTAGGTGTTGGGTCTTTTCTTTCTGACCACTCTGCTTCTCTGGGTAACAAGGACTTGACTTTTTGTTTTGGAGCTTAAAGGTGTTCTGGGTGATGAAAAAAATGAATACAGGCAGGAATTTTGATGGATGTCAGAAGAGTTAAGCAGTGGGTTATCTCCCTGCTGTAAGGCAATCCTGTGGGCAGTCCTGGCCAAGAACACTGAGAAGGACAGTCGTGTCCCCCTCAGTGGGGGATGAATGGATTCGCCTGCATGAATAGGCCATGGCCCGGGGGCAAAGCAAAGACTGTTGCCTTTCAAACATGCCTGACCTTAGCAACCACTTGGGGAAGTTAAAAAACAAAACAAAACAAAACAAATGCCTGGTTTCCTACCCTAGAAATTCTTATTGTCTGGGAGTCCAGTCCAGGCCTTGAGGGCTTTAAGATCTCCCCAGAAGGTTCTAACCTGGAGTCAAGTTTGGTAAGCATGGGTATAGACTGTCGATCCTCATGATTCACAGATTCCATATTTGTGAACTCGCCTACTTGCTGAAATTCATTGGTGACCTTGAAATCAACATCGAAAGCTCTTTCAAACTCATTCATGAAGATGCGCAGAGCTGCAAACATCTGACTCGCCCCAGGCACACCTTCCCAGTTGAGGCCAGAGGAGCTGACGCTCTGCCTTCTTGCGTTCAGCTCTTCTACTGTAACCAAGTGTCCTTTTCACAGCCTATATAGGCTCACATTTTGCTCATTTTTGTGATTTTTTTGTTGGTGATTTCGCTGATTAAAATGGCCCCCAAGTGGGATCCCTGGGTGGCGCAGCGGTTTAGCGCCTGCCTTTGGCCCAGGGCGCGATCCTGGAGACCCCAGGATCGAATCCCACGTCGGGCTCCCGGTGCATGGAGCCTGCTTCTCCCTCTGCCTATGTCTCTGCCTCTCTCTCTCTCTCTCTCTCTGTGTGTGTGACTATCATAAATAAATAAAAATTAAAAAAATAAAATAAAATGGCCCCCAAGTGCTGGGCTGCAGCATGTATAGTGTAACTGAGCGCTGGAAGATGTGATGTGCCTTCCAGGGCAAATCTGTGGGTTAGAGAAGCGTCGCTCAGGCTGGAGTTAGAGTGTTGATGGCCATGAGTTCAATGTTAATGACTCAGGATATATCAAGCAAGAGGTCTTTAACCAGAAACACACAACATAAGGTTGTGCGTTGACTGGTTGATGAGAATGTGACAACCAGAAGATGGCAGGAAGTAACCCTGTGTCCCCAGGAACAGCGGTTTAGTACCCGCTACTTAGTGTTCCTGGGGACTTTAAAGAACACGGCTATTGTCGATGACAGTGATTGTCCCTTGTCTAGTACCAAGTGAGAACTAAGGGAAATAAATGAAGGGAATGCAAAAAGCATAAGGTAAATTCGTTTGTGAAGTCTGAGATGAACGAGGATTTACTAACCCAGCTATGTATGGCCCAGCCCTTACGCGCTGGCGGATTTCACAAATTCACCCTTCCAGGCTCTCCCTACTCTTCCAGGAGGCATTTTAACATCTCGATGGTCAAAGCCAAGAGAAATGGAGATGCTACCTGAAGTTCACCTTTTGTACTCCCTGTAATCACTTATTCTATTTTAAAAAAATATTTTATTTATTTATTTTGAGAGAGAGAGAGAGAGAGAGAGAGAGAATACACATGAGTGGGGAGATGGGCAGAGGGAGAGAGAGAATCTCAAGCCAACTTCATGCTGAGCCCGGAGCCCATTGCAGGGCTCGATCTCATGACCCTGAGATCATGACCTGAGCTCAAATCAAGAGTTGGATGCTTAACCAACTGAGCCACCCAGGCGCTCCATCACTTATTCTATTTTTTATGTTATATATTTTACAACACGGTAAAGTATGCAGAGCCATACAGATTGCTGAGTTTTTACATAGGTGTACACCTGTGAAATCAGTGGGTTTAGAATGGTTCTCTGATCACGAGCCATGTACCTCATCATACCTGGTGAATGACACTACAAACGACCTCACCTTTCAAGAGAGATTTCACCTCCTATACCCATGTATGATTTCACCTCCTATACCCATGTATGATTCATATCATAAAGCAAAATAAAACATGCACATATATTGGAAAAGGAGGGTTCTTCCCTCACACCTTATGAACAAAATACTATTGATGTTCTTTAATTAGCTGATTCTTTTAAAACTATTACTTACAGATACAAATTTTGAACAAGGTAGTATTTCCCTTATCACCAGGTGAATATTTAGATGGTTACTTTAACCGAAATTGTTTAAAACAGTGCCTTCTGAATAATTTTTGGCTTATATATATTGTGATGCTATTTTGGGGGAGTGAAATATGTGCTGTGTGTTTATTTCTCACAAGATATAGCAAGGTCTGTGAGAGGACTTTGATTCAGGCTTGTGTGTTTTGTATTTATGGCTAGCTTTATTTTTGAGCAACATCACCCACCAAAGCAGTGTGTCATCACAAGTGTGAGAAAAAACTTCAGAGTAGTTTTTGCCATGGGTAGTATACAGTAATTTTTTTTAAAAAAGGTGTATGATTTATGATCTTGCATTATAGGTTTTTTTTGCTGTGCAGGGACCTAGAGAACTGGCCATTTTGTAACTGGAGGAGTTAACTCCAAAGGCAAATAAGCTATTTCCTGCCCCCCAGGGAATGATTTTCTCGCCCTACTCAATGCTCACCAGTCATGGAGTTGTCCTAGTTATGAAGAAACAACTTGAAGGAGTACTCATGCTGACTGTGGAGGGAAGTTGAGCTCATCACCACTTTGACTAATCAAGGATGACGAGTACAAGCTCCTGCCTGTGGGCCCATTCCTCAGAGAAGGTTGGGGCAGGGAGGCTGCCGTGACATGATGAAGGAGGAAAGAGAAATTTGGTTCAAATGAAATATGAGTCTTAAAAGGAGAGGATGTGAATATGGGAGAAAGGGAGAAGGAAATGCAGTGGGAGTATTTGAGCCTAGAAATGAGCGCTTATCACAGAGTTTTGGAAATTCGGCCTTCAGCATACCTGGCCATGGGCCAGAAGCCACAGCCAGTTGCTATGACTGTCAAAATAAGATGGTGCCCTGAAGCTAGGTGAGAAATGGGTTGGCATGTCCCCAACTGCTGTATTAGAGTCCTTGACTTTTTGTCTGGATTTGATTTGAACGTGTGTGTGTGTTTCCATTTTATGGCTTTTCTGGAGATGTGAGAGGAAAGACCGCCCATGGGAAGTTAGTTCTCCCTATACTTGGATTCCCATGACCAGAGGCACCCTGTTCTGCCACTTTTCTTAGGCTTAAGATAGTCCAGACCTTCTCTCCTTCCAAATCATAAGACACAAAGGGAAAGCAATCTTTCTAAAGAAGAATAGATTCTCATGGCATTGTCTTCCTTGCTCCTCTACTTCTCGGAGGGCCTGAGAAGAGAGGAGCAGATGTGGGAAGGTATCTGAGGGATCTGGAGTTCTGCTGAGCACAGAGGTCCGGGGATGAGCAGATAGCGTGTCCTAATGGAGCGCTGATAAGCTAGGGGAAGAAGGGATTTTTCTCGATCCTGAAGGATCATCACCACTGAACAGCTACAGTCTGCTGCTGCCTTAACCAATAGCAACATTAGCAACAGAATCTCCCAGACCAAGTGAGAAAGTACTGGGGCTCCTATTGGATACCGGAACCAGCAACTCATGATCTCACAGAGGGTCCATTGGTCCTTGAGGGAAAACTCTGAGAAGACTAAACACTGGCCAGGGTAGGGGTGGGGGCCCTCCAAGGGCTCTTGCACTGTGGTAGAGGTGGGGGCCCCTTCAACGGATCTTGCACTGTGGTAAGGGTGGGGATCCCTTCAACAGATCTTGCATTGTGTTAGGGGTGGCAAGGGCTCTTGCACTCTGTTAGGGTTGGGGGCCTTCCATGGATCTTGCACTGTGGTAGGGGTGGGGGCCCCCCAAGGGATCTTGTACTGTGTTAGGGGTGAGGTCCCTCCAAGGGCTCTTGCACACTGGTGGGGGGGGGGCCCAGAGTGATCTTGCACTGCTTCACCTTTCCTTCTGTGCTGCTGATTTGTCTGCAGATGTCCAGCTTCCTTTATCACCGGGGGCTGGTTTGAATCCCTGTAAGCCCACCAGCCTCATTCTTATATCTTCTCTAGCAGCTTGACTAGCCCCCGAGATGCAGGGGCACTGGCCAACACCTCTCCTTCCACTCCCATCCCCTGGTACATCAACAAGCCTCTGAAGGGCAGGAAGAGAGCATGGGGAGATGGTGGGAAGAGTCTGAGCCTCTGCCTCTCACCTCCCATTTGTCTCATCCCACCTGCTTCCAGAAGCCTGTCTGAACAGCTGACTCCACCCTGAGTCACACCTTCTCAGACAGAGGCACCCCATTCTGTGGCTTTGTCCCCAAAGACTCCTTAAGCCTCTCTAACATGCGTTGAGGAAATTCAGAACCTAGTCATCCTGAATTGGTCTTCTTTTGGAGCAGAACAGAAAGTGTATTTGTGGATGATGGGTGTGGACGTGGGTGTGGGGGCACACATCTGTCATAGTACTTCCTGCAGAAATTTCCAAATGTTCTGACAAATTAGGGTGACCTCTCAGACTCCCCTGGGCCTCTGATGCCTGGCTAGTGCCTCCAAAAGCCTCTGGAGCAGGTGCTTCAAAAAGACAAAGAGACCGGAGGCTCATTTACATCCAGAGATCATTCTAGAAACCTTCCAGTCCAAACTATCACCCAAGGCAAAGAAAGAAGGAAACCTGCCATTTTGGCCTCCACTACAGGGCCATGACCCTGCTCAGTGCTTTTATGTGCTGTTCCATTAAAGGCAACAATTCCGTCAGGGAGGCGTGGCAGGAGCAACACCAAGGGTTTTCCAAAACATTTCATTTTCCACATTTCCTGCTCCACCTGCCCCGGTTTCTAGATGCCCCGGGGCCATTGGATGGATGCCACTTCCACCCTGGCCTATCCGTCCCGAGCAACCCTCCGTGCTCCCTCCCCTCACCTGTTGGGTGACCGAGTGCAGATCCTGGAGAGGGCGGCGAGGCTGCAGCACTGGGCAGAGCCCCGCGTGGGAGACCCGTGGACCCTGGGCTTGGAGCAGTGCAGGGTGGGAGAGCCGCAGTACACCTGGCTTTGCGTGAGAAGCGCCATAGTGACCGCAGCTTGGGCCTGTTTGTTGTAGCAGCTGGACTCACTCTTAACGCAGCGGGTGTTGCACACACTTTACATCGGACGCAAATGGTGGGAGACAGCGCTTCAACTCAGACTCAAGTCGCCCACCTTCAAAGCCCACCCCTTGGGAACTCTGGGCTACTGCCTTCCGCGCTCACTTCCCTGAGATTTCAGCATCTTACGGGGCAGTGGGGGGGAGATGCCCTTATGCAGTGAGTGTCTGCAGTCCCACTCTCCTTGGGGTCCAGCCTTTGTCTGCGGGCTCAGCCTTGGAAGTCGGGGCTGCAAGGTGGCAAGGACAGCCACTCTCCGCTGCTGAGTTGGGGTGTTAACTCTTCAACGCAACCTCATTCCTTCACAAAATATTCCAGATGGGGAGGAAGCCGGAGGGTGGTTTGGAGGATACGCATCTCTGAGGAGGAGAGACATGGGGAGAGCAGAGGGCATCAAGGTTGTAAAGAAATGACAGTAAGGATCATTGAGAAGCCTTTTCGGGGCTGGCACTCGCAACTGGGCATGTGGTCTACACCGCGCAAGCATCCGCCCTCTGCGTCCGCGTATTCACTGGGCGCCAGGCATTGTGCCCCGGAACACAGTGGCGGATTAAACAGTTCTGGCCTCCCAAGTTTAGTTTGGGGGACCATGCAGGCTGCCGTAGTAGAACACCACAGACTGGGGTGCTTATCAACCCCAGACATTTATTTCTGGAACATTCCGGAGGCTGGAGGTCCATGATCAAGGCTCCAGAAGATTCAGTGTCCAGTGAGATCCTGCTTCCTGGTTCGCAGACGGGGTCTGCTTGCTGTGTCCTCACGTGGACGAAGGGGCGGGGGGGCTCTCTGGAGGCGCTTTTATAAGGACACGACTCCATTCATGAGGGTGCCACTTTGCGAGCTAATCACTTCCCAGACACGCCGCCACTTACCATCACCTTAAGGGCGAGGTTTCCACGTAAGGGTTTGGGGGGCACACATGCATCCATAGCGGCAGGAGGTAAACCAGCAGCCGGAACCCGGTGTGGTGGATGCTGTGCCTCTGAGGAGGGGCGGTGAGAGCCCCGAGCCTCGGGGAGGCCCGGAGAGCCAATGGGGGATCGGGGTGGGGGGCACAGAGGGCAGAGCAGGTGCAGGCGGGACCCGGGCCCGGGCCAGCATGCCAGGTGCCGGGCGGCGTCGGGGTGCTCGGGGCCCCAGGGAGGAACGACTGAGGGGCCGTAGTGAGATGCATGGTGCAGGCTGCTCTGCGCGCGCGGATGGGGCTGCCCGATGCCATGGACCGCTTACGGCGGCAGCTGCCCGTGGGCTGGACTCAGGAGCCAGAGGGGGGGCGCTGGAGTCGCCGCAGTCACCGCCCTTGCTGGAAAGCGCCACCACGTGCAGCCTGGGCTTGGGTCCTGTCAGGCTCCTGTCTGTGCTCCAAGTCGCTTCCAGCGTCTGTGAGATGGAAGGGGACAGTGTGGGCCCTGCTCTCCTGGAGGCAGCCGGTGCACAAGGGAGGTCAAGTCCCCGAAACTCCCCCAGCGCCAGAGGGGAGAAGGCTGCGGGACTTGACGGGGTCCCAGACAGCGCCCCAGGACGTCACAGACCCCCGGCCCCCGACTGCTGGACGGCGCAGGGCTGGGGCCAGGGCACGGCGGGGGAGGCCTCCCAGCAGGCGGGCTGCCCGGGCGACACTGGCTGGGCCACCACAGCCTCCGACACGCCCGGGCCACCCCAAGGTTGCCCCGAGGTATCTCTCTGGAGGGTCATCCTGCCAGACTCAGGGATGAGGAGCCAGGCCTGGAGTTCAGGCACCGTGGCCTCCCCAGGCCTGAAATCCCTTTAAATGGAGCCTCTAGACAGCCCGTTGGCTCCTCTGGCCAAAGGTGGGCACTTCCAAGCCCCACGGGGGACTCCCGGTGACACCATTTGCCCAGTGTCCCATCTTCGTGCTCCCAGGCGGCCTGCTGTTTCCAGCGTTCGCACGTGGCAGGCCACCTCCGGGACGTCGCTGCTCTGAGACGGGCCGCGGGGCTCACTGTGGACGTCAGCATTTAGTGGACTCCGAAGAATCCGGAGCGGTGACACTGCAGATATGTGTCTAGACCAGGGCCGCAGCTTTGATGAGGGAGCCGCTACCGCCAGGCCTGTGGGGCCCAGACGGGTCCTTCCTGGCCGCGGGCCCGGGGGGCGCCCCCCTCCCCAGCACCAGGTCCAGCTCCGTCTGCTTTGTTGAGCCGGGAACACACAGCCGGCCAAGTCCACGTATCCCTGGCTCACAGGGACCGGATTTTATGCGGACAAATGAAATTACAAGGGAAACTTCGAAACGGTGTCATTGCCATGAGTCGGACTCGCTTGTCCTGCCAACTTTGGAAGAATTTTATATGTCTTCCACTCTTTTGTGGGAGAATGTTACAGGAACAGGATTTTTACGCACACGCAAGTAACGATTGTGTAACTAGCCTGCACATACCATCCTCCTCTTCAACGAGCAGCTCGCAACCAGCCGCGTGTCACCAATAGCCTCCTGCCCTCCACGCTAGTTTTGAACAGA
Source organism: Canis lupus dingo (assembly GCF_003254725.2). Classification (NCBI taxonomy): domain Eukaryota; kingdom Metazoa; phylum Chordata; class Mammalia; order Carnivora; family Canidae; genus Canis; species Canis lupus. Next base: position 28,912,480 of record NC_064244.1, read on the forward strand.
TCTGGACAAAAACCCATTATTTCATTCTTAAAAAAATTTCAGTAGGGAACTCTGAACCAAATCTCTTTATTAGAATTTCTTAGGTAGGGAGGAAATGAAGCCGTTCACGTTGCTTTTACTATGTCTAGCCGGGTTTGAAAAGAAGAAAAAAGGGGGAGAAATTGGGGCCCCTGGGGGGCTCAGTGGTTGAACGTCTGCTTCGGCCCAGGGTGTGACCCTGGGGTCCTGGGATCGAGTCCTACCTCGGGTTTCCTTGCAGGGAGCCTGCTTCTCCTTCTGCCTGTGTCTCTGCCTCTCTCTCTCTCTCTCTCTCTCTCTCTCTCTCTCTCTGTGTCTCTCATGAATAAATAAATAAAATATTTTAAAAATTAAAAAAAGGAGAAATAGTCACAGTTCATGTTGAAGACGTGCCTGTAACTAAGGGGTCTCGGTGGCGGTGGGGCGGTCTCTGGGGAGGCTCCACGGGGACCTCAGGCTGAGCACAGCGAGATTTGCCCTGGGTGGACGAGTGCTGAGGTTCCTAGGGCGGCGACGGACGGTTGCAGGGAAGCGGCCCTCCAAGTGGTCCCATAAATTGCCTCCCTGACCCACAGGTGTTTTAGGTAGAGGTGTAAGCAGCGTGTGTGGGGCTGGGCCGCAGTGAGGGTGGGGGCCCCAGGCTTCGGGCTCTGGGAGCACTGGGCGGCAGCGGTCTGCGGTGTGGGAAGATGCTCGAGAGGCTGTGGGAGCAGAGACAGCCCGGGGCTTTGGGGACACGACTGCAAAGGCACCGATGCACTAGGCTGAGAGATTCCAGATGGGGTCACGTCAATCAGGCCGCTTTCTAACCCTGCGAGCTCGTCTGCTGGAAATGCACCCCGGGGTGGGGGTGGGGGCAGGTAAAACCAGAGGCTGGAGCCGTGGCCGTGGGGGGAGCACCCGGCGACCGTGACCTCGGGAGGGGAAGGTCAGGACGGGCAGGAGGGGGGCTCTGCAGCCACCTCTCAGGGTCTGAATCCTCACTCTGCCACTTTGAGCTTTTGGGAGATGTCCTTAACTGTTCCGCACCACAGTGTCCTCATCCCCACGGACCCCTCAGTGTTCTCATCCGCACGGAGTGTGAAGACTGAAAGGTTCGTGCAAAATGCTTCAAACGGCGCCTTGCACCTGTTCAGCACGCAGGCGATGGGAGGCGCTGTCACTGTTAATTTTACTGTGATCATCACTGTTGGCATGAGGATGGGCGACAGGAAACATCGTCTACTCGGCTCCCTGCTCCCCTCACGCCCTTCCCTTTACCTGGGACTCTCCTGTCCGCCCACTGGAGCCCCGATCCTCTTTCGGATCCTTTTCTGTGGAGCCAGCTCACCGTGTCCTGAGCTCGCACGGCCTTGGAGGACTGGTGCTGACCACGTGTAGGACCGTGTGCCCCGGACACGAGGACTTGGAGTACTTGAACTCAACAAATGCTAGCAGGGGCCTGCCACGTGCTTGGCCCGGGGTGGGTGCTGGGGACCCGAAGTGAAGGAGACGCAGCCAGGTCTGGAGGTCCAGCAGAGAAGGCAGTGAATCGACCGCCACAGAGCCGGGTGATCGGACTCGTTGCAAGAGATGTGAGCAACGTTCTCCGAGAACCCAAGGCCTGGGCTCCTTGTTGATTCTCACGCCTTTCCCCGGGCACACCGTCCGCATCAACAGACGTTCAGGAGTCACCCCACGTAGCCTCCATCTGATCCTGCAGACCCCCGTGGACCATGACCCTCAGCGAAGGCTTCTTTGGATTGATACGACGGTTGGAGCTCTGCGAAGGGTCTGCTCGCATTCTCTCCTGGGTGCGGGCTGGGCAGCCAGGGGGTGGGGAGGGATGTGTCCAATGAATTCTGACCGCAGGACGTGGCCTGTGGCCCCCGCCCCCGCGCTCTGCCCTTCCCGGTCTCCCTCGCCCGGTAGGAAACGTGGTGGTCGTCTGTGCTGGAAGGCGGCTTGCTCTCGGGTCCCTGAAGACACCCCGTGGCCTCACCCTGGGAGCACCACAAGCACCTCCCTCCCATCAGGAGTCACCCGCTGGGATGCGGTGTCCAGGATGGGCCGGCAGGCCGGCAGGTTGGAAGCAGACAGCCCCGAACCCCGCCCTTGGCAAGAAGGCGGTCGGTCCGATGTGGCCCAGACTGGAATCCACCGAGCCTCAGGAAGGGTGAGGTCGTGGGTTAGGACATTTATCTCCAGGCTCTTGAGCAGACCTTTCAAACAGTAGTGACCGCTGCACGTTTTCCTCGGTGAGCACCTTCCTCCCGGGTCTGTCTTGCCCTGGCCCCCGCCCAGAGGAGAGTCTCCGGCCCCGCCCTCCCCTGGATTCAAGGACCGCGCCACCTGCGTTGCTGTGCTGCATGGTGGCCTGGGGCACGATGCCCCAGAGGACAGTGGTCACGCACCTTCACAGAGCTTGCCCGGCCAGGCCCTTGGTGTACCTCCCCGTCTGGGCCAGGAGCTCCTCTCCCCGTTCTACAGGTGAGAGAACCAGAGCTCCGGGAGCTCAGTAACTCGCCCCCAGCGGAGCCCGGGCCGGGGTGACCGGCCCTTCCCCTGTAGGACCTGCCGCCTGAGCCTCCTGGGACGAGGAGCCGGCTCTTCGTTGTCCTCCTTAACTGATCCCTCGACCCGCAAGGCTGTTTTAAATAAAACAAATACACGACCTTTCTGTTAAGGCATCTAAATCCCTGAGGGATCATTTCAGACTTGCTTTCAAAGATTCTCTGGACAAGAACAACCCATGGCTCCCCGACGCCGCGGTCACGCCCCGACCCCCGCGTGGACCTCTTCCTGTGTGGCACGCACCGTCTGGGAGACAGAGCCAGGGGGATCAAGAGAAAGAGGCAGGGGATCCCCAGGGGGCTCAGCGGTTTAGTGCCTGCCTCCGGCCCAGGTCGTGACCCTGGGGTCCCGAGATCGAGTCCCGCATCGGGCTCCCTGCATGGACCCTGCTTCTCCCTCTGCCTGTGTCTCTGCCTCTCTCTCTCTCTCTCTCATGAAAAAATAAATAAAATCTTAAAAAAAACAAAAACAAAAACAAAAACAAAGAGAAAGAGGCAAAGCCTCACATCTATTTCAGGCGGGAGCCTGGGGTGGCTGAGCCAGAGTGCTGCACAGAACACCAGATGCAATTTTAGAAGGAAGCGCGGCCAACGCCGTGAAGCCTTGCCTGTTACCTCTGGGTACGTGTCATTGTTTATAGTTAACAATTCCTCGCGTTTTCCCCCCTCCAAGACTGCAGTTAATTCAGAAGCTGGCGTGAGGACAAGATAGCCATGGACGCGTGTGCCTGCCTGGGCTGAGCCGCCTGGACCATCTCCAGCCACTGGGAAAGGTGTGCTTTAGAGAGGTGCTCAGACAACACTTGACACTATCTATCTATCTATCTATCTATCTATCTATCTATCATCATCTATCTACTTTTATTTTTATTTTATTTTATTATTTATTTATTATTATTATTTTTTTTTGTGGTTCACTTGACACTATTTAGACGTCACATTCCTTCGCGGTTTCCGCCCTGGGAGGACTCGGGGCGCTATCTCCAGACGGGGTGTGTGTGTGTGTGTGTAGGAAGGCCGCGTGCCGGGGTCTGCAGGGCAGCGGTGTGAGTGCGAGATCAAGGCTAATACGGTTTTTCTTCCGAGGGGGATGGCATATTTCATACTTGAAATTCCCACGCGGAACGATTCGGTTGGATGTTTATACGGTCCAGGTTGGCCGAGGGGGGCAAGAGGCGGGCCATGCCCAGGCCCTCCTTCCCCCGTGGGGCGCGGCTCACAGGCCGCAGCGGTCCTCACTGCGTGGAGGGTCCACGCGCGGCAATAGTTGCCCACCCGTTATTCTCGATTTGTTAAGGAGGCGCTGGGGCATTTGCCTATGGAAGGAAGACCCCCCCGAGATGCGGGGACGCCTGGAGAAACACGGGGGGCACCCACATGAGGCCGAGTCACGACTGTAAGACGCGCCCCCCTTGCAAGGAGCGCCAGGATGGGACTGGCGACCGTCTCGTCTGTTCTTTCTCCGGCCCGGGGACACCGAAGCGCGCGATCGTCTTGGGCCGAAACAACGTCTACGTTCTCCGGTGTCTCTCCGGCCTCCAAGAAGGGGATTTCAGGCGGGATGCCCTTGTCGCCGCTAAAGGACGATGCCACGGTACGGTAAGTGCTGGAGCTGTGCCCGCGCAGGGGGCTCCTCGATTTGGAGCCAGTGCAGGAAGGATTTTGGAGCGCGTGCTTCGTGCCCACACTCCGCCCCTCCGGCTGCGGGGCCTTCAGAGATGAGGGGCAGCCCCGGGGGAGGCCGTGGCCCTCAGGAGCCCTAAGGAGAGCGTCCTGCACAGACAGGCGGCGCTCGAGGTGGCCGCTCTCCCGTCCGCGTCCTGACGGAGACGGTCACCTTCCCTCATTTCTGGCCGGGAGCCCCCTCCCACGGAGGTGCCGGAGCTGCGCAGTGTCCCTCCCCACGCCGCAGGAGGCTTGGGCGCCGGCCACGGGCGGTACCGTGCTGAGAGCAGAGGTTTCCAGACCAGACATGTAGGAGTGGGGCTCAGCTCTGCAGCTGCCCTCTGGCTCCTGGGCCACCCCCCTGCCCCGGCGCCAGCATCTCCAGGCTTCTCTGGGGTCCCACGAAGAGGAGGCATGCAGCGGGCAGGTGCTGTGGGGTCTGGAGTGCCCTCCTCGCCCCCGGCACCATCACAGGCCTCCTGGGGGGGGGGGGGGGGAGTGTGCATGTGTGTGTGTGTGTGTGTGTGTGTGTGCTTTCTGGGTTCCAGCAGAGCAGCATCCCCGATGTGGGTGCCCCCCCCCCAGCCAGCTTGTCTCCTCCCTGGGCTCTGCTCTGGCTGCACACCCTGCCCCCCAGGACCTCCCCACTTTCCGGATGAGCCTGCGCTTCTGCAGCAACCACTTGGCTCGTGGCAAGAACGACAAAGGCAGAGGTGCTGCTGGACGGATGCTAGCTGGTCCTCGTCCCCCCACCCCAAGGCCGTCCTGCCAGGAGATGCCTCAGCCCCACACCCCCCACGCTGCACTGCAGGGGCGGTGCTGGGCCGGGCTGCAGGGGCCCCTCAGCTGAGCAGCTCAGGGGATGCTCGCGCTCAGCTGCAGGGCTGGGAAGGAGGAGAGATGCCCTATGTACCCAGATTGTCCCGAAAGAGCATCTGACAGAGGCCGGGTGCGCAGAGCAGCCCCGAGTTCAGTGACAAGGTCTCAGGGAGCAAGAGGGGGCCAGTGGGCTGGGGTTTCCTTCTGGGATGCCAGGTCGAATTTGTTCTGGAAGAGTCACAAGGCAGCCCCCACTTTGAAACGAAGCTGCCTTTGATGTATTGTCTGGCGGCAGAGCCCTCGGCTTCCCCTGGTCGGCAAACAGGACATGGGAGGGGATGAAACACTTGGCCGAGCTGTGCCTGAGGAAAGGTCTAGCCAGTAGAGGAGCCAACGTCCAGCCTGAAGGCACGGAGCTCTCGCTCGGCGCTGGCAGGCCTCTCTGAGGCCAGACATGAACGTTTCACGTGGTGAATCGTCTGGGTTCGGCGTGGGGAGCAGGGAATCCCCGCATCCACTGATGCTTCCATACCTGGGGAGCCCGGCTGGGGCCCCAACGGGTGTGTGTGGGGCAGTGGAGGGGGGCGCCGGGCTCCCCCTGAGGGAGGACTTCCTAATGATGAGAACCTACTCCCAAATCTAGGGAGAGAGCTCCCCATCACCAGAGGTATTCAAGCAGTCCGTACAAGCCTGTGACGCCAGACTTGCTGCTTCTTGCCAGTCCTGTTAGACCGCAAGCTCCTTGAAGAGAAATCAGAGCCCCCGTGGTTTGGAAGCCCTGATGACCACGACCCACCCCTGACTGTCTGGCCCGCCAAGGGAACCTCTGTCATCATTGGGTTGGGAGGTGTCTGAATCTTGTAAGGCTTTGTGCCCAGTCCTGTGAGGTCAGCTGGGGGTTAAGCCTTTATTTTGGGAAGGTGGCAGGAGCTGAGGAGAGCAAGGGTTCGAATTCATGCACCCCTGGGTTTCGGGAGCCATGTCATGGGCCAGCACCCTGGGGGGAGGCCGGTGCCACCTTCCCTGGCCCGCTGTCACCAGGCCCCCGGGCTGCCACAGTCGGTCATGCAACTACTGCTTTATCTCAAGGCCTAGGCTTTGGAGGGGAAGGTGGGGGGCCTTCCCGTCCTATGCAACGTACTCCCATAGGATGTCAGGTGCTTATAAAATTCTCATATCACGTTTCAAGTTTTAAAAATGGTGTTTTATTTATTTTTAAAGATTTTATTTATTTATTTGAGACAGACAGAGAGAGAGAGAGAGAGAGAATGAGCAGGGGAGTGGGGCAGATGGAGGGGTGGGGAAGGAGACTCCCCACTGACCAAGGAGCCCGACACAGGACTCAATCCCAGGACCCCAGGACCACAACCTGAGCAGAAGGCAGACGCTCAGCAGCTGAGCCACCCAGGTGCCCTTGGCCCAGTATCTGTTAACCGGGCTTGCCAGGGGAGTCAGCGGGGTCACTGGGGGGCGTCTCCCACCCTGACTCCAACTGCAGCCCCTCTGCTTTGCTGTGCGAACTGGCCCGGCAGGGGCTTTTGGCCTAAAGAGCATGAAGCCATCGCTGCCCCTGCTTCTCAGAGGGCCCGTTGCTCCACAGAGGAGACGTGTGAGTGCATCGCTTCCTTGGGGTGCTCCTCTCGGTGCATCACTTCCTTGGGGTGGGCCGCTTGGTGCATTGCTTCCTTGGGGTGCATGGCTCGGTGCATTGCTTCGTTGGGGCACGTGGCTCAGTGCATTGCTTCCTTAGGACAGGCCGCTTGGTGCATCGCTTCCTTGGGGCTCACTGCAGCAGGGCTGGTGCCTTCGGTGGGCACAGCCGGGCACAGGAGCCAGTTTTCAGCGACGCCCTGGGCAGGAGGAGAGCTCCATGAGAGATCACACCTCATTTGAGAAAGGCCAGCAGCCACTAAGTTAGGGGCACCCTTCGGGGTCTGCGTGGGGGCGCTTGGCTGTGGAGGCAGGCACCCATCAAGGGGGTTCCCGGGGTACCGAGGGAGGGCAAACCGTGTGCTCGAACATTCTGCTTTCCAGCACTGGCACTCCAGACTTGCAGTCCGTGGTCTGCTCTTGGCCAGCGGCACAAAATCCTAAACTTGCTGACCTTATACCCAAACCTTGTGTGTGGGACAAAGGTGGTCGGGGAGGCAGAGGGGAGTTTGGGGGAGCAGCACCCTTGCAAGGATTAAGCCTCTTGACTTTCGTCACGTGGAGACCTTGAGGCTGTTGTTAACTTCTTTCAAGTAACTTCGTTAGGTGCCCTGACTTCTTCCTGTGTAGGAACCAGAATTATGTGCCAGCTTCTGAATTTGGAATTGTTATTCTGCTGCTAGGTCGTCTGTGTGTGTGCGCGCGCACACGCGTCCACCGGTGAGCAAGCATTTGTAAGCTCGCTGTGACTCAGAGGCGCCCCTGTTCCTTTGCTTTCCCTCCTTTCTGTCTGGACTCACAACTCCTCTGCCCCAAAGACATCTTTTCTTTGCTCCAAATCTCCATTTCTTCCCCCTGCCCTGCGCTGCTTCCCAGGGCCTGGCTCCGATGGCCGGCCTGAAAACCTCTGCCAGAGGAAACACAGAAAAATCTGGAAAAATATTTGTTTAATTAGCAGAAGTGATCTGCGGGAGCCTCCGAGGGATCCGGATCCATTCCTAACTGGCTGGCCTGCAGCTGAGCCTGATGAATTTTCCTGCAGGACTGTTTCTTGGTTTCTTGAGCTGAGTGATTGGTGTTGGGCTCCGAGCTGACGGCTGGCCCAGCGGAGGTCGACGCGCAGCCTGTCTGGACCCTGCTTCCTCTTGCTGGGCAGTGCAAGCATGTCGTGGCATGGAGGGAAGCGCGGGGTGGGCCTGGGGGACGTCAGTGCAGGTGCAGCACCACCCAGACCACGCTCTTGTCACGTCTCCTCCTTGGGCCAGTCTCATGCTCCGTGAGTGTGGAATGCTCACTGGAGAGGAAAGTGGTTTCCCTGGAGCGGGGGGACGCTGAACCCCATAAATGATGAGGCCTGAGTCTCTTCTAGCTCTGGATGTGGCACAGCCGGGGCGGCCGCAGAGCGGAGCCTCGGGGACCTTAGAAAGGGATTCGGCGACCGGACGCAGAGCGAGGCCAGGCGCTGGTCTCGCTGAATCATCTCAGATTTGGCTTTAAATAAAAAATAGGGTAAATCAGAGCTCTCGAGTTTGCTCAGAGAGTCTGCGAGAGGGAGAGTGGAGAAGGCCAAACCTCCCAAACCTGAAGTTTGGGCCTCTGGGGATATGTGCCTCTGTACAGAATGGCCCACATCATTGTAACCCCTGAAGCCAGCCTCGTCGCTCTGGCATCCCTTTGAGGACCCTGGGCAGTGCCGCGTCTGTCAGGCCTTAATGGGCAAGGGCTCTGCGGTTCGCCCTGGACGTAGATGCACCATTTCCCGCGGGGCATTTTTCTCCAGGAAGGTACATTTTCTCCAGGGGGACCAGGCGTCTCTGGGAGGGGCCCTGGTGCTGTCCGTCACCCCTCTAGGAACCCCCTGCTCCCTCACCCGACTCGGGCCTGCATGGGCTGTGTGGGAGGACCCCTCCTCCCTGCTTTCTGGTTGGGGCTGGCGATGGGGAACCCGGTGGGAACTCACAGGGGGGAGCGGGAGGTGGAGATATTCATGCCATCTCCCACCCTGCTGGCCCCCCACCCCGGAAGTCCTGCATCCTCTCAACCTTATTTTTATTCTAAGATAATTAACACAGTGTTCTATGAGCTTCAGGTGTACAGTGTAATAACGCAGCATCTGTCAGAGCTCAAGATATAAGTACGCTCCTAACCCCTGGATCCGTTCACGCGCTCCACTCCCAGCTCTCCGCTGCTAACTGCCAGGGTGTTCTCTGGGTCTGGAGTCTGGGATTTTGTTTGTCCCTTTTTTTCCTGTTTGTCCATCTCTTTTGTTTCTTAAATTCCACATATGAGTGAAATCACATGGCATTTGTCTTTCTCTGACTTATTTCACTCAGCATAATACTTCCTATATCCATCCATGTTGTTGCAAATGGCAAGATTTCATTTGTTTTTGTGACTAATATTCCATTGTGTGTGTGTGTGTGTGTGTGTGTCCACACATCACCTCTTTATCCATTCATCTGTGGGTGGGCACTTGGGCTACTTCCATGTCTTGGTTATTGTAAATAACGTTGTAGTTAAACATAGGGACGCACATCTCTCTTTAAATTGGCATTTTCATTTTCTTTGGGTAAATATCTAGTAGTAAAATGATTGGATCATATAATATTTCTATGTTTAATTTTTTGAGGACCGGCCATGCTATTTTCCACAGTGGCTGCACCAGTTTGCACTCCCACTGAGAGTGCACAAGGGTTTCTTTTTTTCTCTACCCCCTCACCAACACTTGTTATTTCTTGTTCTTTTGATTTCTAGCCACTCTGATGGGTGTGAAACGATCTCATTGTGGTTTTGATTTGCATTTCCCTAGTGATGAGTGATTTTGAGCATCTTTTCATGTGTCTGTTTGCCCCAAAAGACCTCAAATAGCCACAGCAATTGAGAAAGAACAAAGCTGGAAATATCACCATTCCAGATTTTAAGATAGACTACAAATCAAAACAGCATGATACTGGCACAAAAATAGACACATAGTTCAACGGAACAGAACAGAGAACCCAGAAATAAACCCATGTTTATATAATTTCGGTCAATTAATCTATGACAAAGGAGGAAAGAATATGCACTAGGAAAAAGTCTCTTCCACAAATGGCGCTGGGAAAACTGGACAGCTATATGCAAAAGAATGAAACCACACATAATTCTTACACTTTATGTAAAAATAAACTCAAAATGGATTAAAGACCCAAATGTGAGACCTGAAACCATAAAAGTCCTAGAAGTAAGCACAGGCAGTCATTTCCTTGACATCTGCCTTAGAAATCTTTTTTTAGGGTCAAGTCCTGCATAGGGCTCCCAGAAGGGAGCCTGCTTCTCTGCCTGTGTCTCTGCTACTTTCTCTGTGTAAAAAATATAAAAAAAAAAGAATAAAAGAAATAATTTTATAGATATGTCTCCTGAGGCAAGGGAAACAAAAGCAAAGTATACAATTGGGACCACAAGAAAATAAAAAGTTGCATAGCCAAGGAAATAACCCACAAACCGAAAGACAAGCTACAGAATGGGAGAAGATATTTGCAAATGATGTATCTGATAAAGGATTAGTATACAAAATACATAAAGAACTTATATAACCCTAAACCAAAAAGAAAAAAAAAAAAAAGCCCCAACAAATAATCCAGTTAAAACCTAAAACCTGGACAGAGGCCTGTCAGCCTTCTTTCTCTTCCTCCTCTTGATGACTCCCCCAGCTCCTCAGCTCTCCAAGGCTGCTAGGTGCGAGGCACAACGTGTCCCCATGGTTTCTCCACACTCTGTGTGTGCCTGCAGGACCGGTCCCTTCATCACGCCCTCCTTGGTTACCCTAAGTGGAATTTGCACCGTTTCCTGCTGGGTCTCTAATGGACAAAGCAGGAAAAGCATATTTTCTGTAAAGTGAGTTTTGACAGTCTCATTTTCTGAAAACAAAGCTCCTCCAAGCCTGTGCTGGACAACTGCAGGATTATATGGTATTATGCCCACACCCCCTAGTCTTGTGTAACCACCCGAGCGATCTTACAGCTGTGGCTGAGTGTCAGGACGAGGCGGCCTCCACCCATTCTGGGAGCCATGGACAAGAACGGGAATACCCATTGTCTCCTGGGGTCCTTCATCAAGTGTTAGCAACTAAATGGAACTCCTGTGTCTCAGGGACCCAGCCCCCATGGTCCTGCATAGTTCTGGCCTCCTGGCCACAGGTAGGAGGATGCCAGACCAAAGGGAGACCCTGCTGCCATATGAACCCGGTTTCTCCAGAGAACAGAACCAATAGGATCTATAGATAACTAGAAAGAAATTTATTATGAGGAATTGACTTGTGGAAATATGGAGGCTGAGACCCGCTGTCTGCACGCTGGGAGCCCAAGGGAGCTGGGAGGCCTGAGGAGCAGGAACACCGGTAGCCACGAGCAGCAGAGGATGGACATCCCGGGCCAGGCAGAGAGTGAATTGCTCCTTCCTCCTCCTCTTGTCCCACCCAGGCCCTCAGAGGACTGGCTGAGCTCCCCGCCCTGGGGGAGGCGGTCTGCCGTACTGGATCTGTGCTCATCTCTTCCAGAAACACCCTCCTGGGCATGCATAGGGACTGTGTTTTACCAGGGATCTAGGCTTCCCTTGGCCCCGGCAGACTGACCCGGAGAATTAACCATCTGACACGGTGAAGTGGAGGAGGGAGGGAAGGTCTGACGGAGGTTCTAGAGTCATCTGAATAGGCGCCCAGATTTCTCACCCGTGGCAGGGTCTGCTCGGCTGCTGGAAATGTGGGTGAAGGCATCAAAATCCAGTGTTTCTTTCGGTGCGAATGTGACTTACGTGCTTAGGAAGACGCTACGGAAATACTCAGAATCTAAGAGGCAGAGGGTCGGGTGAGAAGCTTTTCCCCACTTCAGACACTCCGGCACCCGCTGGAGCCCCGTCCTCCGAGGTGGGGGTCCCAGGTCCCTGGCCCCTCTCTCCATCGCAGCCTCTGCCCTTTGCTCCCTCAGCCTCAGGAGGGAGGCCGCAGATTCCTGTTTTTACTTTTTAGTCGCCAAGTTAGCAATTTTCTACCTCTGCGAGTATTTGTATTCAGTGTTCTCTGTTCGAGTAAGCAGCTTGCTGAATCCGACTGAAGTCAGACCGGTGCCTCCGCCGTGGGGTGGGAGTGAGGGCTTCCACCCTGGCCTGGAGCAGTCCAGCTCTGGACGGAGCTCTGGAGGCAGCTCTGAGTCACTTGTAGCGCTGAGAATCTTGCCTGGGGCCAGGCGTGAGTCAGAGGCTGGGGTGGTGGTGGTGGTGGTGGCGGTGGGGGTGGTGGTGATGGTGGTAGTGGGGTTGGTGATGGCAGTGAGGGGGGTTGGTGGTGGTGATGGTGATGGTGGTGATGACAGTGGTGGTGATAATGGTGGTGGTGGTGGTGGTGGTGACAGTGATGGCAATGGTGGTGATGGGGATGGCGGTGGTGATGGTGGTGGTGGTGGTGGTGGTGATGGTGTTGGTGGTGGTAGTGGTGACAGTAGTGATGGTGATGATGGTGGTGGTGATGGTGACAGTGATGGCGATGGTGGGGATGGCAGTGGTGGTGGCAGTGGTAGTAGCAGGAGAGACAGGCACGCTCCTCCCCCGGGGATATGGCCAGGTGTGCAGGTGGGGATCGCTGGCGTGCATGCAGGCCCACGCGCCGCCCCTGCGGCCCCTGCCAATGCCCCGCGGAGACCCCTGGGCAGAGGGGCACCCGACCCGGGCCTGCACAGTGCGGGGCCTGGCGGTGCTGCTGTGAGCAGGGCTGCTGCTCGCTGGCGTCTCCCGGGACCCCTGTGAGGCCGTGGGCGGCGGGCTGTGTGGGCCTGGCCTGGGGGGACGGCGCCACACCCGCCGGGGGTCCTGGCGCCCTTGGCCTCCCTCCGTCCTGCCCGGTGAGCCCTGGGTGGCTCCGCATCTCCAGCCTGCCCCGGCCGCCTCTTGGGCAGGCTGTGACCAACTCTGGGGGGAGACTGCGGGGACTGTGGCCAAGGTGCCCTGAGGTCCTGGCTGTGGTATCCCCGTCATGGGCCAGATGCCCCGCCCCAGTCCCTGTGGTTGGAGCTCCCTATGGGGTCCTGTCCTGGGTCCCCAGGGCCTTCTCCAGCCCCCCCGCCCCCCGCCACTGCTGTCCTGATTCTCCTCTGTATTAGTTTCCTAGGCAGGTGCTAACAAAGGACCACAACTTAGTGGCTGAGAATACCTCAAGCGTATTCCCGCCGGAATCCTTCTGGAGGCTACTGGGGAGAATTCGCGCCCTTGCCTTTCCCCACAGGCCGCCCACCATCCTTGGCTCGTAGCCCCTTGCTCAAGTTCCTCTGCCTTTCACGAGCTCTGACTGCTGCCCCGACCTCCCGCCTGCGTCTTGGAAGGAGGAGCCCGGGCTGCGCCCTGTCCCTGTGTCCCCGTCCCCATCCCACCCAGAGGCCTGAGAACCAGGGCGCTGAGGTCCGACGGCGAGAGAAGACGGATGGCCCGTGTCCAGGGACCCTGATGACACGGACCCCGCCTGCAGAGCCCATCTGCCGAGGAAGGGAAGCTCCTGGCAGGTGCTGGGGCCCGGCCGCCCACGCCTTCGGGGTGGTTATGGGAGACCCCCACCTCGGCCACCCTGCCCGTCCTCCAACGTCAGCCGGAACCGGAGGAGGGGTGTCGGCCTCGCACCCTGGGGGCTGCGCTCACCCCGCGGGCTTCCAGCCGCAGAAGGGGCCCTGCTAGGAGCGCCACGGCCACGGGCCAGAGCGGGCCTTGTCATGTGCAGAGGTGGCCCTATGGGGCAGGTGCCCACGGTGCGTGCCAGGCGCCAGGCGGTTGGGGAGGGTGAGGCGGGTGTCCCTGAGCGGCGGGAGCCAACAGGGTGTTGGCCAGCTGGTCACCTGAGTGGGCGGGTGAGCAGATAACACGGCCACTCGCCTCTCTGAGTGGGCCACCTCCCTGTGGTCGCTGGGGGCGCGTGGTGTGAGTGCGACTGTGTGAGGGTGTGGGAGTGCGGGGCACATGGGCGTGAGCGTGATGGCGTGAGTGTGCCCCGGGGCAGGCCAGAAGGGCTCACCCAGCCCACCGCAGACTTCAAGCCTCGAGGGGCATGGGGCACACGTGGCGGGACTGTGACCTTGCCCGCCCTCCTCAGGCTGCCTGGCTCATCACCAGCGGGGCCCGGCCTTGGGTGGGGGGGCACGTGGGTCTGGGAGGCACCATGGCCTGTGAGGTGTGCGGCTCGGGGTGGGGCTCGCCTGATCCCCGAGGCCTCCGGCCAGGTTGTGCGACCTCTGCGGGTCTCTGGAAGGTGGCGCGGCGGCGGCGAGGACCAAGTGGGCTACGGAGGCAGGTTGCAGATGGGGGACACGGTGACCGGTGCAGCACCGAGACTGGCAGGCCTGGCAGCCCCACGGGGACCTGGGCCCCGGACCCCCGGGGCTTCTCTCTCCCCTGCGTGGTCCTGGGCCCTCCCGGCCGCCGGCTCCTCTGTCCTCCTGTCCCCTGTCCTCCTGTCCTCTGTCCTCGTGTCTTTTGTCCCCTGTCCTTCTGTCCCCTGTCCTCCTGTACTGTGTCCTCCTGTCCTTTGTACTCTATCCTCCTGTCCCCTGTCCTCCTGTCCTCTGTCCTCCTGTCCCCTGTCCTCCTGTCCTCAGTCCTCCTATCCCCTGTCCCCTGTCCTCCTGCCGCAGAGCTGACCTACCAGCTCTATTTGCCTAAAGCCGAAGCCCAAGGCCTGCAAAGGGACCCAGCGAACCTCGAGAGGAAGGTCCGTTTTTGTTCCCGCACAGGGAAGGAGGCTGAGACGTCGGCCAAGCCGGCCTTTCGGCTCTCAGGGGGCTCCTGTTGTCTCGAGCGAGGCCACAACGAGGGCGGGAGGACGGGGCGCGGTCGGTCTCCTCCTGGGAGCCTGTAGGTTAGACTAGCCCCGCCGGCTCTTCCTCCCGGGTCGGGCGGTCCTTCGTGAGCCCCAGCCCTACCCCGTCCCCTCCGGCAGACGACGGCACAGTGACCTGGTGGGGACGCTTCTGTGGCCTCCCGCTCCGCTGCGATTGCTGGCATTGCATGCTTCCTGCAGCGCTCGGACCAGTTCTGTGTTGTTGGGGTGAGGCCACTGGCGTCCGCCCAAGGTCGTCGGGCAGCTCGTTCCCGGCTAGGCCGGGGCTGCAAGCAGGTCACCGTGACCTCCGCCTGGGCTCAGCCCGACGTCCTCCACCAATTGCCATCATCACAGAGGTGGACACGTCTCTTCCTCCTAACCCTGTTAGGATGGGTTCCTTCCCACTCAACCCTGAATGCCACCTAGTAGGTCGCACTGTGCAAATGGTGCCTCCTGCCCTTGTGCAGTGTGCAGCCTGCAGCCTGCAAGACTGAACACGGCAGCCCTGCATCCAGGGTTGACCTAAAAGGTGTTAATTCATCCCTCCAGGGGACGCCTGGGTGGCTCAGCTGTTGAGGGTCGGCCTTCTGCTCAGGTCGTGATCCCTGGATCTGGGATGGGGTCCCACATCGGGCTCCTTGCGGTGGGGTGGGGCCGGGGCGGCGGGGGGGCTGCTTCTCCCTCTGCCTGTGTCTCTGCCTCTCTTTCTGCATCTCTTGTGTATAAATAAAATCATCAAATAAAAAAAAAAAATTCATCCCTGCAGCGCAAGGAACAGTGTCCTAAGGGGGAAATCATGCCGTTGCTCCTAAGGCTGGTGATCCTCAGCCCCCAGCTGAGTGGACCGGAAGGGGGGCTCCCGTGCTGGCGCCCCTGGCTGCAGGTGGGGGCCCTGTGCTCTTAGCAGCCGGGGCTGGGCGGCTGAGGCGCCTGCACACACGAGCTCGAGGCTGGGGGCTCCCATGGGGCCGAGCCTGAGGCCCGGCCGTCGCTCGGAGGCAGCTAGAAGAGGCCGGAGCTCGTCTCCCGACTCGAGGTGACCAAAGCCCACAAGCTTTCAGGCCTCGGCCTCCATTTCCGTATCTGGGAAAACGGCCGGAGGGCAAGGCCCCACCGCGTCTGCAGGGAAGGGGTGTGGACCCGGGGGAAGCCTCTCCGCCCCGACCTGGGGGTGGGGTCCCGACTCCGTGCTGGGCGCCCTCGGAGGGGGAGGGCATGCCGGGCTCCGGGGCCCCGGGAAATAGCCCGCCCGTCGTAATTTGTGTGTGTGGTTTGTTTTTTGTTTTTGTTTTTGTTTTGTTTTGTTTTTTTAGTAAGATAGCCCTGAGTTCGAATTTTTTGGAGCAGCCTTGTTGGGGTATAATTGACACACAAGCAACTGCACGTTGAGGTGGGCATTTTGACCCATGGAATACACATCGTCGCCCCACGCAAAATACTGAACACGACCATCACCCTGTCCCCCACCCCCAGGGAAACCACTGTTAAGGTTAATTTATGCTTTTATTTTTTAAAGATTTTATTTATTCATTCATGAGAGACACAGAGAGAGAGGCAGAGACACAGGCAGAGGGAGAAGCAGGCTCCCTGTGGGGAGCCTGATGCGGGACTCGATCCGGGGACCCCGGGGTCACGCCCTGAGCCGAAGGCAGATGCTCAACCGCTGAGCTCCTGGGTGCTCCAATGGGTGTCTGTTGAGCACCGACAGGGGCTGTGAGGGGCTGTGAGCTCCTGTCTGGCTTTGCCCTTCGCCCTCTGGCCGCACCCTGTCCCGGAGCCTCCACCTGCCAGGGGCACAGGGGTGCGGTCGGGGGAGTCGGGTCCCCCCCAGGCTCCCGGGGCAGGACTGGGTGGGCGAGCAGTGGCTGACTGTACACCGTGTGACTGGGGGGACGGGGACCCTGGGGGCGTGGGGAGGGGGCTGTGCCGGGACGAGGTTCCTGTTCAGCATGAAGCCCCGGGGTGGCCCTGGGGCCCCAGAGGACGGTCACATGCCACCCGTCCCCGGGATCCGTCCGTGGGCAGCCAGCCGCGCCGTCCCCAGGTCGGCGGTACCCCCACCATCGACCATCTGACCACAATTTGGTGCCGGGTCTGCGAAGTGGGTAACGGGCGCCCCCAGAGCCGGCTCTGAATTCACTGTTGACCGTTCACGTGGCTCCTGCCGCCCAGGATTTTGTCTCTCCTCTGAACCCACCATTCGGAGACTCACTTGGGCCTCACCACCCCCAGGAATCCCGCCCTGATTGCTGTAGCAAGGACTCTAAGTGCTGAGCTTTTCTGTGCTGTGTAAACCCCGACTACTACTGGGGTTGCAACCCCCCCCACCTCACAGGCCAGACTCGGGTGTTCGGCATCGTTCGTGAATCCCCATTTCGATTCTCATCTCGAATACCCATTTATTGAGGGTTCGGAACGTTGCCTCTGCATCCCTTCGGCGCCCCCTTTACTTAGGACGCTTACATGGGGACAGGAGTTTGTTACAAATATGTAATATGCTTGGCTGCACACGGTAGAGAGCCCGGGCCGGGCCTCACAGTCATCAGCACTTGGAGAGCGTTTTGGGTGGTGGCAGGTGGGCTCGCGGTGGACCTAGGAGCTGGGGTCCCCACCATGAACCCCTGGGCTGGTGGCTCAGGGACCACACACCTGCATCCTTCATGGCCCTGGAGGCTGGACGTTCAGGACCCAGGTGTCAGCCGGTCCGTGTCTGGGGAGAACCCACTTTCTGGCTCAGAACGGTGTCCCCTCGGGGTGGGAGGGCTGGGGGAGCTCTGGGCGTGGCCCAGAGGGACAGGAGCCCCTCATGGGGGCTCCACCTCATGACCTCATTGCCTCCCGGGGGCCCCGCAGCCCCACGGCGTCACCCTGGGGGTTAGGTCTCAACGCCCACATGTCGGATGGACGTGGTCCACGGCAGTCTGTGCATGCCGACGCTGCCCGCTGTGTCCCCCGGGGATGTCCACGCTCGCTGGTGGCCCTCGGGTCGGACCCCGTCGGCGGGCGGCCCTCTCCCCCCGGGGCTCCCGCCAGGCCTCCTCGGGCAGGGGGTGCGCCCTCTGGCCCTGACACCGGGCTCCCAGGCACAGATGGTTGGCTTCCATCTCCTGTGTCCCTGACCTCTGCTCAGCCTGGGGGCTGACCCAGCTCCTCCCCTGGGGGACCAGCCTCTGGGTCCCACGCACACGTGGAGTCGTGCCTGCAGCCGTCCACCCTCCCCCACCAGGCCTTGGAGAACAGCTCTGCAGGCCCGCCGCCCCTGGCCTGCTCTGTGATCCACCGCTTTGGGGTGACTCCTGGCTCAGGTCTCCCGTCCACAACAGCAAACCCCCCAGACGGAGGCCAGGTGGCCGAAAGCTCTCCTTGGTCCACGGATTTTGAAGCCGAACTGGAAGGGAAACCCATTCCTTACACAAAGGGCTTTGCGGGGAAGAGGGAAGAAGGTGCTAGAATAAACACTAGTGAGCAAGCCCTGCAGGGCTGGGGCGGGGGGACAGAGAGCCCTAGCACCCCACCTGCTTGCTCCCCACGACCGAGGGATGAGACCGCAGGCGGGCCCCAGCTCCCAGGACGACACTCTGGGCCCCAGGCCTGGCTGGGGGTCCTGTTCTGCTGCCCCTGGCTCGCCGGCCCCGGGCAGGATTCCGGGATTCCTGGCCCCGGCCGCCCTTCTCAGCCCTCCGAAGCAGGTGCAATCTCCCTGAAACCCCGAGATGACCATGCCACGGGGCCGTGGGTGGTCACTGTCGGGGCGGGGGTGCGGGGATCACCGGCTGACTGAGCAGACCTGTGGGCCTGACCGTCGGCTCGGCCTCCAGGGAGGCACCGGGTTGTGGGAGGAGCCCCTAAACTGTACACCTGAAATGGGTGCATTATTATGATGATGTTATTTGTATCTCAATAAAGATACAAAAAACAAAACAAAAAAGGGCACCAGGATGTTATCCTCAGCCTTTAAAAAAAAAAGATTTATCTATTTATTGGAGAGACAGCGTGAGTGAGCTTGGAGGGAGGGGAAGAGGGAGAGGGAGAAAGAAGCCCAAGCAGCCCCCACACCGACCACGGAGCCTGACTTGGGGCTCGATCTCATGACCCTGAGACCGTGACCTGAGCCGAAACCAAGAGTCTGGCTACCCAGGCGCCCCTATTCTCAGCATTTTAAAAAATAATAAACAAATGACTTGAAATAGCCCAAATCCCTGGGGGAGGGGAATAGTTGAATAATACGGTCTATGTATAAGCGAAACGTTTATACTCAATAATATATAATATATAAGCATATTTTCGACAATGAAAAATGCTCACGATATATTATTAAATATAAAATACAACATGCCTATACTCATTTTATTCTTAACTTAAAAAAAATTGTTTTACTTGAGGTAATTGCCCAGTCACATGTGATTTCCAAAACATTTGTAGTAAGTATTTTATTAATACCGTTCCTGAGCTAGGTTCCAGTAAAAGCAACACAAATATCTAAGAAACATTTACAGAGTTTTCCAAAAATTAGCATTAAATGCTGACCATGCGTTGAGGCTTAGAAGTCCAGGTTCAGGGGCGCCTGCCTGGCTCTGTTGGTAGAACGTGCGGCTCTCGATCCAGGGTCGTGGGTTCAGGCCCCACGTTAAAGTTTACTTAAAAAAAAAGCCCACAATATTTAAGAAAAGAAATCCAGTTTCACCCTGAAATACTGTGCTGCATTCTGATCTTTAATCTCAAAGAAGGAACCGTACTTCATTTCTTGTTTCGTTATTTTAATGATGAACTTAAGAAGTTTTGTTTTTAAGGGGGGCGCCTGGGTGGCTCAGTCGGTGAGGCGTCTGCCTTCAGCTCAGGTCATGACCCCGGTGTCCTGGGATTGAGCCCCACATCCGCCTCCGTGCTCAGCGGGGAGCCTGCTTCTCCCTCTCCCTCTGCTGGTCCCCCCCACCTCACGCTCTCTCCGTCTCAAACAAACAAATAAATAAATAAATAAATATCTTTTTTTTTAAAAAAAAATTGGTTTTGGGGTGAGAATTTTCTCAGTACCTTCAGTCAAGGCTTTTCAACATTCTTCACTTTCTGGCACATCTGTGCAATGACAGGCTTCGTGCGTCCCTATGCCCTGCAGGTAAGCAGCCCAGGAAGGCCTTCTCCTTCGGGGAGCGATTTCTCGGCACTCTGAATATAGACTTCTCTGGCTGACCTCCCGGCCCCCCTCTTCCTACAAGTTCGCAGTGCAGAATTCACATGCCCTTTTAGGAAATAATACTGGAGAGATTCAGAGCCGGCACCCTGCACCACCTCTCCGCATGGTGGTCCTGTACCTGCAGTAGGGGTCACGGGCACAGACACCCAAGGCACAGAATGTTCCCACCGCGGCCCCTCCTCCTGCAACATTTTGGGATTTTTGAGATGATCTTCGCCCAGCATAATTCCCTGCAGATTCATCACGGTGGTGTGGATCACCACCAGTTCTTTTTTAAAAAAAGATTTTATTTGTTTATTCATGACAGACACAGAGAGAGAGGCAGAGACACAGGCAGAGGGAGAAGCAGGCTCCCTGTGGGGACCCCGATGCGGGACTCGATCCCAGGACCCCAGAGTCATGTCCTGAGCCGAAGGCAGACGCTCCACCGCTGAGCCCCCCAGGCGTTCCCCCACCAGTTCTTTACTGCTGAGCCTTGGCCCTTGTGTGGATGGAGGGACCATCGTGTGTTTAGCCATATTCGCTCAGAGAAGGACGTGTGCACTGCTTCCAGTTTGAGGGCGTCACAGAGAAAGCGACTATAAAACATCTGTATGCTATTAAAAAAAAAAGTGACCGTAAGATTCTGTATCTCGGGGATAAAGGCCTAGGAGTGCCCTTCCCGGACCGTGGCGTATTTAGTTTGTGCGTGCTGGTTGGTTGAAGGCAATGTCAAAAATCTCTCCTCCGGCCTGGCCGCGCCGTCGTGCGTGCCGCTCCGCGAAGTGGAGCCACCAGTTTCCCCACCTCACCGCCAGCACCGGGTTTGCTGGTTTTCCTCATTCCCATCATCCTGGACACAGTCATGTCTCCTTGTGCTTCTGCTCTGCTTTCCTGGTGAATAACGATGCTGAGCATCTTCTCCTGAGTTTATTGGCTGCTCGTATTGAACGTCTCATGGGGCTTTTTGCCCATCATTTTCTCACTGGAATTCTCCACCCCCCACTGTTGGGTTTTGAGAATTTTTTATACATTCTAGACAGTAAGTCGCCTGTTGTCGAATATATAGGATTGGCAAATATTTTCTCCCGGCCTGTAGGCTGCATTTTCATTCTCTAAACGGGTCTTTCGTGGAGTAGAAGTTTTTAAATCTGATGAAGTTGGGTTTATCACTTTTTCCTTTTTTGGGGTCATATTTTTGCTGTCAAATCCAGAAAACACTTTGCCTACTTTACATCCCATAGATTTTCTTCTTTTCTTGAAAGTTTCCTACCTTCGCATTCCCCGGGACCCGTTTCGAGTTGATTTTTGCATAGAAAGTGGGATTTAGCTTAGGTTGAAGTAATTTTTTTTCTGACCCAATTGCTCCAGCATCATTCATTCATTCATTCATTCATTCATTTTAAAAGATTTTATTGATTTATTTATTTGAGAGAGAGTGAGTGAGAGAGTGAGAGAGCGTGAGTACAGGGAGTGGTGTAGACAGAGGGGGGAAGAGGACCAGGCGCTAGTGGGACAGAGGACTCAGGAGGGGAGGGCTTCGCTGAGGAGCCTGTGCTGCACGCACCCCGAGGCCTAGGCCGAGGGGAGGGGCCCTGAGTGTTGGCCTTGGGGACACGGGGTCCTGCAGGCTGAGGCCTAGAGCCACAGAGTGCTGTCCCTGTCCCATGCAGCCTCTTCCATCCTCTGACTCTGAGGAGCAGGACGTCTGCACAGGGGCCGGCGTTGGTATCACCTGGCCTGCTGGCACATTCGGCTTGTTCTTCTGGCAGCTTCTTTCTCCAGAGGGCACCACGGGGATGACAGGTTATACCCAGAACGGAGAGATGACTGCTCCACCGGCAGCCACCCCCCGTGGACCACTGAGAGCCGACACATCAGCAGGTGCCTTACCTCCTAGCCACGCATGCCCTTGGCCAGGCCAGCCAGCTCCGGCCCTTTCCTAAAGGCCTAGAACTTTCCCTGGGCCGTCTCAGCCAAGTCAGCAGGTGAAGCTGGGGAAGAGGTCCTGATAACTCAGGAGGTGTGACTGTAGGTTGTCTCCCGCAGACCCCGTCTCCCCTTGCCATCACCACCCCGAAGGAGGGAAAAGAAAGTTCTCCATGGTGAGTGGGTTAGGCCTCTCCATTCACACAGGAAGACCAGCAGAAGCCAGGAGGATGTTGTTCTTCTCTTCTTGTGAGAACTTAAACCACAAGAAATGGCCTGAAACAACCACACGCAAGATTCTGATGAGTCGTGAAGACAAATTTCACAGTAGCCAGATTTCGAGAGGTCTGCAGAGGAGACCACACCGGAGACAGTTTAACCCGTGTGAGAGCACCGCGCATTGTGGTATGTGTGTGTGCGTGTGTGTGTACGTGTGTGCACATGGTGGGCATGTGGTCTTCGTACCCTGAGAAGCCCCACCCAGTGCCTGGCCCGGGCTGTTCCCAAATTCGTGCCTAAGGTTAGGCATAAAAGCTTATTTAGTGGGGTGCCTGGGTAGCTCAGCGGTTGAGCATCTGGCTTTGGCTCAGGTCATGACCCCGGGGTCTTGGGATAGAGTCCTACATTGGGCTCCCCGAAGGGAGCCGGCTTCTCCCTCTGCCTGTGTCTCTGCCTCTCTCTGTGTCTCTCATGGATAAATAAATAAAATCGTAAAAAAAAAAAAAAAAAAAAAAGCTTATTAAGAATATTCTGAGAGATACCAGCGCCTTTTCCAGGAACCAGGCTACCCACATAAAGCTCCCGTCCAAAGTCCTCTCAACCTCCTCTTAAAAAGTAAGTTTCTAGTTCTTGAATCCATCCTCCTAAGGCTCAGCTTTTGCACGGTCCCAGCCTGAGAAATACAACCGTGTTCCCAAAGGAGACGCGCCGAGGCCGGAGGATGGAGCAAGACTCCACTTGTCCCATGAAACCTGTGAGGAAACCAGTGCTGTTGCCAAATCGAGGCTTCCACTGAAAGGGAATGAACACAGCTAAAGAGGTTTTGCAACCAGCAAGTTCTCTGGTTTATTTTTAAACAAAAAACAAAAACAAAAAACCCACAGGGACGTCAGAAAACCCCAAAGAAGAGCTGAACACAGATTTTTTTACCACCCAGAAGGCAGGGACCTCACCCCGGCGAGTGAGAGTGGACGTGGGAATGTGCACCTGCCAGCCTTCCGGGTCTAGCTGTCATCACTGGGCAGGAGAGGAGGTGGCTGGGCAGCAGGACAGGTCCCTCGTCCAGGATTATGTCCTTACTTTGGCTGCAGTGAAGACAAAACTATACTGGTGACATCTGGAGAATCAACAACCAGATATTTATCTCAACGCACAGTTCACTCATTCATTCACGTATGAGTCTTGCGATTACGTGAGAGATGCCTGCTGGGTGGGGGGCACGTGCCGGGGACACCCCAGTCCCCAGCTAGCTAGTGTTGAGTGAAACACACACGCAGGACATCCGGGAACTCAGCGGCTCCGGGGCTGGGGGGCCACCACGGGGAGGGCCGGAGACGCGTGCTGGCCTCACGATGGCACGAGCCACGTGACTGCACATTCCCCATAGACGAGAGCCTCAGGTGTGGCTAGGCCTTGGCAGGAAGTCAGTCCTAGTTCGCATCTGATGATTGCGAGAACGTCCCCCCGGCCCAGCTTCTAGCTCCATAAATCTCACAGCTCATTTCTGTTCCGCTGCCCCGACCCTCTGGGGCCTGTGTGTACATGACGGTAGGCCCACAGGCTCCGTACCTCCCCGTCGTCATGCCGGGGCTCATAGAAGCAGTCCTGAAAACGTGTCCCTCCCTGGACATCTGTGTCTACAGTGGCTGGAAACGCCCTGGGTTAGAGAGGGAGGGGACCGCAGGCTGCAAAACCTGAGATTTGCAGGTTGCAAATCATACAAGAACAGGTGACCCGTGTGCACGATGGTAGGTTCCCTCCTGGGGCTGCGGAAAGGGTCCCAGGAGAGAGGGCCCCAAAGCAGAAGCTGGAGCTGGCTTTCGCCAAGGGAAACACATATCTGGGGGAGGGACTGAACGCTGGGCACATCTAACGGTGCCGAGCCTGGAATGTTCTTGATTCATGTTGACCCATCCTGCCCAGTGTGAAGACACGTTGTGTGATGGCCTGGGTCCTCGGACCTCGAGTCCACGTTCCAGAAGCGCACACGCACTTCCATCAGGCTCTTCATGAGCACCAGCGAAAGATGTTGTGATGCTAGACCCTCGCCTCCACTTCTAGATCTGACCCCCTCTCGGCCTCTCCGTGGTCCTCTCCCATTTTCCCGACGGGCACACTGCTCTCCGCCAGACCACTCTTTCCAAACCTCGCCGGCTTCAGTTTTCTTAGTAAATCTACTCCTGGCTTTCTTTCCATTCTCCACTCTTATAGACCTCTACTGTTCTGTCTCCGTCCTCCCTGCCCTCCCCCTCGTCTCGTTTCGTCTCATCTCTCGTCTTGTCTCCTCTCCTCTCCTTTTCCTTCTCTTCTCTTCTCTTCTCCTTCTCCTTCTCCTTCTCCTTTTCTTCTTCTTCTTCTTCTTCTTCCTTCTTCTTCTCTCTCTCTCTTTCTCTCTCTCTCGATTTCCCCCTTGCTTTCAGTTCATTTCCCTGTCCTGAGATCTCCGCCCCTCTGTCTCTTTTCCTCTCCTGGCTTTACTCTCACCTCACTCTCCATTACTCCCTCCCTGCATCTTCCGTTCTTGGCTCTCTCCACCCTCATCCTTCCCTGGTGCCTGCTGCTTCTTTCCAAACACAACCCCAACCTCCACTGCCTCCTAACATATTTTTTTCCTATTTATTCACTGGTTGTTTAAGAACTTCATCTCGGGACAGAGCCTTACTGCAGATTGCTTTTCCTTCCTGAGGTGTGAGAGCCTTTGAGCAGCCCTTCCCTTCTGGCGGCGGCACAGGGAGCAAGGCCAGAAACTGTAGGAGCTGGTCCAGAGCCCCAGGCTGTTGTTTTTGCAGGCGTGCCATAGAGGGGAAGGTCTCTTGGTACGTCCTGTATCTCAGACACAGTGGGGAAGCCAAGAAGTTGTTTGAGAAACACTCTTAGTGCTTTCTTTTTTCTCTATCTCTTGTTGTCTGACTTTGTACAGAAGCCTACACCTGTATGTGTATCATTGAGTTAAGTTCTGCTGGAACACCATCTATGAGCTATGAAGAGAAACCCAAAGTCCTTGCCCTCAACAAGCTGATTGTCCAGTGTGTGTGAACATAAAATTATTACCTATAAACAGAGGACACATAAGTAATAAAATGTATACTGGTGACCATAAACACACTAGGTCAGAAGGGGAAGCCCAGTGCAAATCTGAAGAATCAAAAAAGATGGTAGGACAGGAGGGCTGGTGTTACTCCTGCAGGTGGAGTGGGCCTGGGGTATGCAGAGTGGGAAGGAGGGTGTCTTATAGGAGGAACAACAGCAGGAGCAAAGCCAGAACCTCGGGTACTAGCCAGGGTCCAAGGAGAGCAGGAGGCAGCCTGGCAGGACAGCGGTGGTGGGTAGTGCAAGGCTTTCCCATGAAGGAGACAAGGCACTAGGGACTCAAGCAGAAAGTCTGCTTGAGCAGCTAAAATGAAATATCAAGGCTGCAGGACATAAGATAAACATATAAAAATATGTTTTATTTCTATATATGCTAGTAGTGGTCACCTGGACACTGAAATTAAAAATTAAAAAAAAAACATTTACAATTGCTCAAAAAGAATACCAAAACCTAGATGTAAAACTAGCAACACACATGTAGGGTTTGTACACTAAAAACTACAAAACACTGAAAAAAAATCAGAAATGTGAAGACATACCATGTTCATGGATTGGAAGACTCAGTATCTTAAGGATGTCAGTTCTCCCCAGCCCGACAAACAGGCTTAAAGCAGTTTTCCTCAACATCCTAGTGAGACTTCTGTAGTTATGACAAGATTATTTCAGAATTGATATCGAAAGGCAAAGGAAGCACACAATAGCTAAACAGTTTTGAAAAAGAATCACGCAGTGGAGGATCAAAACAAAGAAGGAAAGAAAGAGACAAATCAAGAAACAGTCTTAACTATAGAGAGCAAACTGATGGTCACCAGAGGGGTAAGGGGGTAGGGGGATGGAGGATGAGGGGTGGGGGGATGGGGGAAACAAAGGATGGGGATTAAGGAGTCCATTTATTGTGACAAGCACTGAGTAATGTATAGAATTGTTGAATCACTATACTGTACCCTGGAAATGAATATAACACTGTTTGTTAACTCTACTGGAATTGAAATTTTTAAACACTTAAAAAACAAGTGAGAGGCAACTGTACACCCAATGTCAATACTTACTATATAGCTACAGGAACCAAGACAGCAAAGCATTACTGGCCAAGGGATGAACATGTAGAATAATAGAACTGAATAGAGAACCCAGAAATAAACTCACACAGGGGCGCTGGGGAGCTCAGTGGGTGAAGCATCTGCCTTTGGCTCAGCACATGATTCCAGGGTCCTGGGATCAAGTCCTGCATCGGGCTCCCTGCAGGGAGCCTGCTTCTCCCTCTGCCTGTGTCCCTGCCTCTCTCTGTGTGAATAAATAAATAAATAAATAAATAAATAAATAAATAAAATCTTAAAAAGAATGAAAGAAAGAAAGAAAGAAAGAAAGAAAGAAAGAAAGAAAGAAAGAAAGAAAGAAAGAAAGAAAGAGTTAGTGCTGCTTGTCCTGGACAGGAGAGGCTGCTGGCTGGGGGGCCATGGTGTCTTCAGCCCTTTGAAGAACAGACACATGGAGAAGTGGAGCCTCTCATTTTCTGGTGCTCTAGAATTTGTCTAGAACGTAGATGGAAGGGAGAAAGGGGCCAGTGAATGAAGTTGCATGGAGGGACATTTCAGACCCAATAAGGAAACACTTTTTAAGGATAAAAATTATCCAACCATTGGACAATTGGCCTCGAACTCCCCACAGCAGGTGCATGCTGAGGAGATGCAAAGTAGCCATCTTTCTGGGATGTTGTCACCCCGAGGGCTTTGGTCCCAGATGGGAGGTCAGGCCAGATAACCTCTAAGATGGTGTGTGGATCTAAGACTCTGCAGGTCTGAGTGTTCACCTCCATTTCAGGCCCTGTGGTACGAAGGCCACCGTGCATCCTGGGGATGGAGACAGTGCTCCCCAGACTCCACTGGGCCTCATCACGTCGACTCCAACGACTGTAGGCCCTGCGGGTGTTGAGGTTGGGAGTGACGAGCCAGGCTCTTGACTCCAACGGTAGGTCCTGAGTCTGGGAGGTGGCGTCAGAATGTGTGGCAAGCCTTCTCCTATGCCATGAGGGCTGCTTCTCTTTCCTTCTCTCCCCTCTTCTTCCTTGTTGGGATCTTCTCCAGCACCTACGGTGTATGACTCACTGCAGTACTCGTAGAGCCCAGGGGGTCCCCGGCGGCCCTCCTGGGACTCAGAGTAAGCAAGCGGTCTGCTGCAAGTCCCTCCAACCTCCCTTTGGGGGTGTATTTGCCAGGGCTGCTGTCACAAAAGGCCACAGCGTGGGTGCTTTCACCTGTAGACGTTTCTGTCTCTCATCTGGAGGCCAGAAGTTTGAGATCCAGCTGTGGGCAGCCCGGTTTCTCCTGAGGCCACTGTCCTTGATGTACAGCTACCATCTTCCCCCTGTGTGCACGTGGTTGGTTGTCTCTCCACCTCCAAATGTCCCCTTCTTATAAGGGCACCAATACTATTGGATCGGGACTCACCCTAATGACCTTGTTTTGACTTGATTGCCTCCATAGAGACCCTATCTCCACACAAGGTTACATCCAGAGGTTCTGGGGGTCAAGACTCCAACATACGAATGTCAGCGGCGGGGCGGGGACCTAATTCAACCCGTAATGGAGGACATGTGTCTTTTCTGATTGCCCATCACCTGCCCCCCATGATGTAAGGCTGGGTGGGAGGGAGAGCTCTCCTTCCCCGCAGAGGCTGAGAGGCCCAGAGGATGCCCAGCTGCTTTGTACTCATGACAAAGGCTCGGACTCAGCTTTGGCCAGAGAGATGCCCGCAGAGGATGTCCACTGTCCCCAAGATGCGGCTGGGGCACATCTCTCCTGCTGATGGTGGCTGCCTCCGCTTCCTAGGGATAGCTGTGCCCCTGCACCTGCTTATACCACCGCAGCACCAGGGCAAGAGGACACCCCCTCGGTAGCCACCTGAGCTCTGAGCCGGAGGCTCTCGAGGCAATGTTGCTCATCAACAGCACTTTAAGATCTTTCTTTTCTCTGGGTCCCATTTGTCCAACTTTTGCCAGGCGGGCATCACCTCTGGGCCTCTCCTTGTCTCTCGGCCCGCGTGCCCTCTGCAGCTCCACTAGAGCTCCCATAACTTCGCTAAGACCAGCCGGCCTTCGGTCTCAGGCTGCGTGCTTGGAGAAGCTTCTCGGTGACAGTGGGAGAGATGGAGCTTTGGAGCCACTCAACCCCGGGTTCAAACTCCGATGGACTGGATTGTGTGACTTTGGGGGAAGTTAGTTACACTCTTGAGGTCTCAATCTTCCCTTCTCTAAAGTGAGGCTAATCGATGAAGCCACCATGCCCCCCGTTCCCAGGGTTACGCGAGCTGGTGCAGCGCGTGGTGGGGCCTGGTCCCCGCGGGTGTCTACACACCTCAGTGACAGCTGTCCTTCTCTCACTGGGAAGCCCTCCAAGCTCGAGTCCCCAGGGCACACAGCGGCCAGTGGATGAGACCAGCTCGGTGGGGAAGGTGGGGACGCAGGGGGTGAGCTTCGTGCACGGCGGGAGGGCTGGCTGGCAGGGGCCGTTGCCAGGGCAAGTTGCTCCACTGAGTCTCAGTTTCCCCGGCCCCGCAGGGCGGCCCCCGGCGGCGAACCAAGATGGCCTGGGCCTTCAGGTGCTCCCGTCCTGCTGGGCCATGCGCCCGGCTCCTCTTCCTTCCCTGCTAATTCTGAGGCATGCTAGAAAGCCAGAGAAGCGCCGGGAGAAGGTGTACGGGGGACCGTGCAGGACCTGACTGTCCCCACAGGCAGTTCTCTTCGGGGTGTGGAAACCCCAAAATGTTCTTCCCACATTTATTCCAGCCTGAGTCTCCTGCCTGACGCGGACTGCCCCTCCCCCAGCACCCAGCGCCTGGTAGGAGGGCCACTCCTGCTCCAGGCCCAGCTCCCATGGCCCCTCTGCGGGGGGGGGGGGGGGGGGGTGTCCCTCCCGATTGTTGCAGAAACCACCCAGCCGGACGGGGGGAGGTCTGTAGGGGCGCCGGGCCCTGATCATTCTCAGGCATCGTGTGCGTGTTTGCTGGTTGCTGGCGCTCAGGGTTTTGGTGGAGCAACACCCCCAGGTCCCCCCCAGCCCCCCTCATCACAGGGCGGGCTCGACCTCGGACGCCAGTTTCCATTTTCCATTTCCCCAATGAGAACAACGGAGTCCTTCTTAGCCGGCTGCTTCGGGGAGCCTTTGAAGAGCCCCCGGAATCAGTGAGGATCAACAGGAGCCAGCAGGCCTGGGCTGTGTTGGACTTAAAATTGGAAACGCAGGAGGCAGAGTTGTAGCTTTATATAGCCCGGGGGGGGGGGGTTCCGGGAGCCCCAGGCACTGATTTACGAGCTGCCTGGTGAGAGCCTAGGGTAATATTTATAAATTCCTTCCCCGGGGCCAGATGGAATGTTCCTCTGAGCTGCAGGCAGAACGCACCTTTTTGGGGGATGAAGGGAGGTTAAGTCCAATTATTCAAAGGCAGGAAGAGGCAGGGATTGTGGAGCCGCGGCCGCGAGGCCCAGAGATGCAGCGAAGGAGGCCGTCCTCCTTCCGTCCTCAGGGGCTTGCTCCAGCCAGGGAGCCTGGGGGGGCTCCTCCCTGGGCTCCAGCCCCCAGGTGCCCCCAGGTCCTCCCCCCTCCCCCCGCCCGCCCCACTCTGCAAGGCCAGGGACCTCCACTTGCCAATTGTGGAGGCCGCGGGTACAAACACGTCTACTTGGGCACGGGGGAGGAAGAGGGGAAAGAAGACCAGGGGGCGGGGGGTGCAGGGGGCAGACACGGGGGAACCGAGGGGCCTGGCGGAGAGGCCGCCCCCGGGAGGCTCCGTGACAGGTGAGCACGGAACCCCAGGTCCTGGCATCCCCGCGCGCACCCCGCAGGGCCGTGGCAGCCGGGGAGGGGCTGAGCCATGTGGCCCAGCTGGCCCATGACCTCGTTTGAATGAGAAGCAAGAGTTTTTGTTTTTGTTTTTAAATTGTATGTGTGACAAACCATGAGAGGCTCCTGACTCTGGGAACCAGAGGGCTGCAGAAGGGGAGGAGGGTGGGGGGACGGGGTGACCGGGTGACGGGTACTGAGGACGGCACGCAATGGGATGAGCACAGGGGGTTGCACTAGATGTTGGCAAATTGACTTTAAATTGAAAAAATGCAAAAAAAAAAAAAATGAAATAGTGTTCAGGAAGGTAAAACCAAAGGGAGGGGTGGGGAGGGAGCAGCTGCGGGCCCACCTTGACCTTGGCACCTCAGGGTTCCCACCTGAGAGCAGAAGAGGCCCCGTTAACCAGTGATGTGCGCCCGCCCCCGGAGACCTGTTTCCTACCTGCTGCCCGGTGTCCCGACAGGCGGGGCCAAGGAACTGTGCTGTCCCCGGGGGTGGGGTGGGGGAGCTGGTCACCCCCTTTCCAGCCTGCCCCGGCCCCTCACCTGCAGCCCAAGGGATGGGCTGGTAAGGGGGTCTCGCAGCACCTGCCGGGCTCCTGCCCTGGGCCCGGGACCCTCCAGGCCAGGCTCTAAGGCCTGTTAAATGCAGCAGGGTGGCTCCCGCGCCAGGTCGCCTACGTTCTGCTTCGGCTAAGTCACTGGGAGGCTGGTGGGAAGAGAAAAAAGACATCTCACCCCCTTCAGGCTGAGGGTCAGCAGGCACATAGGTCTCTGTCCTTGCAAGGGCTTAGCGGGGCCGACCCCAGGGAAGCAGGGGTTAAACGCCCACTCTGGGGGGGGTGCAGATGGGGACCTCTGAGCCCAGCCCCCTCCTTACCTGTTTCTTTGCTTCTGGGAGCATTAGTCCCACGAAAAACACTGACATGGAATCCTTTTGTTCCTGGGGTGACGTCAGTGTTTCCCTTGGCAGGCGGGACCGTCGTGCATGTCTGAACCTCCGAGGTGAGGGCGAGCGAGCGTGGCTCCTCTGGGCCAGGCACCCCGAGGGGGCTGGAACCCGACACCTGGATGCTCCGTCCCGTCCCCGCACCCACGGAGGGGCTGCTTGCCCACCCTCCACCTGTAGGTGTTAAGCGGATCCCGATGTTGAGGCCTGGGGTGGGGGGGGATCAGCTCAAGCAGGCTCAGCCTGCAAGGGCCTGCCTCCAGAGCCCCCCTCCTGGCTCCTTCCGTGGCCAGGATGGCCTCCTCTCCGAGACCCCCCTCCCTGCCGCCACCGGCGGCCCCTGGCCCCTGGCCCCTTCCCGCCTCCTCTCTTCCCTTGGACTAAAGGGTGGAAGGATGTCGCCAGGCCTCACAGAGCGCTAGAGCTGAAGGGGGTTCCTCAAGGTGACGGCAATGGTGGCTGTCACTTATTAAGCACCTACTGCATGCCAGGCATGTTCAGAAGGTGATTCCTAACCCTCTGGCAAATGCTCCAGAGCCGCCCTGTTATGGTCAGCGGTGCCAGTGGAGGCGAAGGGGGTGTGCAGGGGCTGCACAGTGTGGTCCAGGGCGCAGACCTGCGGCCTCAGCCCCTCACCCCGCAGCTCGGAAGGTGGGGAAGCTACTCAGCGCAGCCCCTGCGCCGGGTGGTGCCGAGCCACCGTGCTCCCCAGTGCTCCCCACGGTGCCCCCCCGCCGCTGCCGTGGGAAGCAGGTGGAGACCCCCGTCTGTCCAGCGCCAGTGCTCATGTTCCTGGTTTTACACATGAGGACACGCGTGGTGGGGACGGGGTGTGGGGGAAAGGACTTCTCCGAGAGCAGCCAGCTGCTTCGTGACGGTCCCTTGAGCCCCAGGACCGTGTCCACTGCAGACGCTGCTCCCTTGGGCACCGAAATGACCCCTTTGCATGGTCCCTTTGACCTCAGGGTTACTGGGCGCGCCTTCTGGGAGGGACTCCACGCGGGGGGCTGGGGTGCCGTGGGTGCTGGGGGGCAGTGCGCACCCTCCACTGCCCACCTGGCCCCACCCTTGGAGCGGCGCAGCCCAGGGCTGCCAGGGCCGGGAATGCACCTGTTACCCACTCCAGGGGCTCTGCCTCTCGTTGTAACCACTCCTTGCCACTGACCTAGCCATTTCGTGTGACATCAACTTGCCAGAGTTACCTTATTAGGCTTCTGTGTTTTCGCGACGGCCTCCGACGCAAGGCTCCGCTGCCTTTTCTAAATGCAGGAGCGCGGAGAGCCTGCCTCGCCTACACCCAGGCCGCGGCAAGGATCGTTTCAGCGGGATCCAGAACAAAAAAGCAAGCGTTTTATTATTCCCTCCCCTTCTGCTCAAATTCCCCTCCGTGGAGCTGAACACGAGCGTGTTACAACAGACCCCGGCTTTACTCTCAGCATCAAAGGATGAATCACAGACAAGACAGCACGCAGTGGAAGGAGGCGAGGTCTCTCTGGAAGCTGGATCTGCAGCATCGTCACCTTCAGCGGCCCCCTCACCCCGGGGCCCTCATCACCCCCAGTCCAGCAGCAGATGGAGCCCGCCCCCCTGCACTGGGGGCTACCGCCCCCCCGGGCGAGTGTTGAGGGTCTGTCAGGGGTCCAGCCAAGGGCTCTGTGATGTCTCACTGCGCCTCCCCCAGGAGCCAGCCAGCACGGCTTGATCTGTCCTCTGCTCGGCGACGGTGCAGAGTGATGCTGCTGTGGCTTCTGAGCACCAGAAGCACCTCGTGTTCGCTGGGCTTGTGGGTGGCCTTTGTCATTCCGGCTGAGAAGAGGCTCAGGGAGGGTTGGCAGGAAAAAGGGGGCCAAGGAAGTGCTGGCAAGTGGGCGGAATCACCTGGTCGGAGAAGCAGCAGGGCCCAGAGGGGCCGGAGGGATGCAGGGAGCACCGCAGGGCCCAGGTGCCCACGGCAGAGCCGGGTGGCCGGCTACGGAGGCCGCGGCGCCAGGCCCGGCCCCTCACTTGGACACCAGCATGTGGACGAACTCTTCGTAGTTCACCTGCCCGTCCCCGTCCACGTCGGCGGCCCGGATCATCTCGTCCACCTCCTCGTCACTCAGCTTCTCCCCCAGCCTGGTCATCACGTGCCGCAGCTCGGCCGCGCTCACCAGGCCGTTGCCGTCCTTGTCGAAGACGCGGAAGGCCTCGCGGATCTGCTCCTCGCTGTCCCTGCCCTTCAGCTGCCTGGCCATCATGCCCAGGAACTCGGGGAAGTCCACGGAGCCGTTGCCGTCCCGGTCGATCTCGCCCACCATGTCCCGCAGCTCGGCCTCCGTGGGGTTCTGGCCCAGGGAGCGCATGACGGTGCCCAGCTCCTGGGTGGTGATGGCCCCGTCCCCGTCCTTGTCAAACAGGCAGAAGGCCTCCTTGAACTCGGCCACCTGTTCCTCGCTCAGCTGGTCGGCCATGGAGAGTGGGCGGAGGAGGGCGGCGGTGGCCGGCCCCGGTGGCGGTGGCGGTGGCGGTGGCGGCCGGTGGAGCAGCAGGACGGGAGGCGGCGGGGCCCGGGGCGCGGGGCGCAGGCTGCTGGCCGTCTGGCCCGGGCTTGACTGGCGGGCGCTTAAGAGGGAGCAGGGCCCTCCGCACACGCAGACTCCCCGCCCTGCGGTTGCCCCAGGCCGGGTGCTGTTGGAACAGGAGTCCGGCTGGCCGAGGGTTGAGCTGACGCCAGCGCCGGGCGTGTGTGTGTGTGTGTGTGTGTGTGTGTGTGTGTGTGCACGGCTCCCCGCCCCTGCACCGGGAGCCCCGGTAACCCCGCGAGGACACCCTCAGGGAGGGCAGCCTGCCCAGCCCCAGGGACTGGCTCCGGCCCTTCCTGCTCACTCTGAATCGCCCCGTCCCGTCTTCAGACCCTGCGCTCCGCAGGACAGCCAGCTTCCCTCCAGGGGCGGCCGGGGCAGGAGGAGAGGCCCAGGCTGCCTTTGCCTCACGGGACCGTCCCCTGCTTGTCTTTGCTTTCCACAGCCTGAAAGCCTTCGGGTTCCCAAGAGGGTTTGCAGAGAAGGAACGAGGTTTTCTTCTTTGGGTAGGAGCAGACTGTCTTCTCGTCTCCAGAAGAAACATGAATGGAGAAGGATTTCCCCCAGCTCCTTCATTCCTACCTGTGTACTGAGGGCCTGGGCAGGTATGGTTTGAGAAGCTGGGGATGGAGCCACGAGCCAGACGGGCAGCTTCCGGTCCTCCAGAAGCTTACATTCCCTCTGCGAGACAGCCGGCTAGCAAGTAAGCTGACAGGTGAGATACTTGGAGATGGCGACGAATGCCATGAAGGAAATTAAAAGGGTCCTGGTGGGGAGAACACGGGAAGGTCACACAGTAATGGTCAGGGGACGCAATCTCAGAGGCAGCACCCGAGGGTGACCTGACGGGAGAAGGTGCGGTCCGGGCAGGGGGCTGAGCTGGCTGGGACAGGGCTTGGTGTGGCCAAGTGGCAGAAAGGGGCTGGCGTGGCTGCAGCCCGATGGATGAGGGGACAGAAGCACCCGAGGAGGGGCACGCTAGCAGGCCAGGTAAGAGGCGGTGAGGGGTTCCCATTTTGCCCTCTGACTGACGGGAAGACATGCAAAGGCACGTCTGCATCTGGACCCCCGGGTTTGGGAGAGCAGAGCAGAAGAGGGGATATTTTCGAGAAGGTGAAGTGGGGGTGCTCACTGAGCATAGCCTCCTGCCCCCAAGTCCCAGGAAGCCTGGGGGAATGACCACCCACTGCCTGTGGGGATCCATGAAAAACTGGGAGAGACCCTGAGAGCCACCAGGATATTGCAGGAGAACAAAGTTGGAGGGTGGACACTACCTGGCTTCAGGACTCACTGTGAGCCCTGGTAATCTGGGTGGTGCGGTGTTGCCAGAGTGGATCAGTGGAGCAGGAGCATGGGGTGCCCAGAAATAGCCCCTCACGACACAGTTGGCTGGTCTTTGACAAAGGAGCGACGAGAGGGAGGAATGATAGTCTTTCCAACAAATGGTTCTGGCATTGGCATGAGCGGACATCGATGCGCAACAAGTGAGGCTAGACACAGGCCTTCCACCCTTCCCTAAAAGTGACTCAAAATGGATCGTAGACAAAATATAAAATGCAAAACTATAAAACTGGCAGACGATGGCATAGAAAAGTCTGAATGACCTGGGGCTTGGCCATGACATCCAGCTCATCCAGTTTGGGTCTGGGGTGGGTTTAGATATGACATCAAAGATATGATCCGTGAAAGAAGGAATCATTAAACTGGATGCCGTGGTCTGAATGTGTCCCTCTAAAATTCAGAAGCTGAAATCTCACCCCCAAAGGGATGTACCCATGAGATAATTCGAGGGCGGCAGCAGGAGGCAGAAGGAGAACCGCCATGGTGGGAGAGCTCGTGCCTGAGACAGGCCCCCTGATGGATGCTACGGTCGGTCTTGCTTCCTGCCTACCTCACCTGCAAGGGGGTAAGTGGCCAACAGGTGTCTGCAGGTTTCTGGATTATGGTTTCGGGGCTCCAACATCCATCCCTCGCCCTAAGCGTGTTCTTCAACAAGGGACATTGAAAGGGAGCTCAGTAAGGATTTTAAGCAAAGTTACTCATGACTCAGCAAGGAGAGTGCTGGGATGGGCTCAGCTGGGGCGTCTCGCTAGTTAGGAAACCAGCTCTTTTTTCATGAGCTTCTGCAACTCTCTCCCTTGTAGCCTTCCCTCAGAACACATTTTTGATCTTCGGATGCATCTAAGCATCTACAATTATTGAGGACCCCGAGGAGCTTTTGTGTATGTGGGGTGTATCTGTCAATAGTTATTGGACTTGGAATTGAGACTGGAAAAACGTGAACTATTGAAATATATTTTTCTCGATTTATCTGTAACAGAAAAAAAAGAAATGAAAAACTCATTATATGCAAATATTGTTTTCCGGAAAATAATTACATTTCTAAAACTAAAAAAAAAAAAAAAAAAGGAGATGAGGGGCACCTAATAAAAATAATTTTGCAAGTCTTTTTATACGTCCGATCTTGTAGAAGCATGTCTGCCCCTGCCGCACTGGATTTGTGGGAAGGTGCTTTGATTTGAAACATGGGTTAACCCAGCTTCACACAGATTCGCAGTTGGAAAAAGAAAGAACATGTAAGTGACTCCTCTGGATATTGGTGGATAGTCTTCTTTGGTACGGTATCAAAATTTGATAAGTGGTGGTTCCTCAAACATTACCCGTAGTGTGGAATCTAAAACCACGCCAACGAATCTATTCGTACTGTCACATTAAAATCCGTTGGTCGTCTTGTGCTTTGTGATTTTGTCACGCTGTGGTTGGTCATTTGGATGATATTGGTTCACCGAGTTCTGCAGATCTACAGGTTGAGCCATTGCACATATAATTTAAAAAAAATCACATTCATTAATGTCACCACCAATCCTATTAGAAAAGTATCAGAAAGTCTCAAGCACATGTGAAATTTCCAAAAATTTATAATTTTCATTTGAAAACTCCAATGTCGGGATCCCTGGGTGGCGCAGCGGTTTGGCGCCTGCCTTTGGCCCAGGGCGCGATCCTGGAGACCCGGGATCGAATCCCACATCAGGCTCCCCGTGCATGGAGCCTGCTTCTCCCTCTGCCTGTGTCTCTGCCTCTCTCTCTCTCTCTCTGTATGACTATCATAAATAAAAAAAAAAAAAAAAAAAAAAAAAAAAAAAAAATGAAAACTCCAATGTCATCATCGACAACAAATAGGGTCAGTTGTTTTTCTTGAAGCGACAGGCTCACTTCATCCAATTTTGAAAAAGCGTCTGCCAAATACGCAGTCTGAGCGACCATACTTGTCACATCAGCTGTTCTTTCCAGTAAAAGTGGCATTCCGTCCAAAAGGCGGTCCCTGTTACTTAGGGTGTTCGCACGGGCGCTTTTCTGATGGCAGCCACTATATCTCCACATTCAGTAGTGTATTAAAGATGCACGTGCAAGGGGGGAAATTGAATAAAATTCACCACTCCAAGAATATTCTTAAGTGAAACTGGCTTTTTTTTTTTTTTTTTTTTAAACAATTGAGATGCCATGAAGAATATCATGACTGTTCGTGCAGGAGCCTTGATTCACGCTAAGGGGCTGTGATTGCACCCAACATTGCTTTGGCCTCAGAGCAAGATGTCAGCACAGGAAAAAAAAAAAAAGGCAAATAATGTATTATTAGGAGAATCATTCCGACCTCCCAGGCTCTCTGAAGGGCACTGGGGCCACCCTTCCCCCACAGGGGTCCTTGGAATACACTTGGAGGATGACGACGGTGGAGCATGGAGAACCAAGTCTGAACCAAGAGCAGAGCTCCCTGGGCTGGAGGTGAGAGGTGCCGAGGACGCTGGGATCCTGGCCGGGGCAGGGTTGGCCTTACAGAATCCGTATTCATGAGGACCCCGATCAACCCCCCGGCCTTCATGAAGACGCCCGTCAAAGGGACTGCCTACTGCGGCTACTGCCTTTGAAGAGTAGGGGACCCGAGGTATCGCTGGTCTGTGTGAATTGGTGGCAGAGTAGGTTTTGTTAAAGGGTTCATGGAGCACCCTCGGGGCGGTGCCTCTGCCGCAGGGGGCTCTGGAGAAGCCCACCGGGATTCCCCAGTGCGGTCAGCCGGTGCCATGCGTGTGCCCTGCAAGAAGGGCCATGAGAACTTCTCCCCCCTCCACGCCTCTCTCTTAAGCCACTCCCCAGGCCTAACAGTTGCTCAACAACCAGCCCCCAGGATGAATTAGAAACACCTTGTCCTGGTGTGTTCAGGTCACTACAACAAAATACAACAAACTGGGTGGCTTCCAGACTCAGTGCATGACCCAGCTCTTGGAATGACTCTTGGTCACTCTCGTGTGAGTCATCCAGAGCCCTCCACAGCCGTCCTGGGTTAGGTAGGCTAAGACTGGAGTTTGAGCTGAGGGAGGAGATCGTTGTTCTGATCACACCTGGGAGTCGTTTGACTGAAATCTGATTGAGTAACCGAGTGACCTCATGGTTTAGGAGGCTGGTAGAGGGTGTGAGAGCACCTTTTCCCGAGCTGGCAGGGCAGCGCCTGTTGCCTCTTGCTAGGTCATAAAGGGAAAGGAGTGGTTCACTTTTATGATCGGAGGCCTCACCTGCAGAATGAAGTCCACCGAGGCACAGGAAGCAAAAAATTGGGCTGTTCTGAGAAGTTTCTTGGATCTTCTCGGGTCAGTGTGTCCTCACGTCAGCTTCCCCTGCTTTTACCGGCAGCAGATCTGGGGGCAGCCTTCAGGGGGGTTCTCCACCCCGTGCCAAGGCCCCCTGTTGGGTATCTCCAAGCTCCTTAGCAGCTCGACGACTGAAGCCTCTGCCTCCAGTGACTTAGAGCACCTCAATCAGCGCACGTACACAAGAGGCAGGAGGACGCAGGACACGAAGTGACCTCTATTTAATTATTGACAGTCCCTTGGATTAAGTCAAGATTAAATGATCACCCCAAACGAAAGCAAATTAGTACTAAATCCCACAATAAAAGCAGATAAACAAATTCAAATCTCTTCTCAGACTTCCTGTTTTCCAGGGATAAGGGTGATTTTTTTTTTTTTTTCTGACACCTGCTGGTGACTTAGCCCAGGTAACTCACTGTGATCCCTGGTGTCTCCCGTGACCATCTGGGCAGGCGACAGAGTCCTGGAGAAGCCTTAGGGGAGGGCAGGGTGGAGAGGCAGGGCAGGGGTCTGGAAGGGCCTCTCTGTACCACCCGCTGGCCTTTGAAATCTGATATTGGATATGGTGTTTACATTTTTAACTTATTTTATTTTTTTAAGGATTTGTTTATTTATTCATGAGAGACAGAGGCAGAGACATGGGCAGAGGGAGAAGCAGTCTGAGCTGAGCAACTCAGGCACCCCCGTTGCATTTTTTTATATAAAACTTTAAAAAAATTTTAAATTAAAAAATTTTTTAATTTTATTTTAAAATTTTTAAATTAAAAAAAATCTAAAATTAAAATTAATAAAATTAAATTAATTAATAAAAACTAAAGTCTAAAAAAATATTTGATGTTTTGAAATGAAATCAACCAACAGAAAACATTAAAGGAGGTGACGTTGCTGAGGGGCTGGAGCAATGCTCGCCGGCAGGCTACACTTGGGTGGCCAGGCGGGTGACCCCCAGTCCCCACGAGAACAGGGTGCGGGACTTACCTTCCAGAGAACGAGCTGGTCTTCCCGGAGGGTTCAGAGCTCTTGAAGAGGCCGGAAGAGCGTTTGTTCCAAGTTCCAGGCCTTTGAAGTTTATAATTGTGATGAAAACATTTTCCCTGGATGCAGAAAGCACGTGTGCGTGCATGTGCTTGTGTGTGTGCAAGTGTGTGCTCGTGTGGGCATGGGGCTCAGGTGAGCGCCAGGTGAGCCCCCCCACCTGCCGGGAGCACCGGCGGGGTGGGGAAGGCAGGAGCGTCTGGGGCGCGGGCTCCGTACCCGTAAGCGATTTGAGAGGGGCGAAGGGGTTCAGCCAAGTGCGGACGTCTCTTTGCAGGCTGCTCACTCGGTGGCTCTCAACTCGCTGGGCGTCGGCAGGGGTCCCTCCCGAGAGGCCGGTGACCGAGAGGGGGATGCGGAGGCCCGGGTGCCTGTCCTTCCCGCGCGGGGCCCGGTTGCGGCTCTGCTGGCCCGGGGTCGTCATCTGCAGGGTGGCACAGGGGTCAGCCCGTGTGACGCCGAGGGCTCCATAGGAGCCGATGGTCACTGAGCATCTGAGGAAGATGTCCTTGCAAAACCGGCCTCCGCGGCTCAGGATTTCCGAAAGACGCCTCCCGCCTAAACCCCCTTCTTCCCCAGACAAGGACGTGGTCACCCACCAGCCTCGGGTGATTACCCCGGACTCGGCACCTTGGGATGGAGCCACAAAACCGCGCCAGCGGGAGGGTGTCCTGGCTTTCTGGGCTCTGGGGACCGGGCTGAGGGGCGTCACCACCGCCGAGGGAATCTCTCCTCTGAGTCCCTGGGAGGCAGGGAGGGCGTCTCGTTCACGGGAGACTCTCCAGGTCCCGCAGAGCCCCCAGCATGGAGCCGGCGTTCAAGAAACACCTGCTGCACGGGCGATGAGGCCTTTGGCCAAGGTCAGCTGGCGGGGGTGGAACCTGGGAGACAGAAGGTGCTGGAAGGCTTGGTCCCAGGAGTGGGGCTGTGTGGTGGGGGGGACGGGGCAGGAGGGCTGGTGACCTGGGG
The DNA here is from genome assembly GCF_003254725.2 of Canis lupus dingo. Classification (NCBI taxonomy): domain Eukaryota; kingdom Metazoa; phylum Chordata; class Mammalia; order Carnivora; family Canidae; genus Canis; species Canis lupus. The sequence goes on from NC_064244.1 coordinate 28,952,420, forward strand.
CGCAGTGTCTCGGAGCCAGCCAAGGCTCTCCAGGGCCCAGCTGACCCGGAGCGCCCCCCGCGTCCAACCCGGCGTCCAACCCGGCGTCGGCGTTTCTGGGTTTGAGCCCGGAGGACAGGCCACCCCGAGCTCCTTTGAAGCAGTACAGGGGCCCCCAGTGCACCTCACCCAGGAGCAAGCATTGCACGTGGACAAGGCCAAATTTGGGGACGCGGAGAAGGGATGGCCCCAGGAGGAGAAAGGGGCCGGGTGTGCGGTGTGGAGTTGCCTCCGGGAGCCCCACCAGGAGTCCGGGGCAAAGGGGGGAATGGATGGGGCGGTGCTCAGTTCTGAGATTTTCCTCCGCGGGGTGCTGGAGGGCAAGTCACAGGTGAGCTCGGGGCGGGCTCGAGAAGGAGGCACCTGCTGCAGGCCTGACTTGGGGGGTGGGGGTGGGCCCAGCATCGGGTCCGCCCCGGGGGGCCTGACATTGTACCCCCCAACTTCCCCTGACCTCCTCTGTCTGCGCGGAGCCAGGCGTGTCTCGGTGGGCAGGTGTGGGGACAGCATCTTTGGCCTCCCGAGGAGTCGGGGTTTCGGCAGCACCTGACCCCTAGACCTGCCAGGGCGGAGGCCCCTGTGAGGCTGGGCGCTGGGTGGGTGCTGCTTCCCTACAGGGAAGGAGGCGGCAGGTGCAGGATGCGCGGAGGGCTGGGTGGGGCTCTTGGTGTGTGCCCCCGCTGCTCCGCTCATCGGTGCCCCAACTCCTTGCCACGCTGACCTGGGGAGCTGCAGAACTATGGCCCCCCTCTCTCACCCGTTATCGATCAGTCTTCTCTTATCTACTATCTATTATCCATATGTCTGTCCGTCTAGTAGACCCAGAGGAAGGAATTTCAAATGCATCGTAGGGGGAAAAGCTGTGCAGCTCGAGGAAACAAATGTACCACATGACCATGAACCCAAATATTTAGCACTAGTGTGCAACACTTTGGTTCTAAAAGAAGATTGTTTCAGTGTGCGTGGTAACAGTTTGGAATACACTCAGGGAAGCGAGATGGCCCAGCATCAGCGGCGGCACAGGGAGCAGGAAGAGAGAGCTAGGCAGGTGCTGTCGGCCGCGTGGGGATCAGGCTGCAGAGCACGGCCTGCGTGGGCGGGCACAGGTGGAGAGGAAGCTCTGCTCCCCTCTTCTCTCTCTCTTTTTTAAAGATTTTATTTATTTCTTCATGAGAGACACAGGGAGAGAGGCAGAGACACAGGCAGAGGGAGAAGCAGGCTCCCTGCGGGGAGCCCGGTGCGGGACTCGATCCCAGGACCCTGGGGTCATGACCTGGGCTGAAGGCAGACGCTCAACCACTGAGCCCCCCAGGTGCCCTTCTGTTCTCTTTTCAAGATGCCGGAAAGTAGTCAGATAAGCTAAAAAAATGTGAAGAAAATTCTTAAATTTTCTTCAAGGTAAAGACTGGAGATCTTTAAAAAACAAATCATTGTTCCATATGTGAATGGGGAGCGTGGACCTCAAAAAGACACACAGATGAAGAACCCGGAGGAAAAGTAGGAGAAAAACATGAAAAAGCCCCAGAAAAGAGATGGGCGAGGCCACAGGCCAGGTTACCCAGGGACGGAGGGGGTCAGGCAGGAGGGGGGCAGCGTGCCCCGGAAGGCTGGGGAGCAGGAAGCTGAGGGCGGACGAAGGTGGATGCAGGCTCGTGGAGGCGACGCGGGGGGCAGGCGCGTGGGTGCAGCCCGGGCAGGTGAGCCCATGTGGAGGGGCCAGGCAGAGCAGTGGGCGTGAGGGGCCCTGACCCAGAAGGTCTGATATCCCCACACCCAAGGTGGTGGGAACTCGGGGCCAGGTGACCTCAGGTCCAGGGCTCCCCCAGGGGGAGTGTGAGCTCAGGGCCTGCACTGACCCAGGCCTGGGGTCTGTGGGGGTGGGCACCGCACCCCCCCCCAGGGAGGGAGGAAGGAGTGAACACAGCCTGGGGTCCCTGGGGTGGGCACAGCCCCCCGGGGAGGCAGCACTGAGCAATCCCTGCTGGGGCACCTCTCCGCGGGCAGCAGGGGCTCTGGGAACAGCCGGAGCTGGGGCATGGGGCGTCTGTGCCGAGGCCCCCCTCCCCCCCCCGCGCTGAAGCTGGCACAAGGGGACGGGCTCCTTGGGGATGACTGAGCCTTTCCGGGCGGGGTCATGAGGAGCCGCCCCGCGGTGTGTCACCTGGTCCTGCCCAGGTTGGGCAAGGAGCCTGTCAGGCGGGGCGGGCGGCCCTTCTCCCTGGCTCTGGGCTCTGTGGAGCCCCCCACATCCGCTGTCAGAGCCCCCAGGAACCCCGAGCCTGCCCCGCCACTCGGCCGCAGGTCCCTCTCTCCCCGGCCCCCCGGGCAGGTGCAAGGACCGCCAGCGTCTTCCTTTGCAGCATCTGGGTCAAAAGGAGCCTCCGGGTCAGCCCAGGCGGGGGGTGGTGAACACGAAGACGCTGGGTCACCCCCTACCGGTGGTCGGCTGGCCCGGGGCCCCTGGGATCCAGGGGAGGCTGGGCGGTCTAGAGAGGACGCGGGGGGATCACCCCGGGACGGCCCCATTCACTCCTGAGCAGTGGCTTCTCCGCAGCCTGATGGGCAGGGCAGCCGCTGAGCCCCTCGTCCTGCGAGGCCTCCTCTCCCAGGCTGGTCCCTCGGGGCCCCGCGCACCCTGCCTGGGCGCCCTCACACGGCCCCTGCCCCGGGCCCTCCTGGGCCGCTCCATTCCCTCCCTCTGGGGTCAGGGGCCGTCCAGGACCTGAGACTAGAAAGTTCCTTCGCGGGGTTGGCCTGGGGGCAGCAGGAGTGGCCCTGGGGGCGCGCCGGCCACAGGCCTCAGGCCCGCTCCTGGGGACTCCAGGGGGATCGGAGGAGCCCTGCTGTGCCCATTGTCCCACCGTTGCTAACCTGGGCATTATGGAAAGGCCCCCCCTTCCCCGGAGTTGAGTCGGTGGCTCAGCCACACCACCTAGTACCAGCCGAGCCTCAGATACACCCCGTCAGGCGCCAACAGGCCCATGGGCCGCATCTCGTGGAAGCATGTCCTCGCCACCTCCTTAGGCCCAGAGCGGGGACCCCTGGTGTCAGGGAATGTGCCCTACGGAGGTTCCGTTCCACGTGTTCTACACTTGGCTCCCTGAACAGCCGAGAGTCTCCCTGAACGTGATGATCTAACAGAGTCACCTTGCCCGACTTGCTACCTGCTTCCCAGGTGACACTCAAAAGATACCAAACGTGCAGCTTGAGAAAACATAACAAAAATCAAGACCTGCTCACGTCCTGGGCAAGTTTGAGGAGCCAACAAGACAGTCCCTCAGGTGGATCTAAAAGGAAAGAGGGAGTGCCCGGGGTCTCCATCAGTTGAGGGTCTGCCTTGGGCTCAGGTCATGACCTCAGAGCCCTGGGATCCAGCCCTGCCTCAGTGAGCCTCCCAGCTCAGCGGGGAGCCTGCCTCTCCCCCCTGCCCCTTACCCCATTGGTGCTCTCTCTCTCACTCAAATAAATAAATAAAAATCTTAAAAAAAACAAAAGGCCGGAGAGAAAGAACCCCTCTGAAACCCCCTTGGGCCGGAAGCCCCAAGGACCAGAAGCCGCTGGGCCTGCGGACCCTTCCCAGTGGCAGGGAGGCCTCACTCGCGCCTGGGGGCCACCGCCGGGGGACCAGGCCTCCCCCTCCGGCTCTCTGGAAACCCAGGATGGTGAATCGATTCCACCAAGCGTGCCTCTCTTGATTCCCTTTTTTCTTAAAAATGAAAGCCCTGCGAAGCCTTGGATTTGTGAAAAACACAAACAAGGGGTAGTGGAAGGGAGGTGGGTGGAGGAATGGGGTGACTGGGTGATGGGCACTTGATGGGATGAGCACTGGGTGTTATGCTATATATTGGCAAATCGAACTCCAATAAAAAATATACAAAAAAAAAAGAGAGTGAAGACAAATAGTTCAGAGATCAAATCAAACATTGCAGGTCACAGATGTTAAGAACAACAGAATAAACTTCCAATTTTAATACATGAGCTACATAACCCCAATGGGTCAAAACACATATTATCTGTGAAAACAACAAACCAAGTAAATAATCTCTCTGTAGAAAACCATTTATAACTCCCTTGGAAACTGAATTCATAATCTTTAATAAAGCTTGTTCATAATGATGATGAAAGAGTCAACCTAAAAAAAAAAAAAAAAAAAAAAAGAAAGAGTCAACCTAAAAGATTTTCCACTAGCCAAAGTTGGGACAAGTTCAGCAGCAATTATGATAATAACTGCAATGGATTAGAACACACCCAAAGCACTTAAATCCATGAATTTATAATGACACTCAGAAAACAAAACAACTCTCACTGGTCACCTTCAGGGGATGCTAAGAGAACAACCTATTTTTCCAAAAACTGATAAATAAGCTGAAAAAAAAATCAAAGTATTTATCCTGTTTTTCCTCTACAAACTGCCTCAAGATAACCAAATAGTTAATAGGAAATGTCTTTTTTATATAAGTCTTACAACTAAGAAAAATGAAAGAATTAGAAAATTTAAAAAAAAAGGAAAATGAGTCATCACAGAAATAGCAGCAGATATAAAGGTCCTTTAAAGATAAGTTGTCTTGCACACGTACACCCGTGCTCATGTGCGCACACGGACCATATCATGCATGTTTTTCATCTTTTCCTTCTCTTTGTACTTCTTTCCCTGCGCTCCCCGCCCTGCTCACGGCCCAGATTTGTGATCGTGCTCATATAATCCTACTCCGGGTTTTACTGCATGACCTGTTGCTGCCCCAGCTGACCTCTTGCCGAGCAACCTGGAGCGATACCCATTTCTTGGTGTCCTCTCTCTCTGGCAATAGCGATTTCAACGAATTTTTGCCAGCCAGACTGGGGATAAAATGATACCTTGTTATTATTATTACTCTAGTTTGTACGTCTCCATCTCCTGCCAAATGGCAGAGTCTTTCCATATGTTTGTTGGCCATTTGGATTTGCTCTTCTGTGAGCTGGCTTCGTATCCTTGGCCTGTTTTTTTCTATTTAATTATGGTTTCTTAAAAAAAAAAATTAAGGGCTCTTCATTGATATATTAAATGACTGGTCTCTCGATCATTTCCTCCAAGACCTGTCACTTTTTCTTTTTCTTTCTCTTGTCTTTTTTTTTTTTTTTTTTTTTTTTAGCTTACACAATGTAGGATTTTATTCCATGAATATAAAGGAAGTCCACAGGAGAGCCATGTGATGATGTCCCTACTTCTACACCACCTCCTGATCCCCAGCGACGGGTCAGGGCCTCGCCTCAAGCTGGAATTCTGGAAAATGGTGGAGAAAGTCCATCTCCTCCTTCCCTTCTAGCAAGGGAAGTTGTAAGTGTATTCTTGGAAGCCTCCAGCTGGCCACATTTCCTGGGAGAAATAATGGGGTTTATGACATTCATATTACTTTTAGGGAAGGCTGTGAGTATAAACTCTTGGTCGTCTTTGCCACGAAATCCCAGAGAAGCTGTTTGCGTTCTCGGCACGACCCAGGCTCTAAATGAGATATTTCATCTCTCCTTCTGAGCCCTGACCGCTAGGAGTATTCATGCCAACACAAAAGGCACCAACTTTTCTTTATGGACAGTCACTTTTTACCACTCACAAGACAGCTTATTTTTAACAGAGTCCCTCTTATTTTTTAGCGTAGTCTTTCATGACTTCGCATTTCCAGAATCATTTTACTGTATTTCTGCTGTTTCACCTCTGACTTTGGGCCTCCATCCACTGGCACGTCGAGTCAGATCTAAACTTCCTGATGGCTGTCTGAGTCCGCGTGTCACAGCATTTAGCATGACCAGGACAGGGCACTGGTTATGTCCTCGTGTAACAGGTGGATTATTTGTGTCCTGGGACTTCTGGCAAAATGGTGAAGAATCGTAATTAGTTTCTGGCAACTTCTCTGCTTTGGGGCTCCCCTCTTCTTCTCCCTCCTGTTACCACTTGTCTCTCCAGGGACCCAGAGACCCTGCTCTTCCCCCCTCACATCCTGACACCCCACTGGCCCCCCCAGATTGCCCCCCAAGCTCTAGCAGCTGTGCCCCCCTGCTTCCCGCTTCTACCCTGTGCTATGCCTGCACCCCCACCTCGGGGATCCCCAAAGTCAGCCCCTGGTCTGGTGCCTGACCGACTGTGATGGAGCGTTCACCTACCCATTGAGAAAGGAGTTTATATAAACTTGCCAACTGTTTTTTAACGGAGAAGGTCCTTAAGGTTCTTAAGGGTAAAAGGAAAGGTGGTCCTGTCTTGAACTGTCCTTACCCTACAAGGTAAAATGTGGGCGGTCATGTCGTTCCAGTCCTTCGTGCGGATGTGCGTGCGTTCAAGCCAATGTAGAGAGCAAGAGAAGGGCATGCGTCAGGTATTACCAGTCCTGCGGTGGGGGGGAGGCTATCATCCACGCTCTGGAATGTTCTACTCACCAACATAGGACATCGTGACCCAGTTAGTGTGGTCATGTCCACAGTGGGGCGGGCATGTTTGGACGGAGACCCTGTTAGCCTCCTGCCTGGCTCTCCTCCGGGCAGATGGAAAAGGGGACTTGGGGCGGGATGGCGAAGAGCTGTTGGGAGCTCTCCAAGGGAACCCCAGCGGGTAGGGAGGGCCCCGCGGCTGGCGCTCTGGGAGCTCCGCAGCCTAACTGGCTCTTTCTGAGCAATGCACTGGGACGCACTGGGATGAGCTGGGACACACTGGGACATATGGGATGCACTGGGACGCGTGGGTGCACCCGGCACTCCTCCATCTGCAGGATGACCTGGGGCTGCTCCCTCCCTCATTTCTTTCCTTCTTTAAGATTTTATTTATTTCTTCATGAGAGACACAGAGAGAGAGGCAGAGACACAGGCGAGGGAGAAGCAGGCTCCTTGCAGGGAGCCTGATGTGGGACTCGATCCCAGGACTCCGAGATCACTCCCTGAGTTGAAGGCAGGCGCTCCACTGCTGAGCCACCCAGGGGCCCCTCCCTCCCTCATTTCTTGCCAGGTGGATGGAACCAGCGGCAGCCCTGGAGCAGGGGTCAGGGGAGGGAGCTGCAGCAGGTGTGTCTGAGCCAGGGTGCAGGGAACAGCAGCCTCATGCGATGCGTTAGGGTCTCTTCCGGAATCCAGAGATAAATTAGATGCACCCGGCACCGCCCTCAGACTGATTGATTTATTATTGTTTTTTTTAATTAACATTTAAAAATTTTTTGAAAGCCCCTGGGTTGTTCAGTCGGTGAAGCATCTGCCTTCCGCTCAGGTCATGACCTTGGGGTCCTGGGATCGAGCCCCGAGTCGGGCTCCTGCTCACTGGGGAGTCTGCTTCTCCCTCTCCCACCCCCGCCCATGCTCACACACTCTCTCTCTCTCTGCCATGTTGTCTCTCAAATAAATAAAAATCTTTAAAAATAAGTAAATAAATTTTTTTTTTTTTTTTTTTTTTTTTTTTTTTTTTTAGAGAGTGAGCATGCACACTAGTGAGGGAGAGAGAGAAGCCCTAGCAGACTCCCTGATGAGCTCAGAGCCTGACCGGGGGCTCAACCTCACGACCCCGACATCACGACCTGAGCTGAAACCAAGAATCAGACCCTCAACCCGCAGAGCCACCCGGGAGCCCCGATTTATTACTGTTTTTAAATTAAGCTTGCTGATTTACACGTTTGATCGACTTTTTTCTTCCCTGACAACTTCGGTTCCACCTTGTTGTGTCTAAACCGCTGTGAAACGAGGCCGGGAGCCGTGGCAGGTGCACGGTTGTGTGCAGACAGGAGCTGGGGCTGGTCGGCCCGAGAAGGTGCAGCAACTGGACCCTCCAGGGCTCGGTGTGTGCACCTGTCCTGTCCCCACTGTGACGGGACCCACGAGGCCATTTCTTGGGGCCACAGCCCGCCCCGCTTGCCCAGAGTGACGGGGAGTAGAGTAGGGAACCCCCTTGGAAGGTCCCCACCACAGATGGCCAAAATTAACGTGCTTGGTGCCTGAAGGGCCACCTCTCTGTCCCCGGAAAAGCATCTCGCGTGGAAAGCACTGGAGAGCTAGAGGGCCCTCGTTGCCGGGGCCGCGTGCGTGTGTGGGGACGGTGCGAGGAGGGCGGCGTGTGTCCTGCCGAGCTCCCAGGGGTGTCACAGGGTGGGAAGGATGGCCCTTGCCCACCGCCCGGCAAGTCTAGGCAGACCACGGGCACCGACGGTGCCAGCAGGCAGCGCTGGGGGCATAGGGTCACCCGCAAGGCCTGCTCTTTGAACACGAGCCTCATGGCAGCAGGGCCTCTGCCCTTGTCCAGGTGACCTGCTGGTAGCCTGAGAATCCTGGCGTGGCTTGCACAACCATCCAAAATGGAAAGATGCGGGGCGCCCAGGGGGCTCAGTCAGTTCAGTGTCTGACTTGATTTCAGCTCAGGTCATGATCCCGGGGCCGTGGGATCGAGCCCCGAGTTGGCCTCTGTGCTCAGTGCAGAGTCTGCTTGGATTCTCTCTCCCTCTCCCTGCCCCTCCCTCCTGCTCTCTCTCTCTCTCTCTCTCAAGTCCACAAATCCTTAAAAAAAATAAGAATAAAATGGAAAGATGACCTCTGACTTCTGAGCCTTCAACGTGTGACTGCTTCCTGTAGGATGATGGTCACCTACCAGATTGACTCGGCGCCCCTGGGAGCACCTGCTCCATCGTGGGTGAGAGGGGTGGAAGCGGTGAAGGCGACAGACACTGACCCTCACAGCAGTGAGACCAGGTGTTTGCCCAGGCCTGGGACTTTCTGGGAACGGGGCGCAGCCCCCCTGGTCTGCTTCTAGGATGTCTGTCCTGCGACCTGCAAGAAGATGCTCGCAGCCAGGGGCCACCCGAGGTCCCCCACAGCGCTGGCGCTCGGGTGACGGGGCAGGGTGGCCCTAAAGGCTCCTGGTGACTGCATGCCTGAGCCCGTCCCGAGCAGATGCTCCTCGTCCTGCAGCTGCACCGGGGTCAACCCTCTTAGGCGGGGACGGCATCCTGTCTGCAGTGAGGTCACCTGCCTTGGGCTACAGCATCTGTGACCCGTGAGGCCAGGGCGACACCCCACGTGGCTGCCGGGTTCCAGGGCCCGAGCACTCCTGGGGATGTGGCTTGGGTTTAGGTTAGGGGCTCAGCAGGGACCCTGGGGGCCCCGCCATCTGTGAGGGCAGCACAGAGGCTCAGCACTTCCACCGCCCACTGCTCTCGAGACGCCTGACGGCCTGATGGGGGGCGGGAGCCAGTTCTGGAAGCTCTGTGTGTGGATGGCCTCACGCGGGCACACGAGGTTCCAGGCGGGCTGGCGGAGGTGCCAACTCCAAGGACTGGCCGAGTGGGAGGGACAGGAGGGAGAGCAGGTTCCCGCAAGTCAGGGAAGCCAGAGGAGGCCCCCAAACCTGTCTGACTGGTTTCTCACCCATACTTGGCCCCTAGCGAAGGGAGGGCTGAGTGAGCTGCTGCTCCTGGGGAAGCCCGGGCTGGCTGGGGGTGCTGAGGCCTGGGCCACCCCCCACACACCTGGGCCCGACACAGGCACGTGCACATGCACACGCAGGGCTGCTGCATGAGCAGTGGGAGGGAGGACTCCCTCCCTGGGGGGACACTCTCAGGAACCCCCATACCCTAGGGGAGGGCTGCTGCCTCCCTGCCCTCCCTTCTGCCCCGGGGATCCCCTGGACCTCTAGGACCGCAGCCACTCACCATGGCAGCAGACCCCGTGTCCCTGGCTGCAGGGTGGGGCAGGTGAGGGAGTCAGTCCTGGGCGGGACAGCTGACCTCTGACTTCGGGCAGGTGACACCAGGAGGGCCCCAGGCTTCCTCCAGCCGGCCTGCTGGGTCTCTGGGCCACAGCCTCTGGGTTCTCGTGGGCTCCGGGCGCTCCATTCTCAGCAGACCCGGGTCCCCCTCTACCAGCAGGCAGCCTTTCTCTGTAAACCTCACACTCGGTTGGGGAGGGGGGCACCCCACGGGCTGACGTGAGGCATTCTTCTCTCCTGTGCCTGCTTTTTACAGGCCCCGGGGACCCAGTGCTGGGACACAAGCAAGTGACAGTGTCCCAGCCTCAGACTCCTCCCGGCTCCCTCCTGCTCCTTCCAAAGCGCTGGGCTCTGCGGGGGCTGCTGCGGAGCAAGAAAGGGGCTGGATCACGCTGGGTTAGGTTCTGGCAACACAGGCCCTGCTGTCCCCCTTCCCCGGCCCTGGGGTCCACCATCAGCACTCTCCAGTGCAGGGGACCCAGGGCTGCTTGAGGCAGGACACCGGGTGGGAGGGGAAGTGAGGGATTTCCATGTGGCTTGGAACATACGGTGATGCAGAGGGAGGAAGCAGGCCCCAAAGTGGCAGGTGGGGAGGTACTCACAGAGGGTGGCCCTCTCCCCAGGGGTGGGTGGCCTTGGGCAGAGGACCATCCCTCCCAAGGCCCCATCTGTGCGTGGGGACAGTGAGTGACCACCATTCTCCCCCTGCCGTCCCATGAGGACACTCGCTAGATGCTCTCTAGACACCACCTCTGCTGCGTGCGAGCCACGACGTCCACGAGCTGACGGACGCCAGAGCCTCGGACGGCTTGACAGGCTCCAGACCTCCGGGCAGACGCGTTTGGTTTATCAGCTCAATCAAGAAACGTATAATAACAAAATAGAGAGGGAGGCCCTCCTCTGAGTGTCGGGTCACATCAAACACAGCCCTTGCTACCGAAGATGAGCTTTATCCTAGAATAATAATGCCTTCCGTTGATCAAAGATGCTTTGATCTTTGATCTTAAGTGCCCTGATCATACACGGAGGATGACGTGGTATCCTATTTTATAGATGAAGATACCGAGACCAAGTTGGATTTCCAAATCAGCGGCGGAGCAAGAACCAAGAGCTTTTGCCTCCTGATAGCATCGGAAAAATTCCTCGTGGTTTACGCCGCACCATTTAATACCGAGGGAAAACAAGAAAATGGTAAGCGCCTCGGATTTTTAATCACGGGTCCCGCTCCTAAGGGAAGAGGAAAATAAAATGTGAAAATATAGATTTATATCTTCATAGAGTCTTCAGAGAACGCCCTGGTTGCCGGGAGCCCCGCCCTAGGCCAGGCCCCGCTGCACCGCGTTCTCCACCCGATGCGACTGCGGCTTTGTTGACTAACCGATTGCTCAAGACGTATCGAGGCCTCAGTCCTCTTCCAGCACGAAGATGAAACCGCGGCGCTTCTTCAAGACCTCTTTAAAGAAGTTAGACGACGAGAGCATTTCCCTTTGTGTCTCCACCTGGGGGTCCCCTGACTCGGGGTGGGCTTGGGGGGCAGGTGCGCTGAGCCCAAGGTGGGCTGAGGGGGCAGGTATACTGAGCCCGGGGTGGAATGGGGGCACAGGTGCATTGAGCCTGGGATGGGCTGGGGGGGCAGGTGCACCGAGCATGACATGGGCTTGGGGGACATTGAGTGAGGGATGAGCTGGGGGGACAGGTGCATTGAGCCCGGGGTAGACTGTCAGGGGGGGCAGGTGCGCTGAGCCCAGGGTGGGCTGAGGGGGCAGGTGCACCAGGCCGGGGAGCTGTTTGCCTGGCTGCCTCCTAGGGGAGGAGAGACTCCTCAGAGGGTTTGATGGGCTGAGGCAGAGCTGGAGTTTATCTGATCCCTCAGAGACGCAGGTCCTACTGCGTGGAGGGTGGAGGTCCTGGGAATGTGTAGGGCTCGCATGCAGAGAGACCCCATAGCGACTCCCAGCCAGAGCCTCGGGTCCCACTTGCCAAGGACTTGAGGAATAGACCCCAAGGGCTGAGCTCTTGCTCTAACTCTGTACTCAGGGCAGCGGGCATTTAGAGAACACACAAGATGGGGGTGCCCAGGCTCCCCAGCATCCCCGCTGCTCTGGGTAGGGACGCCCCACTCCTCCCTGTGGCCTCAGGGAGAGACTTGGACCTAACGATGGAACGGATTCAGAGGAGCTAGAGGAGAGGTATTCTGCGGGGACAGGAAGCCTTTCCCTCGCACCCGAAATCACCCTCGGAATATTCGTGTGACAAGTGGCACATCCATGTGCCAGGGTCTGTGCGCACCCAAGCTCCTTGCTCGCTCCAAGCCGCAGGCAGCTGGCCGCACCCTCCATTACAGACCTGTTGGCCACCTGGGCTGGGAGTTCAGTGACGCCCATGGGGCCACCCTGATTCCACTCAGTTCCAGCACATCCGCCTCCACAGTCCACCCTGTGGGGTGAGCACTGACGGGCGGCCCGAGAGGAGCACAGGATGGCCAGCCAGGCCCCCTCTCACCCGGGACCTGCTGTGTCCACCACGCGAGGCTCCCTTCCCCTTCCCAGCCGTGCTCTCTGTGGGGATCACCTCGGCAAGAAGCTTCCACAGTGGCCCATCTGCCATCAGGGCCAGGGGCTGTGGGGAGGCCGCCGATGGCCCCCCGTGTGGTGTGGCTCCCTCCAGCCTCCCCTGGGTGGGCCCCGCCACTCCAATTCCTGAATTTCTGGTCTGCAGCTGGTCTGTCCCTCCCTGGGAGGAGGATTTTGCCCAAGGACATGATGGGGAGGGTGGAGAGCCTTCCTCCTCCCTTTGCTCCAATTGCAGAAAAGGAGGGGTTCCCATCCCACGGCAAGGCTGCCACAGAGGCTGTGCCCTCGCACACACTCAGCCGCCCGTCCCCATTGCAGTGCCCAGCTCTGAGCCGGTTGGCAGCAAGGTCGGAAGCTCCGTGACAGGTGTGGGCAACATGGCCGAGGAGCTGCCTCCAGAACAGGTGGCCAAGTTCAAGGAGGTCTTCTCCAGATTTGACAAGAACGGTGACAACACCATCAACACCCAGGAGCTGGGCGCTGTGATGCAGGCCCTGGGCCAGGATATATCAGAGGACGAGCTGAAGATGCTCATCGCCCAGGTGGACACGGACGGCGACGGGGTCATCAGCTTCCAAGAGTTCCTGGAGGCGATGGTCAAGAGGATGAAGTCCTGGGGCAGTGAGCAGGAGATGCGGGAGGTCTTCCGCGCCTTTGACCTGAACGGCGACGGCCACATCAGCGTGGACGAGCTCAAGCAGGCCATGGCCAAGCTGGGCGAGTTGCTGTCCCAGGAGGAGCTGGACACCATGATCCAGGAGGCCGATGTGGACAAGGACGGGCAAGTGAACTACGAAGAGTTCATGCGCATCCTCTCCCAGAAGTGAGGCCCAGTCCTGGCCCATCTCCTGCTGGACTCCAGTCTTCAGGCCTCTTTGGGGCCCCTGCTTGTGTGGCGGGGATGTAAAGGGCAAGTGTGGGTGGTGGTTGGGAAATTACCTACTGGTGGGAAAGCATGGCCTCTCTTGGGCCTGGGTTCTGTGCTCTCTGCGCCTGGTGAGACCCTACAGAGAAGTGGGGAGCCCCCACCTCACTGCGCTGAGGAAACCCAACGCAATGTGGTGGTTGAAATAAAAGCAGTGTGAGCTCCAAAGGGGGGTGCGTGCTTGTGCTTGAGCGGTTGGAAAGTAGAAAATCGAAGGCCCCAAACGGTGGCATTTGGGTTTCCTTTGAGCCTCTACCCCCTTCACTGGGTCCCAGTGGGGAAACCCGCCTGGGTAGGCCACACAGTCCTCCTCCAGCATCTCCCGGACACCTGAGGAGAACAGGTGCAAGTGGGGTGTGACAAGGGGGGAGGACAGAAGAGGAGCATTTCTTTGGCTCGAGGGACTACCTGAGCCTGGGTCTTGACTGGAGGCCGGAGGCTGGAGCCTGGGGCTGGGACACTGCCTCTTTTGCACCCCATCGTTCTCTGCTGTGCCCTCACCCTATGTGACCTGGGGCATGTGACACTGCAGGGTGGTCCCCCTGCATCAGGCCTGCTGGACGCTGCTCGTCACCTGTCCTGGGTCTCAGAGATGGCTCCACCTGAGGTCCCCCTGTGCCAGAGGGAACTGAGGCCCAGGTGGCATCAGAATGAAATCCGAGGGCTGGAGGGGAGGCAGGATGAGCCCCGGGACCCGGGATCCAGAATGCACACACACACACACACACACACACACACACGTCGGTTTTCTGGCGGCGTCTTGCATGCGGCCGTGCGGCTCTGGGTGCCCTGCAATGGTGGGCTTCTGCGTCCTCCTTCGCGAAATGAGGTTTCTCCTCCTTCTGGCGATGACTATGTTTTCCTAGCTGCGCCAAGTCAGTGGTTTCCAGCTCTGGGCAGGGAGGCAGAGCCAGCTCCCCCGGGGGGGTTGTTGCAAAATCCTGGTGCCCGCCCTTGCCTGCCCACCCCTCTTTCCAGCCCAGGTGGTGGGTGAGTGGTGGGTGAGCGCAGGGCTGGGGGGGGCAGGGCATGGGGGTAGGCACTGCTGCTCAGATGATGCTTTTCTGGGTTTTTCCTCCCATTGACATGGTCGGTGGGTCACTGCAGTGTCCTGTGACCCTCACAGGTTGCCATCTCCCAGGCCCGTCCTCAGACCAAGTGCCCGGGATACCAGGGTATGGCCAAGCCCCCTCCAAAGCACAGCAGGTGCTGGACACAGCAGGGCAGGTCCTGGGGGGAGGGCTGGGGGCTCCGAGGTGGGGAAAGAGTTTCAGGTCCCCGAAGGTCCTGAGGGAGGCAGGGGATGGGCCGAGGAGCAGGAGGACAGAAGTGTGCAACCCAGAGGAGGTCAAGACGTGACAACGAGGAGGAGCCGGGGTGGGGGAGGGGGGAGGCAGGCGGCCCACCTGGTGTGGTGAAGGCTGCGGTGGCTGACGTCCAGCACCGGGGTGCTTCCCTCCAGAAAGTCCCTGTCCCCTCACAGATGCAGGTCACCGCGGCCTGAGTTTCTGAATTAGTGAGTCCTAAATGCCAGGCTGCCTCGGTGTGGAAACAGGCACCATAAAGACTTTCTCGACCTGCCCGAACGGATGCCGTTCTGAAATTTCTAAAGGCTACATGTCCTTGCTCCCAAGAAGCCACCAGGATGGCAGGTGGTAGTTGTGTGGGATTTCTTTCTTTTTTTTTTTTTTTAATGTTCTTAGTCTGAAAAAAACTGAAGAGTCCTTACAAGTGCCCACCCCCCTCCGCAGTTAATGTGGGGGTTTCACTGCCCCGTGGTCCCAGATGTCTGAGAACCACTGCTGGAGTGGGGGGCGTGTAAAGTCGATTTCCTTCCTTCCTTCTTTCTTTCTTTCTTTCTTTCTTTCTTTCTTTCTTTCTTTCTTTCTTTCTTTCTTCCTTCCTTCCTTCCTTCCTTCCTTCCTTCCTTCCTTCCTTCCTTCTTTCTTTCTTTCTTTCTTTCTTTCTTTCTTTCTTTCTTTCTTTCTTTCTTTCTTTCTTTCTTTCTTTCTTTCTTTCTTTCTCTTTCCTCTTTCTCTCTTTCTTTCTACCTTTTCCCCCCCGACTTTGAGGAAGGAAGGAGGTGGCTCATCACTGGGAATAGTCAACTCCCAGAGTAAATAGTAAATGCTCCTTCAGGATGTTGGGACCGAAATGGGTAGGAAATATCAGAAAGGGAGACAGAACATGAAGACTCCTAACTCTGGGAAATGAACTAGGAGTGGTGGAAAGGGAGGTGGGCGGGGGGGTGGGGGTGACTGGGTGACGGGCACTGAGGGGGCACTTGACGGGATGAACACTGGGTGTTATTCTGTATGTTGGCAAATTGAACACCAATAAAAAATAAATTTATTATTAAAAAAAAAAAAAAAGGATGTCAGGGCCGGGTGGGTGTTGGCCCCAGAGAGGTGTTTGCACAGGGCAGGGTGGGGGAGGCCACCACGGCCTCCTGCTGCGCTTCCCCGGCGGTTGCGGGGGGAGGGGGGGGGAGCTGCAGGAGTTTTGTGTGATGTTTTCTCCAGGTTTCTGGATATGCACAGGGTGTCCTACTAAGCCCAATGCACAAGGTACTTGAAAGCTGGCCCTGGCAGAGGGAAAGACAGAACTGAGGCCCTGCCAGCCCAGGCGCTGGGAGATGGGGCGCCTGAGGCTGCTCACCGTGAGCAGCTCGTGCACAGGGCACAGGGGCTTCTCCTAACCTGCTGTCCCAGGAGGACAAGTGGGGACCAAGGGTCTGGGAGACAAGTGACTCACTTCAGGTTTCCAATGAGAGATGGGGAGACGTGTGGGACCACCTCCCCCCACAAGGGCTTCTTCTGCCCCTGGAGATGCTGGCGCCATCCGCCAAGGAGCAAAGACCCTTGGGGATGCTGGTGGGTCTGGTGGAGAAGGTCGGTGGGGACCCACATTGTGGAACTTCTTCTGGAAGCCCGCAATCCCGATCCTGGTGACCTTCTCGCTGCACCTGGCACCTGGGAGCTGTGCAGAACCAGTTTCTGCGGGGCTCTGACTCCCCTGGAAGACCTCTGGGGGTGGAGTCCAAGCTCAGGAGGCAGCCCCGCCCCAATCTGGAGCTGGGGGGAGACTGGAAGGAGGGCACCCCGTGGCCAAAGGGGACCTCAGGGAAGCTCAGTTCTCTGAAAGCCTCTTCTCTGAAACTCAGTTTGCCAAGACCAGTTCTGCAAAAGGCCAGTGTGCTGGTATTTCCCAATCTACCAAAGAAAAAAAAAATTGTAAAAACACTTTATGAGGATTACAGACCTTCATACTGGATGAGATGGCTTAAGACTTTTGGAATAATTCTCTGGAGATTTCCTCACCCAGGTTAAAGCTTTCGCTACATTCCGTTGCCTGGCGCAGTACATTGCGTTACTCCGCTCACCAAAACCTCGCCCCACCACCCGACAGACACGAATGTTGGCTGTTTTCTGTTCTTGTGTTTGTTTTGGGTGCATCGGGTCTGTGATTTGGGGGAAGGAGAACGGGGCGTTTCAAGGTCGAGGGGCCTCTAATAGCAAGGATCTTCTGGATTATAAATCACAAACAGATTTCCAATGTTGGGGACTCCTGGGGGGCTCAGCGGTGGAGCGTCTGCCTTTGGCTCAGGTTGTGACCCCGGGGTCCCGGGATCGAGTCCTGCATGGGCTCCCCACAGGGAGCCTGCTTCCCCCTCTGCCTGTGTCTCTGTCTCTCTCTCTCTGTGTCTCTTATAAATAAGTAAATACAATTTAAAAAAAAAGATTTTCAATGTTGGCTGTTGCTTTCATACTTTTTTTTTTTTTTAATTCCCAGATGTATGAACTGGCTCAGCAGGATGGGTATTTTGTGTGTGTTCTAGGACGTATTTGGTGAAGGCTCGGTGTCTGAAATAGGAAATCACCCACAAAACTGACATTTAGCAGAACGGAACTGATAAGTCAACGGGCACCGGCAGGGGAGGAACAGCCTCCGTCAAAACAAAACTAATCCGAACTGAAGCAAAATTTTCCCAAAATCCTTCAAGATATTAATCAGGACATGGATTTGAGATGAATTATTCTGCGTCCGGTCAAAACAGATCTTTCGACTTCCCTACACTCGGTAATACAATCTCATCATTGAATTGCCCCTGGATTTTTAAAAAAAATTCTAATTTCTATCGATTCCGGATGGGCCTTTCTTTCAAGGTCCCTGAGTCTGCAGTAGATGTGATGACCGGGCGGGCTCCATCCCCCACGAGGCATCGCCTCTACCGCCCAGATGTGGCTTCCGCGGTGCCCACAGGATGGGGGGGGAGGTCTCCGCAACGTCCACTCAGCAGGAAAAGGAGAGACCCGGAGGGACAGAGGGGGAGCCTGCCCCCCTTCTGCACTGTGCTCTATGCGCAAGCTCTAAAATTCGACAGTCCTGGGTGCTCCAGGGAAACAGGGCCCGTGGGACATAGAGACACCCAAGAGGGGATTTATTATGGGAACTGGGTCCCAGAAGTATGACGGCCCAGAGGTGCTGCGACCCGCAGCGTCATTCAGCCCGAGTCTTTAGGCCTGAGAATCGGGGGGGCTGAGGGTAGAAATCCCATCCACGTCCCCAGGCCCAAGGAACAGCAGGGCGGGAGGCCCAGGTCAGGAGAGGATGGACGTCCCGGCTCAAGAGCAGGGAGCCGATTCGCCCTTCCTCCACCTTTTTGTTCCATCCGGGCCCTGGATGCACTGGATGGCGCCCCTGCCTCCGGGGAGGCCACCTGCTGTACACGGTGCCCCGAATCGGCCCCCTGCACACACACCCAGAAACAAGGTTTCACCAGCCGTCTGCGCGCCCCTCGGTCCAGCCAGGTTGACACCAAAAATGAACCGTCTCAAGTTCAATGGCTCTTAGAGTAGAAAGAGGGAGGTCCCAGGGCATGTGAGTCACAGGACAGAGATTGCAGGGGTCGGGCCTCTGTGCCAGTTTGCAGGATTTCAGATCAGTGCTTTTCCTGGGGCACCGTCCCCTCTGCCACCCCGGGGACAGGACCTGTATGGCCAGGTGCTCAGGACAAATCTAGATAAGACATCTCGGCCTGTGTTCCCTGTAGACTGGTCAGGTTTTGAGTTTGAGGGTGTGCAGTACGGCTGCCGCGGCCCTCCTTCTCTGGGTCTGCTCGGCACCCCACCCCACCCCCACTGAGGGAGCAGGGCCAGCCCCAGCGGGAGCGCCCCTGCTCCTCCCGCCCTTCTCTCTGGGAAAGCACCCAGACGCCCACCCTGCACTCTCCCCCTTGCCCATCTACAGTTGTTTCCTCTCTTAGGGTGCCCTCCCCCTTCCCAACAGCAGGTGGTCCTCGCGCCCAGGGACCCGGCCCCTGCTTCTCGCCCCAGCTGTGCTGATCCAGCCTGCACCTGCGCTCTGCTGAGACCAGCCATGGGTGGGTCCTCCAACGTTCTGACCCCCCAGATGGTCTAGGGGTCTTTCGATGTTCTGACTCTCCCCAGATGGTCTAGGGGTCCCCCGACGTTCTGCCCCCCCAGATGGTCTAGGGGCCCCCTGATGAGCTGACCCCCCCAAATGGTCTAGGGGTCCCCTGACGAGCTGACCCCCCCAGATGATCTAGGGGTCCCCGGCATTCTGACCCCCCCAGATGGTCTAGGGTTTCCTCGATGAGCTGACCCTCCCAGATGGTCTAGGGGCCCCCCAATGTTCTGACACCCCAGTTGGTCTGGGGGCCCAGGCTTGACCATCTGTTTTATGCTTCCAAGTGCTTGTGTGGCCATGATTGAGAAGCCAAGAGTAAGAAGTACTGCTCCAGCCTATCTCTGGAAACCATGACGCTATGCCCCCCCCCGCAACTCTTCCTTTGCCCCACTGGGCAGACGGGCACAGCATGTGGAGAGGAATCCGGGGGAGTAGGCACTCGTCTTTACAGGTCTCCACTGGTTGCACAAGTCAAGTGTGAGTCACTGTGTTTGGGAACAGATGGTGCTCTGCTTGGTGACCCGCCAGCCCCAATACCCGCTCAGGGACGCTTGGTGCCTGGAACGCCACCAGTTCAGCTCTCTGCCTCCTTTCTGCCTGGTTGACCTTTGACTCAGCTGGAAGTCCGTCTTGGGGCAGGGATGTGGGGGCCCCGGCGGAGCCCCGTGGCCGCGTGGTGGAGGTGGCAGTGGTGGCAGTGACCTCCAGCCATCCGTTGATCCATTCTGCAGAGTTCTCTTGAGCCACCCACCTTACCACGGGTCTGTGAGGACACGGAGGGAAATGTCACACCTCTGCCCGTGGAGGGTGACGAGGTGTGGTTGTGAACACACGGGCGAAGACGGTGGGTGGCAGGTGCCTCGTGATGGATTCTGGCGTCGGGAGCACACACACGGAGGGCAGAGACCTGGGGAGGAGCAAGGGGCCTTCATGCTCTTGGCAGAGGAACCATGAGACTAAAGGTGTGGCAGTGGGGACGCCCCGAGCCTTCTTGGGGCGTCCCATGGCCTGGGAGACGGGGGAGACGCTGGCGCCCTGGGACGGAGGGCCTCCCAGTGGAGCCACCCCCAGCGCGTGACCTTGGACAAGTCAGCTCCCCTCTGCCGGTTTCCTTGGCAGGTGGGGGCAATAACACGCCTCCGTCGATGTGGCCGAGAGGCCTCGGTGAGTCCTACGGAGGACGTGCTGGCAGTAGTGACCGAGTAGGGACCGAGTAGCTGGCTCTGGATTCGCACGCAGCGCGATCCGTGCAACGGAGCCTCGGGGAGGAGTTTGATGGGAGGGGACACACGGTCACACCTGCTCTTGGCAGGTTATCGTCAGCGGCAGGCGGTGAAGCAGAGCGGGGGCTCGGGGACACCCCGAACCTGAGCCGATGAGGAAGAGGTGCGGCAGACGGGTCCGGGGCGGCCAAGCAAGGGCAGGGCAGGGGTGGCGCTGACTGTGTCCACTGGGGCCTCGGGGACCCCCGGGGTGGGAGGTGGTGGTGGCAGGGAGGGGACTCCGCGCTCGGCCACACCAGGGAGGTGCCGCCCCGGCCGCCCCGCCTCGGGAGCTGCCTCTGTCCTCGCCGTGGCTGGAGGACCGGCACCGTGGGGCACGTGTGGCCTCTCGTCCCACCAAGTGGTGACAACACGTTAGTTCTCAGAATCCTGGGGCCACAGGGAGCCCGAGAGCCTCAGACTCTGGTAGAAGAGGGCAGAGTGCCTGGCCTGGAAAAGTCCCCAGTCCCCAGGTCCCAGGAATGGAGAGGGGAGCTCAGATCCCCCTTTGGCCAGGGCCCTGGCGGTGGGGTGAGGCCAAGGTGTAGAAGTGACCCCAGGGCAGCGAGAGAGGGAGAGGGAGAGGGCATGAGCAGAGGGAGCAGAAGGAGAGGGAGAAGCAGACTCCCCGCTGCGCAGTGAGCCCCTCATGGGCCTCGATCCCAGGACCGAGACCATGGCCTGAGCCGAAGGCAGACGCTCACCCACTGAGCCCCCAGGGCCCCCCCCCCCCCGCAGATTTCCACGAGGTGCCAATGGTGAGGAGAGCCCGTTGGAGCAGCTCCCCTCCCCTTCCCCCTCCCTCCTCTCGCCCTTCCCCCCCTCCCCTCCCCTCACCCTTTCCCTTCCCTCTCCTCCCCTCCCCCTTCCCCTCCTCTGCCCTGGAAGACTGTCCTGCGCACTGCTGGTTTCCCCTGCGCGGATTCCATCCTGGAGGCCACGTGCATCCGCGAAGGCCACCCTTCTTGGCAACGGGCACCCCCTTCTGAAGGCAGGGGTGCAGGCCCTTGTTGGGCAAGCAGCAGGGCAGACAGACGGACACAGTGCCTGCTGGATGCCCGGGGACATCCCCCTGCTTCCTGGGGCTAAAATCGGGGCCAGGAGGGGGGCAGGACTGGGCTCCCCCAAGCGGGGCTCCCCCAGGCTCCACGGTTGCAGGGAGCCGGTGGGCGGAGCATCCAGGAAGATGTGGTGACCACACGTCCACCCCGCCCCACTTCAGCGGTTCCCTAACTCCCTAAGACGGGTCTAAACACCCTTGTTTTATTGGAAGCAATGAGATGAACTGCATGTCGGGGTCCTGCCCGCCCCCAGAGACCTAACATTCCCCCCAGTTCCCCTCTGGGAAGCACATCCTGCAACACTGGGGGTGGGGGGGGCAAGTGAACCGGCCCAGGCTGGATGAGCTCTGGTGTCGGGGCACCCAGTGTGCCGTGCTTTGTCACTGGGTCCTGGGGGGTGCACACGGGTTGGGGAGGTGAACGGTCAGCTGCTCGCAGGGAATGGAGGAAGGGGTGCACAGTCCCCCCCTTCTGCAGCTGCGCAGGCTTTGGGGGTCTCCAAGTCCCTGATCTGCACTGAGTAGGAAGACCAGAGGAGCGCTGCTTAGCAGTGTCGGTGCTGAATTGTGCTAAAAACACCATTTGGGAATAAAGGCTCCTGGGTAGCAAAGGGTTTGGGTGGCTGTGAGCAGATTGGAAGGCGCCGCGGGCTCCCCAGGCCACAGGGGCGGGGGTGGCGAGGACCCCGGGGGGAAGGGTGGGGAGGTGGCCCCCCAGAGGGTCCCAGCTGGAGCCCAGCTCCCCCTACTGCTTTCCCGCCAGGCAGGGCGCATCTTGGGGTCGGGCTCCCCGGTTTCGGGAAGGCCTGTAACAGCGGATCAGCATCCCCTCCTCCCAGGGGGGTCAGCCTCTGCCCCCCAGGCCGGGGCGGGTCGGGGAGGAGGGTGCAGTGGTGCTTGGCCTGCGCACCCCGCTCTGTAACTGGGACTCAGGTGCCCTTGGGCTGCAGCGAGGCCGAGGACTGGAGCCGTGGTCCCTGAGGGCAGAGAGGGCCACAGCCGCCACCGCCACTGGGAGAGGAAGCCTGAGGTGCGCAGGGCAGCTGCCGGGGGCCCCAAGACCACGCTGTCCTGCACCTCCCTGTTCTCTCTCCTTCCTCCTGTGCCAGAGGCTCAGGCCGCCTTCCCTGGTGGCCTTGGACAGCTCAGCTCTTGAGTTCTGGAAGGAACAGGCGACACATCTGGGGAGCCTTGACGCCAGGGGTGGGGGGCAGGGGCGGGGCAGGCAGTGATGCTGACCTTGGCACTGACCTCGAGTTAGATCTTGGGAGCCTGCCTTCGCCCTGACTTTTCTATTTGCAGATCTGGGGGCAGCGATGCTTCTCTCTCTCTGCAGATGTTTTTAAATCTTATTTATTCATATGACACAGAAAGAGCGAGTGAGAGAGCGAGAGGGCATGAGCAGAGGGAGCGGAAGGAGGGGGAGAAGCAGACTCCCCGCTGTGCAGTGAGCCCCTCATGGGCCTCGATCCCAGAACCCTGAGATCGTGGCCTGAGCCGAGGGCAGATGCTCACCCACTGAGCCCCCAGGCCCCCCCCCACTGCAGATTTCCACGAGGTGCCGTGGGTGCGGAGACCCCGTTGGAGCAGCTCACACGCGGTGCCACGGTGAGAGGCCACTCGGGCTCTGGGGTCCCTGCCCCGGATGGTCGGAGCCCACAGGCCAGGGGAGGGGACCCAGGCCTGCCCCCCCCCCCCCGGGGACTCGGCCCTTGCAGCTCTGGGTGGAGCCTGAACCCACCGCAGGGGCTGCTCCGCTTCCCTCTCTGGGTTTTCCATGAGGCACAAGGGGATTTCCTATCAGGAACCACTGGGGTATCTCTCAGGGCCAGTGGGACAAGTGCTGGAAACACAGCCCCTTATCTCTCCCCTGACCGTGCCGGGCCCTTGTTCCATGGGCTGGCAAAAAAAGGAAAAAAAAAAAAAAAGAAAGAAAGAAAAAAAAGGGTCTTTCGAGGCGTGCCCATTCACAGCCCAGGATTGTGCTCCTGCGTGTGTTGTGATCCTCACGGGGGGTTACAGCGACCACGGGGGGATCCTGGGGGTGGAGGGGGAGAAACAAAAATAAATAGTTCCACTGGTCGCTCTGGAAGGGACCCCAAACGTCTCTGAACTCACTTGGGGCCTCTGCACCCCCCCTCCCAGGATGACAAACACAACGAGAGAGAGCAGACCCCCCCTTGCGAATCGAGGCAGGACCCTGATTGTTGTCGTTTCCTCCTATTTATGGCGAGGGAAGCTGGTTTTCCACTTAATCGGGGCCTGAAGCGGTCTCTTAAAATAAATACGGGAGGTGTAGACGGAAACGTATGCAGCACAGAAGAGCGCACCCGAGCCTCGGGGGAGTGACCCGGTGTGAGGCGTCGAGGGGGCTCGCGGGCAGCAAGGGGGGCTTGACCCCGGTACCCCCGGGCCTGTGCGAGGCCCCACGCTCGTTGGCGGGCAGCCGTTTGAGCCCGGAGTCGTGCACGGGTTTGCGGAGCGCCGGGGTTCGGGCGGCGGCGTTTATCCCGCAGGTCCGGGTCCCTAAGCTGAGCGCCCCGGCGCGATCCCGGGTAATCGCCAGTGTCACCCCGCAGAGGCGCCGCCTGCGGCCACCAGGCTGTAGCACGGAGCTGTGGTCGCCACCCTGAGCTCGTCCAGGCCGCTGACCGTCGACCGGCGGCGAGTGTCTGAAGTCCTCATTGGTTATCTCCGGCTGCCTGGACGTGTACAGCGCGTGTGTCCCCATTGGAGTCCCTTTGGGAGGAGGCCCAGCCGCCCGGGGTGACCTGCGGGGTCTCGGAGGCGTGTGCCGCACGCCCTCCACGTGGGTTAGGACAGGCCATTCCAACCCCGCCCCTGGCGGTCAGTGACGCCTCCCCGGCCACCTCCTTGGGACGCGGTGGCCGACAGAGGGGAAGCTTGGTCACGTTATGAGAATAAGTTCACTAAGCAGGAGCAACGGCCTTGAGGCGTGTGGGGCAGACACAGGATTGCGGTTGGGGTGAACCCACAATCGTGGGCTCCTGGGCGCCACTACCGCGTCCCTGACGTCTCCCCGAGCACAGGCCTCGAGGCGCCCTCCAGGGTGACCTGCTTGCACGCGGGAGGCCCTGCAGAATCGAGGGCTCCGTGGCGTGACTCGGTCTCCCCAGGCTTGGCTGCCGCGCAGTGAGGGTCTCCGGGTGCTCCAGCCTGGCTGGCGGCAGGCGGGGCTCAGGGCGGCCCGGGTGATGCCCCCCGGGTGATGCCCTGCGGCCCCTTGCAGGGAGCTGCCCTCCAGTCCCGGGGAGCCGGTGGGCTGGGGCTGGAGAGGGACCTGAGCGTGGCCTCCTCCTCGGGGAGCCCCCCGACCGGCGGCTCCCTGAGCCCCGAGCCTGAGTCCACAGGCACTGGCTTCACAGCACGGGGCGGGTGCTGGAGGACCCCTCCTGGGCTGCCTCGGGACCCCTCCCCCCGACTTGCCCTGGGATGCTGGCCTTGGGCGCGGTGCCCCCCCGACTCCGTGCCAGTCTGGGGGCCTGTGGTCCCGCTGCCACCAAGTGTGCTGCCCAGCCCGCCCCCATCGGCCCCAGGACGCTCAGGTTCAGGTCTGCACGGCTTCCCGGGGGGTCAGGCGGAGCCCCAGCGCCTCGGACAGACTTCGAGGAGACCTTCAGGCGCAGCGAGTGTCCAGGGGCAAATAAGGCCGGGCCAGGTTTCCAGCGCCTGGATGGCCGTCCTTGCCTGAGCCTGGGGCCGCTGCTCTGGGCACCCATGGGCATGTCCCCACCTGGCCAAGCCCAGGAGTCGGGCGCTGCTGGGCCCACGGCTCCGCAGCCATAGCCCCCCCTTCTGGGACCCTGCACCCGCCTCCGGGGCCTGTTTGTTCCCCACTCGGGGCAGATCGCTGCCGTTGGAGCCCCTTGACCCCGGGTGGGGTGTGGGCCGGGTGCGCAGGACCCTCTGGGCCCAGGTTGGGGTGGCGGGCGGCGGAGCCCAGGAGACAGCCGTTCCCGGTGGCGGTGTGACCGAAGTGGGGTGTTCAGGGGCTGACGGGGCTTGTGCGGCTGCTACACAGCTGGGGATGGCGTCCAGGTGCGGGGGCAGGTGGGGGCCTCTGGAGCTGCTCGGGGGCGACGGTCCCTAGTGCGACTGACAGAGTGGGGCAGTTAAGGCCAGCACGCTCGGGGACGCGGACTCGGGGACGCAGGGCAGCAGGCCCCGGGGCGTGGGCCACAGCCACGCCTGCTCAGTGTTCGCATGACCTGTGCCTCGTCTGGGCCCGGGGGTGAGCCCGGTCGCTCCTCCTGGGAGGTGCTCCTCGCTGCTTCCATCGGGCGTGTCCCGGGCCCAGGGTGCCCGCCGTGAGCCCCCGCAGCCGGCGACCCCACGGCTCTCCCCGCAGCGGCCACAACCCCGCTGAGCCTCGGGGACTTGAGATACTCGCCTGCTGCTGCGGGATGACAACCTGGTGGCTCGAGACAGAACCAGCAGGGGGTAGCTCACCTTTCGGGGAGCAGCTAGCTGCTGGGCGAGAGGCCGCACCTCTCATGAGTTTGGCCGTCGGGGCAGCTCGGTTCCACGTCCCAGGGCGCCCCCGGCGCCCCCCAAAAGCCGGACCTCCCCAGGGCCTCTCCGCCGCCTGAGCAGCCCGACTGTCCTCCAGAGTCTGCCACCCGAGGCACAGCAAGCAGCAGTCGCACGCCGTCACATCCGTGTCACTCTGTGGGTCGTGGGGACCAGCGATGCGTTGTGGGAGGGACCGGGAACAGTGTGAGCTGCAGGCGGTGGGGCTGGCCTGCGGCCACCGGGAGGGCCGGCCACGTCGGAGGCCATCGGAGAGGCCGCGAGTCGTCCCTGTGCCACCGACTCCTGCTCCCACGGGGCCGGGATAACGTATCCGTCCGGTTCCTTCAGCAAACCCACGCGAGTGCGTTCCCTGCATCGGGGGAAGTGGGGGAAGTGGCCGTTACTGGGGACACCCAGAGCCTGGACGCGACGGCGATGCTCGGCGGGAAGGTGTCCCATGTCACAGAGCTGAGCGGGCGGGATGGAGAGGGCTGCTGGGCTCAGGTGAGGGCCGGCGGGCCCCAAGGGCGCGGAGGAGGTCTCGGGGAGGACGGAGGAGCGGCGCCCAGATGCGGAGACGTGGGGCAGGTGCAGAGCCGGGCGGCCTGGGTCGGGGCGCGGCCTTGCCCCGCGAGGATGTCTCTTCTCCCACACGCTCTGGTTTCAGAACCTCCCAGAACCAATGGAAAGTTCCGCATCATTCCAGCGCGATCTGTTAGACCGATGCCAGGTTGTGCTTGTCTGTTCCTGCAACAAAGAAGCTCGTTGGAAAGTTCTGGGACTTTCAGCCTGGAGGAGCTGGCTGTGGGTCACGACAGCACAGAAGGACTTTTCAGTGATGGAAAACACTGCTTCACGCCTCTTGCCTGCAGGCGGACGTGCTTTCGGGGTTTTGGCCCCCCAGTTGCTCCACAGGGCGCGGGGTGTGCGGCTGCCCGCCCGGGCGGCTGTCCTTTGCGGTGGAGAAGTGCGCTGCCCGTGGGGGAGCAGGTGGCCGGCGGTCTGGGGGACACTGGTGACCACAGGCCCGCCAGTTCCACAGCACAGCACCCCGTTTCCGGCAACCCCTCCCTCCGTACAGTGCACTGGACCCTTGATGTATGAATAGGAACCCGCGAGCTCTCTGTCCCCACGGGAGGCCTGTGTGGGTTGCCATGGGGTGGGCTTGCACCCCGTGGGGCGGGACGGGGTGCTGGGCAGGCTGTGGGCTACAGCTCCACCTGATGCTCTGTGCCCCTGCCCGCCTGCGCCCGCACGCCGCGGGCACCGCAGCCCCCGGGTTTCTGGGACAGTCGGGCGGGGCGCGGGCTGAGCTCACACCTGGAGAGCGCCCAACACCGGAGAGCGGAGACCGGGCAGGCGGCGCAGGCGGGGCGGTGAGGTCACGCGAGGGGCTCCCTTCCAGGAGGGGGGCGGCCTGGGCCAACCTCTCATGTCCTGCCCTGACAGTAGCGGTTGGAAGCGCTGGGAGCAGCGTGTGCGGGAAGGGGACACCCCGCCGGCCGCCACGAGCTCGAGCTCGTCCTCAACCCTCCGGGGTGGGCGCCAGGTGCGGCCTCGGCCAGGCGGCGGCAGTGAGGGCAGGCCCTGCTCCCTCGGACCACGGGGGCCCACGGGGACAGACTGGGACAGACGGGGGCAGTGGGGCTCCGGGGCACCGAGGACAGCGCACAGCCCCAACCGCAGATGCAAGCCGGGGAGGACGGCCGAGTCCAGGGCGCCCCTCCACACCCAGCTGGGGTGCTGCTGCTGACGGCACCTCCTCCTCCTCCTCCTCCTGCTCCTCCTCCTCCTCTGAGGGGAGGACTGGCCCAGCCGTCTTCCCATCCCAGGTCCTGGCCGGCAGGCGCCGAACCTGAGGTCCTGGCCCGGCCGTGCACACAGCTCACTTTTCTCACTTTACACCCGAAGTCTTAGAATATCCACAGTAGTGTTCCAGTTTTGGTCTCTGCAGATCTGACCTGAAAGATGCATATTCCTAAGTGCACATTTTTTTTTCTGGGCCTGGGTAATTTTTTTGTTCTTTTCTCAAAAATAAGACGTTTGAAGTGCAGCTTTCCCTTACCCTCTGCTTCCAAACACCCACAGCCGCCCCTACCATCAGCAACCCCTCCCCCCCCCCCCCCCCCCCCCCCCCCCCCCCCCCCCCCCCGACTGGGACAGCGGTGAACCTACACCGTCACATTACCCAAAGTCCGTAACTGACATTAGAGCTCATGCTCGGTGTTGTGCACTCTCTGGGTTTGGGCGAATGCACAATGCCATGTATCCACCCTTATGGTATCACACACACTGCCCTAGAAGTAAAAACCCCATCGCCCTATCCCCTGCCAACCACTGATCCCCACGGTCTCTTCCGTTTGGCCTTTTCCAGAACGTAGTAAAGTTGGGATCCTACAGCGCAGAGCCCTTTCAGATTGGCTTCTTCCCCTTGCTAATACGCGTCTAAGATTCCTCTCTGTCTTGTCTTCGGGGCTTGATGGCTACTTGCGTTTTTAGTGCCGAGTGTCTTATTTAGGTCTAAATGCACCATGGTTTACTTCCCCGTCACCAAGCAGAGCACCACGGTTGTTCTGGAGCTTTGGCTTTTGCGGATAAAGCTGCCATGAGCATCCATGTGCAAGTTCCTGTGTGGACAGAACTTTTCAGCTCCGTGGGTAAAACCAGAGCAGGACTGCTTGACCGCGGGGCGGGGTTTGTCCTTTGCAGTTTGGGAAGAGACTGCCCAACGCTTCGTTTGCGTTCCCAGCGGGAACGAATGAGCGTCCCTGCTGCTCTACATTTCGGCCGGGCCTGGAGTCAGGGCCTGGGGTAGGACTCACCGTCCCAACAGGCTGGAGTGGAACCCCCTTGTTAGAACATGAACTTCTCTAAGGCCGTATGATGTGGAGTCTCTCTTCCTGTGCTTGTCACCTGCGTATCTTCTTCGCTGAAGTGTCTGTTTGGGTCTTTTGTCCATTTTTTTAACTAGTTTGTTCATTTTCTTATTGTCAAGTTTTAAGGTTTTTTTTTTTGGTTGTTTTTGGCAGATTTTGGCTAGTATAATCCTTTATCAGATGTGTCTTTTACAAATACTCTCTCCTAGAGTCTGTAGAGTCTTATTTCCCTGACACAAGTTTTTTTTATATTTTCCTGATTTTTAAAAATTGAGAATCTATGGCATGTTTCCCTAAACAAAGTCCTGGTCAGACTACATTTGAGCAAATCTTAACTTGGGGTCCATAGATAGGTTTGGGGAATATCCCTGAACCCCACTAACCTGTGTGGATGTGTATGTACATATATACATTTTCTGGGAGAGAGCCCATACCTTGTATCGGGAGTCTCAAGGTACTCCTATCGACTGGCCCTGAGGAACTTCTATCTGAGGCATCCTCAGGCTTGCGGTTGGTTCTGGAGTTGTTCAAATACGCAGGCAAGAATCAAAACTCCTTCGGATCGTGGAGATTATGGAGTCCTCTGGATTGAGGGAGATTTTTTTCGATAGGACACTCCCCTCAGGGGAATTAGGTTCAGTGGACAAGGAAATACCATTCTTTCGTAGGTGTTCTTGAATGCTGGTTAAGAAAAGCTCAAGGTTGAGCTGTCATGTCCTCTGAATCCGGTGGACTTCTGAATGAACAACGAACACCAGTTTCATCTCTGGGGACAGGCAGGAATTTTATCTGATGGGCATCATGAAGACAAACTGTAAGACCTCCTCTCTGCATCTCAGTTACCAGGCCTGAAAGGTGGAAGGAAGCCTTCCCTGGGCATTCAACCGGACATTTGCTGTGGTTTGCAAAATTAATCTAGTAATATTATAGTTCTCTATATATTAAATAACCAAGTACTGGGCTGGATCTGCTTGTGGAGAGAAGCTAGCACAAAAGTAACTGCTCACCTGAGTCAGTTGATGAAACACCAGTCCCCACCACAGACTCAAGGGTGACTGAATGACAATGGCTTCCCGTTCTCTAGAGTTAATCTGGGCGGGTGCCTTAGTTTCCCGCCCCACCTCGTGTGCACACATCCTGAGTTTAAAAAAGATCTCCCTAGGCAGAGACTAACTTTGCTCAAAATACATAAATGCACTCACTGAAAGAAGTTAGAAAAATCAGACTTCAGACAGACCCTGAAGAGTGTGAGGCAGATGGACAAGTTAGCAATATGCCTATACTTACGTGTATCATTTACATAATGGCTATTGGCTGGGTCACTGATTATGAAGTGCTGACCCAAGGAGTTCACTTATCAGAATTACTAGGAGGGAGTGTTTACAAATACAGATGATCAACCCTCACTCTTGCCACCCCTTCTCCGCAAGATCCTGATTCAGGGAAATGGGTATTTATATGGGGAGGAGCTAAGGGGTGGGCCCACTTCCTTTTTTTTTTTTTTAAAGCACCCCTGGTGATTCTGATGCCTGAACTGGTTTGAGAGCCACTAGCTAGATTATCAGATGCTCTCAAATACACAGATGCAATTTCTGAAATGTTCATTCCATGTAATTATTCAGTTTCTGGGCCTATTTTCTCTCTTGAGTGAACCAAAGAAGATACAGTTTTTGATGAAAAATCATTCCATTAACAGCATTTGAACTTGTTTCTGTACCTTCAGAAGCTGAACAGGGTAATTCTGGAAGGAATATTCTATATAACATCTTGTTTTCTGACTTTTCAGATCACAACTATTCATGTAACCTACACTTTGACTTTGCATTTCCAAACCTGGAAACCTGAGATACTGACATGAAAATCTGAAATTAATCAGCATGTTTTGCTATTAGCTTTACTACTATAATCAGAAAGCAGCCAGATGTTCAGCTGACTTCAATCGAATAGCTATTTTTGATTATATCGTATTCTAATATTCTAAAAAGACTCACAAAGCTTGACCTTATAATTCAGTCTTTCTCTTACTCATCAATGAATTAAGGGTTTAGTTATTTATGATTTTTAAAAACCTTTGTGAAGCTTGTCATTAACCTCCTCTGCTGTACCAGCATGTCATGGCACATGTCGCTCAACATCCACCAGCCAATAAACCTTTAAGGGTGATTATGTGTGTGCTTTTTTTTTTAATTGTATAATTCATTTATACAGAGAAATCATTTGGATTATCTATTTACAATCTTTTTCAATTTTCATTTCCACTGGCCAGAAACAGTTCACGTAATAGTCAACATTTACTTGAGCTGATTACCAATATAGATCTGCCATGACACAGGGCTTTGGCCTTCCCTCCTTAGAGACAATGGCCTCATTGAACAGAAACATTTTACAGTGAAAGATTCATCAGTTATTTTTCCCTCTTATGAATAAATCCAGCAAAACTGATCTAAATGGTCAAATTTTCAACACATTTGTTTCCTTTCAAACCCATAAACCAAGACAAAGAAAAATTCACTTCCCCCAAGCCTTCTACGACTTACGACATACCCTCAAGTTTAGCTTTTACGATATCGTTTCAACGTCCTGGCACAACCAGACGTTTTTACCTTAAGACAAAACTACTCTCTTAGGCTCTCTTTTTTATTTGTTTGTTTTGAACTTATTACCAGTCAACTGCTTTCCCTCTTGCTTCTCAGACAACACTAAAACTTTCAAGAAAAACCTTACGGCATTTTTCTTCCCATAGTCCAGGATACACGGGGTCATTTCATGTGTGTTCTCCATTCTGACATGCTATGCTTTAAAGATTGCAATTTTCTTAATTGGCTCAAAAACAATATGGCTTGGTTTCACTTGGTCAAGTTAATCTGATTTTTTAAAAAAAGATATATATATGTATATATATGTATATATATATATATATACACACACACACACATACATACACATTTTAATCAAAAAAGAAAAATACTTTAGAGACACACCAATTTGAAAAGGAAAATGCATCAAAGTAAAAAAAAATAAAAGCAAATACTAAAAACTACAAATTAAAAAAAAATTAAATACTTGGCAGGTTAAATGGATGAAAAATGAGGAATGTGCAATGAAAAACAAATACAAAGCATTCCAGTTGACAAAATGGAAAACTTAGTAAGTTTTACGGTTTGTTCTCCAAAGACTTTAAGTTTCACTGTAAGTTCTGAAATATCACAAACATATATTGTGTGAAGATTTCAGGTTGCTGATGCTACAAACTCAAACTCTGTATGCAGAGTTTACCAGAGAAACACTGGTGAAATCCCAGTATTTGTAAAACTTTAAGTTTTGGCAAATATTGTAAATATCACAATTAGAAAGTCTTGATGAATGCAGAAGAGAAAATCCATTTCATAAATATTTCATTTGATTAATAAAAGGCTTGCATGTTCTAAATAATCTGAGAAAAATATCTTTAAAAAAAAAGGCTACAGTTTAACAGTAATCTGCATGTATCTTTAGCTGCCTTAAAAAAAAAAAAAAAAAGGAACAACCACCCAAACCAACCAAAAACACAGAAAATGTTAAGACTGGTATTAAGTAGCCCTGCAATGCTCCCATGCTTACATTACAAGAAAAAACAAACTGTACACATTTATAAATAAACAGTCTCTCCACCAGTTCATACACAGAACTTCCTTTATACCAAAGTCTCTTTCCGTTTGCCACTGAACTGGGCTTTGTCCCTTGCTTTTCGGAAGCCAGACTGTGTTTGGTGAACTTTCACACTCTTCACGTCCTCTGCTGTGTGCACTGGGGACACACATTCTGAAGTGTCTCCGTCAACCTGGACCTGAGTCATGCTGGACGCCGTGGAGGCCCTTCTCCGGGCCCGGATGCTCCCGGCAGAGGGGTCGTTCTCCCCACACTCCTCGTCGAGCTCTGGGAGACCCTGCAGGTCAGCTGGGCAGACAGCCTGCTGGAAAGGAGCGATGGCCGAACGGATGCAGTTGAACCACTGCTGTTTGTGGAACACATCGTTGGCCTGCAGAGTGTGGGACTGGCCTGGGGAGGGGTCTTGGAAGCGAATTCTAAAGATATTTTTAGCTAGAAGAATAAAGAAATGTAAAAAAAGAGACTTAAAAAAGTTTCTGGTAAATAAAGTCAGCATGCAATCTTAGGATGGGGGGTGTTCATATCGCAGGTACATCCATTAGGCAGACAGCCTAGGAAAAGCCCATCCCTGACTCCTTAGATACACCTGCTGGGTCAGGGCAGCAAAGCACCTGCCAACTCAGTGAGTGCAACAGGTACAGGACAATGGAATCCTTCTCATTTACAATTTTTTTTGTATAAGGACAACTAAATTCACTTAGGTTTTGAATTTATGTGTATTTAAACTACTTTAAAGCTTGTTTTCTTACCTTTATCTGAGTTGCTGAAAGCCCCTCGAAAGGACCCTCCCATTCTCACATCTCCATCCTGCAGGTCTTCCAAGACCAGCTCTTGGACAGGGATTGGCTGCCGATAAACCTGGTAAGAGTGACGCTCATTTCGTGTAACAGGCCGAGTCAAAACCAAGATGTCTTGAAACAGGAATATGTAAAGTTTCTGGAAAAACAAGAAATAAATATGTCTTAAATGTGAAACTCTGTAATTTTAAGTGACTGAAATCCACCATTAAAATGACTTGATTCGACAGTAACTTCCTCAGATTTATTTACTAACATCCTCCTTACAAATGATCTCATAAAGACTTTGATTTCAAAGCTACCCATGTTCTACTTGGAGAGCTTTTCTAATCTCAGACTATATAAAATTTATTTTTATCAGCGGGTAACATTAGATTAAGCAGCAGCTGAGTAAACGCTATGCACCACAAAACACCTACCAGTAGTAACATGTCTGGAGACACCAGTATCAGATACCAGTTTTCTAACAAAACAAGGATTAACAAATGCAAGCTGGTAAAAATGTTAATGGTTTGATTTTGTCCCACACAAATGTAAGCCTTTATAGAACAATTAGGCTTCATAATAGAAATCAGAGGTGTCAGGTTTCAACTTTTTCCGAAAAGATCTCAACTTCTAAACTGGGCTTCTAGGGAGTAGGGAAATGGGGGAAATAGGTGATGCAGATGATGGAGTGCACTTGTGGTGAGCTCTGGGTGATGTACAGAATTGGTGAATCACTACATTATACACCTGAAACTAATATTATACTGTATGTTAACTAACTGGAATTAAAATAAAACTTCCAAAAAAATGGCCTTTTTTCTGAAAAGCACATAATAAAACAAAATACCATTACATGGGGTCCCTGGGTGGCATAGTTGGTTAAGCGTCTGACTCCTGGTTTTGTCTCAGGTCATGATCTCAGGGTCCTGAGATCAAGCCCCACATCGGGCTCCATGTTGGGCATGGAACCTGCTTGAGATTCTCTCTCTCTCTCTGCCTCTGCACCTCCCTTGAACAGGTGCATTCTGTCTCTTTCTCAAATAAATAGATAAATCTTAAAAAAAAAAAAAAAATCCATGCTTACATTTATTTAGTTCTAGCAAATACTTTTATAATAAACATTCATTTTTAAAGATTTTACTTATTTATTCATGAAAGACAGAGAGAGAGAGAGAGAGAGAGGCAGAGGGAGAAGCAGGCTCCATGCCAGGAGCCCTATGAGGGACTCCATCTCGGGATCACACCCTGAGCCGAAGGCAGACACTCAACCACTGAGCCACCCAGGTGCCTGTATAATTAATATTTAAAAAATAAGTTTGCTTTCATTCAAACTGTTGTAGAAATTTGTTTAGTAGTGCTACAAGTTACTTCTATCACTATAAACTCTTTGAAAAAAAAATTGAAAGACATGTTTTTTAAATTAGGAAACTATTAATTTATTTTGAAAGGAACCCCTAGCCAAAAAAGTTGATTTATGCTTCAAAACTAAAATATAGGGCAGCCCAGGTGGCTCAGTGGTTTACTGCCGCCTTCAGCCCTGGACCTGATTCTGAAGACCTGGGATTGAGTCCCACAGGGGCTCCCTGCATGGAGCCTATTTCTCCCTCTGCCTGTGCTTCTGTCTGTCTCTCTCTCTGCCTCTGCCTGTGTCTCTGCCTCTCTCTCTGTGTCTCTCATGAATTGGTGATAATAAATAAAATCTTTGAAAAAAAAAAAAAAACTAAACTAAAATATACAAACTGTTCTCCAACCAAGACCTTTGAGTCATTCTGTCACAACAGAAACCAAAGTTTGCTTCATCAAAGCTAATAATGTAAAGTAAAAACTAGTAATTTTCTCACTGTGATGATTTTATTTTAAAACTTGCTTCATAACTTATGCAGAAAAAATTAAACAAGGGGGAAAGGTGAAAGTAATAGCTCATTTCATATTGGTGAGAA
The DNA here is from genome assembly GCF_003254725.2 of Canis lupus dingo. NCBI lineage: Eukaryota > Metazoa > Chordata > Mammalia > Carnivora > Canidae > Canis > Canis lupus. The sequence goes on from NC_064244.1 coordinate 28,987,191, forward strand.
AAAATATACACTCACATGTCCATTTTTATTCTTCAGCTCCCCATGGCAGAGCAGTACTTTGCTTGCTTCAATTCTAGGATCCTTCTGCTTTTCGTCTAGATACTCCAGTTTGTCAATGTAATATTGGCATTCTGATTCACCTTTCTTCAAGTTGATATCAGAGAGAACTCCTTGTATTATCAGTATCTAAAAGTTATCAAGAAATCAATGAAGCATTTTCAGCATATTAGCTTTATGGTTTCCTTACAGGGCTAAAACATTATATTAAAGTGATAGGATTTTAAAGCTTGAAAGGACTCTCTCTAGAAATCAGATAATTCAGTCAGTCTCTTCAATTTACAGATGAAAAGACAGCCACAGCCAAATTGGGTGACTTGCCCAAAGCCACACAGCTAGCTGGTGGAAGAGGTCAGATATTACAATCTAGTCTTCTGATTAAAATATAAATATAACACGCATTACGTCTCTTTACTGCTTAGTACACAAGTGTACTGGGTAATGAACAGAGCATTTTGCTATGTTGCAATACGCATAAGATTTGAGAGTACCACTGTGTATATTTCTAAGGCAAGCTAATATATAAACTTGAAAAATCTAAGAATCATTTACTAGACTTACAGCTTCCTCCAAAGGCTGAACATCAGGGTGGTCTTTTGGAGTGTGTCTAAGAATTTCTTTCAACAGTAGAGGGTATTTGACCAGGCGACTTCGAGGAATATCTAGAAAGCTCCAAAGATCTAGTTTTCGACTGAAGGGAGATTCAAGACATCGTTGGAGGAAGTCCTGGACGCGTGGATCCTGTTTCTTTTGATCAAGAAGAGCTTTGGCTGCCAGCTGGTTACTACAGTAGCCTTTGTAGGCATTCAAGCCTGGCAACTAAAGAATACGAAGAGAAAACACAGTAGGATACATGTTTTTGTGAAAACAAAAACAAAACTTGCAGCTAATTCTTGAAAATTTTAATAAGCTGCAAAAGTTTCCCTGCAGATGATGATGGGGGTAAGGTAGTATCTGAGCCAACATCAGAATGTCCTTTTGTAATTTTGACTACATCTAACCCAAGACCCATGGCTTCTACTTTCTCCCAGCCTCAGTTTAGATGGTAGTCTTCTATATTTCCAGGGCACCTGAGTGTTTCTCTACCACAGTCATCACCAACCTTAAGATCGCATATGTACTTGACTACCCACCCTTTCTCACTGGATTATAAATGTAGACACCTTCCACTACTGAACCCCCAGTGAGCCCTCCTGGAACAGCACCTAGCATCTAGGAGGGACCGAAATGTTAACTGAAGGAACAAAACAGGCAATGTGGGAATTCTGTCCCAAGAGAAAGAGATTTTTAAAACAAATACAACTGTATCATTCGTGAAGTATTTTCTTAAGTAAACACTGTAACTTCTTACAGCTATATAATTTTGTTCTGTCTTAATGCCTTGTTTCTCTGTTTTTAGAATTCATTTACTAGATCTGCTATTCACCACAAATGACAAGTATGGCATAGACTGAAAAAGGAGCTGGTGTAAGGAGCTCACTACATACCCAGTTCACAAGAATGTGACCAATTTGTTCCACTGTTCCACCAGGTTTGGTTGCTTCTCCTATTCTTGCCAACAAATCTGAAATGTAAAAAGGCAGAAATACCAATAACAAATTTATCTTAAAAAGTAATTCAGCACTAAATTAGAAGTTTAGATTCAAAAGAACTTGTGTTGGAGTGTCTGGGTGGCTCAGTTGGTTGAGCATCTGACTCTTGATTTCAACTCCAGTCATGATCTCAGGGCTGTGAGATCAAGCCCCACCTCGAGCTCTGTGCTGGGCATGGAGCCTGCTTGAAATTGTCTCTCTCTCTTTCTCTCTCTCTCTCCCTTCCTTCTACCCCACCTTGCTTGCTCTAAAAAACAAACAAAAAATACCCTCCCCCACAAATTAAAAAAAAAAAAACTTTGTGTTAATGCTGTTCAGACACTAATAGAAATTAAATATCATATATCTCACCTTCATGGAGAGGTATATAAGCGTCCAAATCACCAAATATATGGGTGAGTTCCTCTTCTGACATTATAGACAACTTTAACATAGGGTCATGGTAGGCCTGTCAGAGGGGGAAAAATATGTCACCCAAAGAGATCAAGCAAATAAAACATGATGAGACACCTTCCTTGAACGCAAACATGACTAACTATATAAAAGCTAGTGTGGATTCTATATGTTACACATAAAAGAAACCAAACTATATGTTAATACTCAAAGTCTCTTATTGATACTCATATTTGAAGAGATTTTCAAGTCATATAAAAAGTTTAAAATTTGTGAAATATAATTTTTTAAAACTAGAGCAAGTGATAAGAAGTTATTTACTGACCTTTCTTGCAAGCTTGAGATCCTCAATTAAATCCTGTTCACCTCGGGACATTTCATATATTGCCTAAAAAAAGGAAAAAAAAAAATCCAGCAAACATTACAGGTCATTCCTTCCTTTGAGAAAGGAAAATTATATACAATTGATATTTGTCATTAATTATTTAGCTGATGTTTTGCAGAGTGCTTTTTAAAATGATACAGTCTGAAAACTCTAACTCAGAATGGAATCTCAAGAGGTTGCCATATGTTTTATAACTTTGGTCCATCAGAGTTAACTTTGATGACTACCACCCATCACAAAATGTTCCTGCTCAGCATGTGTTATGAATTACCACTCAGATAGAAAACTGCAAGCTGATTTTGCTTAGGTATTAGTTTGCTATTCTTAAGACACAACATGTTTAAAAAATAGGGACTTTTTTTTTTAGTGTAAGACAAAAAATATGGCCTTGCTACTGAATGCCAGCTTACCTCCTGACGTTTAATTTCTTTGGTAGTTAAAGACTCTTTCATACTGACATCTAACATCTCTGACCACAGTACACTGCTTCTCCTTTTGGCAGGTGTTGGGACTGTTGATCTGCTCGATGACTTCTGGGCAGAAGCTGGAGATCTGCTGTCACCACGAAGGGTAAATGACTTAAAAAAAAAAAAAAAAGAAAAAAAGGTGAGCAAGAGAGATTTAAAGGATACAATAATTATTTCTTTTTCTTAAAAAAACAAAGACAAAAACATAGTTCTGAGAATTTCTCAGCATCTCAGCACATAAAACAATCATTTATCCAAGTTTCAATCTAAAATTTATCAGCCAAAATTACATTTTTGGGGATTAAAAACTATTTAAGACTCCTCTTTGAATTTTTTTTTTTAATTTTTTAATTTATTTATGATAGTCATACAGAGAGAAAGAGAGAGAGAGAGGCAGAGACACAGGTAGAGGGAGAAGCAGGCTCCATGCACCGGGAGCCCGACGTGGGATTCGATCACGGGTCTCCAGGATCGCGCCCTGGGCCAAAGGCAGACGCCAAACCGCTGCACCACCCAGGGATCCCAAGACTCCTCTTTGATAGAAGATGTAACTTGATACTGTTCTGGTAAAAATATTCCTTGCCAGCCTGGTAAAAATATTCCTTGCCAGCATGTTAAAAAAACTTTGCGTTTAAATATAATAGTGCAAAACTGTTTGTACAACTCAAAGGAAAATACGTATTTTAGGCTTCTGTAAGAGGTTTCCTTACTACACTACTCACCCAGTCCCATCCCTTGCTTACCTGAATTGTTTGACCAAAGCGTCGGACTGCTCCATTTCTTACAGGAGAGATCAAATTTGCCAAGGATGTGACCCGAGCAAGAGGTCGAACTCTTTTATTGCTTGGCTCCTGTAAAAACAAAAACAGGTTACACTAAATGTGTGTTTAGGTGTAATGGTTTCAAACAAGTTTGGACAAAGTTGAACAGTCTCAAAAACCATATTTGTAAATTATAAAATAGAGAAAAACATGAAATTCTGAAAATGAATGTTGTCCTTTGCTATTAAAATACTAAGAACACTAATGATGGTAAATTATTAAAAAAGTTAATGGTTTGAAAAAGGCCAGCTGAATATCACTTTGAGAACAGAACAAATATTACCAGTACATGGAAGAAAAACTAAAATGAAAACACAGACCTTAGATTCCAGAATCCTACAGAACTTTTTAGTTTAATACACTTTAAAAAAGTATCTTATTATGAAAAATTTCAAACATACACAAAAGCAAAAAATAGTAGCATGATGGATCCCATGTACTTGTAACACAGCTTCAGTAAGTTTCTGGTGTGAGCATTTGTTTCATCTATTTCAAAGCAAATCCCAGACATCGTATATCATTTCATTCTTAAGCACTTCAGTTAGAGAATAGCTTTTAAATGAATGTATCTGCCACTGGAATGGCTGTCAATTCTGAAGGCAGAGCATCCCTGTGACGGGAGGTATTCAAATAGAGGCAGGACAGTGGTCAGGAGAGCACCAGGACTCTGCGATCAGACTGACTGGGCCCAGATCCTGGTTCCAGCACTTGTTGGGGAGTATCCCGGGCCTCAGTTTTCTCATCTGAAGAATGGAGTTAATAGTAGACCTTCTCTTATAAAGTTGTTACGAAGATTAAATAAGATATGTGTAAGTGGCTTAAACAATGCCTGGAACATGTTACGTTTCTGCTATTACTAACATTCTTAGAAATATTTCCACTTGCTACATAAACACTGGGATTTGTAATTAGATTCTCTCTCAAACATTTAATTTATTAACTTAAAGGAAGAAACACATATAAGTTGAAAAGAAATCGTTATTCTATACGTATTGTTTCAAAAATAATAGTTCAGCAAACATATTACTTAATCATTCAAGGATCTCAAAACTTACAAATTACATTATTCTAATTTTACTGCTAGGAAAATGGAGACCTAGCATTAGGTGACTCATATAGTCAGAGAAATAACATCAGGTCATACAAAAAGTCTGTCTTTTACATATCTAAGAAGCATATTTAATTGTATTTGGTGCTTTTGATAATTGTGGTATACTTAAAAAATAATTTTGATGATAATTCAGAAGGATATATAATAAAAAATTAACTTAATAAAAATAAATTAATTTTTAAATAAAGATAACATGTAAAAATTAAAATTACCATTTAAAAATGACAGATGAAACATTTTTTTCTAAGAACTCTTTGAGATGACTGAAGTCATATAAAAAAGGGGTGAGAAAATGGAGTAAAAACAGTCCCCTTAGAATAAACTAGCAGAAAGAGTTAAAATCCTCTGGGAAGAACCTTCAATGACGCAAGGCCTATCACAGCTCCTGAAGGTACACACTCGTATCAGAAGGGAGTGTGACCTATCACGTAAGGAGGCTGGGCAGGTAACAGCTCAGGTCTCTGAAGGCCTAACGAAGAAGAGTTGCAGACTAACTCTCTCCCACCAACATGATTGACCCCGAAGTAAAACTGACTATAAAACCACTAACGTGCAAATGTTAAATGAACTAAAAAAGAAACCTTCAAGATACATAGTAAAGTGACACACTGTGTGGCTAAGGACATGTGCGGATGCCTTTACAACATACATCTGTGCAAGACTGAAGTGACACGTGCACGGGCAGAAGGTCCAGCATAAGGCATTCCTTTCTATTTAGTAAAGACAGGACAAAGAGTCTTCTGTTTGAACAGAGATATAATTACCTCCTCACAAAGGAAGATATGCCAATGTTAACCAGAAACAAAGCAGTTGTCAGAAAGTTCTGTTCCACTTTTTGGAAACAGAAGTTAATTCCTCTTTCCTGCTTAAAACATAACAAATTTGACTTCCTAGTAACTCACAGAATAAGTCATTTCAACTTAAAATGTCTTTGGAAATAAGCTTTCGGCAGTGAATTTGAAAAGTTAGTTTCGATGGAAAAGATTTTTGATATCCATTTTATTATATTAAGTCAAGTTAATGATAAAAAAATTCTTATCTTTAGAGGATTAGTTACTGTTCAACCACTCATTTCCTGGTAACTCAAAATTATGTGGTACTTCAAGTTAAAACTACAGAATTTAGATTTAGATGATTAAATGTTAAATATATCTAAAGCATCTTTCTGAACTTAGTATGGATCTTGTGTATACAGTCTGTTCAGGGCGGTGGGATATTTACGTTGAGCAGTATTTGGATTTGGTGGTTAAGTACATTCTACAGCCCTTTAGAAAGCCATGTATCTCTTATCTTCACAAAGGATATGGCGGTCTTCTGAGTTTATCTAATCTAAAATGTCTTGATTAAGAGCTCCAGGCTAGCTCAGTCACTAGAACATGAGACTCTGTGACTGTCCTGGTAAGTGCAAGTACTAAATCAGGAAATGGGTGTGTGTGTGTGTGTGGGGGGAGACACCTCTGTACTCTTCACATGTTTTTGGAGATCCAGAAGTAAAGGCCTTACTGCCTTACTAAAAGGACATCTGTGATGAATGTTTAGGAGACACACACCAACTTTCAGCATATATACTTCAAGAGTATGAAAAATTTTAATAACTCAAGTGTGGGTGAAATGTAAAGCTGTAACACTGAATATGGTTCACTTCTACACATACAGTATTTGAGAAAAAAAATCACACAGAGAAAACTTCTGTGGCAACGTGATATGGGTTAGGCATTCATCTATTACAGGGTCACTTTAATAATTGGAACAAAAATTTCTTTTAAAAACACAGGTTAGGATTCAGCCTATGTCAGCTACAACCAAATGGAGTTTGTCTTTAGAGGTCCAGATGAACCATCTGAATGCTCTAGGTTTGGTTATTAAGAACCTAGACATCTGCCCTGCACCAAAACTATTTCAAACACAAAGTTTTTCAAGAACTGGTATTACACTCATATCTGCCAAGACGCACAGTGTTTGGAGGTGATGAGTGGAGTAGGGTAGGAGTCTACCTGCCTCACCATCACTCAAAATAAGGCTTACAAAATGGTTTTGTTGCTGCTGTTATTTCTGCTCTGGAGTGCGGCTAACAGTGCCATGGTGAATACATAAAGCTTAAAGAGCCAGTGCAGATGGTGAAACTATACACTCTCCTCAAAAGACACTGAACATCTATGAGAATAAACAAGGAATACCAACGAATTTTCCATACACAGGAACTTTCTCCTGTAGCCAATCTCTTACCAGGGCCAAAGTTCACAGACATGGAAATATACTCCAATACCTCTAATGTAAATTTATGTTGTTTATTTAATTTTTTTTTATTTAGATTAGGTTTTAACTAGACTTTCTAGTTTAGCCAGGCAATCACATGCATTATTTTAGGATATCTGCTTTTAGACAGTTTTCAATTTATTTTACTAATCCAGTTGAAAACAGAAAACTGTTAAGATGGATTTTATTTATTTTTTTAAAAATATTTTATTTATTTATTCATGACAGACACACACTGAGAGAGGCAGAGACACAGGCAGAAGGAGAAGCGGGCTCCATGCAGGGAGCCCAACGTGGGACTGGATCCCGGGGTCCCAGGGTCTCCAGGATCACGCCCTGGGCTGAAGGCAGACACTAAGCCGCTGAGCCACCCAGGTGTCCCAAGATGGATTTTAATTCTTTTACTGGAATGTACTTTGCACATAACAACAAAAACAGAAAAGTTCTGTTGTGAATGCAGTTGTTTCTGATAAAAAGGTTTTTTTCTCCTAATGACATCATGAAAGAGGATATGCTAGGAGAGTCTCTTCTATAGTTAACCAAAACAAGACACTTAAAATAAATAAATAAACAAACACCAGTACAGGGGCGCCTTGCTGGCTTGTTCAGCAGAACGTGCGCCTCCTGATCTTGGGGTTGTTTGAGCCTCACGTTGAGTGTAGAGTTTACTTAAAAAAAAAAAAATTAAATCTTAGTTAAAAAGAAAAAAAATCTATATATCTGGGTTTATCTGTTTGGGTTACGGGATGAACTATTTGGTAAGAACTTGAAAATAAGAAAAACAAAAAGAAAAAATTGTTTATAGAAAGATAAAAGAGTTATGATTATACAGGATTTCTTCCCTTTCTACTTAGAAACAATCAAATTTAGTCATTTATTTTAGGTTCTTATTGCTAGTACTAAAAACTTGACAACATTCCCAGTGCTTTAAATCCTTGGAATAAAGATATTCCAGAAACATGGCCAGTGCCAGATACCAATGGAAAAGGACTAGTTTTTGATGGTCCAAAAAATGATCAGTTTCAGTATTTATACTGATAATCACGTATGACTTGCCCTAAAGGAAATGCTTACACATTTTGAGAGAACTGAAACATGAAAGGAAAAACCAAAACCAAACAAAAACAAAATCCAAAACTAAACTATACCAAATGAAAGCGTAAGTCCTAGAGATGGCAGCTATTTTAACTACCAAAAGGCGTGTGTATGTATAATACGCGGCCTTACCGAGGTATACAACAAGCTGCACATATTTAAAATGTATAATCAGGTAAGTTTTGATGCAAGTGTAAAGCCACAAAACTATCACCACAATCCAGATTAAGAAGTCTGTAGTTAATTGAACACAGGAACACTATTTCTAACCCGTAAGTGATAATGTAGTATATACCGTAGGGTACTTATTTATAGTAAGCAGTATAAATAGAATATCCACACAGTATTAAATATCAACTGTCAAAATTAAGTAAAATGGCACAAAAATCACTTATTTTGATAAATGTTCATAACGACTTTTAAAAACCACGATGACTTTAGACAAAGGAGGGGAGAACTACTTAACTAATGATTTGATGGTTTAAACATTTTAACATATTTTTCTTTCCAAAAAAAAGTTACACACGATAAACTTACTAGATGCGCAAAGAAAAATAAAAACCAGCGCTGGGTGAGAGCATTTTAGTTGCCATTTGCTCCCGAGCGTGAACCTGCACGGAAGGTTTTCTTATGTTCCTTTTAGCCCACAGGCAGGTCCTCAGACGAGGAACATTAGTCCACGTTAAGAAGAACAAAGTGCGAAGCACGGGAGACGTGACCAACGTAACCAACTGGAGCAGCCTACACACTCAGCCTGCCCTGTCCGTATCAGTGTCGCTCCGGGCAAACCTGCCCGTGCAGGGTTCCCACAGCTCCACCGCGGAGCCGTTCACCTGCAGAGGGCTCCGAGTCCTGCATTTATTTCAACGCTCCGTCAAAAGTGGGGTTCGGGGCGACCGTGAACAAGCCGAGACCTCGGGCCAGCGCGGGGCCATCGAAGGCTGCGGCTGCCTTACCTCTTGCTCTCGGAAGGACGGATGACTAACATCCAGGACCCGGATCGTCCTCTTGATGGGCAGGAGACCTCCGACCTCGTCATGAGCCACCATGCTTCCCCCGCGCCCCTGCAGACCGTCAGCTGGAAGGGAGCCGAGCCGCCCTACGGCGACGCACCGCCGGCGCGCAGACCTCCCCTCCCTGCACGCGGCCCCCCCGCGGCCATGGGCCCCGCCGCTCCGTTCCCTGCCGGCCCCGCCGCTCCCGCCGCTGCCGCCGCCGACTGCAACTCCCGCGGCCGCAGCCAGAACCACCCAGCCCGCGGGGCCTGCGGGGGCGGGGCCTGCGGGGGGCGGGGCCTGCGGGGGGCGGGGCCTGCGGGCACGTGACCGCGCCTACCGACAGCCCGGCACACCTAGGCTCCCGCTGGCCCTGCAGGAGAAAGCTTTCCAAGTTTGGCATTTCTACTTGGAGACGAGCAGGCTCAAGGAAACCTTAGGGGGTCTTCCTCCCTTAAGAAGCATTCCGGAAGGGAAACTAATTGCCTATCTAGGTTACCTACTCTAGAACTCAGTCCCCGGGACAGTTTTCTTTCAAACCCTAGCAACTCGGGACGAACTCAGTTGTGGACAGCTTGGCTCCAAGTAAGAAAACTGCGTGTATGTACCGAAGAGAAGCCCGACTAGGCAAGGAGCTTTCAGTGCCAGCGCACCGACCCCCGCGAGGGCCCGCCCACCTGAGGTCACCCCACCACGCGGCTGTGGGGGAAGAACTGCCCTCCCTTGGATTGCAAAGGCAGCACTCTGGACACTTACAGGCTTTAAAAACTTGGTATCTGTGTAAGAGGTGTTTCACAACATATACACAAAAAAGGTGATTTCTAATAACAGGATTCTTTTCCGAATAACTCCTCTTGATATAGTCCTAAAAGAGTCAAAAGGCCGCCGTAAGAAGTCTTGTACTTTACAGGTAGAGAAATGAGGTTCAGGGAGGTGAAGTAACTGGCCCAAGTTATGCATTAGTGACAGTCTCTAAATTCTTTCCTCTCTAGAAAAACACCACTTATGTTGGTTTGGTAGGCCTGCTAAAAAGCAGATTTTCTTCCTCAACAGAACATACTGTATTCTATTTTGAAAGGCAGGATTTTATCTTAACTACTATGAATGATGTCAGTAATTTGCAAAAAAAAATTCTGTTCTCAGAATTTATTAGGATCAGAGAAATCTGAGAAGTGTATGTAGAAGGCCTTATTCCAGGTACTGTGGATGATATAAAAAATAGGTTTCATATCTGCTCCTAAAGTGTTAATAAACCACTGTGTAAAAAGTAGGCTACACAAAGAGTTAACTCATAAGAAGCAGCTCTTGAAAATTCCAAGTAAGTTATACAGCTAGCTAATAAGTGCCATAGGAGTTCAGGAGGAGAAGTGGCTTCTAGCAGTCCTCTGAGGAGAAATGGGACTGGGAAAGGGGAAAGGGTAGGCTTTCCCAAAAGAGCATGAAGAAGTAAACTCACAGATTGCGATCATGGACTGTGGGTAAGATAGATGAGCAGAGGATTATACTGAGCAGGTGAGAGATTCCAAATGGAAGTTAGGTTATAAGCTGGTCTTTCAGATGGTTTGAAAGATGACTGGAAATACAGTGCAAGAATCACAATCAGGTATCAAGAACTTGGCCTGAGGTAGGGACCGTGGGAAAGGAAAAGGATATGTACAAGGGCCAACACATCAAGAAGTCAAAGATGCCTACAATGTTAAAGTTAGGAGGGATTACCGTTAATACACATAAAGAAATAAGCAAGAATGACCTCTGAAAGAGAATTCTGAGTTTCATTTTTAGATCTACTGAGGTGGTGGAAGAACGTAAAATTGAAAATCCTGAGCTAATACTTGAAGATGCTGGACAAGAACCTGGAAGAGGCCAGAGGGCAGATTTAGACTGGGGAGCCATATACACAGGGACTAGAGTGGAAGCTAGGAGTGAATGAGATGCTTAGGAGAGAAAATCTGGACAAGAACAAGGATCTAACTTTGGAGAGATGCCAAGGGAAAAAGACTTTTGCAAAAGGAAAAGTCAGCAGAAAAGAAACAGCAAGATACCAAAGGAAGAAAAGGTATTGCTTACAGCAGAAAGGTTAAGAAGGGTAAGAAAAGGCCCATGGTTTGAGTGACTCTAAGTTTAATGAGGACCTGGAGTGTGCTAGTTCAGTGAAATCAAGAAAGAAGATAAACTAAGGAGGCTGGAGAGTGAATAGAGCAGAATAAATATGGGGCACAGGCTATTTATAACAAGTTACTAAGGTTTGTGGGAGAGAGTAACTCCTTACAGGAAGCATCAATGCTGCTGTTCTATAAATGCCAATGTATTTTGTATTCAAGATGAAGGCAATTCATCTTTTTGCTCGGAGACTTAAAAAAAAAAAAAAATAAGAATGGTGACTGGTTGGATCTCATGATCTATTCTGACCACACCTGGTCATACATTTCATGGATATGGTTGGCCTCAAGGGTGGCTGTGTGCAGAAGACAGTACTATATAGCAGGTAAGAACAGTTCTTACAGGTAAAAACACTGACCTGCTCAAGCCCTCAGAAAGAGGTGAGGCTACAACCCAGGAGTCTGGTTTAGTTTCACTGGTTCAAAAATGATGCAAGTAAGGCCAGTTGTTGATGGCCACTGAGCTTCCTAAGGGAATACAGGCCTTACACTCAGGGAGTGTAGGAAGAAGCTGCCAGTGTGACCTCATGGGTCTGTTACCTGACATCTCTTTTCACTGTTTTTCTATTTAGTTCTGATAGAGGTAAGGCCAAGATAATGAGGAGGGAGATTCCTGTCATTTCTCCCTGGTAGTTGAGGACCCAAGAGGTAAACAGAAGTCTTATAAAAATTGAAAGCCTACAGGAGCCACATAGGGTTTAATGGTGATAGTCATGGCACAAAAATTCCAGCTCACCAATCCTAAAATCTTCGTTTCCTTTTGAGTGTTCAGGGGTATGGTCTAAATATAATTTAGGCAACTGTAGATAGCATCTAAAAAAGCAATAATGAACACAGGATGTTCAATGAGCACCCTGAGTAATGAGCCTAAGAGGATTCCGACGCTAACAATGCTCCATAAAATCACAAGGCTGAAAAGGTCCTTGAGGTCATTAGTCTTCCTTCTCCTCCTCCATCTTCTTAGGAGGAAACTGAGCACCAGTAAAACAAGAAAAGGGAAATTTGTGTCCTTACCCCAGGATCGGAGCTTCATGCTTGGCCAGCTTTATGAAGTTTGTGTTATTAATTAGCACCATTTTACAAATGGAGGAGCTGGGCCTCAGATAGTCTAAGAAACTTGTCCGAAATTGCAGAGTTAACTAGGAGCTGGACAGGCCTGAGTCTGGTCTACCGACTCCCGTCACAGCACACCTTCCTGCTGAGATGGGCAGCACAGCACCGCCTGCAGCATGCTCAGTGTGCACTTGATGCGTGGTCAATGCCGGCCTCCTTCAGGGAATTGGGTCTCCTGGTCTCAGGCTAGTGTTTGTGAAATAAACGTGAATGCTTTGCAGAGAAGGAAATCATGAAACAATTGAGAGATGAGTTGCCTCATAGTCTTTCATAATGAGGCAGGTAAGTAAAAAGATAATAAAATAGTTCCAACTGCTTCAATTTTAGAGGAGATCCTATTTCAATCGTTTAATGTTATTCCCAGCTTATTAAAGCATGACTTGTACGTATTACTAATCACATAACTGAAGCACAGATTGGGTGTCTTTTCTCTGTGTAAAAAATCTAAAATTTATAAACTTAAAAACTGAGTTTTCTAGAAATAATGCAGCTCTGTAAGAGACCAGTTTTTGGTGAAAATACGGGTTTCCAAAGACCAGTTATAGTTGTAACCTCTGTTTTTCTGCTTGTATGGAGCCCTCAATGCTTTCTTTCCTAAAATATGAAGAAGGTAAAAAGAGGGAACATTGCTTCCCTTCTATAGAGAAAGGCTACTTAACCTTTTTTCCTCCTTTTAAGATGAAATCAAAATTCTAGAATTTAGATAAACTAGAGCTAAAGAATAATCATTACTTTTTTTTGGTCTGGATACTATTTATTTTTATTTACTTTTGTCTGGAGTAATAAGCAATTGGAGATTGGGCCAGGAAAGCCCTAGTATGGGAAAGAGAAAACAAACTCTTAGCTCTCCGCTGCCCTCTGCAGGTAATACTGTGAAATGCAATTGCCAACCTACTTTTTTCTCCGTTTCGGCTCAGGTCAGGATCTCCTGGTTGTTAGATCAGTCCCACAGGCTCTGTGGGGCTCAGTGAGGAGTCTGGTTTCTCTCTGCCCACCCCCACTCCGGAAATAAATAAATCTTTGAAACAAAACAACAAAAAGGCAGTTACATTTGGACTAGATGCACATGAAAGAAGTTGGTAATAAAGTTATATGTAGATTTGAGAGTCTTTTAAAAGATTTTTATTTATTTATGAGAGAGAGCTCTGTGCCAAGAGCAAGAATGAGCATGGAAAGTGGGAGATGGAGAAGCAGATTCCTTGCTGAGCAGGGAGCTGGGTGGTTGGATCCCAGAACCCTGAGATCATAACCTGAACTAAAGGCAGACACTTAATGACTGAGCCACCCAGGTGCCCTATGGATCTGAGTTTTACAAAATTATTTGGATTAAAAACCTGATGGTCTCCAAGCTTTACTAAGAGCTTGGTTTGGAAAAAGATCAATCGAGATCTTTTACTATTAGAAAGACTATAAACAGGGGTGCCTGGGTGGCTCAGTGGTTGAGCGCCTGCCTTTTGCTCAGGGGGTGATCCTGGGGTCCTGGTACTGAGTCCTGCATTGGGGTCCCCGCAGGGAGTCTGCTCCTTCGTCTGCCTGTGTCTCTGCCTCTCTCTCTGCATCTCACGAATAAATAAATAAAACCTTAAAAAAAAAAAAAAAAGGAAAGACTATAAACAGAATACCTGAGAGGCTAAGAAGCTTGGTATTAGCAAAACCAGAGTTCTTTTTCCAATAACACAAACAGCAAATAAAATGGGGTATTGGTGCTATTAGTGGTGACTTTTATCTCAAGTACAGAGGATAGCAAGTAACACCCAGGATAATGTAAGATCACTTACACTTGCAAAGTAAGATGCCGAATGGGATTTTTCTCATTTGTCCCTGAAACTCAGCTAAGGCCCGAACCTTAAGACAAATGGTACTATGTCCTGTGCCCAGCCTATTTCCTCAGCCCACTTTTACTTCAATTGTTGCTACAGCAACCAGCTGTACTCGGCAGTTCTTGCTCCCCACTTTGGGCTTCCTGAAGGGAGTGTAGTATTTACACAGGAAGCCTGAGACTGTAAGACTAACATCCTACAGGTGAGCCACTGACTAATGGAGCACCGGGGCTGGTCGATAAGTGCTCCCTCTTCAGTCCTTCGACAAGACAATTCTGTGATGTATCTTACAAGGCTCTTCAGGAGGTTCTGGCAAAAACGAGCCTCAGCTGCCCAGTGGTGACCAGCTTAAATGCAGGCACTTGGTATTAGCTACTTTCTTCTGTTTCAATTCCCCATTCCCTGGAACCACATCTCAAAATGTCTCAGGCTGATTTCTGAAAGGAATCCAGCTAGGACACTGACACTGATACTGGCCCTAGAGACTAGACATACAGAACAAGATTCTGGAAAAAGGGTAATGAGGTCTATAGTTGCTGATCGGTACAGATGGCGTTAAGCAATGGCCCACAGAGCAGTTGTGGCATAGGAAAAACATCCTATCGGAACTGCAAAGGTTGTAGAATTGGTGGTCTTCTCTTAACTGTTTCAAAGGCTTTGAAAAAGCAGCTGGTAACTTTCATAATGTTCTCAGTGTCATTACGGTGAGAAGGGGCAAGTGGGAGCCCCTGAAATTCTATCCCCTATCCCAGAGTCAAGATGATGAATGGAAGCAATATTGCACACCAAGGGAAAATGCAGAGATAGTCACCAAAATTACAGTGGGCAGGAATGACAGTCTCCAGTACATTTTCATCCAATTAATTCATGGGGCTCCTACAATGAGATGGACCACGATGGCCAACAGTGGACTACTGTGAATTTAACTGAAGTGGTAGCTTTAATCTCAGCTGTTGGGTAAGATGCAGATCTTTTATTGGAACAGATCAAGACATCCTCTGGCATTTGATAATATGGCTATTGATCTGGCCCGTGTGTTCTTTCCAATTCACATTAGTGAGGAGGATCAAAAGTAGTTGGCTTTTATGATGGGAAGGACAGAAGTTTCTATTTCATGTCCTGAGGCTATTAACTTTTCTCTTCCGTCAGAGTCCTAAAGGACCTTCCTATCCACAGAACATATTAGTTTAGTAAACTGACAACATCGTTCAAACAGAACTTGGTGGGCAGGAGATGGCAAGTATTCTGGACACCCTAGGAAGTCAAATGAAAATCCGTGAAAATCCTGGGGCTCTCACATTAGAAGAGTTTTAATCAGTCCAATGGCCTGAGACTTTCTGAGATCTCTCCTCCAAGGTGAAGAACAAGTTGTTGTACCTTGCATTCCCTAGCACTAGGAAGGACTTTACCTGTATCTGGAAGTTTTGCTTTGACCCATTAATGGAGTAACCTAAAATGCTTTGAATGGAATCTGGAGCAAAAGAAGTCTCCGTAGCAGGTCTAGGCTGTGGTGCAAGCTGTCCTGCTGCTCAAACCATGTGACCCAGCCTATCTGATAAAGCCTGAGGTCTCTATGGTAGACAAAGATGCTGTGTGATATCTCTGGCAAAGCCAGGAAAAGAATTGCAATGCAGGTCCTTAGGGTTCTGAAACTAGGCTATGCTTTTCCACGGCAGGAAATCACTTGCTGTTTGAGCAGCAGCTCATGTGCTAGCAGCTCTATTACAGAATGAGGACCTGCCCATGGAACATCATGTGATTAATGTAATCAGAGCTGTCCAAAATGAACAGGGTCAAGCCTACTAAGTCACGAGGTTGGGCAGGTACAATGGCAATCATTTATATGATGGAAATGGTCTATGTGGAGTTAGGCCTGAACAACACCAAAAGGCCTAAGTAAATCACATAAAAAGATGTCCCCAACTGTCCCAGTACACTGATATTACACCTTCAAGCCTTCAGTTGTTGGTGGTGAGTTCTTGATAACCAACTGATAGAGGAGAAAAACTTCCCCTGGTTCCTGGGTAGATTAGCTTCATCTGTTGTTATAAGCACTACTACAGACTCCCTACTGCAATGCAGTGCCATTTAGGGATAATCTTGAAGGAGAAGGGTACAGGGAAACAATTCCAGCAGGCAGAGCTACAGGCAGTTGTCCAATTTATACAGGAGAAAGGGCAGGAAATACAGATATATACAGGCTCCTGAGAAGTAGTGAATAGCTTGGCTAATTGCTCAGGGCTTGGAAGGAGCAAGATTAAAACAAGGCTGAGAATTTGGAAAGCAGCATATAAATGGACCTATGGAGTGTGCACAACGCGAGAGGATCTTTGTCTCCTGTTATCAAGAATACAAAGGTACTAGTACCTTGGAAGCATCAGGTAAAAACAATGATTTATCCTGTGCATATCAACAAGTCTCTCTCCTAAACCATCACAGTGCTAATGGAAGAGGCCCACAGAGTGCGGCTGTAGCACGGGTATGAAGGGTATGTGCAGGTCCACCAGCAGAGCCCTCTTTTACCAAGACTGACTTAACCACTGCCACTGATGAATGCCCAACCTGTCAGCAGCTAGAAATCTGGCCAGATAGTCCCATTCTCTGGGCAGACTTGGCAGCTAATTGATTACATCAGACCCTATTTCTAAGAGTGGGCAGTGGTTCACACCTGCTGCAATGGACACCTCCACTGGACGTTGAATTTCCTGGTCTATCTTCAGGGCCCCTGCCAGCACCATCCTCTAAGGGCTTGTATAGTGCCTGCTCTACTTGCATGGGATCCTAAACAAGTGGGTCAGACTTCAGAACCCACTTTATAGCAAAGGAGTTACAGCAATGGAAAGATAATCACTTGATCCATGGGTTCCTCCATATTCCCCATTATCCAGAAGTAGACACCTTAACTGAATGACGTAATTGTTTATTAAAGATTTAGCTACTGCAGCAGCTCAGTTAAAATTCTGCAGTGTTGGAACACTGTCCTTCAGAATGTGGTCTTGTGAAATAACCTATATATGGTGCTATGTCCTCAACAGCTATCATACTTGGTCCTAGGAATCAAGGGGTGGAAGTAGAACTGATCCCTCTCATCATCACTCCCAGATGTGGTGCTTCCCAGTTACAACCTGCTCTGTAGCCACCAAGGCTCAAAAAAGGCAAACTAGGAGGTCAGACCCCTCAAGGATGAAGGTGGAGCAGGCAACTCAGACTCTGAAGTGCTGGCCAAGGGTGAAGGAACGCTATCACAGTAGTGGAGGAGTAAGATGCTCATCATTTAGGGATTTGTGTAGCAGCAGACACTGTAGCTTGTTGCTCTGTATCTGCTTGTTGCAGAGTTGGTAGCTGGCCACTACCTAGAAGCCTCTGTGACAGACGGGATTTAAAGGAGTCTATGAGCACATCTCCACAGTACAGAGTGTACACAATCAAACAGCATTTGTATCCTCCTCCTCCTCCTCCTCACATTCCCTAACCCTACCCTTTGATTAGTTGTACTACAAATCAATCTTTCTGCTCCAGGGCTTCTTGAATGCTTTATGAATATACAACCTACAAAAATACTAGGGTGCATATATCCTACAGGGAACCTGGACCAACAGATGAACTGTTTCTTCTCTGCCTGTGAGGATGCTCTATGTGACTCCTCAGAGGCCTAGCTGCCAAACCAACAAATCGCCCTGGAACTTACTTTTCCTCATTTTCCCAGTCCCTTATGTCCCCCAAATAAAGAATCTACATAAAAGCCTCATCTCATGTTCTACTTTCTGGGGGAAACGTAGACTAAGACCCCCGTATTTTTTTTTTTTTAAAGATTCGTTTATATGAGAGACACAGACTGAGAGAGAGGCAGAGACACAGGCAGAGGGAGAAGCAGGCTCCTCACAGGGAGCCCGATGTGAGACTCGATCCCGGATCCTGGGATCACAACCTGAGCCAAAGGCAGGCGCCCAACCGCTGAGCCACCCAGGTGTCCCATTATTATTATTATTTTTTTAGATTTATTTAAGAGAGAGAGAGAGAGAACACACACAAGGGGGGTAGGCAGGGGCAGAGGGAGAGGGAGAAGCTGACCTGCTGAGCAGAGAGCCTGATGTGAGCCTTGATCCCAGGACCCGAAGATCATGACCTGAGCCGAAGGCAGACAGACACTTAACCTACTCAGTCACCCAGGAGCCCCAAGACACCCATATTTCTAGTTCAATGAGTTATGAGCAAGTGGCACCAGCCACTAGCTCAGGGTGAGACAAACCTATTTTGGGTGGTGGAAGAGGAGGAGGAAAATGTCTTTCAATTACAGCTTTCCTGCAAGACTTACTCATGAGCATCTGATCAGAGAATGAACCATTCATGCCCACAGTAGCCATCTCCAATTCAGCAGAAAAGGACTCAGAAATAAAACTGTTGGTGTGGGGCCTATAGTTTGCCTGGAAAGAAACTGTTCTCTCTTCTCTCCAAGCTTTCCTTCCCTTAGGGACTTTCAAGAGGAGAGAGAGCCAACATGGCACTGAGCCCACATGAATGTCTGGTTCCTCTAGTACAAAGAGCAGAGGTGAGATTGAGGGCATAGTCTTGCTGGGGTGGCTGCACCCGGGTGGGCAAACAACAGCACGTACTGAAGGGTACATGGTATGCTACTTGCTAGAGGACATCCAAAAGACATGGCTCATCTTGCAATAAACTATCATCACTACCTTGAGGAGTTTGACAGGAATGGATCCCTCATTAGCAGGATTTGGTGGAGCCATTACTCATTCTCGCTGATCCCATAGAGGATGAGATAGAACAGAAGTTACAAACCAACACCGAAAGGATTGTAATCTCATCCAGTAAGGTAAAGAGACTCTTTCCTATTTCTCCTTTCACCCTTGGAGGAATCTGGGTCTCAAAAAGGTGGGAAGGAGATGCATGCAATAAACAGAATACAAATCTCTTCTACAAATTTCTAGGTTTGCAGACAGATACAATCTGGAGACAGATATGCCTCCACTTCATGAGGGCGAAGACTATATTTTGTTCTCTGAGTGTCTAGCACACAGAAGGAGCTCAGTAATACAAGAATGAATGAATGAAGACCAAATATGCTGAGGAGTGGATAAAAAGAGCTATGAATCAAATTTGAGATTAAAATTTTATCATAAATACAGAAAACAGAAATGGTTATACAATTTGTACAAGGTCACACTAATAGTTACACACGTGGGTTGAGTCCAAAACTTTGCAACTTCTAAACAATCTTTACTGGCCCTAGCATAATTTCATTTGGTTAATGGTTTATTTTATATTAGTTAACAAAGCAAATAGAGGGAGATGTTAAAAGAAATAGAAGTAGTATTCTCAGAAAGGTAATAGAGGGAAGTACATTAATGAAAATAAAGACTATTATGGGAAAACAAAAAATTAGAGATCTTGGAAATAAAATTGTCAAAATTTTATTTATTACCAAAATAGAAATGTAAATAGGCTAACTAGCAGAATAGACACTAATGAGGAATTAGCAAGCTAGAAAATGAAGTTGGGGAATAGCATACAAGATTAAAGAGATGGAAAGAAAAAAAGAGTTAGTAAACATAAAATAATTCCAGATTTTCTGGATTCTTCCTGAGTTCTAAAAGCTACAACCAGAGTAAGAGGATGAAAATAATCTGAAAACAAAAAATTTTACAAGGCATTTCTAAAAACAAATGTATGTAATTCTTTGCAATTAGAAGGTCCAAAATATGCCAAACAGGATTAACAAAAAAATTAATGAAAAATATTAAATAAATGATCCTATCAAAAGATAAAAACAAGAGACAAAAAAAAAAAAAAAACCAACCCAAACCCTACAAGCTGTGATGAAATACACATAAAATTTACAATTTTAACTATTTTTGAATATTTTATTTATTTGAGAGTGAGCGAGAGAACATGAGTGGGGGGAGGTACAGAACAAGGAGGAGATGCAGACTCCCTGCTGAGCAGGTACTCCCTCCCCCATCATGACCTGAGCCTAAGGCAGATGCTTAACCAAATAGGCCTGTCAGGCACCCCCCACTTTAACCATTTTGAAGGGTAAAGTACAGTAAGTAGGGCTCAGAAGGATTAAGTGCACTCACACCATTGTGCAACCATCACTACCACCATCTTCCTTCCCAAACAGAAACCCTATACACATTACTGTGCCTCTGGTAACCACTATTCTGTTCTGCTTCTATGAATTGGACTATTCTAGGTACTTCATATAAACAAACTCATACAACACTTGTCCTTTTGTGTCTGGTTTATTTTGTTTAACATAATGTTTTCAGGGTTCATCTGTGTTGTAGCATGTAATCAATTCCTCTTTAAAGTTGAATATTCCATTGGATGTATGTATCACATCTTGTTTATCCATGAGGAAGTTTCTTTCTATTCCTAGTTTGTTGGCTATTTTTTTTTTAATCACAAAAGAGTGCTGGATTTTGTCTTATGTTTTTTTCTGCATCAATTGAAACGATCATGAGGTTTTCTCGTCCTGAATTCTGTTAATGTAGGGTTATTACATTGGTTTTCATTTATTGAACCATCCTTGCATCCTGGGAATCAATCTCAGTTGGTCTCAGTGTATAATCCTATTATCATGCTGAATCCACTTTGCAAGTATCTTCTGGAAGACTTCTGCATCAAAACTTATAAGGGAATAAAGGATATTGGTCTATAGTTTTCCTGTAGTATCTTTGGCTTTGGTATCAGGGTATTGTTGGCCTCTTCAATTTTTTGGAAGAATCTGAGAAGGACTGGTGTTAATTCTACTTTAAATGTTGGGTAGAATTCACCAATGAAGTCATCTGGTCCATGGCTTTTCTTTTTTGGGAGGTGTTTTGATTACTTATTCAATCTCTTTAATAGTTATAGGTCTATTCAGATTGTCTCCATGATTCAGTCTTGGTAGGTTTCTAGGAATCTGTCCTCCTCATCTAGGTCATACAATCTGTTAGCATAAAATTGTTCACAGTTCTCTCTCATAACCCTTTTTATTTCTGCAAATTGGTAGTGATGTCTTTATTTTCATTTCATTTTCATTTATTTCATTTCATTTCTTTAGGTCAATTTACCTAAAGATTTGTTGGTTTTATCTTTTCAAAGAACCATATTTTAGTTTCATTGATTTTTCTCTATTGTTGTTCTATTCCCTTTTTAATTTAATGCCCATCAAATCTTTACTTTTTCCCTCCTCCTGCTAGCTTTGAGTTTAGCTTGTTCATCTTTTTCTAGTTCCTTAAAGTGTGAAAATAGGTTGCTCATTTGAGATCTTTTTTTTGAGAGAGAGAAAGAGAGTGCATGCACGCAAGCAGGGGTTTGGGGGAAAGGGAGAGAGAGAAAGTTAAGCAGGCTCCAAGTCCAGAGTAGAACCCAGTGTGGGTCTTGATCTCACAACCCTCATGACTGAGCCAAAATCAAGAGTTGGACACTTAACCAACTGAGCCATTCAAGTGCCCCAAGATCTTTCTTCCTTTTTAATATAAGAGTTTAGAGCTATAAATTTCCCTCTTAGCACTGCTTTTGCCGCATCCCACTAGTTTGGTATGTTTTGTTATGTCTTCATTTCCATTTGTCTTAAAGTATTTTCTGATTTTCTTTGTGATTTTTTTTCTTTGACCCACTGGTTGTCCAATACTGTGTTGTTTAATTTCTACATAGTTGTGAATTTTTCACATACATTATTATACATAATATAGTAGTAAGGTAATCTGATACGAGATAGTGCTAAAATTTTCCTTCTATTATTTCTAGTTTCATTCCATTGTGATTACAAAAATATTTTATTTTTGTAATCACAATGCAATTTTGTAATTTCAATCTTTTCCAATTGATTAAGGCTTTATATGGTCTATCTTGGAGAATGTTCTACATGCACTTGAGAAAAATGTATATTCTGCTCGTTTTGGATAGTGTTCTATAGATGTCAGGTCCAATTGGTTTACGGTGGTGTTCAAGTCTTCTATTCCCTTATTAACTTTCTGTCCGGTTGTCTATCACAACAGTGGCAAAAATTTAAAACATTAAAAACATTCAGGGTTGAGAAGAATGCAGAGATATGTTTTCATAAACTGATGAAGACGTATAAATTTGTCAAACTACTGGAAGGCAAGTGAACAATATTATCAAAATTGAAACTTGTAACCCAGCATTTCTACCTCGATATCTGTATTAGAGACACAACAATGGTTCCTCTGTATACAAGAAGACACACTGTGGCATTATTTTTAAATTTTTTTTAAAGATTTTATTTTTTATTTATTTAACAGAGAGCGCAAGCACAAGCAGGGAGAGCAGTAGAGGGAGAAGAGATGCACGCTCCTCGCGGAGAAGGGAGCCTCCTGTGTGGCTTGATCCCAGCACACTGGGATCACGACCTGAGCTGAAGGTAGGTGCTTAACTGACTGAGCCACCCAAGCACCTCTGCAGCATTATTTTTAAAGTGAAAAAAATGGAAAAGATATTAAAGGGCCATTCTTTAAGGACTGGTTAAATAAATTATGGTACTTTATACTATGGAACAGGAATATGGCAACCAAAGAATAAGGTAGCTTTATATGGTATTGATAAGACATAAAGAGAAAAAAGCAAGCTATAACACATGTATAGTAAGATCATATATAGGTAACCATTATATACATTGCGTGAAAGTACTTAAATAAACAGAAAGGAACCTGGAACACATCAAATAGTAACTGGCTACTTCACAGGATGAAGGTGATACAAGGAAACTTAAAAAAAAATATTTAATTTTGAACAAGGACAATACATTCTTGTATTACTTTTATAACTGAAAAGTAGATACAAGCATTTAAATGCACATAGTCTAGGAATGATTCACAGAGGTCTAGGAATGATTAAGCATAAGGATAAATAACTCTGGATACTTCAGTGGCTTCTTAGAGCATTATCAGGAGTAATTGTTTTATGTTTAACTTTTATGTTTTTGGCTAAGAAGAACCATTGTCTTGTATCTATCCTCTGTTCCTCTTAACTTTCATTACTTGTGCCAGCAGTTGGCTTCATTTTCTGGACCTGTGTCCCACAGAAATAATATTTTATTATATTATCTTACAGGGCAACCAGCAGAGACCATAAGTTACATCAAAATGGAAGAAGGGGGAGCAGTAAGTTAGCCTTATTCATAAGATAAGCCACTAGGGGCTCCTGGGTGACACAGTGGGTTAAGCCTCCAACTCTTAGTTTCAGCTCAGGTCTTGATCTCTGGGTTGGTGAGAACCAGCCCTGCATCAGGCTCTCTGCTCAGTACAGAGACTGTGTGAAGACTCTTTCTCCCTCTGCCCCTCCCCCTGCTCTCTCTAAATAAATCTTTAAAAAATATAATAAGCCACTAGTTTTAGCATGCCAGCGAGCTTCAAATTATTCAAATCTGTGCCTCAGAAAAATCACCAATTACCTGTCATGGTTCTAAGAGGTGGGTTTGTCAAAAGTGAGATTTTATTAAGCCAGGAACTGACAAAAGAGTATTATAATTCTAAACAATCACAAATGTTTTTAAAATCATTTATTAGGAATAATATATATAACTCATTATGTTTAATCTAAAAGTTACAGTATACAAATACTCAAAGTATAACCCTTTAATATACTATTTAATCAGAAAGTGAAATCCCTAAATCTGAACATTCTGAAAAAGAATGAACTATTTATATATATATATAATCATTTCCTTTGAAGAGTTCTGGTTTGTTTTTTGTTCATGACTATCAGAGCTAAAAAACTTTAGCCATAAAAATATGACTCAGTATTACTCATCCTGGTATTATTTGTAAAAAGTCACTTTGGACTCTTTACTATCAGAAGAAAAGGGCAAGGTTATGGTTGCTAACAACACAGCTGAGAAACACCTTTGAAAAACAAATACTTTGTTCCTTTTAAAATGAATAATTTTATATGTAATATAATGGTGAGGCAACCTGATAAAACAGAGTGCTAAAATTTAGAGACAAATTTGATTAAGCAACCACAACTTCGCAACAAAATAGCCAAAGATCCCCTACATGACAAATTCTTAACATCAGTATTACATTCCTAATGTAAGATATCCAAAATCAAAACATGTAACAATGCTCATATTACATGTTTACCTAAGTCCAAAGTCTTATTGGATTCATTTAACCTATATTATCTGTTCATTCATTAAATATTTACTGAGCACCTATTATGTGTCAGGCCATGGGGCTAGGTGACTGAAGTAGAGGTAAATGAAGCAATGGCTGGAAGCAGCAGTCCTCAAAAGACCATACAAAGTGATTAGTATATTACATAATCACTGTTGTATTTAGATGAAAGGCCACGCAAAACCAAAACAGGGCTGGGAGAGTTGGCAGTGTATCTGTTTCACGGTGTGTTTTGGGGGAGAAGGACAACCTTAAGAATGTCACATTCTAACTTAATGGTTTTCTAACCCTGGCTATACTTAAGAATCACCACAACAACTTTAACAACAAAAACAAAACCCAAGGGACACCTGGGTGGCTCAGCGGTTGAATGCTTGCCTTTGGCTCAGGGCGTGATCCCGGATTCCCAGGTTCAAGTCCCACATCAGGCTCCTTGCATGCAGCCTGCTTCTCCCTCTGCCTGTATCTCTGCCTCTCTCTCTCTCCGTGTCTCTCATGAATAAATAAATAAAAATCTTAAAAGAAACCAACAACCAGATGTTCCTAGGTCCCAAGGGCACCCATCCTTATTCCGCCATCTCCTCACATTTACACAGTCCGGGATAGGACCTAGCCATACATTTCCTCCTCTAAAAACTCTCAGGTGACTCTGACCTGCAGTCAGAGTTGAGTTGTTATTTTCAAGCTATAAATATAGCTTAATGCTACTGTGATCATCAGAACTTCAATGCTGACCTCCTTCCTCCTCATGAAATCCTAATTTGTTCCTTCTCTATTCAATTTTCCCTACCTAGAGGGCTAATGGGAAAAGTAACCAGCCCAGGTTCGTGGGGGTGGGATACAGCAGAGGTGTAAGACTCTGGGAAGGGTTCCTGGATATAATGCCTGAGTGGGGATAGGGAGGCATTCTTCAGGCAAAGAAAATAAGGATGTAGAAGGGAAAGGAAACAGGGAGTATGATAAGAAGAGAGATTTTGAAGAGATGCTGCAGGAAGCTCATACAATGGGGATTACCTGTTAAGTAATATCTGGGTTTTATCTTTAAAGCAATGAGTAGCTACTGAAACAATTTAAGCAAGGTACCGAACAGACCAAAGAGGAGCAAAGAGGAGCACCTGGGTGGCTCAGTTGGTCAGGCTTCCCGACTCCTGTTTTCAGCTCCGGTCATGAGAATGAGCACATGTTGGGCTCCACCCTGGGCATGGAGGAGTCCTCTTGAGATTCTCTCTGATTCTCTCTCCCTTCCTCTGCCCCTCCCCAACTTGCATGCACGCGCATGCTCACTTTCTAGCTCGCTCTCTCTTAAAAAAACAAAAAACAAAACAAAAAAAACAGACCCAAGAAAATCAATACAGCATCATAAAGAGGCTATAGGCAGGGAGGCCAGTTACAAGGCTGTATCTCTAGAAGCAACTGGATAAAGGGTCTGAAAATCAGGACTGTGATCTAGCTTAGAGATTCAGATTAGGGAGTCATCAATTACAGACAGCTGAATCTGGCGAGTGAATGAACTCTCCAAAGAAAGATAATTAAGTAAGAAGAAAAAAATTGATGAAGATGAAACATTAGGAATGCTTTTTTCATTTCCACAGCCATCAGTCTCATTCCAGGCTTCCAGACTCTGTACCAGGCCCTCACTAACCAGTACTTTCTACAGAGATGGAAGGACTGTAACCACAGAAAATCAGTTCAAGAATCCAGAATGTCCTTTCTGCTCATTTTCATAGATTGATAAACTCTTCAGCCTCCAAACTGAGTGGCCAATTAGGCCTCTGTACTACTTCATTTCTTAGTTCTTCCTCATATATTTGACTCTTTCCAAATAATATGTTTATTATTCCTTACACTTAACTCATTTTAATTCTTGACATGCTCCAATCCAATGACTATCTCCATTGTACACGCCCCCAACTGGGGTGTCTGGTTTTTCTCCAATCCAATGATAATCTCCATTGTAGACGCCCCCAACTGGGGTGTCTGGTTTTTCCCAGTTCATATTCACTTTCATAAAAACTCAACTCCAAATCAAAACCTCCCCAAATCTTCTATTTCTCCCTCCAATTCCTCTTTTTAAGAACACTATCATACTTCTGTAATCTATGCAGGCATGATTTTGTCCTGGTTGGAAACTAAGTATAGGACCTGGAACACTATGGGTGCTCCATAAAATATTTGTGGAATCAAAAAAAAAAAAAAAAAAAAAAAGAAAGAAAGAAAAGAAAAAAGAAAGAATTTAGAGCTGACCCTAGTGAAGTTTTGAGTATACAAAGATGATATTCAATAAATTATTATTTCAAATTCATTCTTTTCTTATCACAGTTGTATATGATTACTTAGGTTTAGAAGAAATGGAGATTATATCATGGCATGCAAGTGAGTCTGGTTAATGTCACCAAATTTTTATAAGGATTTCTTTCTTGAAGATAACTCCACAATTTGAAGAAGCTAGTAACAGTACATGCAAATGTATAATCATTGCCCCAAACTTGATAAATTTTCAAAGACAATAAAAAGCTTATCTTTTGGCTAGTTGATGAATATTGGTATCAGTTCATAACATATGACCCTAAGAATTATAGCAATTTAAATAATTCCTGTAAATTCAATGTCAATAATATGTGATCAAATTATATTAGGTTCAGAAGAACGCTAAATTTGCCTTTCACCATTGGGAATAAGATACAGAAGGCATAATTCTGGCTTAAGGTGGTGGCAGAGACATAGTTTTACAATTTTTCCAAATCCTTCAGAACAAGGACAGCTAGGCCAAAACCCAAAGGTTATTATGAATAGATATGTAACAAGGTACATATCTCCATTAACTCCAAAATACAAGTTAATATGGATAAACTACCAACAACTAACTATAAGATTTATATGGTATCAGAAGAGAAAGCAGAGAAAAATAAAATATCTGCCAGGTCTGAGTAGAGAGGAATCCTGAAACCATGACAGCTACTGGCTGCAGCTTCAGAGAGCACAGTAATTGAAACCGGGAAGGGTTTTATCTCCTCAAGTGTAGCAGTAAAGGGTTCAAGGCTGGAACACATGAGCTTAGAAACTTTCAAAGCTCCCTTCCGGGACAAAGCCCTACACTGTGGCGCAAGTTCTGGGAATAGATTCAAGTCAAGAGGAATAGAAGTGACAGATACACAGGAAAGAGTTCTGAATAAAGTTGAGGAGGGAAACAGGTCCTGGAGAGCTCAAAGTCTATCTATATCTACCATTTGTTAAAGTCAACAGAAGAGGAAGCTTTAGAGTCATGAAGCTAGAAAAGCTCTACTGACGCACTCCTCCTTTCTAAGGCCATTTTCCTGTGGTAATGACCAATAGAAAAGAATCACAGTCACATCTCTATGAAATTTTCATGAAGAAAAAAGGTATAAGGGAAAAAATAATATCCCGACAAAAAAGAAAAGCCTGGTAGAAAAACATGCTCATAAAAAACTGTAATATTCCAATATTAGCTATTAAAGAGTATAAATCAGAATTAGAAAAGTGGTAATATTAACAATTAGCAATAGAGGAAAATCAAAACTTGAAATCAGACATAAAGGGTGTCCCCACGTCCTCTCAGTGGATGATTTCATCTTCTAGGATGTGCATCTTCTCTGACTCACTGTTATTGATCAGGTTTTGTGACTCTGTAACGGCAAATATTAAACTGCAGAAAGCTGAAAACAGTGCAAATACATTTTGCAGGTAGAGCTACAGATGAGGACATTAATCTGTTTTCCATCTAATTCAGCAATCTTATTCCATCATTCTTTCTTTTATTAAAAAATATTTTAATTAGTTTAGAGAGAGACAGAGAGCATGAGTGGAGGGGCAGAGGGAGAAAGAGAAGCAAACTCCAGGCTGAGCGCAGAGCCCCTCGTGGGGCTCCATCCCAGGGCCCTGAGATCACAACTCCAGCCAGAAGAAGTCAGACACCCAACAGACTGAGCCACCCAGGCCCCCCTTCACCATTCTTTCCTTCTTTCAGTAATTAGAATACTTCAGTGTTTCCTATAGTCGTTTGATTAGCTTTACCATTCTGTTGGTTCACTCATTATTATGTTAATTAAGTCTTTGACAGGTCTTCACTCTTTAAAGTTAAAAAAAAAAAAAAAAGGCAGCTAGAGCAACTAACCTAGCAAAACAGGAAACTCAATCTACAACAAAATGAAGACACAGTATTTCCCCCCAAACCTTTTCTTGGCCAGGCAGTGACAAATAGGACAGCTAGGAGACCTACAGGGTTATCAAAGGGAAGGCAACTGGGCTTCTCTGAGAGCACTGAGGACAGGGAACCCCTCACGAGCATGCTAGTCTGCGGACAGTAGTCTAACCTGGGAAGGACCCCAAGATCAAATTCTTGGGCTGAGCAAAGATCCTGCAGTGCTATAAAGGTTAAGCAGTCTGCGGCACTTAAACTCTTGAAGATAACACTACTTTGAAAAAAATACTAGGAGTAGATCCAAATTGAGTGGAACAGAGCAACAGAAGCAAAGAAAGAAAAAAAAAAAAAGCCCAGATAAAAAAGAGCAGAAAAGAAAAAGATCTCAGAAAGCCTGAGGCTGTACTGTTAAAAACCACTTTGTGCAGACAACAGAAGAGGGAGCTCTGGAGCAATGAAGGTGAAGACAGGGTAAAAGGGCTCACTCCTCTCACCTTTAAGACAGGAAAACTTATTCCACTTCAAAAAAAAAAAAAAAGAGCAACAGAAAAGAATCATGAATCCTATTTATTTATTTAAGATTTTATTTATTTATTCATGAGAGACAGAGAGAGAGAGAGAGAGATAGAGAGAGAGAGGCAGAGACACAGGCAGAAGGAGAAGCAAGTTTCCTATGGGGAGCCTGATGCAGGACTCAATCCCAGGACCCTAGGATCACTTCCTGAGCCGAAGGCAGACACTCAACTGCTGAGCCACTCAGGCGTCCCCATGAATCCCTTTTAAAAGTATTATAAAGATGCAGAAAATGTGAAGTAGAATAATATCTCTATAACATAAATTAAAAAAATTATAGAAGCTATGGAAGAACACAAAACTCAGAAATTAGATGGGCAGAGAAAGCAAGATTTGTAATGAGGTGACAGACTCAAAAACAATTAAAAATAGAAGAAAAATTATTTCAGAATAAAGAAAATCTATCTACTGCATTAAGAGAAAAAGAAGACAAAAGGGAAGACAAATTTAAAGACAGCCTGGGTGGTTCAGTCAGCAAAGCATCTGACTCTTGATCTCAGCTCAGGTCATGGTCATGAGGAGTTCAAGCCCCGCATGTTGCTCTCCATGATGGGCATGGAGCCTACTAAAAATAATAAAAATAAAAATAAAAAAGATATGAGCAGATAAAAAATATTTTTAGTGATAAATATAAAAGAAAAAAAATCCAATCCAAGTATAAAAGGCAGGGAGAGGACAGAAAACAATGGAATAGAAAAAAATGACAAAAACTATGAGGAAAAAAATGTTCCTAAAATAAAAGATGACTCAAAAATATGTATTTATAGTAACTTTTCAACAGTAGCATTTTATGCAGAAATTAATGGAGTAAAATATTTAATTATCAAGGAAAGAAAATGTGAGCCATGGATTTCATCCATTCAAACCCTTCAAGTACAGTGACTGCAAATCAACCAACATGAACATTCGGTAACTCACATAATACTGTCCTCATTAACAAACAAGTCCTCTGAATTTTACTCAAGTCTAGAGGAGGGGTCAGCAAACTCTCTATAAAAGGCCAAATAGTAAATATTTCAGTCTCTATAGGTCAGATGGTCTCTGTCACTGCTACTCAACCTCTGCCACTGTAGTGTTTTTAAAAGCAGCCGTTAACAATACATGTCAGTCAATGAGCAGATCAGAAATGGTTTGTGGGCTACAGTTTGCTGACCCCTTTGCTAGGGAATGAATTTCAGAAAACCAAAAACCTAGAACTGGTACTCAACATTCAATATACACTTACCTGTGAAACTAAAGCCTAGATAATGGTTACCAGGGTACACAGCAGTCTGCAATGGCTAAATGCTCTGATCTTATGGACACAATTAAACTGTTCAAGAAATGGAAAATGGTGATGTTCATAAAAAGTAAAATAAGCACTTAATACTTTAAATGTATTAATTTAGAATGAAGAGATATTACTTTAGTTTGTTAACAGAGGAGGAGAGGAGGGAGAAGAGGTGTTAGTTGATTAAAATAATGCTCATAGGAATGAACCAACTTACAAAGGCTAAAAAGAGCAAACTGAAGCAAAAAAAAATAACCAAGAGAACAAAAACATGAACATTCCTAAATATGGAAAGACATTACAAAGCAATAAACACACAAGCAAAACAAACAAGGAAAGAATAAAATAGAGCACATAATGAAGGACAGCGTGCTACTGTGTAGCCAATAAAGTGGGATATACAAATATACATGCAACTGCTTCTATTTTTAAAAAGTGAAAGAATAAAGCATAAAATAAAAAAAAAAAAAGAAAAAAAGGATTCTGTATGGAAGAAAGAAGTAGGGTAGAAGGGCCAGGAATAGAAACAAGAATACTGTGGAACTTAACTTTGAAATTCCATACAATTAAAAAAAAAAAAAAAAAAAAAAAAGAAATTCCATACAATTTTGTCACATGATTATAAGAAAAAATAATTAAAAAGTAGTAGTTCTTAAAAATTGAAAATAAAAAGGAACAAGTGAGTTGTTGTTGTAATTACACATAGAAAAGCACTAGTTCAGGGGCGCCTGGGTGCCACAGTTGGTTAAGCATCCAACTCTTGGTTTCAGCTCAGGTCATGATCTTGGGGTCCTGAGATTGAGCCAACCCCACCCCTCCCCATCATGCTCAGCAAGGAGGCAAGGAGTCTGCTTGAGATTCTCTCTCTCTCCTCTGCCCCTCCCCTGTTCCTACTTGCAAGTGCTATCTTAACAAAAAAAATACTAGTTCAATAATTGAAAAACATAGTAAGCTGTAATACTCACTACAACTTATATGTAAAAAACAAAAAAAATCTGAAAAATGAAACATGTTTTCAGTAATTGTCTCATTTATAGTAATACAGTAGTGATTTGCAGTAATGTAGACTGTCGTCTTTGAACTGTGAGTAAATCAAATCAGTAATTATGTCAGTATCTCCAAGACCTAGATTTTTGGTGTGGCCGAGAAATCCAGATAGTAATATTGATGAGACTGAGTAAGAAACATTGTAGCCTCAAATCTGAAATATAAGTATAAACTTATAATTTATCTGAAAAAGTGATATATATTTCCTAGCTTTGTCCATTAAAAGGCACAGAAAAAGGATCAATACAGCAGCAGGGAGTGTTCTTAAAGTACAGGTTTAAGCCTCTACCATTTCCTAAGGAAACCAGGATTTTTATAAATGACGGAGTCCAGGTATGGAGCAGAAACAACAAAATGTACAAGTGGGCATGGAATAACTGGTCATCCTTGAAGAAAGGGAGGCCACTGAGCCTCTAGGTATAAGGGGGGGGGGGTCAATGTCAAAGGATATAGGAAATCAATGCATTGCATTCCTTAAATTTACATTATATTAAATGTCAATTATACCTTAAAACTAGGGGAAAAAAGGACCTAGGAGCAAGCCATCCTGAAGCAGCGTCCAGTGGCCAAAGATAGGGTAATCTAAACATTGTAAGAGTAATAACCAGAATGGATCAGAACACCACAAATGTGCTAATATCTGCAAGTTCATAATTATATTAAAAAGAAAAAAATTAACTATTTTCAGAGAATTGTAATGAATAAAACTCATCACTTTTGAAAACCATAAAAGGAATCAAATCAAGCACCTGTCCTACCTTTAGTATAAGTAAGTACGTCATAGTAACCAAATGGTTGATGAAGGGAGTTCTATTTATTTATTTTTTTAAAGATTTTATTTACTTATTAGAGAGAGAGCAGGAAGTGGGGGGTGTGGGGCAGAGGGAGAACAGAGGGAAAAGCAGACTCCTTGCTGAGTAGGGAGCCCAATGTGGGTCTAGATCCCAGGACCCTGAGACTATGACATGAGCTGAAGGCAGACGTGTAACTGACTGAGCCATCTAGGTGCCCCAAGGGCAGTTTTCTTTTTACAGAAATATAATAAAGATGACTGATAAAGGCACTTTCACCATTTTGCAACCCTCAATGAACAAATAAATCTAGGCAATGATAATTAATTTTGACAACATCACAAAAAGACATGATGTACCTCCCAAGGAATTAGAGAGCCCAAACCATCTCTAGCTCTATCAGTTGATCAAGAATAAAGGGAAGAGAGGACAGAAGAAATGATACCATGGAGACACAACCATGAACATGCAGACTGTAAAAGGCTCTACACACGATTTCTTTTTCAACAACAAATCCTAAAAAAACCCAAAAAGCTAGAGAGAGAATCTGTGGATTAAAAGACACTGAAGAGACAACGTTTGGACTTTTATATGAATTCCAATTCAAACAGACAAAATGAACAAAACCAAAACAAAAAAGGTGTAAGACAAATCAAGGGAAGTATGAACACTTAATCTGACGATAAAGATAAAATGATACAACTTAAAGGATTTTCTTCAAAATAATACAGGGGAGAGGAGGCAGGTTGATAGTTAAAATGAGAATGATCCAAATTGCAGAAGTTGGGATAAACCAAAGGAGGATTGTCTTTATGCAGAAGTTGGGATCAACCAGAGGATTGTCTTTAAGTAGATTTGACCATGGATTTTATTGTGGTGAATGATAAATACTGTCCTATTTCTGTATGTGATCTGATTTGAAGCATACCTAAAAATATTCAGAGCTGCCATTTTATCCTTTTTTCTCTTTGTAAGATTTTTAAGTGTAATTAAAATTGTTTTGCAAAAAGCCTAACACTTAAAACACAGAGTTCTTCCATAAACATATTATGTACATACACATGCCCCATCCCACCCCCCTCTGGCTAGCTGGATTTGGTAAAATGTTGATGGACAGACCTATAAAAATTTGCCATCATTTCACACGATGCCAGACATTTTTTAACTCACTTAACAAATGTATAACTTTTACATAACGATCTTTAAAAAAAGGTTCCTTAAAACCAAGATGGTTCTATAAAGTTGGCCAACTGACGAAAATGGTCTAAGAAATTCCAGAGACACTAGGTTTTGGGACTTAACAATTTTACATAGTATTCACTTAAAAATCCAGATTTCGATAGTCCTAAAGGTAGCCAAGGGCTAGAGCACAGTAGCAGCTGCCTCTTGCAGGAGGGCATGTTTCTCTTTTCCACCACAGCCCTTCCTTCCTCAAGGCATATACAGTAGGCCTGACCTCTTTACACATTTGAATGTGAGAGCACTAGCTAAAGCCTACATGGTTCTTAAGGAAGGCTCTCACCTCATTCTTTTTTTTTTTTGTTTTCTCACCTCATTCTTAAGAACAACAGGAAAAAGAAAATACCTATAAGAGCCAGCATTATTCAGTTTTGCACTTACAATTTTTTAAAAATTAGCATTCATTATTATTATAGCTACAAAAAATAAAACACTATCTGCATTTTTAAAGTGCTTTTCTTTGACAGAGAAGGAAGGCTTACCTTTAGATCAAGGCTGTTAAGGCTCACAACATCATCATCCTTTGCTCTCCGCTTTCTTTTCTATGTGGAAAAAAAAAGATTTCATTCTTATATAGAAGGAATGCATGTTGCTTCATTAAACAAGGACTCCATAAAACCAGAAAAATCACTATAAAAAAAGTGAAGCTGTACTTAAAATTTTTTTAAAAGAGGTTATTTCTGAGGGATGCTCATAAATTATCTCTAGTATATTTACTACTTAGTCTCCCTGAGTGAATCATCTCATGCTACACCCTATTAAAAAAAACCTTACGGAAAGTTTTTCTAGAACACAACTCTGAGAAAAAGTAAATTATGTTTTAAACATAAAGGCAACTTTTTTTTTTTTTTTTTTTTTTTTAAGGAACACATTATTTATCCTATGGAGGGGGGAAGGCCTTCACTAGGAAAAAAAAAAAATCCTTTTCTCGTGGCTCAAAGAAATTAAGACTTGTTGCCTGAAGCAGGATTTATTGGTTGGAAGACAACACACTCCTAGCTATCATTCTTCAGCCTCATTCAACTCTGCTGATGCCTGTAGTGGAGAAACTGTACAATCTTATTTCTGTCCTTTATCACTACTGAAGAAGAATCGTTAAGTAACATGTCATCCACTTACCCCTCAGAATAACTTTTCGGATTACCTGTGACACAGTCTAGCTCTTGTGAACTCTCAAAACTGACCAGCCAGGGTTCCCTTCCAGGACCTGACTCTATCCCAAGGAGAAACTGCTAGGAGTGGAGTCAAAATCGAGCAGGATAGGGACTATAGAGAAAAGGAAAGATGAAGTCCAGACGGAAGGGGGAGAACAGATGGAGCCTGGATCTCGCAGAAGTAAGGCATCATCAAAATGAGGAGAGGGAGCTCTGTGAAGTTAGCAAAGTTCTTTGTGAAGATCAAAGTTGATCTGAATCAAGCCTCTTTGCAAAGTTCAGAAAAACTAAATTCACATTAAAATGAACAGAAAATTCTCCAAGTCAAATCCTATACAAAGTAACTAAGGAAAAAACGGGAAAAAGGGAAGAGTAACATCCCTACAGGGAATGAAAGTACCTCAGAACAAAATGCTCAAAGAAGCAGGGCAAAGCTATGACATACTTTTCAAAATTTAGCTAAAAGACATTAAGAAAATTGTGTAAGATCTGAAAGAAAATATAAATCAGGATTGGAAAAAATGAAAAATGATGTGACAAGAAATCTTTATCGATCCTAAGTTCATATCCAGAAGATCTAGAAAAATATGAATAATATGATCCTAATTTAGAAAAACAAACTAAGCAAAGATCATGCATGTGTGTATTTTATTTGTAAAGCTGTGTGTGTGTGTGTAAATAATTATATGAGCAAAACATAAAGGACAGGTACAAGGGTTAGAGTGGAGGTTGGGGATGGAAGGATTGACGGAAGAGAGGAAAGGGGGAAAACTGTCAGAAAGAAGTGTACTGAGGGGAAAAGCTCATTTATGAGTGTACTTATGCATTTATATAAAATCATGTACATGTGTCTGCATATGTATAAAGACATTTAACATATTTTAAAACATTCTATTGTACTTTCTTTTAAGTATCTTAAGAATATTTTGCTTTTCCTATTTACACGTGCAGCCCATCTAGAACTTGTTTGTTGGTATATGGTATGAGCCACAGCTAACTAACTGTCCCACCGCTATTATCTCTGTTGCAAGCACTATTCCCCCTGATGCCTATGATGCCGTAAGTTCTCATATATATGTCAGTTTCTGGGTTCTCGATCTTATGGCATTGGCCTACTTACCTAGACTTTCATTCACACTGTGGTTCCATACTTAACTGTACCTGTGGGATAAGTCTAAACAGCTAATATAATAAGTCACATGTATCCCCGACTTGCACAATACTTTTACAGCTGTCGGGCCTTCACTTTTCTTCCTGAGCTGTAGAATTGAGATCTCTTATACT
Source organism: Canis lupus dingo (assembly GCF_003254725.2). NCBI lineage: Eukaryota > Metazoa > Chordata > Mammalia > Carnivora > Canidae > Canis > Canis lupus. The sequence goes on from NC_064244.1 coordinate 29,023,111, forward strand.
CTATCAGAACTGCATTGAATTTACAAATTAATACGGGGAGTACTGATATTTTCATGTTGCGTAACTCTCTTTCCATTTAATTTGGTGTCTATGTTCTTTATTAACGCTTTCCAATCTTTCCAATAAAAATCTCACAGATCTTCTCATAGATTTATTCTAGGTTTAAAAATTGTTATTTCAATAAAAGCTTTACAAGTTACATGTAATTGTTTATTGCCAGTATATATACATTTTATTGAATTCTTTTTATAAATTTTATAGTCTGTAATCTTGCTTGAACTCTTATTAGTTCTAACAGCTGCAATTAATATTCTCTTGGATATTCTATGTAGATAGTCATATTGTTCCTAAGTAATGGAATCCTACTGTCTCTTCCTTTCTAATTTGAATACCACTTGTTTTCCTGTCTAACTGTGTTGGTTAGAAGCACCAGTACTATACTGGATAGACATGGTGACAGTAGGCTTTTTAAAAAAAATTTAAGGGGATGTTTCTAACATATTATCATTACAAAACATGTTGCTTGTGGTAGGTCTCAGGCTAAGAAAGTTCAATTCTATTCCTAGTTTGCCAAGAATTTTCTCATGATTGGGCGCTGATTTTATTTTTAACCATTCTCACTTTTCCTTCTATTTTCTTGGGTTCATTCTGCTGTTTTCTCTAATTACTTGAGCTAGATGCTTACTTTTTGTTTTTTTCCTTTCTTAAACCATGTTTTTTCCTTATAAATCTCTTTTTTTACTTATAAAAAAAGTAAGCTAGATGCTTACTTTTGTTTTTTCCTTTCTTAAACCATGTTTTTTTCCTTATAAATCTCTCTCTTAGAACTCCTTAATCACATTCCAAACGTCGTAATACATGAACCATGAGACGTTTCTTTTGTCATGGGAGAACTCTACAAAAGTGTTTTTCCCAAGTGGGATGTACCCATCCCAGAGGAGATGTAAGATATCTTCCCTGGAGTGGAGGAGGAAAATGCAAGAACTTCTATTTTTATGTATTTACTAATCCTTAAGAATAAGCTTTACTAATATTCAATACACAGATGATGAGCTCATCATCATCTACATCATAAGGAAATATAACAGATTAAGAAATTGACCTCACACTGTGAAAATGTCATGGCTATTTGCAATAAAGACTTATGTCCACTATCATGAACTTCACCCTAAGTTGAGTACTGTGCTGTTAGTAGTTAATAATGGTGGTACATACATAAAAATTCCAAATAAATGTATCAGGCATACATGTTCAAAATATTTTTGCTGATAGGTTTACAAAATCAAGTTTGGAGATACTTCTCTACTAAAGTTTTTCTGTGTGAGTTTAGGCTTGTCAACTATTAAGGGAAAGAAACTAAGATGAAAAAAGTTTCAAAGAAAATAGAGAATTATATTAAAGTCAGGAGATTCTTGTTATGAATGCTTCACTGACCAATTAATATAAGTTACTGGTGTTAAGAGTACAGAAATCTCAAAGTCTCCAACAGAAATATAAATTAAACACAAAAGAAGAGAGTACAAATTAAATCTGTATTGCTGAACCCATTGGCACATGATTATGTAAAGCTTGGCAAACTAGAAACAGAATGATATGTGCTATTTCTTCCAAATAAGAAAATAAAGAATCATGTTCTATTTGTATATACACTATTTTTATGAGTATTTATAAGGTATGAGTTTTTAATTACAAAAAGAATCAATTGTCTGGTGTCATTTTGCAGTTAGATGCCTCCGTAAAGTCTCATTCTAAAAATAATGAGACTAGGATACAAGGATGATTAACAACACAAAATAATTCACTCATATATATCATCTGAAATCATTTTTATATTTTTCAAACAAGAAAAAAGCTGTTAGAGTATGAACACAAAAACAACTTCATGTTTCATAATATATTCTAATTTAAAAACTGGTAGTAATAAGAAAAAGGGTTGCATAGGGTTAAAAATAAAAAGATCTGGTACTTTTCAAAATACGTTTTATATTTAATTGAAATAAAAGTATTTTTTTAGCTTGTTAGCAGAAAAGAATTAAATTAGACTGCCAAGGATGGTGATAGGAAGTCTGTACCTTAAGATACTCAGAGAAGTACCGACAACTGAGTTGTACACCACATTGACTGAAAGACAATCTAGGAATTAATTCTATCAATGCCCGGACATAAAATACCCAGGAGCTACTCACCAAAGTGAAGTCCCAATGGGGGCCAGGTGTTAAAAATGTGAAGGAGCTACCTCTCCGAAGGGAATATCTGTTAAAAGAAAATTCAAGTAATAAATAAACTGAGAGTAACTTTTATAAAACAAAGCACTCTAGACATACTAAAAGCTCTTTTTCATAGGTTCAAAATGATTTTAAGTAGCCTTATTAGTCATTTCATTGTAGAAATGAGAGCATGCAAAAAAAAATAAAAATAAAAAAAATAAAAAAAACCCAAAAAAACCAGGGTATAGGGTTTAGTCATTTTTACGATCTTTAAAAAGGTGAAAGGGCCTTTATAAAATTAGTGGACATATCAAAAATAATTCACCAAACCAAGCAGGGTTACTTTAGGTACATATACATGGTTCAATAGCAAGAAATCTATATAGTATAGTATACTAATAGGTTAAATAAAAAGCAGTAAATGATGCAAAAAATATTTAATAAAAGTCATTATGTATGCCTAGTATTTTAAAAATAAAAGGATGTTCAATATAATAAAACCCAAACATATTTAATTTGCATTTCATGTTTAAATCTCTTGCATGTACTTTTTAAAAAAGTTATGGCTTAATTAACCAAATAAAGAATTTTAAAAACTGTATCTGAGACGAAGATCTCAAGATTAAAATTTGACTAGTTTTTGTTCATTACTATTAAGTGACAGACTTTTCTTCTGTGTTATTTTTCCATTCATGAAAATCCTTATAACCAAAACCTGTCTTCACCTTTATAAAATATAAACCTCTATGTTTATAAAACATGTAGAAAAAAACCACAAAATATAGATAGCACAAGAAATACGGTTTATAAATACTTACCATTAATCACTTTGGATGTAAGTAAATATAAATAGGTTTTCCCCTTGTATAGAAATAAATGAGAAAAGCAAAGGCTATATATTCAGAGCCTGCCAGACGCGGGGAGTCAGTCACCATCATTTGTGTTGAGGAAGACTCAAAGGAAGGCTGAAGAGTGGGAAAGCTTCATAGTGGAAAAAAGGGAAGGTTTCAAAAGTGTGCCCTGATTGGAGACTGTTGGCAATGGGAAGCTGAAGGTGAGACATCCTATGTGATTGGTGGTGGCGGCGGAAGGTGTATTTGGCTTGCTTTGATTGGTTCTAAGTTGGAAGCAAGGATAAAAATTAGGGAACCTGGCAGTTATGATCAAGTCCTGGCCACGTGGTTCAATTGTTAGAAAAGTTAGTGTTCCGCTTTCTGGATTGAAAGGCTATCCTCCATTTGTATATTCATTCCACCTCTCACCCTTGATCCTCATGGTCTTTATTCACTCTAAGTACAAAATACCACAGACGCTATTAAACCTACAAGACTTTACAAGCTTACATCAAATACAGGTAGTTTTTTAAGCTAAATATAAAGCAGCAGTCTGCTTACATGTTGACAAGGAACACAAGGGAAAATGGCTACACAGAGAAAGAGGATGTCAAAAGGCTTCACAGAATCCATTCTTAAACAATACTAAAGCTAAATCAAAGAGAAATAGTAATTAGCAAAGCATAGGAGAGCCAGGAAGGCTTTTCCGGCAAAGAGAACAGCACAAGTGGGAGTGAAATGAATTATATTCAGGAAACAGCAAGTAGTTCCTTATGTTTGAGTATCTAAAGAAATAAGGTAGGACTAGATAAAAGGCCTTACATAACAACCCTTAGAGAGTATGGACTTGATCTTGAATGGCGGCAGCAATAAGCCTTGGAACAAGAGGGATGAACTGGGAGGCAACAAGACTGGTCGGGAAGAAGCAAGAGGGTGAAGGCATAGCAACAAAGTTTAGTGAAGCATATTAGAAAGTGGGCTCAATGACAAAACTAGCAGATTTTTCCCTCTTTCTATGTCAGCCTCAGTTTCCAGCAAGTTTCCCGGCACAGAGAAATAGGGTTCCACTGATAATTAGATGCAGAAAGATCTTAAGATATTTAAGTAAGCATTTCCTAAATAATTATTTAAATTATTATTATGAAATATTAAAACAGTAAGCCTTTGTTACTATTTTAAAAAAAGATTTTTATTCATTTATTCATGAGACACACAGAGAGAGAGGCAGAGACCCAGGTAGAGGGAGAAGCAGGTTCCCTGTAGGGAGTCCGATGCGGAACTCGATCCCAGGACCCCAGGATCACGACCTGAGCCAAAGGCAGACACTCAACCACTGAACCCCTGGATGCCCCACCTTTATTACTATTAAAACTCATCCCACCCCCTTCCGTCCCCCCATCCCAGGCCTCCCCAGGGCCTCTTTAGCGGAGCAAGAGAACTTAAGGAACTGATTTTTCTTGCCACTGCAGAAAAAGTAACAATGAAGAAAATAGTATGATTTTTGATAAAACACTAGAGTGAGGTATTTAGGTTAAACCAACATGACATCTGAAAAGAATCAGAATTCATATGTCTAAACAATACATAGATATAATATTATAAACAACGCTAAAAGATAATAGGGAAAAACAGGACATTCATACCCCATGTATCCATGGATCATACTTTTTAAAAATACTTCTCTAGGTAAGTGCTGTTATATACTACATGGTTAATAACAGCATCAGTGGGGACTTGGTTGAGAAGCATTAATTATGATTTCTCATAAGATTATTTTTAATCCAATGCAAATATTCATTACAAAGTAGTAATTATAGTAGCACTTAAAATATTCAATAAATACATCCTTAAGATGAGTTTTAAGGAGAACACAAAACCAAAGTTACTCATTTCTTTAGTCCCTAGAATCAACCAAACTGACCTCAGAATGAATTTCATGTTTGAAAGCTGGAAAGAAAAATAGCTCTTAGGAATTTCAAATAGGTCAACAAACTGGAAAAATATTTCCAATCAGATGGCAAGATTCTTTCCAGTACAAGCTGTAATCAGTTTTATAGTAATGCTATTTTTTCCCAATTGAATAACAAGTACCTATTTATTCTGAATACCCATGGAAAAAAAGAACCCAATAAACAAATTGTGCCCAAAAATCATGTAAGACAGTGCCAACTTTTAAAAAATCTTGGAAAGACATACAGTTATCTTTCACAGGGGTCAGGCCCAAATGTAATAGCTATTTTAAATCCTTGTGGGAAAAAAAGTTTTTATTTCATAAAATGTTAAAATTGTAAGTGGCCTTTCTAAAAGATACTAAGCAGAGTTCATTTAAAGAGGTATTAAGGGCTGAAATAAGAAATGATGGTCCTTCATCTTTTCAATAATTTTTGTCCAATCCTCTTTTTAATATATTCAAACAATTACAACATTTCAGGCATAAAATAAACTAATAAGTGAAGGAACCAGCTTGTTGTAGTAAATCGTGTTTTCTATTAATTCATTGTGATTATTCCTTGGCCTAACATCCATACTTCTTTTCTTATCTTTTGGTGTGTTTTTAAACAATGTAAATTATTTTTACATTGAACTAGTTTTGGCCTACACAAAGCAAAACTACAATGGTAAAGATGATATTCAATAAGAGAAAAATCGTTAGTTCATTCTTAGATTATGATTTGTATTACTGCCCTCTTCTATCGTGGCAAATAAGTAAGAACTGAATTTGAATTATAAATAGCAGAAAGACAGCTCAATGAACATTTTCATAAAATGTACTAGACAACATAAGGGAGTTAATCTTCCAATTAAAAAGGAAAACCACAAAAATGTAAAGATACTGGCTTATAACAAGGTAGACATTTAGAAGTTTTTAACAAAGAACCACCAAAATGAGTTAGCAAAATAAATATTTTTAAAAAGCAAGGAAAATAGAAGGGCTAAAGATAGGAATATAACAGACTAGGTCATTGACATTTAGCAAGACGACTTGATGCATAGGGCACCCAAAATAAGACAGAGTATAATTGAAAATTGTGATGCCTCCAGATCTGTTACGGAGAATTAGTTCCTACATGGTAAAACAAGAAAAGAATACAATAGGGCTGAAATACAGCTGCTAGACAAAGGAAGCTGGTCCTACACACCAGCAGTGCAACTCAAATAAATGTCTTAGCCTAACTACAAACTACTATGCATAACTCATAAGCAGCTAAAATTTAAAATTTTACTCTGTAGATGCTAAGGTTACCATGAATGTAGAAAGAATGATGTAAACTATTCTCTGTAGTGAAAATTTGTTGGTATTTGGGGTGCTGAACTATTAAGGTTCTCCCATTTCTTCGTAAATCAGGCAAAAAACAATGACAAATATTACTGAAACAATTCATTTATTTGGGCCAAATATCTGATATAATGGACTGTTTTGACTACTTAGCATCTTTGCTATTAAGAAATTGTCTCTTCTTGGGGCACCTGGTGGCTCAGCAATTGAGCGTCTGCTTTTGGCTCAGGGTGTGATCCTGGGGTCCTGGGATCAAGTCCCACATCGGGCTCCCCACAGGGAAGCTGCTTTTCCCTCGCCTGTGTCTCTGCCTTTCTCTCTGTGTCTCTCATTTATAAATAAATATATAAATAAATAAAATCTTAAAGAAAAAAAAAAGAAATTGTCTCTTCTCCCACTTGGTAAAGGTTCCGCAAGAAAGTCATATAGACTAATATCTCTTACTCTATTAGGGCTTTCTCAACTTTGTTATCTGTGAGCCCCAAATAATAGATATATTTTGGAACATTTCTAGAACACATTTGAGCATCACGCATATATACAAAATGTAGAATATTCATTTCATATAATGGAATACTATTTAGCAATAAAAAGGAATGAAATATTCATGCAAGCCATAATTTGGATAAACTGCAAGATTATATATTATATGATTCCATTTATATAAGATGTAAAGAAATATAAATTTATACAAATGGAAAGCAGGTTGGTGGCTGCCTAGGCCTATGGGTGGAAGTGGGGGTTGACGGCACACAAACATGAGGTAATATCCGTGGTGATGAAATGTTCCATCAACGGATTGTGGTAATAGTTGCACAACTACATAAATTTACTAATATTCACTGAATCATACACTTACAATGGGTAAATGTTATGATGTGCAAATTGTATCTCAATAAAACTGTTAAAAAAGTAATCATTTGATTTGGGAGCAAATAGCCTTAGGAACTAATGAGGATATCCTTTTATTTTTAGCAACTATATAAACAGTAATGACAATGACAATCTCAAATTATCGAGGACTGGCTCAATTATTTGTTTATATGCCCTAATGTGGTTTAAAATACGTTTTGAGGGACACCTGGGTGGCTCAGCAGTTGAGCGTCTGCCTTTGGCCCAGGGCATGATTCCAGGATCCAGGATCGAGTCCCACATCCGGCTCCTTGCAGGGAGCCTGCTTCTCCCTCTGCCTATGTCTCTGCCTCTCTCTCTGTATCTCTCATGAGTAAATAAATAAAATCTTAAACAAAACAAAACAAAACAAAATAAAATAAAATACATTTTGAAAAATAGCCTATTCAAAAAGTGAAATTTCTTTAAATAAGGGAACAGAAATCCTTAGCTCTGAGTTTATATAACAGCTAGTCTGGCTAAAGACTACCTTTAACCCTTGATAGCATTCTGTATATTTATCACTTTCATTGGAAAAAAAATGTACAGAGTAAGTCCCATCACCACTGGTTAATCACTGGGATGGAATTATCTTTCTTTTTTAATTTTTTGATTTTATTTATTTGAGAGAGACGAAGAGCATTCGCATGCACATGCGAATGACATGCACATGACAGTTGGGGGAGGGAGAGGGACAAGCGAGCTCCCTGCTGAGCATGGAGCCTGATGTAGTGTTGGGGGAGGCATGCTGCTGGATTTCAGGATCCTGAGATCATGAATCAAGGGTCTATGGCTTAACTGAGTGAGGCACCCGGGCACCCCATGTATTATCTTTCTACCAATGGAGAACATTACTTCAAGTCTGTTAAAAGAAAAATGCTATAAAATCCTTAGAAGGATCAGTAGGGATTTATGCTCCTGCTATACAAGTGATATAGAATATTTGGTAGATTCTCCCAAGGCTCCAAACAGCAGAAATAGAATTATTTAAATGTTATTTATATCCAGTAATTGTAGTATTTGCATAGAAAAGCTCCTTAAATGTGGTTACATGACTGATGGTAATTGTTCCAATGGTTAATGCTACTAATACATCTCTTTAGAGACATATTGTGGAGGCATGGCAAACGGAACATTAAGAGTTAGGAAATACAGGACATTTTCTAGCATCGAGCTGTGAAATTTCAGAGCTTCACATTCTCATCCATAGAAGAAGTTGTGCTAAATTCTAAGGCCCTCTTGGTACTAAAATGGATGACTCAATGTTTCTTAGAGTTAATAACAGCAGCATCAAGAAATTTATGGAATGCCTGTTATGTCCCAGGCACTATTCTAAGCGTCTGGATGTTTACATGAGTTCTGTACATTGACTCATAACTCTTACAAGCAACTCTAAAAGTCGGGTTCTTATAAACAAAGTATAAATGAAGAAGGTGGCAGCACACATCAGTGAAACCTTAGTCAAGGCCTCAAAGTCGGCAGTGGCAGCATCAGGATTCACATCTAGTCAGTTTGCATCTCGCATTACACTGCTAAATATCCTACACCACCTCTACAAAAGCTGACAACAGAGCTAACTGCTAATATTCTTGATAAATGTTAAGTAAGTGATAGTTCTAGTGTTTCCTGCAAAAATTACAAATTATAATACCTAATATTTATGGAGCATTTGCTCTGTCTAGGTACTGTCCTAATGCTTTACATGAATTATGTCACATGATTTTCAAAACCTAACGAGGCAGAGATACTATGAAATAAGATTTAAAGAGGCTAAGTCCTCAAGAGCCAGAGTTTGAACCCAGGAAACCTGACCGTAAAGCCTAAACTCTTTAAACACTAGTATTTTATTTGGGTTATGGGTGTCAGTCTAAAAGAATGTACATTACCAGAGAAAATAATTAGGTGAATCAAAGCTAGGGCCCGAACAGAGTCAGCATCAGGGAAATGAGACCAGGAAAGCAGGCCTTCCTCTGAGCTCTGAATTATATGGCAGGGCCTCCTACCCAGTGGACTGACCCTTTCCTCCTACCCAGGACAAGGTCCGTGGACAAGACCCTTTCCTCCTACCCAGGACAAAAAGAGAGGGACATAAGGGGAGAAAGGATTTGAGAGGCCTGCCATAGAACCTACACAGAAGCTTACACTCCACTGGATTCTAGCTGTTTCTACCTTCCTCCCCATTAATTTCTCCCCTGTTAGAGCCTATAGCAGTCACTACACATATGACATGTTCCCCCCACAATCAGTATTTAGTGGAGGCAAACCAGCTTCATAACCCTTTATTTAACTTGGTACAGACTTAAAAACAGTAAGTCATCTATCTCTCCTAGGAGCTGTACATCCTAGCCATTTCTATTGCCCACTTCATTCTGACGTAGCGCATTTCTTGCTTCGCAGGCCAGGATTAATTATTAGCAATGGGTATAGCTGGAAATGAGCTCCAGACCTGTGGGTCAGGTTATTAGAGGGTGGGCATGCATGTGTATGTATGCATGTGCATGCACACATGCACAAATACGTGTGCGCGCACACACACACCATGTGCTGACTAGTTTCACTTTAAATTTCTGACCACAAATTTTTTTTTTTAAGATTTTATTTATTTATTCACGAGAAAAAGAGAGAGAGAGAGAGAGAGAGAGAGAGAGAGAGAGGCAGAGGCACAGGCGAGGGAGAAGCAGACTCCATACAGGGAGCCTGACATGGGACTCGATCCCAGGTCTCCAGGATCATGCCCTGGGCCGAAGGCGGCGCCAAACCACTAAGCCACCCAGGCTGCCCTGACCACAAATTTCAGGTAGGTCTTCACTCTGGCCTAGCAGTGAAATTACTGGTCATTTCCTCTCCTACTTTTGGAAATAACTATTTCAAACCTTTCTCTTACTCTTCCAATACTCCCTCCTCAACTGGCCCTCACTTTCAGCTTATGACTTTGCATCTTATAATATTATATCCCCCACATTTACGCTGTCCAATCTACCAACATATTCTAAACTTTTTCTTCTTTTTTTTGTTACAATGTGTAAGCCGTATTAGGAGACCAAACCCTCCACCTATACACTGGGTTGTATCTTCTCTTCTCTACTCTTTAGAGAAGCCAGAGACAAAACACATTAACTTCAAAAAACCCCAATAATCAGATATGAAAATAACTAGATGAAATGCAACAATTTAAAGATAAAAATTGCTAGAGGAAGATCCTTGATGAATAAGGGCACATAGTTTAACAAGGTTGTCTTGAAGAAAAGCAATTGTGTGATCAATGGATTTATGAACTGATTTAGCTGGTCATTTTCAGAGAACAATGTATTTACTTGAAGGAGCCACTAACAGATAAACTATCATTATTTGGACTTGACTACTTTGCAGGCATTTACTCTACAATGAAGTATTCCTGCCAATGATAAAAATCTGTGCTTTCAAATGAAAATTAGGATGTTTGAAAACTGTATCATGTGAGCATACCTCAACACTTAAAAGCTTTTCAAGTGAGATTGGTGATTATATAAATGTGATTTTTTGATAGCATGTAATAGTTTGTATCAACCTTTAGAAGATCTGCATAACTCAGTACACCAGTATTTTTTAAATGACAAATACATGTCACAAAATCATGGATAAGTAAAACATATCTATTAAAAAATTTAAAAGACAATGGATTTTAGTATAACAAAGAATGAAAAGTTCATGATACATTTCAGATTCCAAACTGTAGCCAAACCTTAAGAAACTACCACTTGTCAAGTTCTGGTATATTAATCCAAGAAGAATACCCATAATTGTCTGAAAAGACCATTAAAGGGCTCATGCACTTTGAACTAAAAATCTATGTCAGGGCATATTTTCTTTATATACTCAAGTATACTTCATTCTCTAATATACTTCATCTCTACATACTGCAGGAAGCAAAAGAATCCTGCTCTCTTTTATTAAGCTAGGTATTAGAGGGATCCCTGGGTGGCGCAGCGGTTTGGCGCCTGCCTTTGGCCCAGGGCGCGATCCTGGAGACCCGTGATCGAATCCCACATCGGGCTCCTGGTGCATGGAGCCTGCTTCTCCCTCTGCCTGTGTCTCTGCCTCTCTCTCTCTGTGTGACTATCATAAATAAATAAAAATTAAAAAAAATCATTAAAAAAAAAAAAAGTTAGGTATTAGAAATCAATGAAACTTATAAAAACTCCAGACCTCTCACTAATTTTTGGTTTTGAAAATCTTTGTTTTCAAAAATATGTTGTTTATGCAAATATAACGGGTCTGACTGCTAAAAAAATTAACAAATTAATCATTCTAAATAAATATAATAGACATCAACAAAAGCTCTTTGGTATCCTCAATAATTTTAAAGAGTATACAGAAGTCATGATACCACAAAAATGAGAACTGCTACCCTAGAAAAGACTTGTACAGGTAAAGAAAATGGACATCCAAATATACCTTATATGATATACCAAATAAACTCCATCTGAATTATGGAAAAAGACTTAAAACTATTGTAGTAATATTTCACTGTAAAAAAGTATCATAATGTATTTAATTTCCTTCCAGTTTTTTCTAGCCTTTTTATTACTATAAAAATGTGTTGTGATATACTTGATTATACATACACCCACATATACTTGTACAGTTACTTTCTTAAGATAAATTACTTTATATATAGTGTTCAGTTTAAATATATGTGCTCTTAGGGGCATCTGGGTGGCTCAGGTCGTGATCCTAGGGTCCTGGGATTGAGCCCCCCATCAGGCTCCCCACAGGGAGCCTGCTTCTCCCTCTATGTCTCTGCCTCTCTGTGTCTCTCATGAATAAATAAATAAAATCCATATCAAAAAATATATATGTACTCTTAAAATTTTGTTTCATCTGCCAAATTTCTTCTACAACATACATGTAATGGGAGTACCAGAGAGAAAGGAGCAGAAAAAATATTTGAAGAAATAATGCCTGAAGACTCAAATTTACTGAAAAACAAAAACATATACATCCAGAAAGCTAAGTGAAGTCCAAGGAAGATAAATTCAAAGAGATCCACAGATATATCACAGTAAAAATGGTCAAACATTGGAGAGAATCTTAAAAGGAGCAAGAGAAAAATGACTTGCTAATTACAAAGTAATCCCAACATGTTTAAGGGCTGACCTATAAGCAGAAACAATGAAAGCCAAACGCAGTGGGATGTCATATTCAAAGTGCTCAAGGAAAAAGACTATTGACAAAGAATGCTATATCCAGCAAATCTATCTTGCACATATGAAAGTGAACTAAAGACATTATCAGATAAACAAAAACTGAGAAAATTTGTTATTTGTAGACCTGTCCCACATACAGAATTATTCAGACTAAAAGCAATGAGCCTATAGGAATCTACCCAAAAAAAAAAAGAGCATCAATTAAATCAGTTTAAAAGAGAAAAAAAAATCCATAAAGAAATTAAAATGCCATAAATTAGAAATTTTATGCAAAAGAAAGCAGTAAAGGGCAAACAGAGAAACAAAAGTCACATAGAAAACAAAATAAAATAGCAGGCATAAATCAAATTTTATCAATAGTTAATATTACAAATGAGGGAGTAAATCACCCAATCAAAAGAGATTGTTAACCTGGATTTAAAAAAAAGAATCATAATCCAACTATATATCATCAACCCTTGAACAATGTGGAGTTAGGAGGACATTGTGACCCCCCCACCCCCTGGACAATGTGGTCAAAAATCCACATTTAACTTTTCATTCGTGCAAAACTTAATTACTAATACCCTCTGCTGTTGACCATAACCCCTGACAATAACATAAATAGTAGATTTGCACTTATTTTGTATATGTATTATACACAATACATTTTTACTATAAAGCAAGCTTGAGAAAACGTTATTAAGAAAATCATAAGGAAAAGAAGATATATTTACAGCACTGTCAAAAATCCACATATAAGTGGGCCCATGTAGCTCAAACCCACATTGTTCAAGAGTCAACTGTACCATCTATAGAAGATATATCTTAGCTTCAAAGATACAAATAGCTTGAAAGTAAGAGAGAAGACATCATACAAACAGCAAACCACAAGAAAGCTAGACTGTTATTTAATATCAGACAAAATAGATTTTAAAACAAAAAACAGTAACCAGAGATAAGGGGGCCATTTTATAATGATAAAAGGTTCAATGCATCAGGGAAGAATAACAACTACAAATGTATGTATCTAATAACAAAATACAGGAAGCAAAAACTGACAGAAATGACGGGAAAAACAGTTCAACAATAATACCTTCAACACCTCATCTTCAATAATGGTACAGTAGTAACTAGAAGATCAACTAGGAAATACAAGACTTAAATAGCCTATAAACCAACTAGATCTAGCAGCCATCTATAGACACTACATCCAAAAGAATATAGGTTCTTTTCAAATACACATAGAACATTCTCCTTGAGAGACTATATTCTAGGGCATAAAACAACATTTAATATATTTAAAAGGATATAAATAATACAAAATACATTCTTAGCCACAGTGGAATGCAAGTGGAAATCAACAATAGGAAAAAAAATTGGGAAACTAACAAATATGTGGAAATTAAACAACCCACTCCTGAGTAAACAATGGGTCAATGAGTCTTCAAGAAGAAAGCAAAGAGAAAGCAATGAGTCTTCAAGAAGAAAGCAAAGAGAAATCACAAAATAATTTGAGATTAGTGCTAGTGAAGACACAAAACATCAAAATTTGTAGGATGCAACCAAAGTGGTGCTTGGGGAGAAAGTTACAGCTATAAATAACTATATTAAAAGATTTCAAAGAAATAGTTTTCCATTTTAAGACAATGGATAAAGAAGGGCAAACTAAACCCAAAACAAGCAAAGGAATAGAAATAATAATAGTTAAAGTAGAAATTAATGAAACAGAAAAAACAGTAGAGAAAAATCAATGAAATCAAAAGCTCATACTTTGGAAAGATCAACAAAATGGACAATCTCCAGACAGACCAAGATTAAAGGAAAGACTCAAATTACTAGAAACAGAAATAAAAGATAATAAATTATCATTTATCTTACAAAATAAAAGATTATAAAAGATACTATGAATAAGTGTATGCTGACAAATTAACTTAGATGCAATGAGCAAATTTCTAAAAGACACAAACTACTGAAACTGATTTAAGAAGCAGATCTAAAACAAGGGAAGAGACTAAATTAGCCATCAAAAAACTATAAAGAAAAGCTCAGGTCCAGATGGCTTTACCCCTGAATCCTACCAAACATTTAAAGATTTAATACCAATTCTTCACTAACTCTTCCAAAAAACGGAAGAGTAGGGAACACCATTCAATTCATGAAACCAGTATTACTTTGATGCCAAAACCAAAGACACTAGAAGAAAACTATATTGTGAATATAGATGGAAAAAAATTCTCAATAAAATACTAGCAAACTGAATCCAATAGTATAAAAGTTATACACCATGACCAGGGAGACTTATAGTCAGGCAAAGTTGTTATAACACCTAAAAATTAATGTAATACATCAAGGGTATTGCACCTGGGTAGCAAGGTTGGTTTGGGCATCTGCCTTCGGCCTGGGTCATGATCCCAGGTCCTGGGACTGAGTCCCGCATTAGGTTCCCTGCTCAGTGGAGAGCCAGATTCTCCCTCTGTTTGTGCTCCCTCTCTCTGACAAATAAATAAAAATGTTTTTAAAAATGCAATACATCAGGATCCCTGGGTGGCTCAGCGGGTTTGGTGCCTGCCTTCAGCCTGGGATGTGGTCCTGGGGTTCCTGGGATCGAGTCCTATGAGTCCCCCGTTGGGCTCCCTGCATGGAGCCTGCTTCTTCTTCTGCCTGTCTCTGCTTCTCTCTCTGTGTCTCTCATGAATAAATAAAATATTTTTTTTTTAAAAAAAAAGGCAATACAGGCAGCCCGGGTGGCTCAGCAGTTCCGCCTTCAACCCAGGGTGTGATCCTGGAAACCCGGGATCGGGTCCCACATTGGGCTCCCTGCATGGGTCCTGCTTCTCCCTCTGCCTGTGTCTCTTCCTCTCTGTCTCTCATGAATAAATAAAATCTTTGAAGAAAAAAAAAAAGGCAATACATCGTAACAATAAAAAACAGACCAAAGTTAGGGTGTGGCGGGGAGAGAAGCATCTGACAATATCCAATACCTTTTCAAGATAAAATCACTCAAAAAACTAGAAATAGAAGTTTGATAAATGGCAGTCTGATAAGGGCATCTACAAAATTCCACAGCTAACATCACAGTTAAAGGTAAAAGACTTGATGCTTTCCCTCCAAGGTCAGGAACTAGATAAGGATTTCCAGTCTCTGATTCTATTCAACAATGTACTTGAGTTTCTAGTGAAGGCAATTAGGGAAGAGAAAGAATTAAGGTATCCAGGTTGGAAAAGAAGAAATATAACTATTTTTATTTGTTGATGACATAACATTGTAGAAAAATCCTGAAGAATTCACCAAGAAAAACAATCAAAACGATAAAAAATGAGTTCAGCAACAGTGCTGGATACAAGAATCAATTGTATTTCTATACACTTGAAATTATGAAACTGTAAATGAAATTAAAGAAATTCCATTTACAATAGCATCCAAAAGAAAAAAAATACTTAGGAATAAATTAAGCAAATAGTACAAAAGTTATACTCTGAAAACTGCAAAATACTGATGAAAGAATAAAGATCTAAATAGTTGGAAAAACATTATTTGTTCATAGATGAAACACTTAACATGGCTAAGATGACAATACCTCCCACAACTGATCTACAGATTCAATGTAATCCCTATCAGAATCCCAGCTGATTTCTTTGTAAAAATGGACAAGCTGATGCTAAAATTCACATGGAGTTGCGATAGACCCAGAATAGGTGAAAGAGTCATGAAAAATGAAGAACAAAAGCAGGACTCGTATGTCTCGATTTCAAAATTTACTACAAAGTAATGATAATAAGGTGTGGTGCTGGAACAAGGATATACATACAGATCAAGGGAATAAAATCTAAAGTCCCAAAGGAAACAGATACTTATGATCAACTGGTTTTTGACAAGATGCCAAGCCCGTCTGATAGGGAAAGAACAGGTTTTTCAACAAACGGAGCTGGGGCAACTGGACAGCTACAGGAAAAAGAGTTCTCTTACTTCACATCATATATAAAAATTAACTCACATGGATCAAAATCCTAAATATAAGAGCTTAAACTGGAAAACTTAGGGGTAAGTCTTCACAACCTTGAATTTGGCAAAGGATTCTTAGATGTGACACCAAAAGAAAAAGCAACAAATACAAATAAGTTGGACTTCATCAAAATTAAAAAAAAAAAAAAAAAAAACTTTTGTTCTTCAAAGGACATCAGGAAACTGAAAAGACAACCGAGAATAAGAGAAAATATCTGCAAATCATAAATCTGATAAAGGACTTGAGTCTAGAATAAAGAACTCTTGTAACTCAATAATGAAGGACAAATAACTAAAAAAAGATGGGCAAAAGATGGCCCAGCAAAAAAGGCCCCATGATTCCATCTGTATGAAATGTCCAGAGCTGGGAAATACAGAGACAGAAAGAACTCAGAGCTGGGGACAAAGGAAGGGGAGGGGCTTTGGGGAGGTGGAATGATAACCAAAGGGCATGGGGTTTCTTTTCAAGATTAATAAAATTATTCTAAAATGGTGGTGATGGTTGCACATACGTGAATACATAGAAAAACATTGTATACTTTAAATGGGCAAAATTGTACTGTATGTTGTTTTTCAAATTAGTGTACAGTGAGTTTATCTACAGAAAGTTTTATATTTACATAGATTCATACACCAGGTTTTCTCCTTAATGATTTCCGGATTTGGTGTCAACTTAAATAGTTGTTTCTTCCTTCCTCCACTATTAATTGATATTACCCTGTCATATTTTGTGTCTTTATGCAGGTGTCTTACATTCTTTCTGGAAAATGGAATAGTTATTTCACTCCCTAGTTTGCCTCCAGGGTTCTTCCAAGTTCATTTTTATCCTCATGCCGCTTGTGTTAACCTCCTTTCTTCAGCAGACCTCATTTCTACCCACACAAAAAAATGGCAGCCTCAAATTCCCGCTCACAACGTTCCCTACTCCTCAAAACTTATCCAAAAGTAAGCCATCCATAGCTCTTAGCCAGGCTAAATTCTCTACCCTTAATCTGAATTCCATCCTTTTCTGCCTTCTTGGCTCCTTGCTTAATCATCCTTTCTTTCCTGTCTCCCTCTACCTATTTCCCAATCCTATCAAGTTTATACCTGAAGAGTCTGCCCCACAAAATTGTGTTGCCTCCCCCGTTACTCTTGCCTTCCTGTTGCAATGAAACTTCTTGAAAGTGCAATCCACACTGAGTATTTCTTGTTTTCCAATCTCATTGCCAGCTCTCATTCAAAAACTCATTTTTTATCCAGACTACTACAGACTGACTTCCCACCAAGTCATCATCTACACTTGGGATTTTTAATTTGGTATCCATAGTTGGACTGCAAGGGACTACAAATCTGAAATTTGGGGGTATTTTCTAAGACTTAAGGAGTGTTATGACCCCAATTGCTACCTACTTTTCTCAGTGAAGGCAGAATGACCTTTTAAATTGCAAATATGATCATGTCCCTGGCTTGTCTTTCAGTATTTCCCCATCACCTTTAAGATAAAACCCAAACTCTTATGGCATAAAGGACTCCTTCATGATGTGGCTCTTACCTCTTCAGCATAATCTCTCATCACTATCCCTAAATCCTTCCCTCCACACAAGTAGTGTCCAGTCACAGCCAACTAGGTGATATACAGAACTCATGCTCATTTGCCTCAGGGCCTTTCAGCATGCTTCTCCCCTGTAAGAAGCCACCTGTTTACACCTCTCTAGATTGGTCCTCCAAGACTCAGGGATTTCAACAGGAAATCATTTTCTGTTCTTTTCTTAAGTGTTCCCTTTATTTGCATCTATGGCATCCTGTGTACACCTCTACGTAACTTTTGTCACAACTGTAATTATCAATGTATCTTTCTTCCCTATAAAATTATAAACTCTTACAGATTAAGGATAGTATCTTCCATCTCCGTATTTCTAGTATCTGGCATTTACATATTTCCTGAATAAATCAAACCTCATTTTCTTCTCAAACCCTGCAAACATTCTAAATTCAGTATTTTATCTAGTCTATAGAAATGATCTAAGATGATGTTCTTCTCATGACCAGATTTAATGGTCTTTTTCTTCCTTATCCAACCTAAACTTTGCAGTCCTTCCTTATCAGTAACATTTGACATAGTTTACCATATCCTCTTTCTTGAAGTCCTTTCTTCATCTGCCCTCCTAGATACTGTTCTTACTTGGTTCTGAGAATTCTCTTTACCCTGACCTTTAAATATTGGGAGTGCTTCCAGAGTTTGTCCTCAAACTCTTCTTTATTTATACTCGCTATCTAGATGACTTCCCAGTTCCATGATTTCAAGCCAATTTGCTGACAACTCTCAAATTCGTATCTGGATATGTAGGTGGGTTCACTTAATGAAATTTTACTGAGCTAAACACAATTTGTGCACTCTTTCAAGTGTTAAAGTTCAATAAGAGGTTAAAAAAAGAGAAAAAAGCAAATAAGAGAGTAACGAGTAGAATAACGTATAGAATTGTTGAATCGCCATATTGTACACCTGAAACTAATAGAACACTGTATGTTGATTATATTTCAATTTAAAAAAAAGAGGAAAAAAATAATTGTGAACTCTTTATTTTGTGAACTCTTTAATAAGCGTCTCATAACCTACCAGAAAACAAACCTCCTCCAAGTCTTCCTTTTCTGACATGAGTAAAATCCACCCTTCTAGTGCTGAGGCCAAAAACCTCAGAGTGCTCCTTTGTCTTTTTCTCTTAACTCCACAGTTAATCCATCTGCAAATCCTGTCAGCTCTATTTTCAAGCACGTCCCAAATGTGAGTATTTTCCACATCTCCCACTCTGATATGATGTCTCCACTGCAATACCTTAATTGGTCTCTGCTTTTTAACAGAGTGGTATTTTTAAAATATACATCACATCATTTCCTCTAGCTTCCCAACTCACGAATTCAAATATAAAGCCCTTTCCGGGGCTCCTAGGTACTGCATGATATGGCCCCAGCCATGTCTCTGCATCCTTTGCCCTTCTTCCCCTGAGCACTAGCTCATCTTGGCTTCTTTGCAGTTCCTTAAACACACCAAACAAGATTCTACTTCAAGGCCTTTGCACTTGCTGCTCCTCTCCAAATATTCACAAAGCTTTAGTTCCTTAATTCCTTCAGATCTCAAATGTCGTTGTAAGACAGGCTTTTCCTTCTGCTCTTTTATGTTTTTTTAATTTTTATTTATTTATTTATTTATGATCGTCAGAGAGAGAAAGAGAGGCAGAGACACAGGCAGAGGGAGAAGCAGGCTCCATGCACCGGGAGCCCGACGTGGGACTCGATCCCGGGTCTCCAGGATCGCGCCCTGGGCCAAAGGCAGGCGCTAAACCGCTGCGCCACCCAGGGATCCCCCTTCTGCTCTTTTAAAAACAGCAACACTACCCCTTCCTTAGGTCTATTAATGCCTTTATTCTCTTCACAGCATGACCACCTGTTGTTTTATATATTTGATTCAGGTCTTTCTCACCCAATCAGAATTTTTAAGACTTATTAATTCATGAGAGACACACAGAGAGAGGCAGAGAGAGAAGCAGGCTCCATGCGGGGAGGCTGATGAAGGTCCTGGGGACTTGAGCCTAAGGCAGATGCTCAACCACTGAGCCAACCAGGTGACCCTCCCCTAGTGAGAAGTCAAGCTTCACAAGAACAGGGACTTCATCTACTTTATTCACCAGAACTCCCAGAATCAAAACAAAAAAACAAAAAACCTAGACCTCTGCGGAGTAACCTACTGATGGGTTTATAAATGCCTTGCTGATGAAAGTAAGGTGTCTTGGCTCTCAAAAAGGGATCAGCACATCAGGCATACAGGGAACGTAAGTCATGTACGGGACTCTGCCCAAAGCAGTGTGTGAAATGGCCCACAGGGGCTTCTGAAATGATGAGCAGAGGTGGAACTCACAGACGAGAACCACAAGCAGGAGCGAACAGGGCTCTCTGCGCAGCTGCTCCGTCCGCCCGGCACGGGCACCATCTCACTAGACGCCCGGCACAGGTCTCGACCTGTACAAGAGGGGGCCGGCACCGTCTCCAGGTACCGACGGGCGAGGGCGAGGACAGGCCTGACATGTAGGGTCCCACCTCCCACGTGGGTGGGCAAGCGGAGCTCTCCGCACTTCCCTGCAGCGCTGCTCCTCAGACCGCCTCCTGAAGCCCTCAGTGCCCCTTCCGGACACTCGGGACACTCGAGACACGGCGTGAACAGGGAAAAAGGGTCGGCGGCCACCCTCTCGCATCTCTGCACTGGGGAGGCTGGAACCGGCAGTTCTGCTCGGTTCACCGACTGGGCCAGTTCTCCAAAAGACCGATGCTGGTGTCCCCCAACATCACAGGCACCCTCTAGGCCAAAACCTCCCTGCCTGTTGGGAGTCACCCACGGCACTTTCAGGCTCCCGGTTTGCATTTAGGACCCGCCCCCGCCACGACCCCACCCCTGCAGCCAGTGGAGAGCAGGGTCACTGCCTCCTCTGAGCCTACCCCCCAGCTGAGCCGCCCACCACACCCCCCACCCCCACCCCGCTGCCTGGGGGAGGGGCAGCAGGAGGAGCCAGAGCAGCCTGAGCCGGTCCACAGCCAGGGGGGAAAGGGGAGGAGGAGGAAAAGGGGGAGGAGGAGGAAAAGGAGAAGGAGGAGGAGGAGGAGGAGGAGGAGGAGGAGGAGGAGCAGCCTGAGGCCCCCCCAGAGCAGGGGGAGGAAGGGGAGGAGAAGCAGCCTGAGGCCCCCCCCCCAGAGCAGGGGGAGAAAGGGGAGGAGGAGGAGGGGCAGCCTGAGCCCCCCCAGAGCAGGGGAAGGAAGGGGAGGAGGACGGGGAGCAGCCTGAGCCCCCCAGAGCAGGGGGACGCGGGGGAGGCGGAGCAGCCTGACCCCCACAGGGCAGAGGGAGGAAGGGGAGGAGGAGGAGGAGCAGCCTGAGCACCCCCAGAGCAGGGGGAGGAAGGGGAGGAGGACGGGGAGCAGCCTGAGCCCCCCCAGGGCAGGGGGAGGAAGGGGAGGAGGAGGGGGAGCAGCCTGAGCCCCCCAGAGCAGGGGGGGGGAAGGGGAGGAGGAGGGGGAGCAGCCTGAGCCCCCCCAGAGCGGGGGGAGGAAGGGGAGGAGGACGAGGAGCAGCCTGAGCCCCCCCAGGGCAGGGGGAGGAAGGGGAGGAGGAGGGGGAGCAGCCTGAGGCCCCCCCCAGAGCAGGGGGAGGAAGGGGAGGAGGAGCAGCCTGAGGCCCCCCCCAGAGCAGGGGGAGGAAGGGGAGGAGGAGGAGGAGCAGCCTGAGGCCCCCCCCAGAGCAGGGGGAGGAAGGGGAGGAGGAGGAGGAGCAGCCTGAGCCCTCCCCCAGAGCAGGGGGAGGAAGGGGAGGAGGAGGAGGAGCAGCCTGAGCCCTCCCCCAGAGCAGGGGGAGGAAGGGGAGGAGGAGGGGGAGCAGCCTGAGCCCCCCCAGGGCAGGGGGAGGAAGGGGAGGAGGAGGGGGAGCAGCCTGAGCCCCCCAGGGCAGGGGGAGGAAGGGGAGGAGGGGGAGCAGCCTGAGCCCCCCCAGAGCGGGGGGAGGAAGGGGAAGAGTAGGGGGAGCAGCCTGAGGCCCCCCCAGCAGGGGGGCGCGGGGGAGGCGGAGCGCACGCCCCCTCTGAGGCAGGGCTGGAGGCGGGGGAGGCCCCTCCTCCTCTCTCCCCTCCCCCCGGTCCCGCCCTCCAGCCCCCGCCCCTCCCCCTCCATCCCCTCTCCGCCCCTCCCCCGCTCCCCTCCCCGCGCCTACCCGCCGTCCGGCTCGGGCCTGGGGGCGTCGGCCGAGGGTCCCGCGGCGCCGTCGGCGTGGAGCCCGGAGGCCCGACGGCTTCGCCTCCGCGGCCGGGGCGGCTTCGGGGCCGCGGGCGCGGGCTCCATGGCGCGGAGGGGGCGGGCGGGGGTGGGGCGGTGGCCGGGTGCCCGGGGGGCCCGCTGGGACGGGCACGGCGCCCGACCGCCTCGGCCCGGAGCGCGGGTCCTGTCAGGGGGGCGCCGCCGCCGCCGCCGCCATCTTCCGGGGTTTGAAAATGGCGGCCGCGCGGCGAGCAGCCAATCGGGGGCGGCGGGCGGTTGCTAGGAGACGCGAGGCCCGCCCCCGGCGCGCAGGCGCTTCGGACAGCTCCTGGGCTATCGCCCGCGGCCGGGGCGCGCCGGAAGGGTGCTGGGGTCCGAGAGAGGCCGAAGGTGGTGCCCTAAGCTGGGATGTGCTGGCCACATACCTCCTCGTGACGTAGATCCCCGGGAACCGCAGGTGCAGGCGACCTCGGGGCGGCGCCTGGGGAAGCCCTGCTGCGGTCTGATCGCCCTCGGGAGCCGAGTCAGCAAGTGAAGGACCTTCTCAAGTAAAGAACACGGGCGTTCAATAGCACGGTCTTTGCTTTTAAGTTCTTGCGTTTTATGTGTCAAAGGCTGCAAAACTTCTCTCTGACGCTACAGATTCCGTTTCTGGGACTACATCCTAAGGCATCATAAGGTTGCATGTGCAAAAAAATAAATACATAACATAAAAATAAAAATAATAATAAAAAAAAGGATTGCATGTGCATCGAGGGGTGCAGAGCATGCCCCCCCCCCCCCCCAGTATACTGTCGGGTCTGTTCTGAGCTATGTGCACCAGTTCTGAGCTCGTCCTTTCCTTCCTCAAACCTGGAGGTCGGACTCCCCTGTGAAAGCTGCCCTTCCTGAACCAAGAAGGAAAAAGCGTCCTGAACAACCCATTGGGGAGATAAGAGGAAGCCCAAGGACAGAGAATTCGTAGAAACAACACTCATTACAGTACCTCTTCTCTTCTCATATATTGCAGCTACTTTCCCACAATTAAGTCTCTCTTCCTCTGACCTTTTTTTTTTTTTTTAAAAAAAGATTTTATTTATTTATTCATGAGAGACACAGAGGTAGACACACAGGCAGAAGGAGAAGCAGGCTCCCTGCAGGGAGCCCAACGTGGGACTCAATCCTGGAACTCCAGGATCAGGCCCAGGGCTGAAGGCAGACGCTAAACCGCTGAGCCCCTCGGGCTGCCCTTGATTTGCTTTTCAAACCCTGTTAATCTGCATTCATTTTAACTCTCATGCCCACTGGACACCCTGAGAGGATGGATGTGACATTGGGTTCTCCCTACAACGTGAAGATGTTAAGGGCACTGATGTTTCTAATATCAGAAAAAGTAAAGACAATCTAAATAATGATAGGGAAGTGGTTAATGATAGTTGATCCGTTAGAAAGAGTATTTGCAGCCAATAAAAATTAATTTTGGAATGTATGATACAATAAGTACTGTACTTTTGAAATAAAAACAAGGAATATAAAGGTATATTCAGTATATTCTGAGTTATGACTTGTGAGCAATTAAACAGGAAGAAGATGAAATCAATGTATAAATGTATCTCTAAGTAGTCAGAGTATGAGTATTAAATTTTTTTTACTTTATTGTATTTCAGAATTTTTTAAAAAAGATTTTATTTATGTATTTATTCATGAGAGACACAGAGAAAGAGGCAGAGACACAGGCAGAGGGAGAAGCAGGCTCCTTGCAGGGAGCCCAACGCAGGACTCAATCCCAGGACCCCAGGATCCCGACCTGAGCCAAAGGCGGCGGCTCAACCACTGAGCCACCCAGGAGTCCCTATTTCGTGATTTTTTAAATCATGAGATGCTGAATTTGAATTGCATTTATAAGACAAGGAAAAGTTCTTGTGTTATGAGAATCATGTTGAGTTATCCTACCTTATCCTACCCTTCCCCCAAAGTTAAAGAAGAGAGTATTGCTTTGCAGCCATTAGAATAAAGCAGTACAGAAATGCTAGAGAGAGAGAGAGAAAAAAAAAGAAATGTTAAGGATCTGTTTTTCTTTGTTTTTATTTATTTAAGTCGTGTCTGCACCCAACAGGAGCTTGAACTCATGACCCCAAGATCAAGAGCCACATGCTCCTCCAACCGAGCCAGCCAGGTGCCCAGAAGGAGCTGGTTTCAACCAAAACAGAGATTTACAAATATTCTCTTGGGGGTCTTTCTCAAAGGTTATTTCAACAACTAGTAGACTGATATGAAGTAGTTCACAAATCAATAATTCTAAAACCTATTCTCTTCATTCCCTAAGTGAATCCCACTCTCTTTTTGTGAAACTACTTACCAAGTGATACGGATCATGCTTGTTTTAGCAACCAGCGCGGTCAGATAGTATGTGCCAGTTGTATGTGAGTGGGGTTATAGAGGGAAAATGCTGGGAATGCACAAGTTTCTTTAATTCTGCACCCTGGATACTTCAGTTCTTTCACCAGGCCCTCAGAGACATGTTTTGCAGGAAAATCAGAGTTAGAAGAATGCTTTAAAAAATATCGAAGCTGTGCTTTCATAAACTGCCAAATGGGAAGGTTACTCTGATGGTAAAATTATTTGATGAAGACAATGTTCCATCATCTAATCTGACCAGCAGAACAGTATGTACAGGCACCAGAGAGCAGACTATTTGAAATCAGTTTTATTGTTTTTTAAAATCTATCATGTGTGTTTGTGTGTAGGGGAAGGAAGGGAGAGTTATTCTTTTTTTTTTTTTCACCCATTTATCATCTATTTACTATTGTGGTTTGCTTTTAGATATTTTAAGGAGAAAAACAGTAAAATTGGAAACTAGAGTGCCAGCTGGGGGAGTTTTAGGAGAATGGAAGTTGGGGAGAAAAATGTGTGCCCAGGAGAAGCACAATTGATTAGAAGTAGATTGAGTCGAATTGCTTTTATTCTTGGACTGTCTTGTGAGGAGGCCATTGGAGTTTTAAAGTACTGAATTATGTTAGTCATGGGGGAGGAAGATGGAGAGGGAGGAATATAGGGATGTGGGCTCAGCGGGGGTGGGAATGACAATGAAAAGTGATTCTGGCTGCCAACGGAGAATTAGCAAAGATAACTTCAGAAATGTGAGAATATCAGAATTACTTCTCAATGCTGAAGAATTTTTGTTGAACAGGAATTTCTTCCTTAGAAGCTTTCTTTTTCTCATTCACTTAGCCAGTGAGTTGACTGGCCTATATTAAAAAATACTTAAGAAGAAAAAAAAAAAAAGAAAAACAAACCAAAACAAAAAATACTTAAGAGGGGAACTTTGTAAAGAAAGGAAATCCTAACTATACACACCATACTTTTATACATGCAGGTATTTTTTCATTCTCTTTCAAGATCTAAGGAGTGCCACCCCATGTGTCAGTGAGGAGTCTACCAGAGAAATAGAAATAGTAATAAATTTATATAATATATATGTGTGTATGTGTGTGTTTATGTTTATGAAAAATGGAGTTTTATATAGAGGAGAGATTATATGTATATGAGATAATGAAGTAGTATATTATACATATGTAGAGATGTATTTCATGGAATGGCTTATATCACTGTGGGCACTGTAAAGTCTCAAGTCAGTAGGACAGACTGGAAGGCTGGCAACTCAGGTAGATGCTGAAGCTGCTGCTGCTGCTTTGCTCCTAAGGCATTTCAACTGATTAGATGAGGCCCACCCACATGATCAAGGGTAATATTTAAAATCAATTGATTGTCAGTGTTAACCATATCTACAGAAGGCCTTCTCAGCAACACCTAGATTAGTGTTCAATTGAATAACTGAGCACCATGGGCTAGCCAAGTTGCTACATGAAACTAACCATCACAACAGAAGACTTCTCCAGACTTGAAATTCCAATTATTATTACTTTAGGGAACTTTATTGCTTTCAGATTTAGTCTTTCAAGGTAGTAAGGAATTACTAAAAAAAATAATACTAAGATGTATTTCTTAAGTTACTTTGCAGAAGAGATTCTTCTAATTTTGTTCTAATTCCTTTGCAAATCTAAGTTAATCATAGCTCTATATGAGGTTGAGAATTAAAAAAAAAAATGAAACATACTGAATATGTCAGTGGACCAGAAATGAGATACTCAAATCATCTCATTTTCCCTTATCTTGTTTCAATTAAAAATAATCAGAGGGCAATGGGAGAAATTTGACACAGCAACATAATAAACATGATTCTGATTTTATAAAATGGAATCGGCTTACTCTTCATCTCTATTATATAGAACTACCAGAACCCTAAAAATTTGGGGGATTATTGGCAGGTAGGGACAGACAGGATTGACTTTATGAAGATCAAATTCTGAGACAAGTAGAACTCATAAATTCAGGAGAAAACTGCTGGAGAGCACATGATTAAAGGAGCTCCCCATGCAGAATCAACAGGTACAAGATGCAGAAGGAGTTTGAATGATTTGTTGGAGCCATTAAGTTGGAAGGTATATACGGAGCACGTGAGTCAATTGTGAAGTATACTTGCCCATAGGCTAAAGCAGTGAGTGGGACTCAGAGCTGGAGATGTGGAGCAGTGCCTCAGAAAGCTGAATATTCCAGGGAAGATGGAGAACACTAAACCAGGAGATGTACAAGCCACTCTGGCAGTACATTCCAACCCTCCCCCTTTATCACTAGAAACAGGCTGTAGAAAATAGCACAGCTTGGCAAATAGAGGTCTAAGAAAACAAGATGAAAGACAAAACCATGACTGTTAAAAGATTTAAGGAAAACCTTCACGATGAGAGAGACATCAAAATCCTAAAGGGGGAAGAATTTGAACACAAGGAAAGAGAGTAAATAAAGTAAACAGAAGAAAACTTCAAAGGGAGAGATGAGATGCCAGTTCAGCCATGGAAAAAAAAAAAAACACACTAAAATTCTGGCCATTTAAAATAAAAATAAACCAAAAGACACATGAGTAGCAGAGCCAACACGGATGAGAAGCAAATTAACTAGCCAAAAGTTCTAGCTGAGGAATTTTCCAAAAATATAATGCAAAGAGCCTGGGAAACGAAAGAATGAAAGGACAATTTAGAGTCAAAAGGGTAGAACTAAAAGTTTCAACTTACATCTAACAAGAGTTCCAGGAAAGAGAACAGGCAGTATGGAGAGGAGAAAATAATCAAATAAATAAAAAGCCCAGACTCAAGAAAGCATATGACCTGAATATTTGAAGTGTCCTCCAAGTACAGAACAAGGTGATTTTAAAAAGATTTACTTATATAGACACGTCATGGAAATTTTCATGTTAGAAGAAATAAAGAGAAAAATCATAAAAGTTCTCAGAGAAAAATAGGTTATCTACAAGGAAAAAAGAATCAGAGCAGTGCAATAGTTTTCATTGGAAAGAAAAAATAACGGTCGATATCTTCAGAGATTTGAGGACATATGATTTGGAACCTAAAAGCCCATATTCAAACAGATTGGTACTTAAAGGTTAAGAACAAGAGAACACATTTTTGGATCTGCAAGAAGAACCTATCAAATGTACCATCTGCATAATTGAAAAAATTACTTGCAAAAAAAATTTAAATTAAATTTAAAAAAAGAAAAAAATAATTGCATATATAATGTAGCAACATGACTAACAAATCCTGTAAGAAAGAATAAGTGGGTTACAGGGAGCAGTAGTGTATAAAGAAGCCAAAACTATCTTTATGCCCAAATAATTTTTGATGGCTAGTGTAAAAAATTTATTTTAGTGATACTTAGGCACCAAAATTCCAGATATTTTCAGTTTGGGAAGTGATAGAAGTGAAGATAGCATCAAAAGAGGAAGAATGAGGGGTGCCTGACTGGCTCAGTCAGTGGAACATGCTACTCTTCGCTCAGTGTTATAAGTTCAAGCTCCACACTGGGTGTAGAGATCACTTAAAAATAAAATGTTGGGATGCCTGGGTGGCTCAGTGGTTGAACGTCTGCTTTCTGCTCAGGGCATGATCCTGGGGCCTGGGAATCGAGTCCCGCATTGGGCTCCCTGCGAGGAGCCTGCTTCTCTCCCTCTGCCTGTGTCCATGTCTCTTTCTTTGTCTCTGTTGAATAAATAAATACAATTTTTAAAAAGATAAATAAAATTTTTAAAAAAAATTTTTGGAAAGGGAGAGGGGAAAGATTGAAAATGTGTGTGTGTGTTTCAGCGGGTAATATATTTCTAAAAGACAAAAATATAAGATTAAAATAATATATAAATTAAAAAATATAATCAAATCTGCATATTAAAATTTTGAGAGTAACAGAAGTCCTGGAAAATGTGCTACAACTTACAAACCACTAGAAAAAAAAATTGTGGTGCAAAGAAAATTCAATCGATCTATCAAATTGGAGAAAAGTAAGAAAAGAAAAACATAGTGGAAAACATGAAGTAAGGCAAGAATATACTCAGGCATATTGGTAATCACAAGCAATGTGAACACATTTTCTCATCAAAAGACAGACTCTCATCATCGTTATAAGAAGCACATCTACAAGTTTAAAAATAAACAATTGGAGGGACACCTGGATATGTCAGTCGTTGAGCATCTGCCTTTGGCTCAGGTCATGATCCTGGGGTCCCGGGATCTAGTCCCACATCAGGCTCCCTGCAGGGAGCCTGCTTCTCCCTCTACCTGTGTCTCTGCCTCTCTCTCTATGTCTTTCATGAATAAATAAATAAAATCCTAAGAAAAAACAGTTCCAGCTCCAGTAATAAGATGGGATAAGTTATTTGGACCCTTTTGACCACTAAGTGAAACTAAAAACGCCAACAAACACACAAAAGAATATATTGAAAGGACTCATGAATAAGATAGGCCAATTCCTGAGGAAATGAGAGAGGTGGTGGAGGCCAGAAACTTGCTTTTGTGCTAAGGGTGCCAAACCGGGAAGCATCAGCTTTCATGGACTCAGTGGGCACAAGGAAGAGGACCCCAACCCAAGATAGTTTCATAGGAGATCCTTCTCCAAAAAGTTCAAATCCCAAAATACTTTTAGAATAAGGGTAAGCCGGCTCTAGTTTTCAACACTCAAGAAATGACAAAGCTTTTTCCTGGCATTGAGCAGAGCAGGATGTTGGGAGGGATTGCATCTCAGAAGTTATAACCACAAGCTGGCCCTAGACCAAAAGGGAACCTAAAATCATTCACTTGGATGGTCTGAAAAAGAAAACTTCAGTGAATCAGTGTAAACAGATAAATCCCCTAGGTGCCTTGCAGAAGCAAACGCAAATCATCTCTGGAGAAACATGTTCATCTCAGACCTCAAAGATGCTCTTCATGTAAGTTTTTGAAGAAAATCAGAAGCTCACACATAAGGGGGGAAAAGCCACTGTTGGGAAGAATCAGAAAAAAAAAAAAAACTGACAGAGGAAACAGACCAGAAGGATGTTTGTTTCATGGAATAATCAGACAGATTAGGAAACATTTACAGTTACTGTGTCTAAATGTATAGAAGACAAGATGGAAAATATCACTGGGAAAGAGTCAATTACAAAAAGAGAAAAAAGCTGGAGGGGCTCCTGGGTGGCCCAGTTGGTTAAGTGTCTGCCTTTGGCTCAAGTCATGATCTCAGGGTCCTGGGATTGAGTCTTAAGTCAGGCTCCCTGCTCAGTGGGAATTCTGCTTCTCCCTCTCCCTCTGCTCCCCACCCCGCTCGTTCTCTCTTTCTCTTGCTCTATCTCAAATAAATAAAATATTTATTTATTTATTTATAAAAAGCTGGATGTAGCAGATTTAGAAAAAAAACTTCTAAAAGCGAAAACATATATAATTACAATTAACAACTCAGTATGTGACTTTTAAAAAAGATTAGGCGAAGCCAAAGAAAAGCAATGGATGAAGAGGAAGATAGCCGTAGAAATTAAGCAGGATGTGGCACAGGGGTACAAAGAGATTGCAAATACAAGGTGTTCAGAGATGTACCAGCTACAGTAAAAATGTCGACCAAAAGGAAGAGGAAAGAGAAAATGAGAGGAAAGCAATATTCAAAAAGGTAATGGCTGAGAACTCTCTAAAACTTAAGAAAGACATGGATCTACATATCATTAAGCCCAACAAATCCAATGCTAGACAAATAAAGAAATCCACATAAAGACACATTATAAAAAATATGCAAAAAAGACACGTATGGTAAAACTAAAGAAACTGAACACAAAGATGAATTCCTTTTTTTTTTTTTACAAAGATGAATTCTAAAGCAGCAAAAAAAAAATCAATCAGTCAATCAGTCTTGCCATTTGCAACAACGTGGATGGAACTGGAAGATACTATGATGAGCAAAATAAATCAGTCAGAAAAAGACAATTATCAAATGATCTCACTCATGTATAGAACTTAAGAAACAAAACAGGATCACAGGAGAAGAGAGGAAAAAAATAAAACAAGTTTAAATCAGAGAGAGACAAACCGTAAGAGACTCTTAAGTTTGGGAAACAAATGAGGATCTCTGGAGGGGAGGAGGATGGGGGGATGGGACAACTGGGTGGCGGGCATTAAGGAGGACACGTGGTGATGAGCACTGGGTGTAATGTAAGACTGATGAATACTGAACTCTACCTCTGGAACCAATAATACATTATGTTAATTAATTGAATTGAAATAAAATTTAAAAATGTGATATGTACAGACAAAGGAATGTTAGCCATAAAAAGAAAGGAAATTCTGACGCGTGCTACAGGGTGGATGAACCCCCAAAATACTATGCCAAGAAGAAGAAGCCAGACACGAAAGGTCACATATATTGTATGATTGCATCTGCATGAAATATCCAGAATAGGTAAATCCATAGAGATGACGTCAATTAATGGTTGTCAGGAGTTGAGAGGTGGAAGGTGGGGAGTGACAGCTTATCAGGTATGGGGTCTTTCTTGGGGTGATGCAAATTCTTTGGAACTTGATACAAGTTATAGTTGCACAACACTGGGAATGTGCTAAACACCACTGAGTTGGACAATTTAAAATGGTTAATTTATGTTGTATAAATGTCATCTCAACCTCAAAAAAAAAAAGGGAAAAAGGTCCTAAAGCAGCCAAAGAGACCTTAAAAGGAACAATATTTATACCAATAGCTTCTCGTAGTCAGGAACAGAAGCCAGAAGCCAGTGGACTCAGGGAGAAATGTTGCCATAGAATTCCTTACCTGCTGAAATAACTTTCAGGAAGATGGGTGAAAGTAAGGCATTTCAGACAAAAGCAAAAAAAAAAAAAAAAAAAAAAAAGTAACTGAAAGATGTCACTCAAGGAAATTCTGAAGGATTTACTTCAGGCAGAAGAAGTAAAAAGGAAAAAAAAGTAAGTTCTGAAATGGGAGAAGGAATGAAAAGCAAAAAAAGCTGTAACGTGGGTAAATCTAAAACAAACATTGATTTTATAAAACAACAACAACAATAATGCCCTGCAGGCTTAAATACATTTCATTGGTGCAAAAGAAAGGATGTAAAAAAATAACCTGGAACATGGGAACAGGCAGAAATAAGATAAAAGTGGTGCACCTGGGAGCTCAGTCCATTAAGCACCTGCCTTTGGCTCAGGTCATGGTCCCAGGGTCCTGGGATCGAGTTCCGCATTGGGCTCCCTGCTCAGCGGGGAGTCTGCTCCTCCCCCTGCTCCTGCTCTCTCTTGTGCCCCCTCTTACACTGTGTCTCTCTCAAATAAATAAATAAAATCTTTTTAAAAATTAAAAAAAATAAGAGGAAATAAGATAAAAGCACAAATATCTAAACCCATCTATGTTAGTTGTTGCATTAAATGTAATGAGACCAAATTATTCTATTAAAAGATAAATTGGAAAAAACTCAGTTATGCCTACAAAGGACACATCAAAAATATGACAATACTGAAGGGTTCTTAAATTCTTAAGAATGTAAAATGCTGGAAAAGACATCATTCAGATACTAAGAAAACTGCATTAAAGTAGCAACATTAATATTCAATAATAAAGATGTTAAGGCAAAATCACTCATAGATATAGTTATTTTATTTTATCTATTTTATTTTATTTTATTTTATTTTATTTTATTAATTGTATTTATTTATTTGAGAGAGAGAGAACACGAGCAGGGGAGAAGGATAGAGCTGAGCAGGGAGCCTAATGAGGAAGTTGATCCCAGGACCCTGGTATCATGACCTGAGCTGAACGCAGACGCTTAACCAATTGAGCCACCCAGGTGCCCCAATATAGCCATTTAAAAATAATAGAATATTTCAATTCCACAGAAAATATAATAATTTAAAGTTCACATGTTCTTAACATAGCCTCAAAATATATAAAGCAAAAACTGTCAGAAAGAGAAACAATAGACAAATCAACAATCATAACGGAAAAATTTAACACATCTTTAGAAGTAACCAATACTCAAAATTTAGACTACATAGTGAATCAGTTTGAAATATGTATATAAAAACGTTGCATCCAACAAACTACAGAATGTACATTCTTTTCAAGCATTCATAGAACATTTTCAAAACTTGACCACATAGCAGAACATAGAGGTTGTCTTGACAAATACATATAGAGAGAAATCGTTTAGAGTCTGTTCTCTGATCTTAGTTTGAATAATCAAAAATCACGGCATCCGTGTATATTGCGTATGACCATACCATAATTTAAAATAGAATAAATAATAAAATTAGTAATAATAAACACACAGAAAATCGCCATACATTTGGAAGTGCTGGTGATCAAGGTGCAGGAGTAGGAGGTGGGAGGTAAAAAGACACTTTCTCCGTTTGCTCTCTGCCCCCCGGGGGTTGTTTGAGTCTTATTTAAAGAGAAGATACTCAGGTAATACTGATGCACTAGAGAAAGTTATTTGCTGCAGCAGCAAATTTTACTCCTTCCCTTTCCATGCTTGACACAGTCTTTTTTATTCTTTTTTTTTTAATTTATAAATTTATTTTTTATTGGTGTTCAATTTGCCAACATATAGAATAACCCCCAGTGCTCATCCCATCAAGCGCCCCCCTCAGTGCCTGTCACCCCAACCCCCCGCCCTCCTCCCCTTCCACCACCCCTAGTTCGTTTCCCAGAGTTAGGAGTCTCTCATGTTCTGTCTCCCTTTCTGATATTTCCCACACATTTTTTCTCCTTTCCCCTTTCTTCCCTTTCACTATTTTTTATATTCCCCGAATGAATGAGACCATATAATTGACATAGTCTTAATACAGGAGGATGTTTGGAAGGAGACATTTGTTATTTTTAACAGCAACAAAAAATGAGTTTAAGGTGGAAGTAGATTTGGGTAAGCTCCACCGGTGGCCGTGCACAGACTCTCCCGGGGGGAGGGGGGTTCAGGTCCCCTGGGGGACAGAGAGCAGCGCAGAGGGGCGTGTACAGCTTTAAGTGAAGCAGGTGCCTCTGCCCTCAGGTGGAGTCATTTCCTGCCCTGTGATAGATGTGATAAAGTCGGCCTGGGCCCCGCTCACTCGTCCTTGCCGGCCCGGTGGGGGCATCTCCGGATCAGCATGGTAAGTGGCTGTGTCCCCAGCTGGCAGCGCCCTAGCCCTAGCTGAGGGTACTCCCCAGATTTGGTCCTCTCCCACTAACCCGCCCTTCATAAATTCTTACTCCAGAGAAGAAATCGGCAAGGGGGCATTTGTTTCTATCAAGATTTGGATAAGCTCTCGTCCGTCCAGCTGTAGTTTTGCGGCTTTGGGGGAAAACTTGGTGGGTGTGTAGTGCTCCACTGCTTTTAACTCAAGTGTTGAAACAAGAACCTCTCTTTCCCTTAGGTCTACATTTGTCGTAGACCTGCTGTGCTGATTTTTTTTTTTTTTTTTCTGTAGAAATCCATTGCTTCACTTTTAGTTACGCTTGTAGAGTTTCTGGGGACTTCAGACCCGGGTCATTGTTGCTAAAGCTCATAAATGCATGGCAGGGTAAAGTGCAGGGACATCCTCTCGAGTTTCCTTCTTAGGAGACAACAGGAAACTTAGTTACTTACGGTAATTCCTCTTTGGGGATCCTCTCTTAAGATCCACTTTTCCTTTAATGTCTTATGTGTCTGTCACAGTAATTTTTGGTATCTTAGAATTTTAAATTCTTAAATGGAAGTTGCCTTTCATAGTGCTTTCTCATCTTTGATGTTCTCATCCCCCTTGGACTTTCTCTCCCCAACATTTTAAGGATGCTGAAGCTGTTCTGCTCTGAAAAAAATGATTCCTTCCTACAAGAGGGGTCCCTGCAGTCAGGGAAATGTTGTTCCCCGTCTTCACTGAATCAACTTCGGTATCCTGGGTGTGAAACTGTTCTGTAGCGTCTTGCAAGATACCTACCCTTTTTTAGGACCGCATCTGAATCTAGGAATCTACGACTTCTCCTTATCTCAAAATAAAACGTTAATTAGAAAATGATGCCTTCCTAGTAATTCAGATTGACCTTGCTGCAGCTAACATGCTGCGATTTATAATATTGATACAGAATGCGCAGTTTACAATCTTACTTTATAGTGTGACTAATATTTAACAGATAGTTTGCAAAGGAGGGACAATATTTAACAGATAGTTTGCAAAGGAGGGACCGGCTAAGAGAGGAAGGTGAAGATTACCTTCTGTCCTCTGGGACACAGTCGTGTTATAAACTCAGCTGCTTCTCAAACCAGGAAGGGTGTGATCGATCCTTCTTGGGCCAAGTATTCCTGGCTTGTTCAGAAAGGACAGAGAGAAATTGAGGTGTAAGTAGCTTAAATGATGTGAAAATCTTGAAATGCTCCCCCCTTCAGCATTTTTACCTAAATCTAGGGAGTTTTGATCTGATTACAGTATCTGATGTACTGAGATCATTTGCAGTCCAGCAGGTGTGGGAGGAATAAAAGCATGCTTTGCAGACAAGTGTGTTAGAAGCCTGTTTATTATGCTGGAACATGTTTGATTTTTTTTTTCCT
The DNA here is from genome assembly GCF_003254725.2 of Canis lupus dingo. Lineage (NCBI taxonomy): Eukaryota > Metazoa > Chordata > Mammalia > Carnivora > Canidae > Canis > Canis lupus. Next base: position 29,058,156 of record NC_064244.1, read on the forward strand.
GTGCCGGACAGAGGTTGGAACACTGGTTGATGCTAAGCGAGGTGCTTTCTGAATTGAGAAATTTGTCATGAGACAAATTTGCCGCCTTTGTCATGAGAGACCCATAGTTACACGGGAAGGAAATAGGAGGAAATTCTACTCAGGTGGTGAATTTGCATTCCTCATAAAGCAAAGAGGGCTGTGTTAGGCCTGGCGAATCAAGGAGATGAGATATAAGGGCTTGATGCAGCGGAGCAAGAACAGAATCCAAGTCGCATTGCAGGGCTGTGACTGGCCAGAGCTCCCTCCCTCCTTCCCTCCCTGGACTAGTGGTCTTTTCGTAGTTGAATCTCAGACCTTGTCCAGGAAAAGAGCAGCCTGTACGAGGGCAGGGCTGCCCACCGGCTCACAGGCTAACAGCTGGAAGGGTCCCAGTGATGCGGAGAACACGCTGCTCGCCCCGTGAGCCCCCCTGCATACACCTGTCCTACGCCCGCTGGCAACCAAAACCCAACCACATTCGAATTGGCGATTGCTGTTCTTATGTTTTTTAAGGATTTAACCTTTTCTTTACTTCTCTTAGTTGAGTAGATATTTGTGTCTGTTTAAATGACCCAAACTTGTTGGTCTTTAAGAAGAGAGATGTGGGGATGCCTGGGTGGTTCAGTGGTTGAGAATCAGGTCGTGATCCTGAGGTCCTGGGATGGAGTCCCACTTCGGGGTCCCCACAGGGAGCCTGCTTCTCCCTCTGCCTGTGTCTCTCCTTTCTCTCTCTCTCTCTGTGTCTCGTGAATTAAAAAAAAAAAGATATGAATGGTGATTTAAACGTGGGATGGGAGAGTGGAGGCTGATGACAGTGATGGAAAACAGTAGAGTTTAAACCAGGAAAAAGATCACTGTCCAGATAGAACTGAAGTTAATATTTGATGTACTTTAAAGATCTTTTTCTATGCTTATTTTTAATATATTTGATATTTCATTTAATATATAATTATGTGACTTACATACCTTTTACTTCATCTTTTTTCATAAGCTTTTCCCATGTCATAAAATCTGGAGGGTAAACTTTTAAGGGTTGCCTAACTGTTCTTCAAATGCCCAACAATGAATGAATGTAGATTGGTTCTTGCTTCTCACTCTTATAAACAATAATGCTGTGAATGCCATTGTGCCTAAATCTTTGCATTTTAGATTCTTTTTCAAAATAATTCATTTGTGTATGTTACTTGCCTATTTATCTACTAGATATTTCAAGTATACGGTTGGGTTTTTAAAGATTTTATTTTTAGGTAATTTCTATACTCAACATGGGGCTTGAACTTACAATCCTGACATCAAGAGTAGCATGCTCTACCAACAGAGCCAGCTAGGTGCCCCTCAAGCATTTTTAAAAATTAATATATATAAAATTGCCTTATTGATAGACCTTAATATGAAGGACTATACATAACTCACTTTATATACATCATTATTCTTATTTGTTTATTACAGTATTGCGATTTTACAACTTTGGGTTGTTAAATCTATTACACATTTCCTTGGTAAATTTTCCACTACTTTTATGATTAGAACATCCTTCCTTCCTTCCTTTTTTATTTATTTAATATAAATTTATTTTTTATTGGTGTTCAATTTGCTAACATATAGAATAACCCCCAGTGCTCATCCCATCAAGTGCCCCCCTCAGTGCCCGTCACCCAGTCACCCCCACCCCCCGCCCACCTCCCCTTCCACCCCCCCAGTTCGTTTCCCAGAGTTACGAGTCTCTCATGTTCCATCCTTCCTTATTTAGAGCACATATGAATAGTAATATAAAATCTCAATATATGAAAAGGTAACATCTTCAATTTAAGTGCTATGGGTTTTAATATATATCAAGATTATACATTTATCTTTGGTTTTATCCCTTTCTAGTAACTACCTGATATTTTTCTAGGTGAGGCAGCTTGATTTCATACATATATAGTATATTATGTATATATATTTCTACCTCACTCTTGGCCTGTTACACAATAAATACTTAAGTTATGTTGTTGAAAGAAATCTTTCAGTAAGGTTGGAGTTTTTGGTTCAATTATTCTTAAAACATACCTGTACCTGGTTTTTTATTTCTATGAGATACTATTAATTAGCCTTATCGTACATTTCTCTTATTGGCTTATGCTAGCTTGCTTTCTATTGCTTGTGAGCAGAATTACTGAGTGAGCAAGCTCATGTTATCTAAGAAGACTATTTAGTTCTAACTTCCTGTGGCTTATTTCAGAGGGAGTGCCTTTCCATCCACATTGGCCAAGCTGGCATCCAGATTGGGGATGCTTGCTGGGAACTCTATTGCCTGGAACATGGAATCCAGCCAGATGGTGTTGTTCTCAACAGTAAAAAGGATCAGCTGGAAAATGCTAACATGGAGCATATAGATGCATCTTTCAATACCTTCTTTTGTGAGACGAGCACTGGGAAGCACGTGCCCCGAGCACTCTTCATGGATCTGGAGCCCACTGTTATAGGTAACATAAGACTCGCATTCAACGGTACTTAACCAGGTCCACAATCAAAGCTAACAAATCCAGTACCAGTGGATGGGATCACTAGGTTACATGAATCTATCTGAATAGGATCATAGGGACTTTTTTTTTAAATCTAGAAGTTCGCTCATGACCACCTAAGGTGATCGGCATGAAATATACCCTAAGGGAGTACTAGTGTAGTCTTCTTTTTTTGTGTGATGAAACAAATTCAAACCTTGTTAGTTTCTCCACACACATTTGTTGTGACAGAAGATTAAATCTTTTCTTGAATTTGAAGACCAGTTGCTAGAGGGTTCCAACAAAGAATCTGAAAGTTGGCATTACCTGAGCATGATTCCAAAGAGACAAGGAGCCAAACACATCTTCTAATTGTGGGGAAATCAGTACAATTTTATGATTATTAATGGCAGACTTTGTAGTATCTTGTCCAGAAGCATGGTGTGGCCGCTCGGCTCTAAGAGCAAGCATCTCATGAGCACAAAGCTGAAGTCCATGGCATTTTTATAATCTAGCCTTGGAAGTGGTGAAAGCAGCTGATCTTGTCCAAAGGCAGCTGGAATGGTTTTAGAATGAAGGAAAGAGTTTTGGTTGTGTTTATATCAACTGCTTTCGAGTTGGGTGGGCGTGGGAGCTGGTCACACCTTCTCTGCTAAAGCATACTCCTAATAATTGAGGTCGGTCTACTTTTCCCCACTTTTCTGGCACTCAGTTGGCTATTTGTAGATAGAAATACTCGCCTTAGAATGCCAGAGTGTCACAGTGTGCATGATGGGATCTGTGTGCACCTAGAACCTCAGAATGTGACTTTATTGGAAATAAGGTCTCAGTGGGTATATGAGGTTGAGGTCCTACTGGGTTGGGGTCGGCCCTAACTCTAGTAGTCTGTGTCTTTGTGAGAAGAGGGGCCACAGGCAGGGGGAGCGGACATGCATGATGGAGGCAGGAGTGGTGCAGCCCCAAGCCGAGGAGCTCCCCAAATGTCCAGCAGGAGGAAGCCAGGAGAGGGGAGTGAAACAGCTTCTCCTTGGGACCCCTGGAGGAAGCAGCATTGCTAACACTTTGATTTTTGGACTTAGGGCCTCCTGAACTGTGAGAGAAAATATTCCTCTTGCTTTAAGCCGCCAAGTTTGTTGTAATTTGTTACAGAAGCCACAAGAAACTAATAAAGGGTATAGGATGGGAGGATGGACTTTCAATCTATCTGGAAGCGATGACCCTGTTTGTAGACTAGGGAGGCCAGTCCAGTGGTGTAAAGCCCTTGTTTCACCGCAACACTGGGGATGTGTGGGCAGGGTGCTGGGCTGTGCAGGAATTGGTGAAGGGGTGGCAGCCGAATGGATGGAGCACTGACCTCCTGTCCCCTCCTGCAGATGGCATTCGAGCTGGCCCGCGCCGTGCGCTCTTCCACCCAGAACAGCTGGTCAGTGGGAAGGAAGACGCTGCAAACAACTATGCCCGCGGTCGCTACTCCGTGGGGTCAGGGATCATCGATCTTGTGCTAGAGAGGATCCGAAAGCTGGCAAGTGGCCCCCTTTCTCCCCAGCGGGTGCAGGACCCCAAGGCCTGGGACCTGCCCTCCCAACAGCACCAGCGCATCCTCCCACCTGCATCACCACTGTGGCCTCTTCCGCAGATGCTCAAAGCTGGGAAGCATCCTGCTGTTGGCCTTGGTTAGGCTCTGTCCTGTAGGAAGGGCGAAAGAAACCTTTACCCTTACTGCAGCCCCACCTACTCTCTTTTTAGACTTATGAGGAAATATTTTGGGTTTTTTTTCACTGTTTTATTGAGATAACTGACACCCAACCCTGTAAATTTAAGGTGTACAACGTGATGAGTTGATACACATCTATGGCGCAGTGATTGCCACAGTACAGTCAATGTGTGTGTGTGGGGGAGGGGCATGAGAACATTCAAGATCCACTCTCTTACCAACTTTCAGGCGTACAACATGGTGTTCACCAAAGTCACCACATTGTCCACTAGATCCCCAGAACTTACTCATCTTCTAACAGGAGGTTTGTGTCCTTTGACCTACAGCCCCTGCCAGATACCGTTCCACTTTCCGATTCTATGAGTTTGACATTTTTAGACTCCGCATATGTGAATGGGATGATATAGTATTTGTCTTTCTGCATCTGATGTCTCTCACTTGGGATAATGCCCTTAAGGTCCACCTACGCTGCCACAAATGGCAGGATGACCTGCTTTATAATGACTAGCCCCCTCCTCTACTCTTGTTTCTGCAACTCCTCATGGCTCACCTTGTCAGCACAGGCTTCCAGAGAGAGCATCCTGAACCTGGTCCTTTTCCAGTAGTATCCATTATTCATGAAGTCAACAGGAGGCACATCCTACCTGGAGATTGGTTACTGTAGTTACTGACCGTTAATTCTTCTTTAAGGACCTGCCTTTGGAGGCCCTTTTGTCTAGTGCTTATTTCGGTGTCTGGTGTAATCCTCAAGGAACCCGATGTCTTTTAGCCCAGAGTAGATTGGACATAGAAGCGATAGGTACTTCATCTCCCGGGCCGGGGGTTGGGGAGGAAAGTAGGGGGATAGGTTGCTTCAATAGTTTGCGATTTTGCTTTCTTCATTACTGAGAAAGATCTTGCTTTAGGTCACATGCAGATAAACTTGGGGAGGGCAGCTACAGACAGCTGAATATTTCTGCTTTGCTTAGAGTGAAATTCTAAAGTGCCCCCCCCAACCCCCAGAGGTAACCAACCACTTGCGTGTGTTATGATGGTGTTAATAATGGTACACCCGTCCTTTCTGAAGGTTTTGTTTGTTTGGGGGGGAACTTGTTGACCTCCCACTACCACTGCTCCTAGGTTCATTTGACCCAGTTCTCACATCTCCTCTCACCTCCCCAGACAGAGCAGTGCAGTGGACTTCAGGGATTTTTGGTTTTCCGAAGCTGTGGAGGAGGCACGGGGTCCGGATTTACATCCCTCCTAATGGAGAAGCTCTCGATGGAATACAGCAGGAAGACGAAACTGGAGTTCTCTGTGTATCCAGCCCCTAGGATCTCCACTGCCATAGTGGAGCCCTACAACTCCATCCTCACCACGCATTCCACCATAGAGCACTCGGACTGTACCTTCTTGGTGGACAATGAGGCCATCTATGACATCTGCCACCATAAACTTGGTGTCGAGTGTCCCTCTTACGCCAGCATTAATAGGCTCATAGGTCAGGCAGTGTCTTCCATCACTACTTCCCTCAGGTTTGAAGGGCCCTTGAATGTGGACCTCATTGAATTCCAGACCAACCTGGTTCCTTATCCGAGAATACATTTCCCCACGACAACCTTTGCCCCCATCATATCCGCTGAGAGTGCCTACCGTGAGGAGCTCTCTGTGTGCGACATCACTGCTGCTTGCTTTGACTTCTCCAACCAGCTGGTCAAGTGCAACCCTCGCCTGGGGAAGTACATGGCCTGCTGTCTCCTCTACAGAGGGGACGTGGTCCCCAAAGATGTGAATTCAGCCATTGCAGCCATGAAGTCCAGGAACTCTGTGCAGTTTGTAGACTGGTGTCCAACTGGTTTCAAGGTAGGCATCAACAGCCAGCCACCCACGGTGATGCCAGGAGGGGACCTGGCCAAGGTCCAGCGGGCTGTGTGCATGCTGAGCAATAACACGGCTGTCGTGGAGGCCTGGGCCCGCCTGGACCACAAGTTTGACCTCATGTATGCCAAGAGGGCATTTCTGCATTGGTACACCAGAGAAGGCATGGAGGAAGACGAGTTCTCAGAGGCCCGGGAAGACTTGGCTGCCCTGGAGAAGGATTATGAAGAAATGGGGCGAAGTTTCTGATGTAAACGTGGTCAGGGAGAATGAGTGTTAGGTTGAAGTGTCATGCTTTCTTTTCAAGACATTATCTATTCTTGGTGGGTAGAGTTTCCCTGATTGGAAGAAACTGGAAACCAAATCAAGCAAGCCCCTAAGCTCCACACTACATTGAATAGGTCAGTATCAACACTGAGCTCGGATTTCCTTGTCTGCTAGTTCAGCGCAACTACCTGTGAACCTCCTACGTTAGGGGTCCTTCGAGCTTCTGGATCCTGTCCATGTTTCTTTTTTGTTTTTTTCTTTTTCTCCAAATGGAAACCTAGCTTTATTCTTTGCTTTTTCAACAAAAGACGATGAAACCCTCAAGTCAGTGCTTTTGCTTTTCCTTTCCTGAAGTATAAAACAGCACATAATAATGTTATTTCCCCCATGGCTATGTTTTGTACATTGATTAAATAATGAACATGTTCAGTATCATTCTTTTCTTTCTTCCAAATGTAGGCCTTACAGTCTCAGCTTGCTTTTTATACAAACAAAAACAAGAATATTCTTGGGTCTTTCAAAAATGTGCATCTGTGTTCCTATGGGTCAGAAGGTGAAAGGGATCTCTCTCACCACCCCCGTCCTTGAAAAGATGTTCTTGAAGTGTAGCCAACAGAGCCCTGCATCAGAACCAGTAGAGACATTTAGGAAAAAAATGCAGATTCTTGGGCACCTGGCTGGTCAGTGGGTGGTGTCCGACTCTTGATCTTAGGGTTGTAAGTTCAAACCCCGTGTTGGGTGTAGAGATTACTTAAAAAAATTTAAAAAATAAAAATTTTTTAAAAATGCAGATTCTTGAGCTTCACTACAGAAGCTCTAGGGGTTGGAGGGGGCATGACCTAAGAGTTTGAAGCTTAAAAAACACTTAACGGAATTCATTTTTGGTATTAAACTATACCACTTTCAAACAAGTTATAACTTAGAATGGAAACACATAGCTATAAATGCATTAAAACCATCAGTCACATTTTTATTATCCATGATGTTTTACCTGACTAATCATTAGATTCAGGGAGAACTAGACACTACAAAGGTGCTCACTTGGGCTTGGGGGTTGCTCTTGAGCTAATGGTAGTTTCCAAGTGCCTCATTCAGCTCCGGTGTTTACCCTGCAGTCCTCCATTTGTACTCTCTTGGCCTCAACATGGTCAGGGCTTTTGGTTCAGGTAGACATCTGAGGGGAATTGCCACTAAAGCCTTGGCTGAAGGCATAAAAGTTGAGTGTCCTATTTCTTTTTAAGATTTATTTATTTATTTATTTATTTATTTATTTATTTATTTATTTATTTATGAGAGACACAAAAAGAGAGAGAAAGGCAGAGCCACAACACAGGCAGAGGGAGAAGCAGGCTCTTCGTAGGAGCTCAATGCGGGACTTGATCCTGGATCCTCACATTTTTCCTCTCTGTCAAGCTTCTCTAGGGAATATATGTCTGATGCCCATGCCTCATTTTCTGCTTACTGCTCGTTTGTGATGCGTCTTCCCCACCATTCTACTGAAAACTTTACCTGTAAGATCACCAATCATACCTCATTTGTTGAAACAAAGACTTTCTCAGCCTTCAGATTTCTTTGCCCTAAACGTTTGGTTATTCCTTTTTTCTTGAAACTTGTCCTGTGATTCCTTCAGCTCTACTTGGTTCTCTCACTACACCTGGCATCTCTGCAGGCTCCTCTTCCAACTCGTCCACCTCTGATGGAGGCAGGCTTGATGCTCTCCTGTGGCCCTCGGCTACTTTGTCCACAACCACATCAGCTCCACGTGGGTCACTGTGAAAACTTTAAGTTCTCCTTCTCTCTCAAGTTTTGTACTGAAACTGCCACCTACTTGCTGGACCTACCTTCTGATGTATTGCCTACACTTAAATTTAACTTTGTCCAAGAAAACCTTACCATTCTCCTCAAAAGAAATCTGCTCTTCCCCTGGTGTTCTCTCTTGTTTATGTCATCTTCCCAGATTCTAAAACACTGTCATCGTTGACTGTCTTCTGATTGTCTTCTTGCTCTCTACTTATAGGAGTCCTACCCATTCTACCTCTGTAATGGATCCATTCCCTTCCTCCTCTTCCCATAGAAGCTGACCTAGCTCAGGCCTTCACACCCTCTCCCCAGAGCTAGCACCACTAGAGCCCAAAGGCTTTTCCACCTTTCCCTTTGCCTTCCTGACCTGTCCTGCACACCACCCTGCGATGACATTCGGAATTATTTTGCCCCCTTGCTCAAAGGATTAGTGATTCCCAACTTCTTAAGTATGAGGTCTAAATCCTTGCACATGGAGTCCCCTAGGTGACTCAGCAGTTGAGCATCTGCCTTTGGCTCAGGTTGTGATCCTGGGGTCCTGGGGTCCAGTCCTGCATCGGGCTCCCCACAGGAAGCCTGCTTCTCCCTCTGCCTGTGTCTCTGCCTCTCTCTAAATTACTCATGAATAAATAAATAAATCTTTAAAAAAAATTCCTGCACGTGGTGTGCAGAGCCTGTCCTCACTAGTTCCAACTTAAATCCCCAGTGCCATCCTTCACTGTGCTGCCATGCACTCCATCCAAACTGGAGCGCCCCCCCCCCCAGCCCCTTTTAGCACCTGTTCTTCTCTCTCCTCTGCCTTTGCTCCTTCTTGCTGCTTGCTTCCTTCTTTCCTTCTGTGGCTGAGTGATGTAATACTTCAAACCTAGTTCTCCTGTTCCATGTAGCTTCTTGGGCATCCATTTACTCCCACCCCAGGATTAGGGGTACTTGGGATACACTATGAAATCTCTCACTAATTGGAAATATTATAGTAAATACTTACTAATGAATTATGCATATATTTTCATGTACATATCCTACAGAGAGCTTTGAACTTATGTTAGATTTTTACTGGTTTTAGGAGCATTTGTTGTTTCTCTCTTCAGACACCAGAGGGCACTAGTGAATGCTCAAATAACCCCCTCAGGTCACATAATTGTTCTGTTATTTTCAAGGAAATTCGTGTGTGTGGGTGTGCAAGCGAGTGCCTGTGTGTATTCATACACTCAAAAAAGACTATTCAGAGGTTTTCTCTTGTTTTCAAAAATTAATAGTCTACTAACATTAAGATTAAAAAAACTATTTGGGGGCATCTGGGTGGCACAGTTCGTTAAGCATCTGACTCTTCATTTCAGCTCAGGTCATCATTTCAGGATGGTGAGATCCAGCCTCACCAGGGCTCCGTGTTGGGCGTGGAGCCTGCTTTCTCCCTCTCTAAAAAACAAAACAAAACCTAATTATTCCTTACACTTTTAAGGTCAGCATGAGAATCTGATCATTTCTAAGCTTACCAAATTTAATCGCTTTTAAAGGGAATACACACAAATTTTTCATCTCCTTTGCAATCTTAGAAGATTGCTCTTAAATATTTTAGATTGCATTTATAAATTTAATATATTCTGTTTTCTTTTAAGGGCTTTGTCCAACAGACTTGCACAAGTACTTGAAGTAATTCTTTTAAAATCTAATAAGTGAAACTATAAACATGCTGATTAAGCATGCTCAAGTACTCCAAACCGCCTATAAGCTAGTAAGATTTTTATTTAAGATCACAAATATAAATCATTCACTCAGTTCACATATCTTAAAATCGGAATTATAAGCCTAAACGCTTCTATACTCAACTATCAGAAAAGCTGTACTTTAAATGCTAAATATGTACGGATTCCTTGTCGCAAGAACTTTACTACATTATTTAATTGACTCATTCACTAGTTATTCACTGGCCACCTCTCAGGTGCTACTCACTCTTCTGACCACTGGGGATATAATGTTGAATAAAGCAAAAATAATCCCAGCCCTCATGGAGTTTATACAGTAGTGAAGATGGGGGTGGGTATGAAAGATCATAAACAACAATTGAATTATATCAGATGTTAGAAGGTGATAGGTACAGTTGGGAAAAATAAACCATGGTAAAGGAGAGGGGGACGGTCAGTGAGAAAGAGGCATTTGTCAAAGACGTGGAGGAAGTGACATACAGAGAATGCAGATTACCTGGAGGAAGAATGTACCAGGAAAACCAACCAGCAAAGGAAGATCTAGAGGAGCAGCCCGTGGGGAAGAAGGGAAACACTCTGGTGTCCTGAAAGTCAATTGGAAAAAAGTGTGTGAAGGAGGAGATAGTTAGTGGTCCACTGTGTCAAATGATGCTTACAGGTCAAGAAGGATGAGGGCTGTCCCTTGACCATTGAATTTAGCAATGTGGAAGTCTTTTCTGACCTTGATGAGAAGTTTCAGTGGAAGGGTAGGGATGGAGGCCTGATAGCGTGGGTTTAATGGGAATGAGAGACACTCATTCCCAAGAGAGAAATGGATCAAAAGTAGATTGCCGTAAAAGAAGCAGAGTAATAGGCTACTGTCTGCAAGGAACGGCAGTCAAGGTTTTTTTGGGGTTTGGTATGATGTAGGAAAAGTACAGTGGGTTTTTGTGCTGATGTGAATGGCAGGTGGGGTAATGCCGATGACGTGGGAGAAAGAAGGAAGAGTTGTTGGATCCGTGTCTTAAGATGGCAACAGGGGAGGGGAGGAGAGGGGAACCTTGTGTATGACACAGGGCTGTCCCTGACACAGGAGCACCAATGGTGCGTCCAATGTAGAGAAGAAAGAGAGCTTGTGGATAGTGACGCTTAGCGTAGGTGAAGGCGGTGATGGGATTTTATGAAATTTTGCCTCAGAAGCATCCAATTTTCTAAGTGAAATGAAAAGCAAAGTCATCACCTAAGATTGGATATGGGGCAGAAATATGTGAGGTTGGAAGAGAGAGGAAAATGAGTGAACGTCTAGGGTAGTAGGAGTGGGAGTGTAAGGAAATGCAATGTCACTGCTGCACTGCATGAAGAGCTTGTCAGGATTGCATAGTGGGATTAGTGATTGTGTGTGCACATGGGTGTGTGCATGTTCAGCTTCAAAGTACAGGGACAGGGGGGTAGAGTGAATTCATGGGGGTTTAATCCATAAGGCAAAGCAGAAGCAGAACAGGGGAATTACAGGTGTCTACAGGGGTACAGTGATGATGATTGATCACAGCATTTACACTGGCAAAGAGTGAAGGGCAGTTTTGAGGATTGAAGGATTATTGGTCTCAGTGAGGCTGGAAGATGTTTGGGGTTGGCTTCCTGGAAGGAGCAAGCTGGGGAGATAAGGAGGGGTAGTTGGACAGCTTATGGTGTAATGGCAAAGTCTGGAGTGTGACTTTAGGAGTGAGTTGGTCAGGGTCAGGGAGTGGCAATGAGACCCAGGATGTTGGACAGGTCATCTATACGTGTGTTGAAACCATGAAGGCAGGAATGGTGTCCAAGAGACTCATGAGCTGAGAGCTAAAGTGATGGGGAAACGAGGTGTACTGACCCAGGCGTTGGTGAATGGTAACAACAATGGGCAGTGGGGTGACCAAATGATGATGTGAGGTTCAGGTGGCGAATAATGGCTTAGGGAGGAAGTGGGGAGAATGATCTCCTGGGATGAAGCATGCTTACCTTTAAGAAAATACTGGGTCATCCCATAGGTTCGGGGTTTCCTTCCCAAGATAATGTTTTTGTCTTTTGCCTTCTCGGCTTACGGAGGTTTCTTAGTGACATCCACCAGGTTGTGACAGGTTCTGATGGAACACGCTCAACCCTAGGAACAGTCTGTGATGGGAATGTCATTAATTAAAGAACAAGGGGGAGTCATTATGTTGTACCTTTGAAACTAATATAATGACATAATGGTACATGTCAATTATACCTCAACAATTTTAAAAAATATTTTATTTATTTATTTGAGAGAGAGAGAGAGAGAGAGAGAGCAAGTAGGGGAGTAGCAGAGGGAGAGGGGGAAGCAGATTCCCCGCTGAGCAGGGAGCCTGACATGAGGCTCAATCCCAGGACCCCAAGATCATGACCTGAGCTGAAGGCACACGCTTAATTGACTAAGCCACCCAGGTTGCCCCAATAATTTATTTTAATATAACAAATTGTCTGATGGCCCATGCTTAGATTAATGTGATTACTTAATTTTCAAGTCAGACTGGAATTCATCTGTAATCCTTATTATCTTGCCACCATTTGGCAAGATTTTGTACTTCTTTGGCTCTTAACATATGCAACTGTCTTTTTAGTTTAATACTACATTCTTGTGAACTTGTGCATCCTCCATTTTTTTGAATTATATTAAATATCTGACTGAATGCTGAGTGTCCCTCAGCTTTCCCTGGTTATTTGGTTACAGCTGTCAAGTCATGCCACTGTCACAAAGTAGGCCCTTTCGCTTGCGGTTGGTGTTTGTTTTCAGATTTCTTACGAGGTAGGACATTTAGAGATCACTTCATCCATTCACTGGTCTTTTCTCCTTTGAGCAGCCTCACTTGGCTTTTGAGCCTTGTCTTATTTTTAAAAGAGGGTTTTGACATTTTTTTCAAAGGAGTTCAAATCAACACAAATAATCCAACAGAGGGATCCCTGGGTGGCGCAGCGGTTTGGCGCCTGCCTTTGGCCCAGGGCGCGATCCTGGAGACCCGGGATTGAATCCCACATCGGGCTCCCGGTGCATGGAGCCTGCTTCTCCCTCTGCCTATGTCTCTGCCCCTCTCTCTCTCTCTCTGTGACTATCATAAATAAATAAAAATTAAAAAAAAATAATCCAACAGAAATTGTGTTGAGAATTTTCTCTGATGTGAAATCATTATTATCACCCCCAAAAACCCACTTCCAAAACTTTCCTGTGAAGCTCATATGCTTTTGTGTTCATCACATCTTTTAAAATTGTTTTCCATGATGGGATTTCCTTTCCTGGACGTGATGAAGCGACACTAGTATTTTCATTGGCCCCATGAATCTTACTGACCCTTGACAAAGAAAGAGTCCTTTTGGTATCATTCATCCCACAGTCTCTCTATGGATACAGCCAAAGCATTATAATAATAATAATTATTATTTTAATTTAAATCCACTTCAGAGGAGTGTCCTCAGTGCTAACACAGCACAGTCCCTCATAAATTCTAAGACTAGTTAGGAACCTACTATTTTTTAATTTTTAAAAATGTTTATTATATAATATGTCAGCTGAACTCAGTTCTATCAGCCTTTGTCTTTGGGTGTGCCCTCCTAGACCTTCTAGCACGTGGCACTCTCAGTTCTAGGGCATGGGATCCGGGAGGCTCCCTGATATGATTTGGATGGGAGCCTACACAGTGAGACTTTGCTGAAGACCTCTGAGGATTGCAAATTCATCAGTAATCTCCACAAAATGCAATAACGCAGACCAGTGAAAACCTGAGCAGCCCTCTTCGGGACTGTCATGACACGGGGCATCCTTGATAAGGAATGGAGGCCAAGTCGCCTGCCCCGAGACAGGTCACTTGGTAACGGACTGGGCTTGTGGGTGTGAAGCAACCTGTTTGTGGGCATCTGCCCTGCAGAGTTATCCAGTTGTGTCTTGGGCAGGTGACAGGTATTGTGCCTCAAGGACTCACCAAAGCCTCAATCACAATGTTGCATCCTGTGTACCTGGAGCCTGCTGTGGCACCCAGGGATGGCCGTGGGCTTGTCATATCCTCCTAAAATACTCTTCAACTCTTGCCACTAAATTGGAATGTTAGATTCTTGTGGCTGGGGAGGTTGTTCCTTTCCTATGGACGTATTCTTCTCCACTGAGGAGAAGGCAAAGGGGATGGGGCGGGGGGGGGGTGGTCCTTCCTTATAAAACAATTAGGATTGGGACACCTGGCTGGCTCAATGGGTAGAGTGTGCGACGCTTGATCTCGAGGTTGTGAGTTCAAGCCTTACCTTGGGTATAGAAATTCGTTTAGAGATAAAATCTTAAAAATAAAATAAGAGGATTGACACCAGTTCTCTCTCCGCCTCCCCAGGGATTTCACAAAGTACAGTCAAGGGTGAAGGGGGATCACTGGGGATCTGTGGATGTGGCTGTTGTCCTCGTGGGCATCACTGATGTGACTGTGAGCCCCCTGCGGCCTCGGCGTGCGCTCAGGTCAGGGTCCGAGTCGGGAGCTCAGACAGCGAATGCTGGGTTGCTCCTACATAAACCTGTGTGTTCCCACTGTTGCTGGGACCAGTTCTGGCAAATTCCTAGTTCATTAACCCTATGTCTATGCTCACATTTAAATCACAGATAAGGGGGCACTTGATGGGATGAGCACTGGGTGTTATTCTGTATGTTGGTAAATTGAACACCAATAAAAAATAAATTTATTATAAAAAAATAAATCACAGATAAGGCTCTGAGAGCCTTTTCCAGAATGGAAACAAGCTGCATTTTCAGTTTTTTGAGCGTCGGTCCTCTTAAGAGTACCATGGTAAGAGGAGAGGAGGATGGTCAGTGAGAAAGAGGCATTTGTCAAAGACGTGGAGGAAGCGACATACAGAGAATGCAGATTACCTGGAGGAAGAATGTACCAGGAAAACCAAACATTACACATTCATCTCATGTTTGACTCACTGTTTAAAAAAATATCCAGTTTTACTTTGTCCAGTAATTTCTGCCGGAAGCAGGGTTGCTGAGTTAAAGGCAAAATGAGTTTGTAGGGGCACCTGGCTGGCTCAGTTGGTGACGTGTGTGACTCTTGATCTTGTAAATTAGAGCCCATGTTGGTGTAGAGGTTACTTAAAAAATAAAATCTCAAAAAAAATAAATGTGTAATTTTGATAGGTACCTCCAAATTGCCTCTCTGGAGTTTATATTCCCACCAGGCAGCAACGGAGGAGGGTGACTATTCGCCTTACCCGTGGAGTCTAGGTTAATGGTCATATTTAGGGACTTTTGCCAATCTGGTAGGTGAGAAATTGTTGGGAGGGCAGTTCTCATTGGAATGAAGTTTAGCATTTTCTCATACATGCAAAGAGCATTTGAATGTGTGTGTGAGAGAGAGACAGAGACAGAGAGAGACAGAGAGAGATCTATTCATGTCCTTGCTTATTTGGAGGGGAGGGGTTGTTCTTAATTTTTAGCAGCTCTATGCATTTGATCAGGGAGCCTTTGGTCCCTGTTATATGACTGGCAAGCATTTATCTAATCACGTGTCCGTCTTCAGACTTTGCCTAGCGTTGGCTGCTGGTGCGTGTGTTGTTTATTGTGAAGTAACGGCCGCGTGCGGAAGTTCCTGTTGTGACTGTGACTTATCTGCACACAGAAGGGAGCAGACCCACAGTCCCTGGTTGGGAATCTGGCCCTCGGGTTTTGCAGCCAGAGGCCACAGAGTTCTTGCGGATGCCCCTTTCTAGTGAGCTTCTGCTCATATTAAACCTTCTCATCTCTAAACCCCCCATATAAGTTTTTACACCAGTTGCTATCATCTTGCAGTCCAGCGCTTCTACAGTCCCTGGTGGAAGTTGCTTCTTCTCAGATCATCACTCAGCGTCCGGGCTCATGGAGAGTAGAGGCCCTGCCTCCCCTGCCGGCCTCTCCCACCAGGCCTGGCATCAGCTGGGTAGCTACTTCCGATCCAATGAACCCTTATTAACAGCCTAGTGGCCCCATGCTCAGCCATGGAGGAGTTTGGGGTGTCAAGGGGGGTAACTGAAAGCTCCCTTCCCACCTGACCTGGTGCCCATCCTACAGCAGACCTAGGCTCTGCCTCCTGGGTGGGACCAGGCCAAGCGCATGGCTCTAGCTTGGGTGACGGCTGGCAGTGTCCTGCCAGCTTGGCCTTCCCGAGCCTCCCTTTAGCTCTCCTAGGATCTCCAAGAAGCTCTCCATCACAGGAGACATCAGGATGGGACTCATCCACCTCCCTCCTTCACCTCCCCTTTTCCATGCTCAGAGATGTGAAGCCCATTGATGAAGGACAAGGAATTGGAACCAGTTCGGGGTTGCAGAAGCCATTGGTTTTAATGGGGGCGAGAGAGAAGGGAAGGGGTCTGAAGGCAGGACGGTGAGCGGTGCACCTCGTCTTGCAGCCCCCGTGGCTGGGAGGCGTGTGGGCACGAGGAGCGCTGTGCGCCCTCTTCTCGGGCACGGGTCACGGAGGAAGAGCCTGGCGAGCAGGCGTGAGTGACCTTGGCCACTCACTGCGGGGGAGCAGAAAGGAGGCGCAGAGCGGGAGACACCCCGACGGGCTCAGGTCCATGCAGGCGGGACAGTGTTCAGTGTGTGTGTGCAGTGGAGAGAGGGGGGCTGGAGGCACCAAAGGAACACGGGGGGCGGGCAGTGAGGCGGCCTGGAGACCTGGGCCCATCCCTCAGAACACAAAGCAGCCAAATTGGCAGACCCTCACCCTCCACCCTGACCCCCGTCCCTGTCCTTGAGGTGCCGCCGTCCTGCTGGCCTCTGCCTCTACTTCTTACGCCCAATCTGTGCCATCAGGTGCGCGTTGGCAGCTGCCTTGGCCTGCAAATTCTTGGCCTTGGCGATGTTGAAGAGGATGTTCATGATGTTAGTGGGGACATCGAGGGACAGAGTGAACTTGGTGCGCCGATCACTCTTGGCCTTGTCCTGGTGCAGCCTCCCCTTGAGCTGAGCTGGGGACAGGTATTTGTACCGGGCGCTTACGGCTCCGTTGCCACCCCCGAAGCCTGGGAAGGTCCTCTTCTTCTTGTCCTCTTCCTCCTCCTCCTTCTCCTCGTCCTCCCCTGAGGATGGGTCTTGGCTGGGCAGGTAGGGGAAGCTTCTCTTGCTCAGCAGCGGTGCATCCTCCAGCGGGCTCTGCCGGGCCTCCCACAAGGCTGTGTTGATGCAGCTGAAGAAGGACTTTCCTGGGTGGAACTTCTGGGAGAGGCCCGGCTGCGGGATTCCTGGGAGCAGCAGCAGCAGCAGCAGGAGGTAGGCTGGCATCAGCATCTCTCCCTGGAAGAGAAGACAGGGATGAGAGCAGAGGGTGTGACAAGGACTCGGAGCTCAGAAGGACCCGGGGCTTTGGTAATGTTCTACAATGTTCTCAAAGTGTGGTCTCAGGACCAGCAGCATCATCGGGAAATTTGCTAGAAATGCAAAGAATTCTCAGTTCTCACCCCCAGAACTACTAGATCAAAGTCTGGGGCCAGCAATCTGGGGCTTAACAAACCCTTCAGATGATTCTCATGGTTGGGAAAGTTTGAGCGCCACTAATCGGCTGGAATTGATGGGTTATATTTCATTCAGCTTTGCTGGTCATCACTGGCCCTGAAAAATGAAAGGCAAATAGGCGAGATGAGCATTTAGTAGCTTATTTTGGTTGATTTTAGCGGCCGAGGACTTGCAGCTCTCTCATCCTTAGCAGGGGCCCTATTGAGTGCGTCCCTATTGCTTAAAGACCATGGTGGGTGGTCCAGCCAGTGTTTCTGAGGCAGATCTTCAAGGTCCTTTGCCTGCTTCCTCAGGAGCAAACAAGTTTGTGAATTTGGTTGGCTTTACTATAGAATTTACAAAGCGAAAGTCAGTTTGGTCCCTGTGTCGAGATGTTCAATGTTTCACAAAGGACACCTATGTTCTCTAGCGTGCAGGGTTGAGGCGACCTCAATCCTAAAATTATCAGGTTTTTCTACTACATGACGCTCTTGGCTGGCCATCGACCTGAATGAGGGCCATCGTCTGAGAACGAACCCAGAGGCACCGACACCCAAGCACATGCTTTACCAGGAGTGGCTCCGTGCTTCTCTGGGTGCTTGCTCGGTCGTGGTTTGAAATGCAGGGCAGGTCGTGCAGCTGTCCAGGGCTAGACGGACATGCTCAGAGGTATGAAAGGGTTATGGTCTAGAGTGACCTTTGAATCGAGTCTTTTATTTAAAAAAAAAACAAAACAGAAGGCAAAGGAAGAAAACCTAAATTTAGTGTAGGAAGTGTGCATGGCCGTGAAAACATACAGCGCAGTGTCCCTCCTGGAACCTGGGCTGTTTGGGTTCGAAGCCATCATGGGCGTTGGGCCCCTGATCAATGGCGCTGGACGAGGCGGGGAGAAGGGCTGCGCCGGGCCAGTCCCACCCTCTGTCCCACCTCCTCTGCAGCAACAGCTCGCAGCGCTCAGAAGACACCAGCGTTTGGTTGTGTGTGGTCACTGTGCCTTAAGACGACGGCCAAGTGGGCAGCATGCCCCTCCTGGGGCCCGGGACCCCTACCCGCACCCCAGCCCCCTTGGTCTGTCCTGCCCACGCTCTCTCCTGCTCTGGGATGAATAAAGACCTGAGGTTCCCTTACTTCACTGTCTCCCTTCATCAGGCGCAGGGAAACCATGTGAGGTCCAAGGTGTGGGAGTCCATCAACCCCCCCAGAGGAAGGGCCCCGGCCTCTGCACGCCCGACCCGCCGATCCCCCCGCCCACCCCTCTTCTCAGGCTGCCCGACGGTCCAAGGGGGCATGAGGAGGGAAGGGCTGCGCTGTTCGCTTCGGCTGCTTTACCTGAACTTGGAGTTAATTCCTGCCTATGACATCCTTGGCTCCCACAAAAGAAAGCAAGAAAGGTGGAGTTCTCTGTGGAACCTGCTAGACTGCTTCTATAAGGTAGCTTTTTGGGAAGCAAAAAAAATTGGATAAATAAGTCAACACGGGGGTCCTTCTGGGCATTAAGAAGTGCTAGCCTGGGGATGCCTGGGGGGCTCAGTCGTTGAGCACCTGCCTTTGGCTCAGGTCGTGACCCTGGGGTCCTGGGATCGAGTCCTGAATCAGGCTCCCCACAGGGAGCCTGCTTCTTCCTCTGCCTGTGTCTCTGCCTCTCTCTCTGTGTCTCTCATGAATAAATAAATAAATTCTTTTTAAAAAAACCTATTAGCATAGCAGATGATCCTTCTGTTCTCTGCGGGGACAGGTGACAAGCAGAGACGAGAGGGGCTGGCCGTGGAGGCCGAGCGCTGGCCTCAGCTCTGCGAATCATTGTCAACATGACCGTAAGCAGGTCTTTTCCTGAGTGGGAATGAACCCACACCCCCTCCCAGCTTCTTTAGGCCGTGAATGGACCTAGAACCAACCCTCAGACACCCGAGCCTCGTCCTCTCTCTGAAGGAGCACCTTGTGCGCCCTCACACGCACTGACCAGGCCAGCGCCCCGTGGAAGGCCGGTGCTTTCCTGGCCATTCCGCGTTGTAGCGACCGCCTGCCTTCCCCACGTCCCCCTTAAGAACCAGGTGGATCTCTTTGTTATTTGTTTTTACATCGTTAAGATTTCAAGTTAATTGATCAGTTATGGAAAAATACACGATGCTTGCTTTCTATGACCGAAGTGCCTGACCTAGGTGCCCGGGGCACATGGCAGTGTGCGGTGACACCCACAGACTCCCAGACTTGGGAGTTAGCGAGACACAGGTTCAAGCCCACCCTGTCCCTCTTCGCCTGAGCCCCGTGGGCAGGTCACTTAACCTCCATGCGTTGCAATCCCCTCATCCGACAGAGGGGGACAGCAACGAGGACCTCAGAAAGCCCGTGTGGAGGATGAAATCGGGGTGGAAGAGCTCTTGCTCCAGCCAGACGCGCTTCGCAAAGAAGGCTGCTTCCTATTACTTATGTGCGAACATAACATAAATATATGTTTGCACATAAATCATCTCTGGGTCCCGTGAGGATGAGATTCAGGTCACGCGTAACCATCTGGGAGGTGACATCTGTGTCTCCGTATTTCGGTCTCTCTCCATCTACATCTCTCCATGCCAGGTTCTTCTCGGCCACTCACTTGATCCTGCAGGCCGATTTCTTCTTTACTGTGTTGTATTTCTGGCTTTTTTTAAGTTTTTGGCTGTTGTGCCACTTTCTCCATCCTCTCGCTCGCAGGCTTTTCCGGCCTTGAACGAAGTCCCAGTCAGCTGCTCTCAGCCTTTGGAGAAGCTCAGCATCACCCGAAGGGATTGTCCAAGCACGGCCACAGGGCGCCACCCCAGGAGCTTCTGGATCGGTGAGGTAGGGATGGGACGAGGCCTGAGCATTTGCGTCTCTAACCTGCTCCTATGGGTCCTGCTGCTGCGGGTCCGGGAACCACCCCTCGGCTGTCCCTGCCCTCCTGGGACCTGCTTAGAAAGGAACTAGGGGTGGTAGAAAGGGAGGTGGGTGTGGGGATGGGGTGACTGGGTGACGGGCACTGAGGGGGACACTTGATGGGATGAGCACTGAGTGTTATTCTATATGTTGGCAAATTGAGCACCAATACAAAATAAATTTATAAAAAAAAAAAAAAGAATTGCACACCAGGGCAGTCTGGGTGGCTCAGCAGTTTAGCGCTGCCCTCAGCCCAGGGCCTGATCCTGGAGACCCGGGATCGAGTCCCATGTCGGGCTCCCTGCATGGAGCCTGCTTCTCCCTCTGCCTGTGTCTCTGCCTCTCTCTCTCTCTCTCTCTCTCATGAATAAATAAATAAATCAATAAATTAAAAAAAAAAAAAAGAATTATGCACCAGCTCCCGGGACAGGCAACAGTCACCAGGGGCATGTGGACCGTCTCTGTGGGAAAGTGGAATTGGTCTTTCTTGTAACGTCATGTTCAACAGCCGCACATTTGGCTTTATCCTTCACTGAGGACCCAGTGGCCGCCTGTGTAAACCTGGTAGGAGCGGTGGCTTCAGCAGCCTCACACCCTGGAGACATCTTAAAGCTCCGGGGCAGGTCCCAAGGGCTCGTAAGACTGAAAGGATTTAAAGGCTCAGAAAAACCCAGTTCACAGAGAAAGGACGAGTGGTGGCGGGAAGTAGTGGAGAGAGCTTCATTTAGGGTTTTCGAGGGAAGGTCTCCGCAAGGGAGCCAGGAAGTCCTTTGCTCCGCCCGGAGGTCTGATTCCCCAGCGTTTCCCCTCCTACATTCTTAGGATTCCTTCACCATCCCCCCCTAGTGGGACCCCACAGAGGCGGACAAGTCCCAGCCACCTGCTGCGGGAGCAAGCGCTCCCCCTCCAGGGAGACAGACGGAAGGAGGGGACAGCTCTCCATCCATCGTGGGTTTGTTGGTTTGGGTACCTGACACCGCACCCTCCCCTGCGAAGCGTCACCTCTGCAGGTGCCCGTCGGAGCCGAACCCGAGAGCCCAGGCGCCCCGGGAGGGATGGGCACTGGCCCTGAAGCCAGAGGCAGACGCACCCATTCCCCAGTTGCTCCTGGGGCCAGCGCTTCCCAGCCGTGGGAGGCAGGACCAGTCCTCCCATTTTACCCTGTTCATCTGCAAACACCGGGAAGAAGTTAAATTAAAATTTTTTAAAATATAAAACCGTGGCTGTGGAATCTGGGGGACGTTTATGCGTTTCAGCAGGTGTCATAGCAAGGAGCTGCCCTCTCTGGTAGACCGGGGAGCCCTCCGTTGGCTGCGCAAGGCACCCTCAAAGTGAGCGGGCGAGGAGGGTTCCTACCTGAAGGCTCCCCCCACCCCACCCCCCCACCGCCCCAAAGACGGAGGAAGCACCGGGAGAAGCGTGTGCATGTTACGGATAACGTGTCCCCGGCAGTGCTCATGTTCACCTCACTCAATCCACTCTCAGAAGTGGTGTGTGCGCGTGTGTGCGTGTGCGCGTGTTTGCAAGGTTGCCACACGGAGAAAACGGGATTCCTCAGAGAACCCGGACATCACATAGAGACATCCAACGTCTATCTTTGTGTTCCTTCCCCCTCCCAGGTGGTGGCCCCGAGTTATTACAGACGTGAGTCCCCTCCCTCTAGGGTCCCCAGCACGGGCAAGGGAGAAAGGACGCTGGGCTTTGAAGGCAAGAGGACCTGGGTTCGAAACCCCCCTCACCCTCTCGCCTGTCCCGGGAGTGAATCCTGAGAAAGAGAGACATCACCTGCCCTGCAGGTGTCCAGGGAGGAAGCAATAAATCCCAGCACCCTCCTGCTCCTGCAGCCAGGAATGTGGGGAACAACAGGCTGTAGTTTGTAGTTTCTGTTCACACCCGCCTCCCCATTTGTTTGGAAAAAATACATTTGCGAGAACCCGCTCTGCCTCCAATCTCTTACCTTTGCAAAGCAGGTCTCTCTGTACCAACAAAGGGAGGATGCACTTCTTACCTAAAATGCACACTGGGCTCCCTTGGGCCGGTGCCCCCGTGGGGGTGGGGGGGTGCTGGCCGGCTTTGCCTCTCACCCCCGCCCGCCCAGTCCCCAGCACGTCCTGCCTTATCTAGGGGCAAATAAATTCACCCCGGATGGGCGAGTCCCAGCCAAAAGCTCACCTGGGAGTGGCCTTCGCTCTGGAGTAGAAATGCTCGGCGTGGCAGGTGCAGCTTCAGGACCAGGAGATCTGCCCCAGAAACATCCCCTTGAACTTCTGTCTCTGCTGGAGTCACTTCTTCTTTCCTTTTGTGTGTCCTAAGTGGGCCGTGATGGTTCCCTCTCTATGGAAACCACTCCACTCCCTCGTGTGTATATGTATATATAAAAGGGACAGGTCACGGGGTGGATCGTAATCCCAGACGCGGTGTCTACCCTGGGATGCGATTTCGTTTAAAAGACAACCAGACCAGCTGTCTGCGT
Organism: Canis lupus dingo; assembly: GCF_003254725.2. Lineage (NCBI taxonomy): Eukaryota > Metazoa > Chordata > Mammalia > Carnivora > Canidae > Canis > Canis lupus. Next base: position 29,080,846 of record NC_064244.1, read on the forward strand.
CACGGAGATGACAGACACTCTGCATCCCTGACCCCTCCTACCCGCCTTCCCGCTGGCCCTCCCACCACCTCCCACTTCCCCTCCTGCCCTGGCAACTTGCTCATTGAGGAAAAGGAGAAAAGGCTCTATTAACCCGAGAAGCAGCTCCTGATCTTAGCTCCTACTGATTTCAGCCTTTCCATGCCCGTCCTCATCACTCCATCCCTCCTTTGTTTTTATTTTTTTTTCTTTTTGCCCCTGATATGGTTTAATAGGCTTAATATGCAAATGAGGCCCAGTAAGAGATTAACAACAATAACTAAAAAGGTAAAACAATTGTAACAATGTCCTGTAATAAAAGTTACATGAACGTGGTCTGTTCTCTTTCAACTTATCTTTTTTTTTGTATATTTTTTTTATTGGAGTTTGATTTGCCGACATATAGAATAACACCCAGTGCTCATCCCATCAAGTGCCCCCCTCAGTGCCCGTCACCCAGCACCCCCACCCCCCGCCCACCTCCCCTTCCACCACCCCTGATTCGTTTCCCAGAGTTAGGAGTCTTTCATGTTCTGTCTCCCTTTCTGATATTTCCCACTCGTTTTCTCTCCTTTCCTCTTTATTCCCTTTCACTATTTCTTATATTCCCCGAATGAGTGAGACCATAGGATGTTTGTCCTTCTCCGACTGACTTACTTCCCTCAGCATCATGCCCTCCAGTTCCATCCACCTTGAAGCAAATGGTGGGTGTTCGTCCTTTCTAATGGCCGAGGAATAGACCCCTTTCTAGGGAAATGCCTCTTTTGTTGTTAGTGTTTTGGTTGCATCAAGAAATTTTAGGTGTGTGTTATAGTAATTGTGAATTGTTTTACATTAGCACTCAGTTTTTAGCCTGAGTATGAATGGGGTTTTTTTGGGTTGAGGTTGGCTATGTTTTTCCTACCTTCTCACAGTTTTGTTGTGAAAACCTTGCTGCTTTGATCCATTTAGTGTATAATGGTTTTAAGTTGGAGATTATCCTAACATTTGGGACTGGCAATTGCATACTTTGGTTATGTTTCTGAAAAGGCTGCTTAAAGTCAAAATTATGTAACTTGACACAGTCTTTTTCTAGTAAAAACAGGGGGTTATAGCCTGAGGTCTTGAGAAATTAGCTTTGAGCACCTGTGTAATTGACTTATAAACTGTTAGGCATAATTTAATGCATTTTCAATGCCGGTATAAGTCATATTGAGGCAGTATAACAACAGCATTATAAGACTATTAGTGTCATAAGGTGCTCTCATTACCTAAATAAGGTATATAAGGTTTAGCAAGCTCCGTCTTAAGAGACAAAACTTTACCTCTGTAAAATTATTTTTCTTCATTTTTTTTCCTGCTGCTACTCTACTTGGTTCTTCAATGTTATATGCAGCAATCTACCTTTTTTTCTCTTCTTTTTTTTTCCTGTGTGGGGCTTGAATTCTCACAATCCTTCCCTCCTTTTGAAAGCTGGATGTGGGTCCTGCTTTGAAAGCAGAGAAGGTGACTTGAAGTTCAAGTGCTGTCTTCTAATTCTTGTGGGTCCTGCCGTGTGCTGTTATCCTTAGCGGCTCACAGAGCTCTGCAAGTTTGTGTTCATCAGAGGACACACAAGGGGGCAGACACACTGTGCCTAGAGCTTCTGCTGGAAAATCATCTGAATTTTACCCATTTTTTCCATCCATTCATCCAATATTTTTGGAGCCCCTGCTGTGTGCCAGGTATTGGCAGGGCCCTGAGGAGTTCAAAGTTGAGAACCCTGTTCTCTTAGGCATCACAGTATGGAAGGATGGGTAAAAACAGCCTAATGTCAGCATGGCCAGTGCCGGAGGACAGGACGGAGGAGCAGGGGAGACTGAACACAGGCAGCGTGTGCCAGGAGAGGAGAGCAGAGGTTCAGACAGAAAGGCTTGAGAAGGAGAGAACCAGGGAGGAGAAGGTCTGAGGATGTGTTGGGGGGTGGAGGGGCAGGTGGGCAGGTCTGGGTCAGGAGGCTGGCTTCCCACCCGGAGGCACCCAACGCCCAGCTGAGGGGGTTTCGATTTCATTCCAAATATAATGGCGTGAAGAAGTAGGGACACTGAGGCAGGCAACCTCCTTGTTTCACAGATGAGGGCACCGAGGACAGAGTCAGGGTGAGGATCTGGGTCTCCTGTGAGCCCAGAGCTCTTTGAACCTGGGGCTGAACCATTTGGAAGGGCCGTGCAAGACCCACGCTATGCCCAGGCCTCTGGGCAAGACCACAGCTCTCCATCCTCCATGGGCCTTCTCACCTCCTAAAATTCCTCTGGACGAAGAGCTAAGTGGACTTCCGGAACCATCTCGACATGTTAGTGCTCAGAGGTGTTTTGTGGAACAAGTGGAAAGCCCTTGTGGCCTTGTGGGGGAGGATGCGGAGTCCCCCAGCATCTCAGCCTCCACTGTGGACGAGCAGGATTGGACCTCACCTTGCTCCTTCTTCTGCAGCTGCCTGCCCCAGGTTCTCCTGAGCCTAGTGGCCACATGCAACTAGAGAGCTGATCCAAACTCATTCATTCACTTGTTCGCTCATCCATATATTTGTCATTGGGAGAAATGTTCTTTTTGCCCATTTCAGATAATTACAAAGTAATAGAATTTGCGTAGATTGAGGGGTAGGTGGTTAGAAACCTGAGTTTGACCCCCTTCTCTGCCTTTCTGAGCTCTGGGATATGAGGCAGGTGGTCTTGTGAAGATACCCCCAGAGCAGGGATCCTCAGCCTTGGCACTGCTGACATTTTGAGCCGGGTGAGGTCGTGGGGGGGCTGTCCTGAGCATGTTGGGATGTTAGCAGCAGCATCCCATCGCCTGGGACATCCCACAGCACACCCTCCCCTGCCCAGCGGTGACAACCAAGTGTCTCAGCTGGGTCCCCGGTGGACAAAATTGCCCCCAGTGGAGAACCCCTGCCCTAGACTGTGGGATTTAGGAAGAGAGACAACATTGGCCTCTTTTTGCTGATCTGCCCTGGCCCCTCTCACGTCCTACGGAGTCTCTCTACCCGAGTCGGAAGCTGCAGGGGACCGTGGGGCCTCTCTGCAGCAGTGGCTGGTGGCTGTCCCTGAGGGCACCATCCGTTCTCCAGACAGGGCTGGGCTCCTCAGGCCCTATCGGCCCATCTGGGTTGGCTTTGGGCTTGGCTCATGACTCCCATGAACTCTCAGCCTGAAAGGAGAAGGTCCCATGTGGGGTCCGTGTAGCCCTGGGCGGTGGCTGGGCGCACAGTCCTAAGGGTGCTTTTCGCAGAGATTAAAAGGTCAAGAGCAGCCTGGTTGCTTTACAGCTGCACAGCTGCTTCTAGATGCATCTGATGGAGGCTTGGAGAGAGCGCTGGGCAGAAGGAAGCCGACTGGTGAGACTTGCTCATCAACAGGGTCTCCCTCCGTCCCTCTGCAGAAGTGCACACCTGGCACTGTGCTAGGCTGGCGCTCTTCTCTGGCCCTGGTGGGTCACAGGTGTCTTCCATGGATGCAGCCTTAGAATGTGGTTGGAGGGGGGGACCCCGCGGTGGAGGCAGGTGGAGGGCGCCGAGCAGCTTCACACGCCAACAGAACCAGCTTGTGTTTATAAAGCGCCTCTCCCCAAAGTGCTCAGAGCAGGTGCATGAGATAACACCATCAGTTTCTCCGCTTCCAAGGGAGGCAGGGAAAGAAATAGAAAAGAAGGAGGCAGGGAAAGGAACGAGGGGACAGGAGCACGCTGGACCGCGAGGCAGGAGTCCTTACCTTGGTGTCAGGATAGAGCACTTTCACTTCTGCGGTGGGGGCTCGCGTGGCTCCTTGGTCACGCCCGGCACATTCTCGGCTCCTGTTTCCCGTCTCACAAAGTGTGGGGCGGCGTGCCCGCCTTCTTCTTCTACCAAGGTTGATGTCAAGGGCATTGGTACGAACCCGTTGAAGTTCTGCGCAAACAGAGAATATCACTGTCAGCCTTACTTTCCAGTCCTCCCCTTATTTTCCTTGACTCCTGGGTGGCTGACAGGTGTGTGTGCGTGCGTGCATGTGTGTGTGTGTTTCTTCTTGTGGATCTGTCCACTTTTTTGCTCTTTCTGGAGTGTTGGGTACGTGCAAGTGGCCTGTTTCATCACGTTTCATGACATTACTGCCAACCCCTTCATGCCATATAACACCTGTTGTCTCGGAGTCCGCTTTGCTTCGTATCCAAATGGCTATTCCAGGGTGCTGTTGGGTAACATTCGCCTCGTGTGACTGGTCTTTTCCGTGTCGACTTTTTTTTTGGGCAGTGGTACCTGTTTAAACTTTAAAATCTGATCTAATCACCTGTATTTTAACAAAGCCTTTAACACACTTATACCGATAGTGATTACGGATGTAGTTGGATTATTTTCTGCTGTCTTGTCTCACATTGTGCTTTCTATTTGCCCTGGGTTTTTCCTGGTGTGTTCTGCTGGGTTAGTTCTTCATTTTCATTTTTCCCTCTCGTAGTTTATAGTAGAAGCATTCAAAGCCACAATGTGTCCTCGGAGCACTGCTTTCACTGCATCCCACAAAAAATAATGAACAGTAAACTGGTAAAATCATTCTATCCTTAGGGAAGGGGAGACCCATGCTTCATTCCTGTTTCTTCAACAAGCAGGACTGATTTAATTGCAAATAGGGCATACTCCTGCAATAATAGCAGACCCATTACATCACGGTCACGTCCAGGCCTCTCCGGAGCGGTCCTGCAACACCTCCTCTGTGGATCTATCACAGATTATTTTCACTGGACTTTGTATCCATCTTGAAACCAGCGGCAGTGGGGACAGGTGGGAAAAAATTCTGGTTCGTCTCCACATCCAGGCACAGTGGTGACATGTCAGACATTTTATGGTCTTCTCCCTAATGGACTGTTGGTAGCTGATTGATTCATAGGGTCTCCTGAGGGGCCACCAGCAAGATGCAGCTGCCTCTAACAGGGCCGCCTGGGACGAAGCATCAAAAGCTTTCTGTTTCTCCAAGGAAGGGGCAGACTCAGACATGAGCCTTCTTGGATAGCCTGATACGCCTGTTCTCTGTCTTCCCAAACTCAGGGGTCTATCTAGGTGGTGGGCAAACTAAGTAGTCAATAGCACCAGATCCACATAGAGGATATACATTTCCTCCAGTAGCAAAGGAAATGGGAACTCTGAAACTTCTACACAAAAGCAATACAGCAGGCGGCGTGCTCCCACACTTCTCCGTGGAGGCTCGGCGGTAATGATGGCCAAGCAGACGCCATTCCCCCAAGTGCAGTAAATGCACCTTTGCCACTTCTTCTCTTCTAGCCACTGACCCGGCCCCTAGATGCGTTTTGGAACCTCTGCCTTGATGCCTGGAGGTCAATCAGGTACCATGCTCCACCAACTATCTAATCAGTCAATGAGAAGTAAAAGCCAGCATATTCCTATCTGCTGTGAATTTTAATCTGCTTCCCTCGGCTAAGCCTAGGCTGTGGAGCTGGCCGAGGTTAACGCTGAACTCACGGCCTACAGCGCCGCGTCTCCTGCTCGAATGGAGCTTATCTAACATGCCTTTTCTCTGTAAGGATCCTCACAATGCTCTTGCTCTCTGGACCACTAAGACAGTAGTACCTCAGCTCTATGCTTGGGGGTCATTTTAAACAGCAAAATCACCACATAAAGCACAGAAATGCCAAAAAGGAGCAGTACATATATTGCAAAAAGGGCACTCCTTTGCAGTATAAGAACTGAAAGCTGAAGGCAGTGTCACCCTGCTCAGCCTTAGATGGGAAACGTGTGCATTGGGTGACTCAAATTTTTCACCACTCTGCACAAACACATGTACCCGAATGACCCTGAAAGGGCCATCAATGTTCATTTTGGAGTTACAAGTATGTCGTGATATGTAAGTGTTTTGTATTCTTTTATGAACTCGTCTGTCAAGTACGGCTGTAAGGGGAGATGAAGGAAAGATCCAGGGAAACCAAGTTTATTAAACTCAAAAGTCCTGCAGGCATGAGGCACAGTCACCATGCATGGCCCCCCGTAGGGGGGCAGCACCAGCGATGTCAGGGAGCAGAAAATAGGAGAGAGGAGAGCACTCAGCCACAGCCTTTTTTGGGGTTTCCAGGGAAAGGAAAGCAGGGCAAGGTAAATAGGTAAAGACTGGCCAATGTGAACAGTTCAGCAGGCTTGGGCTGTCGGGGTGTCCCTGATTACCTGGCCCCTGGGGTGATGAAAGCAGAGGAATGTTGTCTCCTGGGGCACACAGGCCAGAGAGAGAGGTCTAGCTCAGGACTGGGTAACATGCAGATCACAGCTGTGCTATCTCGAAGTATTGGCTAGTCCGGGGTGGCAGTGTCTCCCAGCTGGAAAGTTTCTTCAGGATGACAAAACATCATAATATACAGAAAATCATATATGAATTCTTTTATGTACGTACAGTATATGAAGCAAACTGCAGGACGGACTCCATCCATGAATAACAAAGACCAACTGCATGTGGTGAATGAATGAATGGACACAGGAAGCCAGAAGCGGGACTGTGTTTCCTTTGTCACAAGTTTCCTTTACCTTTTTGCCTCTCTCATGGTATAACAAAGAATACGACAAATAAGCACTTTTGACCTGGATAAGATGGCAGACTGCACCAACCCCAAACCTCCAGCGATGACCATATAGAAATTCTGGATAAAAATACATCATTTAAAGATGCATTTCTGGGGCACCTGGGTGGCTCAGTTGGTGATGCATCTGCTTTTGGCTCAGGTCATGATCCTAAGGTCCTGGGATCGAGCCTGGCATCGGGCTCCCTGCTTGATGGGCAGCCTGCTTCTCCGTCTCTGCTGCTTGTGCTCTCTCGTATGCACAGTCTCTCTCAAATAAATAAAATCTTTAAAAAATGCATTTCTGAGCTCACAAGGAAGAAGAGGAGTTGGGAGGGTCCTCTGGTGCCAGGACATGAGGGAACTAAAAATCAAAGTTACAAACACATAAACGGGTGCCACGTGTGCCCTGGAGGAAGACTGCAGGGCCTAGGAGTCAGGGACATTGGTTTTAACATCTACATGGGGGGACGCCTGGGTGACTCAGTGGTTGAACATCTGCCTTTGGCTCAGGTCGTGATCCCGGGGTCCTGGAGTCGAGTCCCTCATAGGCTCCCCACAGGGAGCCTACTTCTCCCTCAGCCTATGTCTTTGCCTCTCTCTGTGAGTCTCTCATGCATAAATAAATAAAATCTTTAAAAAAAAAAAAACTATGTGGGATCAGAGGAGAGGGTCTTGGACTCACGCAAGGTTAGTTTTGGAACTGGGATGCCCACCAAAAGCTTTCTATGGGAGCTAAAGATAAATCAATACAGAAATGGAAAGAACTCTCAAATGCCTCTAGAGCAAAATAGGCTCCTGTGAGAAATGAATGGCTTGGTGAAATTAAAATATTTGGTTACAATTGTAAAATTCCACCTCCATCTCCCATGATTTGAAAGGCTGTGTGCTAAATGGGGGTCTATAAGGAGAATTTCCTATCATAGTTTTTCTGAAAAATTTGCCCTCTCTAGCTCTGTGCTGTCCCATATGGGAGCCAAGAGCCACATGTGGCTAGCAAGCACTTGAAATGTGGTTAATCTCCATTGAGATGGGCTTTTGAGTATAAAACACACACTGTATTTCAAAGACTCAGTATAGAAAAGTGTAAAGATCTCATTAATAATTTATTATATCCTTATGTGTTGAAATAACATTTTGGATATGTTGGGTTAGGTAAAATATATTAAACAAATTTCACTTAGCTTTTTTCCTCTTTAAAAGTTTGGTTACTGATCATACCTGCCACCTTGGGTATAGTGACAACTGCATGAGGCCATGCGTGTTGTTACCTAGCACAGCACCTAGGCCAAGAAGGGTACTTCCAAGATGTAAATTTCCCCCATTTCTTCTTGGCAACTGAAATAAAAAGTCTATTAACCTCAGCCAATAACATCATCGTGCATGAGGGAACAAATCTCTTTATTACCCCTGTCAGCTTTGAACATTAAAATCATAAAAATGTTTATCCTATTTGTTTTAATTTGCTTTTCTTCGTATTAATGAGGCTGAACATTTCCCCAACACTGCTGGTGGGAGTGTAAAAGTTTTCTGAAATGATTTTATCAAGAGTCTTTTAAAAAGTTTATTTATACTTCTAGCCAATAATAGATTATTTTTTTCCACATATTTTCCCAAAATAAGAGAGGTAAAGACTGAGATGCATATTGAAGAATCTGGGATATGTCCAAGAATCTTCACTTTTTAAGATGCAGGTTAAAATAGTTAAGTCTCGGGGGGCCTGGGTGGTGCAGCTGGTTAAGCATCCAACTTGGTTTTGGCTCAGGTCATGATCTCCTGGGATGGAGCCCCATGTTGGTCTCCACACTCAGTGGGGAGTCTGCTTGAGTCTCTCTCTCTGCCCCTACCCTACCCTTTCTGTCTCTTTAAAATAAGCAAATAAATCTTTTTTTTTTAAGTGATTATGTCTCAGTAGCTTGGAATATTGTTTCTACCAGCCAGCAGATGGGGATTGGGAGGGGCAGCAGTGTGGCCCCAAGGGGCGATGCCCGGTGCCCACTTGCACTGAAGCTGGGTTGCCGGTGGCTTTTTGCCTAGATGTCCCTCCCTTTCATGTTGTGTCCCACTAGCTTTTCTATTCTCACCTCCTTCTCCCCTATTCCCCTTCTGGGTCCCATTTATGACCTCCTCTTAACCTAGTAACATTTTTTGTAAGGGAGGCCCTTTCTCTGACTATTTGCTGTCCTCCCAAACACTTGTTTTATGCCAGGATACCCTCTGCTCTCTTTTATGCTTGGGTCTTTCGAAATCAAAGCCAAGATGTTTCACCTATCTGCCTGTCCAGCCCGCCCCTGAGTAACTGACAACAGGCCAGTCCAACCAATTAAATAAGAGATGGGGAAGGAAAATAATGGTATCGTGATGGGAAAAATGCTTTACTATATCAAAATATTATCGCACTACACATATTACGTAGATGTGTGGGAGAGAGACCTTTGTTCAGTAAACTCTCCCTCACTTCCTTAGAAATCTCATTTGGCTGTATGTTAGTTTATCTAATTATTTTTTTTCTCATATACAGCTATGATAATGTGTGGTACTTTAATTAAACGATTCAGATAGGTAGTTAATATATAATTATATATATTAGTAGTTATGCCTAAATATTATTTTACTAATAGTGGTCTGTGCTTCTTAAAATGAAGATACCATTGTTCCTTACAACAGTATTATCCTGCTGCTTCTTCTGAGTCCAGCAGGACGGCAGAGTCCATCTGTACTAGGGGTTCAGATGTATATTGGTAGGAATTATCTGTTGAAAAAAAGAAGGAAGGAAGGAAGGAAGGAAGGAAGGAAGGAAGGAAGGAAGGAAGGAAGGAAGAAAGGGAAGAAGGAAATCAATCAATCAATCCCATTTGGCTGCAGAGTAATTAATTTCCTTACTGTAACTGTGGTAAAGATTATGTACTGTACTCTACACAACAAATATGGACTGTTTGGACAGTAGAGTGGAAATAATACAAAGAAAATTCTCTATAGAAAAAATAAGTGGGAAATATCAGAAAGGGAGACAGAACATGAAAGACTCCTGACTCTGGGAAATGAACTATAGGGGTGGTGGAAGGGGAGGAGGGAGGGGTGGGGGTGACTGGGTGGCGGGCACTGAGGGGGGCACTTGACGGGATGAGCACTGGGTATTATTCTGTATGTTGACAAATTGAACACCAATAAAAAATAAATTTATTAAAAAAAGAAAATTCTCTATAATGGAGGAAACATCTTTTAATAGAATATCCTAATCCTGATCCTCTGAAAAGAGCACGTAGGGTGGCACACTAGTGAAGCAGGACTCACAATTGTGTGCTTACCACAGATTGAAAACCAAAATCTAAGAATCCTAAACCTGCTTCCACAATGAGCAAAGAAATAAAATAGAGCTCAGTTTCCATCCGAAAGATGGTCCCAAAATTGTACAACGAATATAAAAATGGATATTTGCAAAGGTATCACCAATAGATCCTCAACGGGTAGGATATTTTTCCTTGCAAAGTTTCACTATTAGAAATGCTTCAGGGCACCTGGATGTCTCAGTTGGTTAAGTATCTGTCTTTGGCCTTTGGCTCAGGTCCTGATCCCAGGATCCTGGGACTGAGCTCTGCAAAGGGCTCCTCGATCAGCAGGGAGCCTGCTTCTTCTCCCTCTGCCCCTCGCTCTCACTTGTGCTCTCTCTAGTGCTCTGATTTCTCTCAAATAAATAAATAAAATCCTTATTTTTTGAGAAGATTTTTTATTTATCCATGAGAGACACACACAGAGAGAGGCAGAGACACAGGCAGAGGGAGAAGCAGGCTCCATGCAGGGAGCGCGATGCGGGACTCGATCCCAGGTCTCCAGGATCACGCCCTGGGCTGAAGGCAGACGCTTAACTGCTGAGCCACCCAGGCGTCGCTAAATAAAATCTTTAAAAAATGATTCAAATTCTAGTGTCTACTTTGAGAGAGGAAAGCTCTGGGTAGCAGGATAATAACCACAAAACTCACTTTATCTGAGAATTCTATTGAAGACTCATAACCATTGAGAATACCACTGTTTTTTTATGTGTTATATATTTAAAGTGATGTTGATAAACTGGAATTTGAATGAAGAGGCTGCTAAGGTGATGAGAGACCTGGAAATATAACACAAGAGCCAAATCGATGGGGGAAATTTCACCTGAAGAAGACAAGAGAGAAATGTGAACTCCTATTGGAAGGGCTTCATATGGAGGAGGGAGTAGATTTTTTTTTTAAAATGTGATTCTAGATTGTGATTCTTGATTCTATCAAGAAATAGATTTCATGATTAAGAATTAATGAGGGTCAGAATTTTCTTAGTTTTGAAGTTCTTAGACTTCCCCTCATCCCACCAAAAAACAAAACAAAATAAAACAACAACAAAAAACAAAAGAACAAAACATCCACAAAAACCAAAAACACCCAGTCTCCTGTGAGTGGAATTGAGCACTGATAAAATGATGGAATGCATTGGCCAGAGTGTTGAAAGTTTGGGATTCTGTGGACTGTTTTTTTAATGTGGGGCAGGGGAGTGAGGGGTAACTGTGGAGACAGGGTTTCAGATTGCTTTCCATGCTTTCATCACAATGGCTACTTTTATTTTATATACTGGGGTTCTGTACAGAATTTTGTTTAAAACAAAGCTCTTGTTATTATAACAAATCAAATTAAGTAAAGCCCAATCCAAACTGAACAACCCTTCTGAGCCACAAGTCTGAAAATGCCACCGCTCAAGACAGGGCTGGATTAATGGAAGCAGAAATGTGGTGGGTGCTGGTGATCGTGTGTATGTGTGCATCTGTGTGTGTGTAACTCTTACTGAAGATTACACTGGAAATCCATGGCAGAGTGAGGAAAGAATGTAAGCCAGTTGACTCCTAGGCCTCTGTGGTATATATTTTAATCTGTGTAATCTGTGAAATCTAGAACAAAGTAGAATTAGCAAAATTTTATATGTATATATGGATATGTGTGTATATATATAGCAAAAATTAATATTTATACACGTTGCAAAATTTATATGTATATAATTTATATATATATATATATATAAGTGAGGTTGAACATTTGAGTGTCTATACACACACACACACACACACACACACACAATTGCGGTCAATCACATATACCTGAACAGATACTCTATTCTTTAGGTATTTTAAGTGCTTTGTTTCTGTGGACTTTTCTAGAATCATAGACTACTTGGCTTAAGAAACCTCCTAGTCTAGTTCAGTCTTCAGATAGGGTCACACACAGGTTATTGTGAGAACTCAGGCCTCCTGCCAGGAATATTTTGGGGGTTATCTCTATAGCAAAGCCAGATGACGCTGCATTTCCAACCATGAGGAGGGAACAACACTTTGCCTTGAGAGTGAGTGGGTGTCTTAGACAGGGAGCCTATAATTGAAGATTATATTATTGAGATGAAATAAAAATGAGAGATTATTGGATACTTATTCAGAAAGACAAGTGTAGGGAATCAGATCGCATTGAGATTACATTTTATTTCTAATGATCAAAGAAGGATGAAGAATGTGTGTTTTGGTTTATGTCGGTCTAAGGCTAGGTTAGAAGGTGCTAATACCACTAACAGTTTGCTTTCAATAATGTAAAATCAAACAACTCATTTTCATTAGAGAAGCAGAAGGATCGATTTAAATTAAAAGGAGTGTGCTTGTCCATATGTATTCAAGATAGGCAAAGTAGGGGAAAGTCAACAATGAATAAACCTGTGACTTTGACCAATAATTGTCGTGTAGGTGGGGATGGAGGCAGCTACAAGCAGGAACAACAGGCTCCATCCACCTATGACGCCCCTCGACTAGTGATGCTCTTTGTTCTAAATCCCTCTTAGCCAGTTCTGCTTCCACCTGACCATCCTCCAGGTTTCTTACTCCAAGAAAAAAAGAGGCACTTAAGTAGGAGGAAAGGCAGATGTCTCCATAAGGCTTTTCTACTTGATTCCACTATTGTAGAAACAGTCCATGGATGCAGTAATCCCACCAGAACATGTTTACTACCAAGTATGAGCAACATAGGTACTAAGTAAATCAGACTTAGTACTAAGTGCTATGGGAGCCTGCTGCTCAAAGTGTGGTCCATGGACCAGCAGGCTCAGCATCCCTGGAAGCTCTCTGACAGGTGAAGAACCTCAGCTCTCACTCCAGGCCTAGTGAGCCAGGACCTGCATTTAAACAAGAGTCTCAGGTAAGAAGAGTAGCTATGGGGAGCATCGATAAATGGCTTTATTATAGGAATATTTTTGAAGTTAAATTTGAGGAATCAGGTGGTTGAATGAGAGCCTCTCGAGATTAGACATGATCAGCTTTTTAGTTCTTTGAGAAACACACGTTACCTTAACCCCAGTGAAAGCTGAAGGGAATAATGTCACTTTGGTCCCATTAGGGTCTTGTTATCATGATGGGGGGCAGGAAATGGAAATGGAAGAATGAAAAGTACTCTTCGGTAGTTCACAGGAGACATCCCCAAAAAGAGCTCCTCGGGACTTGGGGGGCAGTGTGACACTGCAGGTCCCTTGTTCTTCAGACAAGGAAGGGCATGAGCAACTGGATCTGTAGTGTGACAAAACAGGTGACATGTATTTGTGGCCATAGCATAGATATTATTTTACATTCTGCCATTTTTCCCCCTTCCCACCACATTTTTGAATATTTAAAAAGTCTACTTCCCTTTAGGTTCATCTGAGACTCACTTTCTCACTCTGTGTTACAGGGATAATGACATTGCTATTCTCATTTCACACTCTGTGTACCAGGCGGGTGGCTCGCTGAGCTGCACACGCTCCTCAGGCTCCCCCAGGGGAGAGGTTGGCACAGTCATTTTGGCAAACAGCAGGCACTCACTCGGGAACCGACGTCTGCAGGGGAGGCCGCGATGCTGTACCATGTAGAACTGTGCAAATCTGAGCTGAACCTGGGCTGCTAATGAGCACATCACTTTTCTCTAGAGTCTTTCTGGCCCAGCTCAGAGGTGACAATGAGATTTCCCCAAACAATAATTCATCATGCATTTGCAACTGCTCATTCTTCTCTCCTAGGCTTATTTTCAAACTTCCACGCTTGTTGCTGAAGAGATGGCCAGCGTGTCAGTACTCTGCCACAAGAGTAATCCCGGGTGAAGTAAGACATTGCCCAAATGACTCCTTGTGCAATCTTTTTTAGCATAAACCTTTTATTTTGAAAATTTTCTAATCTCCGGAAAAGTAGAAATAAGAGCATAATGAACACTGGTGTACAATTTACCTACATTAACCAATTGTTAACATTATGTGTGTGTATGTGTGCACGCACGCACGTGTGTGCATGTGCACATGTGTAGAATCCAAGCCACATATCTTGTAGAGTGCCCCACAGTCTGGATTTGTCTGTTTCTTTATGTTTAGTTGTGGGTTAAACACTTTTGACAAGAAAACCACATCAATGACATAATGGACTTCTGATTGCATCACAGTAAGAAGTGTGTGATGACTGTTCTATCACTGGTTATGTTACTTTTGATCATTAAGTTAATGTGGTTTTGCTAACATTCTCTATGGTAAGGCAACTTTCTCCTTATTGTAGTCAATAAGTAATCTGTGTTGAGAGCATGTGAATATCTTGTTTCTCGGTAACCTTTCACTTTGTCATTTTAGCATTCACTGACAACATCTGATGAATCATAACATAGAGGATTGCAAACAATGACTTTCTACATCTATAATTCCTCCCACCTTTATTGGTTGGTATTTATCAGTAGAGAAGAACTCCCTATTTTCACCTTTCCCCTTTTCTCTCCCTCCTTCTCATTTCTGACTATCAACACAGACCTATGGATTCATTTTTAAATTCCAGGCATTATTATCCATTACTATAATTTTTTTATTCTCAAATGATTCAAAATGTGTCCAATAGTAGTCCTGCAGGCTAGCCCTGGGTCCTTTGACATGTCCCTATGGGTTTATTTTTATTTTTTTAATACATCCTTACTTTCTGATAGGACAAGATGTTATAGACTTATAATTTCACTATCAAAGGACTGGGATCAAACATTGCTTCAAGAAGCCCTGTTTTTTTTAGTTGGGAATGGTATTTAAAAATTATATTTAATGGGGGTGCCTGAGTGGCTCAGCAACTGAGTGTCCAACTCTTGATTTCAGCTCAGGTCATGATTTCGGGGTCCGGAGATCAACCCCTGCTTTGGGGGGGGGTGTCTGTGCTCAGCAGGGAGTCTGCTTGGATATTCTCTCCTTCTTCCCCTCCTCCTGCTTGTGCACGCATTCTCACTCTCTCAAATCAGTCAATCAATCAATCAATCAATCAATCTTAAAAAGAAATGATGTTTAGTGGAGAATTCCAGATGTGCTCCTTGCTACTAAGGTATCACCGGTTTTAGGGTCTTTCTATACAGTAAGCTAGGAAATAGCCTCTAAGGAATAATAAGTCTTTCCCAAGTTGATCTATAGATTCAATGCAATCCCAATAAAAATCCCAGCAAGGATTTTCTTTGAAAAGGCAAAGGGCCTAGAATAGTTAAAATAATCTTGAAAAGAAAAACAAAGTTTAAAGACTTAGGCTACAAGTTTCAAGAGTTACTATAAAGCTATAATACTGGATATTATGAATCAACAAATAGATCAATGGCACAATGGAGAATTTAGAAATAGATCTGCACATATATGGCCAATTGATTTTTGACAAACACACAAAGTCAGTTCAATGGGAGGGCAAATCTCCTCAACACATGATGCTGGGGCAACTAGATAAATGGGGAAAAAGAAACCTCAATTCTTACCTCCCACCAGACACAAAAAAAGAATTTGATATGGACCATAAACCTAAACATAAAAGCTTATAACATGAAGCTTTTATTACTAAACATAGGAGACTATCTTTATGAACTTATATTGGACAAAGATTCCTTAGACAGGAACCAAAAAGCATATATCATAATATAAAAACTGGTACATTGAATTAAAGTTGAAAAAAACTGCTTATCAAAAGACATTGTTGGGCAGCCCAGGTGGCTCAGTGGTTTAGCGCTGCCTTCGGCCTGGGGTGTGATCCTGGAGACCCGGGATCGAGTCCCATGTCGGGCTCCCTGCATGGAGCCTGCTTCTCCCTCTGCCTGTGTCTGTGCCTCTCTCTCTCTCTCTCTCTCTGTCTCTCATGAATAAATAAATAAATCTTTAAAAAAAGACATTAAGAAAATTAAAAGGTAAAAATATTCACAAAATATGTTTTTGACAAAAGATATAGAGCCAGAATATATAAACAGTGCCTACAACTCTATAGTAAAACAAAAGACTTGGCAAAAGATTCAACAGACATTTCCATAGAACAAGATATAAAAGTGGAAATAAGAGGCTGGCAAAGTTGTCATCAGTATTAATCATCAGAAAAATGCAAATTAAAACCAAATTGAGAGACTTCCAGCTTCTGCTTAGGATATAGAGATCTAATGTAACAAAAAGCAGGTACCTCTGATTTTGTCTGTTTGGGCTGCTTTAACAGGATACCACAGACTAAGTGGCTTATAAACAATAAGCATTTATTTCTCACAGTTCTGGAGTCTGGAAAGTTCAAGATCAAGGTACCAGTATGATCACATTCTTGTAGGAGCCCTTTTTCTGATTTGTAGCTGATATTTTTGTCTTCACATGGTAGAAGGAATGAGGGAATGAGGGAGCTCTCTGGGGTCTCTCTTATCAGGACACTAATTCTATTCATGAGGGCCCCATTCCCATGACTTAAGCACCTCCCAAAGGCCCCACTTACCAGTACTTTACCATGGGAGTTAGGATCTCAACATATGAATTTTGGGTGCCACAAAAATTCAGACCTTAGCAACCTCCTAGAGAGGTGATTATAGACTCTTCCTCAAGCCTTACTGGGTGATCACGAGAAAGACCAGGCAGAATGAGGTATGGAGAAAGCCTATTTCATGGTATAGGCTTGGAGAAGCCACTGTGGGAAAGACACAAATGCTTTGGTTTATTGCACCCACAGAACAAAAGCTCTATACTGATAGGAGAGGGCAAGAAGATGTGCTGGGCCCAGATCCTTGGGAGTCTCCTATCACTAAAGGAGAGGGAGGGTCATTGAATAAACTCCATCTCTGAGGTCTACCCAAGACCAAAGCTGCACCAGAACAATAGAGGACCCTGTTCTGGGCCCCTCAGTACCAAGCTAGCAAGCAATAAGTAACAAGCAACATGTCTACTGATGCAGAGGGCCACGAATGCGGAGAGAGGCCTTCTCCAAGGTACACATGCAAAAGGGAGAAGAGAAGCCGAGGGTAGAGCAGACACTGGCTAAACTCTCTGACAATGTAGCCTCTGCCCTGACACAGAAAATGCTAGAGGAATTAGAAGCTTGCATGCACTGAGGGTAACCATAGCAACAACAAATCCCATACTGTACTTCGAATTACTGAACCCCCCACACTAAAGGATTATCACAGAGGCTTGTGTGTTTTCAGACATGGATATCATTTATCTGGATCTCTACTGTCCTACACATGATATACCAATCAGAAGACAACAGGGAGACATCTTTAAAGTGTTGGGAAGAAAACTGTCAATGCAGAATTATATAACTGGGAAAATTATCTTTCAAAATTGCAAGAAAAATACTTTTTTTCTACAAAAAATTATGAGACTTGCAAAAGAACAAGAAAAGAATCAACGTATTGTCAAGCGTCAAAGCAATCATTGGAACTAGACCTGCATATAACATGGAAGTTGGAACTATTAAAATTTTAAATAAATGAATAACATTTTAAAGGCTCAGAGGGAAAAGACAGCAGATGTATATGATCAGATGGGGAACTTTAGCAGCAAGACTGAGGCTGTAAGAACAACCCAAATGGAAATGTAAGAAATAGAAAAGTATGGTAACAGTGATGAAGAATGCTTTAGAGTTGAACGTAACTAATAAGTCAGTGTACTTAAAGATAGGTCAATACAAATTACTCAAACAAAAACACAGAGCAATAACTGAAAACAAAATGAAACAGATTACTCATGGTCTGTGGAGTAAAAGAAAATCATCTAATATGCCTGTAACTGGAATTTCAGAGGAGGAGAGACACAAAGGAGTAGAAGAGATCTCTGAAGAGATAATGGCCAAGAATTTGACAAACCCCACAAATCCCAGAAGTCCAGAGAACACCAAGAAGGATAAATGTCCTGCCCCTCATAAAGCCCCACTCAGATACATTGTATTCAAACTGCTAGAAACTGAAGGTGAAGAGAAAATCTTGAAGAAAAATAAAAAAGATATAATTCAGAGGAACAATAATTTACAGAAGCTGTCTCTTCAGAAGCAGTGGCAGTTATAAGAAAGCAGAGGGATATCTTTAAAGTGCTGGGGGAAAATACTGTCAATACAGAATTCAAAACCAAGGAAATTGTCTTTCAAAATTGAAGGAAAAATAAAAACATTTTCATACTTACAAAAACTGGTAGTATTTATTACCAGCAGATCCGCGCAACAAGAAATGTTAAATGAAGTTGTTTAGGGAAAGGAATACGTTGCCAGACCAAAACTTGGATCTATACAAAAAAATGAAGAACACTGGAAATGGTGCAAATGTGGATAAATATAAAATGAATATTTTTCTCATTCTTAATTGCTCTAAAATGTGAATGAGTAAAGCAAAAATGGCAGCAATGATAGTATTTTTTATAGTATATGTCAAAGTAAAATATGAAAACAATAGCATAAAGAATAGGAAGAAGGCAGTATATTTGGTCCTTAGACTGCACATGAAGTGTCATCATACTATTTGAAGGTAGACTACAATTAAACTCTAGGGTAACCACCAAAAACACTTTTTAAAGATAAAAAACGAGGTAATAGTGGAGATAAAATAGAATCACAAAAATAATCAAGTCAAAAGTAGGCAGGAAACAGTCAAAAGAAATGAAGAACATGGAACAAATAGAAAATGGCTAGAAAAATTTACTTTGATCCAACAATATCAATCAATAATTGCATTATATATGATCAGTATTAAACATATAGTTTGTTAGATTAGATTAAAAACCCCCAAACTCAACTGGATTGTCTAAAAAAACCTAGCTTAACTATAAAGGCATGGGTACATTCAAGGATAGTAAAAGGATGACAATGACCTACTATGTACATGCTAATAAAAAGAAAGTTGAAGTGGCTATATTAATATAGCTGATATTAATATTAGAGAAAGCAGACTTAGAAGAATAAATATTACTATAGATAAAGATGAGTATTACATTAATTATAAAGGAGTCAATTCACCAGGAAGCTGTAATAAACCTAAATGTGTATGTGTGACCAACAGCAGAGCTTCAAAATACATGAAGCAAAGCTGATAGAATTGAAAGGCAAAAATACATAAACCTACAATTATAAACTTTTATGAATTTAAAACTTTGGTCACCCATCAATAGAAAAATTAAAGAGAAAACTCAGAATTAGAACAATTATTTTGATCCATTTGACCTTACATTTCAAGAACATGCCACTTAATAACAGTAGAATACATAAATGTTTAATGTATACATGTGAGTGAGTAATATATAGAATTATTGAATAACTATATTGTTATAAAAATGTATGTTAACTACATGGGAATTAAAATAAAATAAAGTGTACATGAAAACATGTCACCAGATATGCCATATTCTGGGCTATAAGATAAAATTTAATACATTTTAGAAAATAGAACAATGCAAAGTATGATCTTTGACCATAAAATAATTAAACTGGATATTAATAACACAAAGATATCTGGAAAATAATCCATGGATCAATGCAATGGCATATTACTCAGCCTTCAAAAAGAATAAAATCTTGCCATTTGCAATGACATGGTTAGAACTAGAGGGTATTATACTGAGTGAAATAAGGCAGTCAGAGAAAGACAAATACCGTATGATTTCGCTCATATGTAGAATTTAAGAAACAAAACAGATGAACATAGAGGAAGAGAAGGAAAGGAAAATTAAAATAAGATGAAAATTGAGAGGGAAGCAAACCATGAGAGATGCTGACGTCTAGAAAAGTAAACTGAGGGTTGCTGGAGCAGAGTGGGGGGATGGGGTGACTGGGTGATGGGTATTAAGGAGGGTACTCGATGTAATGAGCACTGGGTGTTATATGCAACTGATGAATCATTAAATTCTACCCCTGAGACTAATTAAAAAAAAGAAAAAAAGAATACATGGATCAAAGAGGAAGCCACAAGGAAAAATAGAGAATATTTATAATTAAATAAAAACAAAGAAGCAATGTTTTAAAAATTGTGGTATGTATTTAAAGCAATGGGTAGAGGAAATTGATAGGTTTAAGGACTGATATTAGAAAAGAAAGAAGGTCTCAAATCAATGATTTAAGCTTTCACCTAACAAAACCAGGAAAAGAAAAGCAAATGAAGCTCAAAGCAAGTAAAAAGAATTAGATAGTAAATATAAAAGCTTTCTTCAATGAAATTGAGAACAGGAAATGACTCAATAAAAAATGCAAGATGGCATTTTTAAAAGATCAACACAATTATAAACCTCTAGCTAGATTGACCATGGAAAAAGAGAAGACACAAATTACCTATATCAGAAATTAAAAAGGGGCATCATTACTGACCTTTTGGGATAATAGTGAATATTACAAACAACCCTAACCCATAAATTAAATAACTTAGATGAGAGAGAAAAAGGTTTGAAAAACACAAAATCCCAAAGCTCATTTAAGAAGCGATAACCAATATTATGATATTTGTTAAAGAAATTGAACTTGTAGTTAAAACACTCCCAAAAAAGAAAATTCCAGGCCTAGATGACTCCACAGGCAAATGCTACCAAACACTTAAAAAAGAAATAATATGATTCCTACACTCATATAAACTCATATAAACTATTCCAGAATATAAAAGCAGGCCTGGGACTAGGGTGAGGTAAGAGAGACATTAATGCAAGTGCAGGGTCAGTGCCTATGAGTGACTGCCACCATAAATTTTGTACGTTGCTGTCTCACCCTGGTCCCAGCCCTGTATAGAACATACCTCCCAACTCATTCTATAAATCCAAAAAGAAAAGACAACCAAAAAACTAATATCCCTTAGGAACATATATGGAAAAATCTTAAAATACTAGCAAATCAAATCTAACAATATATAAAAAAAGATATTATATCATGACAAAGTAGAATTTACCCTAGGAATGCAAGTCTGGTTTAACATTTGGAAATCAATCAATTTAATTTGCCATATCAACAGGCTAAAGAAGAAAAACCATCAGATCATCTCAATAGTTTCAGTAAAAGCCTTTGGAAAGATTCAGCATTTCTTCATAATAAAAAAAAAATCTTAGCAAACTAGTAATAGGAGGGAACTTCTTCAACCTAATAAATGCATCTACATCAACATTATATTTCATGGTGAAAAACTGAATGCTTTCCTTTAAGAACAAAGGATGTCTGCTATCACTCTTCTTATTCAACACTGTACTACAAGTCTTAACCAGTGCAATAATTCAAGGAAAAAGAAATAAAAACATACAGATTGTAAAGAAACAAATAAAACAATATTCACAAACGACATGATTTCTATACTAAAAATCCCAAAGAATCCATAGGAAAACCAGTAGGTTAGTTCAGTAAAAGCACAAGATACAAAGTCAACATGTGAAGTCAATTGTATTTCTGTATATTAGCAAATGAACAATTAGAAATCAAAATAATAAAAAGTACCATTTACAATAGCAGCTAAAATTTTTAAAAAGCTACTTAGACATAAAGATAATTATGTGTGAAATGCATATATGCTGATAACTACAAAACCTTGATGGAAGAACTCAAAGAATGCCTAAATAAATGTACAGATATACCATGTTCATGGCTTGGAAGACTACATAGAGTAAAAATGTCAATTTTTCCCATACTGATCAGTAGAACCAACATAACTCCAATTAAAATCCTGCTGGGATTTTTTTTTTTTGGGAGGGGGGATTTTTTTAAAAAGAGATCAAAGAACACAGGCAACACCCTTTCTGAACTCGGCCACAGTAACTTCTTGCAAGATACATCCACGAAGGCAAAAGAAACAAGAGCAAAAATGAACTATTGGGACTTCATCAAGATAAGAAGCTTTTGCACAGCAAAGGATACAGTCAACAAAACTAAAAGACAACCTACAGAATGGGAGAAGATATTTGCAAATGACGTATCAGATAAAGGGCTAGTTTCCAAGATCTATAAAGAACTTATTAAACTCAATACCAAAGAAACAAACAACCCAATCATGAAATGGGCAAAAGACATGAAGAGAAATCTCCCAGAGGAAGACATAGACATGGCCAACATGCACATGAGAAAATGCTCTGCATCACTTGCCATCAGGGAAATACAAATCAAAACCACAATGAGATACCACCTCACACCAGTGAGAATGGGGAAAATTAACAAGGCAGGAAACCACAAATGTTGGGGAGGATGCGGAGAAAAGGGAACCCTCTTACACTGTTGGTGGGAATGTGAACTGGTGCAGCCACTCTGGAAAACTGTGTGGAGGTTCCTCAAAGAGTTAAAAATAGACCTGCCCTACGACCCAGCAATTGCACTGCTGGGGATTTACTCCAAAGATGCAGATGCAATGAAACGCCGGGACACCTGCACCCCGATGTTTCTAGCAGCAATGTCCACAATAGCCAAACTGTGGAAGGAGCCTCGGTGTCCATCAAAAGATGAATGGATAAAGAAGCTGTAGTCCATGTATACAATAGAATATTCCTCAGCCATTAGAAATGACAAATACCCACCATTTGCTTCAACTTGGATGGAACTGGAGGGTATTATGCTGAGTGATATAAGTCAATTGGAGAAGGACAGACATTATATAGTCTCATTCATTTGGGGAATATAAAAAATAGTGAAAGGGAATAGAAGGGAAGGGAGAAGAAATGGGTAGGAAATAGCAGAAAGGGAGACAGAACATGAAGACTCCTAACTCTCGGAAACGAACTAGGGGTGGTGGAAGGGGAGGAGGGCGGGGGGTGGGGGTGAATGGGTGATGGGCACTGAGGGGGGCACTTGACGGGATGAGCACTGGGTGTTATTCTGTATGTTGGTAAATTGAACACCAATAAAAATAAATTTATTATTAAAAAAAAGAGATCAATGAGCCAATTCTAATGTCTTGGAATTTTAAGAAGTTAGAATTGCCAAACCAAATTTGAAAATGAAGAACGAAGTTGGAAGATTCGCTGTACTTAATTTTAAGGGTTAGTAATAAGGCCATAGTAATCAAAGGAATATGACTTTCGAGAAAAGATAGACATATAGGTTAATGGAAGCAAGCTGAGTCCAGAAATTGACCCATGCATATAGGATCAATGGAGTTTTGATAAAGGAGCAAATGCAATTCAATGGAGAATAGACAACTTTTTCAATGATGCTGCTGGAAAAATTGGATATCCACATGCAACAAAATGAGTTCTACATTATGCCACATATAAAAATTAGCTCAGAATTAATCATAGATCTCAATGTAAGACCTAAAACTATAAAATTCCAAAAGAAAATGTAGGAAAGAATCTGGCAAAGTTAAGCAATGATTTCTGACATACAATGCCAAAATTATGATCCACTAAAAAAAAAAAAGTGCTGAGTTGAATTTTAGAAAGATTGAGAACTTCTGATCTTCAAGATCACTAATAAAAGAGTGAAAAGACGACACAGACTAGGGGAAATATTTGCAAATCACATTTCCAAAAAAAACCTTGGATTTGGTATTTATAAAAGAAATCTCTCAAATATTAAGATTTCCAACACTACATAGCAATGCCACTTTTCACTAAATTTAGTTTTTGTTTTAGATTACATAGTTATTTTTCATAAGATATGGTTATTTATGTTCACAGGTGATAGGTGTACTATTGTTATTTTTAAATGGGTTAATACATATTTTAAAAACTTCCCAGCTTTAATGTTTATTATGATAACTATTGATAAATGTATCTTACATCAACAAAAGCCCTTTTGCATTCCCTTTAGAGTGTGAATATGTCCTGAGATCAAAAAGGTCAAAATTTGCTATTATATAAGCAATAGATATCACGGGAGTTCAGGGCCAGTATTTTCTGTAATTGTTTTGGCTAAGTGTACTGTGAGAAAAGGCTCTTTGTGTTTTTTTTTTAAAGATTTTATTTATTTATTCATGTGACATACATAGAGAGAGGCAGAGACACAGGCAGAGGGGGAAGTAGGCTCCGCTGCGAGCCTGATTTGGGACTCGATTCCAGGACCCTGGGATCACACCCTGAGCTGAAGGCAGATGCTCAACCATAGAGCCATCCAGGCGTCTCAGCAATTTGGTTTAAGATTACATTTTCGGTTTTCATGAAATGCCTGGGTTGGGTGTAGCTCTCAGATGGCCCTTAAATGCAAATTTGTCACTACTGTTATTTATTAGTTCCATAGGCACAACCACTGACCCAGAAGGTGCTAGAAGCACATCATTCTAGAACGATGCTAACCAAGTAAGAGGAAGATGTACCCTTCCAGATGAGTCAGGAATGTCAGGGATGCTCTGGTTCTGACCATATTGGTTAGTTCTTCCTGTTTTGCTCACCTGTTTAGGTGCTACCTTGGGACATTTTCTGGCTTGGTATGTGTCCATGGATCTGCAGCTTAAGAAGGACAAGTCTAAAAGGACAAGAAATCCTTTCTGTAGGTTCTTTGCAACTATCAGTCAAAGTGGATAGTTTTTGCTGCTTGTTAGAATAGGCATCTGGTTCCTTTGTCTCTTCCTTCACTCTGACTAATTGTTGATTAAAGATCTGTCTTTACTTGATTCTTTGATTGTCACCTTTTCCAACTGTCCTAACCTTTTCCAACACTCCTCCACTGAGTGGTCTGAAGAGAATTCAATGCAAATGAGGATAAATCTATCCAGAAATGGATTTTTCTTCAGAAATATTTGTAAGGGGGGAGTAGGTGGGAGAAAAAGTTAAATGTCAGTAATAAATACGTTTCAGTTTTCAACAAAGGAAGCACTTCAGAGATGCTCTGCTTTGCCATTTCAAAATTATAGGACTGGTTAATTGTCTCATTTGGAAGAAGAACATGCTGGGCTTTTAAAAATAAATTTTATATAATGAATCAAATCTGCATTTTGGGTACAGTCATTTACCCACTTAAATATTCATTGAATGCCTATGGGTGTGAGGGACAGTCTTGCCTTCTGGAGATTAAAAATGGAGTGGGACGGTCATGATTCTTGCTCTCAGAGCTCACCCCTCAGAGCAGCGTCTCTCAGAAGAAACACACTCATTTCCTGTTAAGAATGGATAATTCCTATTCATTCTTCAATTCTCAGATTAGGTTAGGTGTCTAAGAACTGCTGGATCAGAAGAGTTGTACTTTTACAATTTTAAAAGATATATAGGAGCCATTATATAAGGCTCAGCTAGAGCATCTGCCTTCAGCTAAGGTCATGAGCCTGGGGTCCTGGGATGGAGCCTCACATCTGGCTCCCTGCTTCGTGAAGAGCCTGCTTCTCCCTCTCCCACTCCCCCTGCTTGTGCTCTTTCTCTCTCTGTCGAATAAATAAATAACTTAAAAAAAGATATTATAATATCAGATAAAATATTGCCAATTGTCCTCTATAGTGATTGTACCAATTTGTACTCTTAATAGCATTACAGGAGAATGGAAGTTAAGGTCCACAGATCCTGAATCACCTGCCAGGTGAGTTGTTGGACTGGGCTGAAGATGGGTAAATGGGCAGTGGTGGGACAGTGAGATGACCCACTGCCATAAGAGGGGAGGCCAGGGTGCTGTGAGGACATACCCAGGGGCCCCTTGTCTGGTCCTGGGGGCCACCTGAAGATTCCCAGACATCGAAGCTCACGCTTAGTAGGACAGTTGAGAAGGATCAATAGGAAATGGGGACGGACATGGTTTAGTCTGAGAGATGGTGTGGTCTTGTTCGGGCTTTAATGTTCCTTTCTACACAAGGGGCTTCTCTGATGCCGCCCACCAGAAGAGAGGCAGGGAACAGTCCTGTGAAAGTTCTAGGCAAACTTAGAGCTGTGTTCCTTGTTGCATCATGAGTAAAGTTAATATGCAATTTTAAAACTATCTGGGGGATCCCTGGGTGGCTGAATGGTTTAGCATCTACTTTTGGCTCAGGGCATGATCCCGGAGTCCCGGGATCAAGTCCCGCATCAGGCTCCCTGCATGGAGCCTGCTTCTCCCTGCCTGTGTCTCTGCCTCTCTCTCTGGGTCTCTCATGAATGAATAAATAAAATCTTAAAAAAATAAAAACTAAAAACTATTTGTTTATTTGAATATGTAACTCATTCATATGATTCAAAATACAAAGGGTCCACAAAGGCACACAGTGAAAACTGTCCCGTCCACCCTGCCCTGAATCGCTGAACTTTGCCTCTGGAGGACACCAAACTTACACATTTCTTATGCTTCCTTCTAGATATCTCATGCAGAAAACAAGCAAATTATATGTGTGTAGAAAAAAAATTATATGTGTGTATATATTTATAAACTGTAGGTTTATAATGCTCTCTATATAGTATAATTTGTATATATTTTTATATTGTGCATATATGATTTTTCCTCCTCCTTCCCACAATTGTTAAAAGAGCTATAGCACTTCTTCATTCTTTCATATTCCAATTAAGGATGTACCATAGTTGATTAAATCAGTCCTGGGGGGCACCTGGGTGGCTCTCAGTCAGTTAAGCATCTGCCTTTGGCTCAAGTCATGATCCCAGAGTCCTGGGATCAAGTCCTGCACCAGGCTCCCTGCTCAGCCAGGAGTCTGCTTCTCTCTCTTCCTCTGCCTGCTTCTGCTTTCTCTCTCTCTCTCTCTCCCCTCTCTCTCTGTGTCAAATAAATAAATACAATCTGAAAAATAATCCGTCCCCTATTGATGGTCATTTGAGTTGTTTTCAATCTTTTGCTATTAAAAACATGTTTTTGCATGTATCTGTAAGACGATTTCCTAGGAGTGGAATTGCTGGATCAAAGAATCTATACCTTTGTCATTTTGAAAAAAATTGCCAGATTTTTCCCCCATAGAGGTTAAATCAATTTACACTCTCAATAGGAATATATGAGAATACAGCATAAGGTCCCCTGAATAGAACTTTGGGGATAGAAACTAGAGGACATGACTACACAACAGTAACAACCCCTTGGCTTTCTGATAAGTGTGATATCGTGGGGGTGGACAGCTTCCGTGTGGTTGGACCTGAGATGCATCTGCTGGGACGGGTTTGATATGGCTGCTCCAGCCAGCCACAGAGTCTACACCTGAGTGCCAACAAATGTCATCCTGAGACCCAGAGAGCAAAGAATAAATACAATGTGAGTTTTATAATAAAGTTATATTTTACCCTATTATGCCAAAGTTCTCAGGCTTATTAACTGCAGTTTATTTATTTATTTTTTAAATAAATTTATTTCTTAATTGGTGTTCAATTTGTCAACATATAGAATAACACCCAGTGCTCATCCTGTCAAGTACTGCAGGAGTTTAGAATCATTCCCATTGGCCATCAGCCCCAGCTGACTCTAAAAAGTTAGGGTTTTGTTTTGTTTTGTTTTTGTTTTTTTTTATAAAACCTCCTCCCTAAATATTTCTGGGCTTCCTCAGGGGTGTGTACACGTGGTAACAATGGAAGAATTATTCTTGACCATTGTTCACTGCTTGGCTGGTACACATAAGGTTCTGAAGTCCCTGGTCCATATAATTCACAGGGGGCTTTGCTGCTCCAAGGATGGAATCATGCCCCAGTGCCATGGTGGGCACTGTCCCTTCTCCTGGAAGTCTGAATGTTGAGTATCTGTGAAAGTGAGACATTGCCCACGAGTCTCAGAAGTAGAGGCTCCATGGTCCTCCAAGCCTCTCCCCATGAATGAAGCATTCCTACCGTGTTTATTTTCTGCCAGGGGTCAGGGAGTGAGGTAATGTACCTTGAATCATGACTATGAAGCCTCTTTTAAGGCACAAACACTGTCTCTTTTTTTTGTGGGAGCACCCAGACTATCATAACTGGCTTCAGGGGAGGACACCCTGTCTGAAACTCCATGTCCTCAGGCTCTGATCCTGTTGCCAGGCCTACTGGTTGTAGCAGAATCTTACTACTCCTGTGGTTCCATCTCCTGCAATCTGATCTCCATGAGACCCCTGCAGACCATTAGACACATCTGAATCTCAACAACGGCCAGGGGCAAATACTGTTTCCAGAGGATTCTTGATCCCTCCGTAAACCACGAGACACAAAGAGTTACATACAAGGAGATTTTTGTCCAGCTTCCTTCACCAGAACTAACCAATCCCAAGGCCCAACTAAGACATCTGATTACATAAATAACAGAGAGTAATACTGAATCGAGTGGAGATGCCTGGGTGGCTCAGTGGTTGAGCGTCTGCCTTCAGCTCAGGTCTCGATTGCAGGGTCCCCGGATGGAGTCCCACATCGGGCTCCCCACAGGGAGCTTGCTTCTCCTTCTGCCTATGTATCTGCTTCTTTGTGTCTCTCATGAATAAATAAAGAATTTTTTTTAAATACTGAATTGAGTGGATTTATGAATGGAAGGAGAGATAATACTTATGAGTTGTTTTTATAAGAGGACTTATCAACTAATCTATTTCTGAGCCAGTTTAATTATGTGTCTAAGACATTTTTAATTCCTTAAAAAAGCACAAATAGAATGCCCCCATACTTGTGCCTGACGGATCATCAGCCTGTCCTACGACAAGTAGGTATAGACAACTGCAAATTACTATTATTGCCCCTAGGCAAGCTGTGAATTCAGGGCATCTTTTCCCTGACCCTGAGCATATTTCAGGTTTGTGCAGCAACTCACAGGGCTACTCGGGAGAAATGAGAGGATTCTTCCTAAGGAGAAAGGATAATGTGAATTAGGGTCAAGGGCATTCCCTCATTGTTAGGGGCTGAGATTTAGCAGTAGAAATATAAATTATCATGTATTAGGTCAACCATGCTCTCCTTAAGCTGCTTGGGTATCCTCTGTCCTTCAACTTTTTGTCCTTTGAGCCATAAAACATCAAAGGCCAATTTTAAGATTTGAAACTAGGCAGGGGGTTGGGCAGGGACAGATCAAGGTCAAGGAGGCCATTGCTTTTGGCTTGGCCTTGGGGTCTTGAATCACAGACACCGAAGGAGCTCTATTGCCTTAGGAGGATTAAGAATTCCATATAGGAGTTTAGGGCTCATGCTTAGGGTAGTCTCAGCAAGCCTTGGCTTTCCCCAATGTGTCGCCCTATGCATATCTCTCCTTTGAGACTGCAGTGGATCCCAGGCAAATCTTTTCATCTCAACTCAACTCAACTAGCGGTTCTTTCAGATTTTTCCCAAAAAGGAGATCATTTTAAAAGGTAATTTTTAAAATAAATTTATTTTTTTATTGGTGTTCAATTTGCCAACATATAGAATAATATCCAGTGCTCATCCCGTCAAGTGCCCCCCTCAGTGCCCGTCACCCAGTCACCCCCACCCCCCGCCCTCCTCCCCTTCCACCACCCCTAGTTCATTTCCCAGAGTTAGGAGTCTTTCATGTTCTGTCTCCTTTTCGGATATTTCCCACTTATTTTTTCTCCTTTCCCCTTTATTCCCTTTCACTATTTTTTATATTCCCCAAATGAATGAGACCATATAATGTTTGTCCTTCTCCGATTGACTTATATCACTCAGCATAATACCCTCCAGTTCCATCCAAGTTGAAGCAAATGGTGGGTATTTGTCGTTTCTAATGGCTGAGTAATATTCCATTGTATACAGAGACCACATCTTCTTTATACATTCATTTAAAAGGCAAATTTGTAAGTAAATGGCATATAAAACAGTCACAGCGTAGTGGATGAGAAAGAGCGGGAGCTTTGGAGGCCGACAAATGGGTTCAAATCCCAGCTTGGACACTCATGAGCTAGAATAAAGAACAGGTTCTAGAATCAGGAATAAGAATCAAGAATCTGCATTTCCAATGCCTCATCCCTTAGATGGTGATAATAGTTTCTATCCCATGGGGTTGTTGTAAAGGTCAAAATGAGATAAGGTGCATATATTCTTAGCAGAGCACCTAACACAGGGTAAGTACCCAATCTATGGTTGTGTTACTACTAAGAGCATAATGAAAAACTATTTGGTATAATCTGTGTTGATGGCAATTTCTGCCACTGTTCATTTCTGTGAGTAAATACATTCTGTCAACTTGATGTGGAGAACAAAGACAAAAGAAAGGTACATAAAATTAAATCTTACAACTGGCAGCCCCTTGAGCCTCAAGCATCTGCTTGAGACCGGCAGAGTACGACACCCTCCAGGAACTCCCAACTGTCTTAATATTAATACCTTGCTAGAAGGAAAAAAAAAAAAAAAAAAAAAGAAAAAGAAAAAGAAAAAAACAACCCTAGCTTGACAATGGCCAGGCCTCCAGGATCCTGTGAGTCTTCTTTAACACATGAAAATCCTTTTGGAAACTTTTGTCTCTATTCACTCCCCCAACTTAAAACTAAATCAATTGATTCTCAGGATTCCAGTGCATTTCTTTCTGTCCAGTGGTCCTGTCCGTATGCTTAAATAAAATCATGTTTTTTGCACTGAAAACATCTCGAGAATTCTTTGACCCTTCGCTCCCAGACCCCACAACAAATCACATCAACTCTACCTCCCCCATCTCTGGCCGATCTTTCCTTCTGTGCCTTCTCCATGCCCTTGGCTTGGTTACCTGGATAAAGGTCATTGCTTCCAATCTTGCATCCCTGACTTCAGTCTCAGCTTCCTCTAATGCAAGAGTATTTCTGGCTTTTTACAGTGCATTTGAACCACCCGAGGGCTCATTCAATCATAGTAGCTGGAGAGGGAAGGGGCAGAGAATTTGCATTTCTAAGTTCCCAGGTGATGCCCATGCTGGTTGGCTGGTCTGGAGACCACACGTTGAAAAGCACTGGTTCTTAGTGTTGGATGCCTATCGAAATCATCACCTGGAGAGATTTACAAAATATTCTTGCCTGGATCCTACCAGCTCGGAATCCAATGTAAGCAGCCTTGGAATGTGCCTTCAGGAGCTGGAGTTTCACTAAAGCTTGCCAAGTGTTGGAATGGACAGCCCAGCTTAAGAACCACTGCATAGAGCAAACTCCCTAAAATCCTTCCCCTAATTTCCCCTTAAATACCTTGTGCTTCACATCAGTCATCCCTAAATGGATCACGTCTTCTCCTTCGTCTCTTCTCTCAGCTCTTCACTTAAAGTCACTCTAGCTGATTTCTCTGAGTTCACCTTCACTGGCAAACTCATAGATGGTTTACTTTTTATATTTCAAACATCTGGCCCTATTTCCATCCAAATGTAGAGTTATGATTGTTGTTTTGCTTGTTTGGTTTCTCAACCAGAGAAGGAACTGGGCCTTGTTCATCTCTGTTATCACGGTGCATGGGAAGTAATAGATGTTTAATAAGTGTTTGCTAAAGACATCATCCTTTATGCAGCTGTTATACTGCAGATGAAATGCCTGAATGAGAAAGGCACAGTGTGGGGAAAAGAGCACCAGACCAGGGACCAAAGGGATGGTCTATCTTGTGACTGGGTGTTTCTGTGGGGTGTTTGCATTTATTTTTCTTGACAACCCTCCAGGGTGAATATTATTACCCCCATTTTCAAGATTAAAAAAAAAGGAATGTTAAATGATTTCCCTCAACTTCCTTCAAATCTCTTTTACTTGGTCTCTCTGTCCCTGGTCACTTCTCTCTTAAAAATGATCTCTTGGCTTTGGGACTAATATGTACTGGTTCTCCACCTTCCCTGCAATTTCTTTTTCTTCGTAAAGAGCTGAGAGCTGAAAAGAAAACTTTTTCTTTCTTTTCTTCCTTATTTTTTTTTTTAAGATTTTACTTATTTATTTGAGGGAGGGAGGGCGAGAGATTGACAGAGAGAGAGAGAAGAGAGATCATGAGTTGGGGGGGGGAGTAGCAGAGGGAGAGGGAGAAGCAGACTCTCCGCTGAGTAGGGAATCCCGATGTGGGGTTTGATCCCAGGACTCTTAGATCATGACGAGAGCTGAGGTCAGATGCCTAACCAACTGAGCCACCCAGGTGCCCCTTCCCTGCAAAATTCTCCTTTCACAGAATTCTCTCAGAGCCAGCTTGTTTTGTCATATGTACCCTTCCTGGGAGAATTCTGTAAGCTATGGCTTCTTCCGCCCTATGGTGACCCTCAATCTATATTTACAGCCCAGACAGTTCTCCATCCAGGGCCCCAGACTACACATCCAAATGTGCACTACGTATTTCCACTTGAATGTTCTAGAAGCACATCAAAGTCAACATTTCCAAAGCTTAGCTCATTACCTCCCGTTTTCAGTTACTTTATTACTGGCTCTGGTGCTTGACCGGATCCCGGGACAGATACTTGATTCCACCCTCTTATTCTCAGCTCTTTATAAAGCAGCTACAAGATAGGATGAAGCTACTCCTTAAAATTCTTGTCCATAGTAATTGCATCCTATTCTCCAGTATAAGTTACCCCCACCAGTCCTCTACACAGGGACAAAGCATTGTTGCTGGAATGCAAGTCATTTTTTGGTCCTAAAATTATTTCCTAGTTGGTTGGAAAAAAAAATCTTGGTAGCAGATGTTGGAATTCCTCTTAGAGCAGAAATTGTCTTGGTTTTGAAAAATGCTTTGAAGTTTCAGACGGCAGGTGAGAACCTGGGGGCATGAATTTCAGGAAACAGAAGACAGGAGAAAGATATATATTCATTATGACTGTGTTTCCCTCAAGCAAAGAAGTAAAGATTTTTGATGGATTGTTTAATATCCTTTTCTAGGATCAGCTTCTGATACATTGATTAACAAAGCAGAAGAACTTTGCGAACACAAAAGTAACAGGACTGCTTCTAAATATGTTCTATCAAGCCTTAACCACAAATCTTTATATAGCCCTGACATCTTCAGGACATCCAAGAGCCCTTGTCCCGAATTGGCCTGTGCAGAAATAAACCTGAGTCAACTGTCCTGAGGATAATGAAGCAATAATAAGATTGAAGCAGGAGAGGAATTGTCAAGGCGTAGCTGAGCCCCATGTGCCAAGATTGATCTATTGCTTCTTGCTCCTTAGTAGCTTCACTAAGGAATGGAATATGGTTCAACAATATTCAGAAAGCATTTTCTGGAACAAATGTTTTGTACCAGGTTTTGTTTTAGGTCTGGGGATACCAAGACAGCTATGGTAGGGCCTATTCCACTGTCCTCCTTGACCTGCATACAGATGGAGAAAATAGAAATAACATAATTCAGTCCATAGGAAATACCATTTTTTTTAAATGCTATTAAACTTGAGCAGTTATTTTATCATTAGGATGTGTGCCAGAGCCTTTGTTTAGAAAGACAATACCCATTCTGTCACCAACAAACTGCTCACAAAAGAAACAGATAAGTGTATTTACAAGGGCTAAGTGTATCAATGAGGCAGGTGAGTTATTCCTCTTCTCAAAGCGTCTTCCTATCTGGACTTTAAGTATTGGTGTCTCAGTATGGACATTGGCATTTTCAATTCAACCAATGTTTTTTGAAGACATACCATGTGAAATTTTCTGCAAAGGATACTAGAATAAATAGGGCTGGTAATTGTCCTCACGGGCTTACAGTTGTGTGTGTGTGTGTCATCAGGGACGAAAACTTACCAGAAAAGCTACCCTAGACTGTGTACCTCCCGCACTACTCAAAATTCTTTTTAACCTCATCTAATCCTTTTGACGACCATGTAAGGTAGGTGTTAGTCTCGCTTCATGCTTAAGTGACTTTCCAGGGTCACAAAACTAATAAGAAAAGGAAGATAAGAGCATTTTAAAATATGGGAACTCTAAGGAGGCCATATCATATTTCAATAAGATAAGTATCAAAAGATTTATAGTGGAGGGTGTTTTTGCAAGAACTTGACATCTGGGCAGAATTTTGAAAGGCAAAGATTGTAGGTATAAATATTCTCAGTAGAGAGAAGAATATGAGCAAAAGCCCAGGATGTCATGGAACAGCCCAGTGCGTTTTGGCTGATGTGTTGGGATGTGTAGATAAATAAAACCAGAAAGATAGGAACTTTTTCAGGAGACCGTTTTTATTTGAGTGACAGCTGAGGAGTTTCTGTAGTAGAGTTAATGGCAGAGGAGCAGGACTTGTGGCGTGCTCACAGCTGTGCTTTAGGAAGATGACTCTGTCAGGATTAATATTGGAGAACTGGAACACAGGAAGCATTGAGACCCGTTAGGGCCACAAGAATCTCATGAAAGGTAATAAGAGTCTTAACTAGGGCAGTAGCATTGGGGGCAAACAGTATTATACCTTTTAAGATGGGCATCATGTGGGTTATTTTGTTTCAGGATTCCTCTGGAAGAAGTTGTGCCTATTGTCACCAAGTAAACCCATACTATCATTACTTGGATTGAAAATCCAGTCCCACTAATTATCTGAAAATTATATATGTAATATTTTCCAGCAGTTCCAGTAGCTGTATGCTGACACTTAAGGCAATGCATGCTGAAGCTTTTCAGGGGTCAGAACTGATAGACGAGAGAAGGAAACAAGAGTCATAGTTGGGTTATTTTATTTTTTTCTCGTATGCATGTTATTTTTTTTTTACATTTTTAAAATTTAAATTCAATTTGCCCACATATAGTATAACACCCAGTGCTCATCCCTGCAAGTGCCCTCCTCAGTGCCTATCACTCAGTTACCCCAAACCCCATCTTGTCTCCCCTTCCACAACCCTTTGTTCATTTCCCAGAGTTAGGATTCTCTCATGGTTTGTCTCCCTCTCTTATTTTTCCTACTCAGTTCCCCTCCTTTCCCTCATAATCCCTTTCACTATTTCTTACATTCCACATATGAGTGAAATCATATGATGATTGTCCTTCTCCGGTTGACTTACTTCGCTCAGCATAATACCCTCCAGGTCCATCCACATGGAAGCAAATAGTGGGTGTTTGTCCTTTCTGAGGGCTGAGGAATATTCCATTGTGTACATAGACCACAGTGTCTTTATCCATTATCTGTCCATGAACATTGAGGCCCTTCCACAGTTTGGCTTATTGTGGACATTGCTGCTGTGAACTTTGGGGTGCAGGTGTCCCGGAATTTCACTGCATCCGTATCTTTGGGTTAAATACCCATCAGTGCAATTGCTGGGTTGCAGGGTAGCTCTATTTTTAACTGCTTGAGGAACTGCCACACTGTTTCATAGTTGGGTTAAATTGCCACCCAAACCTAAGCAGGGAATAGTGTGGCAAAGAGGTTAGGTGCATAAAAGGGGGAGCTAGAGAGATGAGTTCAGGTGCTACCTCTGTTCATGGCTGGCAGGCTGTGTAACTTTGGAAAGATGGATCAGAACATAAACTTCCCAGGAGCAAGTGTCTGCCAGTGAAAGAAGCCACAATTATATGGAATTGGAACCACAGATCACAGACTTGTCTAAAAAGTGCTTGGAGATATGGATTTCCAGATGAAGAAAACAGGGGTGGGGGAGGAGAGGTTGTTGGAAGTGAACGGGGGTAAGGTGCTATCAATCATTTCAGTAAGGGTGAAGGATGAACACACTCCTGTGCCCTGCTTATCAAAGGGTTCAATACATGTGCAGTGAATCAGCGGTGATTTACCTTCAGAGGGGCAGAGAGACGTGGTCTGGAAAATGTGGCAAGATGCTTTGTCCTTAGTGGGCACAAAATACATTTAAATCAAAGGAAAGAAGGGAAAAAAGAAGGAACTAGGATCTTTAGCTCTCTTACACAGAAGGGGAGCTTATTTATGAAGAACCTAGAAGGGAATTTTGCGAAACTTATAGAATTCTGCAAAAAAAAAAAAGAAAAAAAAAAAAAAAACCTAATGGCTACTTAACAACAGAGGTTTAAAAAAAAAAATTGTGGAATTTGAGGGCAAGGAAAGAGATCCTGTGCCCTTAAAGTAAACATACTTTACTTAGGCTCATGTGGGCTGCGTGCTTTCCCACCTTGGGACTGACCTAAAACTTTTAATTCCTTCTTAGGGTTTCCACATTTCCAGATGCCTTTATGAGATGCCCTGCTTGGGGGTCCTGTGGGACTCAGCAGAGACGAGGAAGGGAGGGTCAGATAGTACAGCTGCCTAGTGACTGCTCCCCCTCCAGAACTCTGCAGCACCTGGCTCTACTTCATAGTCACCTTTCCTCCCTATGCTGAGCCCCTGATCCTCAGGGGCCCCCAGTGATCGGCTCTGTCAGAAGCTCATCTATGTCCTACACAGAGTGACTCAGGTAGCAAAAGGTGGTCATTCTCTAAAGCGCAAGTGGATCAGGAAAAGGGTCAGTGGAGAGTTAAGAAAAGCCTTTTGCCCCCAGTCTGAGGGTTTTCCCATATGGCCTGTGTTCAGAATTGACCTGGCCTGAGGTCCTGAAAGAGCATTGCCCACACACGGTATATATCATATGGTCAAGGAACTGTTGCAGTTGACGCTAGACCGTGACTACGTGTGGCTGGCAACCTACGGGGAGACTGAGGGCTTCATCTGTGAGGGAAAGGAGGACTTCTTTCCAGCTAAGCTGATTTTTCAGATCTGCGGCTGCAAAGACCAGGTTAAGACAACGGAGGTTGGGAGCCCTATCATTTTTTGAACACCTAAGCCCTTTCAGACACCACTTTGTAGGAGTTGATGGAAAGCATTATGTCAACTTGATTCCTCAAACAGGCATGTTTTTCAAGCTCTCCAGAGATAAGGGCTGATTCTGAGAACCAGACTTGAGTGGGCACATCTGATCCGACCACTGCCTCTCTGCCCCAGCAAATGTTAGTGCTTCTACTTCACGGAGAAACAAGAGGGAGTTTCCTCCGTTCCTATTTCCTTGCGTGCCATCCTATGAAACGAGTCTTCCACATTTACCAACATGCTTCCCATTTCCTACCCCTTTTGCTCTCATGCTGGGTCAGCGGTATTGGGCTCTTGTTGAAAAGGTTCACATCTTCTGTGCACTGATCCCTTCACCTCCCCAGGGATCCCCATCCCTTCATTCTTTACCCCTGCACCTGCACATTCTTTACGTCTGGCTGCTGCCCCTCAAATCTATGGTCGCAAGCAGGATTCCAAGTTACTGAAATAATCAAATTCCCAGGACCCTCGGTCTTATTTTAGTTGCTTTTTTATCATTCTCTCATCTCTAACAGCTATCACTCATTTCAGTAAGGGTGAAGGATGAACACACTCCTGGTACATAACACAGTGCCCTGCTTATCAAAGGGTTCAATACATGTGGGGTGAATCAGCGATTTACCTTCAGAGGGGTAGAGAGACGTGGTCTGGAGAATGTGGCAAGGTGCCTCGTCCTTAGTGGGTACAAAATACATTTAAATCAAAGGAAAGAAGGAAAAAATAGAAGGAACTAGGATCTTCAGGTAACAGCCATGCTGTTCAAGACAGAAATTTGTACATTTGTTCTTTACACATTTCATCATCCCTCAGCCTTTGGTTGAGGACCTCCCACCTCCCAGGAATTGGGCAAGGTGCAGGGACCATGAACAAGACAGTCCTTACCTGCAAGGAGCTCAAAGTCTGGTAAAGGATACCAGGAAATTAAGGACCACACACACAGCTGCCAGAGACATGCCCAGATTCTCTGGGAGTACATTTCACCTTCCAGTTCATCCTTTGAGACCCAGTAGAAAAGTTACCTCCTCTGTGAAAGTTTTCTACAGGACTTGTCCTTCCCATCTTGGCACTCCCATGTCACCTGGTGTGTACTAGTATGACATCACTTATCACATTTTACTGTGCTTATCTCTACCCAGCTTACTCCCTTCCCTAGTTGTGAGGTTCCTAAGAGCAGGGATTGCACCCTATTTACCTTAGGACCTTTATCCCCAAGCCCAGGATTTAGGGGGTAGAAGTTCTTAGTAAAGTGCTAATTGAATGAGATGGAGTGGATGTTAGGAGGCACACAATATCTTTGGG
Organism: Canis lupus dingo; assembly: GCF_003254725.2. Lineage (NCBI taxonomy): Eukaryota > Metazoa > Chordata > Mammalia > Carnivora > Canidae > Canis > Canis lupus. Next base: position 29,118,388 of record NC_064244.1, read on the forward strand.
GGCCAACTTGGATGGTGTGACAAGGTCTGGGTCAGAGGGGCCTTCGGGAGGAAGGCAGAGCTGTGGGAAGAAAGTGTGAACATTTATGCGCACATTCAATGCGATCTCCTTCCTGTCACCTACACCTTTTCTTAGCTACACCTTTTCTGTTCAAATCTAGAGGGAGGGTTGAGTTTTGATTTTTATTATGGAAGCATTTCCCTTTCAAAACATGAGGAGTTTGACTAGTTGTGCCTGAAAACCATGCGTTTGGCCACGATGCAGTCAAACTCCTCCAGCCATGGGGAAAGGAAGTGTTAGACCTCCCAGTCTGAAAACAAGGAAAAGAGGTGAATATTTGAACTAGGACCGCTAGCCCTACGGAGCCCCCACCTTTCAATCTTGGAGGAGATGTTGGGCTGAATTCATCTGACCGAAGCTTGTTCTTGGAAGTAGGTAAGGTTTTGTTATCATTTTACTGGACCCGAGGTTATGGGGTTACGTGATTTGCCCAATAGCTAATAAAAACTTACACCTCTGACTTTTAAATCAAGACTCCTTTCTCAAACTCTCTAAAACTACTTGAACAGTACAATGAAAAATCAGCCTGAGGTTTCTCTGGGGTATGAGTCAACTTGCCAAGTATTTCACACTGACGCAAATGCGTTTCTTCTTTTGGGCTCTGGATTTATCAGAAGTCATCTTAGACACTGACATCGCAGGTGGTTAGGGTTAAGGAAAGGGGATATGAGACCCTCAGGCGCAAAGCAACTTCCTGCCAGCCCACCCCCTTCTATAGGAGGACACCATGTGCAACAGTGCTCTGGACTCCCATGACATCCTTTTCTGAAAGTTCAATACCTTGCAACTTGGCTAAATATTCACTAATTCTGTGTATTTCTTTTTGTTAGATACTCTATGGCAAACTCATTAGGAGATTATTAGCCAGGACTGTTGGAGCTGAGCTGATGCTAGTTAAGGAAAATGAGTTTGGGGAGCGCAAATCAATGCCGGAAGTATCTTTGTCCAGGCTAACAAGAATTTGATAAATACCATGGCACAACTGGCACATGTTGGCAATCAGAAGCAATAAAGCCATTACTGGATTTCAATAATTCAGTCAAAAAAGGTCACACGTCAGTCAAGGATGAGATGTGCAGAGAGAGGATGTATGAGTCAAAGAGTAATCTCATCAGGAATCCAATAAGCTTGCCAGGTTTTGGAGGAGAAACAAAGTGATGTTGAAGCCAGGACAGAAGGGAAGCTGTGCATATGTTGGAGGATTCATGCTGACTATGGAAGAAATATATTAATTCCCGAGAACTTCTGTCTGACTGTGGGTTCCTTATCTGTATGATAGGAATGGTGAGTTTGGATTCACAAAGAAAGGTGTGAAGAATGCTTTCCACTCGCCAAGCTCTTAATAGTTCCTCATGTTGCCCATCTTATTTGATTCTTGTAATAATCCTATGAGATAGTTAAGGCAGGTCAGTCTAGAGCCACCAGTCTAGTGGCTCAGTGTGTTTCTTGGGGGCAGGACAATGAACGGATTTCCAGGTAATTGTGCAATCTCTGAAGGCCACTTCCAGTCTTCAGTTCTGATGCTATAAATTTAGATCCAATAACCAGCAGAAGGAGAAGACCTTGTCTCTGGCTCAGAGTCCACACAGTTTAATAAGAAGAAGCTCATAGTCCCAGACAACCCCCTTAGTAAACGCCAACACCTTCCATTTTACCTGCAGAGATCATGTCTTTTCTTCAGACTGATGGGTGGCTTTGGAAAACCTCAAAGCAGAACGTGTGAGGCTAAAGCATTTTTTAAAACATATTTTTGAATTTACATATAGTGTGACTGGTGTGTGTGTGTGTGTGTGTGTGTGTGGTCTGTTTCAGGTTTGCCTTCGAAGTTGCAGGGTTTCCATATCATTCTACAGGTCGATAGACTCCTGAAGGCAATCTATCAGATGAAATAGCTCTAAGAGAAAGAACTGAACATGCCTGGTGAGGAAGGTCACTGAGGCCCAGAGTGACAGGGTGTGCTGCATAATAATACAACGATATTGTGTATGCTGATATCCCGTCTGTGTGTGTGCTTTCCCCCACACAAGGGAAGGAATGCTTGTCGCAGCTAATGCTGAGACGTATTTACTCTTGGGCATGTACATTCTTGAGAAGGCTTCTTCCATTCCTTCTTCCATTTCTTCAAATGCTGATGATCCCCAAGGTGTAAGTTCCTATCTGTGGTCAGAGCCCATCTTCTTCTTTCTCTTTTCTTTTTAAGATTTTATTTATTTAGGTGAGAGAGAGCACAAAGCAGAACAGGAAGAGGCAGAGGGAGAGGGAGAAGCAGACTCCCCGCTGAGCCTGGAGCCCGATCCCAGGACCCTGAGGTCATGACCTGAGCTGAAGGTCAACGGTTCACCAGCTGAGCCACCCGGATGCTCTGGAGCCTGACTTCTAATCCTATGGTATCTATCCACTTGCTTTGTGTCTCAGCTTAAGGTCTTCTGGGCGTGTCACATTTCACAATACAAAACTGAGCTTCTGACTTGGAACCTACCCTCCCCCCACAAAAAAATCAAACCTTCTCTACAGCCTTCCCTGGTTGGAGATTAATGGCAATTTTATTTACTCAATTTTATTTACCCACTTGTTTAGGCCACAACTTTTGGCATCATACTTGACTTCTCTGTTTCTCTCCTGTCTTACATCTGATCTGTCAACAAATCCTGTGGACTTGATCTTTAAAATATATTTGGAATCTTAAAAAAAATCTATAAATGTACAGATGTTTAAGAATAAAATAATACTATTATCGCATAGCCACAGGAAACACATTTAATAATGCTCAATATGAGTTTTGATTTTAAAAAACTGGTTAAATTAAGAATAAAAACAACCTGCTTTAACTGAATAAAGGGTATAAAAATCATAAACCCAAATTGAGAAATATTAGAAGCATTCTCTTTAAACTCTGGAGTAAAACAAGAGTGACTGTTATCGCCGCTTCTTTTTTTTTTTTTAAAGATTTTATTTATTTATTTTGATAGACAGTGAGTGAGAGAAGCTCAAGCAGGGGGAAGGGGGAGGGAGGAAGGGAAGGACAGGAATAGGGGAGGGGGAGTAGTGAAGGGGGAGACAGGTAGGGGCAGAGGGAGACGCAGACTCTCTGCTGAGCAGGGAGTTTGATGTAGGACTCCATCCCAGGACCCTGGGATCACAACCTGTGCTGAAGGCAGATGATTAACTGATGGAGTCACCCAGGAGCCTCTATTATCACCACTTCTATTCAACATTATCCTGGGGGATGCCATAAGACCAAAAAAAAAAAAAAAATTTACAGCATAACATTTGCCCTTCTTTTAACATGCAAACGACTTCTCACCTAAGCTGTTTGCTGTCCACTTCTCTCTCCTGAAGTGTTGTTCTCTGATAGCATGTGATCAACAAGAATTTAAGTGTAAGCTCCACGCAGGCAGGTTTTTGCCTGTTTTGCTCATTGCTTCTCCCTAGCATTTAGAAAAGCATATATAGGGGGGATGTCTGGGTGGCTCAGTGGTTGAGCAGCTGCCTTAGGCTCAGGGCATGAGCCTCAAGTCCCGGGATCGAGTCCCAAGTCGGGCTTCCCGCAGGGAGCCTGCTTCTCCCTCGGCCTGTGTCTCTGTCCCTCTACCTCTCCGTGTCTCTCATGAATAAATAAATAAAATCTTAAAAAAATAAATAAGAGCTTTTATAAAAAAAGAAAAGCATATTATAGGAGCAGATCCAGCTATGTAATTGCCAGATGAAACCATGGCGCTCCCCATTAAAAAAATTAAGCTTTCAACATAGTGACAGTTGAGTGTTAAAGCAGGCATGGGGCCCTTCTGAGCACAGTACCCGCAGCAACTGTGCAGATGGCATGCCCGTGAAGCCAGCCCTACATGACCCGCCAATTACTCAAAGTTGTTGAAGGAATAAAAGATCTCACTTGATCATCTCAACATCTCCTAAGGCAGTGGGTCCGAATGATGCTGAGAGAGCTAAATAGACCTGCTGAATTTTAGTCTGCTCCCTACGTTGGCCTGATGCAACCGGAAGGCAGGGCAAAGGAGCCTGTTGATGGAGCCCATCTGGTCAACAACCTCTTGGGCCACGGAGCAGGTGCAGGGGAGCAGAGGGCGTGCGTGCAATGAGGGCAGGCAGAAATAACAGCAGACCCACTTATCTTGCTTTCCTCTTGACTTGTCTCTCCATCGGGGCAGTGGAATTTTGTGAAATGTCCAGAATCTAGCCCCAGGGCAGATGCATAAACAGTAGGTCTCCAAAAAATAATTGGTAAATAAATGAACAAATGAATTAATGAGGGAAGAGATTGATACAGAGAAGGTGTAGTCAAAGTCATTTTAGGTGAGGGATAGAAGCTTAGGGAGTTTGTTTGGGGGGGTCTGACCGAGATTCTCTCCCTCTCCCTCCGCCCCTCCCCCTGCTCCCATTGTCTCTATCCAATAAACCAATCTTGAAAAAAATCAAAGCTTTGTTGAAAGAGATGTATAGGGCTGCCGTCTAGTTTGTGGTGCGTGCTATTTAATATATATTTGTTAGGTAGATTTGTTATTGTTAGCCATTACCTTTATAGGTCTTTATATTGTGGACACAAAATTAAAGTCCACTTAATGGCAAGGAGAATCCTGTCTCAATTGAGGAAAGGCTCTAAATTAAGCCCCATAAATGAACAAAAAGGTTGGGACCAGTGCCTCTGAGCTCATCACCAGGAATGGCAGCTCCAGGGTACGGTTCTGGTATATTCTGAGCTGTCAGCATATCTTAGGGGTGTTTATGGGAGTAATTAAAGGCAAGAAGTAATTAAAAGGGAAGCCACAGAGGTGGGGAGGTCAAATCACAAGCTAGTAGGATCATGTGCCACTCAAAAATGTGAACACAGAGGCGTCCAGGCCAGTTTGGCCAATTTTTTCCACTTTCATTATGTCACCACGGCTGTATAGCTCTTTGTTTTAAAGTAAAAAAATGGCTATCACCACCTTTAAATCATAAAATGTCTTGAAAGTTTAAATATTTGTATGAAACTCTCACATACAGCTATTTTAGTTCTTTAAATATCCTCTTAACATAGTCCCATATGAACACTTGTACTGTAATTATAAATCATCTGTAGTTTATTTCCGTTTAATATCACATTATAAGCACATTGTGGTGTCCACTCTTTTCACGTAGCTTTTAAAAACTGATGTGGAATATTTCCTGAAGTTGCCAGACTTTGTCAATTGTAAATCGGTGGACATTTTGTATTGGAGGGTTTTTTTCTCTCCTGCGACCGCCTTAGCACAAAATATCTTTAGGCCTTGCAGGGCGTAGAGGCAGGCCATGCCCTCTGTCTGGGTCTCGCCTCTCTCTTTGTGTCTCTCATGAACAAATACATAAAATCTTAAAAAAAAAAAAGGTATCTTTATGTATATAGCTTTTTTCTGTTTTTGAATTCTTGGCCTGGGAATACATTCCCAAGGTGGGATTTCGTTACTCCAAAGGCATAGCCCTGTGACACCTGCAGTGGATGTGCCTCTCACTGGCTGCTGCGCCCACTGCAAGCGCCTAGGAAGATCTGACCCTCAGACTCAGGGTCTCCTCACTCTTCACTGATACCCGCTTTGTGCAGGACCATCTCCCCAGCTGATCCCAGTCTTTCACGCCATGGTCAATGTCCTGAAACTTAGTCCTGCTTCTATATCTTTGATCCCACCCTTCTTACCCTTACCTCCCAAACCACATCCTCCTTCCTCATCACTGCTGAGGAAACGGCCTTCCTCCTGCCTCTACCACCATCTCCTCCAATAGAGACCAGATACAACCTCCTCCTGCCTCTACGCACACTGTGTATCTAGTCTTCATCGTGCAAATCTGCCTGGCCTGTGTTCTAATCACATGACCTGGTCTTATTCTCCGTTGTTTTAAGGTTTTCAGCTACTTGGAGAGGGCTGCGGGTTATATATTTCTCTCCCCTGATTGTTTCTATCAACCATGTCAGACCCACTTTCAAAACTCAAATACTTGATCCTCTGTAAGGAGTTTTTACTTATAAGCTATTTCTTCCAATAGTCCTTAGAGCTAATCTTTCAAAATCTTGTGTTAGACTTTAAAAAAAAATTTGAATTATTATTATTATTTTTAAAGATTTATTTATTTCTTCATGAGAGACACAGAGAGAGAGAGAGAGAGAGAGAGAGAGGCAGAGACACAGGCAAAGGAAGAAATGGGCTCCCTGCGGGGCCCTCCATGTGGGACTCGATCCCAGGACCCCGGGATCACGACCTGAGCCGAAGGCAGATTCTCAACCCCTGAGCCACCCAGGCATCCCTAAATTATATTTTTTAAAGATTTATTTATTCATTTTAGGGATATCAAGGAGGGGAGGTGCAGAGGGAGAGAGAATCCTGAAGCAGACTCACAGACTCAGGGCTCCATCCCTCCATGGGAGCAGAAATAAAGAGTTGGCACTCAACCGAGTAAGCCTCCCAGACAATCCCTCCTGGTAGGGTGTAGGGTGGTAGGATGGTAGGGCATAGGGCAGGAGCAAGACTTCGGGGGTGGCTTACTTGCTCTGAAGGAGATGAAATGCACAGAAGCCAATAATAAAAACAGAAAAGTGTCAAGGAGCCTATAAATACAAGAAAATTTAATTCAAACATTGAACACGATGTTGGCAAATATTAGCAATTACTGACTGCACAAAGAGTGTCATGTAACACCCCAAAGCCCAATTGGTTTAAAATCCTAAACATACGTTTAGCTCAACTCTGTGGGCCAGTGGTTTAGGCTGATGGTTTGCTGGTCCTGACTGGGCTCAGTTCCAAGCCTGGGGGTCAGCTGGCTGCTGGTTGGGGCAAGTGAGTCCTACCCATGTCCCTGGTGCCCCTCTGGGACATCTGCATGTTATAGAAAAGTTATAGAGTGGGGGCGCCTGGCTAGCTCAGTCGGAGGAACTCGACTCTTGATCTCGGGGTTGTGAGTTCAAGCTCCACCTTGGGTGTAGAGATGAAAATGAAATTAAAAAAACAACTTAATTTTTTTTTTTTAAAGAAGAGTAAGGGAGCATCAGCACTGTCCATGGGAGGACCTATCTGAGGTGTGGAGTTTGACCAAAATGTGGACGGAGGAGGCCCAAAGGAGGCAGAGACAGCACCTGAGGTCTGAGGAGGCCCACTGAGGTCTGATGGTGGCCAGGGTGGGTACTAGTTCAGACTCTCAGTGGGCCAACTGCTCTCGGTGTGGGAAGAATTGAGAAGCAGGAATATCTGGTGTTTTTCCTGGAAATATATCAACAGCGGGGAGAGGACTGAGTCAGGTGGCTGCAGCCTTGACCAGGGGAACAGGCAGAGGTGCTGGAGCAGAGGAGAGCTGGCAGGGAGGGGACGGGTGCACGCAGGGAGCTGGGAGGGGGGCCCAGCATCTCAGTCTCTGGGGAGGGCAGGTGCCTGCCTCCTGCTGTGGCTGTGCTTTCAAGCGAAGGCAGAAAGGCAGGTAGGTCCTTCTACACCTTGTTCCCTCTTCTGGGATGACAGGACAGACTTCAAGTTTTCTCTACCCCCGCCCCCCGCCCACTGCCCTACCAACCACCCCAGCTTCTCTCCTATCTGAACGTGGACAGGAGGCAAGACTTCAATTGTATTAAACACAGCATGATGACTGATTTGTGTTCCCTGCCCTCGGAAATCAAATCAGAGTCAAATCGGATCATTGGGGAGCAAACTCATTTAAGTCATGAACTTTGCCAGACCTTTCCATCACTTTCAATGGGGGAGAAGTAGCCGTACTGGTTCAGCCAGGCTGGAGGCGGGATAAGGCTTCGAAGGAAGGATTTATCATAGAGCTTACAGCTAGGCTGGAGTCCTGGGATGACTTCTTCCCACTCCACCCCATCCCACCCCATGCGAGGTTCACAAGCAATGCTAGTGTGTCTGGTCCCCGTGAGGGGCTGGGCCTCTGTTGGGTGGGCGTCCCCATGACAGACTTGAGAGGAGGCAGGCCACACTGTGGTGTAACTTTGGGAGCGTAGCTCAGAACTGGATGACCCCATTGGACAATCCTGGTGTCTGGAATCAAACCATTAGAGATTTTCTGCTCTGAGGCTTGAAGCTTGTCAGTCTTCGGGAAACTCAGGCTGAGCAGCAGATGCCCTGGACGGTAAAATCCTTCCAGCCACCACCAGCAGTAGGGGCTTGAAGAATCAAACCAGGAGGTCATGGGACAAAGCCTATCTGGGAGGAGGAAGAGGAGCTAAGAGTCAACTCAAGATGAACCAGATCAGCTAAATCTTGTCCAGGGATGGCTCCAATTCCAAATACTGTCAGAATTATTTTCTTCAAAAGTTCTGAAGGTGCTTTGGGCAATAAGAACAGTGAGCTAGGTCGTTGCAGTCTCTAGTAGATTGAAGCTCATGCTCTAGACTTAGATGTTTTGTGGAATGATATCCCTTCTTTTCTTTGCTAATCGTGGACTTTAATTCATGATTCTCTTTCCTCTCTACTTAAAAATATAGGCCCTGTGCAGTACGAATCATGCATATTTTATTGACACCAACACCCTGGCACAGAGTAGACACTCAGTAAATTTGTGAGCAAGGAATATGAACTGTGGTGTTTTTCCACCTTTAACACCTCCAAGGGAAGTAAGCTCCACCGACTGGCTACCTGACGTGGAAAGTAGCACTTCCTTTGCTTTCCTTTTCTTAAAAAAAAAAAAAAATCAGTATTTTAGGTTGAGAAACGTAGGTGATCAGATTGGAAGTGGTTTTCAATTTCTCCCTTTCCTGTTTTGTTTGTTTGAAGAAGAGAAACTATTTTATCAATGCAAGTTTACTCTGAACCGTAATCTAGAAAACATTTATAAACCAGGCTGCCTGGGTTCATGGTGGGTCAGACCTGGTCTTCATCTACGCCATAAGGCAGCTCAGAAGGACCTCCCAACCGCAGCACCGTCCACACGGTGTCTAGACCGTGAGTGTCTGGAGCACAGAGTGCATATTCTCCTTCCTTCACCCATTTCAGAATTCCATACTCATCTCTGTTAGGAAATGCTTCTTTTTTTTTTTTTTATCTAAGTCAGATTTTTTTTAATGCTTCGTCTCTATTTAGGAGAGAGAGTGAGTTATTGGAGTCTGAAGTGACCCGAAATTCAGTTACCTTCTTTTCAAGGGCCGCCTGGGTGACCCCATCAGTGAGCGTCCAACTCTTGATTTTGGCCCAGGTCATGATCTCAAGAATGTGAGATCAAGCCCCGTGTCCAGCTCCGTGCTCAGTGGGGAGTCTGCTTGGGATTCTCTCTCCTTCCCTCCCTCTGCCGCTCCCCACACTCTCTCTCTGAAATAAGTAAATAAATCTTAAAATACACTTATTTTTTAGGGCAGTTTTAGGTTCACGACAAAGTTGAGCAGAAAGTACAGAGATTTCCCATATATGCCTTGCCCTGACAAATGCGTGACCTCCTCTAGTATCAACACGCCCACCAAAGGGAGATGTTTGTTACAACTGATGAACCTACACAGACTCATCATCATCATCACCCAGAATCCAGGTTACATTAGAGTCACTCTTGGGGCTGTATGTTCTGTGGGTTTGGACAGATGTGTAATGACAGGTTTCCAGCATTACAATATCCTACATACTCAGCTGGTGGTTCTGAAAGTCCTCTGTGCTGTACCCATTCGTCCCTTCCTCTCTCTTCCATGACACCCTGTGATCTTTTTACTGTCTTCAGAGTTTTGCCTTTTCCAGGATGTCATCAAACTGGAGTTACACAGTATGCAGCCTTTTGGGATGGACTTCTTCCTCTTAGTAATATACACTTGAGGTTCCTCATGCCTTTTCAAGTTTGGCAGCTCATTTATTTTCGGTAATGAAGTACATTCCATTGGCTGGTTGGACCAGAGCTTATGATTTATACATTTACTCTCTGAAGGACATCATGGTAGCTTCCAAGTTTTGGCAATAATGAGTAAAGCTGCTATAAATATCTGCCCGCAGGATTTTGTGTGGACATAAGTTTTTGATTCATTTAGGTCACTATCAAGGAGCATGACGGATGGGCCGTGTGATAAGAATGTCTGGTTTTCTGAGAAATGGCCAAACTATCTTCCAGAGTGGCTGTACCATTTTGCATTCCCACCAGCAGTGAATGGGAGTTCCTGTTGCTTCAGGTGACTGTCAGCATTTGCTGATGCCAGTGGTGTGGATTTTCCTTGCTCTAATAGATGTATCGTGGCATCTCATCGTTATTTTAGTTTTGCAGTTTCCAAATAACAGAATGTTGAACATCTTTTCACATGCTTGTTCGCCATCCGTATTTCTTCTTTTGTGAGGTAGCTGTTTGGGCCTTCTGCTCGTTTTTTAAATTGATTTGTTTTCTTATTGTTGAGTTTTAGGGGTATATTTTGGTAACAGTCCTTTTATTATATATAATTAATATATATTATATTAATATATATGTATTTGCAAATATTGTCTCCCAGTCTGTGGTTTGACTTTTCACACTCTTGACATTGTCTTTTTAAGTTTTACGTTTTAATATTGCCTCTGGTTTTTGTCAAAAATTGGCTGTTTGTATGGGTCTATTTCTGGGCTACTCGTCCATCTGTTCTGTCCCATTGGTTTATGCATCTAGTTTTTTCATCAATACTACACTTAGCTTGATTACTGTAGCTTTACAGTGAGTCTTAGAGTCAGGTCTTTTGCCTGCCTATATAAATTGAGTCAATTTGTAATATTCTTAAAATAAGTTTCTTGTTCTTTGATTGGGGTTGCATTGAATCTATAGATCAGGTTGGGAATAGCCTTGGCAATATTATTTCTTCTTATTCATGAACATAGAATACATCTCCAACTACTTAGTTATTCTTTGATTTCATTTGTCCTAAAAACTTTCTTCTCCTAAAATTGTCAACTGGGAAAACCCACATCTCTAAGTGGGTAGGCTGTTGTCTCACTTTGACTTTTCATTTATTCCTTGTGCTTTGCTTTAAGCTCATGCTCCTGTAGATTATAGTTGTATCTAAGGGGAGGAATCAGCAGGAAGTAAGAACCAACCAACTTCTCTGTAAGGGAGAGAGGAGGCCGTGGTGGACGCTATCAGGAAGTTGCTGTTTGCTGTTGACTTCGAAGCTCACTTCCTCATCCAATTAGCAAGGACTTTGGAAGCAAACAGGTCTGAGCTCAAGTTCCAGTTCTCTTATTCACTAGCTTGCCTGTTGCAAGTTTCCTTCTCTATGCTTCTGGTTTGTTCATCTGAATAGCAGAGAAAATGTCTATTTTGCAGGATTTCTGCGAAGATTAAATAAGGTTGTACATACAAATGACTCACGCATAGTTGGTATCCAGTAAATGACAACTATTTTTGAGTCTCCCTCCCTCCCCTCCTCTGAATAACCGAGGGGCATGGGACTTTCTCAGTTTTCCCCTGGAGCTCAATCCCTGACCTTGATGGGGAAAAGGCATGTTACCATGCCAGAGCCATCCGTCTATAGGGTATGGGGCAAGCTTGCAAGTCCTCATGCATCAAGATGGAGAGTATAACCCTTTCAAAGCTTCACTTTAGACCTCTCTTTAGTTTAAAATTCTCTTACTTTCCTCCCCCTTCCCCTTTCAAGGAGCTAATGAGTCCTTGCAATTCCTTTACCACTCTTTCTCTGTCATCTAGCTTTTGTGAAATCATTTCATGTTATTAGAATGTTCCTTACAATAGATCTCTTCTGGTATGAAGGTCTTTATTTATACATTCTCAGAGATTATGTTCTTACCCATTAATATTTAACTATATACTTCAAGGTTCTTTACTCCCACTGTTTTCTCTTCTCTTCATCTTCCCCCATCTTGAAGTCTTTCTCTTTCATTCACATATCATTTGGCTCATTTCCTCACATATTTTTCTTAAGTGGGATCCAGAGGTAGCAACAGTCCAGCTTACTGGGTAGCAGGTGAGAAGTCGAGGCAAGTCAGAGTCCCCTCTTTATGAATAACTTGTTTTTTTCCAGGAAATTTGCAAATTTCCCTCCTAATAATTATAATTCAAGAACTTTGTTAGGATATGTTCAAAGAGGTGTCTTTTGTGTCATCAATCTAAACTAGGATTCAATGAACCTTTTAAATTGTAGACTCAAATGTTTCTTCAACTAGTAGACATTTTTCTTTTACTATTGCAGTTAATACTCAACTATTTATGGAGTCTTTGTGAATTTCCCTAAATGCTACAATTTATATCTAACCCCAGAATCCATACTTGTAGAGCTTTTGTGGTCATTCCCAATACGTGCAATCGTGGCCAAAAAATGTTATCTGATGCTCATGTTTCCAGCTGAGGTTGGAGAAGGCTATGCTTGCCTTCTTGTTTCAGTGCTCACACTGTAAACACATGTCATTTTCACTGCCTTTTGGCTTTTTTGTGCTTTTTTGTTGGTGATTTCTGCTTAAAATGGTCCCCAAGCATAATGCTGAGGCACTGCCTAGTGTTCCTAAGTGCAAGAGCACTGTGATCAGCCTTATGGAGAAACTATTTGTGTTAAAGTTTCATTCAGACATGACCTGTAGTGCTGCTGGTCATCAGTCCAATGTTAGGAACTCAACAATATGTGTAAAATGAACTTTCCTCAAACAGAAACACACACAAAACAGGGATATATTTTAATCAGCTGGGGAAAATGATGTGACCAGAAGCTGGCAGGAACCCAACCCTGTATTTTCCTCAGGAGCAATGGTTCAGTATTTGTCAATTCAGTGTCCACAGCAACTTTATCAAACATAAATATCACAAATAATGAGAATCAATAATATTTTAAATTTTTTGTTTTTTTTCTCTGTCTCTGGGATATAATACCATTTCATCATGATATATATTTGGTTTTACATATGGCTAGATATGATTAGCTAATATTTTGTTGAGGACTTTTATATCCATATTCATAAGGGATATTATTCTGAAAAGTGTTTTTGTTTTTTTAAAGATTTATTTATTTAAGAGAGAGAACAAATGAGTGGGTGGAGGGGCAGAGGGATAGGGAAATGGAGGAGGAAAGAAGCAGACTCTGCCCTGAGCACAGAGTCTGATGCAGGGCTCGATTTCATGACCCTGAGATCATGACCTGAGCTAAAATCAAGAGTCAGACACTCAACCCATGGAGCCACCTGGATGCTCCTAAAAAATATTTTTTTTTCTTGTGATATGTTTGTCTGGCTTTGTTATCAGGGTAATAATTGGCTCATAAAATGAATTTTTAACTACAAATTTCATTTCATTGATAAATATATGACTGGTTACATTACCTTCTGTTTCTTGTTGAGTGAGCTCAGAGTGGCTGATACAAGTTTTCCCAAAATATAATTTTCTCTTGAAAGCTCCATTTTTATCCTTGGCAACAAATATTGTTAGCCATCTTCCCCCAAGTGAGAAAATGCCTGCTGTATGCCGATGTTTGAATAACCAACCATAGTTTGTCAGTTGTTCTTTTGAGTAAAAATAGTACTCAGTGGAAGAGTGACTTGTTCAGCCTCAATTCAAACAGCTGTACAAGTGCTTTTCCTGGAAACACCAGCATGCTTCCCAATTTGTCACACAGAGAATACTAAAAAGATGCACATGCTGGAGTTGAAAGGGTTGAAACTTAACCTGTAACATTATCAAGGACAATCTCTGATGAATCTGGCCATGCTGTGCTGTCATCCAATGTCTGAAATACGTGTTATTCATTTGTCTGGTTTTCTAGTTGCTTACGGCAAGAGGGTAGATGTGGGTCCTGTTATTCCCTCATAATAGGTTTGTTTTTCCTCTTCTGGAAATCTTCTTAATCAAAAATTAAGCTTCCTGGAGCTATCTTTCTGATTTCTTCTCTTTCCCTCTGATTTTCTTTTCTTGTACGTTGACATATTTCTTACTCTTGGTCTCAATAGTGGATGACTCTTTGGTTCTTTAAGTTGTATATTAGATTTTAAAATTCAAAACATGTTTTTGCGCTCTCCCCAGATTTCCTTAGGTACTCGATTACCTTTTACTGCAGGTGCTCATCTTTCTCTTCCAGAGGTCTGCTTCCTCGGGCACATGTTCTACACATTTCCCCAGCTCTTCCTCTCTCTGGCTGCTGGCTTCTTTAGAGGTGCATGACTTTTGCTTTGTGGGTTCACTGGGATTCACATCCTGTTGCTAGAAGTCACATAAAGGCAGGAATGCTGATACCATGTCACACTCAATTAGTATCTTTTATATTGAGTAAAGTATTGAATAAAGTATAAGTATTTTTTAATTTATTTTTATTTTTTATTTAAGTATTTTTATACTTAGTAAAATAAATGGACATATTTAAATTGGATGATTTGATATACATTGTGAAATAATCACCACCATCAAACTAATTAATGTATCATCTCACTAGTTACCTTTTTTCTTTTCTTTTCTTTTCTTTTCTTTTCTTTTCTTTTCTTTTCTTTTTCTTTCTTTTTTTTTTTTTTTTGGTGGTGAGAACACACAATCTACCCTCTTAGTGAATTTTTTGTTTTGTTTTGTTTTTCTTTAGAGAGAAAGAGAGCATGTGTGCACAAGCAGGGAGGGGCAGAGGGAGAGAGAGTCTTAAGCAGGCTCCACACTCAGCACATAGAGCCCAATGAGGGGCTGGATCTTACAACCTTGAGATCATGACTTGAGCTTTCATGATTTCATGAAAATCAAGAATCAGACACTTAACCTATTCAGATATCCAGGCACCCCTATTCTCTTTGTGAATTTTAAGCTGAATGTATTCATATTGTACAATGGGAATTTGTACTCATTGACTAACATCTCTCTGTACCTCCAACCCTGGCAGCCACCAATCTACTCTACGCTGCTATGAGTTCAACTAGTTTAGATTCCACATCTAAGTGAGATCATGTAGTATTGGTTTGGGGCTTATTTCACTTAACAGACTGTTCTCCAAATTCATCCATGTTACCCCAAATGATAGGATCACCTTCATTTTTAAAGCTGAAATTCAATGCTATCTTTTTTTTCTGGACATTGCCATACAAGTCCTTTGGGAAAATCAAAACTTACATAGGATCAGGGTCAGAAGTAATTATTCCCCTTCTGTGTGTGTGTGTGGAGAGAATGAGGCTCTGAGTAATGAAGCCCCTGCCTAGCATTCCTTGAGAGACAGGCAGAAATCCAGACGGACATCTATATTGTCATGGTGATTATCAACCATCTGTTGAACTCTCACCCAGTGCTAGGCATGGAGATATGCTTTTCACATGCTAGAGTTTCTTGTGGAGCTAGGTTTTCCTGGTTACTAACACACATCTGCCCTGTGACATAGGTACAATGATTCTCCCCACTTCTACATGAAGAAGTTGTGTCTTTCCCTGAGATTGCGTAAGTAGGAAGTGGTGAGATTGGGATTTGAATCCAGGCCTGTCTTTGAAATCCCTGACTGCATTTGCTTTGGACAAGAAAGGGAATGGTTTCCTTTCTCTGCTGCCCTTCAACAGCTCAGTGGGTGGCTTCCTCATTTAGAAAAATTCTTCATATTCTCTCAGTGTCTGAGGTCAAGGGTACCACCTCTTCATCTTCCATACATTCTTCCCAGCACAATAGCCCAGCTATTATTATTATTTTTAATTACTTTCCCATTTCATGATTGATTAAAGAGATTGGTGGGTTGGGTGGTATTATCAGGTGATGGATTCTGTGCTTGCTTTTGCTCAACCTTCCCTGCCCCTTGTACTTTATGTTAGCTGATTCACAGGCTGTCTCCTTATTACCATGAAATCTGGGGGCAGAACCCTCCTATTTCTAGTTGCCATTAGCATTTCCATTTTGAAGACATTTTGAGTGATGGGGGTGGCATACTCAAAACTTCTCTTAGGGATTTAGTGGTCCCTGCCAAAGGAGTTTTTGAGCACAGTCTAAGAAAGAGAGAAGTGATGTGGATTATCTGAACCAGTGCTTAACCCTCAAATCACTTTTTAAAGATTGGACTGGAGCCTATGGGAGAAGGTCTGAAGGAGCTATTTACTTCAGGCACCCAGCGTGGGGGACTGCTGTCAGGGCTCATTGGCAAGAGGAGGAGTTTTTTCTGATATGGTGGGATCAGTCAAACCAGGTTGCACTCCCGACCCCAGATCAATAGCTCTTAACCAGGAGTCATCTCTTGACCATCTGGGGATCTCCTAGGCTCCTCTACAGAAAAGTCTGAGTGTCCTGGTGTGTATATTTTGACAAAGCTCCCCTGGTAATTCTGAGGCATAGCTCTTGGGTGCACCAGCCACATCTGCCCAGAGGAGGCAGGCCTTGGGGTCTATGGTCATTTACTACTGATGGCAGAGATCCAGAGTTTATTAAAGAACTCATGCAAAGCACTGGGCCTGGGGCCAACTGAATAACATCACTGCTACTGGATCAGGAGCCAGGAGGGTACTCCTAGGACATGAACAGGAAGTAGGGTAGGAACACCAAGGATCAGACCGTCAAGGCAAGGACAGCAACAGCCAGAGTCAGGCATGACAGCCGAGACCCTGAGATTCATACTTGTAAGGGTGGAACGATCCAGAAAGGTAGAGACAGGTTCACAAGGGATGCAAACCATCAAGGTCCTTGAACACTGGAGTCTACTGAATGCCAGCCCCCTCTCCCTGCTGTGCTCACTAGCTTCTGCTCATGCAGTCTTACTAGTTTTCCACTGGGTTCTGCCGTTATTTCCCCAGAAACTTACAGACGTTTTAGGATATTAACTGACTCTTTGATAGGACCACAGGAGATTGTCAATTTCCAGGGTCACCACCATTTAAATGACTTTCCTCCCTATCTGGGCCCCAATGCACCATTTCTGGCAACTCTGCACAGAGGAATAAGATGAAGGAGTCTGCTCAAGGAGGTCACGAGGAACTCAAGAGTGGGCATGTGGGGACCTCGCCATGACTAATGACATGTCTCTCTTGCCTGGCAGTAAAATCTTTAATTTAGCAGTAGGTGACCCCACCACTAAGGGATTTAATTGCTTGGCTTGCCAACCTGAAATAGATTCATCCCTGACATTTGGGAAATGAGATGACCTGAAGCCATCTTCCCCCCCACCCCCGGGACAGCCCATGGCGTCAGCGGCATTGGAAGCATGGAGGAGGGAGGAGAGGGTGACCCCTGGGTTGGCCACCCCTCCCTCCCCAGCTCTGGTACTGGCCCACCCATGGGCTGAGATGCTAACTGATGCAAACATCCTTCCCTCCCAGGACCCCTGTCTGACATTTTTGGTCAAAGTGACCCTCTTTCCTAGAAGAATAACATGAAATATTAACATTTTTGCCAAGCTGCTGTGTGTGAAGCAGTATTTTATTTCGCATTAATTGGCATTTCCCCAATCACAACTTTGTTGTGCAAAGTTGATCAACTTTTGCTATGTTGATTTGGACATTTTTGTTTCTACTTCTTCAAATTGCTAGCACATATCCTTTGCCCATTTTTCCCTATTTTTTTATAATCCCTTTGTATTACTTTTAGGAATTCTTTATCTTTTTATGGCTCTAAGTCGTTTGCTAGATATTTGCAATAATTCTCCTGGTTTGTCCCTGTATTTTAACTTGCTACTATAAATAAGAGTTTTAAATTCTGATGTGGTTGCATTTACCAATCTTTCTCCTTTAGCTTTTTTTTTTTTTTTTTTTTGTGCCTTTTTATGAGAACCTCCATTCTCCTATGGGTATTTCCCTACATTTTCTTGTCATATGTTAAAAATATTGCCATTTTTATTGAGTTTTGCCATCTTTTCACTGACATGTTGTGAGGTAGGTGTTTAACCTAATTTCTCCCTCAGATGTATATATAGCCCATAGGGTCATGGCAGTTATGACCTAGATCTCCACCCTCCCCATATCCCCTGCCAAGGACTGAAATGGCATCTTCCCTATGATTAAACCCACATATCCTTAATTGATATATTTGTTGATTACTGTTCTAATAACACACGGTCTTCATCACAAATGCTCCAGAATATTTGCAATTGGAGAGCTAGTTCCACATGTCTCTCAGAACTTTCTTGGCTCTTCTTACACACGTGTATTTTAGAATCCCCATCTGTTTTGAGGATTGTTTATCCTCTGCTTGTTTCTATCCCATTTCTCAGTTTAATCTTTTATATATATATATTTATTTTTTATTGGTGTTCAATTTGCCAACATATAGAATAACACCCAGTGCTCATCCCATCAAGTGCCCCCCTCAGTGTTCTCAGTTTAATCTTATACCTTTCCCATAGTTTTATCTTTCTTACTTTGTCACCTACCTTTCTCCTTTTCCTCTATTTCCCTTGGGGAGGTAGATAGAAACCCCGAATGGAAATCAGGAAAGCTATGTCTGAATGCGCGCTGTCATGACCTCGCTTGTGACCTTGGGCAAGGCACCTCTCCCCCTCTGAGTTTTAGTTTTTTTCCCCATAAAATGAGGGAGTGGAGGAGACAAACCTTGACTTCCCTTCTAACTTCTGCTCTTTTATATGACAGCTCATTCATCAGCGTGACTTAGCTCTCCTCACCAACATGTATGTCATAATAAAACATCCTTTCTCCCTCTACCTGCCCCCATATTCACCTGCACCCCTGCCCCCCATTCAGGCACATGATGGCGGGCTGTGGCATAGTATGCTTGGCCTTGATATTTTCATTTTTTTTTTTTTTTCAAATCAATTTTTTTTTATTGGTGTTCAATTTACTAACATACAGAATAACACCCAGTGCCCGTCACCCATTCACTCCCACCCCCCCGCCCTCCTCCCCTTCTACCACCCCTAGTTCGTTTCCCAGAGTTAGCAGTCTTTACGTTCTGTCTCCCTTTCTGATATTTCCCACACATTTCTTCTCCCTTCCCTTATTTTCCCTTTCACTATTATTTATATTCCCCAAATGAATGAGAACATATAATGTTTGTCCTTCTCCGACTGACTTACTTCACTCAGCATAATACCCTCCAGTTCCATCCACGTTGAAGCAAATGGTGGGTATTTGTCATTTCTAATAGCTGAGTAATATTCCATTGTATACATAAACCACATCTTCTTTATCCATTCATCTTTCGTTGGACACCGAGGCTCCTTCCACAGTTTGGCTATAGTGGCCATTGCTGCTAGAAACATCGGGGTGCAGGTGTCCCGGCGTTTCATTGCATTTGTATCTTTGGGGTAAATCCCCAACAGTGCAATTGCTGGGTCGTAGGGCAGGTATATTTTTAACTGTTTGAGGAACCTCCACACAGTTTTCCAGAGTGGCTGCACCAGTTCACATTCCCACCAACAGTGTAGGAGGGTTCCCTTTTCTCCGCATCCTCTCCAACATTTGTTGTTTCCTGCCTTGTTAATTTTCCCCATTCTCACTGGTGTGAGGTGGTATCTCATTGTAGTTTTGATTTGTATTTCCCTGATGGCAAGTGATGCAGAACATTTTCTCATATGCATGTTGGCCATGTCTATGTCTTCCTCTGTGAGATTTCTGTTCATGTCTTTTGCCCATTTCATGATTGGATTGTTTGTTTCTTTGGTGTTGAGTTTAATAAGTTCTTTATAGATCTTGGAAACTAGCCCTTTATCTGATATGTCATTTGCAAATATCTTCTCCCATTCTGTAGGTTGTCTTTGAGTTTTGTTGACTGTATCCTTTGCTGTGCAAAAGCTTCTTATCTTGATGAAGTCCCAATAGTTCATTTTTGCTTTTGTTTCTTTTGCCTTTGTGGATGTATCTTGCAAGAAGTTACTATGGCCGAGTTCAAAAAGGGTGTTGCCTGTGTTCTTCTCTAGGATTTTGATGGAATCTTGTCTCACATTTAGATCTTTCATCCATTTTGAGTTTATCTTTGTGTATGGTGAAAGAGAGTGGTCTAGTTTCATTCTTCTGCATATGGATGTCCAATTTTCCCAGCACCATTTATTGAAGAGACTGTCTTTCTTCCAATGGATAGTCTTTCCTCCTTTATCGAATATTAGTTGCCCATAAAGTTCAGGGTCCACTTCTGGATTCTCTATTCTGTTCCACTGATCTATGTGTCTGTTTTTGTGCCAGTACCACACTGTCTTGATGACCACAGCTTTGTAGTACAACCTGAAATCTGGCATTGTGATGCCCCCAGATATGGTTTTCTTTTTTAAAATTCCCCTGGCTATTCGGGGTCTTTTCTGATTCCACACAAATCTTAAAATAATTTGTTCTAACTCTCTGAAGAAAGTCCATGGTATTTTGATAGGGATTGCATTAAACGTGTATATTGCCCTGGGTAACATTGACATTTTCACAATATTAATTCTGCCAATCCATGAGCATGGAATATTTTTCCATCTCTTTGTGTCTTCCTCAATTTCTTTCAGAAGTGTTCTATAGTTTTGAGGGTATAGATCCTTTACATCTTTGGTGAGGTTTATTCCTAGGTATCTTATGCTTTTGGGTGCAATTGTAAATGGGATTGACTCCTTAATTTCTCTTTCTTCAGTCTCATTGTTAGTGTATAGAAATGCCACTGACTTCTGGGCATTGATTTTGTATCCTGCCACGCTACCGAATTGCTGTATGAGTTCTAGCAATCTTGGGGTGGAGACTTTTGGGTTTTCTATGTAGAGTATCATGTCATCGGCGAAGAGAGAGAGTTTGACTTCTTCTTTGCCAATTTGAATGCCTTTAATGTCTTTTTGTTGTCTGATTGCTGAGGCTAGGACTTCCAGTACTATGTTGAATAGCAGTGGTGAGAGTGGACATCCCTGTCTTGTTCCTGATCTTAGGGGAAAGGCTCCCAGTGCTTCCCCATTGAGAATGATATTTGCTGTGGGCTTTTCATAGATGGCTTTTAAGATGTCGAGGAATGTTCCCTCTATCCCTACACTCTGAAGAGTTTTAATCAGGAATGGATGCTGTATTTTGTCAAATGCTTTCTCTGCATCCAATGAGAGGATCATATGGTTCTTGGTTTTTCTCTTGCTGATATGATGAATCACATTGATTGTTTTACGGGTGTTGAACCAGCCTTGTGTCCCAGGGATAAATCCTACTTGGTCATGGTGAATAATTTTCTTAATGTACTGTTGGATCCTATTGGCCAGTATCTTGTTGAGAATTTTTGCATCCATGTTCATCAGGGATATTGGTCTGTAATTCTCCTTTTTGGCGGGGTCTTTGTCTGGCTTTGGAATTAAGGTGATGCTGGCTTCATAGAACGAATTTGGAAGTACTCCATCTCTTTCTATCTTTCCAAACAGCTTTAGGAGAATAGGTATGATTTCTTCTTTAAACGTTTGATAAAATTCTCCTGGGAAGCCATCTGGCCCTGGACTCTTGTGTCTTGGGAGGTTTTTGATGACTGCTTCAATTTCCTCCCTGGTTATTGGCCTGTTCAGGTTTTCTATTTCTTCCTGTTCCAGTTTTGGTAGTTTGTGGCTTTCCAGGAATGCGTCCATTTCTTCTAGATTGCCTAATTTATTGGCGTATAGCTGTTCATAATATGTTTTTAAAATCGTTTGTATTTCCTTGGTGTTGGTAGTGATCTCTCCTTTCTCATTCATGATTTTATTAATTTGAGTCTTCTCTCTCTTCTTTTTAATAAGGCTGGCTAATGGTTTATCTATCTTATTAATTCTTTCAAAGAACCAACTCCTGATTCTGTTGATCTGTTCCACAGTTCTTCTGGTCTCGATTTCGTTGAGTTCTGCTCGAATCTTTATTAACTCCCTTCTTCTCTTGGGTGTAGGATCTATTTGCTGTTTTTTCTCTAGCTCCTTTATGTGTAAGGTTAGCTTTTGTATTTGAGTTCTTTCCAGTTTTTGAATGGATGCTTGTATTGCGATGTATTTCCCCCTTAGGACTGCTTTTGCTGCATCCCAAAGATTTTGAACGGTTGTATCTTCATTCTCATTAGTTTCCATGAATCTTTTTAATTCTTCCTTAATTTCCTGGTTGACCCTTTTATCTTTTAGCAGGATGGTCCTTAACCTCCACGTGTTTGAGGTCCTTCCAAACTTCTTGTTGTGATTTAGTTCTAATTTCAAGGCATTATGGTCCGAGAATATGCAGGGGACAATCCCAATCCTTTGGTATCGGTTCAGACCCGATTTGTGACCCAATATGTGGTCTATTCTGGAGAAAGTTCCATGTGCGCTTGAGAAGAATGTGTATTCAGTTGAGTTTGGATGTAAAGTTCTGTAGATATCTGTGAAATCCATCTGGTCCAGTGTATCATTTAAAGCTCTCGTTTCTTTGGAGATGTTTTGCTTAGAAGACCTATCGAGTATAGAAAGAGCTAGATTGAAGTCACCAAGTATAAGTGTATTATTATCTAAGTATTTCTTCACTTTGGTTAATAATTGATTTATATATTTGGCAGCTCCCACATTCGGAGCATATATATTGAGGATTGTTAAGTCCTCTTGTTGAATAGATCCTTTAAGTATGATATAGTGTCCCTCTTCATCTCTCACTACAGTCTTTGGGGTAAATTTTAGTTTATCTGATATAAGGATGGCTACCCCTGCTTTCTTTTGAGGACCATTCGAATGGTAAATGGTTCTCCAACCTTTTATTTTCAGGCTGTAGGTGTCCTTCTGTCTAAAATGAGTCTCTTGTAGACAGCAAATAGATGGGTCCTGCTTTTTTATCCAGTCTGAAACCCTGCGCCTTTTGATGGGGTCATTAAGCCCGTTCACATTCAGAGTTACTATTGAGAGATATGAGTTTAGTGTCATCATGATATCTATTCAGTCTTTGTTTTTGTGGACTGTTCCACTGAACTTCTTCTTAAAGGGGAATTTTAAGAGTCCCCCTTAAAATTTCTTGCAGAGCTGGTTTGGAGGTCACATATTCTTTTAGTTGCTGCCTGTCTTGGAAGCTCTTTATCTCTCCTTCCATTTTGAATGAGAGCCTTGCTGGATAAAGTATTCTTGGTTGCATGTTCTTCTCATTTAGGACCCTGAATATATCCTGCCAGCCCTTTCTGGCCTGCCAGGTCTCTGTGGAGAGGTCTGCTGTTACCCTAATACTCTCCCCATAAAAGTCAGGGATTTCTTGTCTCTTGCTGCTTTAAGGATCTTCTCCTTATCTTTGGAATTTGCAAGCTTCACAATTAAATGTCGAGGTGTTGAACGGTTTTTATTGATTTTAGGGGGGGATCTCTCTATTTCCTGGATCTGAATGCCTGTTTCCCTTCCCAGATTAGGAAAGTTTTCAGCTAGAATTTGTTCAAATACATATTCTGGCCCTCTGTCCCTTTCGGCGCCCTCGGGAACCCCAATCAAACGTAGGTTTTTCTTCCTCAGGCTGTCGTTTATTTCCCTTAATCTATCTTCATGGTCTTTTAATTGTTTGTCTCTTTTTTCCTCAGTTTCCCTCTTTGCTATCAACTTGTCTTCTAGGTCACTCACTCGTTCTTCCACCTCGTTAACCCTCGTCGTTAGGACTTCTAGTTTGGATTGCATCTCATTCAATTGATTTTTAATTTCTGCCTGATTAGCTCTAAATTCTGCAGTCATGAAGTCTCTTGAGTCCTTTATACTTTTTTCTAGAGCCACCAGTAGCTGTATAATAGTGCTTCTGAATTGGCTTTCTGACATTGAATTGTAATCCAGATTTTGTAACTCTGTGGGAGAGAGGACTGTTTCTGATTCTTTCTTTTGAGGTGAGGTTTTCCTTCTAGTCATTTTGCTCAGTGCAGAGTGGCCAAAAGCAAGTTGTATTGGGAAAAAGAGAAAAAGAGAGGAGAGAAAGAAGGAAAGAAAAGAGAAAGAGAAAAAAAAGGGAAGAAAAAAAAAAAAACGAAAAAAAAAAAAAGAAGAAGAAAAAGAAAGAAAAAGAAAGGAGAAAAAAAGGGGGGTGGGGGAAGGAAACAAATCAAAAAGCAAAACAAAATAAAAACAAAAACAAAAACAAAAACAAACAAACAAAAAAAGAACCACCGGGGAGTATCTTCTGATTCTGTGTACTTTAAGTCCCTTGGCTTCTCCTGGAAGTTGTCCGTCTAGCTGGTGTTCTGGGGGAGGGGCCTGTTGTGCTGATTCTCAGGTGTTAGCAGTTGGGGGAGCTGCTGTGCCCCCTCCTGGTGCAGGGCTCAGTGGGGGTTGTTTACCCCGTGAGGCCGCAGGAGGAACAGCCCCAGTGGCGGGGCAGCTCTGGAGCCCTGGATTCAGCCCCCGCAGGAACTCCGTCTGCAGGGCCTGGAGGCTCCGGGGCGGGGCCGCTGATGTGCTCAGCTGGGGCAGGAGCGTCCTTGCGGTCCTGGGCCCTCCCGGCCTCTGCCTGTCCCGGGGGAGGCCGGATCCTGGGCTGTGTCCCGGCGCCCTGTGCTCCGGAGCCTGCGCTGTTGGATTCGCGCTCCCGGGCCGCGCAGCCCCCTCCGCGGAGCCGCCGCCCGAGCCCCTCCGAGCTGCTCCTGGAACCGCGCAGCCCCCTCCGCGGAGCCGCCGCCCGAGCCCCTTCAGCTGCTCCGGGTCCCGCCGGGTCCCCCGTGCGCGCTGCAGCCCTTAGGGAGCTCGGCGCACTCTCCTGGGCGCGCAGTTGCTCTGTTACTGTCCCAGGGAGCCCGAGGACATCGCCGCCCTCCTGGGTCCTGCTCCACCTCCCCGCGAGCCCCTTTCCCCCGGGAAGGTCGGTGCAGCTCCTGCTCCTCCGGGACGGGGCTCTCCTGTCCTGGGGACACTCGCCCCGGCCTCAGCCCGGCTCCTCGCGGGGCCCCTCCCCCTTGGAGGCCTTTGTTTCTTTATTTCTTTTTCCCCGTCTTCCTACCTTGATAGAAGCGCGAACTCTTCTCACTGTAGCATTCCAGCTGGTCTCTCTTTAAATCTCAGGCCGAATTCATAGATTTTCAGGATAATTTGAAGGTTTTCTAGGTAGTTTGGTGGAGACAGGTGATTTGGAGACCCTACTCCTCCGCCATCTTGCTCCTCCCCCCCTTGATATTTTCAGACCACTCCTCTGCAGAACAAAGAAAGGGAGCATTAGGTGGCTGCCACTGAGACGTTGAGCTACTTAAGCAGGTTAATCTTCTGGCGCCACTTTCACGGAGTCCTGCTTGAAGACACAGAGGGCCTGTCCACTGTGCTCCCTGGGTAGGATTAGGGGACCGCCTGCTGCCCATGTGCCTATCACCTGTTGGTAGCGAGGGCTCCATCTTCACCCTTGCAAATGGCTAGAGTGTATTTGCCTTGCCCAGCTGAGTATTTGCTTTTCTAACTGTTAATGGTCAGAGAGTTAATGAGGCAATAGAAGTTCTTCTGGGCAATTACACTCAGATGGAGCATTAGATCAGGTTGTTCTCATCATTAGATCAAACTAGTCCTCATCTGTCTGAGGGATAGGCTACTATGCAACCCTGCTCATTTGAATTTTCTAAGGCTTGGGAGAGCTTTCAAAGCAATGTATACACTTCACCATGTTTAAAGGGGAAGGGTGTGGGGCACCTGGATGGCTCAGTCAGTTAAGCGTCTGCCTTCAGCTTAGGTCATGATCCCAGGGGGCCTGAGATGGAGCTGTGCGTTGGGCTCCCTGCTCATGGGGAGTCTGCTTCTCCCTCTCCTTCTCCCCGCACCTGCTCATGTGCCCTTTCCAAATCTTTTAAAAAAATTCTTTAAAAAGGGGTGGGGGGAAGGGCGTGGACAGTTTAGCTTGATGATTTTGTCTATAGTTCTAGAAACTCTTGGCATGTCAGGATGGTTCACAGCTGTGAGCACACCTTCTTTGACATTGTCTTGGGAAACAAGAAACCTCCTCACCCAAGATTGCAGCCCCTGTGGGGAGTTACTCACAATCAGGGATTGCTGATGCCAGAAGACAAAGTCCCAGCCCCCCTTGCCTCAACGTGGGACAGCTTCCAAAGACCATCCCCAGCCTAGATCTGTCCATGGGGTTAGGCGCAACAGTGATAGCACTCAGCCCGTCTTAAGTGTTAACTTGCCTCAAGGTTAATACACTCCTTGCTTGCTGACCTAAGACCCTTGATCTGTAACAGAACCAATTTACTTTGAGATTTGCCTTTGGAGCACGAAAGATCAGAATTTTCCTAGGCCACAGAGGCCAGCAAGTCTGTTTGAAGCTACCCTGGCTTTCTGATTAGCCCAGCAATTTTTAACAAAATATTCTTTTTTAAGAGAAAGACTTTAATGACCTCCCTTTGCAGATCTGTAGACCTTACCCTCTTCCCCTCCTCCCCTGAAATGAGGGTACTCTTGTACAACCCTCGGGTACCAAGGAATCAGACCTCTTGTACAGATCTCCACATCTCCACCCCCCAGCACCAACCTTCCTGCACAACCTCTGGGCACCGAGATAACTATGGCTGCCATGGAGGCTGCATGTAAGCAAGAAAAGTCACAGACCACTGCATCCCTCAACTGACTAAGCCCCTTTAAAAATCTGACCTAGGGGGCACCTGAGTGACTCAGTTGGTTAAGCATCTGCCTTTGGCTCTGGTCATGATCCTGGGGTCCTGGGGTCGAGTCCTGCATCAGGCTCCCTGCTCAGTGGGGAGTCTGCTTTTCTCTCTCCCTCTGCCCCTCCCCACTACTCAAGCTCTCTCTCTCTCTCTCTCAAATAAATAAATAAATAAAATCTTAAAAAGAAAAAAAGAACCTGAGCCAGGCAGACACCTCGGCCTTTGGACAAGAGCCCGCCTTCTCTGCAGATTGCTGGCCTCCTGAACGAAGCTCGCATTCCTTTCTAATCAAAGCTGGTCTCTTGAGTTTTGGCCTTTTGAGTGACAGGCAGCTGGACTTGGGTTTGCGTGATGCTGCTTTTTGGGTCACCTCAGCCTCAGTCCTGGTCCGGCCTTCCTCGGTCGCTTACAAGTCTGTCTCCCTAGACCTGCGTCAGGGTCATTCGGAACTGTCCCGTATGTCATCCAGGCCCTTCTTGCCAGAGCTCTGCGCCACCCGCCTCAGATTGGAGGAGGGTCTGCTGGCCCCCCGCTCACCTGCTGGTCCCTGGTCATCCACCCATTGGCCCCGGGCTTTGTGCCTGACCTTTCTTCCCTTGACCGTGAAGCCACTGTGATGGCCTCTGTCTGGCAAGTACCCCCACCCCCCCACCCCCCGCCCCAGAGTGAGCCCACGACGCCCCAGGACAGGGCCTGGGCCTGCCAGTTCTTCTGGAAGAAGACCTGAGGGCTACCAGCGCCCTCCAGTAAGGAATGATCACTACCCGGCTTTTGCACCCTTTGTTGACCCGTCCACAGTCAGGAGCTTTTGATTTTTTCTAAACTTTTAATTTTTCCGTTAGCAATTCCAGGGTCTTGGCAGGTAGACGCATTGGAACCCGGACACTTGAAGGTCTCAGAGAGGCAACGACAGCGAAGTTCACACTTGAGTGTTGCTTATAATTATGACACTTTCGACTTTAAGGAAACCCATAGAATCCTACACCTTGAATTCTTACTGGATTTCTGACTGCCACCTCGTCTCAGGCTTCCATCCCATCCCTGAATTTCATCTACCCTTTGCCTCCTAGAACAAGGAGGAAGCCACAGGCTGTTACCATAGTGAGGTTTTTTTAAGCCAGAAAATTAAGTAAATGCATAGGATTGCAAGCGCAATGATAGCGAAATACAGTGGCACTGGTTCTCACTGTGCTGTAACAAATGACTGCAGACCGAGTGGCTTGAAATAACACGAGGTTGCCCTACAGTTTTGGAGGTCAGAAATCCGAACTGGGCAAACAGGGCTGCATTCCTCTGGAGCTTAGGGGAGAACCTGTTTCCTTGCCTTTCCTCAGCTTCTGGAGGATCCCTGTGTTCTGTGTTCCTTGGCTTGCACCCCTTCCTCCATCTGGAAAGCCAGCAAGTACATCACTCTGGTCATCAAATATCTCTCCTTCTCCCTCTCCACCTCTCTTCTCAGCTCAAGATCCCTAACTTACATCTTAGAGCTTCTTTTTTACTACAGAAGGAATTGTATTCCAAGTTTCTGGAATTAGGATGTGGACACCCTTGGGGGAGCATTATTTTGCCTTCCGCCCAGTTAACAAAACATCCTCACTACCTAATAACACATGAGCCTCCTTACGGTGCATGAAATAGCAAGACCCAGGGGCAGGTTTAGTAGGTACCGTGATCTCAAGGTAGTGTTGAAGGTGGATGACACTGAGGATGTTTGTAACAACTGGGAGAGGGTAGGAAGGTGTTGACTCTGTTCGTGAGCATCGGGCCTGTGAAGATCACCGTGGTGTGTGTTCCACAGTCATAATTGCGAGACAGGTTAGCTGCAGTTAAAGCTTAGGGAACACAAGGATGTGGCTTGTTCCCTTTTAGGTTTAGGGACTCTGTCTGGATGTGGCCCACGGGCCCCAGATGAAGACACGACTCTAGGGTGTGTCCCAGAGATGGAACAGGTGCTGGAGAGGGGAGCGGCAGTGGCAGGCGAGGCTCACCAACACAGAGGGAACAGAGATGTTTGTAGATCGCAAGTGAACTTGGCTGCCTCCGATGGCCCTCGTCAAAATACCCTGTTCCTCCTGGCACATGGCGGGTTTTCAATGAGTTGCACCGGTGGTTATTATCATATTGAGGCGTGAGGTCAGGAGACAGAAGGGAGAGGGAGGATTGGCGAAGAAGGCCATCCCCACAAGTGGTGATAAGCCAGAGCCAGCCCTGCCACGGGCCTCCAGTCCTGGGGAGAAGGCTGCGCTCTCTGCCTAAGTGCCCTGGCTTTGCTGGGCTCCAGAGTCTCCCCCATCCCCGTCCTGTGAGCATCATCCAGAGCCAAAGATCGAGGTTGGGTTTCTGTCGTTGTCACATTGTGGCGGCCATGAGGAAGCCTGATGAGTACACGTTGACGATGTCATCTGAGTGTGCACCATCCTGGGGCACCGGCTCCAACCAGAACATCGACTTGTGTCCGTATTGGGGAAAGTCATGGGGGTGAAAACAAAACGTCCTTCTTGGGGAGAAAGGCACTCCGATGGCCCTGGAGGCTCTCTTCTGCCTTCGGAGGCTGGAGACCTCACTAGATGGTCTCCCACACATTCCTGCTCTCTTCCCCTGTTAACACCCAGAGCCTCCTGGGGCAGGTGTCTCTGTGGGACTTCTCCACGACACGTCCATCCTCCTTACTGTGATTCTCTGTGGGGTGCTGAGGGCTTTCCCACTGGTTTGCTCTTAAGGTTCTCCTCGTGACCTTGCACAGACGTTGCATGTTAATGAGTGTCCTTGCCCGCTCTGCTCCAACTCTTCTGGGCAGAGGAAGAGGAGGAAAAGGAGTAACAAGTGTCGCTGCTCCGTGTAGTGGTATCTACAGTTGGGTGGACTCTCTTGATTGACTGCATCTCAACAGCTTTTTAGAAAAGAAGAGGGAAAGCACACAGCCTTCACTTGTGGAGTGGAGAGAGCCCATGCTTAGGAACGCTCTGACTCTGAATCCCTATACCGACTTTTGTGTGTTCGGGTATTTTTAAATGTTAATGGCCTGTCCCTCATTTTCCCCAGGTGAGTCGTATTTCCCCTGGTTAGTAATAGAGAAATGATTATTTCATTTACTTTATTCCTAGGATCTTTCCAAAGGAGAGTGGGTCTGTTCAGAAATTGATCTGAGGTGGAAATTAGCACAGCTGCGGGGGGGGAGGGGAGCACCTGGGTGGCTCAGGCAGTTAAGCATCTGGGTTCAGCTCAGGTCATGGTCTCAGGGCCCTGGGGTCAAGCCCCGCATCGGGCTTCCTGCTCAGTGGGGAGTCTGCTTGTCCCTCTCCATCTACTGCTCCCCCTGCTTGTGCTCTCTCTCTCTTTCTCTCTCAATCTCAAATAAGTAAATGTATCTTTTAAAAAATTAGCACAGCTGGAAGCTAATGGAGCAATCTCCTCACACAGCCAGCCTGGATAGAAGAAAACAAAGCCATCTTGATGATGCGCATGAAATATTCCCCACCCTGGATTTACTGCCTGGGTTTAAACATTCATCTCACAGATGCTCACCAGGCATTCAGTCATGCCAACCATTGTTTTGAGGGTTTCCTCAGAATTAAAGCGGGAAGAAACACTCAGCCTTTTGTGTGGATTGAATTGTTCTGTAGCCTTTCTCTTCCGTCATCCCATTGGTCTTCACCTGTTCTGTTTCTCCACTCTGAAATTCCAACATTCCCATAAATAAACCCCAATTATCTCTCAGAAAGCCCCTGGCGTGCAGGAATTTGGATTGTTTCTTATTTGAGCTATGTCATAATCTTCTTTTGTGTTTTAGATTGCCCACTTCTGGGGCAAGGACCATGCTTTATGGTTGGTTGGATTTCGAAAGCCTAGCAGGAGACACGCTCCCTAGTCCCTGCCTTTTTTGCATCGTCATCTGCGTTGCCTCTTAACTGGTGGTGGCAAAAGGTGCAAGACTGGGGTCCTGCAGGCTCGTTGCCCCTGCCAACCCCCAGCTGTGTGACCTGGGGCAACATGCATGGCATTTCAGTTTCCTTATGTGTGAAATACGCTAGCTGAAGCGATTTTGGGAAAAGTCTCTAGGTTTCCTCAAACTCTAGGTCTCTAGTCACAACCCTGGGTGAGTGCAACGTGAAAGCCACACACTAGAGGGAAGCATTGGCTAAAATGTGCTGAGAAGCCCTCGAATGCCAGACCTTGTCTTGCAAGTTTAGTTTGCTGAGTTTTAGCAACTATTGATGATGAAGATCATGGTAGAGTGGACGCAGCTTATCAGTTTGGAGCAGTGGGGTTGTTTCGTGTCATCACTAGTCTAGACAACGATGGCTCTCTGGAGATGGGCAGGTGAGTGGCTGGGAGTCCACCGACCCATCAACCCCACCAGGGCGGACACCAAACTTCTCTACTATCATCCTTGGGCCGGGACCACTTCCCTGTATCCAACTGAAATCCTTCTGGCTTAACCTGTCCTGAGTGGGGATGAATAACAGATGAGGAGACTCTGTAAGAAAACCTCAACTATTTCAAATGATTACTTGACGATATTTCATCGTTATTTACTTCAGGCTAAAATATTTCAATTCGCTCAAACTCCTTTTTTTTTTTTTTTTTCTTTTTTTTTTTTTCCCCTCACAGGAATCTCTGTGAATCCTGTCTGGGGCTGGGGAACTAGAACTTGCTAATAGGCAGGGCCTGTTCTGACAATGAATCAAAGATAGGCAAGGCTAAATGAACTTTTACCAAGCTACTCTCAAAGCTGCTCCTATCGGTCAGAGGAACAGTATTTCCACTGTTCGGGAAATACCTCTTTACTTGTGGAATATGAAGGGCAGGTGATAACTAGATGATCCAGCCCACAGTTGTTGAGACCTGCTCTGTGCCAGGCTTTCTGCGAACAGGCTGGGGACACCACCATTGGGAGGATGTAGCACCCGCCCTCCTAGATCTCACTGTCTGTAAATAGGCAATTCTGGGGTCATATGACAAGTCCTAAGGCTGAGGGTGAGCATACATAGCTAAAGGACACAGGAGAGGGGTCTCTACCTAGATGTGGGCTGTCTAGGGGAGCTTCCGGGAGGAGGTAATACTAAAGCACATGGAGAACTATGGAAGGAGCCTCGGTGTCCGTGGACGGATGAATGGATCAAGAAGTTGTGGTCTCTGTATACAATGGAATATTCCTCAGCCATTAGAAACGACAAATACCCACCATTTGCTTCAACGTGGATGGAACTGGAGGGTATTATGCTGAGTGAAGTTAGTCAATCGGAGAAGGACAAACATTATATGGTCTCATTCATTTGGGGAATATAAAAAATAGTGAAAGGGAATAAAGGGGAAAGGAGAAAAAATGAGTGGGAAATATCAGAAAGGGAGACAGAACATGAGAGACTCCTAACTCTGGGAAACAAACTAGGGGTGGTAGAAGGGGAGGAGGGCGGGGTGTGGGGGTGACTGGGTGATGAGCGCTGAGGTGGGCACTTGACGGGATGACTGGGGGTTATTTTATATGTTGGCAAATTGAACACCAATAAAAAATAAATTTATATATATAAAAAAAGCATATGGAGGACAGGTGAAGATTGGCAGGCCAGGCCAGGCCAGGCCAGGCCAAGGGAGCTTTCTAAAGATGAGCTCAGAGTATATATGGAGGACTCTAAGTAGTTCAGTATGGTTAGAGTATAGAGCACCAGGGAAGGAAGGGAAGATATGGGGCTCATGAGGTGCATCATAAAGAGGCTGCTTCCTAAGGAGTAGGTGGTTCCTCTTGAGGGCAGTCTTGAGGGAAGCCATGAGGGGTGAACAGGGGAATGCCTCATTTGAGAAGGACAGCTCAGCTGCTCTGTGGGTTTAAACTGGATGATGGTAAGCACTGGAGCCTGGGACACCAGCTGGAAAGCTTCTGCCCTTGAATGAGAAGGTGTCCACGTGTTTCAGCACCTTTTGTTGAAAAGACTATCCTTCACCTGGAGTTACTTGGGCTCCTTTGTAGAAAACCAATTGACCATACATGTGTCCATCTCTTCCTGGATTCCATTCTGCTCCCTTGGCCTGGATGTCTATCTTTTCAGTACAGCACACTGCTTAACTGCTTAACTGCTTAACTACTGCTTCCCCCCTTTTTAAAGATTTTGTTTATTCATGAGGGACCCACAGAGAGAGGCAGAGAGGCAGAAACACAAGCAGAGGGAGAAGCAGGCTCCCTGCAGGGATCCCGATGTGGGACTCGATCCCAGGACCCCAGGATCATGACCTGAGCCGAAGGCAGATGCTCAACCCCTGAGCCCCTCAGGCATCCCAATCACTGCTCCTTTATAGGAAGTCTTGAAATAAGGTCACTTAAGTCCTCCAAACTGGTTCTTTTTCAAAATTATGTTTGCTATTCTGACTTCTTTATTTGTCCATATAAATTTTAGAATCGGTTTATTGATTTCTAGAAAAAAAAAGTGCTGGTAATATTTAGCAGGATTGCATTGACTCTAGAGAAAACATTTTGGGAATAATTGACATCATAGCAATATTAAATCTTCCAGTCCATGCGCACAGTATTTCTCTTCACTTTTTTAGGTGTTTTTAATTTCTTTTGGCAATATTCTATAACCTTTAGCATCCAAATCTTGCACTTATTTCTAATTTTTTCCCTAAATATCTTGTTTCCTAATACAATAGTAGATGATACCGTTTAAAAATATATCAATTCCTGTTTTACTTCTTAGTATAGAAAAAATCATCACTCTTTTAAATACTGACTTTGTATTCCGTGTCCTTCTAAACTCACAGATTAGTTCTAGTTTACAAATTGTTTTTGGAATATCTAATATTGATAACCATGACATCTGTGCATAGAGACAATGTTATCTGTTTCTTGAAGATAATATATAAAAAGACTTTGTTTTTTTTAATCCAGTCTGAATACCTACACCTTTTAAGTAGAGTGTTTAAACCATGTATATCTAACATAGTGATCAATATGTTTAGACTTTAATCCACCATCTTGCTATTTGTTTTCTAATTGTCTCATCCGTTCTTTGTTCCTTCTTTTGCTTGTTCTGCTTTCTTTAGTATTAACACTTGGTTGGTTGTATTTAACTTCACTATGGTCTAATTAGCTTACATTTTTTAAAACTTTTTTGGTAGTTCCTCTAGAATTTAAAATATTACTCTTCTATGGGTCTGTACTAAATTCCATGGGTGTTCAACAAAGATTCTCTACTCTGCTGGTAGAACTTAAACATGCCCTAGCTCTGTGTCATCTTGGAATTGTTCAACTCATTGCTCCCACCTATATTTGAGTGACTGTGGAGTTTAACATCTCAGTTTTTGGTTATACAGTCAAGGGGACTCCTATATAGACTTTTTTTTTTATTTTAAAGATTTATTTATTTATTTATTTATTTATTCATTCATTCATGAGAGAGAGAGAGAGAGAGAGAGGCAGAGACATAGGCAGAGAGAGAAGCAGGCTCCCTGCAGGGAGTCCAATGTAGGACTAGATCTTAGGACCCTGGGATCACAATCTGAGCCAAAGAAATTCCATTGTCTTATAGTCTCTATGCTTTTATTCCCCCTAAATTATTCCCCCCCACCCCCCACCCCCCCACCGCCTGTCTTTCAAGCTACAGGATTTCCTCAAAGGACTAGTAATCCACCCTATAGGGGTGGAGGCTGGAGCTCTATCCCAGTATAAATTGGGGAACCTCAAGAGTAGTAACAGTGAGACTTTTCTCCCTGCCTGGTCCCTTTCACAGAGAAAAGACCTTTTATCCTCCTGGCTGAGGTCAGTCTTGGATCATTCAACAACGGCAATCCTCCTTAGGGGAGGGATTGCAGGAGAGGGAGGGTGGCAGCCTCTGGGAAGGCATTTGAGATGGTGCATTTTAAGCACTCTGCTCACCATCTGCTTGTTAGTTGACACACAACTCATTTTCTATGTCCTGGGCAGACAGTGGCCAGGAAGACTAACCTGTTGGCATAGAAGTTGACTATTACAGGAGCACTGGTGGCTGAGTGGTTGAGTGTCTGTCTTTGGCCCAGGGCGTGACCCCAGGGTCCTGGGATCGAGTCCCACATCGGGCCCCCCACAGGGAGCCTGCTTCTCCCTCTGCCTGTGTCTCTGCCTCTCTCTGTGTGTCTCAAATAAATAAATAAATAAATACATAAATAAATAAATAAGTAAATAAAATCTTTTAAAAAAGTAGACTCTTACAAATAGGGTTTCCATGTGCTAATGGAGTTCTGCTAATCAGAAGCACTCACGGTGATTTGGAAGGCGGAGGCTCTGGTCCTGTGGCTTCTGGTTGCCTCTGCTAGGAGTTAAAGTAAGAGGGGGCGGGCTGCAGCCTTGGCTTCTGAGGTGACCAGTCATGATACGGAGGCTGCACGTGTGGGACGGCTCTGTGAAGACAGATTCACTGGTGGGTGTGACTGTTTTGGTGTCCAGGGAACTGTGGCCGGTGGCAGTGGTTTCCTGACCCCGGGTTAGCACAGCTTTGGAGGTGTGTCCTTGAATCACAGAGTTGCCAAGGTCGCCTCCTGAAGGCCTGGCTTCTAAGTGGGGTCACCCCTGGGGAGCATCAGTGCCTGGGGCCCGTTCCTGGGGATCATGTTGAGGTCCCACTTTCTGGCCCTGCCGGTGTGTTTCTGAGCACTCCATTCTTTTGGTCATTTCTGCTCAAAATGCATGGAATGGTTTCTTTTCTGGAGTAGAGCTTTGCTATGTGGACTTTGAGCTCATGGGCGAGGCAGGGTTCTGAGGCTGTGGAGACATGGACACACTCGAGTGTGGGTGTGCTGTGGTGTCTGTCCCTGGACTCTCTTGCCTCTGGCCCAGAAAACATTGAGACAAATCAGTTCTCCTTTCCAGGCTTTAAAATGAACAAAAGTAAGACCTAAATATCTAGGGTTAGGAAAGCCTGCCTACTTCATACCAGCTCATACCACTGCTTACTTCCCAGAGTTACCCTCTGGGTGACTTGGAGGGTAGCCTTCGCATCTTCCCCCTGCATCCACATAACACAGAGCACCCTGTGAGCACGTGAATACCCTACACGTACACACAAAGCCCACATGTCGGTACAGAGCGAGGCTGTGTAGACACATTACTCAGAACATGCCCTTCCCACCTTAGCCTACTACGTTCCTTCCATGGCTCCACGGTATGTTGCGAATCATGATTTATTTAAATTGAACTTCATGGATATATTTGTACTCATTTTTTTTGTAACTGTTTTTACAAACAATGCAGTGAAGAATATCTTTGCTTATCTTTGGACACATGTAGATCTTTCTGCCAGATGTGGCTTTTAGAAGTGAGATTGTTCAAAGGAAAGAAGTGTTTTATTTTTTTTATTTTTATTTTTTAAAGATTTTATTTATTTATTCATGAGAAACACAGAGAGGGGAGAGAGAGAGGCAGAGACACAGGTAGAGGGAGAAGCAGGCTCCATGCAGGGAGCCCAATGTGGGACTCGATCCCGGGTCTCCAGGATCACTCCCTGGGCTGAAGGCAGATGCTAAACCACTGAGCCACCCAGGGATCCCAAAAAGAGCATTATAAACTCAAATTGATGTCACATTGCCCTTAAAAGCACTGTGACAACTTAGCCCTTCCCACAAAGGTTGGAGAGATCTTTGTAATGTATTGAGCTTCCACTTTTTATCCTAAATGTCGTTTATGGATATCCTCCTTCCATTATCCTTAGACTTTCTAAGTGGGACGTATCTCACAGGTGTCAGTTTAAGTTACTGGGACAGATCTGCACTCCTTTTTGTTTCTCGTTTCATTGCGGTGCTTTGATCTCTGTTAATACTTTGTTATTTCTTCTCCTGTCTATACGTTTGTTTTTTATGTCTCTCCTTTTGTTATTTTTCTTTTTGTGTTTGCTTGCTAGGAATTTAGCTTCTTTCTTTCTTTCTTTCTTTCTTTCTTTCTTTCTTTCTTTCTTTCTTTCTTTCTTTCTTTCTTTTTCTTTCTTTCCTTTCTTTCTTTTTCTTTTTTTCGCCTGTGATTTTGTTTTGCTAGGGTATTTGGCCTGTATGGGTTCTGTTTTATAAAGTTTCTCTTTTTCCCCTAACACTCAGCTAATCTGATCAGGCGATGCCAGGGCACTCAGCTTCATACATGGAGACGGGCCCTTGACTTACGGGCCCACTCACCCATTTTTGCGATCCCTGGCTATCAAGTGGCAAGAGCCCCAGGGACTCCCCCAAACCTCCTGAGGGAAACCCTGAGTCTGGCCAACAGCTGACTGTCCAAAGCCAGCAGGGCAGGAGCTGGGCATCTCGGGTGAATGGTGTCCTTTGTGCTGTGGGCCTTATGTTCTTCCTTTGGTGCTGGTAGATGCGATTCAGACTGGCCTTTCCCTTCACTGCAATGAGACATCCCCACTTGTATGTGTGCGTGTAAAACAGATAGAAGTTTAAGGCTAGGAGTGAGTGACTCTTCCCACTCCCTCAGGTTCCTGGGAACAAACACCTCAAATGCAGTCTTTTTTTTTTTTTCTTAAGGTTTTGTTTCTTTATTTGAGAGAAAGAGAGAGAGAACAAGCAAGGGGAGCTGCAGGCAGGAGGAGAGGGAGAAGCAGACTCCCCACTGAGCAGGGAACCCCACGTGGGACTCGATCCGAGACTCCAGGATCATGACCTGAGCATGACACTTAACTGACTGAACCACCCAGGTGCCCTCAAAATCAGTCTTTATCAGAACTCTGCTTGGACAGCCAGGGTTTGCCCAGATGGATAGAGTTGTATATAATGGCGAGAGAGAAAAAGGCAAGCTGAGGACAAAACACGAACTGACACCAGCAAACCACCCCCTTGGGGTGGGATATGCATTACATCCTGCAAGCACTCCTGACTGCCTAAGAACAAAGGCCAGGGAAAAACAAATGACCAGCTGATAAAGATCCCAGTTGTATTGGGCTCAAAACTCCACTATAGTTTGTAACTATCTTAATGATTTACAAGAAAAACACAATCTTACTAATAGTCAGACCTCCAGGAACCTATAGACTCAATTTCCTGGAGCCTTAACGTCACCTTCACTTCCAAAGGACAGAAAAGCCTGAACAATCAGTCACCCCACACACCCAGTACAGCTCTTCCTGCCCACGGGTTCTGTCCTGTACTCTAATAAAGGCTCCTTTTTGCACCAAAAACATCTCAAGAATTCTTTCTTGACCACCATGCTCAACGATCCTGCATCTTCCAATATCCTCAATTATACTGTTAAATTACACAATTCCACCCAGTTAATTTTTTAAAAAATTGTATTTATTTCTTCATGAGAGACACAGAGAGAGAGGCAGAGACACAGGCAGAGGGAGAAGCAGGCTCCATGCAGGAAGCCCGATGTGGGGCTCGATCCTAGGGCCCCGGGATCACACCCTGAGCAGAAGGCAGATGCTCAACCCGTGAGCCACCCAGGTGTCCCTCAACCAAATTAGTTTAAACATCTAATTGGCTTTATTACCTGATCCATAAATCCGGCAGCACCCCATCTAGCAAGCAGAGACTGGTTCAGAATGGAAGGTTTTTATAGAAGGAGGGTGGAGGCAAGAGTTACTAGCAAAAGAAAAGGATTAGTTCCAGGTGGGGCCCTTTCTAGGAGAAAAAGCATAGTATCATGCAGATGACTCCTCTTTCTTTGTGGGGTAGAGAGAACCCACAGTGCAGACAGAAAAATCCCTGAGAGACCCCATTCCTGGGGGAGGTGAGTCTGCTAAGAGGTTATGTATTAAGTCCCAATTTGGGAACTCATCTACACGACCCGGTTTTGGACCTGTGGTTTGTGTGTGTGTGTGTGTGTGTGTGTGTGTGTTTAACAACACGATGCATTTTTTTCATATTTTTTCATTCCCCAACTCTGAGCGAGCCTTAACACTGAGAAAGCCCAGCACCCTGAGGCCGAGGGGGGCTTAAAGTTGTCCTTGAAGCTGGTGTGAGCACGACACGCTTGGGGATGATGGTAATTCTAGCTTCCACTCAATAACGTTGTTGTGGCACATTTTACACGTCTGGCAGGGGGGCTCAGACTACACCACCCCAAAATACACCACTTTGGCATCAGGATTGTCTTGAGCTGCAGACCTGTCTGCCAGCCCCAGCCCCACGAAGAAGGCCAGCAGGCTCTTAATCACCAGGGGATTCACTTCTAGACTCTCATCAGCCCAGGGACCAGGGGAGTCTACACAACAACCCCTCTGACTAGCGTCTACCCCTCAAGATTTCTCTATATTTACCTCCCCACTTTCCTCTGTCTTGTCCCTTCTTTACAAAATCTACTGCTCTTCTGCTAAGATGCTCTACGAGCTAGGGTTCTAACTACCAGTGGGCGAAGGTCAGGAGGCCTGTGACGACAGACTCCACCTGGTTTCCTCCTGTTTACCTGTCTTCTGTTCATCTAATTTGCAGGATCCCAGACAGAGGATTTATGGGAGTAAAGGGAAAATGTTAAAACAATTTTCCTCCCTGACACATTCCGTAAGGAGAGTGTTGTGGACAAGAACATTGCTTTTAAATTCAGATGGTAATACATAGACAGCCTAGATGTTTACTATGTGCTCGAAACTGAGGATCTTACAGGCACTGATGTCGTCCTGGCACATCCCTCCTTTTATGAATCAGGGAGCTGAGACCAGGTCACACAGCTAGGAGGTGATGGATGATGTAGGAAAACACATTAGGATTCGAAGCCAATGGCCAACATAGAATTCTTGAGATGTCTTTGGTGCAAAAAGGTGATTTTATTAAAGCACAGGGACAGGATCTGGTGGCAGAAACAGCTGCCCTGAGTCATGAGGAGGGGCTCCTTATATACTTTCAAGTCTGGAGGGGGACAGGGAGAGTGTAAGTCTCTGAGGAACTTTGGAAGCAAGGCTCCCAGGACCTTGAGGGAGTAGCTGTTGTTGGGACTAGGGTCATTTATCACCGTCTAATAAAACCTGAATCACGAGACCCTTCAGATGTACATCGGTGGGTCATATGCTTGGGGGATGATCCCCAATATGTATCTTGGGGGTCTTAGAGATAAAGGAAATTTCTAAAGGAATTTTTACATGTTAAAGTAGACTCACAGGATCCTGGGTGTCGGGCTAAGATTGCCTTTTGCCCTCAGCCGAGTATTAGCATTGAGGCAACTGAGTCCCTAGGGGAAGGTCACCCTGCCTGTCTCAAGGATGTGTCAGTGGGCTGTAGAGAGTAAGGACTTTAAATAATTTCTGTTCTGTCCTTCTGAACTCAAGGGCAGAATTGGACAGATCTAGGATCCCACCTTCCCACCAGGGAAGGTGCCTGCTGGTCCCTAGTTTCTCACATCCACAGAACCAAGATATGAACCCAGGCAGTGTGACTCCAGAGTGGGTCATGCTCTTCAAGACTACACTAGGGATCCCTGGGTGGCGCAGCGGTTTAGCGCCTGCCTTTGGTCCAGGGCGCGATCCTGGAGACCCGGGATCGAATCCCACGTCAGGCTCCCGGTGCATGGAGCCTGCTTCTCCCTCTGCCTGTGTCTCTGCCTCTCTCTCTCTCTCTCTCTCTCTCTCTCTCTGTGCCTATCATAAATAAATAAAAAAATTAAAAAAAAAATAAATAAGACTACACTAGCCTCTGCTTCCAGGTAAGGTAACGTGTTACACTTTGATATTCCACCCAGCATATGACACCAAAAAGCACTGGAAGACTCTGAACCAGTGAGAGAAAAGGAAGCCGACTGTCTTGGGACCTAGTCCTCAGGAAGCATCCTTGGGCACAGATGAGATAAAGACACAGAGCACAGAAAGAGGTTACTTTCTCTGGCTTGGGGACCAGGAAGGGAAGCACGGTATGTTGCTGGAAAGCAGTTTGACAGTTTGTGGTCTAGTCAAGCATACATGCATTGTCCAGGAATTCCAGCCCTATGTGCTGGAGGCAACTACCCAAGACAAATGAAAATGTACAGGCTTGTCACCCATGTGCATAGCAAAACCATTATTTATAACAGCCCCAAAGTAGAAACTATCGAAACACATTAACGGGTAGACGGAGAGACACAGGGTGGCCCTCATCCCTGTAATGGGACCTTTCTCAACAGTGAAAGGGAACATGCATGACATAGATGAATATCAAAAATATTCTGGCAAGTGAAAGCAGCCTAACACGATAGGCTACGTATTGTATGATCCCATGTATATGAAATCTGTGGGAGAAGCCAACCTCTGTAAGCAGGCAGGAGGTTAGAGGTTGTGTGGGGCTGGGGTATGGGAGAAAGAATTGCCTTCCACCAGGCACAGGGGGACTTTTTGGGGGTGATGGAAAGGTTCAGAAACAGGGTGGTGGTGATGAATGTAAAACTCTATATAGTTACTAAAACTCATTGGAAATGCGTGTAGAATGGATGGATTTCAGGATGCGTAAATTATACTTCAATAAAACTGCTGAAAAATATCAAATATAGCTATCTTTATTATTATTCCTATAGTTCTGGGATCGGTCTAACCTTCCTGTGGCAGGGATACCAGGAATGATGATGGTCCTAGGCACAAGCACCTACCATGTAGACTCTGCTCTTGGTCGGGATAGGCCCTCTTGCATTTGGGGCAAGGGACCTCGAGAGTGTGTCTCTTGATTACTCTTTCTCAGACTCTGGGGGCCTCCTCTCTTTCCACAGCTCATGCATTGTAGCAAGTCCTGGAAGAGAAGAAAACTCAGGCTGCTGAAATTAGCTTGCTCTTTGGTATCAAAAGGGTAGCTCCATCGTCAGAAGTCTGAGCGCCTTCATTTTCTGGCTTATCCTCCACAAACCAGCACCAATGCCATGATATGGATTCTTAGGAAAACTGCACTGAAGAAGGTGGGATCCTTGATCTGTCCAATTCTGCCCTTGAGTTCAGGCAGATATACTCAGTCCGTAGGGCCCTCCAGCCACCTGTGTTATAAGCTACAGATAGCAGAGTCATGCGCACTGCAGCCGTCAATGTTTTTTGGTGGTGTGATTATGGTGCCATCCTTGGGCTCCTAAGCCATGGAGCTTACCCCTTGACTATGGGGCTGTTAGATCCAGCAATAGGGGCACCTGGTGCCTCAGTGGTTGAGCGTCTGCCTTCAGCTCAGGGTGTGAGCCCAGGGTCCTGGGATCAAGTCCCGCATCAGGCTCCCCGCATGGAGCTTCCTTCTCCCCCTGCCTGTGTCTCTGCCTCTCTCTCTTTCATGAATAAATAAATAAAATATTTTTTAAAATTCCAGCAATAGGGGATCCCTGGGTGGCGCAGCGGTTTAGCGCCTGCCTTTGGCCCAGGGCGCGATCCTGGAGACCCAGGATCGAATCCCACATCGGGCTCCCGGTGCATGGAGCCTGCTTCTCCCTCTGCCTGTGTCTCTGCCTCTCTCGCTCTCTCTGTGTGACTATCATAAATAAATAAAAAAAATTAAAAAAAAAATTCCAGCAATAATTACTCCTACACCCATATTTCCAAGAAGGTTGTTGTCATTTTAATGCCAGGGAAAGATTTGAAGATAGAACCCTACAAAAGCAAACTTCAAAACTCTTGAATTGTTCTTATATATATCACTTCAAAAAAAAAAAAAAAAGAGATTAGGGACAGCATCCTGAGAGTGCCCTATAAGACAGATGGTAAATATTTGTTGACCTGAGCCTGGGTAGGACACGTTATGTAGCCCCACCTGTGCTAATCCCAACTTTGGCAAAGGTGAGCTGAATCTTA
This sequence comes from Canis lupus dingo, assembly GCF_003254725.2. Taxonomy (NCBI): domain Eukaryota; kingdom Metazoa; phylum Chordata; class Mammalia; order Carnivora; family Canidae; genus Canis; species Canis lupus. Next base: position 29,160,429 of record NC_064244.1, read on the forward strand.
TGGATGCTAAAGAACCTTAGCGTTTCTGCAGGAGCACGTTCTAGCAGGTTCTATTCACCCGACTCCATTCCCTCTCTCCCACCCACGGAGCCCAATGCGCCGGCCCCATCTGCATGCAGTACAGAAGAAGGCTGTATTTTACCAATATCCAGTTTAGGGTGCTCGGCCAGACGCAGCCTGGCTGCCTGAGGGACGTTACCCCGCCAGCCCTGGGACCCCTCACCCTTTCTTTGTGGCCGTGGTAGCCGATGAGGGTTGCCCAGTGTGGCTGGCCCTGACCTTCCTGTCTGCGGGTTTCCAGGTGGGGTGGGTATCGGGAGGCGCTGGGAGAGCCTGGAAGGAGGGGAGGTGTGGGGATGTTCCCTCTCCTTTTCTGGGGGACACAGCCTCAGCTTCCACTTACGGGCCTTTCTAGCTCCCATCCCCTGGACTCACCAGGGGCCCCCAACTCTGTGTTTCATAATTGTGCACCCCTTTATTTTCTTTTCTTTTTATAATAAATTTATTTTTTATTGGTGTTCAATTTGCCAACATACAGAATAACACCCAGTGCTCATCCCCTTTATTTTCTTTACCCAGAGGAGCAGCAAGCTGTGGCTTCCTGGTTTTGCTAATCACTGGGGAGCTCCATTGTCCCCAGACTGGCTTCCAGATGCTCCCACTATTTGAATACCAGCTCCCCGTGTAAGTAACCAGCGTGACCTCTTCCTGGGGGCTGCTTCCTGGCTGGAGCTGCCCTTCAAGATGTCCCCAGCCATCTAGGGAACTCCCTGGACCTGCTGCGCCCGGGGAAAGTGCTCCCGTTCCCTCCCTGTGGCCCCCACACCAGCCTGCCTTCCTGCTGATTTCTCTGCCACTAGGCCATCCCTCAGCCAGGCACAGCTGATCCTGCTGAAAACTGTCACCAGCCTTGAAGGGAGGAAAAAAAAACATGCTTTGCCACTCTGTTCCCCATGTGAGATGGATCCGTCCATTTCCTGGAGCCAAGCAGAGTTTTAAGGAGTTAATGAGGATCTAGACACAGTCTGGGGCTCCCAGAATCTAAGCACGGAACAAAGAATATTTCAACATCTGCTGTCCCCAGACCTCAATTTCATTCACTCTACACAGATTTATTGAGCATCAGCCATGAGCTAGGGAGCCTTTTCTAGGCGCGGGGGTTACAGTGTTGAAAAATTCAACGCATTTGAAGACACACCAGCAAATAAAGAAAGAGATAAGCTCCTTTTGGAGAGTAGCAGTTCTGCAGGACCTGAAGCAGGGTGTGAGATGGGGAGGGGCCGTGGAGAGCGGGAAGCTGCTTGGGCTAGAGTGGCGGAGCAGAGAAGACCCCTCCAAGAGGGTGGCTCTGGAGCGCACCCCCAAGTGGCAAGAAGGGGGCAGGCCCTCGAAGCTCTGGGGGAACTTGGGCCTGGTGACAAGTCTTGGTTCCTTTCAGTTGCTCTTCTAGCTGAGACCTTGGCAAGAGCACAGTCACATGGCTGTAGCACCGGGGCGTATGTCTAAGGAGACCCCCCCCTTGGAGCTGGAGCCTGTGCTTGTGAGGCTGACCTAGGAGGGTCCCAGCTGGCATGGGGACTGGCCCAGGAGGCAGGGGCTGCTCCCAGAACATGGGCAGGTTGTTGGGGATGACCCTGCTCACGTGGCCCAGTGAGAAGCAGGCGTGGCTCAGCCAGGTTCTTCAGGGGCCGTGGCAGGAGCCCTCCGAGGCCATCTTTGGTCTGCTCTGCTGTATGGGTGGTGAAGTAGGGGTGCGTCGGGTTGTCCCCACCCAGGAGGCAAGGTTTCCCTCTGTTGCTCCACAGTGGATTCCCACCTATTCGGGGAGGATGATGTATGTGCTCTATTCCCATGCTCAGTGAATGCTTTTCTCATAACCCTTTCCTTCAGGATCTCAGAGACCTAATTGAATTTCACCCTCCCTTTGCTCAAATGTCGCGTATAAATCTCCCCCTCTGCTCAGTTGTGTATAAATAATTAGTGTCCTTCCTTCCAGCAAAGTGTTTTCCAACAAGCCTGTCTTTTCTTAGATGGCTCTTGATACTGTAGACCTTACTTGTTTTTCCTTCGAGGTACCTGACTTTTATGGGAAAGGAGAAATCCTTCATTCCGGCATCCTCTCTGCTGGGCCCTGATAGAGAAAACCCAGAAAACCCACAGGGATCTCCCTCGGTGGAGCCAGAAGGCGATGACAGCTGGGATTTGTTGGGAGAGGAGAACCAGTCTCAGTCTGGGGGGAGCAGGTGCCTGTGGTCAGCGGTAACTGTTCAGTCCTGGCTTCCTTGGGAGCGGGGTGCTGGGGGTAACGTGCACCGACATCCAGGAAAGTAAAATGTGGGCAGGGCAGGTTCTCAGGGGAAGAGGGAGGTGAGGAGGCTGTGATACAAGCACGAAATACCACAATGAACCGTCTTCATACTTAGGGTCTGGATTACTACTCCTGACCTGTGAGATCCCTGTGGAACATCACCTCCCAGCTCCTGTTGCCTAATCTAACTTGTCCTCCAGAAAACAAAGCAAGACAACAAACAAGCCAACCAACCATCCAGACCCCATGAAGTGCTGCCCATTTTCTTTCGGATAGAATGGGATTAGAGGAGACACGGAACACTCGGGGCTTGTACCCCAGGGAGTTCCCATGTGGAAGAGGGAGGGTCCGGATAAGGGCAAACGGAGTCTATGTGGATCACGAGGTGAGATCCGGTCAGAGGGCCTGAGGAGGTAGTAAGCAGATAGGAGCTATAAATAGATTCCAGGTGAGAGGGGCACCTAGGGGGCTCCGTGGGTTAAGCATCTGACTTCAGCTCGATCAGGGTCCTGAGATTGAGCCCCAAGTCAGGCTCTGCACTCTGCAGAGAGTCTGCTTCCCCTTGCCCCTGCCCCGCCCTCTCTCTAAAAGAAATAAAATCTTTTAAAAAATTGATTCCGGGTGAGAAACTGAGGAGACTGGTGGGGATGTTCACTAGGGACAGAGTTGGGCCCCCGCCCCCTACACTGGAAGTTCTAGGTTGAAATCCTAACCCACCATGTGGCTGTATGTGGAGATGGGGCTCCTAGGGAGGAGGTGACTCAGGTCATGAGGGTGGGGCCCTGATCCAAGGAGGCAGGTGTGCTCATGAGGAGAGACACAGAGCTCTCTTTCTTGTGTCACATGAGGATGCCACGTGAGGGCAAATGAGTTATTTTTGTATTTTGGATGGTAATCCTGTATCAAATTCACTGGTGATTTCCTCTACCACGCAGAAGCTTTTTAGTTTAATGTGGTTGCACTCATTTATTTTTTATTTTGTTGCTTGTACTCTGGGTGTCATATCCACAAAGCAACTACCGAGACCAATGTCAAGAAAGCTTTTCCCCTCTGTTTTCTTCTAGGAGTTTTACGGTTGCAAGCTCTACATTTAAGTCTTTAATCCATTTTGAATGAATTCTTGTGAGTGGTGTGAGATAACGGTCCCATTACGTGTTTTTGGCTTGTAATATCCAGTTTTCCCAGCACCATTACTGAAGAGACTATCTTCTCTCCATTGAGAATTCTTGGCTCCCTTGTCGGATATTAGTTGTCTATATATTTGTGGGTTTATTTCTAGGCTCTCGATTCTTTTCTATTGGTCTCTGTGTTTGTTTTTATGCCAGTACTGTGCTGTTTTGATCATTATAACTTTGCAATATAGTTTGAAATCAGGAAGTGCAATGTCTCTAGCTTTGTTCTGTCTCCTGAAGATTGCTCTGGGCTTGTTTGTTTTGCTTTTGTTTTTTGAATCCATCTGAACTTTAGAATTGTTTTTTCTATTTCTGTAAAAAATACCATTGGAATCTTGATAGAGATTGCATAGAATCTATAGATTACTTTGGTGGTATGGACATTTTAACAAAATTAATTCCTCCAAACCATGAACACGGGCTCTGTTCCATTTATTTGTATTTTCTTCATTTTTAAAATTTTAGTTTAAATTTAAAAAATTTAAAAAAATAAATTTTAATTTAAATTCAATTTAGTTGACATATACTGTATTACTAGTTACAGAGATAGAAATCCGTGATTCATCAGTTGCATACAATACCCAGTGCTCATCACATCATGTGCCCGCCTTAATGCGCATCACCCAGTTACTCCATTCCCTACCCCTACCCCTCCAGTGACCCTCAGTTTGTTTCCTACAGTTGAGTCTCTCATGGTTTGTCTCCCTCTCTCTTTTCATCTTATTTTATTTTTCCTTTTGCATTTTTTCCTTTTGCATTTTATTTTCCCTGTGTGCATTTTTTCAGTCAATGTCTTATAGTTTTCAAGATACAGATCTGTCACTTACTTAAGTAAATTTATTCATAAATATTTCATTGTTTTTGATGTTGTAAATGAGATTGCTTTATTTATTTCTTTTTGGATAATTCATTGTTAATGTATAGAAATACTACTGATTTTGCACACTGGTGTTTGTACTGAATTTGTTGATTACTGCTAATAGTTTTTTGAGTCTTTATGATTTTTTGTACATAAGATCATGTCATTGCAAACACAATTTTACTTCTTTTTTTTCTGATTTTGATCCCTTTATTTCTTTTTTCTTGCCTAATAGCTCTGGCTAGGACTTTCGGTACTATATTGAATTGGAGTGGTGAAGGTAGCACTCTTGTCTTCTTCCTGAAATCAGAGGGAAAGCTTTCAACCTCTCCCCATTGATTATCATGTGAGCTGTGGGTTTGTTATATAAAGCCCTATTAGGTTGAAGTATGTTCCCTCTATACTTAATTTGTTGAGAATTTTTGTCATGAGTGGATGCTGAATTTTGACACATGCTTTTTTCTGCATCTATTAAGATGATCATGTGTTTTTATCTTTCATCTACAAACATGGTGTATCACATTTATTAGCTTATGCATATCGAAGATTCTTGCATCCCAGGGATGAATCCCACTTGATCATGGCATATCCCTTTAAGGTGTTGTGAATTTGGTTTGCTAATATTTCCTTGTGAATTTTTTGTGTCAACGTTCATCATTACCTGTAGTTTTCTTTTCCTTTTGTGTCCTTATGTGGCTTTGGTACCAAGGTCATGCTGGCCTTATAAAATGAGTTTGAGAGTATTCTATCCTTTTTAATTTTTGGAAGAGTTTGGGAAGAACTGGTGTTAATTCTTCTTTACATCTTTGATGGAATATGCTCATGAAGTCAACTGTTCTTGAGCTTTTTTGACTACTGATTTGATCTTTGTACTCATTATTTATCTGATCATATTCTGTTTCATTATGATTCAGCCTCTGTAGGTTGTACCTTTCCAGGAATTTACCCATTTCTTCTATGTTGTCCAATGTGTTGATGTAGAGTTGTTTATAGCAATCTCTCTTTCATTTATATTTATGTAGGCTCTCTTTTTTATTGGATTAGTTTTACTTAAAATTTTGTCAATTTTGTTAACATTTTTCTTAAAGGATTGAGACCCCTCTCTTTGAAATGTAAACATCAGAGAAGATGGGTTTCTTTCCCACTGGGCCCCTTGCTCCAGGCTATAATTGCCTGTTGTCATAGAAGTTTTATTTTCCTTCAGAAAAAGTCAATTAACTAGCACAGATAGTTGCCCCAATTGCCACATGAATTTGGAATTGAACTATAAACAATAATGCATTGCCAATGGTGGTGTTAAACCCTCTTACCTAAGGACAAGCTATTGTTCGTCTTGAAGATATATCTCCTTATTCATATAAAGGGATGAAATTTCTTTTTGTCTTTGTAATTTCATTAGCAGATTACCTGTAATGTTCATTGCAATCTGGTTTAATGAACATTCCATAATAAAACCATTTGCTTCCTTTTCTGCATGCATGGAGAGGAGTTTTCTATGTTGGCAGGAGATTTTACTTTTAATTTTTCCCTAAACATGATTGACGAGAAGCTTGACCATCAGTGTCCTAAGAAGATAAAGGAAGATTGCCATTGGGTGTAGCCATGGGCTCATCATTTCTACCTTCAATGGCATAATAAAGGACACAGAGCTAACTTCCCCTTCCAGAGTCTACACTGGGGATGACCCAGTAATGTTCAGTGATCTGAACACGGGGAACCCCTTTTGCTCTTCTTCCTGCCATCATCTAACTGAGTGAGCAATGCCAGCCTTGGCTCCCAGAACCACCTGGAGAGTTGAGAATCCCCTCCCTCCTATAAAAGGCTAAGGGCCATGCATGGTGTATGTGATTAGTACCTGGCATTGCATTCTGTAGGAAAACCAAGAGGAGTGAAACTTTGACCTGCCTGTGTATTTGGTATTGGAAATTCCTGCTTTGCTGTTATTTGAAATACCACCCATCCCCTCTTTAAAAAAATACTGCTGACTCACAGTGACCAGAGGCTTTCGATGGCATGTTAGAACTGCCAAAAACACAAACCTAGCTTGTCTGTGACCACTCTGAGCCACATGGGTTCTCTCTTTTGATACAAGCTAATTGGAAAGAAATGACATTTCTGGCTGCTGTTCCTGTAAGAGATGCCTGCAGAGACCTGAAAGGATGACATGAAAGTCATTGGATTGATTCCAGCTTCATCTGGCAATCGCTGGAATCTGTGAGCCCAGCCTTACCTATCCTTTTGTTGTTGGTAGCAATAAAGAGCATTAACTGGAGCCTTGTCTTCTCTTGGGTCTTTGTCAGGAAAAGGAAGGAAAGATGGAGTCAGATTAGCCGGGACTGTGGATGGTGATGGACCTCAACCGGAGTCGTTCTGTGCAACTGAATGATGGGCACGTCATGCCGATGCTTGGGTTTGGCACTCCTGCTTCTGATGATATAGGTAGAACCCAGGGGACCAGAGGGTTGGCCATGAACAGCCTTGGGTGGGTGGTCAGCAGACATACACCCCTCATGCACCCTGGGACTCATTTGGGCCTTCATTTCATGATCTCTAAGCTTATACTAAGTGGGATAATGAGCTATTGATTCTGGGGTTTCAGAGGTAATAATTTTGAGGGTGGATTATTATTATTATTATTATTATTATTTTGGTTACTGTAATGCATACTGAATGCTTACTGCGTATTTTAAGTGCTTTCCATGCATTATGATTATTATTTTTTTAATTCCTCAACAACTAGCCTGGGTAAGTGCCATTATTCTTCTAATTTCTCGCCTGTTTAAAAATCTGAGCTTGGGCTGCTCCTCCTGCACTCACCCGATCTTGGTCAGAACCATTCTGCTCTTTGTTAGAAACCCCTGATAGCCAGTGGGTGCAGGAGGACAGGATGACAAAATGACTGCTCTGTGGTAAGTTTGTTGGCACAGGAAGGTTGACATGTTCCAGCATCTTGCTCAGGTGACTTCTTTTGTTGAGGCAAACATCTTTTCCAGGAAACATGCAAACTGAGTATCTCAGATTTAGTCACTAAGCCATTCCCCATTTGAAATTTGATGCAGTTATCAGAGATGTTGTGCTGGCTTCCCAGAGCCATTGCCTGTTTGTCGAGGGGAGGACGTTGTCTCAGGTGAAAGCAGCTCCTCAGATGAGCAGTGGGTCAGGTCTCGGGGCTTCTGCTCTGCATTTACCTGCTTTCTGTCATTTTTCCTGGATCTGGCCCTGTGTCCTGTCCTCAGCCCTTTCGTAGAAGTTCTGATGCTGACCAAGGGGCAGCCTCACTTAGCCCACTGTATGTGAAGTCAGTGTGTTGATTTTATCAGATAAATATTAGAATAAATAACCCAGTGTTTGACATGGTGGGAAGAAAGTAATAATAAGCCTTCTGATCTTGTGAGTGAGGCTATCAAGAAAGTACAGATAGAATATGCTGCTATTAATTAATAAATCAATTAGCTAATTCAACAGTCATGATTAAGCTTCTACTTGGTGGTCTATCCTAGTGGTGGTGGGAGTTTGCACAGAAGGTAGTTCCACTTATGTGGGGCTTTCTCTGGCTGAGAAAGACACTTGATGCACAGGCTAACAAGGCTCTACGTTAGATTGCTAAGTGCCAGGAAGAATTGAGAGGTTCCAAAAAGAGGCTGATGTGAGCTGGGACATGCTGGGAGGGCTTCCAGGGGGAGGTGAGCTGAGCTTAAATGAGACTTGAAGTCAGACTCAAGCATTCTAATGGGCAGTGTGATGACTCCATTTGAGTAGAAGACACTTGCTTCTGCCTCATATCCTTTCACGGAAGTCTTTCCCGCTGGCCGAGGGGCAGCCCCATGTCCCCTTGTCTATGACAGTGAGTGTGGACTTCAGGCAGAGGGCTTCTGTTTTCCTGTGGGAAAAGGGGAATTAATTTAAACATTCTTTTTTAAAAATTGGAAAGATATTTCAAAATTATTCATGAATTGTCATTAAAAAAATCTGTCTATATGTCTTTATAGCAGTGACAAAATCAAGCCTTATACCAGGGGACACTCCCCACTGCTCCAGCTGGGTCTGCGGGCCACTGTGTATTCCTTGTCCCTTCTGACAGCCATTCTAGATTTCAGTCGTGCTCACTCATCACTTCCTGCTCTAGGCTGCCTGCCTAACCGGGTAATCACGGGGGAGTCTAAGCATCTGGTTACCATGACCTTGGCCAGTGGTAATTGCTGAAATTGTCCGTTCACAGTCTTTACCAGGCACAGAAGCATCAAGAGCTGCCCTCGCAACTTCTCTGAATTCCAGACATACTCCTCTCTGCCTCCATTGTGGAAATGTGGAAATCCACATATAAGTGACATCATGCAGTATTTGTCTATGGACCACTCTGTCTACTTCTGATAAAACGAGATGGACAAGGTGGCAGCCATGGCATTAGTTAGGTAGAACCCTACCTATGTCACCTGGAAGAGGGTTTCCCTACTCAGAACCAGCATCATGAATCTGGCAGATCCTAAAGCTGAGCAAATGGGCAACATAAATTTCCCAAGTGGGTGACTGGGAGTGGGGATGACAGTGTGTGGCAGGTGCAGTTGGTGTCCCACTCATACGTTCCCTCTGAACACCTGGCACTTAGCCTAGCTCCCAGCTGCCAACATCTGCATCCCCTCACCTGACAGCCGGAGACTTATGCAAAGTGTCCAGAAGCAGCCCACAACAATTCACTGGCTGGAATTATCTATGAATATCCTCAGTCTGTCTCTTCTTGGGAGCCATAGATTTTACGTGAACCTGGGGTTCATAGTGGAAACTGTGATGGAGCAGCATCTACTGGCTCTCTTTCTTCTCCCACTTGCTCACACTGCTCCCAGCACACCCTTTGCCTCTCCAGTAAGTTACTTGGTTTGGGATCCTTGCCTCAGTTTCCCCATTTGGAGGAACTCACACTGATTCAGGGGGACACTTGTATTTCCAGCCCTTGGTTACTGAATCGGGTGTTAGGATTATGGTATCACATAATTGTTACTAGTTCAAAATACCATATCGCTTCTTAAATGGCAGTGTCCTTAACCGACAGTGTCATTCCTCCCAACCTGGCACTTGTAGTTGTACCATCAAGAAGCCGTCCAACGTACTGCCAGTTGCTTCTGGAAGATGCAATATCTTTGGAAAACCAATGGACTCCGTGGTCAGGTGCTGATTGTAGCATATCCTTCACTATAAAGTGGGTCCCTTGGTCAAGGCAGCAGTACACGGGATGCTGTATGGACAAACCAAACTCTCTGAGAGCCCCTGTATAGTAATGCTGGCCAAGGGACTGTGCAAAGGGACATCCATAGAAACTCATCCATAGAATGTTGTAGTCCAGTAAAGATGCATTGCTTGCTTCCCTCCTCACTGTGATGGGGTGTTTAATACAATCCCAGGGCTGGCTTGTCTCCTTGAGGAATGGTACCCTATGAACACTGGCTGTCAGTCTTTGAGGCTGCTGACAGGTCACACATTTATGAACAGCATGATTGTAAAGAGCTCTAGTGAGAAGTAGCCCATGCAGTTAGCCCACATGTAGTCTTAGTCCCTCCCAGCAGGGCTGTTCCATTCATGGGCCCATAGGATGAGGACTATAGAGCCAGGTAGAGAGGCTAAATTGCACCCAGTGGTCAACACATCTTCTCTACCTAATTACTAAGAGCTTCTCCCAAAGACACTGGTGGCCATAGAAATCCCCAGGCAGAGTTATAGGTGCTTCTGGCTAGACGTCTTTGGGTGAGTGTACATGGATATGTTGAGTGCCAAGCAGATAGAGTGACAATTGTGTCACAATAATGGACATCCTGTAGTATATTTCTCCTTTATTTCCCTCTCAATCTCCCTGAAAATGAGCCATTATTTTTCCTTTAAATCCAATTGGTACACTTGATCGGCTTTTTTTAAATCAGCTTTATTGAGATAAAATTCACAAAGTTGTAAGATATTTAAACTGCATGACACGATTATTTGGTATATGTTTACATTATGAGAATATTCACGTCAAATATTTATGCCCTCCCTTTCTTTTCTACATTTATCTTCTATCCTCTTAACAAATTTCAATTATACAGTAGTGTTATCAGGGACAGTTACCATGTTATACATGAGTTCCCCAGACTTTGTCTTATAGTGGAAACTTGGTACTAACATCTCCCCATTTCCCCAGCTCCTAGCCCGTGGCAATCACTTTTCTACTTTCTGTTTCTAGGAAATTTTTTTTTTCAGATCCCACATATAAGTGACATCATGCAGTATTTGTCTTTCTCTGTCTGACTTATCTCACTGAGCATAAATGCCCTCCAGTCTCACCCATGTTGTTGCAAGTGATAGGATTTCTTTCTTCAAAACTGAATAATATTCCATTGTGTGTATGTGTGTGAGTGTGTGTGAGTGTAAAGAAATATATAGGGGCACCTGGGTAGCCCAGTCAGGTAAGCAGCCAGCTCTTGATTTCTGCTCAGGTCATGATCTCCAGGTCCTGAGATCGAGCCCCATGTTGGGTTCCACACTCAGTGGGAAGTCTGCTTGAGATTCTCTGTTCCTCTCCCTCCGCCCCTCCCACTTCCTCTCCCTCTCTCTTTCTGTCTCTTACTTCTCTCTCAAATAAACAAATCTTATAAAAGAGAAATATATATATATATAAAGAAAATGTGAGATACAAATATAAATAAATAAATAAATAAATAAATAAATAAATAAATAAATAAAAACATATATATCTCCATTCTCACATGGAGAATGGCTACAATGGCCTCATTTTCAATTCTGAGCCCAAAATACATGTCACCCCCTTATCCTGTCTCTGTCTTCTATAACTGTAACTATATCTACATACATCTAGTTCCTTAGAAGTTTTTTCTAGTGTCAGAAGCCTTCCTTTTGGTTACTTCCATATGATTAATTCCTTATTGAATGAGACTTGATTTTCCATGTTCCATGGTGAAGCCTGTTTCACTAACTCTTCTGAGATTGGAGGTCCTGTCTGTGCCTCCAGAGTACAGGCTTGTTACCGAGGCTTGCATCACCCACGAGGTAGCAGGATATGTGTAGAAACAGCTGGCCAACATGACATGAAGGAAGTGCATTTCTTCTCTCTGAGTCAGGTGGATTACCAGCACTTCTAATTCATATTTTGTAGGTTCCTAAGAACAAGGCTGGTGAGGCCACCAAAGTGGCTATTGATGTAGGTTTCCTTCTGTTTGATGCCGCATATGTCTATCAAAATGAGGAGGAAGTTGGTAAGGCCATCAGAGAAGATTGCTGATGGGACCGTGACGAGAGAGGACATATTCTATACCATCAAGGTGCTGTGGGTGAGTCATGAGAAGTCACTGCTAGACACGTTATTTTGCAAAAAATAAAAAAGAATGACCTTTGGTCTTGGTTTGAGTAACTTCTGTTCCTTCTCACATTGTAGGGGCCCATGATAGAAAAGTAAAGAACAGAAAAGGCTTGCTTTTGATCGAAGCCTGTGAGAGAGGTAGGAGGGCAACCCCATTCACACATGAAACATTACTAGTGATAAGCATATTTTTTATCTGTTGTACGGATCAGCTGAGTCACTAGACTGGATTCCACTCCTTTTGCTCTTCAGCAGGTTGTCACAGGACATATCCAAGTGTGGTCGACCTAGTACTCCGCAAAGGAAGCTTGACTCAGAAACACATTCTTCAAGTCAGCATTGAACTTACCAAAATTTGTAAAATGTTCTCAGGTGGAAAATGGTGCTTCCAATGTCCAGAGAGTGAGGGTCTCTACAGAATGACCCTATGAGTGTCTCCATCAGGGACATCCTATATCTAGAAAGAGGAAGAACTGTTTCCAGGCAGGATGGCAGATTCCATTCTCCTCGCCTGACACTTCCTGACTCTCCTTTGAGAGATGACTTTTCTGATCCCTGAGATGCTGGGGCTGCTCTCCTTGGTCCACTGATGTCCATTCAGTTTTCCTACCATCACTCAAATATAACTCAGTACCCGTGAAGGACCCTGATCACATCAAGTGATACATTTAGCCCCAGTGTCCCTTATTTTTAGATAACCCCAGTGGCTTGTTACTCACTTCTCAATCTTGTAAAAAAGGTGCTTAATTTTGGTCCCCAAATGTGTGAAATCACTTCTTTTGGTCACTGCAGCTTTGGGCTACTTTCCTTTGACCTGAATTGGTTCGACCAGCCCTGGAAAGATCACTGAAAGCACTTCAGATGAACTATGTGGATCTCTTCATTATCCATTTGCCGATAGCTATGAAGGTCAGCTTCTGCTTTTCTTGTTATGCCTTGTTATGGTCATCACTGCTGCTGCATCATGTTACCTCCTTCCCATTTTCTGGGTTCTGACTGAGAGGCAGGCTTGGGTTTGGCTCCATGACTTATGATTCACCTTGACACTTCTGTCCTTTCACCACTGAGATTTTTTTTTTTTATCCTCATCTCGTAGCCTGTGTAATGACTGAAATTCAATGATCTTTTTTCCTCCACCTCAAAGAGTTGAGGATAGTGCCCTATATGTCTAAATGATGTGTTCCTGTCTGTGGTCCCTTAGCGATCAGTATCCTCAAGAATGTTGAATAATTTTTTAATAGTTATAAAGATCTTTATTTAAATTCAATTAATTAACATATAATTTATTATTAGTTTCAGAGGTAGAGGTCAGTGACTCACCAGTCTTATATAACACCCAGTGTGCATTACATCATTGCCCTCCTTAATGTCCATCACCCAGTTACCCCATTCCCTCCATCTGCCTCCCCTCCAACAACCCTCAGTTTGTTTCCTATGATTAAGGGTCTCTTATGCTTTGCCTCCCTCTCTGATTTTGTCTTGTTTTATATTTTCCTTTCTTCCCCTATGATCTTGTTTTCTTTTTTAAAGTCCACATATGACTGAAATCATATAGCATTTGTCTTTCTCTGATTGAGTTATTTTGCTTTGTATAATACTTTCTAGTTCCATCCACATTGTTGCAAATGGCAAGATTTCATTCTTTTTGATGGCTGAGTAGTATTCCATTATATGTATATACATAAACCACATTTTCTTTATCCATTCATCTGTCAATAGATATACATCAGGGCTCTTTCCATAGTTTGGCTATTGTGGACATTTCCTCTATAAACATTAGGGTGCAGTTGTCCCTCTGGACAACTACATTTGTATCTTTGGGGTAAATCCTTAGTAGTGCAATTGCTGGGTCATAGAGTAGCTCTGTTTTCAACTTTTTGAATTTTAGGATTATTTATTCCAGTTCTGTGAAAAAAGTTACAAGTTTCAGTATTATATGTCAAGATGTTGACCTATTTTTATTGATTTGGGAGGGTGGAGGTTCCCTGTGCCTCCTGGACTTGAATGACTGCTTCTTTCCTCAGATTAGGGATGTTCTCTACTAGAATTTGCTCCAATATACCTTCTGTCCCTCTGTCTCTTTCCTCTTCTTCTGAGATCCCAATTATTCTAATATTGATTCACTTTATAGTATCATTTATCTCTCAGATTCTTCCCTCATGATCCAGTAGTTGTTTATCTCTCTTTTTCTCAGTCTCTTGGTTTTCCACCATTTTGTCTTCTATATCACTAATTCTCTCTTCTGCCTCATTTATCCTAATAGTTAGAGGCTCAATTTTTTTGTTGCATCTGAGAAATAGCCTTTTGGATTTTGACTTGATTAGATTTTAGTCTTTTGTTTCTCCAGAAAGGGATTCTCTAGGGTCTTCTATGCTTTTTTCAAGTCCTGCTGGTATCTTTTTTAAAAAAGATTTTATTTATTTACTTGAAAGATTGAAAGAGAGAGTGAGAGCACAGCAGGGTGAGTGTTAGGCAGAGAGAGAAGGAGAAGCAGGGTCCCCACTGAGCAGAGAGCTGGATGTGGGGCTTGATCCCATGACCCTGGGGTCATGACCTGAACTGAAGGCAGATGCTTAACCAACTGAGCCACCCAGGTGCTCCCCAGATAGTATCTTTATAATTGTTATTCTGAACTCTAGTTCTGACATCTTACTTATATCCATACCAATTAGGTCCCTGGCAATCAGTACTGCCTCTTGTTCTCTTTTTTGAGATACGTTTTTCCATCTTGTCATTCTTGCAGAAAGTGGTTGCTTTTCTATTTGTAGATTCACAGTCTTTCTTTTCTTAGATGTCCAGTTGAGTTCACAGGTGTTCAGAATGATTTGATGGCTATATAGCTGAATTCCTGGGACCAGACGAAACTAAGGTCTCCTACTCCTCTACCGTCTTGGACTATCTAGAATGTTAAGTTATAACTGACTGCAGAGAGGTGGTGGGAAACCCCCATCTTTAGGGGGAAAGTCTCTCCCATTTGCACCTCTCAGCCCAATCATGATGAGGTACCTTGGGATGGTCCATACTGCACCACTGGGCTTCTTTGGGCTTCACTGATCCAACCTCTCATCAGAGTGGGCAGTTACTGACCATGTCTGGTAACCTCACCATCTCTGACTTGGGTTATTGTAAACTGGAGCTGAAACACATTGCCTAATAGTGTAAGGGGTTCCTATCATCCAAACTCTGTGAAATCAATTCTAACAGTAGGAAAGTGGATTCTTAAGAGAGTTCAGGGATGTGTGTGGATAGAAAGGCGGAGAGATTCTTTGCTACAGTCTCTCAGATGACTGTTGTTCTCCTTTTCCTACATTTCTTCTCCACAGCATACACACACACTTGCGTACACACATTCACACACACACTCTGATTAGTAATCACAGCCGCTTAAAGGTCATGTGACCAAGCTCCTTAGGCACCAGAAAGGTCATTCTTTTTTTTTTTTTTTTTTTTTTTTCAGAAAGGTCATTCTTAAAAACGAAGAAACAAACAACTTCTTTTTCCTCCTGTTTTCCCTCTGTATTCCAGCCTGAAGAGGAGATTATGCCCAACAGTGCCAACGGGGAGGTTATTTTAGAGACAGTAGATCTGCATGACACCTGGGCAGGAAGTACGGCTACTGGACCCAAGAGGGGTGCGGGGAGGTAGAAGCCACTGGGTAGGGAGTCAAGAGACACGGGTTCGAATCCTCTAGTTGTCTGCCCTCAAGTCGTTAAACCTTGATATACCTCACTGTTCTCAGTTGTAAAGCAAGGGAGTTGAGCAGGATGGACTCAAGGTCTATTTTTAACCTAACTTCCGTGGTTCTAAGTGGGGGTTTCTTTGCTCCATGGGTCAGGTTAGGCCTGCGAACCTCATAAGGGGGATTGTCAGCAGTAAGTTCAAAAGGGGGTAGAGCTGTATCCCCACAGAGGGAGGGATGGGCAGCTGTCTGACTTAGCAGAAGGGGGGGCGCTGTAGGAGCCAAGCCTGCAATGTGTATCCCATTCCATATGCTTTTTTCAACACTGAAGGAAAGAGGAAGCAGAAAGACCTTTCCTTGGAGGAAAACCTGAGTTTCTCTTTACCTTTGACTCTGACACCATTTGTTAAAGAACAATTACAGGCCTAATAGCAAAAACAGTGCCATGAAAGAGAGTGGGGTGATGAGGGGAAACTTAAAAGCTTTTTAACATCTGTTTGTTGTCCCATTTGTGCATGTAATGGGCTCAACGAAATAAAACATGTGCAGAGCAATAACATATCTTAGGACATAGCATATGTAAGTGATAAAACTAGTTCAGTCAAATCATTATATATATTAGAAGAGATTTCCTGATTTTTTAAGTTCAGTGTCAAATGCAAGGGCCCAAGTACACTAAAAGTTTGCCACATGTTTCCCTCCCCCTCAAGCCCTGGAGAAGTGTAAAGATGCAGGTTTAACCAGGTCCATTGGGGTATCCAATTTCAACCACAAGCAGCTGGAAATGATCATGAAGAAGCCAGGGCTCAAGTCCAAGCCTGTCTGCAACCAGGTGAGCCCACAGCCCACCAGAGACCACCTTGCTTCCTGCCCTTCACACCTTCTTCCTAAATGTGCAGGACCCAAGTTACTGGCTCAAGGCTACTGCATAGGAGATTGTTCCTTTTATGAAAAGAGGAAAAGGCCAAATGAGGAACAAGTTGAGGGGAGTAGGAAGGGTATTATTTCCACTTCTCAGATGCCTGATGTCCCTTCTCAAAGATGTTAAGTGGAAGCTGATGTTGGAAGACAGCAGTGCTGGTCTGGAGCTCGGGAAGCCCGTCAGGGCTGGAGGTGCAGATTTTGGAGTCATTGCTTTATGGGTGGTAATTAAACTCACAGAAATGAGTTAGCATTCCTGAGGTAAATATCCAGTTTATTCTGGAATAGGACAAACAGGAAGAGGGCAAGAAAGTCAACAAACAATTAAGGATCAGGCAAAGAAACACTGGTTAGGAGATTGAATATGAGCTGCAAAATAGGGACAGGGAACATGGTAGAAGCCAAAGAAGAGGGTTGAAAAAGTTTGAGTGGGACATGGGTGTGTGTGTGTGTGTGTGTGTGTGTGTGTGTGTCTTGGCGAGGAGCAGCCAGTCCAAATAGAGGTGGAAAAAGCCATTGGACTTCATGATACAGGCTGCATGGGAAAGCCCACAGGAGCAGTGGTGAGGGAGACGCCTGGGAGGATGAGTGGGGTGGAGAGTGAGGAAAGGAATAAGTCATCATTAAATAATTTTTAAAAATAGCATCATATGGTACAAACTTTCAAACATTATGACATTGTGAAGTTGGATTGCCCTTTTGTAAAAGAGCTTGAAAATGAAGCAAGAAACCATTCAAATATTATACTTTTCATCTTAGCTATTTTACTTCTGGGAATCTATTTGCAGAAAATAATTTAAAATGTGTTAAAATATGTCCCTCTGTCCTTCCTTCCTTCCCTTTGTCTTCCTCCTTTTCTCCTTCTATTTGTGAAAGAAACTAAGCCCTTTTTTTTCTTTAAATTTTTCTGCACAGTTGGTTTTACTGACTGATGTGATACAGTTTGATGTGTTATTTGGTCTTTGTGCTTCCTCTAAACTGGAGGTTAGGGATGCCGGGGTGGCTTTGTGCTTCCTCTAAACTGGAGGTTAGGGATGCCGGGGTGGCTCAGGGGTTAAGCGTCTACCTTTGGCTCAGGGTGTGATCCTGGGGTCCTGGGATCAAGTTCTGCACCGGACTCCCCAAGGGAGCCTGCTTATCCTTCTGTGTCTCTGCCTCTCTGTGTCTCTTATGAATGAATAAATAAATAAAATCTTAAAAAAATAAACTGGAGGTTATATCTAAAGAGATGTGATCACATATACAGGTCATTGTGAATTCATGAGTGTGAACAGATAGAATAGGATGCTTTCCCACCCGGTGCAGTTGCTATTCTTATCCATGGTCAAATCGTCACCATTTTGATCAGCAGGAGCCTACTCATGGGAGCCCCTGTTCCTTTGGCCTGCCTCTTTGTCTTCCCCAGTGTCTTTACTCTCAGGACTGTAAGATGTTCTAGGATCAATCTGTAGCTTTTTTGTTCAGACCTAGAGTCAGCCAGCTTTCTAAGGATTCTTGGTTTCTTTTAGTAGGAAATGGCATTTAGAGGCCCCAACTTGAGCATAACAGCCTCTAATCATTTTAAACACTAATAAAAAAATAAGAAGAGAGGTGCCTGGGTGGCTCAGTCACCTAAGCATCCCACTCTTGATCTCAGCTCAGCCTCGATCTCAGGCTCATGATCTCATGAGTTCAAGCCCTGCATTGGGCTCTGTGCTGGGTGTGGACCCTACTAAGAGGAAGAAGAAAAGGAAGAAGGAGAAGGAGAAGAGGAAGGAGAAGGAGAAGGAGAGGAAGAGGAAGAGGAAGAAGAAGAAGAAGAAGAAGAAGAAGAAGAAGAAGAAGAAGAAGAAGAAGAAGAAGAAGATTGTTTTATCCTTTCTGAAAATTGATAGCATCTGAAGGTATTTCAGAAGGACAGGAAAAATATTACTAATCTGAAAACACAGACTATATGTTCATAGACTATTGGATATCTCTTCAAAGGACTTTCTAAATTTACATGTTATTGGCATATGTATTTTGATCTTGGCAATTTGCATGTGGAGTGTCGCCTTTACCTCAACCAGAGCTAGCTCCTGAAGTTTTCTGCAAGTCCAAGGATACCGTTCTAGTTGCCTACAGCACCCTTGGATCCCAAAAGGGCCCAACCTGGTAATGAGAACGTCAGAGTGAACTTATGCTAGCAACTCTATGATGATGAAACACTTTCATTAACATTTTATTTTATTTTTTTAATTAATTATTTATTTATTTATGATAGTCATACAGAGAGAGAGAGAGAGAGAGGCAGAGACACAGGCAGAGGGAGAAGCAGGCTCCATGCACTGAGAGCCCGACGTGGGATTCGATCCCGGGTCCCCAGGATCGCACCCCGGGCCAAAGGCAGGCGCCAAACCGCTGCGCCACCCAGGGATCCTCATTAACATTTTAATGTGGAAAGATTCAAACATAAGAAAGTAAACACGATCCTGTAGTGAATTCCCATGTACCATCACCAAGCTTCAAAAATCACCCACAATCTTTCAATCTTGTTTCATCCATGCATTCGTCTACTCCCACCTCCACTCCGAATATCATTTATTAAGTGATTTTATGGTAAAATCTGCACAGCTTGTTGTGCATCACTCTTAGCCATATAATTCTGACGTGTGGATGTACAGTATAACCCACACCCATACCATGATACAGAACCTTGCTGTCTCCTAAGAGAGTTCTTTTGTGTTTCTTCCCAATCAATTCTTCCTCACCATCTTTCTTTTATTTTAAAGTTTTTATTTTAATTCCAGTTACTTAACATACAGTGTTACATTAATTTCGAGTGTACAATACAGTGATTCAACAATTCTATACATTACTCCGTGCTCATCACAGCAAGTGCACTCCTTAGTCCCCTTCACCTATTTTCCCCATCCCCCCACCCTCCTCTTCTCTGGTGACCATCAGTATCTTCTCTGTAGTTAAGAGTCTGTTTCTTGATTTCTCTCTCACTCTCTCTCTCTCCCCCTCTTATTTTTTCTCTTTGCTTGTTTTGTTTCTTAAATTCGACATGAATAAAATCATAAGGTATTTGTCTTTCTCTGACTGGTTTATTTCACTTAGCATAATACCTCCAGCTCCATTCATGTCATTGCAAATGGCAAGATTTCATTCTTTTTGATGGGTGAGTAATATTCCACTGTGTATATACACCACATCTTTACCCATTCAGCAGTTGTTGGACACTTGGGCTGCTTCTGCATCTTGGCTGTTGTAGATAATGTTGTTATAAATACAGGGGTGCATGTACCCTTTTGGATAAGTTCTTGTATTCTTTGGGTAAATACCCAGAAGTGTGACTGCTGGACTGTAAGCTAGTTTTATTTTTAACTTTTTGAGGAACCTCCATACTGTTTTCTTCTGTATCATCTTCCTAATTTCCCCCTTTCAACTTTGATTAGTTTGGTATGTTTCAGGACTTCATAAATAAAAGAAGTCATAGAGTACATACCCTTTGGACATAAAAGAAGTCATAGACTACATACTCTTTGGGTCCAGCTTTTTTGGCTTAGCATAGTATCTGTTGAAATGTATCCATGTTGCTTCAAGTGTCTAGCTCATTCCTATTTGCTGCTGTGTAATAGTTCATCGTATGGACACATGTACCACAAGTTGTGTCTCCATTCACCCGTTGATGGAAACATTAATTGTTTCCAGTTTGTTGTAATGATGAATGAATCACTAAGAATATACACAAAACTCTCTTTTAATCATATTGTATTGTACCTACTTCTTTCAGTTGCCTGGGGAATCTGGGGAAAAGTGACAGAACACTCTATATATTCAGTTCTACACCCTTCAGATCTGTGGGTTTTGTTTTTTATTCTTAGGGTGGAAGGGGGTAGCCCGTCTCTCTTGGAGGAACCAATTTTGAATGCCATTGCTAAGAAACACAATAGAAACCCAGGCCAAAAAAAAAAAAAAAAGAAACCCAGGCCAAGTGGCCTTGTGCTTCCAACTGTAGCAAGAGGTGGTGGTCCTGGTCAAGAGCTTCAATGAGAAGAGAATCAAAGAGAACTTTGAGGATAGGCCCAGCAGTATTTTTTCCAAAGTAAGGAATGGGTGCTGTGTTGGGGACTAGCTCTCTTGCTTTTCAGAATGTGCCCATGTTCATTCATTCCTAGGTATCTCTCCCCATGTGCGATGGGACAGCTTGGCAGGTAGGAGAGAGAGCATGACCCAGAGCCCTAGGCTTTATGGTTTCTAGCTCTGGCTTTGCCTCTTCCTAGTTGTGTGATCCTGAATACATTTTATCTCTGTTCTCCTTATAGGAGGCCCTCCATGCAGTAAAGAACTTTTAAAACCCTGGTTCCTCTTTGTTACCTTCTCTATCTGATGAACTCCAATTTGTGTTTCAATATCAAACCCAATAGGAGGAACTGCTCTGTATGACCATCAGCACAGTTTGGCCACCATAGCACTTGGCATGGCTTTGTGGGGTTTTCCTTATTAAACTCAAATTGATGGTTTATATGTCAGTGTGCTCTCCAGACTGTGAGAACCCTAAGTGTAGTGATGCTCTCTGGGTCATCTCGTAACACTTTTTCCCCCAATAGAGCTCCTGGCTCTAGGTAGGAAGCCTGGTATAAGTTTATGGACCAAACAAATTAACTAGTGAATGAGTAGTGTTGCCATACACCCTCTCTCATATATCTTCCTATGCTTTTGATCAGCCTGTTGTCTTTAATTTACTTTATAGTGAATTTCTGAGAATTGTGAAAAACCATGGGATCCCTAGCCTGTGCTAATGACAAGGAAAATTTCGTCATGAGTTCTATATTTGCAAAAGATGATATTGTGGAGCATATTATTTATAAGGTATTTGCTTCAAAACCTTGAAGCCGGGCAGCCCCGGTGGCTCAGCGGTTTAGCACCACCTTCAGCCCAGGGCGATCCTGGAGACCCGGGGTTGAGTCCCACGTCAGGCTCCCTGCATGGAGCCTGCTTCTCCCTCTGCCTGTGTATCTACCTCTTTCTCTCTCTCCTCTCTGTGTATTCTAATGAATAAATAAATAAAATCTTAAAAAAAAAACCTCGAAGCCATAGATTTAGTTCATTCAATTTATGGAAATATCCAATAGGCAAATCTAATCTCATTGTTAAATCAGGAAAAGATCCTGTTTTATTTTTCAGTTCAACTCAATGTATTAATATATATCCCATGACAACATATCACTTCTGCAGTATATTTGTAAGATGATTGATAGATGGATGTCCAGATAATAGATAGGTAGATAGATAGATGCACCAAGTTTTCCAAAAAATTGTCCCCTGGATGAAATAATGACTTCTGCTTTAATATTTCTTACCAAAGATCTGTCTCCTTCGCTCTGAATGCCCTCTCAATTAGGTGTTATATATCTTCAAATAAAAACAAATCTGGACATAAGTAAGAGAGACTGTAGGGAGAACTCTCTGAATGTAAGTGTCTCAGAGATCAATCAGAAAGATTTTTATTTCATAGGGAAGAGTAAACATGACTAGGAAGAGAATGGTACTTGGCGTTGGGATGAGCAGGTGGTGTGACTGAACAGTTGATCAGGAGATGCCTTTTTCTCATCAACAGATTCTTGAAGAGACCTTCACAGGGGAGCTGATCTTCCTTCCAATGCTTGATTAAGCTCAAGGTTGCATCATATTGTAGGGGAAGGAAAAACCTGATTACACTTTGGTTGATTCCACAGATATTTTTGTCCAGCTGTGCCTTTGGTTGGACAAAAATAATTGTTTTCTTTTCTGTTACAAGCAGTTCAATTAAAAAGATTTGAGATTGTGAGTTATAAGCCTTTCTTTTGTGGGAGTGGATCAGAGGAGAGGGGGTGGGGAAGAAGTGTGGGAGGTGAACTCAGGCCCCTTCAGAATGTGCCCCTTCCATCTTCATTCCTGTCCCTTACTCCCACACAGCTGGGAAGAACTCAAGCTCCCAGGTAGAAGCCAGCTATATTGGGGGAGAGTTCAATCTGGTTCTATCCCTCCTTCCAGGTTTTTGACTTTGAATTGACTCCAGAAGACATGAAAGCAATTGAAGGCCTCAACAGAAATTTTCGATATTTCAAACTATTATTGTAAGTGACTTGTACGTTGTGTTTTATGGATTGTTAGTTGTTTTCTGTAGTGTGGAGGTCAGTAGAGGGACTCAGCTGCCCTAAATCAGGACTAAAGGCCTGATTTCTGTGCAGCAGTAAAATGGGAGCTTCCTGTAGACCTCAACCTGGAGGTTGACTCCAGACCTCAGCCTCTGACCCGATGGCAGTGTGAGTGGGGCCCCAGAACAGAACTGCTAACGCCTGCATCATTGGGAATTCGCTATTTTCATGCCCTAGTCCTTGGGCCTGGTGTACTTCCACTCGGGGTTGACTTATCTGTTAGACACAGAGGCACAGCGCCCTCAACGCACTGTACTTTGGGGGGGCCTATCAAAATGCTTCATCTTTAATTCTTTTTAAAATCAGGAGAAAGAATTGGGTGCTTGGTTGTCTCAGTTGGTTAAGTGTCTGTCTTTGGCTCAGGTCATGATCCTAGGATCATGGGACCAAGTCCCTTTTAGGGCTCTCTGCTCAGCATTGAGTCTGTTTCTCTCTCTCCTACCCCTCCTCTCTGCTCACGTTCTCCCTCTCTCTCTCTCTCTCTCTCTCTCAAATAAATAAAATCTTTAATAAAAATCAGGAGAAAAATAATCTCATTAATAATGATTATATAATAATCAGTGCAGCCTGGATTCTATTTATTTTTATCCTAATATAATTGTAAATGTAATGTTAATATTTTTATGGAGGAGCATGACCTAGGAAGGCAAATGTGTTTTTTTCCTTAGTGGGTAATCCTTCCCCTATTTCTTTCAGATCCATTTGTTTCAAATACATCTTTTCATTGACCTTTTCTTAGCTATGTAATGCCACTGAACTGATTATAAATGGGTCATGAAATTAATTGACCTTCAAGTTGGTGACAGATGTGTCCCCAGTCATATACAGATAAGATCCTTTGGATTTCTCCGGTCTCTGAGTCAAGACATACTCTCGGGTGGCCTTTGTCCATCAGGAGGTGTCCCCTGGGGAGCCCCTGCCTCCTTTGACTACGACTTATTCACATTCCAGTTGTTCAATTACTGCAGAAGGGTCTCAGGATCCAGGAGAAGGAAGACTAGTCAAATTGGGAGGGTTCGCAAGGTTAGAGACAAAGGGAATAAGATTTTAGTTATTTTAGTTATAGAATAAGAATTTAGTTTTCAAAGAAAGATCATCAGTAATACTCATTACTGAACAACAAGTATTCTCTTAAATTATAAATTAAGAAGTCTGATCACTTTTTGCAGGTATGGTTATTTAGGGGTGCATCTTACCTCCTCAACAGACTGGCAGTTCCTTAATAGAGGGACCATATGTTGTTGAGGGAGCTCTTTATATATTTGCTGAATGCATGTACGAAAAAAAAAGCAGCAAAATCCTGTGACTGTTCTCACCATATACGGGCCGGTTCCCCCTGGGGATGAAGTGACTACAGTATTCGCGCCCCAGTACTCACCCCCTCTTGTAAACTGCCACCTAGGTCAGGCCCTGTGTCACTCTGGTGTTTGTGTTACACGTGCGTGGGGGTTTGCATGTGGCTTGGGAGCCTCAGTGCTCATGTGCCTGGGGCAGAACCAGGGGGATGTGGCTGTGGATTTGGAGGTGTTAGCCAAGCCTGCCAGCAGCCCCAAAGAAACCTTCTGGGACAGTGGGGGGCAAAAGCGGCAAGCTCATGTCCCTCCTTCTCTTGTAGTGCTGCCGATCATTCTCATTACCCATTTTCTGGAGAATACTGACCCTGAGCTATCACCATTCGCTCTACCAGAGTTTCTCATTTCCAGGGCTCGGAGAGGACTTCTGTGAGTGGTGGAGGGGATTAAAAGCAGTCTGTGAAAAAAGAAAGAAAGAAAGAAAGAAAGAAAGAAAGAAAGAAAGAAAGAAAGAAAGAAAGAAAGGAAGGAAGGAAGGAAGGAAGGAAGGAAGGAAGAAAGAAAGAAAGAAAGAGAAAGAAAGAAAGAAAGAAAAAAGAAAGAAAGAAAGAAACCTGTGGTTTCAGGCTGCTTTGCCTTTCTTTCTTAAAAAAAAAAAAAGAAAAAAGAAAAAAGAAAGAAATAATAAAGACTTCAAAATAAACATGTTGGTTTTTCCTGATAATCAAAATAATACATAAAAATTACGGAAACATTGGGAAATAAAGACAAAGGATAGAGAACACAGTTAACCCATAATTAGCTCATTTAAAAAAAAAACGTAAAAAAATAAAAATACTTAACTTTTGGTGCGTTTTCCTTCTTGATTTTCCTATACATATGTGTATGTGTTTGTTTACAAAATTGAAATAATCTTCATCATACAGTCTTGTATAAATGTTGTTGGTTAGCCTCAGTCCTTTTGCAAGTCATTAAAATAAGATTAAAAAGTTCTGGTGTTATATTTGGCTTGTGGTAAAGCAATGCATCTCAGGGATTTATTTAGTTTCTCAATCATCTGCGTGTATTTTGGCAGTGTGATTAGTTCTTGTGTATTTTACCATTCATCCATTTATCCATGCAGCACACCTTTATGGACATCCTTTATGTGCCAGACATTGTTTTATCAATAAATAAAACAGATGAGAATGAAATTAAAATGAGAAATGTCTCGAGTTTGTAGTCCAGCAGAAGAAGAATTCCATGAAGGAAATAACGCATATTTAGTTGTTAGAAATGGATAAATGGGGGATAATTCTGCAGTCTTTCACCTCTCTGGACTCCTCAGAAGCAGAGGCAGTGGCGACCCTTCATTCCACACTATTGTTTTTTCAAGAAGTTCATACAGCAAATAGCCTTGGAATATAGATTGTGGCCCCCGCCAGAGACATGGAAGGCTGTTTACTGCTTCATAATACAAAGAAAATATCTCCCTCCAGAGAAAAGGCAGGGGTGCTTACTGCCTACTGATCCGGGTTCCCTAGACTCAAGATTTTTCTCTCCTAGCTCAACCCACTGTGTGTTTAGGTCTCACCTGGTCCCCTTCATTCCACCCGATGGAGATGGGGGTTCAAGGAAACTAGCACAGCAAACCTTATGGTCGTACACTTTTTTTTGCAATATATACATATGTCAAATCATCATATCATAAGCCTCATGCTTACACAATGTTATATGTCAACTTATATATCAACAAAGCTAGAAAAGACGCTGCTACTTTAGCTTTAGCTTTTACTGTGAGTAATAAGCTGTCCTTCTATTGGCATCCATGAAACCAGGACAAGCTAATTTGTTAGCTTGCAAATCCATCCTTGATGATTCTTGATGGTGATTTGAAGAAAACTGAGACAAAGAAGGAGAATTGGTAGTGGTGAAGAGGGGGAGCATTTAGTGCTCTTAAAACATGGTTAGGAAAGATTCCACTGAGAAGGCGACTTTTGAGCAAAAATTAAGGCAAGACAGTGAGCTTGGTGAGTATGTGGGAGAGTATTCCTGGACATGGACCAGAAAAGGCCAAGGGCAAGAAGAAAGAGCGTTCCTACAATATTTAGGCGACAACAAGTGGGCTACTGTGTGTAGTTGGGTGAACAAAGGAGATAGGTGTAGAAGATGAGGTCCGGACAGCCAACAGAGAGTGGGTATGTCATCCAGGCTTTCAAAGGACTTTGGTTCTGAGAGAAATGGAAAAAGATACTGAGTTCTGAGCAGAGAAGCTACTTGGGTGACATGTTTTAACAGGATTACCTGGGTGTTCATGTAGAGGAGGAAGAGGAACCTCTTTCAGGGTTCCATGTAGACATGAAGATAAGAGATAATGTTGGCTTAGACCATAACGTGAGCAGTAAATGTGGTCAGAAATTGTTAGAATATGGATATATTTGATGGGTTGAGTCAACAAGGCTACCTACCATATTGGATGTATGGTGAAGGGAAAGGAAAGAGTCAGAGTTGATTCCAGACATTTTTGGTTTAGGAATTGCGAGGAAGGAGTGGATATCTTCTCAGAGCAAGACAATGTGGGGGGGGGGGGTGGTCAGCAGCTTCCCATTTCCCAGAGCAGTGTCTTTCTGACCTTTGAGTTGCTTCTTCCCACCCATGCCTCTCTGCCAAGTTCAGGGACACAGCTTTTGTTCACCCAGAATGCAACAGCACCCAGTCCCACTTTAGAGAATTCATTAAGGAAAACAGGTCACTTCTTGGGACAAATACTACTGGCAACATGACTTTATTTATTTTTTGAACCATGTCAATATACTCTTTGCTGGGCAAGTATTTGCTGTTCTCTGTACACTGACAATTCTAGGGAGTGAGTGAGGAGAAACCAAAAGCAATTATTTACCTGTGGCACACCTGTGGCACTTGTTTATGACTCCCGGAGGCCCTTGGCATCTCCTTCTTTCATTTCTGTGTTCCCACTTCCTCTCTTCTCCCTTCCTCACGCTTTTCTCTTAGCCCCCTCCTACGGAACGAGGAGAACCTCGAGTCTCTTGACAGTTCTCTCGTTCAGCCTGATTGTATACAACTGGGGAGAGTTGGAATCCCCATGGATTCCTTTAACCCAGGCTGGTCAAACAATCATCCCTATGGACTGGCCAGTTTCTCAGGGAGCCTGGGAGGCTGGAGGGCTCTGGCTGGCAGCCCCTGGACTAACCCGGGAATGTCCAGCCTGGGCCCTCTGTGATACAGCCCCCTCCCAAGTCTCATGTGTTCTCTTTCAGGGCCTTGTAGTCCAGGACACTGAACTTACTTCTTTATCTTCAATAAAGCTGTAACCACAAGTCTTACCTCTCCTATTCTATTAGAAAAAATTCCACCTAATACTATTCCAAGTCTTGCCAGTAGTTCATTGATACTCATTATTTACAAGGCAACCCTAAAATAGCCTCCCATTTAGTGATAAATGTGATAACATCTGGAAAGAAGCTCGCCTAATGGCACATCGTGACACTCAGATGTCTGCAAATACTCTTGATAATATTTTATTAATGTCATAATACTCATGCATATAGACAAAGGTAAGAAAATAATGCAGAGAGAGAGAGAGAGAGAGAGAGGTGATCAGTCAGTAATTCTTACAAAAAAGTAGATATTTCAATAATAATCATTTTTCAATCCCATTTTATTCTGGGTTGCTACTCTGTATAGAGGTCTCCTCACTTTAGAGTAAGCACCTGGGAGATGGGATCTGATTTTTATGCGACATTCTTCCCATCTCTGCTATGTTGCATATGGTGGGCAGTTGGCAAATAATTCATGAATTTTATAAATGGGAAATGAACTTGCTGCTGGGAGCCCGTATCACTCTGAAGTATGTGCTCGTGCTGAGCAGGTGGCTGGAGGTGACCAGTTCAAAACAAGCCAGAATCAGCCGTTTCTTCCACTGAGTATTTGAAATCACCAGGGATGGACTCTGCATTGCTTTCCTGACAGGTGTAGCGAGGGCGAGGAGTGCACTGAAATAGCTGACCCTGCGTGACCTGTGTATTCAGATCTGGGCAGGGAATATGATTGGAAGAGTTCAATTATTATCTTTTAAAAACCACATTTAGGGGCACCTGGGGGTCTCAGTTAGTTAAGCGTCTGCCTCCCGCTCAGACCATGACTCTGGGGTCCTGGGATCGAGCCCCGCATTGGGCTCCCTGCTCGGCAGGGAGTCTGCTTGTCCCTCTCCCCCCTTCCCCTCTGCTCCTTCTCTCTCTCTTCCTCTCTCTTTCACTCTGTCAAGTGAACAAAGAAAATCTTTAAAAATAGATAAAAACCACATTTATTATAAAGTCATGTTTGTGGAAGAAAGAAAGGCAGACTTCACAACCAGCCAGGTGATACAATTTTTAACTTCTTCTTTTCTTGAGATTTTATTTGTTTATTTGAGAGAGAGAAAGAAAGAGTCATTGAACCAATATTACACATCGTCCTTTCCCTTTTAGGTGCTGCTGGCCACCATAACCTCAACAGCTGACGAATATTAACACGGAGGCCTTTGGCTTCTGGAGGGTGGCAAGCAGTGTGGCAACGTCTCAGATGTTGGTGACTAGACACAGCAGCGTGGGGTCAGTCCAGGCTGCGGAGTGCAAGCTCAGTCAGAGCAAAATCCAGAGGTCAGGAGGGGACGGTGCTAAACCTTTGTCGCTTTCAGGAAATATTAAATAATTGTTTTCCCTAAAGCCTCTTACCTCTTCCAACCGCTGTCTTGTGTGTTTGGTTTCCTTCTAACTCAATAGAGCGCCGAACTGGTTTGCCCAGAGTTTGGGTTTGGGGTGGGGAAGAAGGGATAAGATGGCACAGCTTCACTGATAGCCTGGGCATGGGGTGGGTAGTTTTCAGCCTCCAGGAAATAGCAGTTCCCAGGGATTTATCAGTGTCTCTGGGGCCCTTCCAGGAACAGGGAGATGTATGGTGTTCAGTCTGGACAGGGAAGCACTCTGAGAGGATGGCCAGCAGCCCATGGGCTCCTTCCAGCAGTCTGCAGAGCAGAGGGAAGGAGGTACTTACCATGGCCCCAGTGGCCTCGGATGCAGGAGGGGAACCAGCCCCAAAGGATGCTTAGGACTCTGCTGGCTGAGGAGGCAGCGGAGCACACATCTGCTTGGGAAATGGTGGCAAATGCCTCTTTTGATACTTCTGTCCTGCAGGAAAAGGGGAAATTTCCACAGTCTTTTACCAAAGAACCAGAGCTGAGAGTCAGGGATAGACTATTATGTGTGTCCAGGTCATAGCAGGACCTTGCTGGGGGTCGCTGGGCAGCAAGTCAAGAAAACCACTCACCGGCCAAGTTGCCCTTGCGAAGGAGCAAACATTTAACTCAGTGCATTCTAAATATCTAACAGACTTTATTAAACAACTCATGAATCAGGAAGCACCCCATTTAGCAAATAGAAAGGAGCTCCATCCAGCTGCAGGAAAGCAAGAGTTTTTAAATGTAGGGAGGGAGCAGAAAAAAGGAAATTATTAGCAAAGAATCCATTGTTTAAGGCAAGGTCACCCTCCTAAGGGGAATGGAAGGGTCTATCAGTAGGTCTCCTAGTGAGTGACCAGGAAATTCTCGTGCTGACCAGCTAAAGATTACATTCCTGAGAGGTCGAAGCTGCAATTGGGTTAGGTAGTAAGTCTTGGTTTAGTGACTAGGTAATCCCTGTGATGCCCTGTGGTTTTAATACCTCACATTAATTCCACATTTCTCCAATTTTCTTAAGTCCAAAAAATATTAATTTGATATACTTGACCCCTTGAAACACCTCAAACATGAAATAAGGCACACTCACAAATACAAAACACAAACTATTCATGAGCCATTAAATATTTTCTATAAAGCCAACATTAACATGGCTAATCCATTTGTAAACTCCAATTCTCCTGAATTTCAAAACACCATTGGAAAATATATGCACGCAAAAGAGCACACCGCTTACACCTATGTTAACTTCTAGGAACATCTTTTACAAAAAATATACATTTGCTATCTATAAGTTTTAGGAATACCAACTTCATCATGCCATCCGAAGGAACCAGATTTTTTATGGCGGACCACTTTGTTAAAATTTGAGACAGTCAAGGACCTAACAGGGACAATGAAGGAATTTTGAGACTTATAGCTGTTCAGGACCCGGGTGTACTTTTCAATACCGATACCTAACCTGCTGCTTCATCTCATGACCACATTGACCTGTCATAACCGCTGGGTTTTCCAAAGCTGCGTTCTTCACCTGAGACCTAACCAACAAGCTGTTGCAACCCACAGTCTTTCCTAAAATGACTCACCCTTTTAAATTAGAGGAGGCCATATAGGTTCCATATAGGTTCTCAGATGTTGGGCTATGGCATAACCTTATGTTTTTAAGACACCGAACATAAATATTGGGATCGAATTCTCTACGTGGACTGAGATTGTATCTCTCTTTTTTTTTATAATGTCTCATTGGACATTTTTTTTAGTCAGTTTATTGAAATCCATCTTAAAAAGTTGCTCCCTTGGGAAGATCACTGTACATGAAGGCAGCCAGGTGAACTCCCTAGGCCTGCTTCAGGCAGTAAAAAGATAAGGAGAAGACGCAAGGAGTAAAAAAAAAAGTACATTGTCTAACAAGGTCAGAGCTGTCCACAGGGGAGAGCCAAATTTTAAAAAGATAGAAAAACCCGGACTTCTGGTCTCTGGTCTCACAGGTTACAAACTTGCAAGTCATCCCTCCCGTCCTCATAACAAGCAAAAAGATAAACTAAAATTCAATAGCTCTTAGATCTGTCAGAAATTGAAGTTATGGGGCAAATGGAAGACCACAAAACTGGAGAGACAGACAGGTGTAGAGAATCATGACATACCAGAGGCAGGAGAATATGCCAGAGGCATACCACAGTCAGTGGACTGACATTACTGAATGCTGAAGCTTACTAGAAGCAATCAAGACAGTATGGTAGTGGTGAGAGCATGGACAAATCCATCAGTGGGACAGAGCAGACCCACACAAATACAGTCAACTGGTCTTTGACGAAAGAGCAAAAGAGCAAAGACAATCCAATGGAGAAAGAATCATCATCTTTTCAACAAATCCACATGTAAAAGAATGAATCTAGACTCAGACCTTACACGTTTCACAAAATTTAACTCCAGATGGATTGTAGACCTAAACGTAAGAAGTAAAACTATATAACCCTAGAAGATAGGTGAAAATCTAGATGACTGTGGGCACAGCAATCACTTTGTAGACACAATGCCAAGTGCATAATCCATGTAAGAAAAAAAGTTAATGTTAACCTTCATTAAAATAAAATTTTTAAAAAATCTGCTCTGTGAAAGGCATAGTAAGGAGAATGAGATGCCACAGAGAGAGAAAATATTTGCAAAACATATCTAATAAAGGATCAGTACCCAAGTATGCAAAGCACTCTTAAACTCAATTGTAAACAAACAACCCAATTTTAAAATGGGCAAAAGACCTGAACAGACACTTAACAAAAGAAGATATGCAGATAAGTTCATAAAAAATCGCTCAACCGCATTTGTCGTTATAAAATTGCGAATTTTTTTAAAAAACGAGATACCACTACCTGCCTATTAGAATGGCCAAAATCTGGAACACTGACAACAGCAAATGCTGGCGAGGACGTGGAGCGGCAGGAAGGCTCATTCCCTGCTGGTGGGAACGCAGAACGGTGTGGCTGCTTTGGAAGACACTTTGGCAGTTTCTTAGAAAACTAAATATACTCTTAGCATATAATCCAGCAATTTACTCCTCGACATTTACCCAAATAAATTGAAAACTCAGGTCCACACAGAAAACTTCACACGGATATTTGTAGCAGCTTTTCCTAATTGCCAAAATATGTAGGGAGGATCTGGATGCATAATTATATTCATACAGTAGAGTCTTATTCAGCAATAAGAAGAGAGCAAGTATCAGGACATGAAAAGAAGCCTAAATGCATATTCCTAGGCCAAAAAAAAAGCCAGTCTTATAAGGCAACATGCTTTATAATTCTGAGTGTATGACACTCTGGAAAGGATAAAACTATTAAGACAGTAAAAGGACCAATGGTTGCCAGGAATTTGGAGGAAGAGAGAAAGGAGAGGATGATGGGTGGAGCACCGAGAGTTTTCTGGCAGTGAAATTAGTCTGTGTGATGTATGCAGTCATGGTGTAGACATGTCTGTATGCAGTTTTCAATATTCACAGAGCTCCACAACCACAGAGCGAACCCTAACACGAACTTTGGACCTTAGTTACTAATAATATATCAGTATTGGCTCATCAATTGTAACAAATATCCCACAGTAACGCAAGATGCTAATAATAGGGTACACTCGGGGGATGGAGATTGGAACGCTCTGTATTTTATGAGCATTTTTCCTGCAAATCTAAAACTACTCTAAAAAATATTGTCTATTAATCTTTAAAAAATGCGTGGTCCAAATCTTAGTCCTTCCCACAGTTTATGCCCATTAATTAAGACACTTCTTGAGCATTTGAAGATTTTATTTCATTTTATTTTTATTTTACTTTACTTTACTTTTATTTATTTATTTTATATTTTCTTTATCTTAGAAAAGGGGAAAAGCACAAAGAGCACGGAGCCGGGCTCTGCAGGCAGCTGGCAGGGGCCGAGCCACAGGCGCCACCCAGCACCACCCAGCACCACCCCTGGGTGCGTCTGGGAGCTGGGTCCGGCTGGGGCCTCCGCACCTCCCTTAGCAAGCAGTGGCAGGGGTGGCTTTTTGCGTCTGGGATGCTCCCCACTTGTAAAGGTAATTAGCATAAGTTAATGTGAATCGTTCCTTCACTTGGGGCCCTCAGGAAAGGCTTTGGGGGAAGCCTCTGCTTTCCGGAGAGGGAACCCGTATTGGCATTTTTAATTAATTAATTAATTAATTAATTATTTTTTATTGGTGTTCAATTTGCCAACATATAGAATAACACCCAGTGCTCATCCCATCAAGTGCCCCCCTCAGTGCCCGTCGCCCAGTCACCCCCACCCCCCGCCCACCTTCCTTTCCACCACCCCTAGTTCGTTTCCCAGAGTAAGGAGTCTCTTCTCGTGTTCTGTCTCCCACTCATTTTTTCTCCTTTCCCCTTTATTCCCTTTCACTATTTTTTATATTCCCCAAATGAATGAGACCATACAATGTTTGTCCTTCTCCGATTGACTTACTTCACTCAGCATAATCCCCTCCAGTTCCATCCACGTTGAAGCAAATGGTGGGTATTTGTCGTTTCTAATGGCTGAAGAATATTGGCATTTTTAAAGATTTTATTTGTTTGTCAGAGAGAGCGAGAGCAAGAAGGGAGGAGAAGGAGAAGCAGGCTCCCTGCTGAGCAGGGGCCCCGACTTGGGACTTGATCCCAGGACCTGGGACCTTTGCGTTTAATGATTAAGCCACATTGTAAAGCATTGGGCCTCCAAAGCATGGGGCAAGATGGGGGGGCTGCTTCTGCTGAAACCAGGCCAGTTAAAAAAGATTTCTTTTTTTTTAATTTTTATTTTTTTAAAGATTTTATTTACTCATGGGAGACACAGAGAGAGAGGCAGAGACACAGGCAGAGGGAGAAGCAGGCTCCTTGCAGGGAGCCCGACGTGGGACTTGATCCCGGGACCCCAGCATCAGGCCCTGGGCCGAAGGGGGACACTCAACCACTGGGCCACCCGGGCTGCCCAGGCCAGTCCAGATCGTGTCACTGAGGCTTCCTCTGGAGGCTCTCAGTCCCACAGGGAGGAGGGAGCCCCCAGGCTGCTCCTCATGGAGCATCTTGTGTTCCTCCGGGGTCACCTTCATGTTTCCTCAGAACCCATGGAGACATTTACGTCCTCTCTCAAGTTTTTATTTTGAAAGATTTCAAACTCACCAAAAAATTGAAAGCACAGGGGACGCCTGGGTGGCTCAGCGGTTGAACATCTACCTTCTGCCCAGGGTGTGACCCTCAGGGGTCCCAGGTTTGAGTCCCGTATCGGGCTCCCTGCATGGAGCCTGCTTCTCCCTCTGCCTGTGTCTCTGCCTCTCTCTCTCTCTCTCTCTGTGTGTCTCTTATGAATAAATAAATCCAATCTTTAAAAAAAAATTTGAAAGCACAGTATAATGAGCACGCACATGCTCTTCCCCGTGATTCACCTGTTAATATTTTGCTACATTTTCTTTCTCTCTCTATTTTCTCTTCCTGTGAAAACTCATGAAACTAAGTCGGGAGCAGCGCAGTTGAACATGATGTCCCCAGAGCAGGGACATCTCCGTCACCAGGCGGCCAGCCCGCATTCCCACGTCTCCAGCTGCCCCAAAAGTGCCCGCCTCCGTTTGGCTCCCCCCCTCCAACCCCCAAGACTAGGATGAAAGGTGTCAAGCGAAAGTGGTATCTTCCAGAGGTGAGAGGAAAACCCCAGACGAGGGGTGAGGAGGGGAGGGAGGGAGGGGAGGGCCCCCTGAGAATGCGGCCCCACTGGGAGCTCTGGGAATCCTTTAGGGCCTCTAGCCCCCGAGCCCTTGCAGAAGGTGGGCGGCTGGGCCAACGATGCAGCGCCGTCTACCTGCGTTTTGGGGCTGCTCGCAGGCGGCCTTAATGTCCTGGCACCGCCGACCCGTGGCCCCCAGCTGAGGTGCCCGGGGACAGAGAGCCCGGGCAGAGGGACACAGGACCCGCTCCCTGCTGTCCCTGCTCCACAACCTCTGCTGAAGCCCCTCTTGGGAAATAGAAGCCACTTCCCCAGGGCCAACGGCAGACCCGGCGGACCCGGGGCCCACTAAGACAGGGGGTGATCAGCCCTGGAAATGAGCCCCCTGGCCACCCGCAGGCCACCTGGAGGCCCATCCTGCGCACGGCCCACAGGAGCGTGGCGTCAGGTGCACCTGTCAGCGGCGGCTCGAGTCCGGCTGGGGTCTGGGCACCGGCTCACGGCCCCGGGCCCGGGGAGTGGTCGCAGCTCCAGCCTGAAGGCCGCACCAGGACAGGTGGGCGTCCCGAAGCCCGAGATGCCTCGAGGGCCTCCTCAGTTTTTCCAGCCCAGGGTGCAGTGGGGGCCGCAGCCGAGGCTGGATGGGGCCAATCCCCGGGGCCCGGGCGCTCCTACCTGCCTGAGGAACCAGGTGACCCAGGCCCCGGTGCCCTTCCAGGAAGCACCTGCGCAGCCAGACTAGGGCCGGACACCCAGAGGTGTTCCCCGGGGCTCCGAGCCCAGGTCCCGAGCCCAGCTGCCCGACAGGTTTTACCCTTCTGGAGCCCCAGGTGAGGAAGTGCCCTTACCGGGGCGGGTAGCTGCTCGGGAAGGCTGTCCCCGGAGATGCTGTCGCCCAGCCCAGGACTCACCCCCGGGGATACAGCATCTCAGGTCCTTGGACACCCTCCCCTGGGTCTCCTGCGGGGCCACCAGCCTCCCACAGAGCACGGCCCTTGTGGCCTGGACTCCGTTTCTTGGCCCTGGGGGCTGCTTGGTGAGGAGTCCAGGACACCTGCTGGGCTGCGACCCGCCCACACGCAGGTTTACTCTCTTTCAGCTGGAGTCAAGGATTACAAAACGCTCCGGAAACAGAGGAGCCCCCAGCATCCCTGCCCGGCCTCCCTGGCTCCCCAGGGGCCGTGCCCCCCCTCTGCACACTCCGGGAAACTGGGGCACTTCCCTTAGCCCCGAAGCTGAGCAGCACAGGCCGCCCATGAACGCCCGCCCCTCTCGCTGGAGGACAGCTTTCCACCAAGGGGCCCCCCTAATGTCCTCCCTGCCCCTCAACCTCAGGGAGGGCCCCAACCCCTTCCCTCCAGGGCTGCAGGAGGCCTGTCCCATAGGCTCACCGGCCCCCTTAGCACCCCGCGGGGCCTTCCCTAACCCACGCACTCCGGCCTAGGCCTAGAACACTCACCCCAGAGCCAGGCCCCAACACACCCCACTCTCTGTCACCTGCCGGAGCAGAGGACCCAGCACGAGGCCTCCAGGACCACGCAGCGTCCCCGCTGCACCCCAGGTGCATCACAACACTAGGCTCCCCGGCCTCCAGCCTCTCCACTGGGGCTTCCCGTCTCTGCACCTGACTCCCCGCCCCCAGACTTCTGCCCTGACCTCCTCTCTCCCTCACACCAGCATCTGTTCCTGCCAGCGCCACCCTCCACGGACATCCTCGCTGCCACCGCGGATGAGGCTGGTCCCTGCTCTTCCGTGGCTGGGTACTGCTGCCCCCCTCCCCGTGTCCCCATCCCCCGCGCTGTGGCTCTCCCCCCACCATGGCCCTCCCCGCTGCCCCACCAGCAGCACCCACCTACACGCACCTGCTTGCCGCTCAGATCACGGCCACGGCCTCAGACACGTGCAAGCGCTGCACTTACATGGTCACTCTTTTTACCAAACCAGCCCTGCATTCCCTCGCCCCCTCAGCGACATCTAGAACCGGGATGGCACTTACATGAGTATCCACACCCGCCGTCAAGGCCCACCTGCGCTCCCACCCTGCAGTCCTCTCTCCCACCCGGGGTGCCACTAATTGCTCACACCCGTCCTCCCCAAGGGTGCACTGCAGATGCCCCCAGAGGACGACCCCAGTTAGACACGCTCCCCTCCTGTGCTCCCTCCCCGTCTCCTGTCCTCCTCCCTCAGCTCCTGACTATATCCCACCCTTCACCTAATGCCACCCTCTCTTACAAATCACCGCGGGGACCGGCCCATTGGGATGCCCAGCCTTCACCCCTCCATCCCCACCCATGCTGTGACCCCCTCGCTCATGGACCAGCTGTCACTCACTGGCTTCCTCCTCATTACTCTGGGATTCCCTATGCTCAGTATGGACACCGCCACCGTGTCTGCATCCTCTGCCAACACCACTTGCAAGCCTCCCCCAGCCCAGATATGTTCCTCAGGAAGGGACGTCGCCCGTCCCAAAGACGACTGGCATGGCAGGCCAAACTTGCAGAGGCCAAGTGGCAAATGTCTCGGGCTTTCATCTCTCAAATGACATAGACACCACGAGCCATTGGCCTCCTAAGTCAAGGACGGGGCTCACTAGCTAAGATGGTGTCAGGCAACTGTTTCGTGGTTGGCTTCACACCGGCTGACAGCGGAAGTGTTTGCAAAATCCTAAGAACCTTCCATGAGGTGTCCGCGCATGACGTGAGCCAAGCCGCCCCGCAAGTGCCTTGCTATTACTAAAGCAAGTTTCGCATTATTTCCCTTCATGCCACATTACTCCAAGCCCCAAATGCTTCCCAGTGTGTCATGGATTTATGTTCATGCTCACCAAATGGGCCATCTGGCAATGGGCCACCTGGCAATGCGCCGTGCATCAAGGGGTCGTCATGACCAACTGAGGAGTAGACCCATGCTGTGGTTTTCTTAAATGCTATGGATGCATGGGGACCAGGTCTCACCCTATACCTACCAGTGCCTTCCATTACAGAGGTCCCCACTACCCGAATCTCCCCAGTGAACCCCACCCTGAGTGTTAGATAACACTGGTTAGATTTCCCCTGGTCATGGAAAGCGTGATGGGGCCAACTGCATGAAACATACTTTTTTTTTTTAAGATTTTATTTATTCATGAGAGACACACACACACAGAGAGAGAGAGAGAGAGAGAGAGAGAGGCAGAGACACAGGCAGGGAGAAGCAGGCTCCATGCAGGGAGCCCGACGTGGGACTCGATCCTGGGACTCCAGGATCATGCCCTGGGCCAAAGGCAGGTGCTAAACTGCTGAGCCACCCAGGGATCATACTTTTTTATTTGATGATTATTATTGTAAAGTAATCTCTACACCCAGCGTGGGGCTAGAGCTCATGACCCCAAGATCAAGAGCCACATGCTCCACCAAACAAGCTGGCCAGGCCCCCAAACATAGTTTAAATTTTTGTAAACGGATACTTTAACACCCACAAAAGGGGAACAAGGCTCCTCAGATTACCTTGGCCCATCCAGAAGCATGTTGAAACTTTAATAGCTCCAGGCCACATGCTCTGCTAGTCGCACGTGGGAGCCTGTTGAGCCGAGCCCAGCCAATCCGAAGCCTGCTTGCCCTGCCTGACCCGATGCTTCCCAGATCCCGCATGCTCTGCTCCTCTGGCCCACAGCTCTGCTCTTATTATGGTGTCCTCAGCACCAGCCCCAGTGGCTCTCCGGAGTGACCCGAGGGGCACGTTGCATCCTCGGCAACTGTGAGTACCAAGTGACCTTTAAACCTCCCGGCTCTCTGTCCCCTGACTGCATCTTTGATTTCAGGTTTCGGTCCCTGTGGCCAGGCTGCTTTGCAAATGCAGTTTCCAACACCTGGCCGTGACAGATGAGATCGTCGTCCCCTCCTCGCACCTACCCACGATGGACGGCATGAGGCATTGATTTTCGGCCACTCAGGTGGCTTTAGGCTGACCTCTCTCAGGACTCGGATTAGCTTTGAATGCTAGTGAATCCCAACGTCCTGTATGTGTGGACATTAGGCTTAGTCTTCTGTGCAATGAAGGCCTCCTCCTCTAATACCAATGTTTGGAAACTATTTGTCTTTTTCTGGTCAATATCTCAGAGCTCTCTTAGGTTATAAATACCAGCTCCCTTTCATCTAGTTGATAAATGTCTTCCAGCTTATTCATTTGCTTGTTAATTCTGACAAAAGTGAATTTTGTCATGCCGAGTTTTCCTGTTTGTGTGTTCAAATACGTTTATTCCTTCTTTCATAGCATCTGATTTCCCGGTCTAACAAGATCTTCTCACCCACAAGATTGTGCCTTAGAGTTTCTTGTAAGTATTTTTCTTCTCTCCTTTTATACTTTATCTAGAATTACTTACATATATGGTGAAAGAGGGGAAATCCAACCCTACTGTCTTTGAAGTGGACAGGCATTTATTCTAGTACCATATGTTAAATAATTCATTACTCTTCTCTGGATTTATACCCACCCAGTTAATTCATACCTTAAATTCTCACATAAATAAAAGCTAATTTGGAATTTTCTGTTCTGTTCCATGAGAATTTTGTGTAACTTTATACCAATATGATTTTACTTTATTTTTGCTTATTTAAAATCAATTAATCTATACTGTATTATTAGTTTCAGAGGTGAAATTCAGTGATTCATAGATACATATAACACCTGGTATTCATTCCATCATATGCCCTCCTTCATGCCCATCATCCAGTTACCCCATCTCCCCACCTGCCTCCACTCCAGCGACCCTCAGTTTGTTCCCTATAATTAAGAATCTCTTACGGTTTGTCTCCCTCTCTGATGCCATCTTATTTTATTTTTCTTTCCCTTCCTCTACATTTATCTGTTTTGTTTCTTAAATTCCACATATGAGTGAAATCATATGGTATTTGTCTTTCTCTGGCTTACTTCACTTAGCATTATACCCTCTAGTTCCATCTATGTCATTGCAAATGGCAAGATTTCATCCTTTTTTTTTTGTTTTTTTTCTTTTTTTTTTTTTAAGATTTATTTATTCATTCATTCAGAGAGAGCGAGAGAGAGGCAGAGACACAGGCAGAGGGAGAAGCAGGCCCCATGCAGGAAGCCTGATGTGGGACTTGATCCCAGGTCTCCAGGATCACACCCCAGGCTGCAGGCAGCACCGAACCGCTGTGTCACCGGGGCTGCCCTTCATCCTTTTTTGATGGCTGAGTACCAATACAATTATTTAGATAATCTTGGCTTTGTAATAAGTTCTGAGGTACAGTCAAGAAAGTGTCTGTCACTGATACTTTCCATGAATTTTCTTTCCATGAATTTTCTCTCTGGTATTAATTTTTTTCATATATACCAGAAAAAATTGTATACAATCTTAAAAATTGGACTTTTAGGGGAATTTGAATTAAAATCATGTGGGTATATATATTATTTTATGGGAATTTAAATTTTAATAAACTGTCCAAAATTTTGTACATTTTCACTTGTTCAGATATTATTTATGCCTTCAATGATATTTTATAGTTTTGTTCCCCTGTAGAAGCTCCATCACTCTTGTTAAATTTATTCCTAAATATTTTGAAGTTGTTATGATTGAAATGCAGGGAATACTTTGCTCATTTCCATTTTGTGGTGCTTTGGTGCAAGTTTTGTGTATTTGCCTTGTACCCAATTACAGAAGTCTCTAGAATATTCTAGTATATTCTTTTCTTTTGTATTATATTTGTACCCTGTAACACAATTATACTATGGTTAGTGAATTCTAAAGTATGTCTATTTCCACAGTATAACACCTTTTTTTATTATCAGATTTTAGTTAAATGATTTTAGTATTTTGTAGTCCAGAAAATCGCTGTTGTTTTTGGTAAATTCATACTATTTCTTTTAACATGATTTAATTTGTACAAACATTTCTAGTTTGTTGATATAATTGATATGTGACCTTGTGGAAGTTTAAGGTGGACAATGTGATGATTCAGTACACGTATATGTTGGAAAACGATTGTTACAGTAAAGTTAGTTAATACATCTACTACCTCACACATTTACTTTTGGGGGAGGAGTGGTGAGAGCATTTAAGATTTACTATCTTGGCAATTTTCAGGTGTATACTACAGTGTGATTAGCTTGAGTCACCATGCTGTTTAGATCCCCAGAACTTTTTCATTCTACAAGAGAAACTTTGTACCTTTGACCACCTTTACCCATTCCCCCCTACATAGCCCTGGCCAGGCAACCACCATTCTACTCTCTGTTTCTGTAAGTTCAGCATTTTTATTGTAGATTGTGTAGATTTTTAAGATTCTACACATTCTATTGGAAATGAAACCGAGGACATTTTAAACATTTATGTATCATTAGAAAATAATAATGCCAAAAGTACATTTTATGAAAAGTAAAAATATTTTCCAAAAAAAAAAATCCATTAGGGATAAGAGTGAAATCATTTGGTATTTTTGAAAACAGAATGAGTAGCCTAACAGAAGGCAGCTAGAATATCAAATCTGCTTCTGCGTCCAGTCTGGTACAATACCCCACACCCTACAAACCTCTGGAAAACCTCCACTGCATACATGTGAGATCATGAGGACCAAAAAGGAAAATGGTACCCTGGTATCATGATGATAGTCTTTTTCATATGCCCCAAAAAGGGATTTTAGGGTCCTCCATGGGTCCTGTGACTACACTCTGAGAACTACTGCTTTGAAATTCAGATGAAACCAGCTTCCTATAGTCCTTGGCCACCAGAGCTCTTCAACGTTTGAAATTAGCAGGCATGTTATAGTGAATATAAGTAATAATAAGAAAAAGAAAGAAAAGTGGTGGAAAAAGGCTACACAGTACTTGATATAAATTACCATGAGGATAAAAAAGTTTGTACTAGTGGCACGGGGAAGGATTCATGAGGGAGCCTGGTTCTGACGCTGTAGGTGATTGAGGTTGAACCAACTAACCCTGGTGTGATGTTTTGCCTTAAGAATCTGGGTTAAGAATGTGAGTGTAAGTTAAGATAATTGTAATCTTGGATTTTGCATAGATTATGAAAGGGACCCATTGGGAAAATCCCAATCCTAGTGTTCTTGAAACCCTTAACCTAGAGCCAATTGTTTTAGCCATGGGGAACATATATAATTGGTTTATCTTGAGTTAGTTGCTCAACTCATAACCACTAATTGTGTCTAAAGATGCAGGCTCTGTAAGTTGGTTGGCATAACTGGAGCTCCTATGGCAGGACAGGTCACGTTTCTCTTACAGAATCCATACGTACTAGGAATTATCTTGCTCTCTGAGCACATTTCTTATAGAAAAACTGCAAGATTGGGAGCACCAGTTGCTCAAAGATAGGGAACCAGAATGCATGAAGGAAAGGTACAGTGATATTACAGAAGGTTTTGACAAATGTCACAAAGATGCCAAGTGTTAGGTTAGGTTTTTCCTTGCTGGAGAATCACGTCTGCCAGTTGATTAGAGTAGGTCTAAAGCACCTCTATGACTGGAGGGGAATGGTATCTCCAATTAATTGTCCTTAGTTTCCTGCTAGGTAGATTAAGCTTACTCTATCAATCAAAACATGGAAACCGATTTTTACTGAACAACTAAAAATTGGTTAAATTTTGGAAAAATCATCTCCTAAGCAGTTTTTTCCCCCAAGATTTTATTTATTTATTCATGAGAGACACAGTGAGAGA
Organism: Canis lupus dingo; assembly: GCF_003254725.2. Lineage (NCBI taxonomy): Eukaryota > Metazoa > Chordata > Mammalia > Carnivora > Canidae > Canis > Canis lupus. Next base: position 29,202,243 of record NC_064244.1, read on the forward strand.
GGCAGAGACACAGGCAGAGGGAGAAGCAGGTTCCTCGCAGGGAGCCCGATGTGGGGCTCGATCCTGGATTCCAGGATCACAGCCTGAGCTGAAGGCAGATGCTCAACTCCTGAGCCATGCAGGTGTCCCTCCTAAGCAGTTTGTATTGAAATTACAATTTTAACATCACCGATGAAAGAAACTTCAGAAAAACATACAAAAGCAATGATTGTAAAGTATATTACTAGACGAACACTGAAATTTCCTTCGAAAAAGTTTGGAACTCCGGAGTCTATTTGAAAGCTTGCCACATCCAGGGAAAAGCTTGGCTGGTACATTGAGCTAATATTGAATGGTTAGAGCCCTCAGGGCGGTAGTTTCAATGCATCCCCTGCCCTCCACCCCCAGTCTGCAGCAGGCTGCCGTGAGGATAGAAACCAGAGGTTCTGACACAGTTTGCTGGATCCATGGTGGGCAGTAAGGAACCTGTCCTCTGCGTATCAGTGTTCTGTGTTTTGAAGGTGGGTTATTGCTTCTGCTTGCTGCCTGCAAATACAAAGGCTGTTGCCATTGTTTTATGCCCCACAGGCTAAAGCGGATTCCAGCAGATTTAAGGGAGCCATCTCTGCTTTGGGGGGTATTCGAAAACACTGCTGTCTAGGGTCTGAGTTTGTGGGAGGAGCTAGCGTCATTCAGTTCACTGTGCACTTAGCCACACGGAATGGAGGCCGAGGCAATGATATCATGGAGCAGTCCAGCTCAACACCCAGCAAAGCCATACATTGAAAACCCACAGCTGACATCACGCTCGATGCTGGAAGGCTCAACGCATTCCTCCTAAGACCAGGAGCAAGACAGGATGCCTTTTCCCACTACTGCTACTTGACATTTTCTTGGACACTCTACCCAGAGCTGTGAGATAAGCAACAGAGACAAAGGACATCCAGATTGGGAAGGATGAGGTAAAACTATTCTTGATCACAGATGATGTGACCTTACAGTATAGCCAAGCCCCAAGAGTTCATAAGGAAACTCGTAGAGCTGATAAACAAACTCAGCCAAGTCGCAAGTTGCAAGACGAACACACCAAGATTAGTTGTGTTTCTGTACATCGGTAGTGAACTCTCCAAAAGGAAATGTCTTGACAGGTACAGTGTTTTTGTTGGGGACGACAAAAATGTTTTGCCTATAGTTAGTGGTGATGGTTGTACAAGATTGTGAATCTGTTTAATGCCACTGGACTGTGTACTGACACATGGTCCACATGATAAACATCGTTAGGCAGATTTTACCACAGTTAAAACATAATCTATAGAAAGATCATTGCAGATATTATAATAATGTCTAGTAATTATACGGAGCAGAGATCCACAACGTGAAACAGCTCACTGCCTGTTCACGTATGGTCACAAGCTACAAATGGCATAGACAGTTTTTTTAATGGCTGAAAAATCCAAAAAGTGAATAATACTTCAGGACACTTGAAAATTATGTGAATTCCAACTTTCACTATTCAGAAATAAAATATTTTGGAACAAAAGATTTGCCCAAATTGCAGGATTTGGATGATTTATTTATCCTTTGGGGCCCTAGTATAATTGTCTCTCCCCAGGTGGTACAAATCTAAACCACTGATCACCAAAATGACCTCTTTTTTTTATGGTAAAACTTTACTTTCTACACACTTTAAAAAAATGTGCCAGTGGCTTTTGCCTTCTTTATAGGATTCGGTATTTTTGCAATCTGGTATCTCGTGAATTGACATGTCTTCAGAGGCTCCATTCATCAGTGTTATGGGACCCATAGGATTTAATCATCTCTCTTCCGTGCTCTTAAGCACTTCCCATGTTTGAGTAATGAGTGAGCACTGGAGCACTGACCTGTCACTTGTGTGGCCACTGGTGGATTCCCTGTTCCCATCCTTGGCACATTTCCTGCTCATGCACCTGCCACCATCCTTCCCATTCAGCACTCTTTCAAGGCTCCTGGGCTTATATCAATGTCCTGCTTGCCAAAATAGAGAAATGTCAGAGCTCCACTTTATAACCTGCCATTGATATAAAGGAAGAAAAAATAATCATGTACATTCACCTTCCCTCACTTATTAAAATTGGTGACAAATTCAACATGTTTTATTTTTGCTCATCTTGCTTTTGTATTTCAACTGCCCTTTCCTAACCTTTATATTAATTTTTTGCTTTTCACTGTAACTATGAACTCATAATTAATTTTCACAGAATCGACATCTTCCAAATAATGATGTTAACATTATTTTCAAAATGTCACAAGTGGTCTGGTGAGATTCCTTCTGTGGACGCCTTGTTTTATCAGCATTGTTGTTGGCATTGTAAGCTTCGATTTTTGGCAACAACACAGTATTTAACTCTATCCTGAATTTCCCTGATGCACAATACAAATAGCTACTTTCTAAGAAGGTAGATTTCTTTTTGGAGGAAAGGGCTAGAGAGTAAACTCTGGTCAATGGTATCGCATATGAAAATTGGTGGTAGGTGGAGATGCTACTTGAATCCTATTTGCTTCCCTTAGGCAGGACAGAGCTGGAGACAGTATTTTAAGCATGATTTTAGATGTGTGAACTCATACAATTTTTTCCAATTTAATATATCATGTTTCTTACAGTGTGAGGCATTGTCACCCACTCATATCTTCTCCTATATTGTGTTTCTTTATTTAAAAAGTTGATTAAAGGAAATTACAGTAAAATGGAGAAATCAGCAGGCAAATAGAAACAGGTTTAAAGACCGTTGAGAATCAATGCTGGCAATTGCAGATGTTGAATAATGATGGTAGTCTGTATCAAAGTCCAGAAAATACCACCCAGTGTTTCATAATTAAACTATTCATTGGATGACCTATGCAACCAAGGGAAAGGCGCCAGTAGCTGAGCTGGCTTTGTCTTAGAAGAATTTCTAAACTCAGCATGGCAGAGACGGAGAAGTTCTAGATGGTGGGGGCAAGACAAGAAGTCTAAGGGAAACGACAGGAGAGGTCTGAACAGAGGAGGCCGGGGGAGCTGGTTGAGAAGGCATTTTGGGGACTCTAAATTTGTGCAGGCTGAGCACCTGCTGGGCAGTTCATTGTGACCAATTATGCAATAAAAACTACAAACCCAGGGCATTTTAACCTGTTTCTTCAAAAATCATACATTTTCTTTCAGGAATCTTAAAAATTGGCTACTCCAGAACAGAGACCAAAAATTGCAATAAAATAATACATATCACAGTAGTTGTCAACATTCTGGAGTTTCATACCCCATGTAAGGCTTGTAAGATGTAGCGATATCTTACTTTATTCACCATCTTTGTAGTGGATATTTTAATGTAATACAATTTAAACAGACTAAATGAAAATGGCATTTCATTTTAATGCATATTTTCCCCACAGAAGCATAATTTTTATTGAGGTATAATGTATACCGTTACGTGTCATAGATGTGCAGTGTGACATTTTGATGTTTGTATAGATTGTGGAATGATGGCCACGGTACGTCTAGGTAGCGTGTATTTCCTGCACATATCCTATGTGTACGTGAGATGGAATAGACTTACTAGAGGTTTAGTGCCTTTTTGAGAGGAGAGGGAAAGGAGATGTTTCAGTGCATCTGAATTAGGCATGAGAGGAAAGGGAAAGACTCTGTAACAGAGTTGGAATCCAGAAATTAATCTAACAGCTTTAGCTAGCCTCTTTTAATGAGATCTGCTCTAATTATTATAGATAATATATTCTAGAAAAGGAATGTGACAGCCCAATAGTCTGTTTAGAAATTTTTCAATGAGGTATCACAATACCATCACATGGTCAATGAGCTAGAGATTGGCATGCTCTGTTGACCAGAGTGTAAACACTGATGGGGCACAGCCTTTTGAGAAATTGGCTTGGAAAAATCAGATAAGAGCTTCAAAATATATATATTTAGTAATTTTCCATAGCATCATAAAATCGAACAAACATCATTTATAATCTCATTTTTTCAAAACTACTGCTTAGGTGGTCTGTGTACTTTCTATTGCTACCCATCATGAAGCAGATAATGTCTGGATTTCAATTGCTCTTTTATCAATTCAAACTCAGAAATATAAGTAAGCTCAGGGTTAGAGCTTCATTAAATAGTTTAAGAACAAAATTAATCAAAGATTAATCATTCTTAGACTGTGTTAGAATAATACAAATGTATCAGGGTTGTCAAATTTAACTCAAAATGGATTGAAGATTTAAATGTAAGACCTAGAACTTTAAGACACTGGAGGAAAACACAGGAGAAAATCTTAGTGATGTTGATCATGATTTCTTGAATAAGACATCAGAAGTGCAGCAACAAAACAGAAATAAACAAGTGGGACTACATCAAATCAAAAAGCTTGTGTGCAGTAAAGGAAACCGTCAACAGAGAGAAAAGGCATTCTCTGGAATGGGAGAAAACATTTGCAAATCATGTATTTGATAAGAGGTTCATTCCAAAATATGATGAGGAATTCCTACAACTTGTTAATAAAGAAACCAATAACCAAAAGACTTGAGTAGACATGTCTCCTAGGAAGACATACAAATGGCCAAGAGGTACGTGAAACGATGATCAACATCACTCGTCCTCAGGGACATGCAGATCAAATCCACGGTATCACTTCCTACCTATTAGGATGGCTATTTACAAAAGATGATGGGTAACAAGTGTTGGAGAAGAAGTGGAGAAATCGGAATTCTCACGAATTGGAATGTCAATGGTACAACCATTTTGGAAAACCCTTGGCAGTTTCTCAGAACGTTAACCATGGGTTTGGTCTATGACTCAGTAATTCCAGGCTTACGTATAGATCCAAGAGAATTGAAAATGCACGTCCACGCAAAACCACGTGCAGAAGTGTTTACAGAAGCATTGTTCCTTGTAAGCAAAAAGTAGAAAAAGCCAAGTGTTTGTCAACTGACGATTGCATAAACACGTGGTACATCTGTACAGAGGGATGTTAGTTGGCCATAAAAAGGACTGAAGTACTATTACACACTACAATGTGGATTTACCTTGAAAACATGCTAAGGGAAAGGAAGGGGGTCACAAAATGCCACATAGTGTGTGAATGCATTCAAATAAAATTTCCAGAATAGGCAAATCTGTGGAGACAAAAAGTGGTCGCCAGAGGCCGATGGGAGAAAGGAATGGGGAGATGTTTCTATGAGTTTGGGGTATTGGGGAGGGGTAAGAAAGTACTCTAAAATTGTATACTTGTAACAACGCCGTGAATATACTAAAAACTGTTGACTTGGGTAATTTGAAGGGGGTGATTTTATGGCATGTGACTTACTATGCTATTTTCTCCCCTCTGCAGATGTATTATAATTAGAAGCCAGAAGAGTGCAAAGAGATGAATCTAATGAAACTTAGATCTGTAAAGCTGAACGATGGACTCAGCATGCCTCCACTGGGATTTGGCACCTCTGCTCCTAGCAAGGTAGTCATAATGACGCTGGGGATGGAGGGTGGCAGACACAGGTCCTTATAAGAACCAGAGTTAGGCAAATGCAGGTGGGCCTCATTTTCTTCATTTGTAAGCTTCTCTCCAGGTTAGGTTATTTTGTGCAGTTAGTGAGTTGGTGCTCTTCAAATTTTCAGAGGAATAAAAACACCTGTTAAAAGTCCAGATTTGGGGGCTATACCCACAAAGGTTCTCAATGAGTAGATCTGCGATAGAGCTAAAAAAATCTGCATTTCTCATGAGCTGCCCTTGTGACTCTGATGCTGTTTGTCGACGGGTCACCCTCGGAATGGCACTCTTATCAAGGGACATGGACGTGTATCATCTGTCAGCAGTTCTCACCTGCTCTCCAGTTGTAGCCACGCACAGTCCACTAGAATCAATGAAATCCAGGAGTCTTGATTACCACACGACGGAGACTTCGTGGCGAGTTTGCTTGTGATGTCCTTTTCTGTCAGGTCCAGTGTCCAAGAGATCTCTGTCCACCAGTACTCATAGAATATCTAGAGAAATCTTGGCCACTGAAGGGTCTGGAGAGGACAAGATTAATATTAGAGGGAACGTTGGTGGTCTGGAGTGGAAATATCCTCTTAGAAGCCAGGTTGGTAGTACTGTGCCATGGGGAGAGCCAAGTGGCACTTGGAAATTCTCTCTCTGGAACGCTGAACTCCATGCATGTTTCTCGTTTGAACATTGCAAACTACAAGAGCACACCTTCAGTGGTTCTTGGCGGAGGAGCTTATAACTGTTTAAAGAAAGTTGTAGGATTAGTTCCTCAGCACAGGAGCCACATGGGGTATAATGCTGAGGACTGCAGCAAGGATGCTGGTGCAGAGTATGGCTTTCACTTGGACTTGGCTCTTAAATCTGTGGATGATCAGTTAATCTCCTTGGTGCTAGTTAACTCATCAGGAGTTATAAATTTAAAAGTAACCCAGGGGACATTTTAAGTGAGGGAGGGAGAGGTCATGGAGAGGGAAATTCATGGATAATTTTAAAAGTCCAGCCTGGTAGGCCAGCAGAATGGCAGGCAGCTAAGAGAAATAACCAAGTTGTTTATTGCTTATAGCTATTTTTCTGTAAAAGAGGAGTTTATTTTCTTTTTTTGTCTTTGTCCCTCCTCAAATGTTTGAAGTATTTCTCCAAGTTTAGAAAAGTGAATCATTAATTTATTCTGTATAAAGTTACACCATCATTGCACTGAGGTAATTTTGAGCCTTCGGCTTCTGGATTGCAACCAGTTTAATCATCTCTTACAGAGTGAATTCACTTGGGACTGTAAATCAATAGATTGTGTAAATCCACAGATCATGTAAATCCAGAAGCAGAAGGTTAAAGCCAGTGGCCAGGTGGGTCAGCTCATGAGCTCACGAGATCCAATGGTGAGCACCTTTTCATAATATTCCTAGCTCGAAGTTAGCAGGGGTGGGAGTATTTAACCATAGAAACAGGCCAATACCATAAATCAAGGCTTCTTTTCTTCTTCAGAGAGTCGGTTGTCAAACATTTACCACTAAGGTTATGAGTTGACATTTAGCTCTGACATCTCTAGCTCTCAGCCCTTGGGTAAATGAGGTTCTGCTGAATCGCTCTACATGTGGAACTGGCCATTCCTGTCAAGTAGGTCCTTATCTTCTTATGGTCTTCTAGGTTCCTAAGACTGAAGTGGAAGAGGCCGTCAAGAGAGCAATCGATGTAGGCTACCGCCATTTTGACTCAGCCTATATGTATCTCAATGAAGAAGAGATTGGGAGGGCCATCCAGAGGAAGATTGCTGATGGCACTGTGAAGAGAGAGGACATATTCTACACTTCGAAGGTTCTGTGTACAGTCCCCTCTCTACTGTGACTAATTGACATGTTAGGTCTCTTTCCTATGACGTAGGAAAAAAATACCACAGAACTGCTGTGAGGATGAAAGCAATGTTTGTAAAAATACATATATTTTTTTAAATTTTTAAAAAAGATCTTTTAAAGGGTGTGTGTGCGCACTCAGGCGTACGTGCCAGTGGCGGGGGGCAGAGGGAGAGGGCGAATCTCAAGGAGACTCCCCTCTGAACATGGAGGCTACACAAGGCTCTATCTCTGGACCCTGAGTCAAAATCAAGAGTTAGACGCTTAGCCAAGTGAGCCACCCAGGTGCCCCTATATATATATATTTTTTAACTCTTGAGCCATTTTCTCCTACTATTATTCATATCCGTAGATATCATATCTGAAACAAATAAAAGAATGTATGTATTAAAGTCAGACTGGAAAGGGAATCCAAGAGGCATTTTTCCAGTAGTGTGCATTGAGCTAAGTACTGCTAGAACCGGATATTTAAATATGAGGTAAAGTACCCAAGAAGAAACACTTGAAGTCCACTCAAGTGAATCCTAGGCAAGTCTGTGAACAGATATCTCTTCCTTCTCAATCCAGAGGATGAGGCTCTATGACTCTGTTACACACAGTATCATCATCTTATTCTCATCTGTTTATATCCTTTCCAGAGGGTCCTCTGGTTTCCTTATTTTTAGCAATTTTGATTGATTTTCCCTAAATTGTTACTTCCTAAAATAAGCTAAAGTACCCCCCCCCCTCAAATTCCTATAGGGCCTAATTTTCTTTGGAACCCTGAACCATTTAATACAGTCAAGATGCAATTTCCTGATTCACAACTACTTGAAGTTCTTGCTTAAAATGCAATTTTCTGGTTCAATCTCCAGATACTGTGATTTATTATATTTGAGGTAGAACCCAGGAGTGTGTTCTTTACAGGCAAACCAAATAATTCCTTTACATTCTAACATTTGAAACCCTCCGTGCAAGGCCATACTATTTTTTTTCTTCCTTGTGGTCTTAATTCAGAATGAAACAGAAGCTATGAGGAACACAACTTAGGAGCTTGGCAGAGTGATTTGTCACTTCCCAATGACAGCAAGTGGGTTTGTGGTTTTTATTATTTATTTGCCATTTTATTCATTTCTCCTAAAGATTTTTTTTAAGCTGAATCAGATAGTTTTATTTGGTTCTGCTTAGGCTAGAGCTAGGCAGCAAGTCCCTAAGGACTCAACTAGGCCGTATTAAAATACAGCAATTTTTTAAAAAAATTGAAGAAGAATTAAAAGATAGCACTTCTGTTATGGAATCAGAGTGGACATATAATGTTCTATTAGTTCCAGGTGTACAAGAGAGTGGTTTGACAGGTCTATATATTTCGGAAAGCTCGCCACGATAAGCGTAGCCGCCATCTGTCACCATACAATGTTGTTGCACCACTTTTGACTATATTTATTCTCCTTTCTTCATGACTTACTTACTGTATAATTGGAAGTTCATACTTCTTGAACCCCTACACCTGTTTCACCCATTCCCTCCCTCCCCTCCCTTTTGGCAACTACCAGTTTCTCCTCTGCCTTTATGAGTCTGTTTCTGTTTTCTGTTTGTTTATTCAACCATTTGTTTTGTTTTTCAGATTTCACATATAAGTGAGAGCATATGCCATTTTTCCTTCTCTGTATGAGTTATTTCACTTAACATGATATCCTCTAGGTCCATCTATATTGACACAAATGGCAAGATTTCATTCTTTTTAATGGCTAAGTAATATTCCGTTTTACATATGTATTACATCTTCTTCATCCATTCACTTATCAGTGGACATTTGGATTGCTTCCATATCTTAGTTATTGTAAATAATGCTGCAATAAACATAAGCATGCATGTATCTTTTTAAATTAGTGTTTTCATTTTCTTTTGGTAAATACCCTAAAGTAGAATTATAGTAGTGGATCATATGGTTTTTCTAGTTTTAAATTTTTTGAAGAAGCTCCCTCCATACTCTTCTCCGGAGTGGCTGCACCAGTTTGCATTCCTACTAACAGTGCACAAGGTCCCTCTTTCTCTAAATTCTCACCAACACCTGTTGTTTCTTGTGTTGTTGGTGTTATCCATTCTGACAGGTATGAGGTGGTATCTCATTATGGTTTTTATTTGCATTTCCATGATGAGTGATGATATTTAGCATCTTTTCATGTGTCTGTTGGCCATCTGTATGTGCTCCTTGGAAAAGTGTACATTCAGGTCTTCTCCCAGACCTGATTAGTCTCCTTAGTCAGATTATTTGTTCTTCTGGTGTTGAGTTGTGTAAGTTCCTTATATTTTTTTATATTAACCACTTATCAGATATATCATTTGAAATATTTTCTCCCATTCAGTAGGTTGCTTTTTTGTTTTGTTGATTGTTTCCTTTGCACTACAGAAGCTTTTTAGTTTGGCGTAGTCCCAGTAGTTTATTTTTGCTTTTGTTTCCATTGCCTCAGGAGACATATCCTTAAGTATGTTGCTAAGGCCAACATCCAAGAGATTGCTGCCTGTGTCTTCTTTTAGGATTTTTATTGTTTCCTGTCTCACATTTAGGACTTGAACTGTTTTGAGATTTTTGTGTGTGTATGGTGTAAGAAAGTGGTCCAGTTTCATCCTTCTGAATGTGGCTATATAGTTTTCCCAACATCATTTGTTGAAGACACTATCTTTTTCCCATTGGATATTCTTTCCTGCTTTGTTGAAGATTAATTGACCATATAGCTGTGGGTTCATTTCTGAGCTTTCTATTCTATTCCATTGATCTGTGTCTCCATTTGTGCCAGTACCTTATTGTTTTGATTACAGTAGGTTTATTTTATATCTTGAAGTCTAGGATTATGATAGTTCTGGTTTTGTTTTCCTTTCTCAAGATTCCTTTGCCTGTTCAGGGTCTTTTGTGGTTCCATAGACATTTTAGGATTGTTTGTTTTAGTTCTCTAAAAAATGCTATTGGTATTTTAATAAGGATTGCATTGAATCTGTAGATTGCTTTGGGTAGTATGGACATTTTAACAATATTAATTCTCCCAATCCATTAACATGGTATATCTTTCCCATTGTGTGATTTTTAATTTCTCTCATCAATGTCTTATAATTTTCTGAATCCGGGTCTTTTATCTCCTTGGTTAAATTTATTCCCAGGTGTTTTATTCCTTTTGGTGCAATTTTAAATGGGATTTCTTTCTTTCTTTCTTTCTTTCTTTCTTTCTTTCTTTCTTTCTTTCTTTCTTTCTTTCTTTTTCTTTTTAAAGACTTTATTTATTTGATGCATAGAGAAAGAGAGAGAGAGAAATCACAAGCAGGCAGAGTGGCAGGCAGAGGGAAAGGGAGAAGCAAGCTCCCCGCTGAGCTGGGAGCCTGGCAAGCGGCTCCATTACAGGACTCTGAGATCATAACCTGAGCCAAAGGCAGACGATTAACTGCCTGCACCACCCAGGTGCCCCTGGGATTGGTTTCTTAATTTTTTTCCCTGTTACTTCCTCCTGCCATGTTAGTGAATTCTAAATTTATTAGTTCTAATAGTTTTTTGGTGGAGTCTTTATATAGTACCACATCTGCATTGTGAATAGTGACAGTTTTATACTTTATTAATTTCTCCTAAATATTCTTTAAAAAAATAATCTAATACTACTTCTCTTTCAACCACTGCAGGTGTGGGTAACCTTCCTCCGTCCAGAATTGGTTCAAACCAATCTAGAAATGTCACTGAAGAAGCTTGGGTTTAGCTATGTGGATCTTTATCTCATTCATTTCCCAGTACCTTTGAAGGTTAGCAAAAGTTATTTTACTTTGATGACCAACATACCAATTAGTAGCTGAATACAACAGAGGATATAGTTTATAAAAAATGAGGAGAAACATACATAGTATTTTAAGATTCCCTTTTTTCTGCTGTAATATTCCTTTCTCAGCCCCAGAGTGACAAGAGTTCACTGTCATCCATGTCTTTGATTTTGTGAATACACTGTCTGTATTTTCAAGACCTCTGCTCCTGAATCTCAGCTTTGACCCCTCGTTTTTGGAGAATGTTCTGAGGTAGAGAACAGTTGAGGCACAGGAGATTTAATGAGGATGGAACACAGGCTTTGAGATGCTGACGAGTCATGTTCTTGAATGCCCATCTCTAGGTGGAAGCAGGAATTGAAGCAGCTTATCCCACAAGTATCTGGGGCCAAGGGGCCTATGGAGCCCTGGCACCACCCTAGCCTCTCTCTAGGATGGGTATTGGGTGTTTCAAGCTGCCCTTGACACAAACAATATTTATTGAACCTTTATCAGTTAAAAACATACTTTCTAGGAAATGCATTTCCTCCATGTACTTTCTCTCCCTTTAGCCTAAGGTTTCCATTCCTTTCAAAATGAGAATACATTGTCGCATTAGCCTGAAGGTCTGTAGGCTCTTGATGGCTTGGCTGAGGCCAAACACAACTTTGTACAACCTCTCATTCTTTTCTGTGTCCCAGCCTGGGGAGGAATTGTTCCCAAAGGACAAAGATGGAAAAATCATTTTTGACAGAGTGGATCTCTGTGCCACATGGGAGGTGAGTAGAGCTCCAAAGATGCGATCCATGTCTCTGCATGTTGGGTGAGAGAGGATGGACAAGGAATTCAAGATGTGTGCATCTCGTCCAGTTCTGCTCCCATGTAGACTTGGGCGAGTCCTTCCCTGAGTGTCCTTCTGCCATGGTTTCACACCTCTCCCATTTAATAATTTACCAAGTACTTGTTGAGTGCCTATGATGTATTGAATACTAAGTATTTTTAAGTTCTCAGGCTACGTCAATGAACAAACCAAGGTCTCTGGGCGCATGGAATGGAAGTGCTGTGGCATGGGTTGGGGGTGTGTGGAATGGGAAAGTAAAACTCACCAAGGAAACTGAGAATGCCAGGGTAGGTATGGGATGCAGATGGGCAGGGTAGGCTTTCCTGAGAAGGTAACAAATTGGGCAAATATTTGTAAGTGCGGAACTGAACACGTGGGTATCTAGAAGGAGAGTGATACAGGCATAAAGGAAGCCAAGGCCCAGTTGTTGTTGTTAAGATTTTATTCATTTACTTGAGAAAGACTGAGAGTGGGGAGGAGCAGAGAGGGAGAGGGAGAAGCAGATCCCCCGCTGAGCAGTGAGCCCAACATGGGACTTGATCCCAGGACTCTGGGATCATGCCCTGATCCGAAGGCAGACACTTAACCCACTAAGCCACCCAGATGCCCTCAAGGCCCAGTTCCTAAGGTGGGAGAGAGCCTATTATGTTCAAGAACAACAAGGGTGCGTGTGTGACTGGAATAGTTAATCTGATGACCCTAATAGGACATGAGGTCACAGAGAAAAGAGGGAGCCAGTGGGCTGGGGACCAGAATGGCCTCCTTCTTGGTTCCCAAGCTGCAGACCTCCACTCCTGGTCTCCTGGGGCTTGTTTTGCCATCACTCAAGTTTTTCTAGGTGTGCAGCTAAAAATCGCACTGAGCCCTTTAGCTCTGTTCTAAACCCTGTGCATTCTATCTTCTTACTCATTTTTAAGAATTATTTTATTTTCCATTCTCCTACTTGGTTAATTCCTATCTCCTTTATTGACATGAGTGCCTTTAAAGGCTCTCTCTCTCAAAAAAAAAAAAAATAAATAAATAAATAAATAAATAAATAAAAATAAAAAAAATAAAGGCTCTCTCTCTCATGCTCTGTCTCATCTTCTCTTCCATCCTCCACCCCTACTCTTAGCACGCTACCATTTATCATGCTTCCCTAGCTGGCTCCACAGATTACTGACCACCCCTTCCCTCCGTAGGCCATGGAGAAGTGTAAAGATTCAGGGCTTGCCAAGTCTATTGGTGTGTCCAACTTTAACCGCAGGCAGCTGGAGAGGATCCTGAGCAAGCCAAGGCTTAAGTACAAGCCTGTCTGCAACCAGGTGAGCCACATCAATCAACCCACCGCACCCCCATCTCCTCTCCCTCCTTGGCTTACTCTTCCCTCATTTCAACTAGGTCACGGGTGGCATCTCCCCATCCTGTAGAGAGCAGAGTGTACTGCAAGTTGTTGAAAACAGTCCCCAAGGCCATGTCACTTTATAACAAAACATCTAAGTGTCAGGTTGGAGTATAATCTACTAGGTGTTATGGTGGTTGGTCTTAGAAATTTAAAGCTAGCTAATTACTGAGCTTTCTCATCTCTGGTCAATAAAGTTGGAACACTTCTATATAAAAGAAAACGGGTAATTCTTTCGAGTTCTGTGTTAGGAGATATCTGCTGAGACTCAATGGTATAAAATCAGCCACCCACAATGTGAGTAGGTTAGTGCCATTGAACTGTATGCTTAGAAATGGCTAAAATGGTAGATCTACTTTTTAAAAAATGGTAAATTAAAAAAAAAATAAAAATAAAAAAATAAAAAATGGTAAATTTATGTTATGTGTATTTTACCACAATAAAAACATTTAAAGGTTAAAAAAAAATCAGAAGTCCACTTGTTATAATAAACCTGCTTTAATGAGCCACACATAAAACTTGCTTATCTTAGAATAATGTAAGAAATCATGAGTACAGAAGTGAGTGGCCACCCTTCTGCACTCCGGAGAGCTCACACTCGCCTTGGGCTTATCTCCTTTAAACTTCGTACCTGCAGGCTTGTTAGAGAGGGATTGGCAATCCGTGTATTAGATATCAGTGAGTCTTATTTTTTTTCTTATTTTTAGATGAAAAGTACAAATAGATGTTCTAAAGGTGGTATTGTGGGTCCCTTGGGAGATTTACCTTCACTTTGAGCATCACCAGTTTATAGAAAATAAAGAAACTGGTTTTGATTGGGGTAGTGATGACGAATTAAGGAAGAAGCTGAACGTGGCCCTGAGCTCTACCGGGCAAATGGAATGCAGCCAAGTTGAGGTCGTTGGTTACTGGCAAGTCTACATGAGCCCAAAGAGCTGGAACAGAGTCTAGTTCGTTGTGACCTGTGAGGTTGAGGTCATTGGTTAATGGGAAGTCTACATGGGCTCAAAGAGCTGGAACAGAGTTCAGTTCGTTGTGATCTGTGAGGCAATCAGGTGATAGCAGACGGTGGTTCAGGTCAGGTGAACCTAGGTCCAGGCTTGGTTTGGGGCCCTGAATACAATACATCCCCCTTCCTCCCTGTCCGTGTCCCTGACGGAGACCGCAAACACACGTGCAGCTGTGACACAGAAAGTCCCTTTGCACCTAATGCCTGAGCCAGCCCCTTTCCTGCAAGCTGTGTTGATGAATACGGTTCACGGGAGGCCCAAGTCAGGCTTCTGGCTTCTCCTCGGATCTGCGCTCATGCTTATCCAACCACCACAGTCAGGGAAAGGCAGTGAAAAAGGGGTGCAGCAGGAGCTCAGCCACACTTTTGGTTTGGGATCTGGCCTTGTCTCTCGTGAGCCCCTTTCTCAGTAGAGCCGTGTCATCTCTGGGCCGTAATGCAGAGGTAAGCCTCTGGCAGGTCCCCTGGCACAGCTGTGGGTGATGATCCTGTGTTGGCTCCTGTGGCTGGGACACCTACATGCGTTTGCTACCGGGCGATACAGCCCTACAGCTTCCCCGTCAGGTTGGTGGCCGTGGTCCTGTGATCCAGCCCTTCTGCTTGGCACTCTGCAGGTGGAGTGTCACCTTTACTTCAACCAGAGCAAACTCCTGGAGTTCTGCAAGTCCAAGGACATCATCCTGACTGCATACGGTGCCTTGGGGTCCGACTTCGGGAAGGAATGGTAATGACCTCTATGCCTGTATCCTAACTGCAGACGCTGTACCTTCTGGAGTCATCACTCAACTGTCGGGGGGGGGGGGCGGGGGGAGGGATGGTAGACAGCAGCCGTGGTCCATCTCCATAGACGCTTAACTCGCCTACATTGTGGGGACTCAAGGACACATTATTAAATAACACAAACCCTGATTAGAATGTTCACACAGTTGAAAAGCTTTGGCTGTAAAGAGTGACAAAGTGAGCCCTCGCCATGATTCTGACACTTGATAGCCGAGTGATAGGAGACAAGTGACAACTTCTGTTAAGTCTTAGTATCTTTATCTCTTGAAGAGGAATATAAAAATGCACCTTTTAGCACTTGACAAAGCAGATCATTAATTGAAAGCATTTTTGAGGGGCACCTGCCCTGTTGGTTGAGCGTCTGCCTTTGGCTCAGATCATGATCTCAGGGTCCTGGGATCGAGCCCCAAGTTGGGCTCCCTCTCCCTCTGCTGCTCCCCCTGTGTGTGCTCTCTCTCTCCCTTTCTCAGTCAAGTAAATAAATAAAACGAAATAAAATAAAATAAAATAAAAGCATTTTTGAAATAGTAGATTCTTATAAAATAATTGGGTTGTTACAATGCAGATTATTGGATCTTAATTTGGACAGTTTCTCTTCTTATCCAGTCTTTTACCACATTTCTCAGAAATGCTTTTTTAAACAAACAAACAAACAAACAAACAAACAAAAACATATGAAATACTCCCTGAGGGTCCTCTTCTGCCTTCCTTTCTCTGGGCCTTCTTTGGATCCACCAAAAGAAGCGAGCCCAGGGACTGTGGCACAGCAGCAGGTTCAGGAGGCAGAGCTTAGAGGGCGAAGGCCCCCGGCGTGAGGGGCTACACGGGCTCCGACACACAGCACCCTGCCTCCCCCCAGGGTGAACCAGGACGCCCCAGTTCTCCTGAAGGACCCAGTTCTCAATGCTGTGGCCGCCAGGCACGGGCGAACTCCGGCCCAGGTGGCCCTGCGCTTCCAGCTGCAGCGGGGGGTGGTGGCCTTGGCCAAGAGCTTCAACGAGAAGAGAATCCGGGAGAACTTCCAGGTGGGGCTGCGGGCCCAGGGCTGGACGGGGCCCCATTTCCCTCTGCACTGGGTCATCCGTGAGGCACCCGCGGGCTGTCCGTCCTCAGTGCCCAGGTAGCTTCTGCGGTGTCGGGAGAGGCCCCGGGAGGGTCAGCTTGGGGTCCCCATGCTGGGTTTCCTTTGAACCCCAAGCTAGGGCCTGATCTGCAGCTGCACAGAGAAGGAGTTAGATGACATGTGATTGGCGCTGGGGCCTGTCGAGGCTTCCTTCGCTGTGGCCACATGCACCTGCCCAGCGCCCCTGGGGGGCCCAACTCCCGCCTGGAGTGAACCCCAGCTTCATGAGTCATCTCTCAAAACCTCCACACCCCTTGCACAAACGTGTGTGGGAGGGGTAGGGGGATGGGGGCAGTCAGTGCCGCGGGGAAACTGAGTCATCACCTCATGTTTCTGGCAGGTGTTTGATTTCCAGTTGACACCAGAGGACATGGAGACTCTGAGCAGCCTCAACAAAAACATTCGCTACTTTTCAGATACTTTGTAAGTAGCTCGTTGCTCCCTTGACATTGGGAAGCTGGACGGTGGTGGGACTGTGTGACCCCAATCCACAGAGGGGTTCCTCTTCTTTTAGGAAAGTGGCTGGGGAACATCTTTCCTTCAAGGACTCTGGAACCTCTTTTCCCTGATGCTCTCCTGTCCTCTGTCCTCACTGCACCTGTGATGGGGGCCAGTGGGTGCTGGAGTCACCCTTCTCTCCGCCTTACTCACTGCCTCCCCGAAACCTGGGGAAATCCCTCTCCACCGCCCCATCAGGCTCTCCCTCCCACCACAGGCACTCAACCGTGCTCCCGTCTTTTTTTTTTTTAATATATATATATTTTTTTCTTTTAAAAAAGTTTTTATTTGAAAGCAAAACAGTACAATCCACAAGTACAAACATGTGAAATCGTTAATAGCACGTGTTTATGTTTTATCATGAATCAGACATGTTTGAACAATTCACAGCTACAGGAAATCTAGAACGAAATCAAATATTTTGTCACATCAGGTTGAAAAGTTGGAGGGGACTTTGTAATATATATATTTTTTATTGGAGTTCGATTTGCCAACACATAGTATAACACCCAGTGCTCATCCCGTCAAGTGCCCCCCTCAGTGCCCGTCACGCAGTCCCCCCGTCCCCCCGCCCACCTCCCCTTCTACCACCCCTAGTTCGTTTCCCAGCGTTAGGAGTCTCTCATGGTCTGTCACCCTCTCTGATATTTCCCGCTCTGTTCCCCTCCTTTCCCCTTTATTCCCTTTCACTACGTCTTATATTCCCTGTATCAGTGAGACCATAGGATGATTGTCCTTCTCTGATTGACTTATGTCACTCAACATCATACCCTCCAGTTCCATCCATGTCGAAGCAAATGGTGGGTATTCATCCTTTCTGATGGCTAAGGAATATTCCATTGTATACATAAACCACATCTTCTTTATCCATTCATCTTTCAATGGACACCGAGGCTCCTTCCACAGTTTGGCTATTGTGGACATTGCTGCTAGAAACATCGGGGTGCAGGTGACCCGGTGTTTCACTGCATCTGTATCTTTGGGGTCAGTCCCCAACAGTGCAATTGCTGGATCGTAGGGCAGATCTATTTTTAACTCTGAGGAACCTCCACACAGTTTTCCCAAGTGGCTGCACCAGTTCACATTCCCAGCAACAGTGCAAGAGTTCCCCTTTCTTTACATCCTCTCCAACATTTGTGGTTTCCTGCCTTGTTAATTGTCCCCATTCTCACTGGTGTGAGGTAGGATCTCATTGTGGTTTTGATTTGTATTTCCCTGACGGCCAGTGATGCGGAGCATTGTCTCATGTGCTTGGTGGTCATGTGTATGTCTTCCTCTGTGAAATGTCTGTTCATGTCTTCTGCCCATTTCATGGTTGGGTTGTTTGTTTCTTTGCTGTTGAGTTTAAGAAGTTCTGTATAGATCTTGGATACTAGCCCTTTATCTGATATGTCATTTGCCAAAATCTTTTCCCATTCTGTCGGTTGTCTTGTAGTTTTGTGGACTGTTTCTTTGGCTGTGCAGAAGTTCTTTATCCTGATGAAGTCCCCATAGTGCTCCCGTCTTTAAAACCAAAACCCAAACCAAAATCTTCTCTTGAGCTGACATCGCTCTGCAGCCACACTGCATTTCTCCTTCCATAGGGAAACTTCTCGAAGGAGCCTATGCTTGCCGCCTCGAGCCTCTCTCTTCCCATCTTCTGAGGCACCTGCTCCCCACTTTGCCAAAACTCTCCTTGTCAAGGTCAGCCATGTCCTCCTTTCCTCATTTGTCTCGTTTTAGCTGGCAGACCTCTCTCTCCTCCTGGAAACGTGTGCGTGGCTTTCCTTCCACGCGGCCCACCCGCTTACCTGCTTCCCCGTTGTTGCCCGAGCCTCCTTCTCCTGTTCTTTGCAAGCCCTCCCCATCCACCTGGCCTCCTAACTTTGGAGCGACTTGGTCCTTGGACCTCTTTTCTTTTCTGTCTGTGCCCACCTCCCGGCTGCTTTCACCCAGTCTCAAGCTTTAAACACCATCTAAATACCCACTCCCCAGGATTCTACCCAGCCCAGACCTCGGCCCTGGACCAAGATTTGTAAGTCCAGTTGCTCAGCTGCACTTGGGTGTGCAATACGCCACCTCAAACCCATCAGGCCTACCACTGACTCACGATGGCATCTGCAGAGGCCCCAGCTCACACCCAAGTCTTCCCCCTTCCACGCCTGGAGGCCAGGGCGACGGGCAGCCCTCTTCCTGACATGGTAGCCTATCTCACTCGGACAGAAGGCCGGCTTCCTTCACACCTGCAGGGGCCGCAGGGCGCTCCCTCCCTCGCTGTCTGCCGCTGTGTCCAATCTCCGCCCGCTGACTCCACTGCGGCCCGTGGCCTCCCCGCTGTTCCTTGCGGCCGCCGGGCCTGTCCCAGGGCCTTTGCACTGATTGTTCTCTCCGCCAGGATGCTCTTCCTCCCGACAGCTGGCTGCGCACCCCTTCACCTCCTTCGTGTCCTCCCTCAGGTCACCTCCGTCATATACCTTCTCTGTCACCTCACCTAAGAATGCAACCCTGCTCAGCAATGCCTTTCTCTCTATTCTACTTTGTTTTCCTTTTAGCGCATATTCCTGATTAGCACACCATACACTTCACGGTTTTATGTTGTTTATTTCCCGTTTGCCTCATTGGAAACGTTAGATTCCTAGGGCAGGATTTTTAAAAATCTACTGTTTCCTTGAGTGATTAATCAGTGCTGGGTCAATGAATAATATGATCAAATGATAAAGAGGGAAAGGAAAAGGAGAGTGGAGAAGCAGGCAGTAATCCTTAGCAATTAGCATCAGTCGTTTTAATCAAGAATTAATTATTTAGTGATTTAGCACTATCTCAAAATTATTACTTTGTGTGTGTGTATATATATATATAGAGAGAGACTAGTATATATACTATTATATATATTATATACTATTATATTATATACTATATACTAATATATTATATACTATATTATATACTATGTAATACTATAATACTATACTATATATAGTATATATACTGTTATATATACCAGTCTCTCTCTCTCTCTATATATATATATATACACACAAAGTATAGAGAGACTAGTATATATAATAGTATATATATATATATATATATGATATATCTCAATATATATTGTATATATATATTGGATCTCTATATAAATGATATATCTCAATATATATATATCCTATATATATATAGAGAGAGACAGAGATAGAGACAGAGACAGAGAGAGACAGAGAGAGAGTTAGTTTGCCTCCCTTGCTAAAATGAAACCCCCGATGAAGTGATTTATATCATAATCACTGCATCCATCCCTATATCTAATAATTTCTCACCGAGTAAAGGCATAGATGAATTACTTCTGAGTGCTTGAGAGAAACTGAACAACAGTGACGTTCTTATTGCCCTCCCCATCATCGCCTTGAAGTATTTGTTCCCGTTATGTATGAAACCCTAAGGGCATGGTTTTAAAAGAGGCAGAGTTCATTACTGCCCTCTTGGGAGTTTAAAGTAGCAACTCCAGGACCTTATCTCCTAAGTAGTAGAATAATACAATACCTTCAAAAATGCAACGTATTGTTTTAATTTTGTATATGTGTTCATGAGCACTGTGTACCATTTTTTACAATATGTTCATTATAGTCTCAAGTGGTAGTAGGTAGTAGTACCGGGTTATTGTAAAACTGGATGCTTTTGTCCTTGTCCATAAAAGAAAGTTCCATTAATTTTCATACTTAAGCCAGTTTAAAAGAAACCTCTCTTTACCCAGCCCAGAAACAGTTACTTGACTAAGTCTCTCTCTTCACCTTTTAGATTTGCTAATCATCCGGATTATCCATTTAATGACGAGGATTAACTGATTTCTTTGACTCTGGTTGATGATCAGCGAACAGCTCAAGGATGAGAAAGGATCTGACTTAGCCCATGTTACTTAGCCTGACACGTTGAAATGTAGCCTGAGTCCCCCGAATCTGGAAGTAAATGTCTCTAAACCCAGTCTTTCCCCCTCAAAGTCAATGGCAATACATTTCAAACAACCTAACCTATCAATGCCTTGGCTTTTTAGTCTGTTTTGCTTTTTCCTGTCACTGAGGTTGAAATGCTGTCCCTGTGAAGTGATCACAGGGATATAAATCTCTAAAAACAAACAAACAAACAAACAAACAAACAAACAAACAAACAAGAAGGTAACCATTGAGTATACTTTCAAATTGCCAAAGTCTAGCTTTTTACTTGTCTCCAAGAATTTTTCTCTTTTGTTCTGTGAATTTACCACACTATACAATTTTATCAGGCCTTTAAAAGAGATCTGAAGCTTAATTAAAACTCAATACAAAAAAAAAAGGCCATGTTTCAATTAAAAAGTACTCATAATGCCAAGAACAAGGAGATTATCAAACTGGATGAAAAAGGATGAGCACCAGATGCACTGCACCAAGACGACCAAGATAGGAAAATTATCCGACCAAGGATTTTAAAGCAGTCATGGTGAACATGTTTCAACAAGCAATGACAACACATGTGGAACAAATGGAAAGCCACAGTTTCAGCGAAGAAATAGAAGATATAAAGAATCACAAAATGGAAATGTTAGAACTGGAAAACACAATAATCAAAGTGGCACCTAGGAGGGTAAAACGACATAAATCACCCAATGGGAACAAGAGAGAGAAAATGAGCTGGGGATAAAAAACAGGAACAGAGCCTGTGGACCTTGAACAATAACAAAAGCTCTAACATTCATGTGATCAGAGTAGGGGGGATGCAGAGATGTTGGTCAAAGGCACAACTTCTGTTATAAGTTCTGAGGATGTAATGTTCAGCATGTAATCATAGTTAATAATACCGTGCTGTAACACTGACATGTGCTTAAAGAATTGATCTTACGTGCTCTCACCAAAAAAAAAAAAGGGTGATGGGTGTATTAATTAACCTGATCGTGGGAATCATCTCCTAAAGTGTATGTTTATTAAATCACTAAGCTACTGGAAGTATAAATTTTCAAAAAACTTCACAGATATTGGAGAGTCCAAATTTCAAAAGTGATATAATTAGTAAAAGGGACTGAAAAATGAGTGCCAGGATTTATTAAGAACTTCCAAAGATTTGCTTTCTCCATTTGCATCAATGCATCTCTGTGAGGGATTTTCAGCTGCAGCTGCTTGCGATGAAGACTGTGTTTCAAATCAAACTGAGTTTATGATCAAAATTTCAAATTTCTGTATCACAAAGTATTGAATCAATAGTGACAAAAAATATATATATATATAAATGTAAAGCGTAGTTGAATCATTGCTTTGAAAAGAATGTAACCACAATAAATTAGTGGGAACAAAGAATTTGGACCATGATTAAAGTTCTTATTTTTCCATTTTTTATTTCATCTCTGGCTCAGTGTAAAGTTTTTTTTTCTATTTTTTTGGGGTATTTTATAATGTACACACTGGATTAATAAAGAAGTGTATTCATATAATACATAAATAAATATACATTGTTTGGGTGCAAGTTCAAAAACTGCTAGTAATAGTAGGGGTTCTACCAAAAAAGAGGGAGTCCACTGTTCAGAGGTCACGTTGCCGTGTGTGCACCAGACAAGAAACCAACACCGTCCTTTGTCAGGAAGGCTGCGCAAGCCCGGGGAGGCTGAGCAAACCCCTGTTCCTCTCTCCCTGTGGACCCGGTGGGAGCGTCAGTCCCACCCGACAGGTGCCGCACCCGCAGTGAGCCGGGGCAGGTGTCATACCCTCTGGGGGCTGGGGCAGGTGCCGCGCCCGGGGGAGCAGGCAGAGGTGCCGCCCCGCGGGGAGCCTGGAGAGGTGCTGCACCTGCGGGGAGCATGCAGAGGTGCCGCCCCCGGGGGAGCACGGAGAGGTGCTGCACCTGCGGGGAGCATGGAGAGGTGCTGCACCTGCGGGGGGCACGGAGAGGTGCCGCCCCCGGGGGAGCACGGACAGGTGCTGCACCTGCAGGGAGCATGCAGAGGTGCCGCCCCCGGGGGAGCACGGAGAGGCCACATCCGCGGGGCGCGGCGGCAAGTGTCGCACCCACCGGGCAGGGGCAGGGGCAGGTGCCGCACCCACAGGCAGCCGCGGTCGGGACCAGGTGGTGGGCGGGGCGCACCTGGCGGGCGCCCCTGGGCCGCGGGGAAGGAGGCCCAGTCTCAGAAGCCAGGTAAACAAACAGGGCCCGGCCGCCTGTCCCCGTCTGGCCCCTTTGCTCCCAGCCGCCCCCGTGTGGCCCAGGCTCGGGAACTACCCCTCTCCCCCGGCCCCCCGCCCCCCTGAACCCCCGCCCCCCCGCCCCCCTGCGCCCCACCGCCCCCCGCAGCTGGCCCCTTCGCTCCTGCTCTTGCGGATCCAAGAAGAGCCCCCCCGGGAGCCAAAGATGGACCAGGCCGTCGGCTTCCCCCTGCAGCCCTGCTCGCTCCCGTCCCCCCCACCCTTTACCCACGCGGGAGCCTCCGATCCACGGGCGGGGCAGGGGTGCCCTCTGCCGCCAGAGCCGCGGATGCGCGGGCGCCCGTCGCGGGGCGACCTGGAGAGGCTCCTGGGCTCCTCCAGGGGAGGGGAGGCCCGGGGTCCCTGCAGGGCAGGCCTGGGGCGTTGGCCTAGGCCCTCAGTCCGCGTCGCCCCCGAGCTCCCCGGGGCGCTCCTGGATATGCACAGAGCGAACCCGGGAGCCTCTGGCCCAGCTGCAGAGGCGCAGTGCTCCCCGCGGGCGCGCGTCCTCCCCCGGGCCGCGTGGGGCCCAGTGTTTCTCATCCTCGCTGGTTGCCGTGGTGTTGCTATTCCAAGTGTTTCTAGCAAAAACAACAACAACAACAACAAAAAAAACCAACCACCAATCTGTAATAGTGTTTTCTATAGAATATAAAGTGATGGAGCTTACCTTTTGGTCCCTCCAGGCTCACCTGTGAATGGACATTGGTAAGAGTTGGAGTTTGAGGTGTGGGGATGAGAAGAAAGCCCCCTGCAGCCCGCAGTGCCTTTGCAAGGTCGGAGTCGTGGTGATAAGGATTCAGTGTAACATGTGGAAGTCATTTACATTAGGCCGGAGATCGATGACCGGCTGAAACTGGTCAAAATATTAAGTGAACGGTTGCACCAATGTACATCCGGTATATACGTTCGTGCATGTTTAATTTTTTGAAGATTTTATTTATTTACGGAGAGAGAGCATAAGTGGGGAGGAGGGGGTGGCTCCTCGCTGAGCTGGGAGCCTGATGTGACCCAGGACCTGGGGATCACGACCTGAGCGGAAGGCAGCTGCTTAACCACCTGAGCCCCCCAGGCACCCCTACACTTTTTTAAAAAGCGAGTTACAAATTATGTATGCTATGTGGCAGGTTTTGTGAAGCGTTTATGCCCATTTATTAGATATGTTTTTTAAAGATTGATAGAAAAGTGAGCATGCAGTGGGGAGGGGCAGAGAGAGAGAGAGAGAAGCAGGTTCCTCGCTCACTAGGCGCAGAGCCCCACGACCTCACCACCCTCAGATCATGACCTGAGTCCAAACCAAGAGTCCCACGCTCAACCGACTGAGCCACCCAGGCGCCCCTATCTGCACGTCATAGACGTGGGCAAAGACCACAAGGATCCACTAGAAAGAGGAGTTTTCCTAGATATTGCTCTTTTAGGCCTTTTTTACTTTCTCTAGTTGAGCTTCTCTCAGTTCTTTGCATTGTGAATTTGGTTGAATTACTTTGTAACCCAGGAAAATTCTGTAAATGTTAATAAAAAGTACTATTAGCCAATTGTGTTGAATTTTTCTTACACTTGGAAACAGGGAGACGCCTGCCAATTAACTCATGAAAATGAGCCTTTTAAGTCTCTCATAATTTATAGCAGCTTTAACACGAGTGGCCCCAATAGTACTGAGGTGACCCCTCGTGAGATGAACAACACAACACGTTGCCCTGAACGGGCCTGCGTGGATACGCTCCCTAATGCCCTTCCTTGTGCAGAGTGTGGACGGCCTGGGCACCGAGCGTCCTCTCTGAGCTGGGGTTTCCACATTGTGGAGAAGGAAAAATGCCTCTCTATTGACCTGAGACATCTCCAACTTTCAGCCCCGTGTTCTTTGGATGTGTCAAGGTAAGGATTTTGCTTTAAAATCAATGGGGGGGGGGGGTGCTGGCCAGCACAGGGGAGCACAGGGGACGCGAGGCGGGCCCAGGGCTGCAGTGGGGCCGAGTGACAGATACAGAGACTCATCATGCCATGGTCTCAACTCTTGTATTTATCTAAATATTTCCATAATACAATCTTTTTTTTTGAGAGTGTAGGCCACATTGTCTTGTAAAATCCCATCACACTGTGCTCAAAAGACTGAGGGTTCTCTGTGGAGAGGATCACCCTCTCCCTTTCCATCACGGAGACCATCTGAACCGTATGAATTTCTCAGGGAGCTCAGCTGCTGTTCCAGGCGGAAATCCACCGGAATCAAGCCTCGTCCGTCCCCTCCCCTCCCTGGCAGCCCAGGGCAGAGGCTGGTGGTTCGGGCCTCGTGGATCTGTCTGCCCAGGCAGGAGGAGGAAGCAGGAAGCCAGGCTCAGAAGTATATGTTGAAAGGATAGTCCTTGTGGTTTGCAGCTCTGAAAAAAACAGGAAAACAAATAAAAAATTAGAAATGCTTATTCTCATTAAGAGAAACATTCTAAGAGACACAGTTGTGTACTTTCAAGGTCCCCAATGTGCCAAATTAGTCTTTGGATTCGCTCAGGGGCACAGCCTCAAACAGAAAAGACTTAGGAGTTATGAGAAGCCTTAATTAACCTAAAACGTATATAATCAACACCGATTCAGGAACCAATCCCCCTATTTTGAAAGGAAGTAAAGGAGACGTATTTACATGGGTAACGTGCACAGCCGCAAGCTCCTGTTCAGGCCGAGGATGTCATTCATATCCTGTTCTGATAATTTAAAGTCGAACACCTGCAGCCAATACAGACGTTCATGGCAAAGTCAGGTCAGGGAGCACTTCGTGGAGCATGTGCTACCTGCCAAGTGTCGTGCCAGGCCTGTCGGGGACACCAAGCGGAGGGCGAACGGTGCCTGTGGCCCCCGGGTCTTCCCCAGAGCCTTGGCCTTCCCACACGCATGTGGGCCTTGGCCTTGGCCTGCCGCTGGCTGCCTCGGGGCTGGCTGGGAGCCCCTGGAAAGTCGGGGGGGGGTACTGCACTCACCCCCTGGGAGTACGGGACACCCTGGGATAGTGAAGGGGTGCAGCAAAGCTTTCCCACTGCTCAAAAAACAAAAAGAAAAAACAAAAAACCCAAAACCATTTGTGCCTCCCACCCTACCAGCTAGGAGGACGCTCGTCCCCGGGACCAGCCACTCCGACAGTGTTCAGAATGCAGGGTCCTCTTCGCATCTGTTCCCTCTGAAGCAGAGCTCTAAGCTGCACCGTCCCTGCCCCGCCCACCCTTTGGCTCCTAACATACTTGAGCACTATGACCCGCTCCAGAAATAGGAACTTTTCTCCCAGGAGGGCTGACCCTGGTTGCAGCCGAGGGGCTGGGAGAGAAGGTGGAGTGGCCTCGGGCCCAGCCTCTGCCCACAGGAGAGGCCCCACCACAGCCCAGGGGAAGCCAGGGATTCGGAGTCCCCAGCAGCTCTGGCTGGAGGGGGGCGGGGGCCCGGGAGGCGGGGTGGCTGGGCTCAGTTCTGGTGGGGTCGGCGGGCAGGTGCCCGGCTGTTCTCGCCTCCCTGCTCCCTGTCTCAGCTCCCAGGCTGGGCACTGTCACACCCTCGGGTTCCTCGGGCTGTGGCCACAGCTTCACCCTGCGCGCCCGCCACGTCACAGCCAGCAGGGCCCGTGCGTGAGGTGGCCGGACCCCCGCTAGCTGCATGTGTTCCCAAGCCCTCCACCTAAAAGAAGAGAAGCACTTTCCTGGATATTCTCAATAATCCGCTTGGGGGTGACTGATTTGGGAATCACGATCACATTCCTCTGGATCTGAAATCGGAGCAAAATCTGCAGGAATGAAAAAAAAAAGTCTAATATCAGACACAGGGAGGAGATTCCACGGAGTTGGTGGTTTCTCACGCAGTTTACAGCGTATCGTACAGTGAAAAAGTCCAAAAGTCAGGGGCAGCTTTTAATCACAAAGCTTTTCTGTTCCAAAGTCTTTTAGGAACCCACACCAGTATTTTCTGGAAGCTTTTTCCAATGTGTGTGCAATGACCGCCACCGGCCCGCGGAGACTCCTGTGACTTAATGATCCCACGGATGCACCCAACACCTCGACCCTGGACGTCAGAGCAAGGAAGCCGGTGGGAAGGCCTTTCCTGTTCCACTCGCTGGTGCGCGGGGTGGGGCCCAGCACATGCTGGTGAAGCGTGGGGGCCTGGCCAGGGGCTCCTGTCCTCCGTCCTTGCCCGGTCCCGGCCCCCAGAGGAAGCAGGCCCGCCCAGCCCCTCCTACCTGTGCCGGGGACTTGTTGTGCTTCTGCGCCACCCTCTGGATCACAGGGTCATCCAGCAGGTCTACGCCCTCACTAGAGAGAGCAGGGCCAGGCAGGAGGTTAGGTTAGGGGGTTAGCAGGTCCAGCGTGCATGCTCCTGGCTTTGAAAACCCCACTACTTCCTCCAGAGGGCAAAACCTAGATTTATTTTCGTCTGATCGCTACATCTGCTCGCTGCGGGGACGGTAAATGAGACAGAAGCGCTCCCCACCCCGACCCCACCGGCTGACACTTCCCAGGAGACAGCTGGACACGCTGCTGCTCTTGGTGGATACGTGGTGTTTCCTCGAGGACGAGGTGGCACCATCGGAGGGCCCATGGCCTGGTGTGACGTCTACGGGCTGTCTGACCTCGCTCACCATAGGGCCTGGAGCGGCGCCTAAACTGCTGCTGCTGCTGCTGGCAATCTCAGAAAGCTCAACTCGGGTGCCCACACGAGCCTGAGCCCGGGAACACGCGGAAGGTCTAGTGCGGAGACCCTGGGCTACGGCCTGGCGCCACCCCTGGGCCCGCGTCCCGCAGGGAGAGGCCCTAACCACTCCGGAGAGGCGTTTCCTCGGCCAGCACTCCTTAAGTGGCTCTACAGACAGTGCTCAGAGCCTCCTGAAGGAACTGACCAGCTGATCTCACCTGCCGCGGGCCCAGCACTCAGCTGGTTCCCTGCCCTGGGCGGCCCTGGGACCCCACGCTCATCTGCATGACACGACCTGGCCTTCCAGCAACTACCGTGTTCAGACACCTATGCCTACCTCCCACGGCAGACACACACACACACACACACACACACACACACACACACACACAGGTATTTAGAGTCAAATGCTTCCAGCCCTCCAGGGCCCCTGGTCTGTCCCAGGCACTGAGCCAGGGGTGGAGGAGAGTCACAAATCACACGCTGTCCCTGCACTCGAGCAGCTCTGACAAGTGGGGACAGGAATTAATGACAAGACAGTGAGACGAGGGCTATGGACAAAACCGGGATACAGGGAGTGAGTGTGGGGGGCTTCCTGGAGGAGGTGACACAGAATTAAACCGTGTATCAGAAATCAGAGTTAACCAGATTTAAAAAGAAAAAAAAGGGTCCGAGCAAGATCTCAAGGTAAAGAGAACAGTACGTGAGAGGCACAGAGCCCGGAAAGACGGCGCTCCTTCCCGGGAGCCCCGTGTGGTGTCAAGTGCTGGGCGAGCACGCTTGTTGGGGGAAGAACCGAGGCCAGAAGCACGCAGAGGCCAGACCAGTGGGACTTCGAGGCCAAGCCAAGAACGGAAGGGTTTTCCAGCAGGAAGGTGACCTGATCCTACTGAGCCGCCCCGTCTGGTACCGCGGGGACAGTGGGTGGGAAGCGGGCAAGCCCGGCCCGAGCCAGGAGGCTGCGGGAACTAGCGAGAATTAGCGGGGAGAGCGCCCGCTTAACTACGGCAGGGGTGGCGGGAACACAGATCGAGAGACAGACCCCGGCCCTGCGGCAGAATGGCCTGGAGGACGTTCAGGTGTCTGGTCCGGGTGGTGCGAGCGGCCAAGGGGGCTCGTTAGCTTAGCAGGTGGAGGGAGCACGGCACACGGCTGGGGTTGGGGGGAGGAGGCCGGGCGAGCCTCCCCTTCCTTCAGAGAGCCCCTGCCAACCACCCGAATTCTTCCCTGCTAGAGCCCCATGCGCCACCACCCGTGACGCACCCCTACCTGGAACCGCCGAGGGGCCGGTACGCGGTCACGGACACCTGTCTGGACTGGCAAAACCCGATGAGCTCCTTCTGGGTGAGATACGGGTGGCACTCGATCTACAGAGAGAGTCACAGCTTACCAGGGGGATTGGGACCGACAGGCCACCAGGAAACAGGGCATGCGCTCACGGTCGGCTCTGCCCCCGAGGAGCCGCGGGCCCGTTCCCAGGCGCAGGCCTCCGCTGCCGTGGGGTGACAGGCCCCTGGGAACGGGCAGGAGGGCCCCCACGCTCCCCGGGCGCTCCGACGGCCCCTGCCCGGTGAGGTGCCCCCTCTGGGCCTGTATTTCCGCTCCAGCCCGTGGCGCTCTCCTGCCTCACGTGGGGACAGTGGCTGCTCTGTGGGTGGCAGCCAGGGAGCTTCCAGAAGGCAGAGGCTGTTTTGCTTCCTGCTCTGGGTGCTGACCGCTTGAGCAGGCTCACCTGCGGAGACTCGCCGAGCGATGCCCTTTCCTGTACCCACGTGATAGGAAGGGTATTTTTTTTTTTTAAGATTTTATTTATTTATTCCTGAGAGACATGGAGAGAGAGGCAGAGACCCAAGCAGAGGGAGAAGCAAGCTCCATGCAGGGAGCCTGATGCGGGACTTGATCCCGGGACCCCGGGGTCACGCCCTGAGCAGAAGGCTCAACAGCTGAGCCACCCAGGTGCCCCAGAAATTTGTTGTAAAAAAAGGAACCTGATGCTCTATTCTTAACGTCCCCAAACCAGAAACTACCCAAGGGCCCATCCACGCCAGAATGGGTAACTACCCTGTGCTGTATTTACGTCATGGAATGCCACGCAGAGATCGGAACGGTGGACGACCACACGTGAACGTGGACGCATCTGACAACTATACTGTGGAAAGCCAGACGCAGCAGAGTACGTCACGCGTCACTTCATCGACTACGTTCAAAAGCGGCTGGTGCCGTCAGTAATCGGCACAGCGGCTGCCCTTGGCGGGCGGCGGTCACACTGTTTCTGTGTCTGGATGCCGGGCACGGAGTGCGCCGAGGCTCAGTGGAAGTCATCGAGTCCCAGGGTCATGTGCGCGCTTTGTGGACGTCCGTGACGCTGTGCAACCGTTCAGGTAAAGTGAAGTACTGCAAAAATGCCCTTTGCTCATGAGCCAGCCCGGTGCACGGAAGGCCTGGGCAGCACCGTGGGTGAAGGAGGACGGCTCGCCAGGACCTTCTGCTGCCTCTGCACAGAGCAAACCCAGCTCCGCCCGCGCCCTGCCTCCCCAGGGCACCTGCCGTCCCGCAGGCTCTCCTGCCTCGGCGCCCGATCCCGGCTGACCTGCTCCCAACAGCACCGCTCTGCAGCCCCGGGAGGGGAAGGCCCAACTTGCAACCCCCCTCCTCCCGTTCCCAGCTTACTCACGCGGACGGGGCAGCTGCAGAGCCAGCTGTTCAAGCCTCACCTGGTTAGTGATTGGCTTGAATCTCAAGTTGGGTTTGTTCAAAAGTCTGTCGAGCTGCTTGTGGTTGAAGTTTGACACCCCGATGGCTTTCACCAGCCCCATGACCACCAGGTCCTCCATGGCCTAGAGAGAACACAGGGTCCCGCGGATGCTCCACGCCCCGCACGCCTCTACACACTGTGCTGAGCCCACTCCACCCACCCCAGACTTCTGCGGATCCCATCCAACATCCCACGGGCGTTTCTGCCCCCAGCGCCTACTCCACTTCCACCTCTCCCCGGCTGGGGGGCCTGGGGCACGTGTTTATGACCCACGGAGCCTCAACGTCCCCACCTGCAAAGTGGGGACAAGCCTGTCCTTGCCACAGGATTGTCTTAAGATTCCATCCAACAACACGCACCTAGCATTCAGCTCAGGGCCCAAATCTCCCGAACGCGCGGCACGTTAGGTATTGTTACTCCTCTTACTCTACCTGCTGATGCGGTGTCTGTGAGCACGTGCGATGCTGACCGTTGGCTTGCCTCCCTCTCTACCCAGGTTATGGACCTCCTGAGCACCATGAGGTGCCATCATTGTCCTGCTGGCCCTCTGCTCGAGGCGGAGCATGGCCCGGTGCAGGGGACGGGGGCGGCATAAGTCCTGAGTGGCCACGGGCAGGCGGCCAGTGAGCAGACACCAGCTCCTGCCTGCACGCTGCAGCAGCATCCAGAACCCCACTCGTGCTGCCGAGACCGCCCGGACTCTAACCCACGACTTTCCAGAGAGGCAGTGCCCTGGGACAGAAAGGGCTGGGGACCCCCGGACACTGGCCCTGATAGCCCAGGCCCCGCTGCTAATCCCTTTCGCTGATTCCCGTTTAAAAGAAATGGAGGGAGAGGGTGGCCTGGGGGGTGCGCTTCCCCATCTGTGTGCCCCTCACCCTGCCCGGTCCTCCAAGGCCGGCTCCCACTCCTCTCCCTGAACTCAGTGTGAACTCGCCTGCTTCCCACGCCTCTACCCCACATCAGTGTGCAATATCACACGCGCTGGGTCAGCCGAGGCCGGCGGGGAACCCCCCCCCTCCCGCACTCGCTGCTGTACTTGAGGCCTCCTCCCCCCTTTCCGTCCGGGCTCCAGCAGCAGCCTGCAGAGTTGCATCCCATCCCTCCAGCTTCTCTGAGCGGTTACCGATAAGCCGTTGGCAACTACAGAAGAGCCTGATGGGGCCCCACCGGGTAATGGAGAAATGGATTCTTAAGTTTTATTTCTATCCTCTTCTTTGTTTCCGTCATGACCACGCGCTGTTTCCTAATCAAGAAACAAGCGGACACTGAGAGTACCGGAGGCCTGCCCTAGTTGTCGCTCAGATGGATGTGTTGGCGAGAGGAGGCAGCCCGAGCTATGGAAGCAGGCGGCCGCTGAGTCAGGTGTGCACCCCCGTTCATGCTGCACACCCGTGCGTTGGGCACGCAGCCGGCGTACCTGAACCAGCAAGCTCGCGATCCCCCGCCAGCCGAAGGCTCACCTCCCAGGTGTCCAGGAAGTCCGTGTCACTGGCTATGACCATGCCGCTGCGGTCCAGGGGCACGTCTTCTTCCCCGGACTGTGAGACAGAGGAGGGAGCCAATGGGGAACTGCGGGCAAGTAAACGTGCGCGTGCGGCCCACACGGCCCGGGGACCCCGGCCCTGCTGCTGGCCCAAGCTCTCTGCGCCACCCGACGGCCGTGAGCAGGAAGCCGGTGCCTCCGGGACGTTACCTTGAAGCCCATGGGCCAGTGCATGAGGTAGAGGTCCAGGTAGTCCAGGTTCAGGGCTGTGAGACTCCTGGTGCATGCCGCCTTCACCAGCGACTTCTTGTGGCTGGTGCACCAGAGCTGCCGGCGGGAGGAAGGACGCCCGTGTTAGCACCACAGCTGCCCCTGCGCCCCACGATTCCAGCAGCGGGAAGGTGGACAACATCCGCGACTAGGCGGCAATCAACACAAGGTGGTGACGTCGGCCTCGGATGCTCCCTTGGGGACGGATCTCCAAAACGGGGCCCCTGCTGCCTGAGTCCCGCTGGAAGGAAGTTGGCAGCACGGGGAACGATTTGTGGGAGGGCCGCCTGCTTACAGGGATCCGCTGGGACCAGATGAAAATCAACCCAAATGCCTGCAAGCAGAAGGGCGGGCGCGAACCGTCCAACTCGCTCACTGGGTCTCCCGTTAAGTTGGCGCCGGCTGGGAAGGCCGCGTGGCCGCGGGTGAGGTGGGGCGGGTGTCCAGCTGCCCTGTCCTGACCTGGATACTTCCAGCCCCGCCCCTGGATCTGCTTCCCGTTACTTCCCGCTCCGTGTCGTAGTGACCGCGACGAGGCCGGTCTGGGGCCTCTGACACAGCAAGAGAAGACAGATAACATGTTCCAGAAAGAAGACTGGAAGATAGGAAGAGAACACTGAAACAACACCCAGAAACACTGGGTATTGACAAAGGCAGGAAAACACAAAAAAGGGAGGAATATACTGTGAATAAATAACGGTGCCCTCTAGACGGTGAGCACACAGAGTGATTTCTGTAAAAAACTTGCATTTCCACCACTTTTCCAAATGTCAAGGGCGAGGAGCACACCTGCCCTGCCGGCTCTGCTGCACCCCGGAGAAACCTGTGCCTGGGTTTGGGGGCTGGCCCGGCAACCCTGCAGCCAGCGCCCTCCTGGACCAGCAGGGGAGCAATTTGAACCCCGCCAGGGACACACTGAGGCCTCTCCAGCTCTCCGGGACCTGATGAGTCGCAGAGTCACGCAGGACAGTGACGCTACTACAGGAGCAGCAGTGCGTCCTGCAGCTATGGACATCGGGCCTGGAAAGTACTCGAGATGACCAGATCCCGAGCCTGGCTTTACACACAAGGACGCCGTGAGCCCGTGCCACCCAGTGACTGCCCAGTGCCTCGGAGCTCGGGGACACCCGGCGTGAGGGCCGGGGCTCTGGCCTCACGGTCCTGACACCCCGCGTCAGAGTCAACAGCTAGGGCGCTCTGGACTGCGCGCTGCCCGCGTCTGCCCCTCGGCGGCCCGCACGGCTGTCCCCTGCGCCTCCCATCTCCCAAGTCCGGGCCTCCCTCCTCTTCTGCCCACACGGTGGCCAGGGTCTCCAGCCTCCTGAACAAATGCACCTGTCTTTCCTTTTTTTTTTTTAAAAAAAGATTTTATCCATTTATTCATGAGAGACACAGAGAGAGAGGCGGACACACAGAGGGAGAAGCAGGCTCCACGCAGGGAGCCCGATGTGGGACTCGATCCTGGGACCCTGGGGTCACGTCCTGAGCCAAAGGCAGACTTTCAGTTGCCGAGCCCCCCAGGTGTCCCCGCACCTCTCGGTGGCTGCAATTGCCTGATCCGACACAAGTCTCGCTGCTCCAACATATGAGCTCCCTACTTAAACACCTGCAACGGTGCTCCTCTGTGGGGAACAAGAGCGAGCCCCTGATTCACAGGTAGCTGGGCCCCCGGGATGCAGCCTGTCCCCCGCTGCAGCCTCATTTCCTGGTCCAGGAACGCCAAGCATCTTCCAGGTCCCTGTACCTGTCCCCACCGCGTGCTCTGCCCACGTGTCCCCTCTGCTTGTCACGCAGTCCCGGGCACCTTCCCCTGCACCAGTCCCAGCACATGCGTCCTGCTCAGCTCCCCGAGGCCCAGAAAACCCTCCACACGCTAGGTCGGCTTTCCTGCCCCCCAAGCCCTGCGGGGTCTACACTGGGGTCTACACCCTCCGACGTCCTACCTTACTGACGATAAACAGGTCCTCCCGCCTCACCACGCCCTCCGTGATCTTGCTGTGGATCCCGGCTCCAACCTCGCTCTCATTGTGGTACAAGTAAGCGCAGTCGAAGTGCCGATATCCCGCGTCGATGGCCACTTTCACGGCCTCGGCCACCTCCCCTGGGGCCGCCTGCAAAAGGAGCGTGACAGAAGGAACCCTCGCACTCAGGACACGGCCGCTGCTCCCCCGCACCTGGGTCAGGTCCCCGCACCCGCGCCAGCGTGGGCCGGCCCTGCGATCAGGGCCCGTGGGAGTCAGGGCGGCTCCCAAGCCTCTAAGTTCCAGCTCCTCGGCTTGTTTGGGGAAAACTCTGTAGGTATTTTTGGTGCCTGCAAATCAGGGAGCCACATCCTCTGCTGTGCCTCCTGAACCAGCAGAGGAATAAAGACACGGAGGAGGCATCACAATAGTAAAGGAGACACAAGAAGGTGCAGATTCAGCCTCTACCCGGGAAGACCAGAAGGCCAAGGGGAAAGGCAAACAGGGGTACACTCGCTTGAAGATAGCCCACCCCCCGCGGAGGAGCTCCCCAAACCCACAGGCACAGTAGGGCTTTCATCAGAAAAACGCTCCCTGTGGACGGGGCTGCTCAACAAGCAAAGGGGCTGAAGCAGAGGAAGGAGCCCGGGGAGGGCTCACGACGTCCACCGGGCATCCCCAAGGGCTTCGTGATTCTCAGAGCACCTGCTCGCTTGACCTTCACGGAACCCCCTGCGCCAGGTCTTCACTCACGAGCAGCATTCAGAGGCGCTGAGAGCTAATGAAGCAGCATCCACCCCAAGTCGGGAACGAACCACCAAGAAATGAGAAGGGGAGGGAAAATGTGAGAACAAGAATGAACATCCAATAAAGACACGGAGGAGAAGATCAACAAAGCCAGAGCTAGGTCTCTGAAAAACCTTAGTAAGGTGGACAAACTTCTGATGAGACTGACAGCACCAAATTTTTTTTTTTAATGACCTCAATGAAAAACAGCCATACAGATTAAACTGAGACCCAAAATCGCAGAAAATATTATCGGTCACTACAAACTGACAATTTGCAGAGATGAAAAGACTGGGAGAAATCCCTAGAGAAACTTACTCGAGAAGAAGTAAAAGCCGAATTGTCCTATAATTATCTTTCTTTTTTTAAATGAAGCAATTCGTTGAACACACACAGAGTTCTACGTTTTCAAGGATGAGATCATCCCAAGTTGATACTAAATCTTTCATAGAAAAGGAAAAGAATATTCCCAACTCATTCCACCAGACCAGCATAACCCTGGCATCCAAAGCAGACAAAAATATTAGTAGGACAGTCACCATGGATCTTGCTCATCGATCGTTGCAAAAATCCTAAGTAAAATAACAGCAAAGTGGATGCAACAATATACTACGGAAAAAGAACATACCACAGCCACACTGAGTTTATCTGACATGGCCAAGGACGGCTTGATATCAGAAAATCCATAATAATTTACCACATGAACAGATTAAAAAAATACACGTTGTCAATCAATATTGGATAAGATTCAACATCCATTTCTGATTCCAACTCTCAGTAAACTAAGAAAAAAGAAAACTCTTTAACCTGGTAAAGAATACCCACACTTAAAACAACCACAACAACAGCAAAAAAAAAAAAAAAAAAAAAAAAATCAAGAACAAAAACAAACGAAAAACCCTAGGGGCAGACATCATTGTAAACCTGTTAAGTATCAGAAACATTCCCTTTAAAATCCAGAACAAAACAAGAAAGTCCTTGGTAATGGAGGTCCTAGCCATCACAAGCAGCTCAGAAATAGCAATTTGAGACTGGAGAATCAGAAAAAAGGGAATGAAAGTAGCGTTGTTTGCAGACGGGAGGATCATTTATGTAGAAAACCCAAATGAATCTATAGGTGAATTAAGAGAACAACAGGACAATTCAGCAGAGTGGCTGGAAATGTGATGAATATACCAAAGAAGACTGTTCTTTTTTTAAAAAACAACAACAACAACAACAAAAAACTAGGCCCCACACCTAATATGAGGTTCCAACTTCTGACCCTGAGGTCAGAGTCCTATGGTCCATCAACTGAGCCAGACAGACGGCCCCGGGGAAGACTATTTTCCTATGCATCAACAGTGAATGAGCTGAAGACATAATTTCAGAGAAGTTTCATTTCCAATAGTATCACAGAGCGTCCAGTATCCAGGACTAAATCCCCCAAATGAAGGGTCTGCTCTCTCCAGGGAAAGCTGTATGTAGAACCAGACGAAGAGACACTGACAGACACAATCTATCTAGGACAATGTATTAACAGAGAAATAGACTATGCTTGTAGAAGGCCGGGTTTAATACAAAAAAGTCAGTTCTCTCCAGGTTGATCCATGGATTTAATGTGATCCCACAGACTCCGAATGAACTATCTTCCTCCCCCCCGCCCCCAAGGCCATCTTGAACCTGGGGTGTCCTTGTGCTTCACTGGGGTGAACAGAATGCAGCCAGAGAGGTTTCCAGCCTAGGCTTCAGGGCGCCCTGTGCATTTCCCTGGCTCCCTCGGGACCTCAGCCACCATCACCCAGTGGATACCCCAGGATAGCCTGCTTGAGGCTGAGAGTTCGGTGCAGCCACAAGGATTAGCCCCAGGGGGTCTGACCCAGGCACGGGACAGGGCTGCCCAGCTGAGCACCCTGCATGCAGCCGAGCACCCTGCATGCAGCCGTCGGGACCCACATGCTGCCCTAGGCCACTGCGTCTCTGTGATTGTCACTGAGGCCGCTCTTGGGGGCCAGCAGAGAATCCATAGTAGTGCTGTGACCTGACTGCACAAACGCGAGACTCTGCGTGGTGGTCAGGAAGGGGCGAACGGGGCCGACCCAGCTCTGTGCACCTGGGGTCCAGCAACACCAGAGAGGAATGGTTTGGCCCCCGAAGCAGGCTTTTTTTTTTTTTTTAATTTTGTTGTTGTTGTTTTTTTTTGCAGGTTTCCTAGCGCTGGTTGCTGTGCAGAGGGCGGTGCAGCAAAGGCAGGCGGGGAAGTCGAGGCACGGAGCCCTGCGGAGCGCTGGCTGCGCGCGCACACAGCCCGAGGCGGGGCCGCGGAGCCCCAGCAACCGTGCAAGTCGCACCCCAGGTATGCAGGAGCCGGAGAGCACCTCGCAGGATTATACCTGGGTGATGCTAAGCCCTCCGCAGCCGGCCCCTCCCACGATAAAACGCGGGGTCCAACAGGTGCCAGCAGGTGCGCAGGGGCGTGTGATGCGGCGCGGCCCCCACCCCAGGGCGGCGGGTGGCCCCGCGGGCCTCGCAGGGGAGGCCGCCTCACCTTCCAGGTGCCCAGGCCCACGGCCGGGATGCGCTCCATCCTCCCGCCGCCGCCGCCGCGCAACTGCCGGGCTCGCGGCCGCAGCTCCCGAGGGGCGCGGGGGGCGGGGCCGGAGCGGCGGCCCTGATTGGCTGGCGGCCGGGGACACGCCCACCCCCTGGGAGCCCGGGCGGCGATGTGCGCACGCGCCGGCCTGCGCGCTCCTGGAGCCTCGGGGACTGGGAGGGTGGGAGGGAGGGAGGAGCGGGGAGAGGCCCGGCCGCGGGGAGGCGGGACGAGGGGCTGGTGTTCCCGGTTCCGGGGACCGCAGGGCTGGGCCAGGCCCCGGCTCCCGGCGCTGGAGCCCGGGTAGGGACTCCCTCCAGCAGGGAGAGGGAAGGCCTTGCTCCCCTGCAACCTGACGTGCTTGGGGCGGGCATCCCGAGGCCCCCGGGCTCCTCGAGGTCCGTCGGCCTCGGGGCTCCGTCGGTGACACACCTGGCTGGGTCCAGTAAATGCTTTCTACTCCCTGGGGTCCCGGCAGCAGGACCTGCGGGGTGCAGAATGGGGCACAGCACTGCCTGCTGCACCCCACCCCGCCCCACCCCGCCCCGGGGCCGAGGACCAGCCTCCCGGCTGGCGCCGCAGGTGGAAGGGGGCGGAGTCCCGGGATCGAGTCCCACGTCTGGCTCCCTGCATGGAGCCTGCTTCTCCCTCTGCCTGTGTCTCTGCCTCTCTCTCTCTCTCTCTCTCTCCCCTTCTCTGTGTCTCTCATGAATAAATAAATACAATCTTAAAAAAAAAAAGTTTCCATTTCCCTAACCTCTAATGTGGCTGGTCCTGTTTTCACAACCTTATATCTTATATTTTCTGTGGCAAAATGGGTATTCAAGTCTTTCACTCGTTTTGAATTGGATTGTTTTGTTGTTGACCTGTAAGAGTTCTTTGTTCTGGACCATGAGCCTTCTATTTGTTTATTTATCATTATTATTATCTGTAAAGAATGTATTTATTTGAGAGTGAGAGAGTGAGAAAGAGACCACAAGCAGGGGGTGAGGGAGAGAGAAGCAGACTCCCCGCTGAGCTCCAACCCAGGACCCTGTGACCGTGCCCCTGATTGACCGTGCAAGGCCAGGTGGGTCTCATGCACCTGCTGCCCGCGGGCACGGACCTCGGCCGCCCCAGGGGTCCGCTCTGGTTTGCAGGTGGGTAGGAGGCCCTGCGCACCCCAGTGGCCCCACCAAACCCACCCAGGAGCTGGGAGCCCAGGTCACATCCACACCGCCGAGGGGGAGGGAGTCACGCAGTTCTGTGGCCAGTCCTCCTGAGACCATTGGAACCTCAGGCTGGGACAGGCGGGGACTGGCCTGGGCACATCCGGTGGTTAGAGTCCATCTACGCAGGAAGGGTTCTGGACACTTGAGCTGAGACTCAAACCTCCTGTGGGTTTTGCTTTGGAAACGAGAGCCCTGAGATTCCGGGGGCCCCCCGCCTATGCGCAGCCCCATGTGAGCACCCATCTATCCACCTGCATGCCTGCGGCGGAGAGCACATCTGCTGGAGCCTGTGAGGGACTCGGCAGTGTCGCCTGCGGAATGGAGCAATGAGAGGGAAGATGGAATTAAAAACATTCCAGGGATCCCTGGGGGGCTCAGCGGTTTGGCACCTGCCTTTGGCCCAGGGCGTGATCCTGGAGTCCTGGGATCGAATCCCACTGGGGCTCCCTGCAGGGAGCCTGCTTCCCCCTTTGCCTGTGTCTCTGCCTCTCTCTCTCTCTCTCTCTCTGTGTCTCTCATGAATAAATAAAATCTTTTTTAAAAAATGAAAAAAAAAACCCATTCCAGATCTTGTGATTATTTTTACAGTATATTTAACTTTGTTTTCCAGATTTTATTTATTTGTGAGAGATGGTGTGGAGAGAGAGCACGAGCAGGGCGAGGCACAGAGCAGCAGACCCCCCACCCCCCGTAGCAGGGAGCTCCATCCCAGGACCCCGAGATCATGACCTGAGCTGAAGGCAGACACTTCATCCACTGAGCCATCAAGGCGGCCCTTCCTAACTTTAATTTTTAAAAACAGATAATAAATTGGTGGTGCAGCATGGAGAAAGGTATTTTATAAGTTGAAGTATAATAAGCATAGTGTGACATCAGCTTCAGGTGTACAACACGACTCAATAATTCTGTACAGTCCTCAGTGCTAATGGGAAGAATGGTCCCCACTTGTCACCAAACATTATTACAGTATGATTATGTTCCCTATGCTACTTGCCATCTCTGTGGATTATTTTATAACAAAAAGCTTGTATTTCTTTTTAAGATCTAATTTATTTATTTGAGAAAAAGAGAGAGAGAATATGAGAGAGGGAGAAGCAGACTCCCCACTGAGCAGGGACTCCCCAAGGCAGGGCTGAATCCCAGGACCCTGAGATCATGACCTGAGCCGAAGGCAGACCCTTAACCAACTGAGTCCCCCGCCCCCAGGCGCCCTGAAAGTTTGTATTTCTTTGAAAAGGCCAATAATGTAGGGCTAGCATGTTTTCTTTTTTAACAGACATCATTTTAGAAAGAATTGCTTTATCGTTGATTATTTGTAGATAAATTCACAAATTAGAAATCAAGATGACTGTTCAGAGTGTGCTTCACCTGAACTTGGGAAATGTTTTGGGACTTTGTAGAGATGGTTTTGTTAATTTAGGAAGAATAATTGTGTGGTAAAAGCCAGTTACGGGTTAGTGGAGAACTCTCCTAATGGGCACCAGCCTCCGGCCTGGCTGGCGGACTCAGCTTGGCTCTCCCGCCCTCCGGTGGCCCTTCTGCAAAATGCAGACACAGCTGCAGGCAGGTGAGCGGCTTCCAGCTATCAGGACAACCCAGGTGTGTGAACTGCACTCCCAAGCGTGCAGGTTTGGAGAACTGGAGACATTTTCTCACTCAGGTTCCTCACTTTAATTTTGCCACGTTATCACTGTGTCTCAATCACACACTCCTTGAGATTCCTGCTACGGAACCGAGCTCTGGCATCTCCTGTTTGACTTAGCAGCTTTATCCAAAGCTACAAATATTTTCTGCAATTTTTTTTTCATATATACCATAATCTTAGGCCTTAGATTACCCTAGGACACAAAGGGTGTTTTGCAAAGAAAGAAACACTTGTAAATGTACTTATTCTGTGTCTATGAGTCCTTTGTATACTATTTTTTTTTTTTTTAATTCCTCGGAACTACCTTGTGAGGTGTACGCTGTATTTTTCATATCTCAAGGCAGTAAAGTGGTACCGAGGGAACCTGATGGAAGGAGTGCAGCCTGGGCCTGAAAATCAATCTGGCTTCAGAGTCTGTGCCAGAACTTTCCTCCTTCTTTTCAAAATCCATATAGTTGATTAATTTTAAATTGATTGTGAATTATTTAATGAGAATAACTTGGTAATGTGTTTCAATGGTTTAGCATGCTCCTTTGTTCAAAGCAACATGTGAGTATCGTATTTTTTCATTCGCTGGTGTGGGTCACCCTCAAAGACCTAGACTCCTCTATAACATTTAAGAACCAGGTTCCGTGATTTTTACAGAAGGGTAGATTTTACAAAGTCTTAAAATAGAGGTTTTTTTTTTTTTTAACTTTAACTTCTTTAAGTTTTTAGGAATTTAAGGAGGAAACTAGTACTTAGAATCCTTTTAATGGTAGATGCCAAATAGTGGCTAGTTGGCCAAGGTCAAGTGCGTCCCAGGGAAGAGTTAACAGTGTACAGATTGAGTATGATTTCTCATAAAAATGGTTATTAACTTCAAAAAAGTTTTTCATTGCTGTAGGACTTCAGAGTAAGCTTTTTCAGAGTTCCCTTCTGTAAAATAACTTCATTTAAAAAAAAAAAATCCTTTGGGCATTCCTCTGCTAGACAATTTCAGGTCAAATCAGTTCTGATTAAGTTACTAGTTCTCCAGCAATGACTTTTCCTCCCTGGAATTTCTACATCTGGTTCTTGTTGCTCATATAGCACTGACTTCACAAATAAGAATAACAGGACAAACCATAAGACCCAAAGAAAAATAATTGTCCTATTGGGTTAAGCACACAAACTTATATATAATACACAAGATCAGCTG
The DNA here is from genome assembly GCF_003254725.2 of Canis lupus dingo. Taxonomy (NCBI): domain Eukaryota; kingdom Metazoa; phylum Chordata; class Mammalia; order Carnivora; family Canidae; genus Canis; species Canis lupus. The sequence continues at coordinate 29,243,653 of NC_064244.1, forward strand.
CTGGTCTATTAACTGGAAATGTGGGACTCTTCAGGGGATCAAAGTAGTTGTAGTGAAATCTCAAGGAGGCATAGCAGAGACTCGGCCATAAACAGGAAAGCTCAAGTCTGGCCAGTTGTCCTGTGTGAAGAGTATTAAAACAATTGTGTAACTGTTTTTATATTAGTAATTATAGCTATGTCAAATACTTAAACCCCAATTATTGTAAGTTCTAATTCAAGCAATAGCTCACCCCTATCCCCAGGAGATGGGCATTCTTGTCAAACACACTTTTGTAATGGGTACATGGAGACACACACAAGTTCAGTAACTTTCAGTTTTTCACTCTAGGAAATGATGCAGCAGGATTCATCCTGGGTTCTAGGGTCAGGACACATCAACATAATGCTTTACCACCTCATTTAAGATGGCCTACCCTTGTGACGGTTAATTTTACGTGTCAACCTGACGGGTCTACAGGGGGACCGTGCATTTGGCCAAACGTCGTTCTGAGTGTTTCTGTAAGGGTATTTCTCGGTAAGATTAACATTTTAATTGGTAAAGCAGATTACCTTCCCTAACATGGACAGGCTTCATCCAAGGTCTGGAAGCAACAAAAAGGCGGACTCTCCCCGGAGTAAAAAGGGATTCCTCCTGCCTGATTGCCTCTGAGCTAGGTCCTTGGTCTTCTCTGGCCTGAGACTCGGACTCCGACTGAATTACAGCATTAGCTATCCTAGATCTCCAGGTTGTTGGGACTGCTGATGTTGGGACTTCTCAGCCCCCCATAATTGTGAGAGCCAGTTCCCTACAATAGATACATATGCTCTGTTTATGTATTATTTATGTATTTTATATATTACTTCCATCTATATGTATAGCCTAATTCTACAAGTTTATATATATATATGCAATTTTATAATATAACATATATGTGTGTGTGTATATATATGTGTGTGTGTGTGTTATATGTTATATTCATATTCTCTGGAGCACCCAGACTGATATAGATTTTTGTTCTGAGAATAGGGATCGATAATACATAAAGACACATCTCTCTCTCTGTATATATAGGTGTCACCCTGATGTGCTGTAAGCTCCCAAGGATGGGGAAATATATGTCATCTTTTCACTGTATATCCGGCCAGTGTTGCAATTCCTGCCGCAGGGCAGACTTCCCAAATTAGGCAGGTGTTCATTGGAGAGAAGTGCTAGGGGAAGGAACACAGAGGTAAAACACAACTCCCGCCCCCGGGGGCTTCACACTTCTCTGGAGATGACACGTGAAGTCTACCTGGGTCGAATCCAATGAGCTGGGTGACTTCCACACTAATCTTAAGTGGGTGTGCACCTAACGGTCGAGTCGCACGATGTGTGAATCCCAGGTTGACAGAACTGCAAAGGGAAACAGAGCCTCCATCGCAGCTGGAGATTTCAATGAGCCGCTCCGTAGATCAAGCAGCGAGAACAGAACGCCCTTCGGCCGAGCCGAGCTCCGCACCGAGCACAGCTGCACGCACATCCTTCTCAGGAACACTCCGGGTGGTCCTCGGGAGAAGCCGCACCCTGGGCCGCACGCTCAGTTGGGATGTCTTGAAGAGGGCAGCAGAGGGTCCCCTGGGTGACACCTGGGAGGCCCAGGGGCTGAGCGCCTGCCTTCACCCTAGGGCGTGACCCCGGGGTCGCGGGATCGAGTCCCGCGTCGGGTTCCCCGCAGGCCTGCCCTTCCAACGTCCTGTTAGCAGAGCCGCTCAGGCCCCTGCCCGCTCACTCCCCTTCTCCCTCACCCCTGCCGCGTGTCTCCCAAATGCACGCTCTGCACTTTGAGATGGGTCTTCCCACGGCAGATACACCACCTGTGTTTGCAGCCACACGCACATCGGCAGAGGAGGCGGCGCCCGTGCAGAGCTCCCCTCCTCCAACACCCGTGCACGGACACCTGTGCACGGTGGGCACCTGGGGGCTCAGCACCTGAGCGTCTGCCTTCAGCCCAGGGAGTGACCCCGGGGTCGCGGGATCGAGTCCCGCGTCGGGTTCCCCGCAGGCCTGCCCTTCCAACGTCCTGTTAGCAGAGCCGCTCAGGCCCCTGCCCGCTCACTCTCCTTCTCCCTCACCCCTGCCGCGTGTCTCCCAAATGCACGCTCTGCACTTTGAGATGGGTCTTCCCACGGCAGATACACCACCTGTGTGTGCAGCCACACGCACATCGGCAGAGGAGGCGGCGCCCGTCCACAGAGCTCCCCTCCTCCAACACCCGTGCATGGACACCTGTGCATGGGGGCGCACCTGGGGGCTCAGCAGCTGAGCATCTGCCTTCAGCCCAGGGCGACCCCGGGGTCCTGGGATCGAGTCCCGCGTTGGGCTCCCTGCATGGAGCTGCTTCTCCCTCTGCCTGTGTCTCTGCCTCTCTCTGTGTCTCTAATGAATAAGTTAATACAATCTTTAAAAAAAAAAAAAAAGAAAAGAAAAGAAAAGGAGAAGAGGCCAGAATTCGTCCCTACCGCACCTGCTGCTGTGCAGGGAAGCCCCGCCCCCCGCCCCCGCCGCCCCGGGCTCAGGCGGGAAGAGCCCCGCAGGCAGATGTGTGCGGTGACACAGCCCCCGCCCGGGTGCCACGGAGCGCGGGGGGAGACGCAGAGTGTGACGGCGGGCGGCCCCGGGAAACCACCGCGACCGAGCTCCGCGCGGCGCCTGCGCGGCTCCGCAGCCGCACCTGCTCCGGCACCTGCGCCCCGCACCTGCGCCCTGGATCCCGGCGTGCCTATCCGCAGGGACGACGATTCGGCTTGCCGCTAACAAACAGTAAAAATACCAGCCCCCTTCCGCGCCTCTCCTCTCGCCACAGACGCGCTTCCTCCCGCTCCTCTGCCTCCAATCCCGTCCCTTTCACCCGCCCTCCCGGAGCGGGGGTGGCGAGCGACGAATCTGCGGCCGCGAAACCGGCGGCAGCGCCGCGCCGCGCCGCCCCGCGCCGCTCCCCGAGCGGCGGAAGTAGACGTCACGCGGAGCCGTAAAGCGCGCGCTGCCTTCCGGTTAGCGACAGCCGCCGCGACCGTCCCCGCCGGCCGTCCTCCCGGTGAGCGCCTCCCGGTCCTCGCAGCTCGGGCTCTCCGCCGTGGGCGCCCCCCCCCGTCCGCCTTGGATCATGTTCAAGAAATTCGACGAGAAGGAAAACGTGTCCAACTGCATCCAGCTGAAGACGTCCGTCATCAAGGGCATTAAGAACCAGCTGATAGAGCAGTTCCCGGGCATCGAGCCGTGGCTCAACCAGATCCTGCCCAAGAAGGACCCGGTGAAGATCGTGCGCTGCCACGAGCACATAGAGATCCTCACGGTGAACGGCGAGCTCCTGTTCTTCAGGCAGAGGGAGGGGCCCTTCTACCCGACGCTGCGGCTGCTGCACAAGTACCCGTTCATCCTGCCGCACCAGCAGGTGGACAAGGGCGCCATCAAGTTCGTGCTCAGCGGGGCCAACATCATGTGCCCCGGCCTGACCTCGCCCGGCGCGCAGCTCTACCCCGCCGCCGTCGACACGGTCGTGGCCATCATGGCGGAGGGCAAGCAGCACGCGCTGTGCGTCGGGGTCATGCGCATGTCGGCGGAGGACATCGAGAAGGTCAACAAGGGCATCGGCATCGAGAACATCCACTACCTCAACGACGGGCTGTGGCACATGAAGACGTACAAGTGAGCGCGGGCAGCGGCGCCCGGGGAGCGCCCGGAGAGCTGGACCCGTGTGTGTGCGCACGTGGGGGTGTGTGTGTGTGTGTGTGTCTCGTGCGACCGCGAGGAGGCCCGCACGCCCCGCGCCCCAGGGGGCAGCAGCCCGGCAGATGCTGAACAAAGCAAAACAAAAACAACAACAACAACAACAAAAAAAAACCAACACGAAGTAAAAGATTTGGAAGGAGTGCAGCTGTCTGTATCCGTGTCATTGCACGCGTGTGCGTCAGTGGGTGTCCTTTTTAGTTTTTTCTTTTTTAAAAGATTTTATTTATTTGTTCAATAGAGACACAGAGAGAGAGAGAGAGGCAGAGACACAGGCAGAGGGAGGAGCAGGCTCCCTGCAGGGGGCCCGACGTGGGACTCGATCCCGGGACCCCGGGGTCACGCCCTGGGCTGCAGGTGGTGCTAAACCACTGAGCCCTCAGGTGCCCCCCTCCCGTGCACGGGTGTTGGAGGAGGGGAGCTCTGTGGACGGGCGCCGCCGCCTCTGCCGACGTGCGTGTGGCTGCACACGCAGGTGGTGTATCTGCGGTGGGAAGACCCATGTCAAAGTGCAGAGCATGCAGTTGGGAGACACGCGGCAGGGGTGAGGGAGAAGGGAAGTGAGCGGGCACTAATACCATTATGTTGCTACCAATCCTACTGAGCGGCTCTGCCAACACGGCGTTGGAAGGGCAAGCAGAAAATCTAGTAAAAAGTGTCCCACAGGCACGAGTGATAGTCTGCCCCACAAGCCACATCTCCCCTCTTGCAGGCAGAATTTGGCCCATCCTTGTTCTACATGGTCCCGGAAAATTCTGATGAGGCCAGGCTCACCTTCGTGCTCTGTTTCCCAGTAAGACTTAGGCGTTTATAGGACCTAGAAGGATCCTCCTCTATCAGAATCCCTAGGAAAATGGGGATCTTCCTGCCCATGATTTTGAGTTGTTTATTCAGGTGGCTTTGTGAGCTGTGTTAAGATAGGGCTGCTTGAGGATGTCTGGAAAACATGACTAGGGCCTCAGAGGAAGATGCATGGGGAGAAGCGGTCTCCCTGCGATGGGGGATGTTGGCGTGTGTGGTTTTGTTCTTGCCGCACACATGCACACGTACGCACCCAAGACCTTGCTGGGCATAGAGTCTGAGCATGCTAAAATTGAACATGGAGAGCAACAGTGCCCTTTTTGTATGAGCTGATGGTTAATCGACTGGAGACTCCATATATACCAGGACACTTTATTAAGGAGCATGGCAAATTTATGTGAGCTAGTACATTTTCCTTATAAATGACTTTTTCTGGACTTGCGTTTCCTGAAATTTAAAGCCACAGTTCTCTCAATGTGTAATGGAATGGCATCGTAGACCTACCCAATTGAGAAATTACATAAAAAAGGGTAAAATAGGTGAACCGAAGGCTTGGTGACTTTGCCATGATTCGTTTTGGTGTTACTTGTATGAATACAAGATAAATTGCTGTAGATTTAGGGGTGAATGGAAAGTGCAAAAGTAAAATGTGGAAATTTAGACTTCATGTTATTCCTCACACAAGTTTGGTTGTGAATGAAAAGATACTGGGGGCAAGCTAGAGGAAAGTTCTAGTCAAGGTATTTTATTTTGGAGTCTAGATCACTTTGCTGTTATTTTTATTGTTGCAGGTTGTTAGTGGGATATCTAGTATGTCTGCGTGTTGGGAAAGATTCACTAAGCGGGAATGCTTGGTGGGGATATAATCAGTGGAATAGAAAAGCAGGAAGGGATACTCTAGAAGGAGAGGTGGAGGGACTGACCTGCCCTCATAAATCTGCACCTTTGGATTCTGTCTCTTTGCCGCAGAGTTGTCATGGAACGACTCAAACTCTCCTCATTAGAACACTATTTTTTCCTCAAAGGGTTAGGGGTTTTGCCCCGTTTAATTGTCTTCTGCAGTCAACACCACTCTGGCCATTGGTGGACACCTGTGGAGGACCGTAAGCATCTCATGACAGTATTCTGGAGCGTCAGTGACTGATGAACACTGATGGAGACACTGAAGGTAAGCCACCCTACAGTTCTTCTCTCACCGTGTCCCCACCAGCTCACTCCACCAAACATTGAAAGAGGACCCTCCGAATCTACATTAAGCCTTCTTTCAGGACTCATTCATGGATTTTCATGCTATCTTCCATTATGGGATACTGACCATTATGTTGATACCAATCCTACTGAACAACTCAAGGTGGAAACTGCATATGCATCAGAAAGGGTGGAGGGCAAGGGTTATGGGAACTTCCTGGAATTTCATAGAAACTTTGGTCTGTGTATTCAGAGATAGATGTCTTTGTTAAAGCATTCTTTACACTCACCACATGTTTAAGGTGATCTGTGAACCAAAAGGTAATTATGAACGATTAAAGTAGAAGAGGATCGTCTCTACTTACTTTTGGCTAAGACCAATGTCTGATTCGATGGTGAGGACACTGTCTGAAGTACGAGTGATAGTCATATCTTACCTCAAGAACCCACTCACTCCTGTGCTGTTTAACCCAGAATAGTTCAAGAAACAGTGTTTCAAACCTACCTTGGGGCTAGGCACTGGGCTGGAAGTAGGGTGCACAAATTTAAAACAGCACCCTGTTTTCCAGGAGCTTAGTCTTATTAGGAAGGCAAACATGTAGACGTATAATTTAATTTCACATGTTTGTGTATGTATATACACCTGTATATAGTAAATGTATGAGTTACCTGTTATAATATGGTCTGAGTGAATGATGGAAAGTTGTCTCTGCCTAGAAAGTCAAAGAGGATTTCTTAATTAGAGGCTATCTGAGTAGAAATGTTAAAAAAAAAAAAAAAGGATGTTTTCATAATGAAAATAGTCCAAAAAAATCCAGGAAAAGAAAAAGTGTGAGCAATGCAGTAGAGTCACAAAAATAGAAGCAGTTTGGCTTTTTTGTAGGTCATGATTTTCCAGGAAAAGATGAGAAGAGATGAAACTAGAGGCTGATGGTACGGACCCATTTTTAACATGCCAAAGGAGTTACATGCTTAGGGCTGGAATGGGCGTCTACAAGAGTGTTGAGAAGGAGTGGAGCATGAACGGTATCACAGATTGGATAGGTGAATGCGAGAATGGATTCGAGGGGCCGGGGCTAGAGGGAATAACTAACAGGCAGCATTGCACATCTTTCAGGCAAGAGAAGATGACACTGATTTGAGGGATTTGAATGATCCTAAACATTTTCGTGAAGGAAAAAAGTCTTCGGACATTTACTGGGAACAGGAAGTCTGCACTTGGTGGGACATGGTTCATAAATGGGACAGGAGCCAGGAGGGGGGATAGTTGGGGGGGAGGGTGGCAGGAGAGGGAAGGGACTTCATTCTAGGGACACGCATGAAACATAAACTTCTTACAGGACCCCCAAATGGGACCACCCAGCAGACATGCAGGTAGTGAGTGTGTGAAGACCAGGGAGGACCAGGGCTTTTGTACAGATTCGTGAGCCATTAGTATGCGGGTGGTGGTTCAAATGATGAAACAAGTAAATGCTCGTGAGTTTTAAAACGAGGAGGCTGGAGACGGAGTGGCGGGCGTGTCAACATCCGTGTGTGAGTGGGGGAGTATCTGTCCACTTAGAGAACTAAGAGGATGAGCGTCAGTAGGACTGTGAGTCCCCTGACCAACTGTCTAATTCCTGGGAAGAGTAAAGCAGTGTCCCTCAGCTCTAGAGGAATAAGTAAATACCTAGAATTGCCGACTTTGACAGTCTGGAAAATCCTAAGGAATTTCGAGTGGGACTCATCGGACAGGCGGCTCGTCCCTGCCCAAGTGTCGAGCGCCCGCTGGTGGCAGAGAAGGGAGCTGTGCGTTTTCCCAGCAGTCACTCCAGGCCAGTCCCACTTGACTTGGGTTGCTGTTTGGACAGTTAATGCTCCTTTTTTTTTTTTTTTTTTTTTTTAAAGATTTTATTTATTTATTCATACGAGTCCGAGAGAGAGAGAGAGAGAGGCAGAGAAACAGGCAGAGGGAGAAGCAGGCTCCATGCAGGGAGCCTGACGTGGGACTCGATCCCGGGACTCCAGGATCATGCCCTGGGCTGAAGGCAGGTGCTAAACCGCTGAGCCACCCAGGCTGCCCAGTTAATGCTCCTGATTCTGGCCAGCCACCCTGAAAATCTGTAACTAAGACTCAGAGAAAGAATTGTGCCGGGCAGGCCATCCACCATGGCGCCGAGGACCTGGCAAGAATGCAAGGCTCTGACCGCTCAGAGCCGCTACGTTGTATTGTCAGGCATTAACCCCGGGGATGAGGTAGCAGCGTCTGCCTCTGGACAAGGGGCCGCCCTGCTTCTGCCCTCCATCAGAGCAGCGAGTGCAGCGAGCTCAGGTCCCCTTCCGTCAGCGTGGCTCCCTGTGTTTGCAGTTGTCCCCTGTGGGACCTGAGGGTCATGAGGAGTCAGTGCATTTGACCATGAAGCTCTGGCTGCTGCTGTCGTCAGGACACCTGTGTCCTCTGTCTCTGGCTCCGCAGCCTTGTGCCTTCTACCCGCATTCATGAAACAGGCCAGCTTGGTGGTTTGCAGGGAGGGGGAAATCCGGGGCCCTGCACAGTTCTTGACAGTTTTGGGGATGAGGATGGGGTGCTAACCGAGATGTGGCTTCTGGAAGAGAGCAAATGAGGACTCTCAGGTCCGCCAGAGGACCTAGAAGACCCCCTCAGGGTCCTGTAATGAAGGCCCTTGTCCTGCTGGCAGGTGAGAAGGGGGAGGCACTCTCCTTTCCTATCTGTTCAGGGAGGTTTAGAGGCTGAGCAGCAGAGAGAGAGGATTGAAACCAGCCTTCCAAATGGTACCTTGGTTGTCACACATTGTTTCCGAATGAAGGAAGTCAGGGATGGTGTCGTTACCAAGGACAGGCCCACGACTCTAACTCCAAGGTGATACGGTTTTGATGGCAGAGTCAAAGGTCTCCAGCGCTGAATTAACTGATGTCCACAAGAGGATGCAAGATTTTGGAAGGAAAAAGTTTGTTAATTGAGCTGAATGGGAAGCGTCTGGAAATAAAGTTAATGCAAAAACCATCCTTCTTGTTCCTTGCTTCCTACACTCTTCCCTGAGGCCCTCATGCCTCCCTCCCTCTCTCCTGCCTCTGCTGCTTTAGGAACAGAGGTGAATGAATTAGCCCCTGATGCAGGTGTTGAATCCCTGATTTGTGTTAGCATTTTGGGGGCGGTTGTGGGGACGGCATCTGGATTCAACTGATAAGGTCTCAAGATTCACAAAGAAAGAACGGTAATAAACTACCAGCTCACCTAAGAACTAGGTAACTGGGGGCTCCTGGGTGCCTCAGTCCCTTGAGCATCCGACTCTTGATCTCAGCTTGGGTTTCCATCTCGGGGTCATGAGTTGGGGCCCCACACTGGCCTCCGTGCTGGGTGTGGAGCCTACTTAAAAAAACAGTTTGCTAGAAGAGTACTGTTTACAGAAAACAGTTCTACTTCTACCCTCTAGCTTCTGTGGCTGCTCAAACAGTTACAACGACATAGGACAGGTTAACAGGAGAAACCCAAATTTAATAAAGATACGAAGACTCAAAAGGCAGCTGGACAGTTGAAGCTGATACAACATCCTGAACGATGGACAGGGTGGGGGCCCCCGGGAGGCAGTGGAGAGGAAGGCTGTTCACAAGAAGGCAGAGGAGATGTGAGGACAACAAAGGTTAGCCACGTCAGCGTCTTAGGTAAACCAGTTGTCTCTGGTAATAGCTTCTTCCTGGTGCAAGACCCCTTTCCCTAAATTTAGAGAAATTTGAGAGAAAGGTGAAGAGCTTTTCCTGAATCTGCTGGGTTTTGATCACCTTTAGCTCAAAATAATCCTCATGCCAAGGTGACCTATATTGGGGAAACTCGTTCTGAAACCCTTAGTTCTATACCTATTAAAGTAATTTTGTGGTTAGGGTCCTTCAAACAAAGAAAACTCCAGACCCAGAAAGTCTTTTTTATATATATATATATATATTTTATTTATTATTCATGAGAGACAGAGAAAGAGAGAGAGAGAGGCAGAGACACAGACAGAGGGAGAAGCAGGCTCCATGCAGGGAGCCTGACACGGGACTCGATCCCGTAGACCCAGAAAGTCTTTCTGGTGAATTCCACTAAACACTCAAGAAATAAAAAAAGTTTACAATTTCTTCTTTAATAAAGAAGTTTAGAGGACACTTCCCAATTCACTTCACAAAGCCAGTGTTACTCAAAAATCCAAACCAACGGCATGAGAAGAACATAAAACCGCAGACCAATATCCTTCACGAACATAAGCACAAACATCCCCCAAAATATTAGCAAAGTGAGTCAGAAATATGTAAAAATAGCAAACCACAGCGTTTATCCTGGAAACAGAAGGCTGGTTGTCATGGGTACGCCCGGAAGGTGCACACACGAGTTGCATCTTTCCACAATGTCAGCTTTATTCGATCATAAAGCAAAGTGAAATCCCAACTATAAAGCAGGTTGGGGACCCCAAACTCCATGGCATTTCCCTGGGTGATTAAACTTGGCTTCTCACACAGGACGCACAGCAGGACAGAAGACAAGCCGCACGACAAACCGGGTCACAGAAGTGCAGGAAGTTCAGCGCAGTTGAGAGGAGACCTCGGTCCCATCCGGGTTCACTCTCACACTTATGTTCAAGCGGGGAAGGATCTCGGTTCTGTTCCTAGATCAACTGGGCAGAAACTTGAGCAGCAGCTGCCTGTTTGAAGTGGGCAGACATAGAGAGGTTAGGTCTGAAGGTCTGACAGTTTGCTTTTTAAAGGGATTCAATCAATTTCGGGTCCCTGTGGACATCCTCTGGCTCTGGTGGGTGGTAATTGTGGGGTGGTGGCTGACGCTGGTCCCGGCGAGGTGTCATAGCTGCAGTATCTTTCACTGCTCGGTCATTGTTTGACACGGGCGCCTGCTTGACACGAGTGGCTCCAGTTTGCTCTCTACACTGATTCCGTATTCAGAAATTAATGTGAACCGTAGTAATAGGCTCATTAGGAGAAAGAGCATATGCTTATTTTACTAGATGCAGAATAAAATCTGATATAAATGCATAATCATTCAATTAAAAGAAAATGTCCTCAATCTAGTAAAACAGATCTACAAAACGTCTCCAGCTCACGTTATATTTATTAGTGAAAGACTGAATGCTTTCTTCCTAAAATCTGGAGCAAGACAGAGGTGTTCCCTATTACCACGTGGGAATCAGTCATTCTACATAGCCCAATAAGGGAAGGAAAAGAAATAAAAGACACACAGCTGGCCAATAAAACTGTCTATTCACAGACAGCATGACTGTCTAAGTAGAAAAACCAAAAGAATCGCTAAAAAGTTTTCTTCGACAGGTATGTGAGATCAGCAAACCAATTTAAAAATCAATTGCATCTCAATAGGCTAGCAACGAAGACTGGAAATTGAAATTTAAAAATAGATTATTTTCAGTGGCATGGAAAACTTGAAATAATTCTTTATCAATCGAATAGGGTGCGGGCATGACCCACACAAAACCACATAAAACACTTAGGAAAGGAGCCCGTGTTAAAAAGACCGTAGCGAGTGCGGAGGTACACTCTGCTCGCAAACTACGAAACTCAGGAAGGTGGTAAATGATGTAAGAAATAGAGGCGGGGGGTGGGGGGAATGGGTGACGGGCACTGAGGGGGGCACTTGACGGGATGAGCACTGGGTGTTATTCTGTATGTTGGCAAATTGAACACCAATAAAAAATAAATTTATTATTTAAAAAAAAAAGAAATAAAGGCAAAGGCAGAAAAGTAAGAAAACTTCTTACTGCCTACGGCCCAGTGACACGTCCTTGTGACTGGCAGGTGACTTTCCTCTAGGGACTCAGCTGCTTCCGTGTTAGTACTATGCTCACGGCACAAGGCAATCTTAGCCCAACCCCCGGGTTCTTGGGAGTCTACTTTAACATGTAAAAATTCCTTTGGAAGCTTCCTTTATCTCTACCCCCCAATACATATATTGGCAGTCACCCCCCAAGCATATGGCCCACCGATGTATCATCGGCAGAGTCTCACGACTCAGATTTTAATAGACGGTAATAAATGTCTAGTAAACATTTTCCTAATAGCAGCTACCCCCTCAAGGTCCTGGAAACCTCGCTTCCAAATTCCTTAGAGACTTATGCTCTCCCTGTCCCCCTCCCAGCTTGACAATGTATCAACAGTCACCTGTCCTGACCCCAGCGCAGCTCTCTCTGCCCGCGGGTCCTGGCCCCATCCTTTAGTAACACCCCTTTTGTGCACCGAAGGCGTCTTAAGAATTCTTTCTGGGCCATTCATTCTGAACCCCAACATTTCCACATCAGTGATGTCAATTCTCCCCAAATAAATGTATGCACTTGATATAATTGGGGTCAAAACCACACAAGATTTTTCGTAAGAATTGACCAACTATTTCTAAAATTTCAGCCGCAATTGGGTCACGGAATAGCCAAAACCGTTTTGAAGAGGACAAAGTGAGGGCTCACGCCACCTGCCTCCCGGGCTTCCTATAAAGTGATGGTAGACACGTCAGTAGGGTATTAGCCAAAGGATAGATGTGTGAACTAACGGAACTGAGCAGAGTCCAGAAACGGACGCGCTGAACATCGCCAAATGGTTTTTTACAAAGTTGCAAGGATAATCCAGCTGGGGAAAAACAGTCTTTGCCCCAAATGGTGCCCAGACACCCCCATGCTGAGATACTGGACCTCACACCATCCCTTGCAATGTAAACTGGGGTTAGCTCAAAATGGATGGTTGGCCCTACCTGTTAAAATGTATTATATTTCTAGAAGTCAACATGGGAGAAAGCCTTTTTGATCTTAAGTTCAGCAAAGATTTCGCAGACATAACACCGAAAGTGTGACAAAGTAGACCCAACTGAAATGAAGAATTTCTGAGTTTTGAAAGACAGGAAAAGGAAAAGACAAGCGGTATGCTAAAAGAAAATATTAGGAGAACGTATGCTTAACAAATAATTAGGATTTAGAATACAGCGAACTCGGTGAAAAAGCGAAGGGTTAAAAAAATGGACAAAAAGTTTGAACAGATGCTTCTAACTAAATAGGCTAGAGACACATGAAAGGATGCTCAGCACCTTTAACCCCGAGAGACGTTGAATTAAGCCGTAGTGAGTCACCACCACGTACGTGTTCGCACAAACAGCAACGACAAAACCTGTCCACGGAGGTGTTGGCACAAATGCAGAGCCGAAAGAATTCACCCGCCGCTGGTAGGAATGCAAATGGCATAGTCACTTTGGAAAGGAAATGCGTAAGTGGGTTTATTTGTGACCTTCCCGAGCCAGAAACACAGAAAAGAACATTCCTCCCACTGTCACACGTTTACCTGCTCTCAGTCTGCATTTTACTAGGAACCTTGTGGTAAACATGACAAATAATGGCCAATAAGGATTTTGAATATTACAAGTCGAGGTTTTCAGATTCTGAGGATTAATGATAATGTACACGTTGGCACATTTTCCCCCTTTCACCTCTGCAGTTTCTCATTTAAAAAAAAAAAATCAAAGTCTACATTTACGGTGGGGCCCTTGTCCCTTCATTTCATCCTCACGTGCTTAAACTCCAGGCAAACTTTAAAACATTTACAAAGAGTGTGATTGCAATTCTTGCATGCTCTTTCAGCAGAGCTAAAATCAGGATATAATTATTTTCTTTAAAAATTCAGTTGGCTCAACATATTTTCAAAAGAGGAAATTCCAAGGCTTTGAAAAGCACATCTGTGTTACAGAGAAAACATTTTTCTAAGCAGGCAAAGTCTTTCTGACTATGCAAAATATCAAATTTTCTATCACATGTTTTGGGGTTATTTCTATCCAAAGACTTTTTCCTTTTAGTTGGAGTGATTCAGAAATGTGGGCAAGCAAGTCACGGTAATGTCAGCAGCTTAGCCACACAACCGTGGTGAATGCTCTATTAAGTGATTTTCTTAGGGCGAAATAGAGGCTTTTGAAAGCAAGCTGTGTGCTTCCCGTGTGTCGTGGAGTGTGTGCCGGATGGGGACTGTGTCTTTCAAAAGGTTGAAATGTGCGGCTCCTCCCGGGCTCCTCGCGGCCCCACCAGCCATCAGTAATGATGTCTCTATTTCTTGGAGGTCAAATGTCAACTGATTCTCTTAAGTCTGTATTTACCTCTGTGTCTCCTTAAAAATCTACAAGAATGTGAAGTAGAATAAAAAAAGTTACATGGAGATTGTCCGTTTTGCGGCAACATGCCGTGTGGGGTCAGAGAAAGGCAAACACTCTGGGGCATCGCCTACCTGTGGAACCTAAAATAGGCAAACTCCTTGAAACAGAAGGAACGGAGATTGGTGATTGCCAGGGGCTGGGAGGTGGAGGGAATGGGAAGTTGTGGGTCCAAGGGAAGGATTGCTTCTGGTTATAAGATGAGGAAATTCTAGGGATCTCATGTCCAGCACGGTGGCTCTAATTAGTAAGACAGTACCACGTGCTTGAAATTTGCTGCAAGAGCAGCTTTTAAGCAGTTGCACAAAAAAAAAAAAAAAAAAAAAAAAAAAAAGTCATCATGTGGGGCGATGGGTGTGTTGGCTTGATTGTGGTGATGGTTTTGAATCCTATCAAATCATCACGGTGTGCACCTTTGATACACTATAAATTGATGTGTCAGTTGTACCTCCGTAGAGCTGGACAAAAGGAATAGTGAGATGAAAAATGGACGTGGCCAATGGACCCTATCAATGAACTCTGGAACGAGCTTCCTCCTCCTGCTGGTCGCCGGGCTTCATTGTGTTTCTCCTGCCCCTCATGGAAGGAGGTGAGGCCCACGCGCCAAGCCCACTGGAGGCGCATGTGTCTTCTGATGCGTGCACGTGTGTGCATGAATCCCTGAGGTCTCTCCCGTCCTCTAGTCTGTGTGTCCTGATGCTCCTTGTCCGCTCCTCAAAGGAGCCAGAACCCGGAGCTGCGGTATCACAGCCGGGCCGAAGCGGCACGACTCTACGACTGTCCAGGGGATGCTGTTGGAAAGGCGCTAACGCCTTTGTAAGCTTTGTAAGCTTTGTAAAGAGAACATGTGTCTACAACTTGTTCAAGTTGCAGGATGTTGGAGATAATTTCCCTTCGTGAAGAGAAAGAGACTACTGAATCGTGGGAGGATGAACAAAGTTGGCCCCGGGCTTGAACACCCTCAGCCGTGGCTCCTTCTGGAACCATCGGATTAGGTGGTGATGGGGTCTCCAGAGATGCTACCCCCAGTCCTCTGGCCTTCCTTCCCGGGCGCCGCTTCTCCAAACCCCACACCTTCTTCCCTCTGCAGCTTCCCTCTCTCCCCATTCACCCTTAAAAAAACATCCAGAACTTATGAGAAAACCCCTCTGGGGTCGGGTCATCACCTTTTTGGAGACGACAAATTTGAGGCACAGAGAGGCCACAGTAATCAGCCAAGGGCACAGAACCTGAGGGCGGTGGGGAAGGGTCATCTCTAGAATCGAGGAGCTAGTCCAGGGAGGGCACCCCAGGATGGCCCTTACTGATTCGTGCTGTCCTCTTGCTTGTTAACCCACCCCACAGGCATGCGAGCACTTCCAGTAGTTTCTTATTGCTTACTGACAAAAAAGTCCTAGAGATTTTTAGTTCTGAATGTGCTCACCTGGAAAAGCTCCAGCACGCCAGCCCGGCCAGCTCTTCTCCGCTCTCTCAGACTTCGTGTGGGAATTTGGAGTCAGTTTGATGCAGGTTCTTCTCTTATCCTGAGTCGGCTATTCCCTCCTGGCCTAATTACAGTGTTACTTTTCTTCAAAACTTTATATATATATATATATATATATATATATATATATATATATATATTTATTTATTTTAAGATTTTATTTATTTATTCATGAGAGACACAGAGAGAGAGAGAGAGGGACAGAGACACAGGCAGAGGGAGAAGTAGGCTCCATGCAGGGAGCCCGACGTGGGACTCAATCCAGGGTCTTCAGGATCACACCCTGGGCTGCAGGCGGCACTAAACTGCTGTGCCACCAAGGCTGCCCTTCTTCAAAACTTAATGAAAGTTCTACATTTCCTCTATTAGGTTCCCTTTTATTATCTCGCTCACCAAAAATCAAAT
This sequence comes from Canis lupus dingo, assembly GCF_003254725.2. Classification (NCBI taxonomy): domain Eukaryota; kingdom Metazoa; phylum Chordata; class Mammalia; order Carnivora; family Canidae; genus Canis; species Canis lupus. The sequence goes on from NC_064244.1 coordinate 29,259,453, forward strand.
CTCCTGAAAGCGTAACAGAACTTAATGTGTGTATACCTCATTTTATCAGCTTGGCCTCAAGGAATCAAATAAAGGCCGCTTTGATTGTCATCTAGATGTGACGCCACAGTGCTGGTTACTGTCAGGACCGCAGAGTCGCAGGAACAAACTCTTGCACTCCCTAAAGATGATGATGATGATGAGGATGATGATGATGGTGATGATGATGATGGTGATGATGATGGTGATGATGGTTTTTACAAAACCAAAGGGTATGAATGATAAGACAAGATGACTCCAGAGGAGCTGATGCTGTGCAGAAGGTGCATGAGGGAAAAACCACTTTATGCGTGAAGAGGAGGAAGAGGTAACTGGTCTCTGACCAGTTGAGCAGGATTTATGGGGGAGACCCACAAAGCCCGGGTGCCATAAAAATGGGACCAGAAGTGGAATGTCAGAATGGAAAAGGTGGATTAAAACCACACGGGAGAGGACTTTGAGGTCTCAATCCCTGAGTTCACTGAAGGCAGAGATCACCCCGTCTTCTGATCCTACCAATGCAGTGTTTACCTTGAGAGCGCCCAGCAGGGAGAGCAAGCTCCCAGTGCTCCAAGGAGAGAGCGGAGGGAGGGAGTGACGGAGGGCTGGGGCCCTGGCCTTGGAGGGAGAGGGAAGGGGCTGACCAAGTCATACCTAGGAGTTATCCACACATGGCCGTGCATGTGCACGTGTGTGTGCATGTGAGTGCGTGCATGAGTGCAAGCACATGTGTGTGTGCATACGTGTGTGCGTGGGTATATGCACACAAGCTCATGTCTGAGTGTGTGCATGCACGAGTGTGTATGTGTTTGCATGTGACTGCATGCATGTGTGCATGAGTGCATGTATGTGTGTGAGTGTGTGCACATCTGGGTGTGCACACGTGCATGTGTGAGCGTGTGCACTCGTGAGTGCATGTATGTGTGTGTGTGTGCACGTGTGCGCGAGGGTGCCCGGGGCTGCACACACTTCAGCGGCAAATATCAGAATGGCGCAGGATGGCTCTACATGGACTTCCTCCTATGGAATCTCCAAATAATGACGGATTCGGGGGCAGCGGTAGGCTGTTATCTGACGTCGCCTCGCCCAGCGAGAACCACCGTGTGGAGGCCCTTCTTCCTCCCCTCCCTGACCGGAGGCCTTGTTTGGTGTTGCCTTCCTATCTGAGCTGTGTCTTTTTTTTTTTTTTTAAGATTTTATTTATTTATTCATGAGAGACACACAGAGAGAGGCAGAGACACAGACAGAGGGAGAAGCAGGCTCCCTGCAGGGAGCCTGACATGGGACTCGATCCCGGATCTCCAGGATTACGCCCTGGGCCGAAGGCAGGTGCTCAACCACTGAGCCACCCAGGCTGCCCTGAGCTGTGCCTTTTTAACAACACTCCACTCTAAACACTGGAAAGAACACCGTCCATATATCTGGGGACCAATTTGCTGGCTTGTTTTTTTTTTTTTTTTTTAATGGTGATGTGAACTACAGAAGCCAGATTCTCTTAGCACTTAGGAACATGAGTGATTTAAAACATGCAGTTGAGCACTAGGAACATGAATGATTTAAAACATGCACTCGTGCATGCACACACTAGTTCAGGTAAAATAAACGTGGTGCAGAAATCTGGCCAGGAAAAGCAACATGAGAGAGGAATACAGCATGATGTGCAGGGGTTTCCCCCATAAAAGTCTAGCTCAGCGACAATTGTACCTATGTTCATATGTTTAAATACCTAAAAATGAAGAAATATGTGACATAAAATGTGCACAGAAGCTAAAACATGAAATGATGGTAGAACGGGTATGTAGTATAATCTATTCCCTTAGAATATTTCAAGACTTGAATTTAATAATGCATTAAATAATTCAGAATAAAATACTTCTATAAGGTACGTTTCTCAATTTTAATACACGAGGCAACACTCCAATAATGGGGAAGCCCTCAGCCCTTCTTATAGCTTTTAAAACCTGTAATCTTTCATTTTACACCTACAGGCAGATGTTTAAATAAGAATTAGTTACTTTAAACATTAGAAAATAAAAGTTTTATTAAGTACTGCATGTCAGATACTTCCGGCCTAGAGAGTTGGGCAGGAAAGGACCCCTCCCCACGACACAACACACCACACAGATCGAGACTTTCCATTTATTTGTTTTGAAGATTATATTCATTTATTCCAGAGAGAGAGTGAGAGAGAATCACTAGTGGGGGGAGGAACAGAGGGAGAGGGAGAAGCAGCCTCCCCCCTGGGCAGGGAGCCCAACTCAGGGCTCTATCCCAGGACCCTGAAATCATGACCTGAGCCGGAGGCAGACGCTTCACCGACTGAGCCACCAGGCGCCCCTGTTTGGGCTCTTTCAAGAAATATATTTGTAAGCCCTAAAATGGGAGCTGTAGCCTGGAATTCATGGAGAAGTTTCGGATTGTCACAGTGATCATGGTGTCACTGTCGTTTAGTAGACTATGCCAGAAGACCTGGGTACCCTGCAGCACACAGAGAGTCTCTGACCTCACCTGGAACCAGCTACATCCTACAGACCCAGATTTCTGGTGTGCTACTGGACGCTCATAAAAGTGAAAAATCTGTTTGAGCCAATCCAAGTTTAAATAAATCCCATACCCATTTTCATATGGTCTTAATACACACTAAATTTCATAGACATTCAATTACTGCGCAGATCAAGAGGGGATTGTCGTTTGCTTGAGAAATGTACCCCAAACTGCACATTTCAGAAAAAAAAAAACACATCACAGGGAATGTTGCTCCTTGTGGGCATTGAAGTGGAGGATTCGAGGTAACTCACCTGCGTTGAATTCTATCTGTAACTACCACGCTCACAGTGATTTCATGCATACTGTGTAAGCCGCTGAGTACCTACTTGTGTTTTCAGTAAAGTTATGCAAGATATTTAAAGATTCATATCATTTTACCCTAAATTGCCTTCTATTTTCTTCTACTTTATAATGTAGGGCAGTCTACTAACTTTTAAAAGTCATCTTTTGAGCTATGTAACATTAACTGTGGGTTTTGTTTATTTTTATTTTTTTTAAGATTTTATTTACTTATTCTTTTTTTTTTTTGCCTTTTCAATTATTTACTTATTCTTGAGAGAGAGAGAGAGAGAGAGGCAGAGACCCAGGCAGAGGGAGAAGCAGGCCCCATGCATGGAGCCCGAAGTGGGACTCGATCCTGGGTCTCCAGGATTACGCCCTGGGCTGAAGGCGGCACCAAACTGCTGAGCCACTCGGGCTGCCCAACTGTGATTTTATGTCAAGCTCATAAAGGACGGTGCTGTTGATGGTGATGGAGACTAAAGGGTTCTAAGCCCCACTCCCCACCTTCCTCATGCACACCAAAATCAGAGCAAGTTGGTTTACTAGGAGGGAACACAATGAAGCAGAGAAGAGACGGAGAAAATCTTGTCACCTTGGGTCAGGACAGGTGTGCAGGCTCAGCCCCTTGTGAGAACCAGCCCCCCATCCCAGCCTCTGCCTTCCTTTAGATCCTCAAACCTTTAAAATCACCCCAGAATTTTTTGCTTCTACTAGAACAATGGGGTTTTGTTCGTTGCAACCAAAAAAGACTTGCCTACATGTTTTAATTTCCATTTCATAATAGGGATTAACTAATAGTTATTAGATGAATTAATGTAAGAATAAATGAATGCATCAATTAAGCCAATGACTTCAGATGAATTTTGAAAATGAACAAAATAAGGCTTTCTGTTATTTCTTCCAACTAATCATCTAAATCTGTTTATTACATTTCCTTTCCTAATTTCATCCTCCTCCCCCCTCAAAAGAAGCAATCTGTCTTTCATGCACTGTTGTGATCGGCTTGTTCAAAATACTTGTTTTAAATGGAAAGACTAAGGGGCACCTGGGTGGCTCAGTTGGTTTAAACATCTGCCTTCAGCTAAAGTCATGATCTCAGGGTCCTGGGGTGGTCCTTGGGCTCCCTGCTCAGCGGAGAGTCTGCTTCTCCCTCTGCTTCTGCCCCTCCCCCGACCCTGCTCGTGCTCTCTCTTTCTCTCTCAAATAAATATATAAAATTAAAAAAATAGAAAGCCCAAACATAAAATTCCATCTCTCACCTCCCTTTCAGTTCTCAAAACAATGACCTCCTTAGATACACTGGCAATGTTCAGCCCTTATTGTGTTTGACCTACTATTTCTCTGCCCAAATCTGAGCAAGTTCTCCCCAGATTCCCTCTTTTTAGTGTTGATGCTCCTCAGAGCTAGTCCTAACATTTGTTCCCTTCTCATTCCGTACACTCCTTGGAAAGCCTGTCCTCTCCCAGACCTTCTGGGACGAACTCCAGGATGATAGTTCTAGTATTTGTCCCTTTGGCCCAGATCTCTCTTTAATAAATTCACAGTATGTCCTACTGCCAGCTGGAGTGGCCCTCGGATAGTCCCACCAGGGACATTAGGTGCAACATGTACAAAACCGACCTTTCATGTCCCCACTGCCCTGCCCCTCCCCGCCCAGCGCTCTTACTGTGGTTTCATGGAGCAGTAATGTAGTGAGAAGATTCAGATGCTACCTGCCGTCTTTCTGTGTGGGGGAGATAGATAGATAGATGATTGATAGATAGATAGATAGATAGATAGATAGATAGATAGATAGATAGATATAGGTAGATAGGTATAGACAGGTAGATAGAGATAGGTAGAGATAGATAGATGATAGATAGATGATTGATAGATAGGTAGATAAGTATAGACAGAGATAGGTAGATAGAGATAGAGACAGGTAGATTGGTATAGACAGAGATAGGTAGACCAGAGATAGAGATAGGTAGAGATTGATAGATGATAGATAAGGTGGATGGATGGATAGATGGTCACATTACAGCACAATTATCTTTAATCCTTTAATTCATTTCAATGATTCTCTGGGTTATTTGAACATTAAGACTAGTAGAGACCCAGGCTCTGTGTGTAGACAATACTGGGGTCTTCTGGTTACACATCATCTTAGGAAAAGCTGAATTTCCCTGTGGTATGCGGAGCCCGTGGGGAGGGCAGGCAGTGTGGGTAAGAAGCAAGGAGAACCTGCAAGAAAAGCTTCAAGACTCCCATCCCTCCTCCCCGTGATGGATGAAGGGGTGCCCCGAGAGTTCATGTCGGGTTGGCCATGCTCCACTGGCAGGTAAGCTTTACTGGGCACGTACGTGGCTCCTCAGGCACAGACCACGTTCCCCAGGGTCCTTTCATCCCCGTCCTGTGTGCAGGCTGCCAGGATGGGGCAGGAATGACTAACATCACAGCTCACTGCTCTGGGCTTTCTTGTCCCTCCCAACGTGGGACGTGGACATGGCTGTGACCTGGCCTCCAAACTGCCAAGTAGGACAGGTCTCCAGGCACAGGTGCTTACCCTAGATTTCCATGAACCAGTTGTGGAAAAACGGTTATAATTTTATTTTCACAAACTTCCCAGACACTTAACCACTTCCTGTGTGTAGGATTTAGAAAAAGCCTACAATGGCATCAACGACACCTCTGTCCCAGTCACCAATGGTGACCGTGGATGGCTTCGTGCTTTACCATGGTAAGCAGTGACATCTGAGAACGAGCACCTTGTCCATGCTCATCGCCACTGCAGGTGATGGTGCTAGTGGGTCCTTTCCTGGACTGTGTCATTGGCTATCTTCTAGGGACACATAGACACTACTGCGTGGATACTGTGCTCCAGCGACCATAACAAAATAGCACAGACTTGAGGGCTCTTCCCCAGCTCGGGAGGCTGGAGGTCCCAGAACAGGGTGTAGCTCATGTGGCTTTTGGTGACGCCTCTCTTCCTGGCTCACAGATGGTTGCTTTCTTGCTTCTGTGCTCGAGGGGACTTTCCTTGGTAAGTACATGCAGAGAGAGAGAGAGAGAGAGAGAGAGAGAGCAGGAGAAAATGAGCCAGCGCTCTGATGTGTCTCCCTGTAAGGACACTAATCCTATGGAATCAGGGCTCCACCGTCCACCCTATGACCTCATTTAACCTTAGTTACTTCTATACCCCAAATATAGACAGACTGGGGGTTAAAGCTTCAATGGATGAATTTTGTTGGTGGGGGCAGGGGGGCAGAGTGGGCGTGAACACTGACATCCAGCCCATAACACTACTACAATTTCACAAAACGCCTTGTTTTTGTAGTTCATAATTCGGTAACTCTATTCATACATTGTGTCCCTTGTAGTCTTCTATATTTTATGATTTGCACTTAAAATAATTTTTTGAGGAATCTAATAGGCCTTGTCACGCTGTCACAGAGAAGATTATATAACACAAAGTAAGAACCCTTGCCCTGAACACTATTTTAATAATATCGCCGGGAGGACCTGAGTGTGTAAGTGACTCCACGGAGCTCCATGACGTCCCTGCCTTTGGGTTTAATTTCTGTTTTCTCGGCGTGGAACAGACTCCCTGACTCTGCATGGAGAACTCATAGTCCTCCTTCTGCATTAACTGCATATTGGATCCTGCAGACTTTCCTATTTTGTGTCTGAGCTGACGCCCTCTGTGCACTCCTCTCGTCCCAGGTACCACTGCTCTGCAGCTCCATTTACACAGAGGCTGTCTGTGCATATGTTTGTATAATCCATGAAAACTTGTTTTCACCTATAACATACTGGGTTCTCAATTAATATTGATTAAATGGGTAAATACTCAAACAAATGGATTCCATAGTAGGGTAAGGAGATTCCCAGAAGGGAAGCAGACCTTAGTATTGACTGCCCCTCCCTGCATGGTAGGCAAACTGTAGAGGAACTCTGTTGTTTAAGGGAAATAAACTGATGATTTTAACTCAGAAGAAAACAGGGTGGGTGATAGAGAACAGAGGGTTAGCTGTAATGTGGTGGATGTTTGAAAAATACAGTATCTCAGCCTGGTTCTTCATTAACTCATTGTGCAAAATTGGTCAAATCACCTATGTTAGAGTCCACGAACTTGAGGATAAAATAGAGCAGCGTTGCCAACCTCAACAAATTTTATTTGTTATAAAAGTCAAATAAAATGATCCAAGTACTTAGAGGCTGTAAAGAGATCTCCCAAAATAGTATAAAGTCTAGCACGCAATTGTTTTTTTAAAAATCTGTATCAATCAATAATATAACAAGTCCAGAGGGCATCTGAGTAACTTGGAGATCGACATTCATGTAATACCTGAGTATTAGCTCATTTCTTGGAGTTCCTATGTTGAGATGCCCAACCTCACACTTGTTCTGTGTGGTGACACTCAACATTTTCTCATTCTTACTCTGCACTGGGAATCAATTGAGAGACAGACAAACAAGTTGGACAAATGGGGATTCAAATATTTCCTACGACACAGGCTGCCAGAAAATGTGGTTTAGTTGGGTGGCAACAGCATTCTTACTGGTACTATGACAAACCCACAAAATTTACTGTCAACTGTTGGAACTGAGGCTTTGACACTTCTTAGCTCAAGTCATATGCTCTCATGTGAACTTTGATTTCATTACCGGTAAATAGAAGTAAATGTAATCCCAAGCTACATACAGTCTTGTAGCTTTGTGTGTGTGTGTGTGTGTGTGTGTGTGTGTGTGTGTGTGTGTGAACCACATCGATTACATGTAAATATATTCCATGTATTTTTTTTGTAGTCAGTGTTTCCTTTTTTAATTTAAATTAAATTAGCCAAATATAGTACATCATTAGTTTCAGAGGTACAGTTCAGCAATTCGTCCGTTGCATGTAACACCCAGTGCTCATCTCATCACGTGCCCTCCTTAATGTTCATCATCCACTTACCCCACTCCCCACTCTCTCCCTTCCAGCAAACTTCAGTTGGCTTCCTGGAGTTAAGAGTCTTATATTCCATGTATTTTTAAATGGTGCAAACATTTTATTAATTGGCCATTAAAACAGAAATAATACTGGTAATATCCCTGAGATGGTAGATGTAGTAACTCAAGACACTGAAAGGTACTGGTTTATGGAGCATTTCATGCACCAGGCTGTCTCTCGGTGTATACTTCTGGTGACAAACTTGTAGTTTCAGAATTTGAAACTAATATTTTTATGTGTATTTGCTCATTTTTCTTCAGTGTTCTAGTCAACCATATATTTGAGTATCTTTTTTTCCTAGTTTTATCATTTTATCCTATAGTATAAAGATAATGCTTTTGGGTTGACTTTAGTTTTTTGTTTTTTTTTTTTTGTTTTTTTTTGTTTTCAAAATACGTTCTTAATGCATTTGTTGAGCTAGAAAATCTTTTATTGTTCTGGTAAGTACTCTTTCTGCCTATGTCACTTATTTAGTCTTCTTTCTTTCTTATTCTGAGCTTCAGGTTACTGACTAGTTAGGTAAGATCTGACTTCAGAACCCCTCGTCCTCCCCCCTGGTACAAATACTAAAAGGTTCTGACCTGTCTGTCATCAGTGGGTGTAGGAAGAGGAAAATTGAGAAAGCACATGAGTGAGTGAGAAGTCCAACATCTCTCTGGTACCTGGTATATTCTAGAGGATCGTGAGTGTAAAAGGTGCTTTACCTTCTTATCCACCTCAACCCTTTCAGCTCTTGAATGGGAAAAGGTGAGTGAGTAACTTTAAACCCTGATTCTTAACCACCAAATAAACCAAACTCCAGCAGTAGCTTTCGTGAGCATACAGTATTCACAATTAAATGACAAAGAGATTATGGTATTTACCACAATTCACTACTCAGTGAGTTTCCAAACCCACCAAAAGGACAAGCAGCCATGTACTTTTTATGGAGAAAGTACATTGCTTATAAACATTAGACATCTACAGAAACTCGCAGCTTCTATAAATAAACTGTTGCTTGAGTAATAGAATGATCTCGTGAAGGTGGTGTGCCTCAATCGTCCGGTAAACCAGGTGCTCCTCAGCATGAGCTTCCACAGTGAGGTATCTGCTGAAATCCAGCCTAGGAGAGTAGAATGACACATCCTTCCTGATGGATCTGGGAGGCCTCAAATCCAGTACGAAATCCAACACAGAACATCACTAACTGAGCTAGTTCTCAACACAAATCTATAGGGTTATGAAGTCACTTCAGTTATCAACGCTAGAGAGGGTCTTCTTTCTAGATTCAGTGTTGCCATCCCAGGTGGGGATTACTTTTAAACCCCAAACTTAGATTCTTGTGGCTAACTGGCATTTTTTATTTATACATGCATGTGTTTGCATGTATATAGCTACAGAAGTAAGAAAGTCTACTAGTCTTGAGAATTTTATTCAGGCTATTTCCTCCTAGGTAGAATTTCATCATGTACAGTAGGGTAAGTAAAAAAAAATTAAGTTAAAGAGCAGTTATTATATATATATTATATTATTATATATATTATAATATATATGCAAAACATTAAACAGAATTTATCACAATTAGATATTTTTATTTCTCCTCTCTTTTCATTCTGATTATATAAGTACAATCTATTTGTGATTTTCCCTGAAGTTACTTTTTCTCTCTTTATGAAAACCAAGGCTATTTTACTTAGAAAAATCTGTTTACGATTTTCTAGGATGGTGGCCCCTACAAGGTAAGTCCACAGGGAACCTCAGAATGTGAACTTGCAATACGGTCTTTGCAGATGTGATTATGGGAAGGATCTGAAGGTGAAATCACCATGTATTAGAAAGGTTCCTAAATCCAATGACGTGTGTCTTGTAGGAGGAAGAGGAAACACACAGACAGAGGGTAAGTCCATAAGCACAGATTGGAGTGTTGCAGCCACAAGCCAAGGAAAGCCATGCTTTGTTGAGTCACTGGAAACTAGGGGACACGCATGGACCAGACCTTCCCTCAGAGCGTCCAGAAGGACCCCATCCTTCTGACACCTTGATTTTGGACTTCTGGGATCCCCCAAATTGTTAGAGAATATGTTTTTGTCATTGTGAGCTATGTTTGTGGTAATTTGTCACTGCAGCCTTAGGAAGCTAATAGAGTAGCTAATCATAATGTTCAAAACACAATTTTATTCAGGCTATTTCCTCTTGACTTTCATTCAGATAGCTGGAGAAGAAATTGTTGTTTAAAAAAGATCTGATTTCCTGTCCTCAGATCTTGTTTTTGCATTTTTGAAACTTGTGTTTGGAAAATTTTGAATTTTTGTTTTGGTTACTTACAGTTTAGAGCTTAGCTTACTATCATAGACATTATGAGCTGGAAAAAGAAACTAATAAAAGATCCTTGAACAGTGAAGAATGGCCACTTGAACTTGGCCTTCTTAGTTCTCATGGGCCATAAAGTGTAAAGTTACTACATTCCTCTGGAGAACTTGGGATGTAATTGAGATGATCTCAATGTGTAGCCAGCCATCTGGGGAGAAGAACTCTGGGGATGTAGGATGGAAAAAAGCTAGCAGAAATGGAGGAGTTTGCTTTCATGACCAACATCATCATCATTGAAACTGTATTATCAAAAAAAAAAAAAGAAAATAAACTGTATTATCACTGAAGGTCATATCACTGGAGTAGGTTCTAGAGAACCTACTAGAGTAGGTTCTAGAGTAGGTTCTAGAGGACGTCATATCACTGGAGTAGGTTCTAAGATTCCACCCTCATGATGGATGTTTCCTAGAGAAAGACAGATGAAGACATTTGACTTGTCTGAACCTTGCCTGAGACTTGTTTGCGGGTTTCCAGGCGGAAGGCAGAACCATAGAACTTGGTCCTCGCGAGAGTGTGGACTGAGCACAAACAGGGAAATCCAAGTTGATCTCAGGGTTCTAAATCCCAGCCATGGTGAATAATTTTCTTCATGTACTGTTGGATCCTATTGGCTAGTATCTTGTTGAGAATTTTTGCATCCATGTTCATCAGGAATATTGGTCTGTAATTCTCCTTTTTGGCGGGGTCTTTGTCTGGTTTTGGAATTAAGGTGACGCTGGCCTCATAGAACGAATTTGGAAGTACTCCATCTCTTTCTATCTTTCCAAAAAGCTTTAGTAGAATAGGTATGGTTTCTTCTTTAAACGTTTGATAGAATTCCCCTGGGAAGCCATCTGGCCCTGGACTTTTGTGTCTTGGGAGGTTTTTGATGACTGCTTCAATTTCCTCCCTGGTTATTGGTCTGTTCAGGTTTTCTATTTCTTCCTGTTCCAGTTTTGGTAGTTTGTGGCTTTCCAGGAATGTGTCCATTTCTTCTAGATTGCCTGATTTATTGGCGTATAGCTGTTCATAATATGTTTTTAAAATCGTTTGTATTTCCTTGGTGTTGGTAGTGATCTCTCCTTTCTCATTCATGATTTTATTAATTTGAGTCTTCTCTCTCTTCTTTTTAATAAGGCTGGCTAATGGTTTATGTATCTTATTAATTCTTTCAAAGAACCAACTCCTGGTTTTGTTGATCTGTTCCACAGTTCTACATGACCAAGTAGGATTTATCCCCGGGACACAAGGCTGGTTCAACACTCATAAAACAATCAATGTGATTCATCATATCAGCAAGAGAAAAACCAAGAACCATATGATCCTCTCATTAGATGCAGAGAAAGCATTTGACAAAATACAGCATCCATTCCTGATCAAAACTCTTCAGAGTGTAGGGATAGAGGGAACATTCCTCGACATCTTAAAAGCCATCTACGAAAAGCCCACAGCAAATATCATTCTCAATGGGGAAGCACTGGGAGCCTTTCCCCTAAGATCAGGAACAAGACAGGGATGTCCACTCTCACCACTGCTATTCAACATAGTACTGGAAGTCCTAGCCTCAGCAATCAGACAACAAAAAGAAATGAAAGACATTCAAATTGGCAAAGAAGAAGTCAAACTCTCCCTCTTCGCCGATGACATGATACTCTACATAGAAAACCCAAAAGCCTCCACCCCAAGATTGCTAGAACTCATACAGCAATTCGGTAGCATGGCAGGATACAAAATCAATGCTCAGAAATCAATGGCATTTCTATACACTAACAATGAGACTGAAGAAAGAGAAATTAAGGAGTCAATCCCATTTACAATTGCACCCCAAAGCATAAGATGCCTAGGAATAAACCTCACCAAAGATGTAAAGGATCTATACCCTAAAAACTATAGAACACTTCTGAAAGAAATTGAGGAAGACACAAAGAGATGGAAAAATATTCCATGCTCATGGATTGGCAGAATTAATATTGTGAAAATGTCAATGTTACCCAGGGCAATTTACACGTTTAATGCAATCCCTATCAAAATACCATGGACTTTCTTCAGAGAGTTAGAACAAATTATTTTAAGATTTGTGTGGAATCAGAAAAGACCCCGAATAGCCAGGGGAATTTTAAAAAAGAAAACCATATCTGGGGACATCACAATGCCAGATTTCAGGTTGTACTACAAAGCTGTGGTCATCAAGACAGTGTGGTCCTGGCACAAAAACAGACACATAGATCAGTGGAACAGAATAGAGAACCCAGAAGTGGACCCTGAACTTTATGGTCAACTAATATTCGATAAAGGAGGAAAGACTATCCATTGGAAGAAAGACAGTCTCTTCAATAAATGATGCTGGGAAAATTGGACATCCACATGCAGAAGAATGAAACTAGACCACTCTCTTTCACCATACAGAAAGATAAACTCAAAATGGATGAAAGATCTAAATGTGAGACAAGAGTCCATCAAAATCCTAGAGGAGAACACAGGCAACACCCTTTTTGAACTCAGCCACGGTAACTTCTTGCAAGATACATCTACGAAGGCAAAAGAAACAAGAGCAAAAATGAACTATTGGGACTTCATCAAGATAAGAAGCTTTTGCACAGCAAAGGATACAGTCAACAAAACTAAAAGACAACCTACAGAATGGGAGAAGATATTTGCAAATGACGTATCAGATAAAGGGCTAGTTTCCAAGATCTATAAAGAACTTATTAAACTCAATACCAAAGAAACAAACAACCCAATCATGAAATGGGCAAAAGACATGAAGAGAAATCTCACAGAGGAAGACATAGACATGGCCAACATGCACATGAGAAAATGCTCTGCATCACTTGCCATCAGGGAAATACAAATCAAAACCACAATGAGATACCACCTCACACCAGTGAGAATGGGGACAATTAACAAGGCAGGAAACCACAAATGTTGGAGAGGATGCGGAGAAAAGGGAACCCTCTTACACTGTTGGTGGGAATGTGAACTGGTGCAGCCACTCTGGAAAACTGTGTGGAGGTTCCTCAAAGAGTTAAAAATAGACCTGCCCTACGACCCAGCAATTGCACTGCTGGGGATTTACTCCAAAGATGCAGATGCAATGAAACGCCGGGACACCTGCACCCCGATGTTTCTAGCAGCAATGTCCACAATAGCCAAACTGTGGAAGGAGCCTCGGTGTCCATCAAAAGATGAATGGATAAAGAAGCTGTAGTCCATGTATACAATAGAATATTCCTCAGCCATTAGAAATGACAAATACCCACCATTTGCTTCAACGTGGATGGAACTGGAGGGTATTATGCTGAGTGATATAAGTCAATTGGAGAAGGACAGACATTATATAGTCTCATTCATTTGGGGAATATAAATAATAGTGAAAGGGAATAGAAGGGAAGGGAGAAGAAATGTGTGGGAAATGTCAGAAAGGGAGACAGAACATAAAGACTCCTAACTCTGGGAAACAAACTAGGGGTGGTGGAAGGGGAGGAGGGCGGGGGGTGGGGGTGAATGGGTGTTGGGCACTGAGGGGGGCACTTGACGGGATGAGCACTGGGTGTTATTCTGTATGTTGGCAAATTGAACACCAATAAAAAATAAATTTATTAAAAAAAAAAATCCCAGCCACCGAGAGAAGGACCTGCCACAGGGACCGAGCCTTCTGCCCCAGTGCCTACAGGCCACAGGGCGCGCTCTTTCGTGGACCCGCTGAGTTGAAGGAATAGTGGGGCAGCGACGTGGGAAATCCGCCTTCAGCCGTAGGTGGGCCTGTGACTCTGAAGACAGGCGTCAGGAATTGAGGCGCAGCTCTGTGGGCCGTCATTGCACACCTGCTAGCCCTCCACTTTGAAAGAAATAGCTCTCCAGGGCTTACCTGGAGTGACACTCTCTTTGGGGCCTTCTTACGCTCTAATTCTCTCTTTTTCATAAAAGCACCCAGATTTCTGTTCGAGGATTTCCACAACCCTCGAATTCAGTGTGTCCCAGGAGCAGCTAGGCATCCCAGCCTCCTGCCTCCAGCCTTGGGGCGGGGGTGGCGGGGGGCAAATGGATTGTTTTTAGGGATCTGAGCAATCAGTCCCATTAAGTCCCCATCAGAATGATGCTTAGGACTTTATCTGATGATTGGGCCTGCAGGCTTGGAGGGGGGCCGCAGATCCTGCTACTGAGGAGAAGTCAGACTGGGCATGGGGAGTGGGGGGCGAGCACCGGCCGGCCCCAGCGAGGCTGCCCTGAACCTTGGAATTCCTCTCACCTTTTAGTTGTGTGGGTCAATAACTTTCCCTTTTAGCGTTAGCCAATTCAATTTGCGACCTGCAGGCTTTATGTCTTCTTATGTTGTCACATTTGCTAATATAATTGATTCATGAGATTGAATTTCTGGATGGCACAAGACATTCAAACCCTGCGTTGCATCATGTATTTCCCAACTATAGGCTAGGGCAGCCTTGGCTGTCTTATCTGCGAACGCACACTCCTAGGGACCCCTGCGGTCGTGGTGTTCAGTCCCTCATTTTACAAACGGGGGACTGAGGCCATGAGGCTTAATTGGAATTGTCTAAGGGAACAGAGGCGCGTGACAGCACGGTTACAGTTGAAAATCCCTTCTCTTTGGCACCGAAGGCACTTCACCCAGGATGGAGCAATGTTTTCATTAGGTTTTGCATGAACTGTGGCATCCCCCGTGCATGGAGCCCTGCGGAGCCAGCCGAGCGCGCTGCACAAAGGGGAGCACCTGGGGGACAGGGAGCCCCGACGGGAGGAGGACAAACCCTGGGCCCCAGAAAGGCTTCTATCACCTTCCAGAACAAGTGGAGGTGCAGAATGAACACCAATGAGCTGCCCTACCACCTTCACTGGTTGGCTGATGTGACAAGACTGTGTGTTTGCTTTGTCCCTGTCCCTGCGAGGGCCCGGGGGTCATGCATCCGCACGGCTCAGAAGGGGGGTCTAGGAAAGAGACCCTCAGAACCTGGCCTGGGGGAGTTAAACAGGGGACTTGGGGTCAGGAGCCCACCACTCCTGGGACTGCAGGGCAGGAGGAAGCAGGAGAGGAGCTGGGGGGCGGGGGTGGAGAGCAGAAGGGACATTCAGGTGGCTCACGTGGCTGGGGCACCAGAGTGGCCGAGGGACACTGGAGAGGAGCCAAGTGCCCAGCAGAGATGGAAGCACAGAGGAGGCCAGGCCCTGGAGAGCCCAGTGCGCCCGGCCCCCTGACCCGTGGGAGCCCTCTCTTGCAGGGAAAGGCTGACCCCCAGGCCTAACCTGGAGAGCCGGCTTGGCAACGTAGGAGAATCCTTTCAAGGCCACCGCCTTTTAAAAACCTTACAGCCCATATGCTGAGCAGCATTCGAAGTAATAGGCTCTTGGTGTTTGCTTGTGGCAGCACCATGACAGGCGGCTTCTCTTTCGCTTCGCCCAAGGCATTTTTAGGTTTAGAAAACTGGAGTGCGTAAGTGAACAAAATCCCTGCGAACCATCATTTATTCATCCGTGTCTCTGCGGAAACAAAAGATTATCCTTGTTAGACTCCTAACTCTGGGAAACGAACAAGGGCTGTGGAAGGGGAGGTGGGCGGGGGCACAGGGTGACTGGATGACGGGCACTGAGGGAGGCACTTGACGGGATGAGCACTGGGGGGTTATGGTATATGTTGTCAAATCAAACTCCAATTAAAAAAAAACATGAAAAATAAAAATAAATAATCTGTTGAAAGCTAAAAAAATAGATTGCCGTCTATAGACAGTTTTATTCACTTGAGTATTTGAACATTCCATGAACATTCCTGATATAACCAAGTCTCATTTACTCCAATAGCAGCATTTTTTTTCTTACCGCACACATACATTTGCCAAGTTACGTCACGGATTCTCTAGGTGAGCATGGAGGAAAACTAGCAGGTATCTCTAGCGTCTAGTTTTCTGTGGGTCCTTAAAACACATGCAATCCCAGGCTCCACTGTGATCCTCTTTGTAATTAAAAGTACTTGTTGGATACACGTTTTCATAGAAAGCTCTGTGTGCCTTACGTAGAGGTTCTTCGGCTTCCTTACAATAATATGCGGTTAATCGACCACTTGGCAAACGTTAGACATACGAGCAAATGGTCAGTCTACTCTGAAGCTACCATGTTCTCAAAGTTTTAGCGGCGTCTGGACAGGACATTTTATTTCCTGTGGCCTTTTCAAGAGTTGCTGCCTTGTCAATAGGAGCCCCAAGGCAGGAAAGCTTGAGTTTCAGTGCATTTATGAATTCCGTTCCATCATAGATGGGCGCACACCCGGGGACGGGTTCTGCAAATACCTTTGATCATCCCTCACGGCCACATGTCTGAAGCTCAGCATGTAGGGCAGGGTGGGCTCATTGTTCAGAAAATGTCTCAGAAAAATTGAGCAAGGGACGCCTTGGGGGGGGGCGGGGCTCAGTGGTTGAGTGTCTCCCTTTTGCCCAGGGCGTGATCCTGGGGTCCCGGGATCAAGTCCCACATCGGGTTCCCCTGCATGGAGCCTGCTTCTCCCTCTGCCTGTGTCTCTGCCTCTCTCTGTGTGTCTCTCGTGAATAAATAAATGAAATCTTAAAAAAAAAAAAAGAAAAATTGAGCAAGCTTGACGTTTTCCCTTGGAGCGGAATAGAACACAACGTGGTATTTTATTCCATGTTTGCCAACATTACGAGGTCTCCTACGTACACACAATATATGGAAACAGACATGTTGTGGGTGCACAGCTCCCTGAGCATTATCCCCACTTTACCAGAGCTTTCTCTATCTCCACTTGGGGTAGCCACTCTCCTCTCTCTGTCCCCACAGCTCAGGTCAGGGGAGCCGTGGAGGCAGAACAGAGCAGCTCACACAGTGCCCCCCCTTACATTTCTCCGCATGTGTTTGTCGTTGATCCATGTTGGTGTGAGTTTGTGTCACCTGCTCCTTCTTTGCTCACTAGCGCTCGATGGCACGAGTACGCTGCCATCTCTTCATCCATTTGCCAATAGATAGATCACTGGGCTGTTTTCAGGTTGGGGTTATTCCAAGTCTTGCCATATACAAGTTTTTTCCCCAGAAGTACATTTTATTTCTTTTGGGTTTAGACACCTATGTGTGGAATTGCTGGGCCATAATTTTAAATTCCCAGCAGCACTGTACGAGCTACCCAGTAGCGTTACGTCCTCAGCAACACGGGATAGTGTTTGACTTTTTTTATTTCAGACATTATATTGGCTACAAAATGATATCTAATTATGATTTTAACTTGCACGTTTCTGGTTACGAAGGGCCCTGAGCATCTTTTTCATGTACTTATTGGCCATTCACTACTCAAGCCCTTCGCCCATGTCTTAGTGGCTTGCTTGTCTTTGTTTCATCGAGTTGTAAGAATTATTTGTATATTCTAGATAAGTAATCACAGGTATATCACTGTTCTGACTCTGAGCTGAGGTTGGTGGCTGTTATGCTCGCTGCACTAGTTTCCAGGACACCAGAGTCTCTAGCCCTGTGAATAAGATCCCAAGATGGGCTCACCCTGCCTGCCACCAGGCTTCGCTGCTCCTGTAAAGTCCACCCATTCACTCCTGTGAGCAACCGTATCACCCAGTCACTGCAGGAAATGCAGCATTTACTACGTATTGTCCTGTGGGTCTTCTCAGTTGTCCTCTTCTGGATTATCGTAGAGGCTCAAAAATACGTATTGTATTTGTTCTGGGCCTATTATATACAGTAAGTCACAATTGCTACCTTTCAGAGGCCTGCATCTGAGAGGAGTCAGGATGTATGTCCATATAATGGTGATGCTGAAATGTAATCTAAATGTAAATAACCCGAGCGCAGCAGGAGCTGTCTAGGGTAAAGCGTTCATGGACTGTCTGGCAAGTGAGAGACTGTCAGTAATAATAATTATAGTTATTGGTGAACAGCTGTGTGTGCGCATGCATGTGCACAGTCTGACTCCGCAGACTCGGTGTGGGGGCAGGGGAAGGGGGCGGGTGGGGAGATGAGGGCGGAGACTTTCTGGAGCCATTGGTGTAGTGGTTAAGGTGAGAGGTGCTGTGGAACTTACCATCACTGGAGTGGAGGAGAGGGTGAGGCTGAGGCCTGTGGTTTGCCCTGGTGGCAGGTGATGTGCCAGTGGGGACAGGAGAAGGAGAAGGCAGCGAGTGCAGTGGGTGGGAAGAGCTGGGCAGTGCGTGGTGGCCGCTGTCTCTTGAGCTGTGCCCTCAGCAGCAGCGGTGCACGGCAGTGAGACAGTGCACTCAGGGGTCAGAGGTCAGGGCCCTCAGCAGCAGCAGTGAGCTGGTGCATGGCAGTGGGGCAGCGTGCTCAGGGGTCAGAGATCAGGGCCCTCGGCAGCAGCAGTGGCCTGGTGCACGGCAGTGAGGCAGTGCACTCATGGGTCAGAGGTCAGTGTTGATGCTGGAGACTCTGGATGGTGCCTGGTCCAGAGAGCTCGTGGTTTCAGTGGGATGGCTTGGAACTCACTCAGTGACTGCAGAACCAAGGGGCCCGTCCACACCGCAGCCCTTCCCTGCTCCTACAGTCCCCGTGGCTCCCTGCAGCTCTGAGCACACCTGGCTCCTTACGAATGTGGGGATGGTGTTTACCACCACGAGGAGGAGTTTCTGGGACGTGAAGGTAAGCCACCAACCAGGGTTTACCCATCTGATGTTGGCCTGGGGCCCTAGGCCCACGAAGCGGGCTGGGGTGGAAAAGTTGTTTGAAATGGTGCTTGACATTCATGCAAGAAGCTAGAAATGTCAATTGCTGCTTGAGGTAAACATTTCTTTTCCGGGGTAAATGGTCCGGCCTCCCCCTTTCGAGACCGGGTGTCGTTCGAGCAAACACCTGCGGGACAACATACATCTTGGCAATGGCTTTCACTCCTAATCCATATTTGTGTTTAACTACAAAACCATTTAATCCACCAGCCATTGTAATCACCAACACAGAGCGCAGAAAAAACATTTCCTTCCTTATGAAAGTAAAACAAAACCAAGTACTTTCCTCTGCTTCAGATTCCTTTAGAATACCAATGCACGAAGGCTCAGATTAAATTAATCTCAGCTGTACAGTCACACTTGGCAAATGAATCATAAAATAGTTTCCTCTTCATATGACAAGTTGCCCTTGACAGCAAATTAAAATCTTAATAAGGGTTTCTAAAATACACACGCATATTTACATGCATAAGCTCCCTTACTGGAGCTCAATGTCAAAATACAAATTATTTTGCCTTGTATTTCAGAAACGGTGAACTTTGAAGACCATCTTTCATGCCTTTTTATCTGCTGGCTTCAAATCCTCTCTACACCTGAGTTCCATTCATTTACCTTCAAAATAATTGTTTTGGAAATCTCGTTAGGGTCATTGGATAGTTTTGTTTTTTAGAATTATATAAAAATCATTTGTTAACTCTTTACTGAAATCAGACATGGATTAATGGGGTAATTCTCTACCTCCCACCTATCCTCAATAACAGTGGCTTCTCGGGGCTCTGACCTAATGGAGAGGCCAGTACCGTAAGGTCGCAGCCCAGGGACACAGGCTCACAGAGACAGTGTGACTTCATCACGTGGTACTAGAGTACCTCTTGTCTCCTGAGTCCCACCACCACGTGTAATGACAGTAGCTTATATTGGGGAGAGCTGTGGGACTCAGGCTCTAAGGAAGAACTCTTAGAGAAGCCCCAGCGATGTCACGGGAGATGGTACTGGAAAGTTTTGAAGCCTCTGGCATGTTCAGCTGCAATAAATGTCAAACACAGCCTGGATGTCACATGAAGGGTCTCTACCTCTGGTTCTTATCATGCAGTAGGTCATGTCTGGCTTTCAATGAAAAAAAAAAAAACAAAAACAAAAAAACAAAATCAAAAGGCACAATAAAAGGTGAGAAAATGTGCAATCTGGAAAGATAACAGAAGTATCTGATGATGTCATCACTTCAATTTGACACAGATTTTGGAATTATTTAAAGGAATTGTGATTAATGCATTGGGAAAAAGTGGCAACATGCAAGTGGAGATGGATGAGGCAAGCTGGGAGGGGAAACCATTTGATGGGTTCCTTAGCAGAGTAGATGTGGTTGGAGAGAGACTCACTCAACTTGAAGATATATGAGTGAAACTCCCCAAACTAAAATGCAGAGGAAATAAAGGGGGAGAAAACATTTATGGAAGGAAGGAGGGAAGGAGGGACAGAGGAGGGAAGTGAGAGGAAAAGATGATTGGTGTCTGAACTTTATAATGTTTGTGGTAATTTGGGGATTGGGTGAGAAATACAGGACAAAGGCCGAGTCGAGATCACACAATCTTGGAATATGTCACAGATGTAAAATGCTGGAGGGACCACGCATGTAGCATATGCCCAGCTCAGAGAGGCGCATTTTGACCGAAGTTTGCATAAGACACTTTTGCTCCCACTGTAACATCTCCCATTCCTTCCGCATCTCGATCCTGTCCTTTCTGGATCTGGGAGGGGACATTCAGTGCTAGCAATCATTCCGTGCTCTACGGGCCAGGCTCCTCTGCTCCCTGGCCCCTGTGTCCAGACTGTGAGTCCACATGAGTAAGATGGCCTGGCATGTTCTGGTAATTGTAATAGTCTCTGATACCGTCTGCGTATCTAGGACAAGTAAGAGCGGACTGCAAACTGTTCTCGGGCCAGTTGTTCTCCATTTCAGTATTTCAGTATTTTTATAGATTTTTAAAATAAAAGCTCATGTGGCTACGTATGAGAAATGTAGAATAATTTCATATGAGAAATGTAGAATAATTTCAAAATTGCTGTGTTTTTAAGAACCGATACTGGATAATTTGCAAGCTCATGTTTGGTTTGCATAAGCTTAATGCCTGGTATTTCTGTAATACCTCCCTACCTCCCTAAGTATCAAATCATGTTTGATACTTGATGATTTGGCTTTAATTGGAGGTCTCCCAGTTTGGCCTTAGGATGATGGAATTTTTAAAAGGAATGTTTGGCGGCCTCTTTCTTTCTTTCTTTCTTTCTTTCTTTCTTTCTTTCTTTCTTTCTTTTCTTTTTTCCTTCTTTTTTTATTTTTTTATTTTTTTACTTTTTAAAATTTTTTTTAAATTTTTATTTATTTATGATAGTCACACAGAGAGAGAGAGAGGCAGAGGCACAGGCAGAGGGAGAAGCAGGCTGCATGCACCGGGAGCCCGACATGGGATTCGATCCTGGGTCTCCAGGATCGCGCCCTGGGCCAAAGGCAGGCGCTAAACCGCTGCGCCACCCAGGGTTCCCCCTTCTTTTTTTTTTTTTTTTTTTTAAGATTTTATTTATTTGAGACAGAGAGAGAGACAGTGAATGAGAAGAAGAGGAAGAGAGAATCTAGAGCCGACTCTGCACTGAGCACAGAGCCCAATGTGGGGGTCGATTCCACAATCATGAGATCATGACCTGAGCCAAAAACCAAGAGCCTGACGCTTAACAGACTGAGCCACTCAGGAGCCCCTGGCAGCCATTTCTTGATGTTCTATTGTCTTCACTCTGTGTCTTCCTAAATCAATAGACTGGTAAGTAAAGTTTTAGATAGAAGTCTGGTTTAGTTTGAAACTCTGAAACCTTACATGGCCTTTGCTCAGAGGCTGTATATACATGAGCAGGCTTCTGGTCCTGGGCTCTGGAATACATTTCCTGGGGTGGAATCTTGTCTGTATGCCTTAGAGGATGTGTGACTTTGAGAAAGAGTGTAGTCTCTACATCCCTATGTTTTTTCATACGTACAATGGGGATAGTACCAGTGTTCATCTCACTTTGTTCTTAGGAGACCAGGGGTGCTAATGCTCATACCTCATTTGAAGATGGGCTCACATCACGTAAGAGCTCAATGAGTAGTCAGCTTTACCTTAAAACTGCCTTTGGTTGTGAAAATTGTCCTGCCCTGGGACCACACATACCTGTTGTTAAAGCCAGTTGTTCTATCACGTGAGAGGCAAGTATTTGCAGTCCTGACAAACACACCAGTGTCTGACTAACCAGTGTTTTGGCTGCCACCCATCATGCAGAATCGGATCTGCAGGTGCAAGGCTTCCTTCCCTAATTGTCAGAAATTTATTTTGAAAAGCTTCCATGTCTTTCACAGAGTCCTCTGTTCTCTCCAGTTGACTCATAAACATGGTGTTTGTTTGTGAAATGGTGATTCCTACATCTCTCGCCCTGAGCGTCTGGAATGTGGAGCCTCAGAGTCTATAGTTTTAACAAGTACCTCGGATATTTTCATGACTAGCTCACCTGGAGAAACATTGGTCTAAAAGTCTACATGCTAGTTGATTTCAATCTCCCGAGACAGTTGGAAACAAGTGTACTTTTCACATATAGTGGAAACCATGTTAGAAAAATTAGTCTCTGGCTTTATTGAGAACTCTTTGTGTTTTGTGATATATCGATGTGGTTTAACTTGACTCTGAGTTGTTAGGACAATCTGTTCTTTTTCATAATGGGGATGTGGGATGCAGTGTAATGCTTCCCTCGTCCCTCAAAGACATCCACATCTAAATCCCCAGAACCTGCTAATATGCTATGTTACTTGTCAAGGGGAAATTAAGGTTGCAGATGAAAAAAGATTGCTAGTTGACCTTAAAATAAAGCGATTCTCCTAGATTGTACAATGTAACTACCAGGATCCTTTAAAGTAGAAGAGGGTGGGGCGCCTGGGTGGCTCAGTAGGTTAAGCATCTGTCTTCAGCTCAGGTCATGATCCCAGGGTTCTAGGATTGAGCCCTGTGTCAGGCTCCCTGCAGCAGGGGTCTGCTTCTCCCTCTGTCCTTCCATCCTTCACTTGTGCTCTCTCTCTGCCCCCCTCTCTAGTAAATAAATAAAATCTTAAAAATGTAAAGTAGAGGAAGGAGACAAAAGGGAAGGGTGGAGTCAAATTTGAAGATGCCCTGATACTGTATTTGAAGACACAGGAAGGGGCCATGAGCCATGGAAGGCAGGCAGCTTCTAGAACTGGAAAGACAAGGGTATGCATCCTTGTTAAAATCTTCAGCAAGAGACACAGCCCTGTTGACCTGAGTTTAGCTCAGGGAGAACTATTTTGGATTTTTGACTTCCCAGAGTCTGAGATAACAAATTTGGACAAAATCTACTTGACCTTCAGTTTGGTCACAAATCTCAACATATGGCACCAAAAGCACGATCCATTAAAGAAAAAAAAAATGGATGACACCCATACCCATATCCACACCCACACAGGTGAATGAGAGATAAGCCTTGCTATTTTAAGCCTTTCAGGTTAGGGGTTGTTTGTTACCATAGTATATGAATAGCTTTGTCCCTTCTGACCGATAAAAGCCAGAAGAATCAACCTGCAGTGTGTCAGAACCAGACATGAGACCAACACTGTTTCTGTTAGCTGAGTTAGTAGCTGCTGACCTTTGAAACGCTGGTAGAGAAAGTAGATCCCAGGAGGAAGATGGCGTGGAGGGGACACTGCTTCATTTGAAGCTATTTTATTGGAAGATGAAAGCGAACTCTCATCTTGAAGGACACGTTTGCCTTTAGCTGCTAAGCACTTACATTGCATTCACATTTTGGAAGGAGGACATACAACAAATAAACAACAAAAAAGTTCGCAGCAAATTCAAAAATGAACCTGAATTTTGCACAGCACATTCTGGTGAAAACATTTTCCTAATATTAATAGTTGTACAGGATATAATGTGCATGAACATCACCTGGAAATCTTGTTAAATGGAAATTCTGAATCAGTAGATCTCAGGTAGGGAATAGGACTGTGCATTCTCAGAAGGCCCCACATGATGTTGATCCATGGACCACACTTTGGCAAACAAAGTATAGAATACACACGTGTAAACAGAGTATTTTTATTTTGTTTGAATGTATAATTCCAATTTTAAAAACTAGTGATGCATCTAGGCAGGTAATAACGGTAGTTATAGTTTCTCAAAATATGATGAATTAGCCAGCTAAATTAAAATCCTTTGTCTGCTTTCCATTCTTAACATTGGCTTAATCTTATATTATTTAGCTCAGAAAGGATTCCTAACTTTAAACTATTATCATGGATAAAAAGAGAGAGAGAGAGAAAAATAATGTTGAAATATAAATTAAGAGGAAAAGAACATCTTTAAATTACTCAGGTTACTTCTTTTTTATTTTGCTCTGTTGGGTGGAAGAAAATATGACAGTTTGTATTTATTGAAGGAGATTTACAGTGGAGATTTGGAATGTTAAGTATATTCCTAGCCATTTGCTTTTACCTTTAGCATCAAATAAGATCAGTGGAAGACGTACACATTCAATTGTAATAGTAACGTTCATGCCAGGCTAAAACTCAAATGCTAAGACATTTAGAAAACTAAACTCCTAGCTATTATCTCTATACTTTTTTTTTTTTTGGTTGTTGTTGTTACTGGTGCACTGACCTTTCTCCTGGTTGCTAGACTCAAATGGGTTATTTTAAAAGCAATATTCTTACAGTCAAACTATACATTCACTCATTATTTGAATGCTTTGTAGCAAATGTCTCTCATAGATTTTTTTAGAATATACTGTTTGCTAAATATCAATTCTATTGTTATCCTTATTTATAGAATGGGGAATAGAGGCACAAAATCCTGAGACATCCAAGAGCCGGCTTTTAGTCAAGAAAAGCTTAAAAAAAAAGAAAAAAAATCTTAAAATAGAGAATAGGAGAAGTCCCTTAAGCTACTCATTCTAAAGATGAATCATATAAAATCACATAAAACCATACTGGAAAAGGCTAGAATAAGATCTGTTAGGGATCCAACTTAAGTTTCATCTGAGTTATTGGGATTTAATTTTAGAAATACATATTTTGGGATGCCTGGGTGGCTCAATCGGTTGAGTGTCTGCCTTCGGCTCAGGTCATAATCTCAGGCTCCTGGGGTCCAGCCCGGCATCTGGCTTCCTGCTCAGCGAGGAGTCTGCTTCTCCCCCTGCGCCTCCCCTGCTCATGCACCCTTCCTCTCAAATAAATAAAGAAAATATTTTTTAAGATTAACAGAGAGAAAGAGCACAATCAGGGGAAGCAACAGGCAGAGGGAGGGATAGATCATAACCTAAGCTGAAGCGAGATGCTCAACCAACTGAGCCACCCAGGGGCCCCAATTAAAATCTTTAAAAGAAAGGAAATATATATATCTGGATCATGAGTTCTTGTCTAATCTGACAAAATCAAGAGATGTGGCTCAAATAAACGTTAATATATTATCTCGCTGAAAAACTATGAGTTGGTGATTTTTAATGTTCCATGACTGCCTCCCACAAAGTATTTGCATATATTAAACGTCAAATGACTAACATGCAAAACCAAATAAATGTGTACATATTTAAAAAAAACAGACGTTAGTTTTTTTTAAAAAATAAACTTTTACTTTCGGAGTAGTTTTAGATTGATAGAAACATCGTGAAGATGGAAGGGACCCCCATTATACCCCACACCCAGTTATCCCTACTGGTAGCATCTTACCTTACTGTGGAATATTCGTCACAATTAACAAATGACATTAACATGCTATAAACAACAGCTTACCCTAAATTCAAATTTTGGTAGTTCCTGCCTAATTTTTTCCCTGTTCCATCATTCTTTCCAGAATATTACCTCACGTTTAGTCGTCATGTCTCTTTAGGCTCCTTTATGCCATGACGGTTTCCTCGACTTCAATTATTTTTGACAAATATTGACAGTTTCCAGGAGGACTGGTTAGGTATTTTGTAGGAGCTGCTTCCAGTGGGATTTGTCTGATGTTTCTCTCTTGCGATGGCAGCGGGGTTATGAGTTTCTGGGAGTCTGAGCTTGGGGGCAAAGTGCCATTTCCATCACATCACATACCAAGGTCTATAACAATTCATTGTTGACAATAACTTGTCACCGGTGGTGTTAACTCTGGTCACCCGGCTGACAGAGGTTTTCAGGATTCTCTGCTACAGAGTTACTCTCTTTGTCTACCTTTGCATACTGACCTCTTTGGGAGGGAACTCACCACATTCAGCTCACACCCAAGAAGTGGGAGTTAGGCTCTGACTCTCAGGGCAGAGCATCTACATAAATGATTAGAAATACTCATGCATGGGCCATTTGCCTATTCTCCCTCATGTATTAGTTTATTCGTTTGATGATTCCTATTAGCAGAGATTCATGGATATTTCTTTTTATATTTTGGGTTATAATCCAACGGGAGTTCATTTCATTGCTCACACAGTACCAGCTACGGCCACTGGGAACTCTCTCAGGTGCTCCCGCGTCCTTTCGACATACCCCTCTCCTTGTGAGGTTGTTGCTATTACTAGTGTTAGTTTAATTTCTCTACTTCTTGACACTGCAAAGATGCCTCAGGCTCATCTTGTGTAGTTCCTGAACCGGGCCTGGAAGTGGCCATTTCTTTGAGGAGCCTCGTTCTTTTTCCTGGAGAATGGGGTCAGAAGTTGAGATCTGGGGTGAGGTGTATATGTTGCCATTGGCGGGAGTCACTGCTTCGTGGCTTTCTCACTTGGCAGAATGTATACTAGCCCACGTATAGGCATATATCTATAATATTTTTCTGTGCAAACATGTGTATCTATATCAAGTAGAATATGAGTTTATACTTCTGTCTGCAACTCAAATTATCACGTGCATCAATTCGAGACTTTTCCCTTGCTTCTCTCTAACCTCTCACTCCCAAAACGAGAACCTGGCTCCTACTATCTACCATCCGTTTACTTGACTGCTCAATTCAACTTTGCATGTATAGAGGTTTTCCCAGCGGGAAGGCACCCGTGCTTAGCTTTATTGGCTACACTATGGGACTTATGCTCAGTTTCTGTTGGCTCTAGTCTTACAGACCAACACCCACTTTAAAAGTCACTTAGATCAGCCTCTCTTTCCTCCTCATTCAATGAGATGTTTTCTTGCACGTGTAATTCAGTTAGACTTTTCGGTCGCATTCTGCATTCCATCCCGAGCTGTTGGTTTATTTTAAACATAGATTTAAATTGCATAGATTATTCTTTGTGCTATAAAGTTTATGGGTTTTGACGAAAGCATAATGACATGTATGCAGCAGTATAACATGTCTTGTCCAGAATAGTTTCACTGCCCTGAAAATCCCTTGGGCTTCATATCTGTGCTGTGACCTGTATGAGCGTTTCTCCCGTGGAATTGCTCTTCTTCCCCTGACCCCTTTCTCCCTTTCTTGGCTGTAGAGCTCCCCATCTGTTTCCTCAATGCCTTACCTCCTGACCATGTTTCTGTGTTACCCCCTTGAGTGAGATATAAATGTTAGATGGGCTGGAGTGGAAGAAAGACCTTCCCCCAGCTGAGGTTGAGGAGGCTAGCTAAGTCTTTTCTCCAGAAGGGTGGGCCTTTGGTAAAGGGAAGGTTCTGGGTTCACTCGGACCACTTTTCCTCTCTCCTTGCCAGAACCACAAGGCTATCTTTCTGGGATCTTTACCATGAGAATCTTCTGGGTTACCTTCAGGCATGGCCAGGAAAGTGTGGGCCCCCATCCCCAGCACTGAGACCTCTTACTATTCCACACCCACCTCTCAGCAATTCATGAAAGTTATAATTTAAGTGGCACTCTCTATTTATGGCTCTGGAAGCTTCTGGTCCAGATTAGCAGAGGCTGTGGCCCTCTGGATCCTGCCAGATTGCAAGATGGCAGGTGGCACTGCAGCCTCGGTTCTCTGAGTGGCCCAAGAAAACAATTTGTTCTCAGTTTGTCTAGATTTTTCCTTGTTGTAAAAATGGGAGTGGTAGCTTCTAAGTTCTTTATGTGTCGAAGCTGAGACTGGAAGCTAGCCATCGGTTTCTCGGGTAAGTTTCCTCCCAAACTTCTCATTTACCTTGAAAAGAACACAACTTTACGTAGGATCATGGCCAAGCAGTAAATGCCCACAGGAACATCTTCAGAACAATGGAGGTACTGAACCATATTTTACATGACTCATGGTTAAAAGACCTTGTGATGTTTATCCGGTTAAGCAGAAAACTCGTGAAGGAAGCGTTGAAACATTACAGCTGTTCTCAAATATTTCAAGGGCTGCCTTGTGAAGGCACAATCAGCTGGGCTGTGTGATAAACAGATTACAGTTATGTGTCAAACAGATTACTAAAAAAGGATGTATTTCTTTCACAGGTTGATTTAGAATGTCAAAGGTTAAGCGCACACACCTAATTCTCCTCTGGCTAACAAGGCATCACGTCAGGCTGTGTGCAGTCCTCTGAACCACCTACCACGGTTAGAGTTTCTCTGTCGACAACTTCAGTTAGGGCTGCTCACTGCCAGGAGCACACACAGTTAGGATTTCACAGACAAACTGCCAGTGTTCTCTGCATCTTTTCCTCTCTGCCTCAATGTTCTGCTCGTTTTTGGAAGCCGGTATTTCAGGCTCGGGCATCAAGGCCTCTTGCCTTATGGCCCTAGGTTATCCATGCAAACGCTTTGGGGGAAATTGTCAGATACAGTGAACGTCAAAATCATGTATAAACGGTTGAGACTGTCTGTGGAGAAGGTTCCGGGAGGGCCTGAGGACCTTGAGTCTGTATATAGGAGAGAGCACGGGACATCAGAAGGTCTTGTTAAATGACTGTGAAAAGGAAACTGGGGGAGATTCAGAATATTTTCTCCTGATTCACAGGTTCCCCATTTGCCAGCCCCGGGCTTGTCTACCAGGACCTGCACTCCATGGCCCACTGGACATGCGGCCCAGTGTTTTTGTCATTTGACTGTTGCTTTTCCCACCTGCCTTGTAGGACGTAACGGCCGTAGCCGGGTGTTGTGTCTGCACAGGAGCAAGCCCCTGAGCAGTGCCCGTGTTTTTCTCAGCAAGTATCAAGCGCCCCTTCCCGGGTTCACAGGTACCCTGCTCCCCACAGTCTTGAGCTTGGCATTCTGGGACTCCATCATGACACTCTTCACTCAGCTCCTGGGGATGATTTTTAAGCGAAAAGGGCCTAATTGCAAAAAATGTTAAAGGCTGGCATAAAATTTTATATATTGTTGACGATGGTCATAAGCTTGTATGGCAACAACAAAAAGCACAGACCAAAACCTTCTCATATTGGGAAATGAGATGCCTTCAAGACATCACTACTTCAACTGACTTTGTCCTCAATGCTTAAAAACTGCTAGTAGGTCTAACCGCACACCTATTATCTAACACTAATGTTATTAACCCCAAAATTGCCTTCATACATAGTCCTTCTTCTAAGGATTCACAAGATTCTTGAGTAAGAAGATTGACACCACTTTGGCCTTCTCAAAGAGAGTCACGTCTGTTTAATTATTGATTGAAACCTACAAGGATGATTTTTCTATCATCAGATACCTGGAGCAGCATATCCTTGCATTTTCCTGGATGTTTTTCCATATCAGCTTTCAAGAGGTCCATAAGAATCTGGAGCCAATTCTATGGACTTGCTAAGAGGAACAAAGTCTCAGACTATATTTTTCCATAGAGAAATCCTTTGGAAATCATTCTCCATGCTCAGTATTCATATTGCAGTTCTGCAAAACAAGGTCAAACAGCAAACATGGGTATATTGATCTTTGTATTGAAAAGTTGATATTTTGTAAGGAAAGTATTTTTGATGCCTAAAATATCATGAAGCAACTAGGCTTCCTTGTGTCTCTGTGTTCTGAATTCAAAGAGTGAAATTTACAGTAAATCCTCATCAAGGTGAAGCACACGCTTTTTAAAGATCAGATTTTAACACAAGACTTGTGACAAACGGGGGTGACCTTTCAGCTACATCTCACCACCCTGGGCACATTCACCGAAAGGCAACAGCTTATAATTTTCCAAGTGTTTATTCTTATTAGCCTCCTCTGTATTTTCCAAAAAAATACAAAAAAAAGTGCTATTTTTCACAGCCCTCTGTTCCTCTCTTCCATGAATTCCACCTACTATGTCACCATTCTGAGCTAAATAACTGGCCAGTGTCTGTAATACTGGGACTATGTAGCTGCCGTCCACTGCTTAGCTAAAAAAAAAAAAAAAAAAAAAAGAAAGAAAGAAAGAAAGAAAGAAAAAAGAAAGAAAGAAAAAAAGGGCCTCTACTTTCTTGTTAAATGATTTTTGCTTGTTTTGGAATTTTTTATTGTTCTTTCATTTTGATTTTTTTTACCATTTGCTTAATTTTCCATATACTCCTAAGTATTTTCTTTAAATGCTCCGATAAAGTGGTAAAACTCCCTCTTACTGGGAACTATCTCCTCAAGGCCAAAAGCATGGATTTCTTTTTCTCACCAAAATCTCCCTGTTACGGCCACCCTCCACTGCTCTGCAGTGTGTTCTCGGGATGTCCTGCCCGCAGCGGGGGTCTTGTCCGCTCATCTGACCCCTGTACCCTGTGTGTCCGATTCATCCCCATCTGTCCTCTTTAGTCCCTTCCCCCTTGATGGGCTCCTCTGCCTTAGAGATTTCAGACTTTCCTCTTTCTCCACTTACCCTGTTACCTGATTGACACCACCCTCAACCTGAGCAGGGGCATATGAGGCAGGTACGTTGTTCGAAAACTTACACGGTTTCACACGTCTTTAATCTCCTCCAACGTAGAATTAATGGGAAAGTGATTTTTAAGGATATTATGCCACTGTCTTCTACACTGTAGGTAGCAGGTGGCATGTCTGATGGCAGCCCAATTCCTGTTTCTTTGTCGTTGCCCATTTTTGTTTTTATCTTTCTGGAAGATTTTAAAATCTTCTTTGTATGCTTGGTGTTTTTAAATTTCATAATGTTACGCCACGGTACAGATTATTTCTTAATTTCTCAATCAATACATTGAATACTGGCTGGTCCTTTTGAAGACAGAAAATCTTGCAGTATCATTCAGTGAGCTCTTGATATTTCTTTAATAACGTCATCTCTCCTGTATGTCTCTTTACTCTTTCTGGAACTACTATTAGCTGAGTGTTGGACCTCCACGACTGACCTTCTGATATTCTCAATTTTCCCTCCTTTTAAGACAAATCACAGGACATTGCAAATATGCAGTTATTCTTTAATTACCAAAGTGGCAATTCCATATGGTTTGGCCGGTATGTTGATTCATGAACCATTGCTTTGATTAGAGCATGCTATTTTATATTAATCATGATACTTTACATTTCTAATTTATTTGCATTCCATATCCAGCTTCCTGTTGAATATCAAGATTCCCTGTGTTCTTTTATTCTCTTTCTGTACTTTTTGAATGTTTTCCTCTACTTTATGCCATTGCTTTTTCTTCACAAATTTAATTTTTTACTTCTTGCTTTCTGCTAGGAAGTTTTATTGAACTATCTGGCTTATTATCTATCTGGTTTTATTATCTATCGATGCTTAAAAATGGATCTCTAAAAAGCTAAATTAAAGCTCTGTGTTCACAGTGGAGTAGGCATGTGATTGGATGTGGACCCATTCATTTTCTTGTTGGAGCCTATGATACAAAAAATTATAGGTCTTTTAAATGTTTCCTCTGAGACCAATTTTGTCCTTCCTTCTGCCTGAAGGCCGTATGATCCACTTTCAATCTTGACGAGTTGGGCGGAGGAGATGAGAATGATTGCACAGTCGTGTTCATACACTTCCACTTAATTCCTTAACTTTATAGTCAAGCCTACCTGCCGCCATGCACGGGGCCTGCCGTGCGGTACTGAGTCTGTCTAGGGGGACAGCCAGAGCCACCAGGGGGAGAGCAGGGATCCTGGACACCCCATCGCTGGGCTCACACTGCCAGCCACCCTGGTTTTGAGTCCCCTCCTCCTGTATGCAGCACCTTGTGCTTCTGATTCCCAAACTTCTCCAGGTTCTGCATGAAAAATCCGCTCAGGATTCAGCTTCTCTGTTCATCTATTAAGTTCACGTCCACCGTCCGTCTGTTTTCTTTCTGAGGTTTGTTAACATCTCTCGCCCACGATGTGTCTCCTTCATTCACTGTCTCTGGGACTTTATACTTTGCTGTCATTTTAGGAGGACTTCCAGAAGGAGTGGACCTACATGGGCATGTGTACAATCTACTACATTTAACCAGAATTCCTACAATTTATTTGCTTGGGAATGTTATGAAACCTTTTTTTCTAGATCATACGACAGCCGTAATGTGATACTGAACAGAGCAGAACCGTGTGTTTTATGACTTTATCACTCGTGCGTAAGCAGTGGAGACCAGGAGATGAGATCTGATGGGTTCGAGGCTGAAAACGTCTCATTTATTGAATTTGAGAAGTTCGTGATCCCTGGGGTAGAGACCGGTATTTCTCTTTGGGCAGATCCTTGCCTTGCTCTTGGAGGAAATGATGTGATGAGTAGAATTTCCCCGTGCTGTCATTTCCGTGTAAACTCATGTGGGTTCGAGGTCGGGACCTCAGCATCTTTGTTATTTCAGCGGATTAGCCCGGATGCAGTTTCTTCATTTTGAGGTGCCATGTCTCCCCTTGGACATGGAGCCTGGATATAGAGACACGACAGGATCTCTGCACGATGACAGCATTTTTAAGCCCAGTTCTGGAGTTCGACTGCTGACTGATGAAGGCGTGGGCCTTTGCTCTCAGACACTTGGCGGTCGATCGGCCGTAGAGGAGCGTGTCTGCACGATCCCTGCTCTGCATTCTTGGGGGGATTCCACGCAGGGACCCGGCTTGGCTGGGAACATCCCCAGCTCTCAGTTCTCCAAGGAGTCACTTAGGAATGAATAAAATAGGGCTCTGGGAAGTGTGGTGTCTGGCGGACAGAGCATCTTTGAGCATCTTCGAGTGTGGATACCTTCCTCGTCAACCTGCTGCAGCCCAGGAGGCAGGGCCTAGATTTTTGCCTCTATTTTGAGAAAACACCTCCACTGGTCTTCCCCCTTCTTCACAGGGGAATCCAGCTCAGGAAGCCTTGTTTCGTGGGCGGGGCAGATGCTCACAGAAGGTTCCAGGTTTCCTGGACAGAAGGGGATTGAGACCCACCCCGACAGCCAGAATTGCCCAAAACATTAATGATCCCGGAATCCCGCTTGCACAGACCCCCTCCAGAACCTTGAAGAAGCTCCACCAGTGTTCCCCCCCCGCCGCCGCCCCAGCAATAGGTTTTATCAAAATTTGCAAACGTGAAAGGCCACTGTCTCTTTCCATTCTGCTGCCCCCTCCCCGCTTACGCTTACTTCTCCCAGTGGACACACCACGGAGAGTTGGGGGATGTGGCTAAGGGGAAAGTGAGTCAGGGATTCCTTTAGCTTGGGCTTAGTGAGAAGTATTTACATAATCTGGTCATTTTCTAGCATTTCCATGGGGAAACAGCTGTCAGGAGTGTCTTTCTCAAGAATGTGAAACCCATTCCTCTATAATACAACCATCAGCAGGGATGGGGCCTGGCTCCCAGTCTCGAGGGGAGGGGGGATGGAGCCCCCAGCCTTGGTAATCACCAGCTAGCAGACATGATGCCCCAACTGCCTATGCACTGGCCCATCCCATCCGACTTTTCACTTCTGGGACCCAACTAAGCTCCGCGTACCCATCCTTGCCCCCTCAACCTCTCTCCGAAACGCCCAGTAGCCTCTGTACTAGTCAAAGTGGAGTTCAGCCTTCCCCAGACCCCCTTCCCTCCTGTGGTGGTGAATTGTCTCTGCCAGGTTAGCACTCACCTTTGTCTCTGTAAGTCCACAGCTGTGCGGCCAGGCATCTTGTCTCCATAGAGTCTCATGGCCCCAGATTGCATCAGCTGGCCCAGGCTGCTATAATAAAGATGCCACAGACTTGGGGGGCTTAAGCGACCAACACTGATTTCCCACAGCTCTGGAGCCTGGGAGTCTGAGATCAACATGTCCTCTGGGTGTCAGAGAGCCGCGTTCTCTTTGTGTCTTCTGGAATGTGGCCACCTCTCTGTGTCTCTTCTTATAAGGGCAATGGTCTCCCTCATACAGGCTGCGTTTCCCCAAGGCCCTACCTCTAAATACCATCACATTGTGATTCAGACTTCAACATACAAATTTGAGGAAGACACATTCAGTCCATAGCAGAGACCAAGTAGCACGCACAGAAAATGTCCTATTAAACACTGTCCTATTCAAACAAGTGTCCCTGTGACATTGTGTGAATCCAAGAGCAACCTGATTACATGATATAACCTCAGGAGGACATTTGGTTTGCTTTGATGGATGCCATAATCTTGGATCCTTTTTCTTTTTTCCAGAGTTCTCAAATGTCACACATGATGGAAAATAAGTGCTGTTAATGCAGACTGTTTATGATTACTCACTACACAAGGATATTTGGAATACTCTGAAATCCTGCAGCTCAGATGAGCAATAACCTCGACAAAGATTTCCTTGAATTTGGTGAGAATCCTAAAAATTTATGCAAAATTATCAACAATGAATTATGAAAATGACGTGAGCTGCTCGAAACCTTCAATAACAAACACTCAGACTCTGACCTGCCTAGCTACAGAACAAAATGGAATTAATATTATTATTTTTTTATATATAAAAGTTATGCTACAAAAGTATTTCCAGAGGCAGAGATGGTCAAAGACACTATGGTCAAAAATGCAGGTAAAAGCATCATAGAGGTTGGGCAGCTAATTAATGAAAGAATCTTTTTTTTCTAGATGTGATGTTTGTGGCATTTTCAGCTTTTAAAAAATCTTGTCATTTATGCAGATGTGTATTTCATTTCAAACAAATATGCAATGCTTGTACATATTTTTGTATTTTTCTTAAAGAAGGTCCTTGGGTTTGTGAGTTCGAAGCCCACGTTGGATGTAGAGGTTACTTAAAAATAAAATCTTAAAGAAGAAAGAAAGAAGGAAAGAAGGTCTTGTTGAAAAGGGTACGTTTGACCCAATGATCTGGTCCTGGCCCCTGACCTTAGTTATTGGCCTGGAGAAGAGATTCTTCAAGGAGAGCAAACCTGAGAAGGTCCAGAACAGCCACCCTGTCCTGGGAGTGGGAGACCCAGGGAGATGGTGGCGGGTGCCTGCCTGTGAACTAGACGCGTGTTCTGAGGAAGCCGTAGCCCTGGGGCCCTGGGAGCCCATGTGGCCTGGGAGGGAGCAGATTCAGTAAAGGAAGGACTGCAGTCCCTGCTCCAGGGAAAGCAGGGGGATCGGCAGGACCCAGAACTAAGACCTAGGATGTCTAAAATGACCATACTTTCCTGAGCCTGGAGGGGGTGTGAACACGGACACTTCTGGCTCTGGGCAGACTCTACATGAGAATTTTTAAAAAAGATATTTGTTTTTTTTTTTTCCAGAGCAGTTTTAGGTTTTGCAAAAAAAAATCAAGAGGCGAGTACAGAGATTTCCCATATACCCTCTGGACCCCCTACCACACACACACAATAGGCTCCCCACAACCAATATCCTTCACCAGAGTGGTACTTTTTAATTTAATTAAAAATAATTTTTAACCAAGGATGAACCTACGTCAACACTTTTTTTTTCTTTTAAGTTTACAATGAAAATTCTAAAGTTGATCCAAAGGCTCAGTAATGAATGAGCCACGTATTGTCTACCCTTCACTTTCCTTTCTTGTCCAGAACTTTCTCAGCCCAAAGCATCATCTGCAAGAACCAAAAACAATCTTATCTTCCTATTAGGGTGTGTACTTTGTTTACAACGAATTTGTCTTATTTCCTGCTTCCTGTAGATGGAGCTAAATCCTCAAGCATGTGTCTTCAGGTCTTCGAAATTCCCAGGAAGGAAATCCTCGGGAGACCATATCAATTTCTGCTGTTACTAAGGACAGCTACAGTGCGCAGGACTCGGTGCTAAAGAAAAACACATTTTTGAGATGCAAAGGCCTGTTTCTGTCTCCTCCTCCTTGCAGGAAACCAGCTTTAAAAGGCAATCGACAGCAATGCTGTTGCT
Organism: Canis lupus dingo; assembly: GCF_003254725.2. Taxonomy (NCBI): domain Eukaryota; kingdom Metazoa; phylum Chordata; class Mammalia; order Carnivora; family Canidae; genus Canis; species Canis lupus. Next base: position 29,295,399 of record NC_064244.1, read on the forward strand.
GCTTTGTGTTTTGTCTAAGGTCATGTCTAACTTCTTTTGTGTTTTGTTAAAAATTAAGCTGTGCCACTGCCCATTATCCATTGTCCCTTTTCACGGGTGTTTCCTGTGTCCTGGTCTTGTCCTTTGCTCTGAATGACCGAATGGCCACGTGAAACCGGTTGTAATGAGCTCTCACTATTTCTCTTGGTTGTTTAATAAACACTGCTTATCTGTGGGCAGGGAGATGCACTTTATTACTTCCCCATATGGTTTCTAAGGCACAGGAGAACACAGTGGGGCAGGCCAACAGGAAACCTAAAAAAAGAAACAGAAAAAAACAATGTTTTAAAGAATCTGATCGAGTCCATACCAAGTCCTATGTACTGTAGCACTGTATTTGTTTATTGATTCCAAAACCAGACAGAGAAATTCCAAACTTTAAAAAGAAAAGAAAAAGCCAAGTAATATTTTAAGGACTTTATTAGGAAATATTATTAAGTGGGAATTTGCCTGTGTAAATTTATCCACTGGGGTAGTGAGTACATTTTACTTCTCGAAGAAAAACAGAAGTTGTCAAAAAGTTAGTGTTTTTCTACTCTTTCCTATTAGCTCCCAATTACATAGCTGGTACAAGTCACGGGCAGAATAAAAAACAAAGCGATGATTTTAACTGTGGCCTGAAATATTATCTTGAGCTTAAGACATCAGAATTATTTTCAGGTTTAGGAAAGAAGAAATTCTGGCAGCAAAGTAAATTTCATACTCCATGTTTCTAAGCTGAGTATTAGAAACTTGAGCAGTCTTATGTGCGTTTTACTTTTCTAAAGCTGGGCATTTTCAATAATCAACTATTATTGGATATTTGGATTAGTAAGTGGATTTGCAAATTGGGTTAATTTCATTAATATGCGAATTTTAATTTTATGTTCTAAATACTTCTCAAAATACTGGAATAATCAATTTCACATATTAGTTTGCATTCGGATGTGTAACCTACTATTAGTTTTTTGGGGTTCAAAGGATGAAAGAAATGTTAATACTGAAGAGATAAAGTATGAGATTTGTGGCTCTCAAAACAACATCCAGGATTATTCTGTTTTTAAAATGTAATTCAATTTTCTCCAAGTTACATTTCCTATTCTACAAACTATTCCTTGTTTGATTTATTAAGAAGACAGTAAAGCCATATCCTTTTTTTACACATCTTTTCTTAAGACCCCATTAAAACAAATGGCTTTCCGGTCTGTGCCCCATTTCAGGTCATTTTATATTGATTTGCAAAAGGGCCTCCATTACAAAAACACAAAAACCTTTTGTCATTATCTAAACTCCAAGTGTTTCGGAAGCCTTTGAGACCTCCAGGAATAAGCCAATTTCCGTAATGTTGAAAGAGAACTGTATGGTGGATACAATGCTTGTCTGTTTACTCAGGGTTGTACATGAGTAAGTATGTGATTTAATTAAAATAGAAGTAAAAATAATGATAATCTCGAGTTGTATTGTTGTTTGCTACAAAAGAAGAAGATGAAGACGAAGACGATGACGAAGAAGAAAGCAAACAACTAACCACTATGTTCCTATGAGAACATTGTCAACCCACTAGCTTGAAGGTGGAGCTAAGAAATCAGAGCTGATATTCTATGTGATGGGGAAATTTTATTTGATTTTATATACTACAAAGTTTAGAGATTCTCAGCAGGTGAGCATTAGACTGGATCCCAAAACATTTAAAGCATGCACATTGACAACTATAAAGATCACTGAAGGTGTTACCTTTGCATAGGTATGGAGAGCACATTTGCATGTGAAGATGAATACCCTGGGCTGGTGGTGGGGGAGATGGGGACACGGTGGTCAAAGGGTACAAATTTGCGATTATAAACCAAGTAAGTCCTGGGGATCTGATGTACATCATGGTTATGATTATGGTTAGCAATACTGCATCATGTTCTTGAAAGTTGCTGAGAGAGTAACTCTTAAATGTTCTCACCACAAAAAGAAATGGTGATCACATGACATGATGACATAGTAGCTGATGCTAAATGTAATCATTTTGTAATCTACAGGTTTATGAAATCGCCGAATTGTACCTTAAAACTTACATAATGTTGGGACGCCTGGGTGGCTCAGTGGTTGTGTGTCTGCCTTTGGCTCAGGGCGTGATCCTGGAGTCCTTGGATCGAGTCCCACATGGGGCTTCCTGCATGGAGCCTGAGACACAGGCAGAGGGAGAAGCCTGTGTCTCTTCCTTTGTCTCTGCCTCTCTCTCTCTCTTTTTGTGTCTCTCATGAATAAATAAATAAAAAATCTTAAAAAAAATCCTTACACAATGCTACATATCGATCATATCTCAATCCAACTGGGAAAAAGGGATACCTTGTAAAAAAAAGAAAAGAAAAATTTAATTTGAATATATCTCCTTATGGGCTAGGTGTTTTCAAGGCGGCCATGTTCAGATCTGTTCTTGCCAATTCTCTCCTCGCTTAGGGCTCTTTGGAAGCAAAGGCAACTAACTGAGTTAAGGCAATGGGTTTCCAGGGTCCTCTGGGCTGTGGCTTTATTTAATAAGCCATGGCTTGTGCAGTCGCTAGTTGGATTTGATTATGTCCCTTCCTGACATTTTCATTCGATTGCTGAGGCCTAATATGTTAAGCAAGATGAGGTCTGGGGCCAGCATGCTTTTCCTTTGAAAGCATCAGAGCTCATCAAATTTAAATATTTGCTACTCCGCCCCTCTCCTATCTATATCTCAGCCAATTAAATGTTTTCCCATAAGATTGATGAAAACCTCCCAAAAACAATCAAAGAAAGGCACACATTCAAACCTGCGGACTCATTTATAGATTGAGACATGGAAGCGTAGATATCGCTGGACTGTTCTGGCGTGGAAGTGTCTTTTATTAATTCAGGAAGCGTGGGAGGCAGCCCTGGGAAGGCAACTGCCTTGAGCATAAGGGGCCCCTTAATGAATGTCTCTGTCCTCCTGCCCTACCCATTAGTGCCACAGCCCTCCTCCCGTCAGCTGACTGTCCCGGGGTGGAGGGTGAGGAGGATGGGAGTGCAGGAAGAGATCAAGCAAATTGTGGTGAATCATGGTGCAGGCAATCTGAATTGTGTAGCCCTTGCTTAGGCTGATAATGTTTTCCAGGCATATGAAAAAGTTGGTTTGTGTTTCCTGAGCATATGCTATCTCCCCTGCACTGAGAGTAAATCACGGGCTGTCAGGGCTCTGAGAGGAACTCAAGCTGGAGTGAGGCTGGCATTCCAGTGGAAGCCCCTGAATCGTTTTATCAGAAGTCAGCCATGGACATGAATGATGTCAATGGCTCTTCATGAGCTAGACTAAGTGCAGGTTCCATTTCAAAACACCTTTGCCTTGCGTGTCATGGACTCTTAGCGCTCTCATATTTATCAGCTGCCTGGTCACTTCCAGGTCTGACCATGTGACTGTGTATCTTCTGTAGGATGTGGAATCTATCATCTCCTCCCTTCAAAGAGATATTTCAGAATCGAAGGATGCCTCCTGCTTATCCCCTTGCACCTGGCAGAGCTGCAGGGGTCACTTGTGCAGAGTCTGTAATCCCCCCAAACCCGACACTCCTCTAGAGGACATTCCGCAGGCCTACATGAAGGGTCATGGAGGAAAACAGTTATAGTTTCTTCAACATCAGAACCATAAAAAGTCATCGAAACGATGTTACCCTTTTTGTTTACCATAAGAGGGACAAATGTTCTGTGCTCTTGAGGAATTTAATCAAAACATCTTTAAATGCACCTGTAGGTGGTTGCAAGACCCATGATTTTGGGGACCTTTACACAGCGAACAATGAAGGATTCCTTTATTTACTCCTTTGATAATTCCACCAAAAGTGCATTCCCCCCCCCCCCCCAAGAAGTCATTGTCTTTGTTCTTTTTCGTTAACAGATGTTTATTTATCATAACTTGCAGTTAAATGATCCGTTCCACCCTGCCACTCCCTCCTGTCTCCTGGCGCAGTGACGCCAGCATATGCACCACACCTCGCCGGGGCGCTCTTTTGGGAAAGGGCTCTTGCTGTGTGTCTGGGGAGGGACAGTTCATTGGCCCTTTGCCTCCTGGAGGGAGGCTGGAGCTGGGGAAGAGATTCCATTTTTAAATACTATGTTGTTAGAGTGCACATGACCCACATATTTATGTCAACAAATTCAATCTAGACCTCTTGTTTTACAAATATATCAGTCCCTCTTTGGAGAAACATGTGGAGATGTATGAATAAAACGCTCACTATTTCAATTATTTTTAGACTGTGACAACTATCTTGGCATTTATGTGTACCTTATGTGAAGATCGGAAAACACTTAGAAAGCTTTTTGGGGCAACAAAAAAGGAAATGTGCCCTTGAAACCTGAAAGCTCTTGCAGGTCCCAGAACGACCAGCAGATGGTGCGACAACCCATTTTATAGAGAACAGGAAGTCTTTCATTAGCAGAAAATCACCTAAAATGGAATCTTTCTCTTTGCTTATTAATTCTTCATGCATTAAACATGTAAAGTCTTTCCTGGCAATAGCATCCAAAACTATAACGAGAAGCCGTAACAGTTGTGTTAGAACCACAATGGGACTATTATACACAATGTCTGATGTTTTGAACCAAAAGGGACCTTGACTCTCTGGTCCAATTCTTGTATTTAATAACCAAGGAGACTGAGGTCCTTGACCTTGAACTAATGACAGCATCTGGGGAGGGGATGAAAATTGTGGTCACATCGCTGAGTTCAGCAATGCCGCCTCTCATCCAAATACCATTTTGCTTGGTCATCACAATTTGAGGGTGGTGGGAGCTCATTGAAGCCAATGGATACTTTTCCCCTGATGTTCACCTGTCGAGACTCTTCGATTCTCTTCTAGGGGGATTCATTTTTGCAAGGAAATGGCATTTTCTGGGAGCACATGATCTCTTGCTGCCACTTCTCTACCATTTTCTTAAGGCCTCTGTTTTCAGCTGTGAACTGGCAATGCCATTTTGCCAAAAGCTGTCTTCCTAGGCCCTGGCTCTTCCTGCAAGAGAAGGAAAGGGATTGTCCACACTTGTGGTTGACTCGAGGGCGATGTTTCCAACAGAGTCGACAAATAGCATACTGACGGGAACCATGGAGGAGACCTCGCTTCTGTTGTGTTACCAGAACAGGAATGGAAATGTGTCCTGCCCCTCAGAAGTGGAGGTGACATGACGTTGTACAATTACATCATAAGGAAAAAAGGATGATGAAAACATGTGATTGAAAAGAACACAACGTGCCCCAAATAATCGTCTCACCTGAAAATGAAAAGGACAGAAAATTGATATGGCTGTCATGGACTTTTAAAAAAGCAGAAAATTTTTTGTGACATAATGTTTCGTCATAGTCATGTCATCAAATGGCTTGAAGACTGTCTGAGGGATCATAAATGATTTATGCTGTAAATAATCTATTAGAGGCTTTTGCTAAAAAGCTGAGGAAAGATAATTTCTCCGGAAAACCAAGGTTTCCTATGAGATGGTTTCCTATTAGCTTCCTTTTATCAACAGGTCATCCTTTCACTCAACCACCAAAAGAAAAAAAAAATGGGGATAGTAGAACAAAATAACTGTTATAATTAGAGAATTAGTGTGTTATACTTAGAGAATGCAAGGTAAACAAAACTATTGAATGTCCAGTTAGAAAAAAATGCATTACTTTACAGAATTCTGCAAAATATTATTTTAAAATATGGTTTGCTTTTGAATGTGTCTGGCAACCCAACTGTCTAGATTATTACACCTTTAGCTGAATTTCAGTTTGATAAAAAGTATGCGTTGGGCTATGTATCTTGGAAGCAAGATGTAAATGAATAAACACAGATAAAACCCTGTACCCACTGCCTGGCTCAGATAACTTATTTTTTATGACCATTACCAAGCAGCGAAATGGCCATCCAATTTTCGACGTATGCTACTTTTGAGCAGAAGGGCCCTTAGCAAAGAACTGAATGTCTGGGTCTTGGTTTACTCATACAAGTAAATGGCTTAATCAGATGTTCTTTTGGAGCCTTCTGAGATTTAACATTTGGTGATTTTTACCACCTTATCCCAAATAAAGAAGCAAGGAAGCCGCTCTGATTTTACTGTAAGAACTCTGAATAACTGGGAAAATTTGGTAAAAAGAAATCTTATTTGTAATACCTACTTGAATTGAAAATGATCTCTTAGGGAACATGACTTCCCTGATGGTTACTTCATTAGAGAATATCCTGGCAAAATATTCTCAGGGGAGCAATCCTACATTATTTAAAAGGTCTAACCATTTATCTTTATATCCCCACGTACATCGTTTGGCATATCATGGGTTTTCCTTTGGTCGTTTGATTTAGCTTTTTTCTTTTTCTTCAAGATTTTATTTATTTATTTGAGACAATGGGAGTGAGATAGAGCGAGCATGAGTGGAAGGGAGCTGAAAGGGAGAGGGAGAAGCAGCCTCCCCCTGGGCAGAGAGCCCGACTCTGCTCTTGATCCCAGGACCCTGAGATCATGACCCGAGCTGCATGCAGATGCTTAAACCAACTGACCCACCTGGGGGCCCCTTAACTTTTTTCTTTTATGAAACGAATAGAAACTAAAACAAGTAGAAAACCTACTGATGACTTTCATAATATGAGCCAAGAAAATAATCTGAGCCTAGTAATAACTATGACAAAATATTGCTTTCTTTTTCTCGTAGCATCTGAAACAGTTGCCGCATTTTCAAATTTATGATTGTGACATTCCAAGTTGCTGCGAAGCCTTGTCCTGTGAACTAGGCTGGGCCTTCGAAACAGGAGCAATAGAGAGGAATGCGACCTTGGCTCTTTCCTGGGTCTAAATGTCCCTCTGACCCTGCCTGAGCCCAGAGGATGGCCTATGACCCCCAGGACCAATCAGCCAGCTGGTTTGGTCTCCAAGGCCACATGCAAAATACACTGGATCTGATATGTTTCAAAATTCAGATGTATGTTTTCCTTTTGGATTTTAGACATGAAGTACGTGGCAGACATATGGTTACATCAGGCCCGGCAGGCTCTGGGGCAGCTGCCCGTAATCCAGCCCATCGTGGATGCTGCTGGCAAACAGCAGGGTGATGGATAGCTAGCTCCTCCTCCTTTCAGTCAGCAGAGACTACAGGAGTTAGGAAAATTGTTCTCCTCCCCACATTTTGTTTCACGGTCTCGGTAGGAGATTGTCCCCTGGACAGCCATGAAGCCTGCTAATCATAACAAACACAAACACGTAGGGAGTAAAGGTTGTGAGAACAGCAGTGGGAGTCAGATCCGCCAGGGTGGACTCTGGGCTTCCTTCCACCCTCTCTGAAGCCCGTTTCCAGGGCAGGTGAGGGCGGCTCATACCTGAGGAGGGCTTGGGCTTTGGATGTCGGGGTTCGGGTGACGTATCCCTGTAAGTATTTACTGTGTTGGTCTCACACAATTTTCACTATCTCTGCTTCATGCATTTTTGTGGCACTAAAACCCTACAAAGTAACTGGCCCCCAACTCCCTAACTTTTATTAATTTTGCAGTTCAGCTATTGAAGGGTATGGAGCCACTTGCAATTCACAGACTCTTCCTATTACTTTACATAGAAATAAATGAAGACCAAGCGAATGAGAACAAGCAAAGGCTCTTCATTCTGAGCTTGCCAGAGCACGGGAGTTGCTGGTCACTGTCACTTGCCTTTGGGAGGTTTCTTCATGCACAACGGAGGCCACTCTGGCAGGGGCTGCTGGCATAGGAAAGCTGGAGGTGGCTGAGCAGAAGTGGGCAACCCATGTGGTTGGTTGTGAGGGGAGGACATCTGACTTGATCTGGTTCTGAGTTAGGAGGGAGGGGAGGGGGCAAAATAGGGGACCTGGTCATTCGGGGTCAGGCCCTGGCCCTTGGGTCCATTGTTGCCGAGCCTAGGGCCAGAGTTCTGTGTTATAGATGGTCTGGTTGTGCCCTTTCTGGACATGCTAGTGGTAGTTCCACGGTTTCTACAAAGGAGAAGCTTAAGGGGATAATCTTGTGACTGGAGAGTCTAGGGGACCTGTTACAGAGCTGTGTTTGCACAGGAAACTCCCTGGCTTTACTTGGATTATTTGTTTATTTGGAGGGGCTTTGGTGTAGGCAAAGCCTGGATACAGCGATGCTTCTGGAGCTCCCACTGCTTCCCGTCGCTCCGCAGCGGGGCTCTGCCCTAGGTTTCTCCCCGTCTCACGGAGCAGCTGACATTCACTTTCTTCATGCGTTTGAGCAGCAGAAAGGCTTTGAGAAAAGGCACAAATTTCAAGTCTTCAACAGACCATTCCCATTCCGTGCCAAACTCTGCTAATGGGGTCTGCTAACCAAATCATTTGCTTTGTGGGTCCCAGGGAAGTTACTGCGAAAATGATGAATAGGAAGAAGGGTTGAAGGGACAGGAAGATTGGAGAGAGAGGGGCCAATGAACTTCTGAGTCACTTGAACAAAATCAAATACTAACTATGGAAATTAACCATTACTCAAACTAATTGATTTATAAGATGAATAGTCCTCTCAGAATCAAAATAATGATATTAAATGGCAGAGTAACTGCATTCGGGGTTATTGAAAGGAAGGAAAATCTCTGCACTGACTGGAGTTAATGGCCTGCCCCTGCCCTGCTGTCAACCTCTTCCGTTCGGAATATATATATTTTCTCTCTTCTCCCATCCGTGGATTATTAATATCCATATGACTATTGGATTAATTCACACATCACAATAAAACAAAATTATGAGGAGAATATTGCTCCCATATTTTGAATACTCCCCAAAGTGCCTTTTGGGTGATTAGAGTGATTTTTCATTTAAAGCGTGAAGATACTGATTTTTAAAATGAAGACTTTCTCATATACACAGTACCTAAATGCATATTACGATTTCACATTTTGACAAAGATGTCCATCTGAGGCTTCTGAAGCCCGTGGTTGATTTCAGTTTGTTTCATACCCAGCTGCGTGGCTGCCCTGAAGACACAGACACAGGGTAGCTCCTACTGGAACTGTCTAGAGCTGAGAAGGGTCTAAGAGTTTGCCCAACATGCAACCAACACGTTAGGCTATCACAGTTTCGTGGAAGCTCCCGGAAGACATGGGATTCTCACACCAGACACATAGGACTTTACTACTCTTGGAGCAGCAGGCAGCTTGAGCATTGTGTTTGCTGAGTTAAGGCCACTTGTTCCCAGTGGGAAGATGTGATCAGGCCCAGACGGGGGCATGCGTGTTCCATGGGGGAGGCTGCAGCTGAGGATCCCTGAATTGGGATAGCCTGATCTGTTGCGATGGGCAGAAAGTATGTCTTCTCTTTGCTCTAGAAAGAGTGAGTGTATTTTCCACACAGTTGGTATTCAAATACCCTGAAAAGATGAGAAACCCTCTGCTTGGATGATGTACCAAAAGCTAAGAGACCCATGAAGAATGACCTCCCCAAATATGGCAAATTTTCCCATGAGCATACCACTCCTTTGGCTACCAGGAGTAATCTGAACAACAGAGGAAGGAGCCAAACCTGTTCAATTTGCCTCTTATGACATTTAATTTGGGCTTCTACCAACAGGACCCCAAGTGTCAGGGTGATGGGTGGTAGGTAGCATGGAAGGGCTGTCTTGACTGTTAGGCCGTTGTTGAGTGGCGTTTGCTGTACAAGGCGCACCACTGCCAGACTGCAGATAGAAAACCTGACCCGGATTGTGTCCAAGGCCCCAGTGCTATGGTGGGAGGTGTCAGCCAGTTGGAGTGGAAGAGCTATAATGCAGTCTGATAAAATGTCAGCTATGTTGAGACATAAGTGATGACCTGAGAAGAGGTCTGGCATTAGGTGCAGCTGATCTGCCAGGAGCGGGGCGGGGGGCAATATTCCATGTGAAGTGGTCTCTCACCAAGAGACAGACAACTGGGGTCCTGGAAACAGTCCAAGAGTCAGCAGAGAAACAAAAAGGTGCATCACTAGGAGCTTTGGCCAGAGCTATGAGGATGTGCTTGAGTTCTGCCCTCCGTGTGCTGTGACCACATCCATCATCACTTCTGTTTAGCTGGAGCTGAGCCTGAACAGTCACAGCAGCTCTGAGAATATACCATCTGGTTTCAAGTTGGGCACATGGTCAGTGAACAAAGCCTATAGGGTAATCTGTACAGGTCGAGGGCGCCGTAAGTCAGCAGCTTTGCTTTATGAGGCAGAGTGGAGGAGAAAATTTCCCTGGCTGCCCAGAGGACAGTGACGTCATTTTCATAAAAAGCTGAGATCAAACTAGAGCCAGGGCATGAATGTTCTTGACTATACCATTTCCTTTGGACAAGCAAGGCTTCCTGCCCACCTTGCTAGTCATTGTGTCTGAGGTGACCTATCCTGAAATGAGAGTAGCAGGTCAGAAACTCCCAAGTCCTCCATGAGTCAAGCATGTAGCACTAAAAAGAGCCCAACCAGACAATGGCTGCTTTTCAAAGGGGTGTTCCTGACAACTCTGTCAAAACTCCACATCCAATACCCTGGGCACCTTCGAGTGAAGACTGTCACACTTTGCCAGAAGATCCTACTGACAAAATCCATTAGTCACAGAGATCTGTAGTTCAAGGGGTCACTGGAGTTGGGGGCCCCAGTGGCAGAGCTTGACCCACACTTTCCAACACAACTTCTTGGTTTGGGCTCCTTTCAAAGGATTTGTGGGGCAGCCAATACAAAGGGCCACGTGGAGTGCCCATGTGAGGTGCATACTGTCTGCAGAGCCCAGGGACCTCCGTGAGGTACTAGGTTCCTTTCCAGTGGTGATTGCAGGTGGAGGAGAGAGGCCAAGATGTGGTGGTGTTTAGCAGGGATGTTGAGAGCTGCGAACCCACCCACACATTCCCAAGAAACATTTGGTGACCAAGCCCCTGAATTTTATGTTGGCTTCTACCTATTGGTAGAAGTGTGACAATCCACAATCAGGGGCCCTGTGGCTTCTGCTTCCTGACTGGTAGTGAAAGCTTTGGACAAGAGTGGGCAGAGGCCCATGCACTAAATCCTGCCCTGCCCTCCAGGCCAATGCGAATGACTGGGCACTTGTCTCCCTTCTATGTCTTTCCCTTTGGTTCTTCCTGAAGGAGAAATCCCCTTGGCACTTATGAGACTGGAAAGTACTTGCATTTGATACTTCAAGTTGTTTACATTCAGATGTGGATGAGACATCAGCAGGGCACCAAATGCCCCAAGGGCCCCACACTCTCTCTACTGAGAACTCTGTTCAACCCCATCAGTTAAGTTTGGGTTAAGACTTGGATGACAGTGTCCAGCGAGACACAGAGGTCTGAGGCTCTTGGATGGATGGGCATGGTCTTCAGTCCACCTGGGGGTCAGAGGGATTTCTCCTGCACTGCTAATCATCTGAGAGTGCTCTCAGCATACAGCCCAACACAGGGCTCGAACTCACATCCCTAAGATCAAGACCTGAGCTGAGATCAAGAGTCAGACACATAACCGACTGAGCCACCCAAGCGCCCATCTGTAAGGACTTTTTAAAGGAGTCCTGTTTGGATCATCACCTTCTTCTTATACAGGTTGCTGGTAGTAGCTTATTACTCCAACATGGCAGAGTCCTGGCCTGTGCCCTGCATGGTCTGCCACCATTGCCACCAACCTGTCCTAGGGTTTCCCACACTGAAGAGTGTGCAAGCAATGCGGCCCTTCCCAATGCAGCAGGAGAGCTTAGAACCGCAGTGCCCTCCTTGGATCTGGGTTCTGAGCATTTTCTGGCCTGTGCTCCTCTGCCTCTCTTGTCTAAATTGCTTTTCTATTTTCCACTCCTCTTTCTGGAAACTGTTATTTGCTCGCTTCTCCTCTGTTCTAAATACACCACGCCATCCTTTTCCTTCTTGTATCTTCATTGATGACTCCTACTTTCCATTATTGGGAAGATGCATTATTCTAATGGACTTTGTAAAGTCAGTGACATTATGGAATTAATGCCCTTGGAGACTCATGCATGTTCAGCTTCTAGCACCTCCTAGTTCCTGAAACCAGTGTCCTTACAAACAATTAGGGAGAACATGAGACAGTAGGCACCCGACATAGGCTGGTGGCCACATAGCGCCAGGAAACATTCTCAACAAATGTAACCCTTGACTACTTGCTACAGTCAAATATATACTGAACATGTGAAATTGTGTTGTGTTAAACTTCGTTTTACCCTGGACAGATTCTTGCTACCTTATTCATTTATTTTTATTTCCAGAAAAATTAAAATACAGCATTTATTAGTTTCACGTGTACAACATAGTGATTCAACAATTCCATATATTCTCACTATTTTAAATAAAACAACCACCTGCCTCCTCCTCCAGAATGGTGGTGACCTGTGAGAGGCAGCAGGTAGCAAGCCCTCAGGTTTTCCACTGTCTTCCCCTATTCCTCATGCCCAACTTAGGAAGGGACAGAAATCGTTTGAAGATCACGCAAAGCTCTAGTTAAGTCACTCTAATGTAAATACCGGTTTCAGTTTCTTTGGGACAAGACTAAGAATTTGGGATATGCATACCTAAAAACTTTTGTAAACTTGTTCCTGACTTGCCCATGTCATGTGCTTTTCCTCCACATCATAATTGTAGTATCTTTGTTTCATATATGGCGTTAGGAAGTTTACTTTGAGATATATAGTATATATATATATTTATTATTTTTTATTAAATATTATTATATATAATATATTTTTATTATTTATTTTTATATTATTTTTATTATTTATATTATTTTATTTTATATATTTTTAAGTATACATATATTTTTTATTATTGTGGTGAAATATGAACAATATAAAATGTGACATTTGAGCTCTTTGGAGGCATACAGTTCAATGGTATGAGGAGCACTCACTCGTTGTGCAACCATCATGACCATTTCCAGAACTCATGTCCTCCGCTCAAACCCAAACTCTGTCCCCATTAAACACACTAACACCCCGTTTCCACAGCGCCTGGTAACTATTGTTCTACCCTTGGACTCTACGGATCTGACTATTCTCAAAATCAATGAAATCCCAAATCAATCCCAAATCAATGAAATCAGATAGCATTTGTTTTTTTGTGTGTGTACCTGTCTTATTTCACTCCGCTTAAGATCTCCAAGGTTTACCCATGTTGTAGCTTGTGTCAGAATGTCCTTCCTCCTTAAGTCACACCTCCCTGAAATACAATTTTAAATATAAGCTATATAAACAATGGCCATTTCCCTATCAAGTTGACTCTCTTCTTTCATCCGGACGAGAGTGTATTACCCGCATTCTTTCAAGTGAGGTCTTCCCTGGGCCATGAACGAACTCTTGAGAAAGTGAGTAAGAATGGGAATAAAAATCTCTAAAATCCGAATCCGACCACAGCTGGGGATGTCAGCAGGCTCTGCTGACCGGCACTAAAGTTTGACCTTTGCCTTCATAAAACCAGAAGTCGACTCCTGCGCCACGGAAATGTTTATTCATGGATCAACAGGGTGAGGGAGACCTTGGTCCTAGAGGAAGGTCTTGTCGCAGACACTCTGACTTTCGTGCCCGCCGACGTTCCTGCGGGTTTCGGAGGATGGTGATGGCTGTAAATCTGCAACTCCGAGCGTTTCAGACTCTGCACATCCTGCTTTATTGCCATTGTTCCCTTGACCTCTTTATCAAATTTCTTTCCACCCGCTTGCCAATAATATCACCTTGTTCTGATGGAGGCTGGGCTTCAGCCAGCTTAAGCCTCACTAACAAACGAGGTGAAATCCATATGAGGAGGGATCTGAGGCATGCTGAATTGAGAGGGCCTGCCTCAGGAGCAGCAAATTAGGTGTGCAACAAGAAATTGAGCTCCGGAGTGTGCATTTCCAGTCATTTCCTTCAGCTGGGAGCCGGCATCCTTCGATGAATCAATCAACATTTACTTATCCGTCCCCTGCAGCAGTTTTGCAAATCGTTTTCAAAAAATCATTGAACCACTAACAGTTTATCCACTCTGCAAAATACACACAGCTTCTTCTCATCTCCACCAGGTTCCTCACCCCTCAGCCACATTCAGCAGTTTTTACTGCTCCTGATTCCAATGAGCACAAAATATATACACCTGCCCAGGGAAATGACTTCTACCACCTAACCGCCTCTTGGATTTAAATGTCTATGGGACCCTCTCCAAAAAGAAAGTGGAAGAGTTGAAGCATAGGGTTCTTCTACCTTAAATGTATTTATTTGGCTTATAGATAACATGCCCTTGGGAACAGGCAGCCCTGCTTCCTCCTTAGGCATGACCTTTGCTACCTCCAGCTCCAATGAAATCACCAGCCAAGATGTTATCCTTACCCTTGGGCCCTCTCTCAGCGACTCAAATGCATGTGGGGGTCCCCAGGGGTGCTTCCTTCTGGTCACCCTGATCTTGCGATGACAGGCAAGGTTGAGGCTCCCTATGTGTGCAGCTGGGCCACGCTGGGGGTCATGACGCTGGTGCTTTTGCAGATTGTACCTTGAGGAAGGTTCATGACATCACTTTCTTTGCCCAGAAAAATGAAAATAATATCTCCTCCCTCACAGGGGAGGGAAATCTTCCCCACTCTACTTTTAGGTTGCTTACACCTTTGTGAGGGATGACATCCCATCTATGGCCTTGTGAATTGGGCCAACGAAATCAGAAGCGAAAGGCGGCAGGTAACTTTGAATCAGTGACCGAAATCCACCTTCGCAGTGACAGACTCACCTGAGCAACTTAGCTACCCATGGTAGTTGGATCCTTCAGGTTCGTTATGGTATTTATAGCAGTTACAGAGAAAAAAAAAATTTTTTTTCATACACATTTAGCTTCTGGAACTCCCTGGTTCCTAGGAGCAAGAATGAGTCATCTCTGATTTTCAGAGTCCTTAGGAAGAGTTAGGGGTCATATGGTAAAAGTGTCATCCAACCTAGGCCATCCATCTAGCCTGGCAACATTTTCAACAAATGAACCCCTTCACTACTGGCTACAGTCGAACCCGTATATTAAACATTTGAAATGGACTTTCTTCCATAAGTTGGTGAATTCTTGCTACTTTAAATAAAAGGAAAAAGGCCCATTTATGGCAGTGACACATGATAGGTACGTCCCCTTTTGCTACAATAAACCCGGGTATGAAGTTCTAACACGCACACCTGTCTTCGGGAGCAGATGTGCTGCAGCCTCACTCTCCACCGTCCACCTGTGAGGTTACGGTCAGAACCAGACCCCCCGGTGTCCCACGACAGGTGACAGTCTACTGCCACAATATTTTTGTGAAAAAGCATCACAGTGGCATCAAACAAAATGCGTCTGTTCCTTTCTCATGGGACTGCAGGTCAGGTGCGACTCAGCTGGCTAAGCTGACTGCTAGAATTTGGACTCGAGGCTCCAGGATGCCGGGCTGATGCACGCGTGTCCTTACCCTCTGAGCACCGCGGACACCTTGGAACATCTTTGCATGGAGGTTTTTGTGAATGCAGGGTGGCTAGCTGGACATGCATCTGAGTTTACAGATGTTCATTTGTTCCATTCTATTGCCACGACAGTCTGTGTGACCAAATCCAGCATCAACAGGGCAGGTACGTGCACTGGGTCTATTCTGGGCTGCGTGCAAGGGGAGATGGTGAAATGGGAGGCATGGCGGTAACGGGAACCCATCACTGCAGTGGGGCCTTCCTGGACATGGACAGTACATCCTTTAGGAAAGGGAGGTAGAGAAACCAGGGTTGTGTTTGTTCAGCTCAGCTGTCTGGTCAAAAACTTGGATCCTAGACGGAATGGTGTCTTGAAAGCCTACCCAGTGAGGCTTTGGGAAATATCAATTAATGTCGATCGCATTAAATATGCAGGGAAACCTAATCCAGTATATTAGGATGTGAACATTTGTGAGCATATCAGTGAGATTGCATTTATTCTTTTAATTATTTTTCAGGACTCAGAATGACTTTGGTAGAAGAGTATATGGAACACTATTTATTTATTTATTTATTTATTTATTTATTTATTTATTTATTTATTTATTTATTTTTGGAAAGGACGGTATACCAAAACATACTTTTGATGTATTTGCATATAATAGAATGTAGGGAGTAGTTTAGCCTCGAAATATAGAAATAATCTTAATACAGAAATAAGGCAATAGATTTTCCAATGCTTAGGAAGTAGTTTAGGGCAGCCCTGGTGGCTCAGCGGTTTAGTGCCTCCTTCAGCCCAGGGTGTGATCCTGGAGACCTGGATCGAGTCCTGCCTTGGGCTCTCTCTGCCTGTCTCTGCCTCTCTCTCTGTGTGTCTCTCATGAATAAATAAATAAAATCTTAAAAAAAAAAGGAAATAGTTAATGCTCTCCATTTCTTTATATTCTGCATATTTCAAATCAGAAATGTCAAGTCCGGTTGAGTTTTGCAATTTCTGCTAAAAATAAAAGTGCTAAACCAATCTGTAGAATTCAGAAATAAATTGTATGGCTATTTTATTCATGCTTAACTATTTCTTAAAAAGTGAGCTATTTCCATTAGTATTCACATCTTCCCCTTGGAAGAAAGGAAATTTTATGTAAGTATTACTCTGACATAGATTTTTTGTTGTTGTCTTAACACACTATAGATCCGTTCTTAGGTACTAGCTAAAAAATGCCTCTTAGTTCAGATACCATTTTTTTTTAGCCAGTAGCTTCTATGGTATAAGCCAGCAGCTCAAAATATGGTTAAGTTGACAATAAGGTATGTTATTTATTGAATACAAGCAACAGTTCAATAACTCAAGTCCTATATTTATTTTCTCAGAGTAACTTGCTGTCAGTAAAAGGCAGATTTATGCAAACACGCTTAACAAACAATGGTGGATTTCAACATCTTTAACTCATTTTTGAAGAAAGACTTCATGCAACTCAAGGAATATAATTTTAATATGAAATACTTCCCTTAACAACTCAAACACACTCATCTTACACTACGTTTGACATTTTCATGTCCTTTTACATAAATATTAGGAATGGTTAAGTAGTATTTGGAAAGGCTTTAATTTTCTTCTATGCTTTGGCCTCAAGGAAATGAAAATTCAGAGAATCTGTTTTTGGCAGGGTACAGGATGGAAGTGAGGGTGTGTAGGATGTGGAGGGAAGGGACCACTTAATGAGACACAGAGATGCCTTCTCTTGGGGAGAGAAGTGGTCTTAACTTTACTCCTCCCTCAAAAAAAAAAGTTCTAATGTGGAACATATACAATTTCCAAAACAATTAACAGATAATAAAACCTAGGAAATGGATTTTTATTTTTCAAGATCAGAAAATGTCTTGGCTATTCAAATGCATTAGGCAATTCTTTAGGTTCTTTTTTCCCCTTATGTGTCTGGTATTTTAATCTTTAGCTCTTACTGATGCTAGAAGTCTAATTTATTGGTAATTGAATAAACTATTTAGTCTAGAAATGTGAATGATTCAGAACATATTCATGATATGATTATCTTATTGATGATATAATAATTTAATAATGTAATAGTGATGTAATGATGCAATAATTTCTCAAATGTGGCATGTTGAATACTGTTCTAAATGTTTTCATCCATTAATTGAGAGACTGTGCCCAATGCCACACTCCCCTCCCAGGACCATGGTGCTCATTCACATGGCTGTCAGGAGTCCAGATGCTGACTGGTCATAGCTGGGGCCATTTCTAGAATCTGTCTGTGGCCCAGGAAAGCAGCTTCGTGTCTAGTGGAGACATCCCTGTGGAGTTATGGACCTTCCCATGTCCAGAAGTCTCCATACACCAGAATTCTTGTTGTTTGATTCTGATATTTATGTTGCATTTATATTTATGTAGTTTGATAATAAATATTCTAGATCTACATATTTATGTTGCTTAATTCTGTAGCAATGATAGTTGTAATGAAAAGTCAACACAGGAGAAATTTTCAACCGCTGATGTCTTATGGCCACAGAAATTTTTGTTCCTGTTTTTATTAGAGTGAAGTAATATGGTGATCAATAAAGCACTTTCAGGCATAAGAACATTTACACTATATACAATTCCATGGGAAAGATGGAATAAAATTTATATTCAAGAGAAAGAAAATGATGCAAAATCGTCAACCCTTATTTGAGTCTGTTCATGTGTACTTTTCAACGCACTATCCAAAATATGAAACTATTATGATATTTAGACTTCATTAAGTAAATTTAAAAACACGTACCTAAGGTTTGGTTAACTTGTTTTTAAAAACTTCACTATTTGCTGATGTGGAAATTATACTCTTGAGAACGACTTCAACTTACGACAAAACCTTTTTAGTCTCAACATTGAGTGTGGTGATACATAGTTGTTCAAAATTCTTTCAGGTGGTAAGCAGGTAAAAATGTCTACCAAACTGGATGACCCAAACTGTCTTTCCACTATAGAATCAGTAATGATTTCTTATTGATTGATTGATTGATTGATTTTTTTAAAAACTGGAGTTAGTAAAAACAAAAACAAAACAAACAAATAAAGAACTGGAATTAGTCTAATCCAATCTTTTGTGGTGAGCACCCATAGTGGTGGAAGAAGATATTTTTAGCAGTGAAAGAGGGAGGATCCCCAGGAAACCAAAGCTGGAGGTAAGAAGGGATCGAGAAGCTATCAAGAGATGTACAGTTAATTCAGTCAATGGGTCATTCGGGAATGCCCTCTGTGAGAAAGTTCTGCGTCAGCCTTCTGCTCACTTTTGTCAGTCTTGATGAGACCTATTGGAAAAATCTACTGAGATCCATATAATTAATTAAATAATTACCATAGGGCATGCTGGTTGTATTGGTTTCCTAGGGCTGCCACTAATGAAATGCCAGACTTGGAGTCTCAAAAAAAATTTTATTTCCTCATGGGTGTCAGGGCTAGAAGTCTGAAATCAAAGTGTTAGCGTGGAAGGACTCCACGGTCCACTCTCTTCGTGAAGTCTCTGGAGGGGCAGAGTGCCTTGCCTCTTTGAATGGCCGGAGGTTCCTGGTGTTTGTGGCTTGTGGTTACATTGCTGCAGTCACTGCCTCTGTCTTCACATGAACTTGTCAGTGGCTCTGTTTTTTATAAAGACATTGTCATTGAATTTAGGGCCCACCTCAATGTAGTATGGCCTATCACAATCCTTTTAGTAATTACATACACAAAGATCCTATTTCCAAATAAGGTCATATTCTGAGGTTCTGGGCGGACATCAACTGAGAGGGGCCCAGTTAAAACCACTGGGATCATGCATATGCAATGTAGTCAAGTCATCCTCCCAACTCACAACAAATACAAAGGATGGAGAAGTAAAGAACTGTTTGAGAAAAGTGTTTTTTCCCCCTCTCTTAATGATGAGGCAATGTAAGTAAATGGACACCCCCGAATGTCCAAGCTGAGATCCCATCCTCGTTATGCAGGGTTACAAATGTCATTCTCTGCTCACAAACCACTGTGCTCCACTGGCCTCTGCTCTGCCCCCTGTCCTGTTCCATGTCCTCATTGTGACAAGCGACAGGCGATGCCCCCACCACAAGCGTTAGACTCACATTTCCTTGGCATTGATCTCACTGAAGGAATAAAAGAAGGAAGGGTTTTTGTGGGATTTCAGCCTTCTTCCCTCACCCTCTGATGATTTGTCTTCCAGCAGATGGAAGCCCCTTGCCCAGTGGATAAATCCGTAAGCACCTGCATAATGCACCCCTTCAGGTACTCAGGTATGACAGGCTGGCATCCAGTGTCCTCGCAACAGACCTGTTCAGAGCAACAAAACAAAACAAAACAAAACAAAAACAAAACAAAAAAACAAACAACAACAACAACAACAAAAAACACCTTTAGCTACAGACCGGATACTGCAGGTTGTTTAGGGAATCATACTGCTCTTCTTAATATCTGACAAGTACATTTGTATTCTCCTAATGTGTTCTCCTTAATTATTGTGTGATTATTATCAGGATAAAACACTCATGATTTTTCATACGACAATTTTATACTTCTTTAAGATGAAATATTTTAATTGCCTCTGACATTTTGGTTGGGATCTTTATAGTATAAATGTGACTGAGAGGAAATCATATTCCCTGAGTATATCTTTAATGATGGAGAGAAATAATAAATTTTTCCCACCAAATGAGGAGTCACTGTAAGCAAGGTGTGATGGAGTGGAATTTTAATCAGGAATAAAGAGAGAGAGGCAGAGAGGAAAGGAAGGCCAGCCGTATTGCATTTTTCTGCAGTAACAACTGGATCTAGGGATCGAAGCGTCTACCCCTCCATTCTGTGGTCCAGTGGGAGGAGCTGCTTGGTTCCTGGAAAGAAGCATCACCGCCGGCTGGGTGAGAGAGGACCGTTGCCCTGCACATCTCAGGAAATGCATCCACGCTGGCAGGGGGCAAGTGACAGACTGACACATGGTCAGGACTGTAGAATTCTGCTGATTAATTATTGTTGGTGGCACCAAATGCTTAAAACATTGTCACTAGAGTATTTTACAGAACTTACCAATCTCCTACTTACAAACTCTAACGTTTCTGTCCATCTCGGCTTTGTGATTTTATAAGACCTAATAGTAAAGCCAAATAGACATTGTGCTATTTTTCCCTCTTCCCTTCCAGCTGGGATCATTGCAGGAGGCTTACTCATATGTCAACATTTGAATCAGCAGCTTTATCTTGTCAGGAGGAGAGTGCAACAAGAGTTACATTTGGAACAATAGGCCAAGCAATGATTCATACTTAATTATTATAATGAAGTTCCTAGACTAAGAGTTAGTCAATCTAAGCATATAGGAAAAAGTAAAAGGCAATTAGGATCTGACACCTATGTGAAAGGACTTCAGTCTCTGAGGGAAAGGTGTCCCCATTCCCATAGGGAAAGAGAGAGGGCCTCCCATTTACCTGCGCTGATGTAGAAATACATGACATGAGCGCTTAGAACAAACCCATGGCCGTAAGAAAGGTAAGATGACCAATGTGAATGCAATAAAATAGCTGATAAGGCAGGGGGAAAATTAATAAGTGAAGAATAATAGAAATTATTCTCTTTACTCCTTAACTGTCCTGATAAAATAGAAAAAAAATTCAATCTTAGATGTTTCAGAAAATTCAGAAAGTAGAGCCTTATGTAACATTGGGTGAGGATTTACTATGCATTTATTAGGACATGCTTGGGTTCATTAAAGAGCTTCTGTTTAGAATGGAGAACACAGGATGGCGAATCCCATGTGATCAGGACTCCCCTAGCTCATGCTGATTTGAATAACCCAGGCAGATGACAAAACATGAACTCTCCTCACTTTTTCCAATAGAAAATTTCAATCTGACTTTGCTTTGAAAAGAAAGCTGGTACCTTTAGCAGGACCTTTAAAATACAGTCAGGAGTTTTATCACAATTACTCAAAATTGCTAAAGTAACAATTCATCTCAATGTAAGATTTTCTATTTTTTTCTAGCAAAAAATGAATTACAGTCATAATATTTCACAATAAATTAGTTATACTAGGAGATATAAGACCCCAGACCATAAGTAGCCCATGGCCATATGGTTGGATACATGACACGTGGAAAATTTTGTTGTTGCTCTTCATTTTCTTTTGAAATGATCACAATTAGTGATAAATTACCAATGTGCTAAATAATGAACCAGAATGACATTTTTTAAAAGTGAAATCCTATCTGTCCAAGTTTTCAAAACAGCATATTGTTCAAGTGAAAGCAAGCATCCTGGCAATACTTACTGTAATGTAGTTTTTCACCATTACCGCAAATCTTGACCGAAGTTGATTTCAATGAAAACATCCTTGCAAAGTGTCTTAAAGTCATAACATGAAAGGAAAGATGCCTGTCTTATAGGATGGCCTTTAAGGGATCTGAGGAAACATCACGGCCCCTTCAAAGAAGTTAGTTGTTGCTCAGTGCTACAGAGCTGCTGGTCACCTTGCAAAATTTATAGACTCACATGTACAAGAGTATGGTCATTAGTGTTCAGTTGGAGTTGATAAGACATTTCTCTACCCAAAAAGGAGGTTGAGTTACATGTGGCAGCCTTGCATTTATTTTGTAGTGCCATGGCCAGTTACTACATGTCATGACATGAGGGTGTGTGACCATCTTGGGCTCTAAAACACATTATGAACTGTTCTTGAGAACTTCTGCAGTGCTCTCCTGTAGCAGCCTTCATATGAGTTGAGATTTGTCATAGAACCTACAATTATGGTAACATACAAAACACCACAATTTTTCTTCTTTATTTCTTTTTTTTACTGCCAAAGTGGTAATATCAACATCCAATCTATGTTCATTGGCAAAATAAAAATATAAAATCACCATTGGTGTTATGGAGAGTGTATCTGTCCTCCCCTCAACTTCTCTGAGGAAGGCCTTGATCTTTCTTCTCTGCCCATCTATGCACTCTCCACAGCCAAGTCCACAATCACTCTAGTCTGAGAAGATCTCAATTTCTAGCTCTGTTCCATGGCACCCAATTAACACCTCATTACACAATAGCTAATGCACCAATTATTTTAGCATTGGATAATGAATGATTTTGTTCCTCAATTTTTTTCTTGGATGAGCTGCTTGTGTCCCCAGTCATGTTATAAAGATTGAGTCCAGATCCAGAACCAAATTACCTGAGATTCAGTCCTAGGTCCTTCACTTACAGGTGTGCATTTAAGAAAATGACTTAAACTTGTTTGTGCCTTAGTTTTCTTCATGCGAAATAGGAATGATGATATACAGTACAGGTTTATAGATTGTTGTGAGGAGTAAATGGTAAATATATGCAAGGATGTAGGGCAGTTTCTGATATGTGTTACATGATGTTACCCATCATCATATTACTGTTTAATTATTATTGCCATTTTCTTTGATGTCAGAGACATATATACTGCATCTTTTGAATCATGCCTTGCACAGGATTGATCATACAATGGCTGCCCCATAAATTTTGATGATTGGATATTAAGACTAGAAGCAGAAAGAATATCCATAGACCAGTGTGTAATGTCTGCATGTGCATGAGTTTGGGCATGACTAACAATCAAACTGCTGACCTGAGATGGTCTACACAGCCAGAAAGCATGCTTGTGGGATGTTAATGAAAGAGTTGGAGAGGCAGAGACTCATAACACATCAATCAAAAACTGCTGCGGCTTTTAATGCAAAGCTCATCTGCAGTTCATGACGAACCAAAGTAGAAGCAGACATAGGACTAAGCTCGAGGTAGCTGCAGGGATGGCACTGAGGCAACAACCATGGGGAAAAGGTCCAATTTTTCGTTCCATTAGTCATGTAGGGAAATTCTTTGAAAATTGAAGGGCAGATATAATAATAGGGAAGAGTAAAATAAATGAGATGCATTCATGGGGGTGGAATATAATAAAAGCATTTAAAACATGATTGTAGGAAATACTGACTGTATGGAAAGTAGTTCATGAGGTACTGTCAGGAGAAAAAAGATAAGTTTGATCAAAGTTTTGTGAGGCAGGAGGATGAGGAAGGGGAGGAAGAAGATAAAAAGCAGATGGAAGAAGCTGAGGAAGCAATAGAGGTGAAGAATAAAATCAAAAGGAGGAAGAAGGAGGAGGAGGAAGAGAAGGAAGAGAAAGAATGGAGAGGAAGAACTTGTTTTCTTGTAGGCTCAGGTTTATTTATTTTTAAAAGATTTTATTTATTTATTCATGAGAGACACAGAGAGAGGCAGAGAGTCACAGGCAGAGGGAGAAGCAGTCTCCTCGCGGGGAATCCGATGTGGGACTCGATCCCGGGACCCCAGGATCACGACCTGAGCCAAAGGCAGATGCTCAACCACTGAGCCTCCCAGGCCTCCGTAGGCTGAGGTTTAAAGAATACTATTTTTGATTGAGGAGTTTAGTCCAAACTTTGTACAGAGCTCAGTCTGTGAAAGGGCTCATTACTACTGATGGGGAAGGGGTAAGAATGTGGAGCAGCATCAGTGTCTCTTACATAGGACAATTGCCCTTTACCGAAGAACAGAGTGAAAGACTGTGATGTTACACATAGTTTAGAAATATCATAAACATATTTCTTTGTTCTAAAAAATCAGGCAGAAAACAGTGTGGAGGTTTCTCAAAGAGTTAAAAATAGATCTGCCCTACGACCCAGCAATTGCACTGCTGGGGATTTACCCTAAAGATACAGATGCAGTGAAATGGCAGGACACCTGCACCCCAATGTTCACAGCAGCAATGTCCACAATAGCCTGACTGTGGAAGGAGCCTCGGTGTCCATGGACAGATGAATAGATAAAGATGTGGTCTATATACACAGTGGACAGCCCTCAGAGAGGACAAATACGCACCATTTGCTTCAACGCGGATGGAACTGGAGGGTATTATGCTGAGTGAAGTAAGTCAATCGGAGAAGGACAATCATCATATGGTCTCACTCATACGTGGAATATAAGAAATAGTGAAAAGGATTATAAGGGAAAGGGGAGGAACTGAGTGGGAAAAATTTGAGAGGGAGACAAACCATGAGAGACTCTTGACTCTGGGAAACAAACTATGGTTTGTTTAAGGTGGGTGAGGGCTTGGGGTAACTAGGTGATGGGCACTGAGGAGGGCACTTGATGGAATAAGCACTGGGGATTATACTATATGTTGACAAATCAAACTTCAATAAAAACAAATAAAAAAAAGCCAGGTAAAAATGATAACTTGGAAATGAATTTAGGAGGTAGGCTGTCTTAGACAATTGGGGCAGAGGGAAGAACAAAAAAGGCAAATAAAAACCTGCATGTGTGTACATATTTTTATTTTGACTTAAAGTCCTACTAAAAATAAATCACTGTGTATACTGTATATGGATCCAAAAAGCTGTCTTAGTTCATCAAAAACTGCAAAATAAGCCACCCATGCAATTCTTTATTTGTTCATGGGGAAATTTCATAAAGAACACAGAATATCTTTGGAATAAGTTGTATATATTTATAACGTTTTGAAAGCATAATTGTTTATTCAAATAAGCATCATTATTTATTCAAATGAGACACATGAGACCCTCTTCAAATAAAGAGGGTCAAATCTGTATTATGACTTAGTTACACACAGGCCAGGAGGGCTGTCATAAGATATTACCAGGAGGCAATTTAGGTTTTAAAGGAGTGAGAATATACTGACTTTTTTGGAAACTTGAACTCAGAGCAAAACTTAAGCAATAAAAACTCCAGGAAACACATGGGAAATATCAATGTTGACTATTTTGATTGAATTTTTATGGCTCCCCATACCTGTATATCAGAATGACAGGCATATTGATAAATATACGATTAATCATTCTTATATTTAGGTACTATGGAATAATACTTTTATTATATATAAGGATATGCACTGATGCATATACTTTTATTCATTAATGTAATAATAACCTTTCCACACAGATATTATTCTCTTCAATTCACAGATTCATGATTCTGTAACAAAATAAGTGTCCTCATGAGCTGAATCGAAAGCCTAAGCACTGTGGTTATTTTCAATTTCTAACAGAAATCGGATTTCATGATGCAATCCCAAATCTCTATGATATGTGTGGCTCATGCCCAGCAAATTCCTGTCACAGGTTAAATAAGAACTGGTTAAAGTGGAACTTTCATGCAAAGAAAATCAGCAAACATACAAATAGCTGCATACATGCCCTCTGTCATTTTCTGAGATGTCTCAACCTCGTGCTATCAGCTGGAATTCATTCTGACTGCAGCACCGCCAAATGCACGTTTTTACTATTTGCTTGGCAGGGAGATATTCTGTGGATAATTAAATTGATTGAATCTAATATTGTAGGATGAGAATAGCAGTGAATAGCATTTTCTGAATGGAAGGGTCACAGATAAGTCAGAAAAAAGTGGAGGAGAAAAAAGCAAACATTAAAGGATGTTACATTTGGGGAATAGACCAGCTCACACAGCAAAAGGAAAAAGGGCAGCAGCGAAAGATGGGAGAAAAAAGGAATAACTCTCTGTCACATCCACTCATTTTCTTACAAAGACTTACCTTGTTTGACACTGACTGAATATAAAAATGTGGGTTTCATTTAGATGTTGTTGATGGAGGGAGGGTGTAGAGACATTTACTCTGGAAAAATATTTTGTACTAATGCTCTAGAAAGAGGAGTGGAAATAGGAAAGAGACAGCTATGATGTTCAGGAGCTTGAGATGAAAGACAAGGGAGACAGAGGTGGACATGTCTCACAGATAATTTGATTTGAGGGTCCTGGTCCTTCTCTTTAGAAGTAAAAGCATCTTTGTCCTAAAGCAAAGAGTTTTGTCCAACTTTTCTCTTTGTCATTAAAGCTGCTGAGACATGCCAGTTTGAGGATGCTGTGTCCTCTGCCTAAAGTAATCGTTTCTTATTTTGCACACACACACACACACACACACACACAGCACAGATGCTCACTCATCCTGCTGACATTCATGTCCAGGATGTTGCTGTGGCTCTTGATCCATGGCTGTGATTTGGATGCACCTTTGACTTGTCCACCGTGTCCTTGGCAGAAATGGAACAGAGGAAGGAAGTTACGATGTTATGCCCACAAAACGATGTTCAAAACTGCCTGTATGCCAGGAAAAAAGTGTTATTTGAAACAAACAAACTGATTTCGGCTGATTTCGATCACCAGGGTAAAGGTCACGATCTCTACCCTGAAGGTGGCTTTTTGTTAGAAAAGTTTCTAGTTCGGCTTTGGAATTTTATGTGACCACCTCTCTCCTAAATTACTTTAAATAGTAAAACAAGAGAAATTTCCACTGACTGTAGACAGTTCAGAAGAAAGGGCACCGGGGGCAGAAGTAGAAAAGATGGCATTTGAATAACAGCAGGGAATAAAATATATTAAAAAAACCCCCAAAACATAAGCATAAATTAAAGGCTTTGTTTCCTGAGGAAGAAAGTTCATCAGCAAATGACTCTGGGAAGTGACTGGGGCACTAGAAGTATGGGGCCAGATGATCAACAAGTCTAAACTGGCAGTCATGCTGTGGCTCAGCTGTTTTATTACACCAAATTTTAGTGAAATTATGTAGAATGCAATAGCCTCATGTTTTTGGTTTGTGGGGGAACTATGAGAAAGTTGCTAGCATCTTATGTATGGGTTTACTTGTTACAGAGAGACGGGACGGGCCACCCCTAGGGAGTTAGGTAGTTCAGCTGTAAGAAACACGGAGTCACAGGTGACCATGAGCATCACTCTGGTCTCTACTGGACATTCCATGCTATGTAGGGGCAGATGGGCTGATGCGCGCACGCAGGTGTGCACGAGTGTGTGCATGTGCGTGTGATATTAAAGAGGAGGAAACCAGGGGCACCTCGGTGGCTCAGGTCATGATCCCGAGCTCCTGGGATCGAGTTCTGTATCGGGCTATCCACAGGGAGCCTACTTCTCCCTCTGCCTATGTCTCTGCCTCTCCCTGTGTCTCTCATGAATAAATAAATAAATAAAATCTTAAAAAAAATAAAGAAGAGGAAACCCCAAGATTAAAGGAGTCAGAGACCCACAGCTTGTATTAAAATTTAAAAACATGAACTTGAACTCTGGGAGTCAAATCCTTCATTTAATAATCCATTCATTTATATTATATTAGGTGCAACATTAGGTGGTCGAGGACACAGAACTTGATAAAATAGTCTTTATCCACGGCTCTATCCTCTAAAGGAATGGAAATTTGAGAACCTCAAAGGCAATTTCTGAAGTAAAGGGTATATTTACGATCAATGAGAGAAGAAGTAGAAAGAATTCTTAAATCTGGTTTTAACATTGTGAACAGAGCACATTAGGCGAAACGTCCTAACACAGTAATTTACGAGAGTGGCCCCAAAAGAAATTATAGGGAGATACATTTCAACTTTATCTAAGAAAGACCGTCA
The DNA here is from genome assembly GCF_003254725.2 of Canis lupus dingo. Taxonomy (NCBI): domain Eukaryota; kingdom Metazoa; phylum Chordata; class Mammalia; order Carnivora; family Canidae; genus Canis; species Canis lupus. The sequence continues at coordinate 29,323,226 of NC_064244.1, forward strand.
TTGCTGTTCCAAGAGGAGATGTCCTGGCTTAAGATGTTCCAGCTGGAGCTGGACCCCTTCCTAGTGAAATTATAGAGTGATGGCTCTCCAAGTGTGGTGTCTCTGAGATCTCAAGAGGATGCTGCACTGTCAAAATTATTTTTTATAATTATACTAAGTCACTGAGGCCTTTTGCATTGCCATTGGCATTGGTGACGGAAAAGCAATGGTGGGTAAGATTGCTGATGGCTTAGCATGAATCAAAATGATGGCGGCAGCTACGTAGCAATCAATTCTATTTCTCACCATCCATGGTGACAGAAGCCAAGTGTGGGCTTCCCTTAAGAAGTTCCTTATTGTAGCAGTAAAGTATATAATTTCATTCAATGTTAGCCTTCAATCTTTTTACCGTTCTGTGGGGTGAAATGGGAAATATGAGCCATGCACTTCTTGATACCAAAGTACAATGATTATCTTAAGGAAAAGCACATGGGTGATTGAGATGTGAGCTGACCTAGACCCTTTTTCATGGAAAATCATTTTTTACTTAAAAGTATGACTGACAGAAAGTCTTTGGCTAGTCAGACTTAGGAGACCACTTCTCAAACCAAATAAATTGATTTGTTACTCAGGGAAAACACTGACACTTCTTTGTTGCCCATAAAGTTTGGGTTTTTAAGTGACAGAATTTGGGAAACTTTTACCTACCATGGAGTTCTTGCAACTCTCTGGTACTTAGTATTCTTTTCTAATGAGCTCAGAGGTGATGGTATAAATGGACTTCTGGTGTTATATATTGAAAAATGTCAGTATTTGAAAGAACTGAAAAACTCATGAATTGGTAATTTCCAAATGATAACTGCCTGGTTTTATGATAGATGCATAGGTAAAAGACCCACTCAAAGCGCAATAGAAACCCATGGATATTAATGTAACAGAGTACAAAAAAAGTGTATTGATATGGTTTCAAATTCCATATTACAGGCTTCACATGGAACTTCCATATGACAAATTTTGGGATAGTATCAAAATTATAACAATTATCTGGAAGGGCTACTACAAACTACTCTCTTTTCCAAATATATAGTTTGTATGAGGCTGAATTTTTAAATATATTTCATGCAATGCAACATATATCAACAGAATGTATGAAAAAACAGATATGTAGATATTCAGAATTCAGACTCCAACTATGTTCTTCTAAGTCAGATATTAAAGGGATTTTCAAAAAAGGTGAAATAATGCCTCTCTTCTCACTTTGTTCTTTGGTTTTAGAACATACAGTCACTCTCCAAATTATTCTAACAGAGTATGGGTTTATTACTATTCTTTTAAAATGAATCAATAGCCAATTGTCTTTTTTTTTTCAGTTTTAGCTTTGGATATGCTATGGATTTATAGACACAACCCACACAATCCAAAGCTCTGAAGTTTCTTAAAAGTGTAAAGGGATCCTGAGCCCAAAAAGTGTTGGAACCACTCTTACAAAACCAAACACAGCCCCAGACAGGCCACATGATGTTGGCTTGATCTATATCCTGAGGTGCTGTTTGTCATTTCTGTAAAAATATAATATTTGAACTGCAGTGTGGTCATTTTTGGTCTAGGATATGTTGTTGACTTAGTTCTTGCAGTCCAAATAAAAGAAATTCCTAATATTTGAGTAATAGGCCTAACATTCTTCAAAATGATTGAAATAAAAGTTGTCAAAATCCTTTAATTATGTGGACATGGTTTTATTTTCATAGAAAAAGTGATTTCTATCTAATATTTCATACAAGATGTTCACTTATACCATCTGTAAGTAAATATTGATATTGATATCAGTCCAAAAGCACATCGACCCTAAAAAAAATCCGTGAGCTGACTGGCGCCAGAACAGGACAGGCTGCCACGTCTGCTAACGTCTGGAGTGAAGACCGATATAGTTTATAATTACACACAACAAAGGCGTGCCAATCGTGCAAAGTTCTCCTTTAAACATGAAGGAAATAGAACTTCCCGGGAGTTTACAATGCGTAATATTTCTCTTGTTTCACTCTTTCACTGTTTACAACCCCCCGGAAGGCACATTATGGATGAATAAATGGCTGTTTGCACTTGATTTTTCTCTCATTTTTGTCTCTCCAAATGGCAAAAATCTGTTTATGGGCAAATTTTAAACGTGTAAGGATCATGCCTCAACGCTAATTGCTTTTCCCTTGAGAGACCAATTCTAAATTAAGATTTTTAAAAAATGTTCACCTCTTAAACTTTTAAATGGTATTTTCTCATATTGTTATGTACCAACTACACCCTAACTGGAAATCTCAACCCTAAAAAAGATATCAAATATCCCCAGAAGACAACTGACCTAGTAGTGATGTGTAATTTATAAATATGGTTATTTAAGAAAATGCTTGTATAATATGTAATTTATAAATATGTAATATGTCATTTATAAATAGGTTTATTTAATAAGATGATTTTGAATATTGGCTGCTACTCCCAAGATAATGAGACAACAAAATAGTATTTTTCTTCTTTCTGACATTGCAGGACACCTGGGCGTGTAATTTATAATCTCAGAAACATGTTGTTACTTACAGGGTTGGGAAATAACAGCAATCTTCAGATGACCATTTTTGGATTTGTTTAAGCAAGTATTTACTGGCATTTAAGTGCATTGAGTTTTGTAAGGTACGGGCATATGAGGGCAACCAAACAGACATATGCCTGTTAAGTAATGTTGGTTTTGTTTCACGAAAATCTAAATCTGAATGTGTTTGGGATCTGCTGTTCTAGGGCCCATTTCTAGCATTCTCAGATGCAACTGGCCATTGCCAACACAGGGAAGCTCATCAACTGTGTCTACGTTTAGTATTATTAACTCTTATTAATGGGTGCAAGAGAGCATTACTTCAAAAAATTTATTGTGAAAAAAACAAAACAAAACAAAAATTTTTTTTTGTGTGTGTTCCACAATTACACTGTCTTCCCAAAAATTTTGTAATGTGGATGGCTTATCACCTCTGTTTGCAATATCGATGCCTATCATCTATAAGAATATAGTCAAGGTCAACACACGTAAGACAATATTATGATCTACCACTCTGTTGGTGCCACGAGGGCAGAAATTGCAATTAAAAAAAATTACCTAAGTTGGTATTTTATTTTCTTATTCTTCCTTAGGTCTACCTATGATCTTTGTAATAGCATATGAAATGGAAACTTCAAATCAGTACTTAAGAAAAATCAGTAATGTCTCTAAATTACCTAAAGAAGTATAAAACTGAGAATACAATGTCAGTTTGTTATGCCATTAGAAGCAATTTTAACAATCTGTACACGCAAAGTAATTTCCTGGCTCTATCAGCTAAATGGCTCGATTATTCCTCTCATTCATGGACAGATATATTATCGGGATCAGCGTTTATAAGCAGTGAGCAAGGTAAAAAATACAGAATGTAAGGAAGTAAATCTATAATGCTTTTAGGACAGAGGATGAGTCATATTGAACTTGAAATGAATAATGATTATGATCTAGACTTGTACTGCCTGATGTAGTAGCCACTAGCCTCCTGGATGCTTAAAGCGTGGTGTGTCCTGACACCTACGGCAAGTGTGAAATACACACTAGGTTTCAAGGACTTTGTAGGAATAGGATCAGGTAATACATTTCATTCATCGTTTTATATCCACCACATACTTAAATGGTCATTCTTGAATGTATTGGTTTAAATAATATATGTTAAAGTTAATATGATCTCTTTTCATTTTTCACAGGGCTACTAGAAAATTTAAGATTACCTACGTGTCCCTCATTATATTTGTATTGGGCAGTGCTGACATACACACATCCATACAAAAAGGATTGTTAAGTGTGTCAATAGCACACCTGGCATCAATTTTTAAAAATCCCTTTAGCATGTTTGCCAGCTAACTTAGTTTTTAAAACAAATCTATTCAACTTGATTAACTTCCAAATTTCCAGCAATGGCATGTTATAATAACTACTTACTGAAACAACCTATATATTTTTCAACATTTTATTTTATTTTGCCATTCAGAATGATCATGTTTTTGGTAAGTATTAGGAATGTGCCCTTGGAGGGCATCTGCTTAAAAGTAGGGAAAAAAATTCAAAGCCTTTAAATAAGACTACATGGAGGCACCCTGACAGATACAAATTGTGTATAAAACCTGCAGAACATACACATCCAAAATACTGTACTTTTTGCAAAAAAAAAAAAAAAAAAAATGGTCCCCTAAATCAATACTTCTGGTGACCTGAAACATGGCTTTATCTCTGCACAGGTAACAATAAATTTCTTGCTGGAAGTGGTCCATTCCTCCCATTACCCAGCCCTGCTTCCAGCTCAATTTCAGGATCACTTTGCTGGCTGTGCTAGTTGAGTGAAGCCTGTAACGATCTATATCAGAAGGACAGTAAAATGTATCAGACGACTACAGGTCAGAATTCGAGTTGGGCTTTGGTGATGACTAGGTGATTGGGGGAAGATTCAAAATCAATCATAAAATGGGAGAATGAAAAAAACAGGTCTCCCTCACTATGCCCCTCCCCCTCCCCCACCCCCTGCTGTTGTCTGCAGCTTCCTCTCTCTCTTCCTCTCTCTCTCTCTCTCTCTTTCTCTCTCTCTCTTTCTCTCTCTCTCTATCCCCCTCACCTCCACTTCTTAACATCTGCTAGAAGTTAGCAGCTCTCAGATTTTAGGAAATCTCCAATGTCCTCCCAGATTGCTTTTTCGGCTCCAGGAAAACCCCTTTGCAGTTCCTGCAATTGTAAAGTGGTCCAAATTTTTTTGGTTTTGTTTCGTGCCTTTCCTCCTCCTATGTCCCTTTTGAAATCCCAATTTCAACCTAAACCCCTGTGCACATCTCTCATGAATTCAGTAGTCTTGCGATGCTCCATCAAAGCCACCAGCCTTAACGATATCCTGTTCTGTGGCTCTTCCCTGACCCTGACCCATAGTATGAACTCAGGTGGTGCAAGCACTGCTCAAGAACGTGACTCAGGTGACCGATACAATGAAGTGGTTTGTGCGAATATAACAATAGATGTAGATGGCACTGTGTATTCTGAAGTCCGGCAACCCGCTCACAATTTAGCAGTGACCTGCCTTAATAATAATACAGAAGATTTATGAGGTGACATTTGGGTTTGGAATATCTGGTATAAGATCGACCTTTTAGAATCCCTTTAATTAGATAATGGTCCTGACTAATCCTCCTTGTTTTGATTCTTTCCATACAAAATCTATGGAGCTATGATTTTATCCCAGCCATTTTTGAGACTCCTTGTCACTGTTGGGATTAGAAAGATCTTATTCGGTCCAGAAAAACTAAAGAGAAACCTTAGTTTAGTGGCAATGGGTTTGGTTACTATTGAAGTAATTTTGAAAGAATTAAATACATTTTATTTATTTAAATATCACTAATATATAAAACTTGCGTGTGTTTGTTATATAATAATGTTTATATGTATAAATATAAACAAAACATATATATGACATAAATGTGTGTGTGCTGTATATAAACAGAGAGAAGAAACATTGCCAAGTCCACATAGACTAGGATATAAGAGAAAGAAGATCCTAACTCAAATTCTCTGATTCTAGAGGCTGTTTTATGGAATCATGCTACTTTTGTATTCTTAGCCCCAGCCCCAAGAGCAAAGCAAATCAAGCAATAGAGAAGAGAAATTTCATAAAGTTCATGAATTTTAGTTTGTCACCAAAAATCATTGAAAAATTGGCTGATTTTTCATACTCTCACCAAGTCTGTAGAGTATGTTTGGAATGATTTGCATGAGAATATAGGCCATACGACAAACAGAAAGTTCCACATTCACTCTCCAAGGGATGAAGCAATGGGGTCATATCCCAGAGAAGTCGCTGCTGGACAAGTGTCACCAAGTGGGAAGGTACGGTTTGGTGATGGGACTAGATGCTTTTTCCAGAATCTGCCTTGGGGCAGGGGGAGGGGGCTGAAAGAGGAGATGACCCTTGCCCTCCCTCAGGGCAGCTCTCTGTGGCTCACGCAGACCTGGCAAGCCTACTCAACCAGAGGAGATGACCTGAGCAACACCACAACCACAATCTGAGAAACTGTCACACAAGCAGGTGGACAAGAGCACACTCACCAGGGCTGATAAGGCGGTATTATTGGGGAAATCTCTGGTGGCAAGAGTAGCAGCAGGTGTCCATTATTCCAGGGCAGCCCACGGAGGTGTAGTAGGACCTAGGCCAGAGTCAAGGACAATGATGTCTATCCCCACAGGGGCTGCGAGGCATTTAAGAGCAGACATGTTCCAGCACTGAGACTCCTGTCCATTCTTGCCAGCTAAGCCTCAGTGAGTGGAAAGGGTCCAGGACCCTCCCCCTGGGAGGGTTGGTATCGAAACACTTGGGGCTGGGATCCAAGTCTTACAATGGTGGCTATATGTCACAGCAAACTTGCAGAAGGCATAGCCATATCGTTGTTTATGGCTGGCAAAGCACCAGGCCTGATTCTGGCATTATCAGTTTGGATCAGGATTTATTGCCTTACACTTTGGGTTGTAATCCATGTTCATGGAAGCCTGGAGGAAGCCACGTATCTCTTTAGGAAAGTCTTGAGTTAACCTTGACCTCTCCTAGTGTCTTCACGCATAAGCTCTGATTCGGTAATCAAAGGGGTAAATGTGTGGGAACGGAGCTGTTGATTTGCAATTAAGGTCCTTCTCATGAGGCAGTGCTCAATGGGATTTTCCATCTGAGTAAAAGCTAGACTTTATTCAGTAGACTATTGCTCAAAATTTTCCCTTTAAATAGTCCTTCAAATGAGTGGGATACTGGACATTTTTGCAGTTCTGTAAAGATTTTTATATAATGCTGTATTCCAAATTCCCATGACTTGAGCTTACGTTTCCAGTTTCAAGAGTTATACATACCTTAGACCTCTACTCACTACTCTCTACTCTATGCAAGCACATGACTTCTCTGGAGAGAGACTGATCCGGATGGACTATTTGAAAAGTGACATGATATTTATATTTTTGTTAAGTAGTTCAAAGGAAAAAAAAAAAGAGAAACATGAATATCTATCCTAAGTATAAAAATAATATTTTGAGCTGGAACCTCTTTTTGTCATTGTCAACACCACAGTTATCCTTAGATAAAAGGTATAAACATCTTTTAAAATCAACAAAATATGTTAACTTTAAACAATGAAAAACTACCACTGAATTTTTAATAAAGAATTATTCCTCATGAATTCGTTAATTATTTCTTACCTTTAAGATCCACACCCTGTGTTTGAACTCATTTAATGATGGATGGACTGAGTTCAACTACATGGTTAAGGTTAAGTTCGGTGAAAGACCATGCTGTCAAATTCTTCAGTCACTTAAATTACTATCTTAGAGTTTACTATCTTTAACTATTTCTCTGATTATTAAAAAGTTTCATTTAAAATACATTAAGGAAAATAAAATGTGTGCATATTTTATAGTGCACACAATAAATATGAGAGAGGGAAACAAGCCATAAGAGACTCTTGACTACAGAGAATGAGAGGAGGATTGAGGGAGGGAGATGGGGGAATGGAGTAGATGGGGGATTGGTATTAAGGAGGGAACTTGTTTTTGTTTTATTTTTAAAGATTTTATTTATTTATTTGAGAGAGAGAGAGAGAGAGAGTGCACGAGCAGAGGGGAGGGGTAGAGGGAGAAGCAGACTCCCCCTCTGAACCGGGAGCCCAATGTGGGGCTCCATCCCGGGACCCCAGGATCACGACCTGAGCAGAAGGCTGACACTTAACTGTCTGAGCCCTCAGGGGCCCATAAGGAGGGAACCTGTGATGAGCACTGGGTCTTGTATGTAAGTGATGAATCACTGAATTCTACTCCTGGAACCAGTATTGCATGGTAGGTTAACTACAATTTAAATACAAATCTGAAAAAAAAAGAATTATGAATTATAAAATTAAATGGAAAATCCAGAGATTTTCCACACATAACAGTGTAAAAGGAAATTTATTTTAAAAGTAAAATATAAAAAAAAAAAAGTAAAATATAATTTACGGAAAATCAATATCTAATAAAATGTAATATTTCTCATTGGCTGAACTTACAAAATGTGATTTTTTTTTTTTTTGATAAATGCTATCACAAGCAGCCACACTCAGAACAATGGTTAACTTTATCTCAAAAGTCAGCTTTGGATAATGTGGCATTGCTCTCTTGAACTTGGGAGATAAGGAAGCTGAAAAGTAAATAAATTTTTACTTCCCTAATCCACAGCAATAATATTTCTATGATTATATTAAGATGCCATGTTCAAAAAAATGCTACACTGAAGTAAGATCTTTTGTTAATGTAGAGCATTTGGGGACTTTTCTCCTATCCAGTCCTGAGGTGTACATATTTGGAAATGTCACATGCAATATTCACGTGGCTTGTGTAAATCTGTGAGTCACCTTTGCAGTGAACTAGGTCTAAAGGCCTACGATTTGATCTAATGTTGGGGTGAGTCATAATAGAAATTACATAGTCAGATAGTCAAAGCAAGTGAAGTGAAGACAAACACACACCACTGCAGCGGAGCAAAAGGGTGGCACACACTGAGGAGTAACACAACCTGCACTTTACAACATCCATCTGCCAGGAATCATCCCAGGACACGGACAACCATGTAGAGGCTACTCTCCTTCACACACATCTCTCCGCAGAGGTGAAATTCAATCACTATGATGTGATTTGTAGCCCACGCTTAGCAACGTGGTGACTTATGTTCCTCCCTCTATGGTTTAAATGCTCCCTGTTGTTATCTATTTGGATAAAATTTCATTTCAGTCTTTGGTCTCTTTTTCAAAATTTCCTACATACACTCTTATTGTAAACTTCAAGTCGAAACTCCAAAATGCATCACATCAAACCCTCAGACAACTATATCCTTGTTGGCTCATTCTCTCACATTACTTCAAAAAGAGAAAGGCTTTGATCTGAATCCTTTGTATGTAAAGAAAGCCTAAATCAGAGCTGCCTTCTGTTAAAAAATGAAACAACAGTGTTCTTGGTGGATAGAGTTTACAGTATGATCTATCATGTGTCTTTTGTTTAATAAAAGTTTTCAAATATCGAATGGATCAGTTCGGTACCAGTGAATGTGTGGAGCGGGGAAGGAAACCTCAAGAAAAAAATATAGAATGTATGATACAAGAAAAGAATCTTTTTGTGTATCAGAGAAAGTGTGCATGAGAAGAGTTGTTTTTGATTCTACCCGCATGTTTTGAAAACAAATACTACATAGATAGAAGGGACCAGAGAAAACATTTATAAGCCAGGATTCAAAAACAGACCTTTTAGTAAAACAGATATGCAGGTTTTAATGAATCTGAAAAAAATCTACATGTTATAAACTTATATTTTTTTATCATATTTCCACTCTATTCAAATATGTGGATTTATTTCAATAGCTTTATCAAAGAAATGGTAAAAATAAAGATATTCTACCTAAAGTGACTTAACACAAAATATATAAAAACACAGATGGACCCATGAAATGTCAACAAGATATAAATGTTTGGAAATAGGAGTGTGATAGAACTTTTGCCATGAAATGTTAAGGCACTTTGAGTCTTTAATAATTACATTAATTGACTGGTGTGGTTCTGGTAAAAGCACATCAGATGCTGTATCATCAAGCTGAGAACCCAGAACCATCTGTAGGAACTTGGCATGTGATTACATTGCATTACAGATCAAGGGGAAGGAACTCAACCCATTTATTTGAGCCCTATCCTCACCTCATGTTCTATGTGCCAGAAAGTCCAGGTGGATTAGACACGATATGTGAGTACGTAAGTGGGGTGGAGGGGAATGGAGAGCAACAGACGAGCAGCTGGAGAGGAGGGGTAAAGCGTTAGAAGCCAAGCCATGAATATAAGTTATGGATTTAGGTGGCTTAAAAGCTAGAGGCAAAAATTACAAAAGGAAATATTTCAGATTTGACTGCATAAGATGTGAATGTTTCTGGACATTAAAAATGTAGCAATCAAGTCCAAAGGCAAACCACAGAAAGCAAGCACACACATGCACAAGCAAGCACAAACATGCAGATCCCATGCACGAGAGGGCACATTCGGCTCCTATGAAAATGGGCAAAGAACACGAGCAGACTTACCCAAAGAGGAACTCTAAAAGGTGAATAAAATCTAGGAAAAAGCCAACCCTTATTAACAATAAAATAAATTGAAACAGTGATCTTCTGTTTTCTATTTCTTTTCTATTTCAGTGATCTTCTGATCTTCTATTTCTTTTCTGAAATAAGTGAGCTTCTTTCTTTTCACAAATTTTAAAAGGATTAAAATGGTTTTGAGGTTGTCATAGGATGAGGTGGGCTCTTAAACTGCGTTTCAGTATGAAAATTAATGAAATCTGACAACTGGCTTAAAAATATGTGTATGCATCAAGGACCTTAAAAACGTCCATGACCCTCTGTCCAGTAGTTATCACTTGGGAGACTTGTTTGATGTTATGGAGATTTCTATTTTTAGAAATCCATCTTCAAATATGAACCTTTGATAGGAAGTATTTAGTCCTCAGCACAGTGCACTCTCTTCAGGTTTAGTGACTGATCCGAAGTTAAGAGCAGGTGGCGTGCAAATGAAATGGAACATCACGATGGCTAAAAGATAATTGCCCTCCAATCAAGAGAGAAAGGTTTCAAATCAGCAGAGTAGCCATGCCCTCTGGAATATGGTCTTTTTCCTTTGTGATTCGTTCATTCATTCACTCATTCATTAAGTGAACATCTCAGAGTTCACTGCCAGGAAGATACAAAGGATATATAAAAATCAATAAAACACAGTAACTACCTCTAGACCTTTATATTCTAGCAGAAAAACATGCATTAGTCCCAGGCTCAGGCCTTGCTCTTCTCCCATATCATGGTTTTGCATGCATGCTAGATGCCCCAATCCTGCTCTGTACCATGGGAGGCTACGGGGATGATTTTCTTTAAAATTGTGGGTTTTTTTCCCCATGAAAAAATAATGTGTAGTAATATCTTGAAATAGGAGTATTCACAATCTACTTAAAATGATTTTGAATGATGATAATGTTTCACAGTATGTTTCGGATACATTTCTTTGTCCAGATTTTATTATTTTTCGGTAATCTCTACCCCAACATGGGGCTCAGACTCACAACCTGAGATCAAGAGTCACATGCTCTACTGACTGAGCCCCTCTAACACACATTTCCGTCATATAAAGGAAGGGGGTCCCTCTATATAATGATCAACTTATCATTTATCATTAAAGTAAGACTCAGAGGTTCCTTTGTGACCTTCTTGGGGATCGTGAAATAATGATCGGTCTTTGTTCTGAAAAGCACCTGGATGCAAAACATAGGACACACATGGTGGAGTCTCTGGCTCTAGGACGAGTTTTCTGGTTGGCTTTGTTTATAGAGCGAGCTCGCGTCCTGTTTGCCCTATGACGTTGCTATTAGCACAGCGACACATCTCAGCTGATGGCTTATGACTTGAGCCTGACAGCATGTTGGGAAGGTGTATTTGCTAATTTGTACTGGTTGGTTGGTTTTTCTCAGGTTGCTTGTTTAGCACCATAACAAGTCTCCCCGCAGATAATTTCTGAGATATTTTCCCAACTTTGCCTACGCGTTTTAGTTCATTTTGACTTGGGTCTCTTACCTGTGTCAGAGGTGGCCCTTTCTGCAAATTGCTGTCCTGGTGCAGGATTGGTTTGTATGGCCAACATGCTTGACACAGATAGCTTTTGTAGGGACTATATTTGTAGTCTGAATGAAGCGACCCCAGATGCAGGGGTGTGAGTTGTGACCCCGTGCTACACATGTAGGTTATCCGTGAGAGCATCAGTATTTGTTTTATTGAAATCTCTGTCTTGTTGCTAACGCACCTGAGCACAGTGTAAGAGGAGCTTTCTCCTTGAGGCGAAGGAGTGCTGTGGCTTCCCTGGTCCCCCCAGTCTGGCCAACAGGACATTACTGAGGTGGTCCAATAGGGATTCTTTTGTTAAATACATACTCTAAAATTTTATAGTATGTTCTGTTAACTGACCCATACAATAAATTAAAAATTACAAAATCCTAGTATTAATTTTCAGTTTCATGTGCCTAAAGATTCATAAAAACTCTTAGTTTATCTTGAGATGTTCCAAAATGTGTTTCAAGAAGTATTAATTTCACAAGAAAAATGGGGTCTGTGTTGAAATAAGTTGGGAAATCGCCCCAGTTCTATTCTTCCCTCCTGCTGGGCTCTCTGCGCTTTAGTATATCAGTGCTCTGAGGAGTAATAAAGGAATTGGATCTTACTTGGCTAATCCAGAATTTCCCAATTCACTCTCCCACACAGCTTTTTAAACAAAATACCCTGTAACTCGGTACAGAGAGTAGGTGACCTCCAACTCCTAGAAAGGTTGGTTTTGGGCTCTCTGTCCTGTTCTATCCCGACTTCTCTTCTTGCTTTCTCCTGGTTCCTTGGATCTGCTTCTATATGCACTGACTCTCCTGTGTGTAATTCCTGTCTCCCCCTGGTGCTGGTGCTGGTTTCTCTCCACAGTAGGGTCTTTATCATAAAACGAAAAAAAAAATGCTATTCTTTACATTAGTGAAATAGGCAAAATTCAGATCATAAGCGCAAGTTCTTCATTAATCATATTTTCAAAAGTATTACTTTTCCAGTGTTTCTTCTTGAATGCACAGAGGTGGTTATTAATTAACACAGGAGAAAGTGTCTCTTTCTTTGCATTGCAGCCCTAAAGCAGACTGTCTTTTGCAATAACAATCTAACCATTGTTCTCGCTCTCTTGGTCTCTCCTTCTGAAGATATTGAAGTCTCCTGAGCCCCTTATTTCTTGTCTTTACCTGGGATTGTCATTTGCTACCATGTTCATCTCAACGGCATCCTCTCCAGTTTTCGGCATTGTCAGCCCCTACCCGGGAATTCACTTCTCAATAGTTTCTGATCCACACTGTCCTCCCCCAAGAACACCTGTTAGGAAACGTGACTGTATGGCATTTTGTTTGCCCATTCTGGCATTCCAGGAAACCTCTAGGGGCAACGACTCCTTTGATCCTTAGTACTCAGCAGTGTAAGAACAGGGAAGCGTTCAGGAGTTGTTAATACCTGACTGATTTGTCTGCGACATTTTACTCTCTGTACGTACATTTTTTACATTTTTGAATTAGTTTCAGAGATAGAATTTAATGATTCATCACTTGCATATACCACCCAGTGCTCATCGCATCATGTGCCATCCTGAATGCCCATTGCCCGATTCTCCTGTCCCCACCCTTCCTCCCCTCCAGAGACCCTCAGTTTCATAGAGTTAAGAGTCTCTTATGGTTTGCCTCCCTCTCTGTTTTTATCTTATTTTATTTTTCCTTCCTTTGGTTGCAATTGGTTAGTGTACGGTACTTATATTTTGTCCATTTTAAGAAACACTTCTGGAGGTCCTAATTACAAATGGCACAAAATTCAGTCTTGTACCTTATGTTGCATGCATTTTGAATGCTATGCTGTCCACTATGTGCAGGCATGTTGTCTTTCCCCACATGGTCTTTCACTTAACCACAAGGCTTTTTTGACAAAGCCTTTTTAATCAGCTTTTTGCCTGGCCGTATCACACTTGTGCACTTTGTCATATTCTAACTTATGAGCTCATTTTGTTTGTTCAGTTGGACTGGTACTTACTCTTGTCTGGTAAACCTTTACTTCTTTATTATTTACAGTTCGTAAATCATAGAACTAAAATTTGAACTCAGGCAGTCTCGCCCCAGAATTCCTGCCATAAGTCATCATATTACCTTGGCTTTCTAGGCTACATTTCTCATCATGCAATCGTCAAGTCAAAACATGTGACAATCCTTTTTTTGTGAGGAAGAATAGTTTTACTTATAATTTCAAAAGCAAAAAATATTAATAATAGTTTACAGGAATAAAATTTATTGAATAAAATCACTTTTACTGGGGCACCCGGGTGGCTCAGTGGTTGAGCATCTGCCTTTAGCTCAGGTTGTGATCCCGGGGTCCTAGGATCAAGTCCCGCATAAGGCTCCCCAAAGGGAGCCTGCTTCTCCTTCTGCCTGTGTCTCTGCCTCTCTCTGTGTGTCACTCATGAATAAATAAATACAATCTTAAAAAATTCTCCTTTACTAATTTATTAGTAGAAAACCAACCTTAAATTGTTTTGATTTGCAATTTATATTTCTTACCGAATCAAAGGGACTTCATATCTTTGCATTCTAGTAGCATTTTCCTTTTTAAAATTTTTATTTAAGTTCCAGTACAGATAGCACACAGTGCAATATTAGTTTCAGGTGTTTCAACTTAGTGATTCAGCACTTCCATACGTACGACACCCTGTGCTCATCACGATGACAAGTGCTCTCCCTCATCCCCATCACCTGTTTCCCCCATTCCCGCCACCCAGCTCCCCTCTGATGACCAGCAGTGTGTTCTCTGTAGTTAAGAGTTTGTTTCTCGGTTTGCCTCTCTCTTTTTCCCCTTGGTTCATTTGTTTCATTTCTTAAATTCCAAGTGCCCCTCCATTGATGAACGGATACTGAAGATGTGGTATACACACACAATGGAATATCACTCGGTCATCAAAAGAATGAAATCTTGCCATTTGCAACCATATGGATGGACCTAGACAGTATTATGCTGAACGAAAAAAAAAATCAGAGAAAGACAAATACCATGTGATTTCACTCTGGTAGTATTTCCAATTTTAAGAGTTGTTTGTTTATAACCTTTAAGGATGTGTCATTTGGAGCCTCCATTGATTTGTCCTGAAATCAGGCTAAATTTACCTGTGCTGACACATAAAACACATTTCCTAGTATGTTGATGTGTTTTGATTTTAATTTTGTTATTTATGCTAGATTTTATATTTGTAGGATAAATTTCTAAATGTATTCTAGCCGCAAATTTTATTTTTAAAAATTTAAAATCCATTTTCGTTTTTAAATTTGCCAGTCTCTGTTTCTGTTATGCCAAGGCTGGGAGCCTTCGTTTTTTCCCGTGTATCTGTTTATTTTAAGCTTTTCCACATTCCACTCTGGAATCCACCTAGGGTTTATTTTGGTATAGAGTCTAAGTTTTGCGTCTAAATGTTTTTATTCTAACAAGACCTATTAAAAGATGATTTATTTTTTTCTTCCCCCATGAGACTCTGAAATCTGTCTTGCAGTATGAGTGGCTGATTGCTTCTCCATGCATGTTGGAAATACTGAAGTTTATCCACCTGTACACTCAAGTCCCTGGAACCTGACAGGGGGTCCTCATCCCACATCACACTTCAGGTAAGTGGCTAAAGCTAATGTTGATTTATTTTAAAAAATGGCAGGGGGATGCCTGGGTGGCTCAGTGATTGAGTATCTGCCTTTGGCCCAGGGCATGATCCCAGGTTCCAGGATCGAGTTCCACATCAGGCTCCCTGAAAGAAGCCTGCTTCTTCCTGTGCCTGTGTCTCTGCCTTTCTCTCTCTCTCTCTCTCTCAGTGTGTCTCTCATAAATAAATAAATAAATAAATCTTTAAAAAAAGTGGTGGGTACTATTTCTGGTCAACCAGCTTTAAGTTGGCTTCCTGGTCAATGTTATACTTACCTGCAGTCCAGGACCTGTTGGCCTTTGTTAGATTGAATATAAATGTCTGGTCTGAACCTCTTAGCAATAATTAAATGCATTGGAGATATAATGTCACTACAGGAACATAAGGTGAGGAAGCCCTTCTAGAGTGAGGGCCGAGGAAGGGGCTGGAAGAAACTGCTGTAAGCAAGGTAGGCCCTCGCCTCTGGAGCTGCATTTCCAGGCGGAGCACTCCTGGCTCCTGCGTGCACTTGTCATTCCCCCAGTCGGGGAGGAGGAGTGACTGGAGGGGTGGCAAGTGCAAGAGACAAGGATCTGGATGTGACGTCTCCGTCCTTTTGTTCCTCTCTCTGGAATCCACCTGTCTTCAGGGAGTTTCCTTTTGGCTTTTGGCTTTTGTGCACTTAGCCTGAGAGCTCAGCCCCTGGGAAGGGAGCCCTGAGCTGTCAGACTCTGGTTCAAGGGTTCATTGTTAGATTGCTTTTCTGCTCCACTCTTTAGCCAAGCTTCCCAATGTAGCAGTGATAAAGTTGATGTCATGATCTCCATTTACCCAATTTCTGCACCTGCCTTTTATTTTATTTACTTTATTTTATATCTTATTATTTTATTTTTAAAAATAGATTCCATGCCCAGTGTAGGGCTTGAACTCACGACCCTGAGATCAAGAATGGCGTGCTCTACTGACTGAGCCGGCCAGGCGTCCCTGCATCTGTCTTTTAATTGGTTCCAAGTATGGATGGATAGAGAAGTGCCATTGAGTTTTTCCAAACCCCAACAGTAATCCAAGATCAAGAATAAACATAATACAGGGAATTAAAATATCAGCTCCCTATATGTGTGAAGACTCATTCAATCTATGTCATCGGTTATCAGTAAAGGCATTTTCTGATTTCTCTTTTCTTAAGAGAAATCTCATATAGCTACAGCATACAGAAAAATACATATATATTCTCTACAGGTAGACAGAAATGCAGACATACATATCTTCTGACCCTGGAGATACATACATGTCATCTGCTTTCCCGTATTTCTCTTCAACTTTCACAAAATATGTTGAAAAAATGATTAATCTTATACACAGAAAAGACTTGGGTTTCCCTTATGTTTGAAGATTCCAAAATTCAAAGGCAGTGGAAGTAACCTGTGGGGTGTGTATTGCCTGTGGATGTAAGGTGAATAGGCTGGGGCAATTGTTGCTGTTGGTGGCAGGGAGTTGACCCAGCTGGCGCTGGCTCACTGTGGACCTGCATGTGTTCACCTAATGCTACTTAACAGAAACGTTTACAGAAATTGTTAAATGTCTCTGCGTGTTCTTGCAATAGTCTTAACAGAATAAATAGAGAGTTGATCTTAGAGATCTTCATGCCTCCCAAATTCAGCTCAAGTGTTACCTCCCTTGAACCATAGACTCTGGGGTGGGGGAGGTAAAATTCCTCAGTAATAGTTACATTACCAGCATGGATCTCGGTGACCAAGATGTAGTTGGCAATAAATGTTGCTTGAAACACAAAACATGATCAAATAATTCACTAATGGTAAACACAAGGCCCAACAAAAGAACAGAGAAAGTAAAACCAGTGTATTGACGGACCCACATCTATAGAGCTCTGTTGCAGTCTGTATGGTAAACAAAGTGTTTCTCCTGATTTTGGGTCCTTTGGATTTTTAGATAAATGGGTATGAGTCAGCATTTCCGTCCTTAGAGTCAAGTTGCATTGTGTGAGTTCCAACCTCTTAATCCAGAAGTGCCGGAAGTCTTTCTAACGGGCCCCTCCTCTTTTTTACTGTTGCTATCTGCTGCTATGGATCACTACATCTCATTCTGGAGAAAACAGAAAATGCAGGAAAAAAAGTCAGGAAATCTCATAAACAATATTTCCAGAAAAGACCTCAATTCTATCCCATTTCAATCTCCTCACATACCAGAAACAACCAGACTCTGTTCCAGGGTCTTTCCGCAAAGCTGCTCAGTGGAAATCAGACGTGAAAATCAAGTCCCTTAACACACACTCCAGAGCCATGTGTGTGGCACTCTGACCTTGGGTGGACACCCTCGCATGGCTTGCTGTGAAGATGTCTTCTTTCTAAAAATCTATCCTCTTTAAAGACTTGATCCAAAAGTGGTTATGAAATTAGTGCGTGTGGAGAAGGTCCATTTTCCTACACAGATGAGACAGGTCCAAGAAGATACGTTTTTCTTCTTTAAGTGGAGTTGCTTTTTTCCCAAACTAGACTTGCATCTGCAGTAGTTTTATGCTACAATGTGAATAATGGATCTGGAAAAGCTTTCTCTCCAGGACAGATGTATGCACAAGGCAGTTCTTTACCTGCTATTCAGTAACGATTATTTTGATTACACGAAGAAGTTCTTAGATGAGTGGAACAATATAAAATTAATGTGAAAAAAAAAGCTAAAAATGTTTTCTTGGGTTTCAGATGATTGTGAAACCAGTCATTACTTTGTGTGCTGAACGATGCAGAATAAAGCTACCCTCATTCCATTCATCAATTAATTTAATTTTGACTCCATTTTAACCTCCTTTGTTCAGTTTCCACTGAATCTCTGCAAGGAATACCCATGGACACCCCAAACATGATGCCATGAGAGGCTGATGGAGCTCTTGGGGCAAGGATTACTTTCTAGATTTAGTTGCAGGTGTCTGTGCTGGGCAATTTTCAACTTTTGGAAAAGACTAATTGCTCCTTGTCCCCTTAAAAAATGAAAATGTATCCGATACAAATAGTGATTCAAAGGGGCACATGCACCCCAGTGTTCACAGCAATAAAGTCCACAATAGCCAAATTATGGAAAGAGCCCAGATGTCCATTGACAGATGAATGGATAAAGAAGATGTGGTCTATATATATATATGAATATTTGTATGAATATATATATATACCAACTATGGTTCAATGTGTATATATATTCATACATATGAATATTCTTCAGACATCAGAAAGGATAAATACCTACTCTTTACATCGACGTGAATGGAGCTAGAGGGTATTATGCTGAGTGAAATAAGTCAGTCAGAGAAAGACAATTACCATATAATTTCACTCATATGTGGAATTTAAGAAACACAACAGATGAACATAAGGAAAAGGAGGGAAAAATAAAATAAGATGAAATCAGAGAGGGAGGCAAACCATAAGAGACTCTTAATCATAGGAAACAAACTGACGGTTGCTGAAGGGGGTGCTGTTGAGGGGTTGGGGTAACTGGGTGATGGACATTAAGGAGGACACACGATGGGATGAGTACTGGGTATCATATGCAACTGATGAATCTCTAAGCTCTACTTTGAAACTAATAATACATTCATTATATGTTAATTAATTGATGTAAGTAAAAAAAATTAAAATGTATCTGAGACTTATGTCAATTTAACAGAAGTCTGAGGTGTACCTCATTCAGTGGCAACAACAAGAACTCCTCTAGCCAAGGCTTAGCAGATAAGAAGATTAGGGAAACGGATTTTAACTTTCATTACTTTAATGTAAAAGGTAAGACAAACTGATTTCAATATTTAATTCCTTTGATATTTTATCTTTGGATTTAATTTTCTTGAACTTTAACTTGCAAGAAAATTTTGTTCTTTGCCCTTGAGTTTCTTGCTGGAAATTCTGAAACAGGGGGATTTGCATTCATGCTGGGTGAACCTCATTTCGTTACCGTGCCCTTTCGACGTTGCGGTTGGATTTTATTTCCGAACTTCTAAGGGCCATATTGGTGCCCTGCATGGACTGTCTTGTGTACGAAGGGCGTCCAAGTTAGGTTCCTTAGTGAAGAGCTCTGACCTATTTTAGAGCCTTCTGGGGCAGAAGGGAACCATTCGCAACAGTGGTCCTGGGGGAAGCTAAAGGCCAGTTTTGGGGAGATGCTTTTCTGAAGAAAGCATCGTACATCATCCACCTCCTCCCCAGAAGGATCTAGCACAACTTTTGTTCAAGGGCTAAGGGAGCAGAAGTCGCTGATGGGAGTGTGGAGAAATCGCTCCTTGCACACACATGCTATTTGCATGGTGAGGGGAGGAGGCAGTGCCCCCAGGTCCCCTCTGGCTGCAGCCCTCACCACCCCCCACATCATCAGCTACGTAGTCAGCAAGGCCCCACACATGCAGAAAACGTGCATCGCTGTTCAGAAAGCAGGAGAACTTGCTGTTGGAGTAGTGATAGATACTAAGCTCTTCCTTTCTTCCTCAGTCCCTTTCTCGACCCAATGGTAGTGATTTAATTTGATCCTGAAGGTCACCTTCCTTGGCTGTAGAGGTACTTGCAGGCCAAGTGCAGACCCTCATGGGCACCCAGGGCCTGGGCCTCCACCACACACCCTCACCCCATGTGCCATTGCCCCAACCACAGTGGATGGGCAACCCCCCCCCGCCCCAAGCTTTGCCACCTGCATGCCAGGGCCCATTTGGGACCTACATGGGGTTAGTTAGAGGGTCCTTCTCCCAAGTACACCACACAAACCTGCCCAAGGAAGGGACAGACACTGCCATGCCCCACTCCCAAGACAGTTAGTGGGAAGGAGGAACCGCTGAAGGAAGGGGCAGGACACTTCACCTGGTTGACCTGGGGAATGGACAGCTGAGGACATCCCAGGGAGGCAGACATCAGGACCTCACCTGAGCCATGGCTCCAATCCCTAGACCATAACCCATTCATTGCCCCATTCGGACTCCACCTACAAAACATAAGCCCAAGATTAAAATTACCACGAACTTCAAGATGGCAACAGCAGAGCATCAAAACCCAAGTGTGGATTCCTTGTGAGCCCAGCCCCATGTGACCACACTGGCCAACACGCGTGAAGCTGGCAGTGCTGCCCCTCGCCCCCCCCCCCCACTACAGCGGGGCAACAGCCCCCGCTTGGATAAAGGCAGAAGGAGAGACTGTTGACTGCTCTGCTCACTCTTTCCTTTGAAACTACCTGCCTGTAGGGAGCACGGCCCTGGCTGTGTGTGAGGGCATCTCTGCCTGGTCCTGGGCTCAGGGTCAGGGAGCCCTCTCGCCCCACAAATAAGCCACATTCCCTGCCACCGACCCCAGTGAGGGTGATTATTTGGCTTCAGGGTTTTGTTTGTGTTTTTAATTTCTGAGTCAGCTCAGGATGGGAGGTGGAGGAAAGTGGACCCTAAGCACCGCGAAGGATGGATGTTGGCTCTTGCTAACCCTGATCTCATGTTAAATGCTCCAGGCCGTGTAGATGACCAGACCCAGGTATCACCTGCTTCTCACCCCTGCACCTCAGCTTCCTGTCCGCTCACCCCCTCATTTCTTCCCCTGGGACCAACTGGTATCTTCCCAAATTTTACACTTGAAAGGAAAGGAAAGGAAATCTGCAGTGAATCATTCGTACACCATGTTCCCTCTTCCTGTCTCCCCATAACGAGTAAGTAGCAGCGTCAGTAAAGGCACAGATATAGTCAAAAAGTAATGACAGGAGTTCATTAAGCATCGGGCTTGTACCAACCTGTCCTCACTCATAGCTTCATTTTCACACTGGCTGGCCCACCGAACCCACACCCACACCCACACCAGCACTGTGGTTCTTCTTCTTCTTCTTCTTCTTCTTCTTCTTCTTCTTCTTCTTCTTCTTCTTCTTCTTCTTCTCCTTCTTCTTCTTCTTCTTCTTCGATTTTATTTATTTATGAGAGACACACAGAGAGGCAGAGACACAAGCAGAAGGAAAAGCAGTCTCCTTGCGCGGACCCCGATGTGGGACTCTATTCCAGGACTCCGGGGTCACACCCTGAGCCAAAGGCAGACCCTTAACCACTGAGCCACCCAGGTGCCCTGCCAGGCACCCCTTTTATTTCCTTTTAAATAACCCAAACTCTAGCACAGAGCTCTGCATATAAGAGTAGCTCTAAGAATAATCTTTGAACAGAAGACCTACCAACATCTATTTACTTTTGTTCTGATATTTTTTGAAGAGACTCAGAGTAAAACCAACAAAAACGTTTTAAAAATGAGTATCCCTTTAGAAATGCTATTTTATTTTATTTTATTTTATTTTATTTTATTTATTTATTTATTTTTTTTGCAGACAAAGACTGACTAGATACTAATAGCACCAAAACCTACCTTTTAAACCATGTTCTTCTACTGTTTTGCCCCCGATTGCCTTCATTTGGGCTAGTGAGTTGATTTCAAAGGGTCAGCCATGGTACCAATTTCCTCTCCAACATTCAGAAGGTGTCTCATGCCTCCGTGACTTTGCTTGTGAAATCAGAGATAATGATCACTCTGAGCAATACTGATACAAAGATCCTTGATTGAAAACTTTCAGAACAGAATACTGGCAAATAATGATTTCTAGCACATTTTTTTCCTTGAGGTTCTAATGATCGCATTAGTAATCAAGAAGAGAAAGGATGGGTTTTCGATTTGACACTTTGGTATTTCTATCTGTCAAATCAAGCTCTCTGAGTTAAATATTGGAGTCAATTTTAACTCACGTCTCTTGTTTCCAAATTATTCAACTATGTCATGGAAAATAATATTTCCTTGATCTTATCATTAGATATGCTGTCAGGTTTATAAAATGATATGATTTTTCATTTCGGTAAACCGTATTTAAATCATCATTGTATTCCTTATCCATCACCTTGGCGGTAATTTGGTTTACTGCTATCAATGTGCGTTTTACATTTTTTGACTCTTCGCTCAAAATGGCTCTTATCATTCATTCCCCAAGTAAAATATTACACCCGGAGATAGTGTAATATGAAAGAGAAATGTCTAAGGAACACAAATAGTCTAGGAAAGTGAAAGAAAATTGGAGGTTAACACATGTCGAGTTCCGGGCCTCAGCCTTCGGAGGTAGGTTTGACATCAGCTTATGGTCATTTCATTTATTTTTTCTCTTTTTTTTTTTGGCATTCATGGAATTTTATCGTTTGTCTCTATGCCGATCATTCTGACTTGCCAGATCTGATTTATTACTATATTTTTATAATCTCCTATTTCCTGTACATATCTTAGTTTTGGATACTGCAAATTTTCAAGGTTCAGTGACTAAGAATGGACCAAGAAATCAGGTTTGCAATCAAAGTATGGGGACTCATTTTGTTTACCGCCAACTTGAATATGGGTAGAGCCGTTTCTACAGACAATGATATTACAAAAGACAGACTGAGTGAATGCACTTCCATTTGCTTCCTGTGTTCCACTCAGCCTAGAGGAGGTTTGGAGGGGGCACCTCCTATTTTCCCCTCCAGTGGGCTGATGGGGAGCTTTGCCCAACTCAAGGCTCTACCCAGAGCCACAGCTGCCACTGTCTGGGATCTGAGGTCCTACAGCAGGTCTGCACTTGACCTGCTGAGAAACTGCATCACGCTCAGAAATAAAAGTGCTCACCTCTCAAACCCAGAATCTTTCCTCACTACAATCACCATGTTCCTGCCACCATGGGACCGTAGTCACCATAACTTGAGTGGATTATGGTTAACCTTCCCAGTTTATTTTTCATTGAATCCAACCACTTCACAGCATTGTGAGCCACAGAGCTCTGTGGTTGCCTCCACAAGACTCAGCCTGGTCCTTTGGCCCCTTAAGTCGCCCCTGAATCTTGTCACTGATCTTTAGCATTAACAGCTAGTCACTGCCCTCCTGGCAGGTGTCGGGAAGCCCCTCACCGAGGACTGAGACTACACTTTCCCACCAGATGCCTGCCTTCCCAGCTGCCAGTCCAGGTGATGACATCATCACGGCTTCCCATGCAGGAGCCCCCGAATCTCCAAATTTCAGAGACCCTGCTTTTGTTTTACCAGCTTTAGGGGTGGGCGTGGATGAAGTGGGAAATCCTACATCACCCCCTTCCATTCCATGTAGGGGGTCTTCATACAGGTAAACACACAGGTAGAGTTCCTAAATATTTCTAGGCACCCTGGTGTCCTCTACCCCCAAGTGAACTCTACCCCCAAGTGAAGCGAGTACAGAGCTGGGAAATAGGTGAGTCAGAGGCCCATTTCCTGGCTTCCTGGCTGGGGACACACCTCAGGTGCCAGGGAGGCGGTGATCTTGAGTGCTCACCTCCATGCCCTCCGGGGACTGAGACTACAGTGGGATAGGAAGTTCAGACCTGACACACAAGCAAGCTCTTGAAATACCCCTGGTTCTGGTCAGGACCAGGGAGAAAGGAATCAGAGCCTTTAGGGTCTGGGCGCCCATGGCTGGCATTTAGTGAGACTTAAGCTCCACACAATACATGTTGCTACCACACTCACTGATTATGAGAGGACACAAAAACCAAAATAATAAAAATCAAGGCTATGATAACTTTTAAACTATGCTGGACTTCCTTGCATATGGCCATTTCAAGAATTATTCCTCTTCATTAACATGAATCCATCAATGAGAAAGAAATACTTCTCTTAATCACAGGCAATATTTTCTTGAGGAAGAATCAACCTCTTGGCGGCTCTTCCTATAACAAACACTCATTCTATTATTACGAAACAAATTCCAAGTTCCAAAAACATAACTGTTCCTAGTTCCAGGTTTTACAGCATTATTTAAATTGTAAAAAATGATGGGTTTTGGCCAGGTTTTTTTTTTTTTTTAACCGGTTGTCTCACTTGTAGTCCAAATTCTATTTGGGAATTGCTTTGGGGGCTTCCTGAATCTGTGGGGCAAAGGCTACAAGTCAAGGAAGAGAGTGAATTTTTATCAGTAACTCTGTAAAAGGCAATCAACGCTTTCCTTTTCCGAGGCAAGAGATGAGTCACACTCTGTTCCTCACCCACCTCTGGGGCCACGTTGGCTGGCGTTTGAGGTTTTGTTGTGCTTGTGCATGTCTGTATGCATGCATGCATTTGAATTATTTTCTTCAGAGACCTAAGTATATTGCAACGCCGCGGCTCATACCCTAAGCTAAAATTATATGCTTATACAGGGCTTTATAACTTCTCAAACTGAGTTCATGGAATAAGCAATTTGATTGTCCGGCCAGCATGTGCAAGCACTCACAAATGATAGGATTATCCCTACTTCGTCGAGGAGCCGGCTGAGGCTCAGACATATTGAATGGCTTGCCACATCCACCTACTACTCTGACCAGCCCCTTCTTCTTTCCGAGCCTCCCACATGCCCTTCATGGGCTGACTACCTGAAGGAACACTTGCTTCAGGGTGCTGGAATTCCCTTTATCTTCTTTGTAATTAGGGAGCCAAATTCTCCAGGCTCGTGCTAGCAGAAGAGGAAGGAAACAAGAAGGTGCACAGATGTCCACCTTATCTTCCAGAATCCAGGAGACATGACGTGCAATCCCATTTCATTTTTTAAATTATCCCCTTCTGTGCTGAATGTAATTAGGAGTAGTATAAAGATGGAGGGGAATTCATAGTTAATGGGTTCCTACAATGTTTTAGGAAGAACGGTAGATTCATACTTCATTTACATTTTCTCATCAGTTTAATCCTCAAGACAACTTATAAATAAAATATTATTTATGTCTCAAATAGGAAATCCCAATTTCCTTTTGAGGAAATAATATTCAGAGATATTGAACCACTGATCCAAGTTTACACATCAGCAAATGGCCGGCAGGATTTGATTCTCACCTCATTTACCCTAGGCTCATTCTTCCACAAACACGAGATGGGGCCAGCCCTCGACACTGATCTTCCCTCCCCTATTTCTAACCCCCCTAAAAGCCCTGTTCTGTAGGACAGGGTGAAAAACCAGCTAAGGAACTGAGGACATTCTCTTTAGTAGAGAAGATTAAAAAGATAAGGATCCTAACTTATTTAAATCCCCAGTTCTTTGGAACTTTGAGTTAATGATATTATCTTTGGTGAGTTGGTTGGATTTTTTTCTGGGTTTTTAAGTAGGGATAAGGAAACTGTTAACGTTTCCCTTCTTGCAATTTTACTGTTCTCTTCTTCTTTATGTCCCTCTGACATAACCTCACCCAGCCATGTCTACTCTGGAAATGTCACCAAGGAGCCATCAGTAAGTGCAGAGCAGCAGAGGACAGTTTCAGTATCCAGTGGTGACAGATCAGATCCACCAGCTGACTCTCAGAGAGAGAGAGAGAGCCACTGCAAATACTGGATAAAGCATGAGAATAAAGGAGGGTAAGAAGGAAGAGAAAAAAAGGAGGGTAAGAAACACAAAAGAGGAGAAAACATGACATGGACAGAGAACTGGGAACATTTGAGGCAAATAAACTTTGAAGTTATTAAATAAATATTCTCCCCTCCCCTGCAAAAATCCCACAACATCATCATAATCATCATCATCATCATCATCAACAACAAAAAGACCACAAGAATTCCATTTAACAACATATAGCTTGGTCGTCTAGAGCTTACATTGAGTCTGTTTGGCAATCCCCATGTAAGTTTTAGGAGAATAGAATATTCATTAGGGAAGTACTAGGAATCCTTCCTAAAAACATATTGATTTTTTTAAACTTGTTATTGTGGAAAATTGTAAAGACAAATAGATGAAGGAGAGCGCCTGGTATCATGGACCCTCTGGGGCCAAGCGTGTTTCAGAACTATCACTTGCCTCCTGGATCCATCACACACCTGCCAATGACATCAACCCAAGGTCAACTTTGCCTCATCTAAAGCCTCCTTTCTCTCTCCCATGTCCTGGATTATTTTGAAGCAAATTCCAGACATCGTTGCAACTGTAATCAATGCTTACCCCCAAAGATAAGAATTTTTACAAAATATAGCTTCAACGCCATTATCACACTGAAAAAGTTTATTAAGAACTCCTAATATCATGAAATATCCAGTTAGGGATCAAATTTTCCCTATAGTCTCAAAAGTTTTTTACACACTTCAGTTTTACGTGCTAAGGCTGAGTTCACTTTCAATCACTGGTGATGATATAAGCAACGTTCCTTATGTTTCTATGTCTTTTGAGAATATTTCCACTAAGATACCTGAGCAACCTTTCCAAGTTCTTTACCACTTAATAACCTTTACCCTGTGACTCGTGGCAAACTTCACAGGAAATAGTTTGGTCAGTCCCTAGTAGAGACTGACCACATCCCTACAGATAAGCTTTGCGAAGAAAGGTTTGTTATTGCCAGAAGACCATGCCAGCTCAACCTCACGTACAGTTTATGAATCAATGTGTGTAACTGTGCATAAGCCCGGCTCCTTCCCGGTTCACAGCTGTATGCTTGCCAATTGTGCTTCAGAGACATTAACCTCCTCTTGAAAGTAAACACCCTTAATCTATTTACATGCTGCTTGGCAGTATTTACATGTATTGCTTAACTTATTCCACATGCAGATATCTGTATCATTTCAGACTGTGGCACTTTTGTATGAATAGTATATGGCCATCCTAAGTAGAGCAAGAGCCGTGCAAAACTATTATGCCTGGAGTTGAATCACAGGATATGATTCAATAGGAACAAGGAATAACAGGAACTGTTCAGATGAACTCTTGTAAAAACATCCCACAATGGCTTTTTCTTTTTTCCTTTTTAAAATTATTAATCCGAAAGTTTGAGAATCCTAAAGTCTTCTGATTTTACTAAAGATACCTGTTATAATAATCGTGGTGATGATGATAATAGTCTATTAAAATTTGAAATCGTGGCTAAACTGGAAGTAAGCTTGTGGTGAGTCATGCTTCATAAACCATGACCTTTGGGGATTTGTAACCATTGGCTAAATACTCCTGAAATTCAGATAAACAAGATGACTGGCAAATATAAATTTAGGAAATTTACTGAAGCAATTCATGAGGAAGACAGAGAAAAATTCAAGGGAGTAGACAAATACCATTATCCTTAACTCTACATGGGATCTACCCGCAAAATAACCATCTGTTACTCAGTTCTATAAGCCAGGCGAACAATCTGCTTGTCTGAGAGATGGGCTGTGTTCACACTTCTGAGTAAAAGCTGTCCCCCCACCTCCTTCCTCCACCTCATGAGCTCCCAGGTAGAAGCTCTTTGGTGGGTTTGGTCCCATGTAAAGACAGGAAGCACTTTATAGGCATTTGGGCAGCAAGGCAATAGCTTTCAGCTGTTACAGAAATGAACAGTAATGAAATATTAATATGAAACCCATTACAGAAGACAGAGCTGATTCTAGAGCTCATTAAGAATGGGATTTTAAAGTCACCTCCTCTGGAGGTGCTTAAAAATCAATGACTTGTTTATTTATTCAAACTTTCAATGAGAATGGGATGTAATTCTGTACTTCCATGGATTCAGATTCCCCAAAATGAAAACTTGACTATGTAAATAGAGCAAATTATTTTAGACTATGTAGAAAACACAAATTGGTCAGATATTTCCAGACACAAATTGATTTGAATTAGTTGTTTTGTGTATTTTAATTTTTAATTTTTTAAAAAAGATTTTATTTATTTATTTGAGAGACAGAGCGAGAGCATTAGCAAGGGAAGGGGCAGAGGGAGAGAGAGAAGCAAACGCCCCCGCTGAGCAGAAAGCCTGATGCTTGACTGTTAAGACAGGCAGATGCTTAAGTGACTGAGACACGCAGGCGCCCCTAAGTTAGTGGTTTTTAAGATTATTTTTCTTTAAGGAGACTTTCAAACTGAATGAATCCTTTTCCTCTGAGAAGCCACATTAAAGATAATTGTGGCAAATAATAGTTGAACAAAATTCCAGAATTATATCACATTGAAAGTCAGAATTTTTTCTTGAATTACTTCAGGTAAAGGATAGATTTGGTTGTGTGTTTCTTTGTGCAATTTTACATTTATAGACCATAAAATTCACTTTCTGTGCATAATTTTGTACTTTTTGACAAATGTATAGAGTCATGTGATCATCATAACCAAGGTTATAAAAGAGCTCCCCATCCCCAAAAAAGCTCCTGGTGGTGAAATGTGTAGTCAAAGCCTCTGCCAATCTGTTCCTGTCATTTTCTCTTTTCCAGAATGACATATAACTAGAATCACACTGTGTGGAGCCTTTGGGTCTGATTTGTTGGCTTTCATATAATGTATTTGAGACCTATCTGAGTCGATGGATGTCTCGGCGGTCCACTGTTTCTGCTGCTGGATGGTATTCATTGTATGGATAAACCATAGTTCATTGATCCATTTGGTTATTGAAGGATTCTTTTTCCACTCAATTTGTTGAAAAGACTGTTCTTTGTCCATTGACTTGCCTTGTCAGCCTTTTAGAAATTCACTTTACGATAAATTAAAGTGTGTTTCTAGATTCTCAATTCTGTTACATTGAATTCTATGTTCAGCCTATGACAGCATCAGACTGTCTTTATTACTCTAGTCTTGTAGTAAGTTTGGAAACTTGGGAGTGTGAGTCCTCCAAGTGTTTTCTTTCTCAAGATTTGGTTATTCTGAATGCGTTGCATTCTCATGTAAAATTATAGGATTCGTTTCTTAATTTATATATAAAGTCCAGCTGGGATTTTGATAGAGCTCGCACTGAATCAGTACATCAATTTAGGGATTTTTGTCATCTCAACAGTATTAAGTCTACCTGCCCATAATTGTGGTATATCCTTCTATTTAATAAATTTTCCTTAATTTCTTTGAAAGGTATTTTATAGTTCTCAGTGTACAAGTCTTATAATTACTTTATGAAATTTATTCTAAATATTTCATCATTTTGAATACCATTGTAAATAAAAGTATATTTATTTAGGCTTTTGAATTGTTCATTGCTAACATATAGAAATACAATGAATTTTTGTATTTTGATTTTACATCCTTTGCCTTGCTAAAATTGTTTATTAGTTATAATAGGGTTTCTTTTTTTTTGCAGATTCCTTAGGATTTTCTATATAGAAGATCATTAAATTTACAAATAAAGATAGTTTTACTTCCTCCTCACTGATCTTTATGCCTTGATTTCTTTTTCCTGGCTAAGTGCCCCATGTAGAAACTCAGTGTTGGATGGAGTTGTGTCTGTGGACATCCTTATCTTGTTCTTGATCTCAGGAAAAAGGCATTCAATCATCCACCGTTAAGTATGATGTTAGCTGTGGGCTTTTTGTGGATGCCTGATAGGTTTCAAAAAGTCCTTTCTGGTTTGTTGAATGTTTTTATCATGAGGGTTTGTTGGATTTTATCAGATGCTTTTTCTGTATCTATCTTCAAATATAATTGTTAATCCGTCTACACATACTTTCTGTCCTATCAATTTTTAAAATGTATTTTGATTGCTTGTTGTTTAGTGAATATACATGCAGGACTGTTATGTCTTTTCAGTAAATTGACCTTTCTATCCTTTGGTAATGACCTCCTTTAGCCCTTTCAAACTTCATTCTTTTTGAAGTTCACTTTGCCTTAATGTTTATGCAGTCAGCACAGCTTTCTTTTGATTAGTGTTTGCATGGGTTATCTCTTTTATTTTTTTCCATCCTGTTCCCTTTTAACCTCTCCATAGTGTTATATTTACAGTGGGCTTCTTGCAGACACCACATAGTTGAGATTAAAAAAAAAAAATCTAGCTTGCCAGTCTTCATCTTTTACTTGGTGTATTTAGATGAGTGATATTTAATGTATTTATTGATTTTGTGGGGCTTAGTTGTATCGTTTTATTGTTTATTTTTTGTCACCTCTGTTGTTTGCTTCTCTGATCCTTCTCCCTGATGCTGTGGACTGACTGTTTGTGACACCCCAACTCCCAAATTCCTATGTTGAAGCCCCGACACTCAGTGTGATGGTGTTTGGAGACGTGGCCTTTATGGAAGCAATTAAGGTTAAATGAGGTCAGGAGGGTGGGGTCCTGATCCAGCTGGATTAATTCCCTTATAAGAGGAGACAGACACTGCAGAGCTCTCTCTTCATCTCTCTGTGTGCACACAGAGCAGAGGTCGTGTGAACGCACGGTGAAGTGGAGGACACCTGCAAGGCAGGAAGACATCTCTCATCAGAAATGGAATCTGCTGGCACCTTGATGGTGGACTCTCAGCCTCCAGAATTGTGAGAAAGCAAATGTCTCTGTCTTAAGCCCCCAGCCTGTGTATTAGTCTGGGTAGAATAACACATTTGTCTTCTTTTTGGGCTCACTTGAATATTTTTTAATGTTTCGTTTTAACGTATTTTTTTAACCAACATCTCTTATTATTTTAAGTGGTCCATCAAGGGATTAAAATACAAATGTCTGACATCACAATCTTCTTTAAGTTCATATTTTACCCCACCAAGGAAAACGTAGAAGACTTGCAACCCCGTAGACTTGCTCAGCCTCCCCTCGCTATTGTGGTTTCCAGGTGAATCACAGCTCTCTCCACCTAATGAACTCTCCCCAGACAAAGTCAGAATGTTTGCTGTCAAAAGCCAGACATAGTTTAAAGATTTTTAGCACTGGAAAAATACTCCATTACTTTAGATAGATAGTTACTATTTCTTTTGCTGTCCCTTCATTCCTGATTTGGGAAGATTCCTTCTGGTATCATTTCTTTTCAGCCTAGAGATTTTTAGATTTTTAAAATAGCTTTTCTGTTGGAATTGAATGATCTTAGGTCTTTTTCATCTAAAACTGCATCCTGCAGATAGACACTCTCATCTCAGACCTTATATTATCTTTCCCATCTCTCGCATGCATGATCGGCTCTTTCTTGGATTCTATGCATCCATTGGCAAAGTAGCCAGACCTCACCCTGGGAAGTCTTGCCCTCCTGCCCTTTCTCTCTCCTTTTCTCTCATCTAAGTTTTAGTGTCATACACATCAGTAATTCCAATTGATTTAACACAAAAATATTTTCAAATATACCCATTCTTTTCCATTCTAAGTGACACTGCAAAATACAAAGTCTAGAGGGTATCTCTGCGTCTAGTCTTGCCACACAAAGCTGTTGGACGCACGACCTGTATTTCTCAGTTTGAAATCTACCCAAGTCTTCTTGCTCCTAAACCTTTCAGCAGCTCCTTCCTGACTATGTGATGAAATGCAAAGCCCTTAGCTTGGTATTGGTCTTATAAATAGGTCATAATCACATTGCCCTAATAAGTAATAAGTTTCTCAAAGTCAAGGTTCATATTGTGCTTTTTTTTGTATCCTGAATGCCTAGGATAATTATTGCCTAGTATAAATATTATCTACTACGTAGTAGTAGATACTAGTAGTAGAAACTTACTAGTATTTCCTGAGCTCAAAATCTTGTCTTTTCCCAAAATGTCACCAATAATACAAGCATACCCCACTATGGCAATTAACTCTTCCTCTTATTTAGTCTAATTTTGTTCACTTACATGTTTTACACACCTTAATAAACTCTAAGCTCTCTTAAAATAGAAAACATGTCTTTCTTTTATAGCATTTTGTCTACAGTAAAGATCCTCCCTCATACCTGATTGATAATCAATAGGTAGTCTATAATTAGGTGAAGGAAAAAGTGAAATATTCAATGATAAATTTCTTTTGATATCGTAAAAATTCCTTCCTTAATTTCATTTATGTTTGTAATATTATTGTATGATCTATTTTTAACTGGGAGGTCTTTTCTCATGAGCATAATAGGAGTAATTGCCTTTCAAAAGTCACAGTTTAAAAGGCAGAAACAGGATCTATGTGATATATTTCAGAGAGAAACTCTGTCATGTTTTCCAGCCTGTTGATTCTCCAACATAGTATATCTATATCTATCTATCTGTTGGATAAAAGAGTGAAAAATATCAAGTTACTCCTGATGAAACACATTTTAGCTATCACAAAAGCTATAAATTCAACAATTGGGATCAAGATCTTTTTTTTTTTTAAGATTTTATTTATTTGTTCATGAGAGACACAGGGAGAGAGAGAGGCAAAGACACAGCAGGGGGAGAAGCAGGATCCATGGAGGAAGCCCGATGTGGGACTCGATCCTGGGTCTCCAGGATCACACCCTAGGCTGAAGGCAAGTGCTAAATCGCTGAGCTACCCAGGGATCCTCTGGGATCAAGATCTTTAAACAAATGTCCTCAATGGGCATTCAAAGATATTTTCTGATTACAATATTTTCTAAGAGTAAAATAATCTGGAGAATTATTATCTGTTAATATTATTAAAGAAAACACTCTGTAAGGACTTTGATTTTGCTTTGGTTGGAAGTTAGTTTTTTTTTCTCAAACATTTATGTCTGTAATAACCTTGATGTTCGCCTTGTGTCAACATGTGGCCCACGCATTCAAGTTCATGGTGAGTCCTGGTCCAAGGTCACTGCTGGTTTTTTTGGTGCCTGTGGAGCCCATCAGGGAAGCTGTACAAAGAGAAGGTGACAAACTATTTGAGTAGGTGGGTCTGTGTGAGTGATCAAAGGATTTGCTGAAAGGAGGAATTCCGGCATCAGCTACTTTTGGCCAAGACCTTAGAAATAAAATAGAAGGGAGTAGAAGGAAGATCTGAAGTTTCCAGGGGCACAAATCAGGTGATTTACCACGAGAACCAAACCGAAAATAGCTAGAGAACATGGATTTAATTGAACTGGGGGTTTTCTTTCCTCTTCTCCTTAATTTTCCCAAGATGTGCTAACTTCTTTTTTTTTTCCTTTTGAGTTCCACAAGCGTGCACACACACATATGCACTTGTATGCAAGTGTACTGTAATCACATTCAGTAGCTTATTCTTGACTGTATTATTATCAACAATCCTGGAAGCAGATAATAGATCTCCTTCAACCCAAGATGACAAAATGAGAGATTTTAGTAAAATTAGAAGCTGAAGCCAAAAACCAGAGTTTAGAATTAGAGAGCTCAGCAGTGCTCATGTAAAAGATTGTATATTTTATACTATTTATTACAAATATGAAATGATATGATTCTTAGCTGTGGCCTTGGGATGGGCATTAATTTCAAGATTCCAGTCTGCTTCAGGGAAACTTCCCCCAAACAGAGCCAAATGGAAGAGTGCAGAGGGACCAGCTTGACATGCACAACACAAATGGGAAGACTGAGTCAATTCATAGGCTAAATCAGAATGGGTTTTCCTACTGTGTGTGCAGGTTGGAAATCAGGTTTATGGGGCTGTGCAAACCATGGGATGGGTAGTCTGCTGAGGTGCCGGCAGTAGGCATGTGAAACAAGAGGTCGCCTTCTCATCGAGAGGAAAATGGGTGATGCATCAGTTGCATGTGTCCAGTGCCAGAACCAGCCAGGACCTTTCACGCTGCCAGACGTCACTCTGCTCTCTCTAAGCCCATTCTCTCTGCACGTTGGTCATTGGCTCTTCCAGTCTCTCCTTGGGTGGGGTTGGCTGGCAGTGCCTTCACAATTTTTTTTTTTACCTGACTCTTCAGATTGTAGGTTCCAAGCCCGCCTCCTCTGGCAGTGAGGCCTTTGCACTCCTGTGCTATTGGAGTTTTAGGTTGTGCCTCCCTCCCACCCAGGGGGTGGTCCTGGCCCCCAGCCCCCCAGCTGTCACGTGCTCTGAAAGTGGGGCTCAGGTAGCTAATGTCTGCAACCAGAAGGAGACAGGCTGCTATTACTTACTTCTATTTTGTAAACAGAGAATCTGAAGTTGGCAAAAGTAACTCTTGATCCCCCAACCCTATGGCACTCCATATAACACGCTATCACCGTACAGGTTTACGAATGCTTGAAATGCAAGAAAGCACTTGATGTACCTCTAAGTGTTTCCATGTTCTGTGACAAAAGTCAATGAAAAGCTAAAACTCAGTACAGGCAGGGGTCATGGTTCAGAAGCTTCTGGAGTGAGCCATAACCAGTGGAAGGGGTGGCTAAGGGCAGAGAGAATGGGAAATGGATAGCGGAGGAAGTAAGTTGCAATATAATCTATGGTTACAGGTCCAGCTGCAGAAAGAAGGACTGTGGTTGTGCTCATTGTTTTTCCTTGAGATTTGATGGGATTCTCTCTTCTTTTCTTCCATTGCTGTACAACCTAGAATAAGATACTTTAATAATAATTAACTTGACACCTCAATAATTAAGTGGCAAGTTAATTTCCTAAAAACACTTGCCCACCTGCCAGGAATTCTGAACAACTCCTCAATCCTCCTCTCTGTCCTCTTCTACCCCAGATGGGGGCCCCAGGATGTCACACATTACACGGGATGGTTTGTCATTTAATTTTCCTTTCTTCAGAAAGATGAACAGTTGTGTAGCCAAGGTTTTGTTTGTTTGACTGTTTTCTGTTTCATGCCTCTCACCTGCAGCCTGAGAGGGAAGTTCAAAGTGTTGAGGAGGAAACCTGATCCAGCTGACCCAGTGGGATTCCACACATAGCGCAGCATGAGTCACAAGTGACGCTCAGAAGGAGCAAGCATTAAAGGTTCCACTCACTGGTTGGGATTCTCATCCTATCTATTTTGGTATGATGCAGTTAACGTCCTTTGATTGTTAAAATTTACTTTTTCACCTGTTCAATTTATCTGTTGCTGCAAACAAACCGCCCCAGAATTCAGTGGTTTGGCCTGGCATCTTCCACTGGTTATGGGGCTCTGTGCCCTTTGGTGCTGGTTGGGCTTTGCTTGGGGGAAATCAGCTGACAGAGGCTGGTCTGGAGGATGAAGAGAACTCCTCTCACATTTCTGATGGATCTTCACAGGGATGGCAGAGACGCTGGGCTTGGCTGGGCCCTCCCACTGGTCTCTCCATGTGGTCTCTCTTGCAGGGCAATCCAATTGTTGATAGAGAAGCTCTAGGCTCTAAGGGAAAGATGGGCCCTAGAATATAGTCTTACCTCTGCCACTTGGCTGAGGAGTGGGAAAGTCAACCCCATTGCGTGGCAAGATGGGTCAAAGAATGTGCAGCATCATTAATTCACCTCACCATTTCATCTCAGTCCTGAGGCCAGAGCTTATGAGTAAAAAGCACCAGTAAAAAGCACCTGCTGCTGTAAAATAGTGCATGAGGCCATCAAAGGGACTGTGCTTTGTTTAGTCATGCACCCCCCCCTTGTAGGTTGGCTACCCCCCTTGGCTACATCTTTCTACCCTCTTAGGTTCTTCGGTTCGACCTGTGAATTAGCTGTAAGAATCTGACATAAGGCAGGTTAGCAGGAGAAAAGCACATACATTTTATGTAATATATTTATTTATTTATTTATTTATTCAAGAAGGTTTTCTCCTTTTATTTTTTTAAAAGTATTTATAGTTTTAGTTTTTTTTATAAATTTATTTTTTATTGGTGTTCAATTTGCCAACATATAGAATAACATGTAATATTTTTTAAGTGTAAGAAGAGTCCTCACAGGGAGACTGAAGACCCCAAAGGAGCTGTGAGATCCAAAAGCTTACATACTTTTAAAAATAAAAAGAAATAAATCGTGGGGACATAATGAAACAAAAGAGGTTGGGCTGGGGCAGTAAAGTGTGGGTCAATGACTATGAAATCCATGGAGGAAAAGAATGGAAGAGAAGGGTTTAGAAGGTCTGTTCACGCAGGTCCGTTATGGTGTCCACGCTCTGTCTCTGGTGATGAGAATGTGCACCTTTCCTCGTATAGGGAGGGCCTTTCCTGTGGGAAGTCTGATGCCCTGCTTCTAGGTACAGAGAGGGACACCAGTGGCCCTTCCCGTATGCACTGATTCTCCAGGGCCTTCAGCTCACAATAATCAGCATGCCCAGGTGGCATATTTTGGGGTGAACATGTTCCGAACCCCTTGATCTTCACAGCTCTAGGTTTTGTGCATTTTAACTACTGTTACTTTTTATCACCCACTGATTCGAGAGTGCTTAGGGATACGTACGTGGATAGGCAGATAGATGAGAGAAAGATAACATTTCACCTATCAAATAAATAAGCAAACCCGATTCTTGGGTCAGCGTTCTCCCTCTTCAAAGATGATCATTGTACACAATCCCTCAGAGCAATGCACAATGGAATTGCGATGTTAATGGGATTGTCTAACATGAAAGGGACATCGACACAACAGCGGTGAAGAGATTCCCTCCAGGGTTCCTGCAAACTGAAGCGCCAGTGTGCAGTTATTGCTAACGCCAATACGCTTTGTCTAGTTTGCACATGTCTGAAGTCCCCGGCTACTGCTTTTGAGATTGTGTTTGCTGGCAGCAAGTTTTAGCTACTGTTGCCTCATTAGTTCAGAATCATAATTAAGGGTCAGATTCTTGCCACAGGTTCATGGAGACACTGGGAAACGTTTACATCTAAAGTCTCCTCCCCACAACTCTAACAGGTTCGAGTATGAGTGCCATCTCTGGCTCTCTGGCATTTAATTGCCCTCAGTTTTATATGCCTTTTTCCAGTTCCCCAGATTTCTTTATAGAGTAATGTTTAGAGAAGTTCTGGAGAAATTTTTTTAAAAGATTTTATTCACTAATTTGAGAGAGAGAGAAAGAGAGAGAGTGAGCACCAGCATTGGGGGGGCGGGGCAGAAGGAGAAGCAGGGTCCCCATGGAGCAGGGACCCTGACAGGAGCCTCCACCCCAGGACCCTGATCATGACCTGAGCTGAAGGCAGACACTTGGCTGACTCAGCCACCCAGGCACCCCAGAACTTCTGAAAAATTTTAATACTAAGATCAGGAAGGAGCACACTTATTTAAAGATAGCAATGTACCTGGCATTCTGCTAACCACTACATATAATCCGGGCACCATATGAAATGCGTTTTAATATTATCCACATTTTGAAAAGGAGGTGAAACAGACACAAATAGTAATTAAGTTGCCCAAGTTTTAAAATACAGAAACAAATAAAACTGTTGACAAGGCCCTGCATGGTCTGGCCCCTGCTTACCTCTTCAGCCTTATCTTCTTGAATGGTCACTGCATTTTTGCCACGTAATTTTTAAATTAATAATATAAAAACAATAAAGTAAAAATAAATGTACAGTGTGCTGGAAATGAACTCTGAAAGCATGCCAAAGATTGAGAGATGGCAAAGAGGAACTAGCTGTGTTTTAAATGGGCACATCCTGGTTTAGTGAGTTATTTGTATATTTGTAAGTATAAGAATAATATAAGGACTTTGGATCTGTCATGTGAGATCTTGGTCCCTTTCACTATAATTTTTCTTTGAAGTCTGAAGTTTGGTGGTGATTTGCTCTCCTACCTGGGTCCTTGTGCCTTTGTTTGTTTTCAGACAATGTGAGTGGCTGCACTCAGTTCCCTTGTATCCTTGTTCCCATCCCCATGCTCCATCCCTTAGATGCTGAATGCAGGTTCCAACTAGGCTTATGCTTCTTTCCAATCCCTCTTGCCGCTAGAAAGAACACACAAGTACACAGACACACACAAAGCACAGAAAAAGAAAAAAACATTGAAACTGGAATTTGGCTTCATGTTACAAAATGCCAGATATCAAAATGTTAATACTTGAGCTGTATAATCCATTCCTAAACCACATATATTAGAAAGAACCTAAGTAGTAAAATGCCAGCAAAAATATGATTCTAGGCCTATGTTCATGTCTCTACTAACAGAAGGCGTAGTTATTTACCAATTGCATGGGGATAAATAAAATGATAAATGAGATGATTTTTAGGCTAATTGGAGGACAGGTTCAATAACACATATATTATTTCCACAAATTATATGAGAATATTAAAAATACAAAATGTATATTCTGTTTCAGATATATGGATGCCTTACGCACACATATCCTGGGATCTTTTTTTTTTTTTTTTTTTTTTAAGATGTTTTACTCATTAAAGAGAGAGTGAGCATGAGCAGGGGGAGAAGAAGAAGCAGACTTCCTGCTGAGCAAGGACCCCCCCAGGATCATGACTGAAGCTGAAGGCAGATACTTAACGGGCTGAGCCACCCAGGTGCCTCCACCCTCAGATCTTTCTAAATGTTAATAAAACCTCATTGGTTCTAGGCATTGAGTAAGAGATGATAACTTTCATGATATAGTAAAATTATTTACATTTGGTCTCACTGCTTCTGCTCTTGCCTTTCCATGGTCTGCTTTTATACAGCAACCAGGATCCTTTTGGAATATAAGCCACATAATTGTCTCTCTCTCTTTCTTTTTTAAGATTTTATTTATTTATTCATGAGAGAGAGAGAGAGAGAGAGAGGCAGAGACACAGGCAGAGGGAGAAGCAGGCTCCATGCAGGGAGCCTGATGTGGGACTCAATCCTGGGACTCCAGGATCATGCCCTGGGCCAAAGGCAGGTGCCAAACCACTGATCCACCCATGGATCCCCCATAATTGTCTCTCTTATGCTAAAACCCCCGCAGTGGCTCCCTACTCACCTGCTGAAAGCCAACACTTTTACAGTTGTCGCATGAAGTGCTCTCTGCCCTGTCTCCCACTCCTGTCATATCTGACCTAATGTTTCCTCCTTTGAGCATTTGCATTTGCACAACCTGCTTTGTCCAATCTAGAATGCTCTTCCCCTCATTTCTCTGTGGCTAGTTCCCTCACCCTCTCACCATCTTCAGGTCTGTGCTCAAAAATTCTATCCTTGATGAAGTGTAGGGGAGGAGAATACTTTTCCTCTACCCTCTTAGATTCAGTCTCTGAGGTCCTGTGAATTAAATGAACAGAAGCTACATTAGCAGAAGAAAACGTATGCAGATTTTTTTGATGTTAATATTTTTATGTGTATGAGGGCTTTACCGAAAAGAAGTGAAAGCACAAACAGGCAGTTAGACCGGGAGCTTGTATGTCATTTTAACAGAGAGTGATAAACTGTGAGGAAGTGACACAAAGGAGAGGGGGCTTTGGGCTCTAGGGCTGGTTAATTGTCAGAGGGTAAAATTTGGAAAAGTAAGGGTAGATAAGGGTTACTTAGTAAAGTCTGTTTATGTAGATTTGCCTTGGTGCCAGCCTCCATCCTCCATGATTAAGGTTGTTCTCCTCCAGATGTAGGAGATGGGGAACCTACAAAAGCAGAATTTATGTCCACCTTACACAGGGAAATTTATGCTCTGCTTTTAAGAACAAAGGGGAGGGCAGGATATTTCTCCTGTATCTGCTGCTTCTCAATTGCCTTCAGCTCAAAATAACTCTTACACCAAAGTGACAT
This sequence comes from Canis lupus dingo, assembly GCF_003254725.2. Lineage (NCBI taxonomy): Eukaryota > Metazoa > Chordata > Mammalia > Carnivora > Canidae > Canis > Canis lupus. The sequence continues at coordinate 29,362,685 of NC_064244.1, forward strand.
ATTTTGGAGTGGCATGTTCTGAGCCACTTCAGAGGCCACCCTGACCAAACTCTTTGTATTACGATATTCCCAATCTCTACGATATTCCCAATCACTGCCTCCCACATACAACCACCACTCCTCAGCAATCCAGGAGAAGAATCTCTCTACCTTCTCCTTCAGCTTTTTTAAATAGCACCTTTCACACTTCATTGTTTATTTTCTATCTTTCCTGCTATAATATAAGCTTTATATGGTTAAACTTTTCTCTTGTTCTCTGATATATCCTAAGTATTAGAATACTGCTTGGCATGTAGAGGCAGCCAATAATTTTTGGTTAAATAAATTAATTAGCTTTGTAAGTATTTGTTCTGTATGACACCTGAACATTTAAACATGTGTCCACCTAACAAGAGAGATAAGTTATGGTTCACATTGCAGCTTTGTTTCACTTTACTGGTTTATTTAACTTAAAATAAGTGAAATTTTTCATGTAGCTTCAGCAATCTTCAGCATTTCCAAATTTTAAACAGATTCTCTTTCTTCCACAATGAAATTAATTTGTTGGGGAAGGTGACTAGTGATGTATGGAAGCAAAGCCTACTTAAATACCGAAGTCTGGTGTGCTAGTTCACATTGAAAAAAATGATATTTTACAGATCCTTGTTTCTGAAATTTAAAATCAAAGCAAATTCTTTCTTATTACTGTAGTATTTTGTTTAACTGAACGCGTGTCTCAACAATGCTTCAATAACTATGCCTGACAACATTGGAAGATAGTCAGCATGGACCATCTGGTTCAGAATTGTGGATGGCAATTCATAATGCTCTCATTTGTATTTGCAAAGCTGACAGTCCTGCTCTGGGGTAAAAAGTGTGCAACCAGATTATCTGTCCTTTCCACAGTGGGAATCCCTAGAGATGCCCTGTGTTTCTTAGAAAGGCCTGCCTGCTGAGAGGTTTGGCCTTCCTGTCTCACAGCCTGAGTGATATTTTTCTCTCAAGTAAACTTGTCTACCTAGTTTAACTCCCTTTATCCTTAGTAGTTTCAAAATATTTTTATTTCCATCCTTCTGTCTCCTCTAAGAGTATGGGTATATAAAAGTTATGATCTTTGCATAGCTCATATGTATATGAAAATGTCAAATCAGAAAACTTGTTTCATGTTTAATTTATAAATCCTTACTTTATTATGGGAATTTATTGGTTAGCAGAAATGTCAGGTAAATATTAAAATTGTCCTACAGTTATTATGATATTCATATTTAAAGGAATCAAGGAACCAGTGAATCACATCTTGGCCTTTTGGCTAAGATCAAATGTAAGGAGTCAATGACACGTGTGTGTGTGTGTGTGTGTGTGTGTGTGTGTGAATCACGTACCTCATTACTTTTCACACCAAGAACCAGGCTAATTTCCCACCAACCACAGTACAGTTCTTTTTCTTCTCATCTGGTGTCCATTAATTTTATCAGATGGAATAATTTATTTCAGGTCTAACCAACCTGATGTGGGTTAAGTCCTCCAGAAAATAGATTTAGTCCAAGATAAGAAAGGAAAATTAATTCTTTTCCATGACAAGATGAACTCATGTGGTTGACTAAGCTGGAATGAGAAGAACAAACCATGGCATGTTTCAGAGAGGAACTGCCCCTTGATGTTCCTTCTCCATCTGATCCAATCACTGTCAATCACATCTAGCACAGCTTTGAGACATGGCCTCAGAGGGGGCGAATCATTGGGAAAGGAGAAAGTTTATGTAAAGCATGAATCCAGGCTGCTTCTGAGACAATGGAAAAGATAGAATAGATTTTAATTCCCTACAATAGTGAAGTGACCGTTTGCCTCGTTTTTTTTTTTTTTTTTTTCAATTTGCTTTTCAAACCTGAGCTCCACCAGAGCACCTGCTTTCTGCCCAAATTCCCACCCACCCCTAGCAATGGGGAAAATCAGGGAGATTAGTAGGTGTGTGGTGATATGTTCACTCTGAGTTTTAAATATCATAAATATTTTCCCCTATAGTTCATATTTTCTACTTTAACTCTGAAATGTAACTGGGCCATGAAAATCCCAATTTTCCCCTAAACAGAAGCTCTTAAAAAACTTTTTATCATTGGTTAGGAGAATAACAAAGGATCGTACATTGTTTAATCTATTTGGGTTTCTTTTAAAATGAAAAAAAGTATATTTTCTTGGAAATTGTACAATATTCTGAGATAATGAATATTCACCATTTTAGTAAATATATCACATAAGTATTGATTCATCAACTATTCCTTCATTTATTTGTTTTATGACCTCTTTGTCTTGATTTTTGGCACCATACTTGCCATAAAATGTGTTAGCTTCAAATAAATTTCTACAGTGTAAATACTGAACTCAACAGACCTGTATTTTTCCTTGAACTTAAAAACATTATAAAATTACAAGCTTTCTTATAGCAACAGGAACAAAAAAGAACACTAAGCTTTTTCCCATTGTTTTTAAAGTTCAAGTTACAGAGCCATCACTCAAACATCGGAACAATGAGGTCAGTGTATTGGCTCTAATCTGGATGCCTTGGGCTGAGTGGATCAGCCAGTGACAGCAGCATGGCCTCTGACTCAGCTGCCTCTGTGTTCAACTCTTTTCCTTTAGATTCCTCTCCAAATCATGGTAAAGATGTCCCCAGCAGCTCCACACTACATGAACCTCAGTACTCATTCTCCCAGAGGGAGACTAATTCTCTCCTGTGCAGTGTCCATATTAAACTCAGGTATATTGGATTTCTAAAATCATGCTCTCACTCCTGGACTGTGGAAGGGAAAAACTTATCATCGATCTGGATCATGCCCATTCTGTGTGAGTAAACTTGGATGCACTTGATCAGGGGTGGGGCGGGGGGATAATTTTCAAAAGAAACAAAAGGGGAAGGGATGCTGGGCAAAATGAAACATTTGATGACATTTTAGAGGCAAAATAATTTTGTAAAATACTCGTTCTGTTTATCTCATTTGCCTGGGGAATTCTTTGACTCTCTGGTCACTTTGTAAGTAGTGGCATCAGCAAGAAAAGTGCATTTTTTTTCTATGGCTTATTCTAAAGCCCTGCCAATACTTTTGAAAATAATGATCAGTGGGACATTTTAAAAGGAAATTTCTCTAAGTGATGCTTCTCTCCATCCCTTATATTGACCTTCACCAAGCTTACTTAGGTTAATCTATGTATCATACATATATATGTGTATACGTAAGTATATGTATTTTGTATGTGTATATAGATAGGTTAATCTATATGGTGATTCATTTCTTTAATGCTGTCATATTATCAATTTTGTCAGTTATTAAGATTTGTACCAGAACCTAATACTAATTGCTCTTGCAAGAGGGACAAGAATATGCTCTCCCTTTTTAAGATTTTATTTATTTATTTGAGAGAGAGAGAGAGAGAGATAGACAGCACAAGAGGAAGAGGCTGACTCCCCCTGAGCAGGGAATCTGACACAGGGCTCAATCCCAGGACCCTGTGATCATGACCTGAGCCAAAGGCAGATGCTTAACTGACTGAACCACTCAGGAACCCCCCAAAAACAATCTCTTCAACAAATGGTGTTGGGATAACTGGACAGCTACATGCAAAAGAGTGAAGCTGGACCACTTTCTTATACCATGCACAAAAAGAAACTCAAACTAGATTAAAAACCTAAATGCAAGACCTGAAACCATAAAAATCCCAGAAAAGAGCACAGGTAGTAATTTCTCTGATATTGGCCATAGCAACATTTTTCTAGATGTCTTCTGAAGCAAGGGAAATAAAAGCAAAAATAAACCATTGGGACTATAGCAAAATAAAACACTTCTGCACAGTGAAGGAAATAATCAACAATCTAAAAGCCTACTGAATGGGAGAAGATATTTATTTACAAATGACATATCTGATAAAGGTTTAGCATCCAAAATATATAAAGAACTGGGGAATGCAAAGTGGTTCATTGTAGAAAACAGTACAGAGGTTCCTCAAAAAGTCAAAAATTCTACAATCCAGCAATCTCAATACTGGGTATTTACCCAAAGAATACAAAAACACTATTTCGAAGGGAAACAAGCACCCCTATGTTTATAGCAGCATTATCTATAAAAGTCAAGCTATGGAAGCAGACTGAGTGTCCATTGACTGATGAACAGATATAGTAAAGGTGGCACACACACACAGTGCAATATTACTCAAACATCAAAAGAATAAAATCTTGCCATTTGCAGTGACATGGATGAGGCTAGAGAGTATAATGCTGAGCAAAGTAAGTCAGAGAAAGACAAATGCCATGTAATTTCATTCACATGGGGAATTTAGGGAATAAAACAAATGAGCAAGGGAAAAACAGAGAGAGTTAGAAGCAAACCAAGAAACAGACTCAACAACAGAGAACACACCACTGGTCACCAGATGGGGAGGTGGGTGGGGCCCAGGGGAAATAGGTGATGGGGGTGAAGGAGTGCACTTGTGATGAGCTCCAGGATATGTATAGAAGTGTTGAATCACTACATTGTCCACCTGAAACTAATGTACACCATATACTAACTATACAGAAATTAAAATAAAACACTTCAAAAACTTTTTAAGAACTGTAATTGCCATTCTTAGCAGATAGATTATCTTCCTTGTTTAAATTACATTCTAGCAGCTTGCACACAACTGTAGAAAGATCTCTCATAATGGAAGAAAGAGCTCAAACTAGTTCCTGATCACCCTCCAAACCTCTCCTGTCCTGACGTTTATGCAAAGACAGGTTTGTGTTATCTACATGGGCCCACCATTAAGTCTTGACAGTCCATGTGCATAACTTCCAATTTCTCCTACTGCTATCCCCTTCAGCTCTAGTCCTTCGGTTTTATGAACCATCAGAGGCTCGTAAGACAACATGCAGTTGGCCTTTGGTCTTTCTGCCTGAACAAAGCCTGCACCACTGGCTTCACTTGGAGTGCATAGGAAGACAGGTACATTATACTAAAGTCTGAAGAAACAAGCCCAAAGTAGTTCAGATAACTGAACATTTTCCCAGAGCAATGCTCGATCCTTTCAATACCAGACCCCAAGTGAAGAGATAAATAACATTCCAAGACTTAAGTGTTAGCATCTTATCTGTGTGCACAGAAAAACACAGAAACTTCCACATGTCCAAGGGAAATTCTAACAACGCAACAGCATCATGAATCTGTCATCACAACTTTGAAAATCTGTAGAGTTTTTGTACCCGGTAATATAAATGTGTGTGGGTATCAACACCTGTGCACATAAAGAAATTAATTTCCATATGCATACATGTATAGGTTTATATGTGCTCATGACAAGGGGTAGAAATATGACATAGATCATTTTCTTTGGAAAATGCCATAACAGACAGCAAACTAGTGATGCCTTTGTGATTCAGTGGCTCCTGGGATTCCACAGGGTGGCTGCCCAGTGGGCAGGGCACCAGTGTTCCGCCTTCAGTGGCCAGGTAGGAAAGGACTACTTGCAACAGAGAGAAATGCCAGTCAGAACGATAGTGACTTTTGTCCTCATTAAGAGTGTGTGAGGGTTTTCACAGCTCCACCCGTTTCCTGTTTAATATGCAGTTTGGACATTTTGAGGAAGAAATCTAATTTCAAAATTGTCTACATATGTTTAACGACAACCATCATGCTGTTTGAAAGCACATCACTCTGAGTGACATATGTCTTGTGTGCTACTTGCGGTAGGTCCAGAGATTTTTTTTTTTCCCTGAAACAATTTTCTTTCAGCAGAAAATATTATACTGTTTCTGAGTAACTAGACAAGTTACCTGCTATAGAAACTGTTTGCTATAGAAGCTAACTATATGGGGATCCCTGGGTGGCTCAGCGGTTTAGCGCCTGCCTTCGGCCCAGGGCGTGATCCTGGAGTCCCGGGATCAAGTCCCACATCAGGCTCTCTGCATGGAGCCTGCTTCTCCCTCTGCCTGTGTCTCTGCCTCTCTCTCTCTCTCTCTTTCATGAATAAATAAATAAAATCTTAAAAAAAAGAAGCTAACTATATCACAATGTTTGGCCCTGCACATTTATATAAAATCGATAGGACTGATTCTTTTTTCTATCCTCTTTATAAGTAAAAACCCAACATATAGAGAAGTATTGCTCCCAAGGCTTTCCCTTTCTGCAAAAGCTTCAAATGGGCTTTAAAATTATCCTCTGAGCAACTTCAAATTTGTATGTAAAGGCACATGCATATGGTATATTCTTATCCTACCCAAATCCAGTATAACTTTCAGAGTAAAAACTCCCACCGCTCTTCAAACAAGAAGAAGACCAAAAATAACTTGATGCCATTTATCATTTGTGTGAGTTCTCAATACCAGGAGCCTTCTAGACTGAGGGAAATTTCCATGAAATTCCATTGTATGCCCATGTGGTTGGAACATAAGGATGAAGGGAAAGCTCACCCCAGATCTTTGGCCCTCCCTACCATTATGATAGGATTCACTCCATTGAGAGTCAGGGAAACTGGAAACTAAAGAAAAGAAAACTCATGGTGTTGGAAAGCCAGCACTGAATGGGAATCAGAGGTTAAATCCCTGCTGTAGGGTATCAGCAAAGTAGGCTACCCATCATCTTGTTCATGTATATTTATGTCTTCCACCTCCATCCATGAATCCACAGCCACCTCATCTCTACTCTGCAAAAGGCACTGTGCTCATCCATACAGGAGATGCCAAGAGGGGTGGAGGAAATCCTGTTCTCATGAAATTTATGGGCTAGATAAGAAGATACAGGTACAGCCCCAGTGCTGTGTCAGCATTTATAAAGCTCTTCCCCAGCCACTCCTGCTGCCGAGCACACACATGGAATACTTATAGGATAGTCACTTGCCAGCTAGTGGAATTATATATACCAAGAAAATGATGTAGATATTTAGTGATATTATTTCAGAGGTGTAATATCCAAATTAATTAGTGTAAGAAGTCAGGTATGACCTAGGCTTGATGGGACAGATGTGGGACTGATTGAAGTGTGAACCCCTCTCAAGTGCCTCCTGTCACCCCCATCTCTATCAACACCATTCACCACTGGTATTTGTATTTCTAGAGCCCTCTGTAAGGCATTATTCTGGAATGGTTCATTTCAGGAAATAATAATGGCTGGTTTTTAGGTCTGTGAAGTTGGTCAGTTTGAGTATGGATGACCATGCTTTCCATGTGACCCCATACAACCTGACTATTTACCTAAGAAGGCTGAGCAAAGAGAGATGGGCTGCAGAATCCTAGCTTTTAAAGCTTTGCAGGGGCAAGTGTAACACAATAAGAAATATATATATATGCATATATATGGTATTAATTATATATAATATAAATACATAAAATATAATAATATATAATATATATCTGTGTATATATAATACATATGTATTGATCTACTATGTGTATATATTTCCTGGGTGACAGAAGCATCTTTTTCTCTCACGAGGCAATGCTTGGTGGCCTCTTGGCTAGGGGCTGGTTACCAGAAAGCCCAAGCCATGATGAGAAGCTTGGAAATTCCAGCCCCACCCCCATCCTCTGGAGAGGGGAGAAGGGGCTAGAGATTGAGTCAATAACTGATCATCTCTACATGACGAAGCCTCCATAAAAATCCCTACACTGTGGGGTTGGGAGAGTTCAGGTTGCTAAATGCTTCCTAATGTGAGAGGATGATGTACACCAACCCCACAGAGACAGAAGCCCCTGCACTCAGGAGCCTCCTGGAGCTCACCTATGTACCTCCTCATTGGCCTGTTTGTCTTTATCCTTCACTGTATCCTTGGTAATAAACCATAAATGTCAGTAAATTGTTTCTTTGAGTTTTGTGAGCATTTAGAGCAAATTGTTGAACCTGAAGAGGGGGGATGAGTTGCCCACTCAGACAGAAGTGTGGGGACCATGGGGACCTTCTACTTGAGAATGGTGATCTGAAGAGGAGGCACTGTTGTGGGATTGGCCTTCCCCGGTGTTCTCAAGGCTAACTTTGGGCGGTTCGATTTGAATGAAATTGTAGGACAGTCCCTTGGTGGATGCAGAGAATTGGAAAACTGCTCGGTGTGAAAAACTCATGCATTTGACATCAGAAGTAGAGAAAGGGATTTTCCAATGTTCAGTAAATATAGAACGGTCCAGCCACATTTGTCAGAGTCCCTGAGAGGGGCTGATGTGGAAGGTTCCCAGGTGGCCTCTCCAGGTTCCTGGGGTCTGTAGGACCCATTTTTCATCACACCCCCTCTCAGCACTGTCCTCTCCCTACTTCCTCTGCACCCCACTCCTCCACCCCGAACTCTACCTGTCTTTCCACCCTTCAAAAATAGGCCAGCCTCAGGGCCTTTGCACGGTAGCTCCCTCTGCCTGGACTCCTGTTCTCCAGGCATCCTCAAGTGCTCACTCCTCACTTCCTTCAGGCTTGGCTGAGACATGACCTCCATAGAGAACGCTCATTCTGTCTTCCTCTCAAAAACAGCAGATGGCTGCCTTCCCCCTTTAATGGCAATTATTGAAACCTGACTGCATATTTTATGTCTAACATCTATATGTTTATTCCTCCTCTGTCCTCTCTGCTTTCTACACTCATGAAACCTTTGTGGTCAGACATTAGATGTTTCCACTGCTCTTTTCATGTACACTGCCTGGCACATAATGTTCTCTTGAAAATATCTGTTGAATGAGTGAACTACAGGCAGGTAGGAATCACAAATCATCCATTGTGTGTTGTGTATTTTCCTGAAGCATTTTTTAATGCTCAGGATCAGGAAACTAGGCAAACAATGCTCTTGCCGTTTGCTTTTCTCATGGGGGAGACAGTTAATTGAAATCTGTGATAAGTGCAGCAAATCCAACCCTTTGAGGACTTCAACTGGTTCATTCTGTGTACTTTGTGTACTTTGTTCTTGGTGAGGCTACAGTGAATTCAGCTAGGCATCCGAAAGGACATTGAGTGATAACTTTAAGGCAGGGCTATTATTCTTAAATCCATGGGGATGACTTTTAAACTGGATGGATCTACTCTTCTTATGAAAATTTTTTTAATACTTCCCTTGGTATTCTCTTCTCCTGCTTTGGTTTTCCTCTGAATTTCTAAGTCTACATGTTTTGTCATTTTGGGTCCCTCCCTCCAGGGCTCTTGGTCATCAGAGGTTATCCTTCCTATGAAAAATCCCTAGATAGGGAGTTCTGTGAAATATTTCCCAGTGCACTATAAATAGGGACAGCTGGCTTTGGTTCCCAATTCCTGCTCTTTTGTTTTCCTACATTTTTTTTTTTTTTGGAACTGTAAAAAAATCTAGCACGTCTAGATGTGCTATCGCTTACATTAAAAGAACATAAAATGTCTTTATGGAATGCCAGGAAATCCTAAAATTAAAATTAGATTATTGTATTTGTGTTTTTGTTCATTCACCCAACAGATACTCACTGTGTCTCTGACATGAGTCATGCAGTATGTTAAAGTGCTGGTGCTTTGAGATGGACGCGGGCAGTCCCTATTATAAAGCAAACCATTGTCTGGATGTGGGTGGTACTCTGTCCTCATTTTCCTCTTTACTGGAATGATGCAGGCTGAATAGTCCCAGAGACAAACTGGTCATTAAGTCTGCCTTCTGCCCCTCCACCAAGTCATTTTGTCATGTTGCCTCCATGTAACTTCACATTTTTGTCTTTTTCCCTCCCTGTTCATTATCTATTTTTTTAATATTTTATTTATTTATTCATGAGAGACACACACAGAGAAAGGCAGAGACGTAGGCAGAGGGAGAAGCAGGCTCCCCGCAGGAAGCCCGATGCAGGACTTCATGCCCTGAGCCAAAGGCAGATGCTCAATCACAGAGCCACCCAGGCATCCCTCTCTCCAGCTCTTTATTGACACACTCTTCCTTCCAGCCATCTGTGGAAACAATCCAATAATTCATACACGTAGTACTGGTCAAGAAGGTTGAGTTGCACACCTGTAGGTATGACCATTACTATGCATCCCCCATAGTGCTACCCGGGGTCCCAAGGTGTGAATTTGTAGTGATGGAAAATTGGGGGTTTCTGGAAGACTGCCACATAAAGTAACTTCAGAGGAGGAGATCCCCACCCTAAACACAGTTTACTTCTCAGGCCCTTAGTGGAAATCTCTCTTTGTGAACCAAATAATTATTTTCTCATTGAAAACCTGAGATAAATGGGAGGTATTGCAGTCCTAACAGTTATTCTTAAAGACACCGTCTATCAACACCCACCTCATATCTTATCCACAATGCTGTTTTCCCCTTTCTTCAAAGCATTATAGAGAGTCTCTCCTCGATTTCCACAAGCCAAAAAGATTACTGAGAATGCTCTGAAGTACAATCATAATAAACAAAAATATAAAAACACATAAGAGGTTTCCCTACTAAGGTAAATCCACATGGGATAAGGAAGAGATTAAAGCTTTCAAAAAGAATATTCATGGCTTCTTATTTTCAGAGAGGGAGCTGAATAAGAAACCTCCCCTATAGGTAAGGATACAGCTGGACCCTCCTTCTAAGTAGAATAAGCAGGCAAGGGCTGGGGACGGGATGGAAACAGTACAAAGCCCCACCACGCTTCACCTTTGCCGCTCCCCGCAGCTGAGCCTGAACATTCATTCCTCTCTCTCAGTTACGCACCAGGAGGCCAGGACATGTTGATGTAAGTAGCCCCTCATACCTGAGTGTGAATTACAGAGCCGATTAAAATTTTAAGAAAGGCAAGACTAAGTACAAGGATATAGGTTATTGGAGGGAAGGATGCTCCCCCGTGATCTGGGAGCTAAGACTACAACAATGAAGATCATTAGAGAAAAAAAAAAAATCACTCAGAAAAGTTGATTCAGACTCGTTCGAGCAACAGCTCAGTGAATATATTCATGATGAACTATGCTAATGCTCACTCAAACAAGAGCTAGGATGACCCACATGGACGTGCTTGTCCTGTGCTTTCTGAGTGATGAAATCATCCCCCTTCTGTTGTCAAGGTATTAGCGCTTACGTTCAAAATGGGCTAATGCCCATCAGGCCATTGCAGTGCATTAGCCAAGTGATGATTACAACCTGAACACAGACGCTATACATTTTAGCATACATTATTCAGCTAAGATGAGTTTTAATCCTCATGCATCCTGACTGTGATCCAATAAAAGTTTAATGGCACATTAGAGTAGATGCTTTAGATTTATTCCTACAAATATCAAAGCGAGCCTTGGTTGAATGAGTCTGTCCATTAACTTTTGGGGACTTGAAAGGCTTCTGTGTCTTATATGATGGCTCTGGTATTTTTGTGTGTTTATCAGAGAAAAGCAGTTTCCGTTGGAATTCCTGATGTGAGTTTGTTTGCTATTGGCTTTAAAAATGCTTTTGCTTCTATTCGCACGGGGTACAGGCAGACAAATGTGTGGCTGTCGGACTGTAGTTCCAGTGAACTGTTCCCACGCAGGGCTCCTACCCAGGCCCCATCTCACTTGCCACAGGTGCAAAGGCTTTAAGACTCTGAAATTTTCTTTTTGTGCGTCAGTCCAAAACTATTTCATGACTCCCTGATTGTTCCGACATCCTTCCTCCTTGAAAACAGATAATTTAAGAGCTTTCTGAAATCTTTATTATAATCATGGCTCAGGTAACTAAGATAATGAAAACATCCCCTAATTTCTACCTGCCACAGAATGAGTCTAATCTTCTAATCTACAGCATCTGTCTCCCTGCGACCTACCCCGTGCTGGCTGTGGGGGACACGGTCCAGCCCTGGGACAAGTTCCAGCTCACCTGGCAGTCAGGTGTCAGATTTTGTTGGGGGTAGTTTCTGTGGTCGCAGATGCCAATAGGCATTGGGTGACATGCAGCCCTTCCAGGCAGGGAAGGCAGGGCAGGGTGCAGAGACGCAGAAGAGCAATATATATTGCATTTTAGACTTTATTCTCCTGCCCTCACACCTGGCCAAGGTGGCTTAGGAAATATTATTTCACCAGGTAAAATTAGAAGCACTTGGAATCAACTTGTCAGATCTAAAAAAAATTTAGAGATGGAATCAATTAAGCTGATGTTTATTTCCCATAATTAACCCATCATTAAAAGAAAACAGGTAAGGCAGATATTTTTGGCCTGGATTAGCTATATGTTTACCTTGGTTTGCTAACTCTCTTTGTACTCAAAATATTCTTAATACCCTTGCCTCTGAAATATAATGTATTGGGTTGGCTTTTTTTTTTTTTTAATTCTGGATGTGAAATACAGAAAGAAATCATATAACACACATCTCTGTCCTGCAAAACTTCCATCTTATTCAATGTTCACTATTTCCTATCTTATCATATTGTTATTTTTGCATGCTTATCTTTATTGTGTTTCCCGACAGAAGGGTGCATGCCGGAATCAGTTGGGACCCTTCTATAGCAAAGAGCAAAGCATATAGTCAATAAAACTATGTGCTAAGCTCTGAATACATGAACGAATATAACATTCAAATTGTAAGCTTAATTGTGACACATTCTTCTTGTCACGATGTCTTGCTGTTGTGCCCATCCCTAAGGAATTGATCAGAGATGCAAAGTATGGCAGGTTCCAACACCAGCTTGGAAACTCCTTTCCTGAAGATAATTCCCTCTTGGAAAGCCACAGCATCTGCATCATCCACCTGTATCACTTATAGGTAAAATCCAAGTCGCCAGAGACACACTTAATTATCTCTTTGTTAACCGTGACATGTGGTGACTCTACACATCCTGATCCCGATATTTTTGTGAAATTAATTCAAGTGACCTACGGGCCTTTCAGCAAAACCCAAAGGAGCAAGGGAATGAGATTTCTAAAGGAAAACCATATGAAACAAAAACAGTTTAGAAATAGTTAACAACATCTATTCAGCTATCTCTTTAAAAATCAAACTCGGAAAAAAAAAAAAAACACCTCTTACATTTTTTTTTTTTTAGTTCAGATATTTTAGGGGAGAGAAAGTTCCATAAATGAGCTGAAAATTCACATGATGTTTTGTGATGCCTTCATCTCACCGTAAAAATATTCAAGAGAACCAATGTTGCTTAAGCTATTTCTTCTTTTTCAAAAGGATGGTCTTTTTTTGCTAAAGGTCAATGAAAAGCTCTGTACCTGATTCCTCTGCCAGCCTCGAGCATGCCCTCAAGGCAAAATTAGGATGGGCCTGTGAAGTCACAGCAGGGGTAGGAGTGGGGTGGGGGGGACCAGAGGAGCTTCTCACTTAATGAGAGCCTGGGTTCTGACCCCTGTGGGTGAGTGCTGGGGGTGTGCACGCTCAGTCCTTCCTGCAGCTGGGAGGTGAGGGTCTTCTGTTTTCAGATGAGGATGCGAGGCTGAGAGCCCTGACTCACCCCAGGGCATAGAGCCCCTTCACGGGGACCCAACCTCCTGACCTGACCTCCTGACCTCCTGACCTTCACCCCATCTCCCCAAGGTGTTGGGCATCTTCAGTCTCTCAGCTGCTTGTTCTACATGGAAAGATGTGGCAAAGTAATTTCCATGGAGCTAAATGACTGTCAGCCGCGCTGTCTTCCCTGGTGTTAACTTTTACCCCAAGGAATACGCTTCTGATGATCATTTGTGTCGGGGTTTTCCCAAGAATTTATGATTTCATACTAGCAGCAACCTGTTTTTTTGTTTTGGTTTGGTTTTTGTTTTATTTATTTTTTTAGCAACCTGGTTTTAACTGTTCGTTGGCTGTTAGGCTCTGTAAGTAGAAAATACTAAAAAAGCTAAAGATTTGAAAATTAAAAAAAAAAAGAAGAAGAAAATAGCTTCCCCCCACCAAACCTTTACAGGGTAATTTATAATTTCCTGCTCTCTTAATTCTTACCGAGTTTCCTCCTATATTTCTTTTCCTATGTGAGAACTTTAATATCTGCTGATGATAATAATAGATATTACCAATCTTTAATAATATATGTTAATTATATATGTTTATATGTAAACATATACATTTAAACATATATATAAACACATAAATATATTCAGCGCTAAAGTGAAACGTATAGATCAGTCATTTTACTGCCCTGAGCCATGTGATTCCCTTGTAATAAGTTAAAATATAAAATTCCATTACATTTCACTTTTACGCCTCTTTCTTTACACTTTCTGTTCAGGTTTTTGCAAAGCAACATAGAAATGGCTAATAAACAAAATGTTAATTCTGTTTGTGATAAAGCCATTTTATTCCAGGTGATAAACTAAGATATCAGCCATTAAAATATTTCATACTTAATAGGGTTTGGGGTAGTATCTACATTTATGAATGATATTTGACAATGAAAAGGGACTTGGAAAAATAAAGGATTGTAGTTTCCTGGTTACTAGAATTTACAAATACAGAGAGATCAAGTAGCGTAACCAGAAAGAAAGCTCCAGAATTTCATTTTTGGGATAAGGTGTTAAACGTGATTCAGACTTTCTATTGATTTCTTCTCTTTTATTTACTGAGGGGAGGAGATGGGAATGCCAGAATTCAAAAGTATAGTCAATCAATAGTTTCACTCTCCTATTTATCTTTTAATTCTAGAATATGAGAAATAATAAAAAAAAATCATATTCGTGACTTTCTCATGATCTAGACAAGCTTAAGGAAGAGGAGACAAATAAAACAAAGCTGGTCTTCATCTGTGGCAGGCAGGCAGGAAATCATGGCAAATGGTGATGACAACTCAGTTTGGTTTCCTTGTCCAAGCAAATGCACAGCTCTAGGAGCTTCCCGCCTCTGTGTGGGCTTGGCCAGGAGTCAACGTGAGACTGTGAATGAGCATCTTCATTCTTTTGTACCTTCATGTTTCCTCATCTGTAAACACTGAGCATCCGTCTCCCATCAAAGTGATTTCTTTTATTGTTTTTAAAGATTTTATGTATTTATTCCTGAGAGACACACAGAGAGAGGCAGAGATAGATACAGGCAGAGGGAGAAGCAGGCTCCATGTAGGGAGCCTGATGTGGGACTCGATCCTGGGACTCTGGGTTCATGCCCTGAGCCAAAGGCAGATGCCCAACCACTGAGCTGCCCAGACGTCCCATAACTTCTGATTCTACGTTACTAAACAGTGAAATGATGCTGGAGGATGAACTGGGTTCTATATAAGCTCTTAAATATTATTTTTGCAAGTTGACACAATATCAGTATTAGAATTACCTTGAGATGAATGGATAATCAAAAAATGTGGTTGTTTTTTGTTATTGAGGAGGGCTTTTGATTTGAAGGGCCTTTTTTTGTTTTGTTTTGTTTTGTTTTGTTGGCCTTTGGATCTGCTTTTCCACCTTGGCTCTATGCACCTGACAAACGCGCCATCTCCATTCCGTGGTTCATGCTCTGAGGGAGGAGCTGACTTCAGCTGCCTGGCTTCTCTGAAGGAAAATGAGCATCAGACACTTGGGGAAGGGGGGGTGCAGAGAACTTCTCAGAGGTGTGACAGGACTCCAGATTGGTTTCTGATTCACTAATTCAAACAGGTCCTTGGACTCTAATTAACTTCTCCCCAGCCTGATATTTTCCTCATTCACCAATCACAAAGGAATGATTATAGAGCTTTACAGGCAACAGCATCCATTTAAACTGGCTCTTAAACAAGGATTCGAAGGAAGTTTGAATCATCTCCACGAACAGGGGTCATCAAATCTATCATAAACTGTAAAACTATAGAAGCTGCAGATGATACGTGTTTTCTTTTTCTACGACGTTTTTATTTATTTATTTTTCTTAGGGAGGTAGTTTCACTGAGTCCTAAGGAGACTTCGGGTCATTCTTGACATATGGAAGGGTAGATGTCTTCTTCTTCAAATAATTCTGGGTTCTTTTTACTCTTTTAGAATAATTTTTAGATGCATGTGTGTGATTCTCTGAAAGCCATTTAAGAATTTTGATTAGAAAAAAAAATTTTTGATTAGAACTTCAAAAACAATGTATGTATTTGTCTTCTCTTCTTGCCTTCATTTTGTGTGTATATATATCATATATACATATATAAGTAATATATATGTATATATAAAATATGTATACATTTGTAAAATATATTCAAATATTTTTCCCTTCATATATATATATATCTGTTTTATTTTTTATTTTTTAAAAAGATTTTTATTTATTTATTCATTAGAGACACAGAGACACACACACAGAGAGAGAGAGAGAGAGAGAGAGAGAGGCAGAGACACAGGCAGAGGGAGAAGCAGGCTCATGCAGAAGCCTGACGTGGGACTTGATCCCAGGTCTCCAGGATCACACCCTGGGTCAAAGGCAGGCGCTAAACCACTGAGCCACCCAGGGATCCCCGACTGTGTGTTTTAAAGCCTTAATTCACAATGTGATGGTCCTTGGGGATGGAGCCTTTGGCAGGTAATTGGGTTTGGATGAAGATGGGCATGGAGCCTCCATGGTGGAACTGGTGGCCTCATAAGGGGATGAAAGGAAGGGACTACAGGTGGCTCCCTCTCTCTCTTCACCACGTGAGGACACAAGTTGATATCTCTCTGCAAACCAGGAAGAGGTCCCTCACCAGGAACTGTATCAGATGGGATTTTGATCTTGGACTTGCCAGCCTCCAGAGCTATGAAGAATGATTGCTGTTGAAGCTATCTAGTGCTTCCTGATTCTGATGTAGCTGTTTCAGCTAAGACCTTGGGGGTATTATTTTTAAAAACTTATTTATTGGTCCTTTAGAGTTTTGGGGTAGCTATTGTGAAATATTTGTTTAATTAGATTATTATTACATCACAATTGATTTTTTTTGTTGGTGTGTAGTAATATTATTTGAGTTCTGATCTTGTAGCACAAAGCTTTTTGAATATTCTTTTTTGTTTAATTATCTATTCTCTTCAAAGCTCATTGAGAATGATCCTATGGTCAATGGCAATAATAATTTTATTTCTTCTTGGATGAGCTATTTCATGGAATGATGCTCTGTTTGTATTCCCATTAATGCAGGCCATTCAATAAATTGGTCCCAGAGTGTGTTCATTTCCTGAGGTGACTATAACAAAGTACCACAAACTGGGTAGATTAAAACAGAAATTTATTCTCTCACAGTTCAGGAGGCCAGAGGTCTGAAATCAAGGTGTTGGCAGAGCCCTTCTAACCCCCAAGGTTGTAAGGAAGGATGGTTCCCTGCCTTCTTTGGCTTCTGGTGGTTGCTGGTAATCTTAGTTTATGGTCCTATAAGCCAATCTCTGCCTATGACTTCCCATGGCTTTATTCCTTGTGTGTGTCCATGTTCAGGTTTCCTCCTTCCTATAAGGACACTTGGATCAGCGACTGCTCTAATCCAGTGTGAACTCATATTAACTTCATCACACCAGCAAAGACCTTGTTTCCAAACGAGGTCACATTTGCAGGTTCCAGATGGACATAATATGTTTTTGAGGTGGGAATACTATTCAACCCAGTAGAGTCCACTCCCTGGTACCCCAAAATTCATGTTCTCTCATGTGCAAAATACATTCACCCCATCCCAACATCTTCCAAAGTCTTAAGCCATTCCAGCATTAACTGTAAATCCAAACCTCATTTAAATATTACCGACTGGAAAGAGTTCCAAATCTCATTAACCAGATTACCTAAATCAGGTATGGGTGAGACTCTTGGTATGATCCATTCCGGGCCAAAATTTCTTTCCATCCATAGAACAGTGAAACCAGAAAACAAGTTATTTGCTTCCAAAGTACAATGGTTGAAACAAAACAAAACAAAACAAAACAAAACCAAAGCACAATGGTTGGACAGGCATAGGATAGACACTTCCACTCCAAAAAAGATGAATGGAAGGAGTAAGTTGGGGAGGAGGAGGGCACTGGTCTAGAGAAAGTTCTCGACCCCCTCCAGGCAAGTTGCTGAGAACCATCCTCTGTAGTTTGATGCTCTGTCCTTAGGGCTCTCCAAGAGGGTAGCTCTGCCCTCTCTGGCCTCTGGGGCCACAGCCCGGGATGTCAAACAGACCAGCACTTTTAAATGTGAGCATCCAATGCAGTTCCTCCTTGGACAACCTGCCCGAGAAGGTCGATCGGATCATGAGTCACACTTGTAGTCTCTTTAACAAGTGGTTTTCCAGTCACACCCTTGGCCTTGTTTCTAGAGCATGCTATCTGGAAAGACAGAATTTTCCAAATCATCAAGTGCTGGTTCCTTTCCACTTAATTTAATGGTCCATTGCTCAATTTCTTTCTCTCTCTCTCTCTTTTTTTCTTTGGTAGCATTTTACTACAAAGAGTAAGGAGGACAGGGGTCACATCTTCCAGTTTTGCTTGGAAATCTCAGCTAAATGCTCAAGTTCATTGATTACAGGTCCTACTTCCTACCCAGGGGCAGAGCACAATGTGGCCAAATTTCTGACAGTTTGTAACAAGGTAGCCTTTCTTCGAGGGTCCGGCAGTGAGCTCCCCGTTTCCATCAGGGACCCTGTTTAGGGTTGGGGTTCCCTGTTGTTTCTTCCTTGTGCTGAGTTGTTTCCTGTGTGGTAATTTTTTTTTAAAGTTCATGTTGAGTTGCCTTTGTTGTTCGATGCACCCTGTGTTGTGGGACATTTGTACAATTTTTATATCTGTCATGCTTTATTTTATTACAGTTCCCATTGTTTGCTGATTGTATGCAATAATACAATTGATTTCTGATCTTTTAAAATTAAATTTGGGATTTCAGTAGTTGTTTTGTAGATTTCCTAGGCTACTTTGTGTAAACAACCATAGTGGTGCTTCATTTCTTCCTGATGGTTTGAATTTTGCCTGGTACAAGTCCTAGCATCACACTGTCTTTGTCTCCTTTTATCTGAGATTGTCTTCATTTTACCTTCGTGTTTGGAGAATATGTTTATTGGATGTAGAATGGTGGTGTGGCAGTTTATGATGTTGTGCCACTGCCTTCTGATCTCCAAAATTTCTGACAAGAAATCAGAAAAATATTTGCACCATTTTTTTTTTTTTGCATATGGGTAATGTATCATTGTTCTCTAGCTAATAAGTCAATCAGAGAAAGACAATTATCATATGGTTTCACTCATATGTGGAACATAAGAAATAGTGAAGGGGACCACAAGGGAAAGGACGGAAACTGAGTGGGAAAAAATCAGAAAGGAAGACAAACCATGAGAAATTCTAACTCTGGGAAACGAACAAAGGGTTGCAGAAGGGGAGGAGAGTGGGGGGATGGGGTGACTGGGTGACAGGCACTAAGGAGTGCACTTGAGGGGATGAGCACCGAGAGTTATACTATATGCTGGCACAATTGAATTTAAACTAAATATTTAAAAAAAACCACTATTTCTTTGGTTTTTAGTATTTTGACTATGATGTGCTTACTCATTTTATGCACACCCACTCTTGTGATTCACTGAAACTCTTGGTTCTATAAATTAGATTTTTCATCAAATTGAGGATTTTTCAGTCATTCTTTTCAATAGTTTTTTTATGTCCTGTTTTCTCTCTCCTTTGCTTCTGGGACCTAGTTACATGTATGTTGGGAATTCAGATATTATTCACTTCGGTTTTCAACCGTCTTTCTTTGTTCTTCAGATGGAAAAATATCTATTGATCTGTTTCCAAGTTTACGGACTCCCTCCATTGTCAACTCCAATCTGCTGTGAAGCATATTTACATCATATACTGAGTTTTTCATTCTTGCAATTGGGACTTTTTAAATATCTAGTTTTCTGATGAAACTTCTTATAGTTTTACTTATTGAGAGTATATTTTCTTTTATGCCACTTAGTTAAAATAGGTAAAATAAAATCCTGTCTGCTTATTCCAACCAAGATATGTTCATTTGGGAATTGGTTTCCATTGATTATCTTTTCTCTGGAGAATGGGTTAAGTTGTCTTTTCTTATCTGTCTGCTGAATTTGTACTATTTCCTGAATATTCTAAACATGTAAAGAGTCTGAGTTCCATTGTATTCCTAAATGGAATGCTGATTTTCTTAGTTTCAACAGATAAGGAATTATCTTGGACTCATAAACATTGTCTCTTTGGTGCAGCTCCAAATTCATTTCAAAATGCTCTGAGTCTACCCTATGTATGCATGGTTCAAAATTATGCAGTCAGTTGGCCAAATTTCTTACATAGGATTTGGTGCTCCATCTCTCTGGCTCTGTTCTTTTTGGGGTATCTTCCTTACTTTCTAGTGGTAATGATTATTTCAAACTCTCTCCTGTAGTTTTGAAGGCCAGAAAAAGTATGGATTTTCCACCAATGTTTTATCCTGTAAGAGCTGAGTCCAGCCTGACTCTCAGGCTTAAGCCATTAAAAAAAACAGGAAAATCACCCTAGGCCATTCTTTCTTCTGAATTGATTCTCTACTATAATCTTCCTGCTTTTGTTCACTCTGCTACCTCTAGGCAGTTTTTAAAAAATTTATCCAAGTTTATAGCTGTTATTTGTGGGAAAATTGGTCTGGCAGGAGCTTCCTTGGCCATGCCGAAGTAGAACACATAAAAAGTGATTTTGCATTTTCTTTGGCTTGAGCCACCAATTATTTCATCTAGCCAAAATATATTTTCTCTTAATTTACCAGCTTGGGAGTTCCACAACCCTTTGATGATATTACTTTGGACTCTATATGCGTAAATATCAGAGTAGGATTAAATTTCTCACAAAAAGTATGTTTCCCCCCAAATCAGAGTCCCATGCAAATGTCTAGTTCCCTTGTAGTATTTCTGGTCCTGTTTGGGGAATGTTTCTATTTCTAGAGCTCTTATTATGAACGGCATTCCTTTAAGAGTCTCGACACTGGACAACCTATTTGAAGTTCCCAATCTTGTATATGTTTAAGACAGCGGACCGTGTTCTTTCCTCATGTGCATGTTAAAACATCAAACACTATGCACACTTCTTTTCATAGCTGGGAAACTATCATCCACCTAGGAGATTTTCACAATCTTTACTGGACTGAAATAAATAGAAAGGCGTGGAAATAGTTATTAAGTCTCACATAAGAGACTCCTTGATCAACGAGCAGGAAAGATGGCCACAGCTTGATGAAGGCACTTGGAACGTGATAGGATGACTTATTTTCTGACTCTACCAGACCAAAAACGTTTCTAGGTCTATTAGAGAGACAAGTCTTAATCACATAGAGTTTACAAATCTTGTTAAAAATGATGGGACATATGCAATGTTAGAATCACTACCCTACTCATAAGTGACTCTCTGAGATGACAGAAAGAATGAGCCAGAATGGCAACCAAATGTGTGTTATTACTATGTAGTTCATGAGAAAGTGATAATAGTTTTTGTTGCATGTTTTGATTTTGTGTAAAGAGAACCAAAATATGATTTTTATGTAATAATGAAAAACTTCTGGAGACATCAATTGATATAAAATTGTTTGCAAAATCAAAATCCTTACCAGGAACTATTATAACATTAAAAAGAAAGTTCTTTGGAAGCAATGACTCACAAAAGAGTGACAAGTGCCATATGCTTAAATGCTGAATCATGCCAAGAAAATCTCAGTGGTTTGGAACATTATTTTTACTACTGGTTTAGCGATATTTTTGAAAATCCAAATATATAATTAAAATGGCTAAAAGCAATACATTAAAATAATAAGTAGTTTAGACTTTTATTGTAAACAAGCTATATTTTGATAAAAAAATTCCTATCTATTATTTTCCCAAAAACTCCAGACAACTTGTGTGCTCATTTGCTATTTATGTTTTCCTAATAATTTACATTCTGTATTGAGTTACAGTCTGTGGCATTAAGAATAAAGATTTTGTCTCTGGCTGTTATCTAAAAAGGCAAAAAAAAAAAAAGTAGTATCTATATATTCTTATACAGAAAGAGTATTATAAGAAGTCCCTCAAGCTATTTCAATCTTCATGGAAGTTCAGATAATCAGGAGGTATATTTATCATTAGCATTACTTTTATTTTTTTTTATTTTTTTATTTTATTTTTTTTATTTTTTTATTTTTTTTTTCATTAGCATTACTTTTAAAACCAAAGCACAATAAAAAGAAAAGAAGCAAAGATTGCCTTTGAGTCCAGGTTCTATCAATCACTAGTTGTGTACGTGTGGGCCTCTTATTTAAGATCTCCATTTTGTAATTTGTAAAATACAAGTTCTTTCTATTAGCTTCTTCAAAAGATTGTTGGAAGTTGCAAATTATACAATATGTGTGAAAATGCTAGGCACGATATTAGGATACGGTGGTGGAAGCTCCAGAAATGAGAGTGGTTTTAGGTTTTTATTTTATTTTTTACCCTTTTCTCTATATTCACAGTTTGTAAATTTTAAAGACATTATAGTTTCCAAAGCAATCGTGGAATTTTATAATACTTTTGATTCTACTTTAAATGGGTCTTAACCACAGGGTTGTTTGAACAGTGTGGTCTATTAAGACCAATCATATTAAAAAAAAAAACTAACAAAATACAAGTTTGAAATCTCATAGTGAAATGTACTAGCTAGGAATTCAAAGAGAGAGAAATCTACTGGGAGAAATGACTAATCTAAGTCATTTTGATGCAAGTGGTATCTGAAAGTAGAAGAGAATAGGCCACTCTTATGTGCCAGTAAATATTTTTTTTTTAAGATTTTATTTATTTATTCATGAGAGACATAGAGAGAGGCAGAGACATAGGTAGAGGGAGAAGCAAGCTCCAAGTGAGGAGCCTGATGCAGTATTTGATCCCAGAACTTCGGGATCATGGCCTGAGCCAAAGGCAGATGCTCAACCACTGAGCTGCACAGGTGCCCCTGCCCAGTAAATCTTATCCAGGGGATAAATTGTGCCTTTACAATTAAACCCAAACTAGCTTGCTCTGCTTGTGATCAAAAGAATCATGACAGTGACTGCCAAAAATGTAGGTTTTCCAACGCGATGAATGGAGTGTGTTTCCAAAAGAATGCAAGTGCCACTTAATCAAATTGAGGACTTCACATTTTCAGGCACTTTGTTTCCTATGATTCTGATAAATTCAAAATAAGGAAATTGTTTATCAGCCGGAAGAGATGTGGCCACAGGGCATTGGCGTGGATGATGGACTAAGGACTTCAGGAAATCTTCTCCTCTATGAAAGCCATGAGAACATTGGCAACAATGATCAGAATAGACTTTTTCAGGGATCCCTGGGTGGCGCAGCGGTTTGGCGCTTGCCTTTGGCCCAGGGCGTGATCCTGGAGACCCGGGATCAAGTCCCACATCAGGCTCCCGGTGCATGGAGCCTGCTTCTCCCTCTGCCTGTGTCTCTGCGCCTCTCTCTCTCTCTCTGTGACTATCATAAATAAAAATTAAAAAAAAAATAGACTTTTTCAGCGCTCAGGAAATTAACCAAAGACAACAATCCAGGGAGTGTTTATTAAAATGACAAACAAACAACGAACTGCTTAATCTTGGTAGGAACAGTGAGTCTTGTGGAGTTTTAATATAACTTTTCCCATTTCCCCTTCTGCTCTCTCAGCTGTGCGGTAGCCTTGGAAACAACACACAATCTTGGGGAAAACCGGAGCCTGGCAGCCTCCGATGGCACAAGCCCAATTCCCAGAGAACTGTCATTATTTTAACCGTCTGTGGTTCCCAGAAGACCCCACTCATCAGTCTTGTCTTCATCTGACCTGACTCTGAGATTACTCAGAACAACAGTGTTTTGCAGGGCATTTACTGAAATCAATCAGGCAACATTTTCATTTGCCAGTGGCTCTAGATGGTTGGTTTGCCTACTGATGGAGCATGCCCAGCAGTAGGCAAATCAACAAGGTGAAAAAAGATAGCTGGAGAAGGTATCTTGAAGGGGTGTCTAAGGCTCTGGCCTGTTCCTAGGAACCTGGAAGGCTACGTGCATGCATGGAGCCCTGCTCATGCCCAGAGCTATGCCCAGGGAAGACCTAAGACATGTAAGCTCCCACGTTTGATTGACCCCAAGATTCTTCTCAAGGACAAAGTGATGCTGAGGCGGAGTCTTGAACACCAGCATAGAGCTGATGGGCTCAGTGGAGACTTAGAGATGTACTGCGTCCAGGCATTTAAGGAAATTTCTCTTGAATCATTTGCTGATCACTAAGCCAACTAAAAAACAGACAAAAGATACAGACTCTACAGAACTGGTTCTAAAAATTCATTAACAAGGAACTACAAACACTTCATGTGTATGTGGATCTGATTTCCAGTGTTGACATTGCATTATTTAAAATTCCCCATTTTTCAACAAAAGCCACTATATGTGCAAAGGAATAGGTAGGTCTGACCAATACAAAGGAATAAAAGCAGTCGCTAGACCCCATTCCCGAGGAAGCCCAGGTATTGTGCTTAGAAGGCATAGGCGGCATTCACAAAAGTGCTTGTGCACCATTGGATGATGCCCCTCTACCCCAAATCCATGCCCATCGAGAACTTCAGAATGTGAGCTTATTGGAAAACGGAGTCTTTTCAGATAGAACTACCTTAAGTTACGGTGAGCTCATACTGGATTTGGGTGGGATCAATGAGTATTCATAGGACTCTGTTCAACACCAGCAGAATACACATTTTTCTTTTTTTAATTTAAAGGTTCTACTTATTTATTCGAGACATAGAAAGAGAGAAAGAGCACAAGCAGGGGGAGCAACAGGCAGAGGGAGAAGGAGAAGCAGACTCCCCGCTGAGCAGGGAGCCCAATGTGGGGCTCAATCCCAGGACCCTGAGATCATGACCTGAGCCACCCAGGCGCCCCTAGAACACACATTTTTCTAAAGAGCAGATGGAACATTCTCCAGAATAGATCACAGGATACGTTGTAAAATGAGACCTTTTTTAAAGTTAAAAGTACTGGAATCATGAGCTATCAACTCAGATCACAGTGGAATGTTATTAAAAACCAGCAACAGAAGAAGAATTAGGAAATGGACAAATATTGTTGAATGTCTAGAAAAGGCAAATCCTCTCTCTCTCTCTCTCTCTCTCTCTGTGTGTGTGTGTCTCTCATGAATAAATAAATAAAAATCTTTAAAAAAAAGGCAAATCTGGAGAGATGGATGTTTCCAAGGGGCTGGGGGCAGGGGGTAGAAAGGGGCATTGCTGCTAGTGGGTTATGGGATTTCTGTTCTCTTATGTGAAAACATTTGGGATCTACACAGTAGTGATGAATGTACAACTTTGTGAATCGGTATACTGAGAACCACAGAAGCGTACACTTTAAAAATGTGAATTTCATGGTATATTTTAATCTCATTTTTAAAAATGTATGAGAAAAAAAGGCATAGCCACGAGACAGAGAACAGACCTCATGACACACACACATGCTATAAATATATATATTTTATATTTTTACATATCTATTTAACAGGAGCACTTAAGGCTAGGAATGGACTAGACACAGGGACTATTTTCACAGGAGCAGTACAAGCTCACTTCCTGCATTTCGAGCAACCTTGATTTTGTAACCAAACCCACAACGGCATTCATTATATAATTGTCTGTTTAAAATATACTGATTCAGTGAAACCAGTGAGTCTTTAATGCCTGCTCATTTACGTGGTAGTCATGAAATCTCACCCAAAGACTTTCCAGGCTGAATCATAACAGGATTTGACATATTTGGGCAATTTTTGACATACTGTTCACATCACCTCATTTCATCCCCGCAACAACCCTTTCAGTTAAGACTCTTTTGTTCTCATTTTCTGTACTAGGAAAGCCAAGGAACAAAGCACTTAGGGGTCATAGGCAAGATACCCTGATAAAGCATTGAGGGAGGCAGGAGCCGCCTCCTAATCCCCATTCTGAAGTTACTGCCAAAACACACCGAAGGGAGAACTCAAGCTAAGAAAAGTGTCTGTTAATTGAAGTGCTTAGTGAGAACATTTCTCCTACCGGCTTACAAAAATCCTGCCAATACGTAGCGTCACTGTGTTGAATGAAACGTTCCCTCTGCGTTACTGGTGATGCCATCCTTCTTTGAGTGGTTTGAAGGACCATTAGTCTCTATCAGGTTACACTGGGGCAAAGACTTCATAAGCGTCCCGTTACTTTTTAAACAGACGTTTTAAATCTGGCTCGTTCGCAGATTAAAATCCATTAACACTGATCTCTGTTTGTAGAAAATACCAGGACACCTGGAGAAGTCATTATGAATAAAAATAGGTCTGTTCCTCAACCCGATTCCTTAGCAGGGGCATTCAAACATCAACAAGGACACTGCAAATGCCCCATGAAACCTGACCTGGGTTGGTGATGGTGTCCCCAAGTGACAGGTAGGCGGATGGATGGGGACATCTGGGAAAGCCTGGAGCCCTATTTACGCTGGACTTCCAGCAGCTTCTATAATCAGTGCTTTCTCTGTGCCACCTAGATTTACTTGGCTGCGCCACCGGAATCTCTGAGTGGGAAGTGAAGGGACCCAGCGTGTGTCTGAGAGCTCTGTGACTGGCTCAGCCAACACCACCCAGGGAACAGTGCCTGAAACCCAACCGGCCTCGAGTCAGAGGTGGGGAAGCCCTAGAGATGTGTTCCCATGACTCACACTGTGACCTGCAAACAGCCAGTGGGTGCAATGCCTAGGGAGCGTTGACTTAGCACGGTGACTTTGCCCCTGCCACTCCTGGGTGATTTTGATTTGGACTGAAACAAAACACAGACGAGAACAAAATGTGATGAAGAACTTGCCCTTTCTCTAGAAAATCGAGGCCTTTGCAGAGTCATGGGTTAGCTTCCTTAAGCTGCTCTGGATGCTTGTGTTTACAGGGAACATGAAAATCCAGGAAACTCGGGCAGAGCTCATAAACGTGGTGGAGGAAGAAATAAAAATAAAATAAAATTAAACTGCGTGTGTGTGGGGGTGGTTTTAATATAATTGTAGTAAACATGTTAATTTGTGCCATTCTTTCTTTTATTTATTTTTTATTTTTTTAAATTTGGGCCACTCTTAAACAGAAAGGTGTTTTACATGTTGCTGAATGAATTCTTTCAAGCTTTTCCTGAAAAAGACTGCTTCAAGTTAAACTTCTTTAAAAAACTATTTTATTACTTTTTTAGAGCGGTTTTAGAGTCACAGCAAAATTGAGAAGGTACAGAGATTTCCCATATGCCTTCTGTCCCCAGCCCCTCAACATAGCCTCCCCCTCTATCAACAGCGCCCCCCGCCCAACATGATGGAATATTTGTTACCAAGGATGAACCTATG
Organism: Canis lupus dingo; assembly: GCF_003254725.2. Taxonomy (NCBI): domain Eukaryota; kingdom Metazoa; phylum Chordata; class Mammalia; order Carnivora; family Canidae; genus Canis; species Canis lupus. The sequence continues at coordinate 29,389,765 of NC_064244.1, forward strand.
CTGACACGTCATCATCAGACAGAGCCCATGGTTACCCTAGGGTCGCTTTTGGTGTGGTACATTCTATGGGTTTGGACAAGATGTTTGGTGACCCGTATCTACCATCAAGGTATCACACGGGGTGGTTTCACTGCCGTAAAAAATCCTCTGTGCTCTGTCTTCATCTGTCCCTCCTCCAAACCCTGGAAACCACTTATGCTTTAGCTTCCTTTGTGTGTCTCTCTAGTTTTGGCTTTTCCAGAATGTCATGGAGTTGGATCATACATGTGTAGTCCCTTCAGACTGGCTTCTTAGGCCATCCCTCCAAAGGTTTTGGTTAATAAAACTCACGTGTGACAAATTAAGGAATATCGCCATGAAAATACAATTACAGACTTGCTGTAAGTTAGCCCTTCAGTATTGGAAAACTATATATATATATATTTATATATATATATATATTTTTTTTTTTTCTGCATAACACACTCTTCTAAGATTCAGTAGCTGCAGAAAACCATACTCATGAGCGTTTCTCTGTGAAGGCACAAATGCGTCCACACTTGGGTTCTTGGGGAGACATGGAAACTGAGCTGAAGAGAAAGGAACTCAAATGTCAGACGAGGCTTCAAAGGCACAAAAGTGCACTGGCAGACAACGTGAACGTGAGAGATAATCTCCGTGTCGGCCAGAGACAGATGCGAGGGATGGACTGTCTAGCTGCACACGGGCCGCAGATGGGAGCAGAGCCTGGCCTGGAGGAAGGAGCACTGAAGACAGCATTAGGGGAGGCACGTTTGTAGGTTGGCTCATTCCGAGTCTGTGAGTCACAAGCTCAGAGTTAAAAGACGAGAAAACATGGGACATATAATCTTGTTGGCTGTTAATGCCATCGGCGTCCTTTGTGGCTGACAGGGCTCCTGGGAGATGGGCCCCAGGATGGGACGCATAGGACAGAAGCCCAGGCCATGCCCCCCAGGAGCTGAGCTGTCCTGTCGCCTTGACATGCCACACTTACAGTTCTCCCACATGCACACCAAAGGCCAGCTCTTTCTGAGAAATTAGAGGACAGAAAAGGAAAAATACAGCCTGGAACGAGCCAGGGCAGCAATGACCGGCACTGGGCACCGTTCACTCCATCCTCTGCAGGGCCTGCCTGCCCACGCGCTGGCCAAAGAGCAGGAGAGAGTCCTGTTGGGGTTATCGGCTCATATTTAAGTCAAAGTGAGTTTTGTAAGCGCCGCCAGACACAGGGTAAAAGTAGCTTTCTACGTCTAGCTGGCTGGCATACACCTTTGGTTAATTCCCTGCAAAGGAGATATTGCATAAATGCTCTCTTGGCTACTTCTTTTGCAAAACTCCGTGTTCCCTCAAGAGTAGCAGAAACAAAATCTGTGTGTTTTTCATCATGTAAAGTGGTTTAGTTGCCATAATATGACTCTTGTACGTGGAGTCCTTTAGCTTCCTTTGTGTGTGGTGCCACAGTTCAGCTCCTGGTCCTGCCTGCATTAATCACCTTGCTGAACCCGCCCCCCCCCACCTCCCCTCTTTCCTTTCTGTTAATAGTTTCAGCCCAGCCAGGTGTACACTCTTTCTCAGGGGTCACCCAGGGTCAGAGGGGGTGGAGGAAGTGGGAGAGAGGGAAGGGAAAGTGTGAAGAGGAGAAGGATGAGGAGCTGGAGGTCAGGGAGTGGGGAGAGTAAAGAGAATGGGATCCATGGAGGACTCTGCAAGATGCCAGGCACATAGGCTCCATTTACTCCTGACTGCTCTTACAGCTTCATAACGCATGTCATGGACACTTTGTGTCACTATCCTCTGGCACCTCTATTTCATCCTCCACACTTTCCTAAAGATTTGTGGTCAGTGACACTGATCTCTGTCTACTGTGTTGCCCAGGAGCCTGTAGGAGCCTTAAGCTCCTGTAGAGGCAGGGGCAGGTGATGGGAAAGTGGGAAGTGGGAGATATTGGGGGATTTGTTACCTCCTGATGCCCTACAGCACCAAGTTTTAGAGACACAGTTCCTGCTGAGAGGCCGTCCTGTGGCTCTGGAATGTACTGGTAATAGACACATGGTAGCCTAGGGTGGCAGTGGCTTCCTGCAGCTGCTGGTCTCCACTCCCATCACCACCCATAGGAGAGGGCATTCAGATCCCTTCACAGCCGGCACACTGCACCCCTGCTGCTGTGAGTGATGGCTGTGCAGGCCACTGTCATCTTCTGTAAGGAATCATTGGAGCCCACAGCTCCTGGCCTGCCAGGTTATGTATGCCATGCTCTCCTCCTCAGGGGCATCTGGTGGCCAGCAACCCACTGAAAAGGGTATAAATGGGCCCCTTTAGAAGACAAGTTCCCCACGGAGCTCTCTTCGGCAAAACCCTTTGAGAGTGCTGTCTACTTCCTAAATTAATCTGGTGTTCTATTACCTGTTTAGTGTGAAAACAAAGACTGTCTGACTATGGCCTATACAGTACAAAACTCAAACTCAAAGTTACTGTCCAAGTGAAAGTAAATGTTCTAGGCTTTTTTTCAGAAGCAAAACCACTTTTTTTTTTTTTTTTTGTCCCTTAAAACTTATTCCTCCCCAAGGATGTGAGAGAAAAGTTGGCAGACCATGGGTTAATACATAGAAAAAGATGCATTAAAAAAGAACATTTTTGGGCAGCCCAGGTGGCTCAGCAGTTTAGCGCCATCTTCAGCCCAGGGTGTGATCCTGGAGACCTGGGATTGAGTCCCACGTTGGGCTCCCTGCATGGAGCCTGCTTCTCCCTCTCTCTGTGTCTCTGCCTCTCTCTCTCTCTTTCTCTCTTTGTGTATCTCATGAATAAATAAATAAAAATCTTTAAAAAAAAAGAAAGGACATTTTCATTTTCAATCAGGTTTTCTGTAAAGTACACTGCATAGAGGGAGAATCAAGTGCAAAGCTTGCGAAGCTTTCTCAGTTAATATGTACACAATCTCAACATTTTCAGATGATTCTGCAAAATTTAATTGGCCAGGGGAGAAAAGGATGCTGAAATCTACATATCTTTCTTAATTCCTCTTTTTTAACAGCAGTGAGACATTATTAGCACCGGATGTTTATATAGGGATTTGTTCATTTCACGGCCTTTCACATAATTATCTCATTTAATCCTCACACTGCCCCACGAGTGATTGAGCATCAGCCATAGCAAATAGGACTTGCTGGTCCATCCTACAGGAGACTGAGGGGGCTTCCCACAGTACCTTACACACTGTGGGGGGATGGACAGATTCAGTGCCAGGAGAGTGTTACATGAAAAAGAACTAATATTTATCTTTGGAAATGACAAATTCCTGCTTATAAGTATCACAAACCCTAAGCCAGTATATTTCCGAGTTATATGTTACATGTCTGGATTCATTTTTAAAGCAATTATCCCAGGTTTTTGACACTATGGTATCAAAAAGCCTGAACTAAATTTCAATACTTAACAGATGAAATCACAGAAAATAATGCAATAGCCACTGAAGTATTAATACTTGACCTAGCTGTGCCCCAGGGACCGGGAGCCGCCATCAGGATGTAGAGTAAAAAGGTTTGCTTTCAAACATATTTCTCCCTTGGTTTCTTTCCAGTGTCTTTGGTTCTGTAAGTACAACTACTGATGTGGCTATTTTAACTTGGTTATGGCTAAGGCAGGACTGTATTTATCACATTGCCTATGTTTTTCCTCCAAACCAGCACATGTTTCTGAATTCAATGGTTGAAAGCATGTTTAAGAAAGGAATTTGCCTTCAATGTCTTTTGCTGACTGTAAATAAATTGCTTGTAGATCTGAAGACTTCATCATATCAAACCTAGCTCCAAGGAAATGCTGAATTTCACAAAAAATAACAAACAACAACAAAAAACCTCCCTTGGATGTGTCAACTTCTAAAACAAATTGGAACTTCAGATAACTTCAAAATGAGAAAAGGCTTTTGCCAGCTGTAGAGTTAAAATGCAGATGGTTGTCACAGTTTAGGCTCTTTATATATATATAAAAAAACCCAAATCCGACAAGTGCAAAATAATTTGCAAAAGTATGTATGTGTGTATACTCTATATATGTCCTATCATATATATACGCAGTACTATATGCTGTACATATAAAAACTACACACATAAATATATACACAAATGTATACATACATTAAAAAGTATAAATAAAAATATATGAACAACGCATATAGAGTATATAAAAATGTATTAAAATACAGAAAGTACTTTGAAAACTATAAAACACTGATGAAAGAATTTGAATGGCACAAAGAAATGGAAAGACATTTCATGCTCATGGACTAGAAGAGCAACTATTGTTAAAATGTCCATCCTATCCAAAGCAATCTATACATTTAAATGCAATGCCTATCAAAATACCAACAGCATTTTTCAGAGAACTGGAACAAACAATCCCAGAATTTATATGGAATCACAAAAGACCCTGAATAGCCAAAGTAATCTTGGGGGGAAAAAAAAAACAGAGCTGGAGGCATCACAATTCCAGACTTCAAGGCATATTGTAAAGCTGTGATAATCAAAATGGCACAAAACAGGCATGTAGGTCAACAGAACAGTCTAAAAAGGCCAGAAATAGAGCCACAAATATATGACCAATTAATCTTCAACAATGGAGGAAAGAATATGCAATGGGAAAAGGATGGTCTTTTCAACAGATAGTGTTAAGAAAACTGGACAGCCAAATGCAGAAGAATGAAACTGGATCATGTATTTATACCATATCCAAAAATACAGTCAAAATGAATTAGGGACCTAAATGTGAGACCTGAAACCACAAAAATCCTAGAAGAGAGTATAGACAGTAATTCTTTGACAAGGGCTATAACAACATCTTTCTAGATATGTCTCCTGAGGCAAGGGAAACAAGCAAAAATGCTGTTGGGACTACATCAAAATAAAAAGCTTCTGCACAATGAAGGAAACAATCAACAAAACCAAAAGGCAACCTACAGAATGGGGGAAGATATTTGCAACTGACATATCTGATAAAGGGATAGTATCCAAAATCTATAAATAACTTCTACAACTCAACACTCCCAAAATAACTCAACATCTAATTAAAAATGGGCAGAAGACATGAACAGACATTTCTCCAGAGAAGACATCCAGAAGGCCAACAGACACATGAAAAGATGCTCAACATCACTGATCATCAGGGAAATACAAATCAAAACCACAATGAAATAACACCTCACACTTGTCAGAATGAATAAAATCAGCAACACAAGCAACAACAGATGTTGGTGAGGATGTGGAGAAAGGGGAACCCTCATGCACTGTTGGTGGGAATGTGAACTGGTGCGGTCACTCTAGAAAACAGTACGGAGGTTCCTCAAAAAGTTAAAAATAGAGATACCCTATGATCCAGCGTCCTTTATGCAAAGAGCACAAAAACACTAATCCAAAGGGATACGTGCATCCCTGTGTTTATTGCAGCATTATTTACAATAGTGAAATTATGGAGAGCCCAAGTGTCCGTTGGCTGATGAATGGATAAAGATGCGGTATATATAATATGAAATATTTATTATTCAGCCATAAAAAGAATGAAATCTTGCCATTTGTAACAACATAGGTGGAGCTAGAGAGTATAACGCTAAATGAAATAAGTCAGAGAAAGACAAATGCCACATTTCACTTATATGTGGAATGTAAGGAACAAAACAAATGGGCAAAGGAAAAAAAAGACAATCAGAAAAACAGACTCTTAACTCTAGAGAACACACTGCTGGTTACCAGAGGGGAGGGACGAGGGAGGATGAGTGACATAAGTGCAGGGGATCAAGAGTGCACTTATCTCAATGAACTCTGAGTAGTATATGGAAGTGTTGAATCACTATATTGTACACCTTAGACTAATATAATACCGTACGTTAACTACACTGGAATTAAAATTTAGAAAAAGAAGAAGAAAAAACCCCCAAAGTATACAGACCATATAAAAGTGAATAAAGTACATATTTACTATGAAAGTGTATATGTAATATTACTAATATATTAAATGCATTAGCATATTAATATAAAAATATATATTAAGCACTAATATATTAAAATATATGCTATTATAATACATACTTGAAAAAAAATCCTAATATATTTTAAAAAATGGAAAGAGATCAGATTTCCTTTCTGTTTGTGTTCCTGCATGTGAAGTCCACGTTTTTCTGGTTTATTTCATTAACCGTGGTCAAGATAGTCCCTCCTTCTACGACCACATTCCCAGGGTGTATGTGTGAGGGCCCCATTCGCAGGCTTTCTGAGGAGTAAGCTCTGGGGTTTGTAGTTTCACAAACAGCAATGTCCCCAAGAGATGCTTGCCAACAGCAGGTTGAGGATGACCAGACTTGCTGAAGGTGGACGGTAGGGGGCAGAGCTGTCCACACTTCCCTGGTTTGTGCAGCTTTGCTTCTAGCCTGGAGCCCAGGAAACCATTTGACAGTTGGTACATTCAGAACTTACAAATGATTTCTTGTCTGCTCTCTTACCTTCCATCCTCCAAGCAAGTGACTTTTTATCCTTGTAAAAGTAACACAAATTTATTGACCAAAATTTTCCAAAATTTGGAAAATCACCAATATGACAATAGAAAACAAAACCAAAATGAACCACTCCAATTCCCGCTGTCGAGGAACAAATATTCCGATGATATTTTGTCTTATTTGCTTATATAGCTTTTTGTGTGTTTGTGCATATATACAAAGTGTCTTATTATATGTCTACCATAAATAGAATAATATATAAAAAATTATAGGTATAGACCATATTCATTCCTACGCGTGTAGTTTTTAAAAAAATGCAGGTCGCTCTGAAATATCCACTTATAATTTCCGTGTTTTTCTGAATTTTGGTAATGAACAGATAAAGTTCATGGCAAAACACTCCAGACTGAAGCACTTTGCAAAAGGGATTAAATATTGTATGACCGTGGCTGTGTGACAGAAACAGAAGGGGTCTCTCCTCTTTAGCGTATCTGGATCACAGAGACCCAGCATGAGTTCATTACAGACTCACATTCTAACGTATTTGTTGCAGAGTCTTAACCAGTTCAGGAATGTCAAAGTCTCGGCATATCTCATGGTCTATAAGCTCTCATTTTATATGCGTGTAAGTGGGTTATATTTCGTGCCTTAGGGATTTCCATCTTGAGATATTCTAGGCTTCTTTAGACACGTGTCTTGCCGCATTTACTTAGAATAGTGTTTAATCATTTTAGTTCTCTGTCCTCTAACTTGGAAAGCTCGACTGATATCATCTTTCAGGCTGTCAAGAACTAACAGTCTGAAATTAAATCAGTTCAGTTTACTCTTTCTCTTCATAAGTACCTGTGAGGGGCCTTGGCAATCTAATTCATGGAAAAAATGGTAAACAATAAAGACTATCAACTTTCTAGCCTCTGCGTAAAATGCCACTCTCAGAAAGTGAAGGCTACGAAGTGCTGGTTTTCTCTGTAACTTTTATGTGCACCGAGAACAACTTTATTCTGAGTGTTCCTAGTCAGCATGCGGACGGTGGAGAATGTGCAGTCCCCTAGTGAGGGGACGAACATATCAGTCCCAATGCTACGGCTCAAAGTACTGGTCCTGTGCTCCTTGCCCAGTGAGGACTTTTACAGCCTTCTCATAAGTATTGGACCAATTACTTAAATCAAAATCAAACTTAATTGAATTAACATCAGGTTATTAAGGAGATCCTTATTTCTAAGGAATGGTAGATCCTTTCATAGACTGAAAAAAGGAAAAAAGTCTTGCTTTTCATTTGATGCATGTTACTGGAAATCATATAGCCATGTAGAAAACACTACAGAAAAAAATAAATTTTATCTAATGTGGACTAAATATGAAAAGCAAAACTTAAAAGATGTAGAAGAAAATACAGAAAAGTCTCTTTATGTCCATAAGGAAGAAAAGAATTACTTACAACAAGTCATGAATCATGAAGGCAATCCATCAATCAATAAAATATGGAATATGTTAAATATTTGACCAAATGTTCCACAGTAAAAATAACGAGCCACAGATGGGAAGAATAGATAGATTGACAGCGTGTATAATCTATAAAGAGTTAGTAATCAAACGATTTAAAATTGTCTAACAAAACTCCAAGTAAAAGACCCAAAAAGAGGAACAGAAAGTGCAGGAGAAGAAGAAGCAATTCAGTGAAGATTAATTTTTCATGGTCTATAGAGATGCAGTCATGTTAAAATGGTGTGTGTGTGGGGGGGGGGTTGCTAAGGAGGAGAGGAAATGAACTGAATCTGAATGCCCATTAGCAGAACAGGTAAACAGGGTTTTGCATAGTTATACACTAGAATATGTTCTTTGGATTTTTGTAGTCTTCAAATTGTTTGTTGAAGTGGTCTTGGTCTTTCTTTCCAACAATTCAAACAGCCTTCAACAGGATCCGGTGCTATGTATGTAAGTTACAATGTACGTGATGATGGAGAGAGTTGCATTAAGTATAGTTTTGTTCATATATTCTCAAGGTAATGTGTTTTTAAAAATGCAAAAACTTCATTTGGGGAATATAAAAAATAGTGAAAGGGAATAAAGGGGAAAGGAGAAAAAAATGAGCGGGAAATATCAGAAAGGGAGACAGAACTTGAGAGACTCCTAACTGGGAAACGAACTTGGGGTGGTGGAAGGGGAGGTGGGCTGGGGGTGGGGGTGAGTGGGTGATGGGTACTGAGGGGGGCACTTGACGGGATGAGCACTGGGTGTTATGCTGTATGTTGGCAAATCGAACACCAATAAAAAATAAATTTATAAAAAAACAAATAAATAAAAATGCAAAAACTGAACTAAAATGAACTAAATTTATATAAAAGAAAATGCCTGCTCTTGCTAGGTGGTCTGACGTACCTGAAGTGTTACCTGAAGTGTTACATGTCTTCGGCTGAGATGGGAGCAATCTAAATGGAAATAAAGTTGCTTTTGAAGCCTAAATTTGTGTTGGAGTAAAAAATAATCTCAGAATAGTGGAGAGCTCATGGAGTACTAAGATTTTATGAAAGGTAATTCCTACAACAAAAAATATGAGCCAAAATGAATGGACCAAATGAGATTGTCTTGGTTTGAGAGGTTAACAAGGTGGTTGATTTAAGATCTATAAGGAATTGTAATAGAGGCAAGAAGGTAAGTAGTACAGACCACAGAGTGCAGAGAAAATAAAGAAAAAAATCCAGCCACCTAATGATGACACCGTTTGCCAAAAATATAGATCTAATCTTATTCCCATGCAATAGCTTTTGGTATCTCCTAATTTCTTACATTTTTGGTTTCATGCTCTTTCAGAAGCAAACTTGGTAGCATTGAAAAATTATCACTGTGATTCCAAAGGCCTTTGCAAAGATTGTTCCTAAAAATCTGTGTCTCACCTCATCACAGGGCACTTCGCACCTGCTCCAGGTGTCCACTGAGTAGACTGGGCAAAAGATGTCATCGGGGGCTCTAAGATGTAGTTCAAATTTAAAATAAGTCCAATTAACTCATTGGCAAATCCTTCAATACCTTAAAGTTCAAAGAGAAGATCCTGGATCCTGTAGATGACTCAGTGTCTTACAAAGCCTAAATCCTCAGGGTGGGGCTGGTGAGGCATCTCACATCAGGAACAATAGGTGAGATTTCCTAATCTTTTAATTATTGGTTATAACATAAATCGGTTGCAAAAACAGCAAGTCTTTTATGAGTTTATGATGTCATCGTGTCTGTGAGCTCCCACTATAGGCAGCTTCACAGAATTTCTGGTAGTGTGAGTGAAATTGTTGACATTGCTTTTCTAGATTATTCTGTAAAGTGTATTTACCCTTGTTTAAATTACATTGACCACATGGAAAGGATTATTTGTTGCCATTTAGCAATAAATGGTGTCTCACTTAAATGCTCTTGTATTGTACAAAAATAATATTAAGGTGGATCATCTTATCAATTTAAGCTCCTAGGACAGGATATTGAAGGAAGTGCTACCCTGATAATTTATCAAATGTGAAAGTAAAATCTATTAAGTCTGTTTGAAAACCCGTATGTGTGTATTAAACAAAGTGTGGGACAGTTAATTTCCCCATTATCTAGTTGCAGATCTCTTTTTCTTTTTCCTTGTTTACTTTTTATTAATGAAAAACTCTTAACCTCTAATTTTAGCTCCACATTTTTACATAATCCCTAATAGGAAATTAGTGAATGAACACTGATGAGAGCAATACTTTTACCTCTCCCCTGCAGCCTCCTCCATCTGGGCAGTAGCCGGCTTCCGTTGTGTCACAAAGATTGAGCTCAAAGCTTGACGTCATACTTGGATGGGAGGCCACCAGTCTTTTGAATCCAGTTGAATATTTGTTTCCTTATCTACAACATTATGGAAACAGAAGACTAGCTGGGGGAAGTTAGGAGAATAGACACTGGGTGTACAAAGCTGGCTGCGCATAGGAAGGGGATGAGCAGGATGCAGCTAGAACTGCAAATCAGTGTCATGAGTGAGAGATAGTCATTTGCCAAGGATTAAACTGGACAGTTGTGACACGTACCTGAGCACTAGTCACGCCCACATTTTGCTCACCGGGAATACCTTCACACTCATAAATAGCTCCCCACCCTCCTGATGAATGAACACCTACTGTGATCGATTTCTCTCTTTTGTTATCCACTTCTCTACATTTCACTACCCGATATGTGCAGGAACGGTCTAGTAGGCCTCAACCTTTACTTTTTATGCTCCAGATATTCTTCTTATTAGACTGGTGGTTTGAACCCTGGGTGGTAATGTAGGTTTGGAGGGTTTTGGGGGCAGTGGACAATGCAGAGCAGCAATGACTCACCAACAACACTGAGTATGAAACCCTGATAGACAGTTTTCACTGGCATTGCATTACATTCTCAATCCTAAAATAAGGCCAGTGTCAACATCTCATCAAAAGTTAGACAATTTCTCCAGAGCAGCTTTAGGTAGACAGCAAAATTGAGGAAAAGGTACAGAGATTTCCCATATATCCCCTGACTCTACACATGCACAGCCTCCCCAACTATCCACATTCCCACCAAGAGTGATATATTTGTTACAATTGACTGGTGAACCTACATGGATACGTCATCACACCCCAGGTTGATAACTGACACTAGGGCTCACCCTTGGTGTTGTGTATTCTGTGGGTTTGGACAAATGCATAATGACACATCGCTACCCTTATTGTACCATACTGGGTATTTTCACTGGCCTAAAAATCCTCTGGACTCCATCTATTTACCCTTCTCCACCTAGTCCCTGGAAACTACTAATATTTTATTGTCTACATAGTTTTGTCTTTTCTAGAATGTCATTGAGTTGGAATCATAGAGTGTGTAGCCATTGAGATTGGTTCATTTCACTTAGTAATAAGCATTTATGTTTTTCTATGTCTTTTCATGACTCAAATAAGCATTTATGTTTTTCTATGTCTTTTCATGACTTGTACTCATTTCTTTTTAGTGCTGAATAGTACTCCATTGTCTGGATGGATCACAGTTTATTTATCCGCCACCTACTGAAGGGCTACTTGGTTGCTTCCAAATGTTGGCCATTATGAATAAAGCTGCTAGAAACATCCATGTGCAGGTTTTTATGTGGATATAAGCTTTCAACTTCTTTGGTGAATACCAAGAAGCAAAAACTACAGTTTTAAGAAAGGAATTACAAATGCCCTGGAAAATCAGAGAAAAAGAAAACAATAAAAAGAAAATGTAATCTGAAAGGGAGCTCTTGGATAGTACAATATGTTTAGAGCATTGGAAAGTAGGACAGAACGGTGATCCAGAGAACCTGTCACCCATGAAATGAGTGTTTGTGAGCAGGTTAATCTTTATCTATCTGTTGGGTCAGAGTCTGGATTAGTCACACACTTCAGGTGACAGACTGGCCAAAACATAGTCAAGATTAATCGAAAGGTGCATATCCCTGCAAAGAAAATCCAAATATTAAAACAAACATCTTTCCATAAATGCCCCTATTTATTTTCTGTCCACTGACTACCCGCATTTATAGCTTCACCTACAGCATTATGCTTGGCGTGGAAATAGGTATTGTGTCTGCCGTATTAGTCTTTTCATGCCAGGGGGCTGTGTGCGGTGATAGAGAGGTTTTTAATATGTCATGCTCTCCAGCATAAAAGCCACATTTCCCCTAAAGTCATTTAATATTTCAATCCCCGAATACTCCATGATGTAAAAAAATCTGAATCCTTTTACTTTTTGTTGTATGAGTGAGAAAAAGAAAACATCGACTTACATAAAAATCCCACAGATGTCACTTAAAATCAAGCCATAGATAATATAGCTTGGCAGCCATCACAATGCTCAGTATTTTTATGATTCAGAAAACATCGCAGTCACGTTAGACAAATAGTACTTTTTATTAAATGTCACTCAATCCCAGGGCTGGTTCTTCATCTGTGCTCCATTCATGGACTCAAACACTGTACTTATAATCAAAAGACACCTTGAGTCGGAACTTACAAATCCTGTCAGTTAGTCTTACTCTGGAAATAAAGAAACAAAGCACCCCCCGAATCACCAAAAAAAAAAAAAAAAAAAAGAAAAAAAGAACAAAAGAAAAAATAGGAAGCAACGTCCCATTTAGGACAAAGATGTACACGTCTGTGCTGTGAGTTGAAGCAGGGATTTCTGAAGCCTAAAGTTAGTGGCAATGGGAATGTACGAGTCCACATTGCTCCTTCATTTCAGAAATCCATCCATTTTCTGCAGAGGAAGAGATATGGCACACGTGTTCCATGGTGGGGTCAGTGTGTGTGCTCTCATGGCAGCTTTGTGTGGAAACACACCAATGGAAAGGCAGTTAAAAGCCCTATTCTTCAATGAGATGGTGCACAGGGCAAATAATAGTCACAGCACATGGTATTGCTGGCTGGTAGCTCCTGCCTGTCAGCACAGTGGGACAGACTTCCCCCCAAAGCATGAGCTGCTCCCCGGTGACCTGGCTATGATCTGCTCCATCCCATCATCTCCCAGCACACAGTCCTCCAGGAGTCCCCTGACCAAGCTGTGCCTTTCCAGTCTGATCATCAACATTTTAAGCATACACAATAAGCTCCCTGACCCAGAGGCATGCTCACTTGATCATGTTATCAGCATACAGCATTATGATGGTCAATTTGCTCATCACCATTACTAGACTATATGCTCCCTGAAGGTTGACTCTGGGTTTGCGATCCAGCATTACTCCATAAATATTCGCCAAATGGGTGAAGATGTAGATACAGTGGCCGGGCATCAATTTAATTTTGTGTTTGTTGTTAATGTTAAGGATATAGGTAACACAGTTATAGCTTCAAAACTGCTCCCCTGTAAGCCATGACTAATACTAATTGGTATCTCTGTTATTAATTATACTTTTGTATTCCCGTAGATGTTTCTAAAATAAATAAAAAGATTACTCCAGGAAAATCCCCATTCTCCAGAAACAATGGCAGGTGAACACATGTGCATTTTCACTTCAAGCAAGAAACTTCCATTGGTAAAATTACGTTGTTATTGCTTGATTATGAAATCTGGGAAAAATGTCCTGTTCCAGGACCTGAACTATAGTTTGTAAGTGTTTAATGGGATGAATGCTATTGCCATCACATTTGACTCATATATATTTTTTAACAGTTTCATTCTGTTCCTTTTTCACACTTTCATTGTGTTTGGCAACATTGGGCACCTGTATGCATACACAGAATTTTGAATCACAAAACTGTGGTAAGTCACCTAATACATCTACTCCATTTACCTTCTAAGATAGACGAATCATAATAATTTCTACATCAGATTCTCCTCTCAGACCTCCAATAATTATTTCTAATCTACTTCCTAATTTTTGGTATTATTATTTATTTTAATTCTATATGGCCTCCTATGGATATTGATGGTTTCAAAATTATCATTAGTTGTCATAACCAAAATTTGATCATTTTGGTAAAATCCAACATGCTACTTAAAACTATTCATTCAGAATGACACAAATTGCTGGAATTATTCTATTTAGTGGAGGATATTTTATTTATATTTATATGGCTTAAATTGCTGGGTGTGCAGTCGGGAAATTTAAATTAACATGGTGGTAGTGTAATTTCTTCCAGTCAAAGATACCAACAGAAAGGCAAAGGGAAGTGGCTCGGTCAGTGGTTGCAGATCACTGAGCAATTATGAGATTTTTCTCCTAATAAAGATTCAGCTTATGCCTGTTTTTTTGAAGTCTGGCAGAGTCTTTCACAGTGGTAATAGGTATCTGGTTTTGAATTTCTTTATTCAAAAATATGCAGGACCTCCATCAAATTTGTTGGAAGGGATCCAAATTTGTAAAGTTCTTTACAAATGTAAAATGATAGATGAGCGGTTCTGGATTCTCCCGGGCCTGATTGCTGGCTGACCAAGGGATTCGTGAACTGTGTCCTTCTCCAGGCTCTGAGAGGTGGCAGGAGGCTGGCTGTCACTCACCCCCACTGAGAGTTGCTTCCGCCATCTGCCCACTCACAGCTTCGCTTCCAGAACAGCTGCCTGGGTCACTTATTTTGACTAAGATATATCAGAATCGGAAAGTTTGAAAAATGGATGGAAAATGTTCATCCTACCATGTCTTAAATGGTCATGATTCTATCATTTAAGAAACTCCAAGAAACAGCTTTTGGTGATATGAAATCCCATGGAGTGGCTGTGTGATGATATTTGTGTGTTTAGATTCTATTTCATTTTCCAACGTCCTTCCTATTTTTTGGACAATTCTCCACCTCTGTCGTACTGCATTTAAAACATGTCTGCAAATTCTTTGACCTTCTTTCCATCAGGATTTGGAAGCTAATCCTTCCCCTCGGATATAGTCTGGTTTAGGAATAAAAAGAATGAAGTTGAAGTGAAGCTCATCTCTAGAAAGCGATCACACCTTTGCACCAGCCTCCCCCATCCTCAATTTCTCTCTGTCTTCTTGGGATGCATGCTCTTGGAGACATGCCACCGGACTCCAAGGAAGCCCCTGCCATTTGGAGAGGCCAAGTGTAATACTGACATCGCATCCAGTAATACATTAATATGACATGATTAATCTTGGCAGTGAAATATAAGTAGAGTAGATGTGTTTTCTTAGGAAGTAAAACAGTGAAAACCCCATGTTTCTCTTGTCCTGTAACAAAGAGCATCTGGGATGTATTTATAAGGAACAACGATCAGATGGTGGGGTTTCCATCAGTCTGAATTCCTGAAAGAGTAACAAGCAAATGTAGGTAAGTCCTTGACTCACTCATTCTTAATTATTAGACTTTTAAGGCAATATATGGAAATGTATAAAGATAAAGATTGCCATCAGAATAAAAAATCTAGAGCCCTTCTTCCCATTGGTATCATCTGGCCACACCTCCCTTATTCTCTCTGAGACAACAACCTTGTATGTTTGCTGAAAAAACGCAGGGACTTAAAACCATTGAGGAAATTGATTTTTCTTCATGAACAAATTTTTCTTTTTATATTTTATTTTCATTTATAAGTCTGTAGAGAAGATGAATTACATGTTAGGCAGGTTTTCCATCTTTTGGTACATCTAAGTCAAGGATAAAAAAAAATGAAGAATTGGAATGTCTTTCCATTGCCAGGGATGGAATTCATTAACATTTAAAATTCACTAATTCTATTGATCAGTTGCTGGAGGACTTGGTTTAAATTGCTCTCCTTCTACCTCTGATGTATAGGCAAGTGGGAAAAGCAACTGAGGCAGGAAGGAACATGTGATAGTCTTTATGTTTAGGGTGGAAGGAAGAATGGGCAGGGCCAGTACTGCCTTTTTATTTCAATTTCTTCTTTTCTCTTTTCTCTTCCTTTTTTTGGTCTTTGCTAAGAAACTGGTTATTGTACATTCCCCTCATCCCATTTGAATGGAACATGCGATCAGCAGTAGACTGACTGTACATTTGCCCTCAACAGCATACCTGCTAGGAGAACCCAGACAAGCTTTGGTGTTGCTTCCAATTTCTATAGGATGGACTTTTTAGTTTCATCAAGACTGATGACAAAAGAACTATTTTTGGTGCCTCTGTGAAAGAAACACGCTGGAGCCTGTTATTTTTCAGTAATCCTGCTGTTCGAAGAGAAAAGTGCCCACAAAGCCGCTGCGTATCCAACAGCACTAAATTCTCTCACCTCTGTGGGTCTGTTCTTTAGTCTATCCACTTGGCCAAAAGTGTGACACATCAAGGTGAACGAGCCCTGCTGGTTGTCTCTCCAGACAAAGCGACCAAGGGTGTATTGCTCTTTTTGTCACGCCCCAGATTATGTATCTTTAAAACATTTTTTTTTTTGTCTTCAAGTGTTGAACAGTGGTGCCATTTTTTTTGTATTTCATTATGGGAAATAGTTTGAATTGCTATCTCCTCTATTCTTCTCAATCTCTCCTCCCGCAAATACACACCCATGCATGTTCAAATGAAGGTTTGCCCAACTTCACCAAGCAAGTGGAGAAAACCCCCTATGGGGCCAGGATGGTAAGATTTCTCACACTCTCCCTGTGTACTTACAGTTCAACAGTGTGCATTTAATAACAGGGACACACCTGTGTCAGAATGAGGAACATGCATGGGCACAAAAACTCAATGGGGAGAAAATGAAGATGGTGAGCACTGCCAATGAGAATGGAGCAGATGTATATGACATCGTTAGCCCAATTCCACAGGATGAATATGAGAGGCACAACAGAAATATCCTTAAGATAATTTGGAGAATAGTTTACATCCATTTGAGACCAGGAATTGAGGTAACAGCATAATTTAAAATTTGGATGACAAATAGGATATGCTGGCCTCTAATAAAAAAAGGTTACTGGGAAGAGATAGAAAAGACTCCTTATAGGTGGAGAAAACTGGGGTCCATTAGATTAGGGAAGGGGAACTTGGTGATAGGGAATAATAACTGCTCAAGACATATGAGAACTGTCATGGAGAAGACTGGTGAAGATTAGTAGGCTTTCTTCGTGTTTCTATGGGGGAATGCTTTTAGAAGAATCATCAGATTTGAAGTGGATGGGTCAATAAATTTTTAAAAAGTATCTGTTGGAGAAGGACAAGGAATTCAGAAGCCTTGGTAAGTAGTGAACACTGGTGGTGGTCAAGCTGAAGGGGATGGTCAGTGGACAGTCTGGTGCGTGTTGGGAAGTATGGCTCACCTCTCACTCCTTACTGTGCCTGTATCCTGAGGCTCAGGACCCACATCTAGTATCTGACTATGTCCTGTTAATTTTGTGCAGAATTATATATTTGTATGACATTTGTACAAATTTGTATAAACTTAGTATGAGCTGCACATCAAGTGAAGTACTTGGGCTATCTTGGGGAGAAACACAGAGCTGTTTCCTGTTCCTATGGGTTTTATACTCCATGGCAAAATGGAGCAAGGAGATTGACAAAGAACATTCCTTCATATAGGTTTGAGTGGCATGGAGACAAAGGAAAGAGCAGGCTAATGAGTTAGGTGGAGAAAGTTACTTGTTCTTTTTTCTTTTTCCAATTTATTGAGGTATGATTCATAAATAAAAGTATCCATTTGAGGTGTACTCAACATCAAACATGATGATTTGATATATGCACACACTGTGACATGATCATCACATTCAAGCTAATTAACACACCCACTATCCACACAGTTGTGTGTATGTGGTTGACAACACTTAAGCTCTACTCTTTTAGGAAACTTCAAGTATAAACCACGGTATTGTAAACTAGAGTCACCATGCTGTGACTTAATCATCTTTAAACTGGACATTTGTACTCTTTGACCAGCATGTCCCCATTTCCACCCCCACCCTTGATGCCTGGCAAACCGCAATTCTATTTTGTTTCTATGAGTTCAACTCAGATGCCACAGCTAAGTGAGATCATGCTGCATTTGTCTTTCTGTGTCTGGCTTATTTCACTTAGCATAATGTCCTCCTGGTTCATCTATGATGTCACAAATGGCAAGATTTCCTTTTCTGTATGGCTAAATATATTTCCTTGTATATATATGCCACCGGGTTTCTATCCACTCATCCAACAGTGGACACTCAGGTTGATGACATGTCTTTGTTATTGTGAATAATGCTGCAACGCACATAGGGTATATTGCTTCGAGGGACTGATTTTGTTTCCTTGGGCATATACTCAGAAGTGGGATTGCTGGATCTTATGGTAGTTCTATTTTTAATAGCTAGGGTATGGATATATTTTGGCAGTACAGCCAACGTGACTGGTTGACTGACTGGCTGAATGTGGTTGAGGGTATGGCGAGGAGAACAATGGTGGGAGAGAGAGAAGCCAGAGTGGTTCTAGGTTTTGTTTTTTTATTTAAGATTTTATTTATTTATTTATGAGACACACAGAGAGAGGTACAGACGCAGGCAGAGGGAGAAGCAGGCTCCTCGCAGTGAACCTAATGTGGGACTCGATCCCAGACCCTGGATCATGCCCTGAGCCAAAGGCAAATGCTCAACCACTGAGCCACCCAGGCGTCCTGATTTTAGGTTTTGTCTTGAGTGACTGAGTGATGCTGACAGAGATGAGGAGAAATGAGGAATGAGCCGACTGTGCATATGGCAGGGATAGTGCAGAAGGAGTGAAGAAATATTATGTGGAGAAGGTGCTATGGGGGGAGATGGTTATGAAATATCCAAGTGGAGACACTTTGCACCTACATCTGCATCTGTATCCATATCATCTGTAACCATTTCTATACCTTAAATACATCTGTATTTCATATATTTGATATTTAGGACATTAAGTTTACAAATATGTTTGGCACCGTTGGGGTATGGAAGGGAAAGGATGAGAACTATATCAAAGAAGAGAGGTCCATAAGCTCTTGTTTATTAAAGAATGTTGCTCCACGGGGTTCCTGGGTGACTCAGTTGGTTAAGCATCTGCCTTTGGCTCAGGTCATGATCCCAAAGTCCTGGGTCCTGGGTCCAGGGTCAATCCTCATGTCGGGCTCCTTGCTCAGTGGAGAGTCTGCTTCTCCATTTTCCTCTGAGGCTCCCCTTGCTTGTGCTTTCTCTCTCAAATAAACAAAATCTTAAAAAAAATTTTTTTTGTTCCAAAAATTTTCCGTTTTCATCACCAGCATCATTGCTTTCTCACTTGTATCTGCTTACAGACATCATCTCATTTTAAGTTCAAACTACCTCCTTCTTCTGATTTCTCTTTTTCTCTAGCTACTGCCCCGTGCCTCTTTCTCTAGCTAGTGCCCCTCACTCCTTGCTAGAGTGATCCACTTTCTTCTCTTTGTTCTTTCCTTCACACATTCTGACCAGTCACCCCACTACCATACCTGCTGCTTATCAGGAATGTCCTGGATCTCCGTTTCACCAGGTCCAACAGCCAACCATCCATTTTCATCTTATTTAACTCCCTTAACAGCAAAACAAGGCTTTCCATTCTTTCTTTCTGCTCTTTCTCAGTCCCCTTTCTGGGATCCTCCTACCCACCTAACTGCTCTCATTCCAGGCTCAATCCTGGGCCTTCTCTTCTTTGATATACATTTTTTTACATGTCAAAGATATCTCAATAAGTCTTCTTTAAATATTTATGTAATAATTTGTTACATAGTAGTTGAAAGCTAATAGAAGGGCCAGTAGATTGTCGACCTTATTGGAGTAGAAGAATTGTCAAGAAGTTATGGAAGTATTCAAAGAATCAAATCCTTGCCATTTAAATGTTGGAGGTGATCTATCTGTGATAAAACAAGCCCAGGGTGAGCATAAAAGAGAGATTTTTTAAAAAAGATTTTATTTATTCATGAGAGACAGAGAGAGAGGCAGAGACATAGGCAGAGTCCTGCGGGACTTGATTCCAGGACCCCAGGATCATGACCTGAGTCAAAGGCAGAAGCTCAACCACTGAGCCACCCAGGTGCCCCAAAAAGAGAAATGTTAAGGAAAGTTGCAGGGAAAGATTTAGAAGACAGAAGACTGGAAGAATCCTGGTGCCAAGAAAGAGAATGCAGTATTGGATGTTGCGTCTTTCTCCTCCAACGCCTATGCCATCCCCGACTCGGCCTTCTCTCTGGTCCCTATGAGCCTTCACAGTCTTCCCATCGCAGCATTTTGCTTTTCTGTCCCTCCTAAAATGTTCAGATTAACTTAATAATTGTTTGTGTACTTACCTGCTTTACCAGACACCTTGTAGGTGGGATTGTGTATTATTTACTC
This sequence comes from Canis lupus dingo, assembly GCF_003254725.2. Lineage (NCBI taxonomy): Eukaryota > Metazoa > Chordata > Mammalia > Carnivora > Canidae > Canis > Canis lupus. The sequence continues at coordinate 29,409,951 of NC_064244.1, forward strand.
CTGGACATACAGAGCTTAACTTGGCTTTGCCAGATGGCAGATTTTCTTCTAACTCCAAGCCAATGTTTATTAAAATTGTAACATATTAATACAATTTGCAATTTTTAATGTTAGCTGTGTATGTTATTTTTTCCACTTGAGATTTAACCTATTTATATTAGTTAAGTAATTTTCTTACTTTAAGATTCACTTTGTCAATTTTGTCAAGGCTCATGGGGGTCTATGACAAGTTAAGATGCACTTTCTGTATCTATATTCCATTTGTTACCCTATCTAGCACATCCGTGCCGTGATTTCATATCATTACACGCATTACCTTAATTTGGAGAAACAGTGGTCTGGCCAGACTGGCTCATCCTCCACTTTCATAAAGATCACACATATTACATGCTGTTTGGCAAAGAATGGAGGCCCATTTTGAATATTTTTCTTTTCAGGTCACACCAAGCATATATTTTTGTGGCTTTTCAAAAATATTAAGTGAAATCTGATCACAAAAATTTAAATGATACTAAAAGCAAAGCACTTAAACTTTAGATAAATTTGAGTTTCATTACCCTACCATTACAACTTTTATAACCATTTTGGCAACAATTGGTGGAGAAGTCTAGAAATAGACTATACAAAAAATGAAAGCAAATTCATTTTTGTCATGTGGTGAATTTATAATCCAAAGTTCCTATCTATAATTTCCTGTGCTGTTAGTACATTGATCTCAACAGGATTATTGTCTGTGAAATGATAACAGGGTATAAAACAGAATTTCCCACTGAGACAAAGAAATCTCATTGAATGCCTCTGAAAGGTGATGTCTACCCTGAAGTTTATTGTAAATATATATAACTATTGGATTTCTTTTTTCCCTTTTTCTGTAAGCTCTGCTTTTCATGGGGTCATGTGTCTGAAGCCTTTAGGCATTTCGTCTGTCTCACCAGCACAGAGGTTCAAGCGTATTAGAAATTCAAGACCTACCATAGTGTTGTGCACACAGCGGGAACTTAATAAATAGATATATACATATCTCATTCTATATTTATATAAAATACTTCTCTGTCCCTTTCATATCACGATTGGATGACTTCAGTCTTTTAAATATACAAACTCTGGTTTATCCAAAAAGAATCTGTGTTTGCTCTTTAAATTACTCTGTCCTTAGTACTTACAATTAGATGTGTTTAAAAAGTTTTTTAGATAGTTTTAGGTTCACAATATAATTGAAAGGAAGTTATAGAGATTTCCCAGATACATGCCTGTTAGAACTGATGAACCTACACTGATTCATCATCATCACCCAGAGTCCAGTTTATGTTAGGGTCACTCTTGGTGTTGTACATTCTATGGGTTTGCAGGAATATATATATATATATATATATATATATATATATATATATATATATAATGACATGTATCTACCATTATAATAAAGTTCAGAATATTTTCACTGCCTTAAAAGTGCTCTGTGCTTGTCACTTCCAAAATCTAGCATTCACTGATCTTTTTTTACTGTCTATACAGTTTTGCCTTTTCTAGAGTGTCATACAGTTTGAATCATGTGGTAACGTAGATTTTCCACATTGGCTTCTTCCACTTGGTAAGATGCATTTAATTTTCCTCCATGTATTTTCATGGCTTTATGGCTTTTTTTTTTTTGCATTGATTAGATTCCATCATCTGGATGGGCCACAGTTTATTTATCCATCCACCTACTGAAGGATACCTTGGTTGCTTCTAAAAGTTTTGGCAATTATGAATAAAGCTGCTGGAAACATCTGAGTGCAGGTTTTTGTGTGGACAGAAGTTTTCAACTCCCTTGGATCAACCAGTAATTTTCAGAGCTGTCTTGCTTCCCTTCCTTTCTGAGGTTAGTGTTGACTTTTTCTGACTTACTTGAGGTATACCAACTGCTTCCAATGCATTCCATTCTTCCTTGTTATAGCCAAGTTTCTTTATGTTCTCTGCCAGCAGAGAACTCTAATAGGTCAGGAACTCTCACTGGATCAGAGCCTACCAACATTATTTCCAGAGAATTCTGTAGACAAACAACTCCAGTTGTTGCAATTCCAACCTCAGAACTTTATTTGGACCATGCTCTATCAGCCTGGGAGGCTGACAGTGATAAATGAGAGGTGCATTCTTATTTGAGCACACCGTATCAACTCTGTGCATTCTTTTATGCTCTGTACAATTATCATGTTGTGTGATTATACATTAATGGCTTACAAATGGCCTTGATAAAGTGCTCCCTAATACACATACACACTACAAGTCTGCATGAAGAACTAACTGCTCAGATTTGATATAGATTTTATATTACATATGGACTGGAAAGGAGAAGGTTGATCTTCTAGAAGATCTGATGTGTTATTTGCTCACTCAGATGTTGTTCTTATGCATAACTTTGCAACTTCTGGTGATGATTTTTGGGTCTGGAAGCTTCAACTTCTTCTGTTGTAGACAAATACTTATTATTTTATCTGTTGTGCATGCTGACTTTGCTGACTTCCTTCTGTATCCTTTATATAAGGAAATCCTTTTTGGTTTACCCATGTGCTATCTGTACCTGGGTATTTTAGTCAGTCTGAACCAACTGGTAATGTGTCAATCTAGTGGTTAAGTGCTCATATACTTGATTTTTATATATTTCTCTAATTCTAAGGGATCTTGTCATTATTTTGTGTTGTGCAATACTTTCTACATTTGAACATAGCAGTCTACTTATTGGAAGAAAACAAGTCAAAGATTTATATGTTAAAAGGTTGCTCTTCCCAACTTTGTTGTTTATTTTTGTTTAAAAAAATGGTTACCCCCCAAAAATGGTTACCTAAGAGACCTGATTTCTAAACACAGCTTTTCACATGGCCTTGTGGGCTATTAATATTCAAGCTCAGATATGTTATTATTTCAGTCTATACTAAAAAGATCTGTTGTGTTAACTTGTGGGGCTGTTGTGAAAACTGAATATTACAGAATAAATTATTTCTATACATCGAAGCAAATTCAGATGATCATAGTACAAACCTTGTCATTGAATGGATATAAAATTGAGGCCCAGCTAATGTGAGCAAATCATCAAGATGGTGTACCTAATTAGAGCCCTTGTAAAGAATATATATTTTTTAAAAATATGATGTGAAAAACAAACAAAACCTCGGAAACTGTAATGTGATGTAAAATGGAAGACAATATGTTTATTTTTATTTCTTGGAATAATTTTCTTCCCAATACAGTACATGGGATGATTGAAGATGATAAGTAAGATATTAGATATTATTTGTGTGGGGAAAGATACCCAAATGCCATGAATTCTCTTTGATAGAATTATACAGACCGGAGGTAAAGTTTCAGAATGCTGTTTATCCCTGTCACTCAACACTTACTTTCATATCTTCCCCATAAAATAGTAGCATCTATTGAGGTTGAAGTGGTGGCAAAAAAAAGGTACTTCCGGGTAAACTTGGAAATTCTTACCGTTGTATTTATCTTCATTTCCTCCTGAGAGGGAAAATATGAAATTGATAGATTGCTTAATGTGTTTGACCTTATTCAGAGGTGTTTTGCATTTATATTGGAGAGTTTGCAAAGGATTAGAGATCGATGCTCAGGAAATAGGACATTCATTCATACTTTAGTGTTTCCCTTAACTAGATGTTGATGAGGCTTCTGCACCAGGCATTGTTCTAGATGCTGTAGATGGGCTGGTAGACAAGAAAGACAAAGGCAGGATAGGAGAGTGCAAAATGGAGCTGCTGTCTTCAAGGAGCAGTGTGGAGGCCAGTAAGCTGGGACAGACACATGTAAGGGGATGTGGTTGAAAGGGGGTTGGGAGGAAACAAAAGAGCAGATGGGACTCAGGCTTAGTCCACTGTAGCAGTTGGTTTTTACTCTGGTGGAGATGGGAAGCCTTTGCAGGGCTTTGAACAAAGACTCCTATGTTAAAAGGATCACCCTGGCTGTGTGTTGAGAACAGAATCTAGAGGCAAGGACAGAAGTACGTGATTAGTTAGGAGGGTTATTTGTGAAGTGCAGGTAAGGATTATGTGTGCTTTGGATATATGTGGGAGCAAGGGGAGTGGTGAGACAAGGCTGGCTTGTGAACATACCCTGAAGGTAGACCCAGCAGGACTTGGATTGGATGTTGGATAAAGAAAGGTCGGAGTAATAGAGAGCATGGAGTTCCCACCAACAGATGCGGAAAATTTTGTGCGAGGAGACATTTTGGAACCAGAGCTAGAGTCATAGAGGGGGCTATAAAATCAAGAGTTTTGTCTGGGGCATAGTCCTTACAAGTACCTATTGGACACCTAGGTCGAGATGCAGACAGTTTGATATACAAGTTGGGAATATAAGAGAGACATTTGGGTTAAATGCAAATACTGTATCAGTGGCATGTAGGTAATTTTTTAAGCCAAGCATTTAATAGGGGTCAGAAGGGGAGTAGGCTTGGTACATGGAGTAGAGCCCAGGTCCAAGGACTGAGCCCCCTTTGTCCCCACATTCAGCAGGTGCAGACAGCAGTAAAGGATGAAAGGAATGGTCAGTGGGGCCCTGGGAAAAAATGAGCTCTGTGTGATATTTTGAAAGCAAATGAAGTTTCCATGAGGGACAAGTGACCAACTGTGCTACGTGCTATTGTTAGTTCATGTAAAATGAGAATAAAAAATAACCACAGGATTTCATAACCTTGGGGGAGAAACTCATCTAAGGAGGCTCAAGAGAGAATGGGAAGAGAGGGCTTGGAGATAGCAACTACATGTAATTCTACAAAGGAGACTTTCTGAAGAGAAGCAGGAAGTGGAATGATAGGCAAAGTGAGATCAGGAGAGGTTCATTTATTTATTTTTAGTATGCTTTTATATGGAATGGAACGATCTAGTAAGAAGAAAGCAGAGAAAGAGAAGCCTTTAAAAACCCATTGTACCTCATTGGTTTCCTAACTCACTTTCTACAACTTAATTTTAACCTTATAGAACAGAAGCGTTCCCAGGCCCTGATTGCTTGCACCTCTACAGGTGGTTGGATGATCCTAAGGTGGGTGTGTTGGAAATGCTTTAACATGGTGCTTTTGGGATTTAATGCATATTTGTGAGAGCATAGAAAGTTCAGCAGTTGGGAGAAGAACAGAATGGTGTAGATATTGATACTGGTCTGGGTGAACTTATTAACTTCTCATTCAAAGAAGATAGGCCACCAGAATGAAATGGTAGGTAGAAAAAATTAGCAAGGTGACCCTTGAACTATGTGGGGGTTAGGGACACCAATCTCTCCCCCCAACCCCCACCTCTGCACAGTTGAAAATCCATGAATAACTTTTGACTTACCCAAAACTTAAATACTAATACTGTTGACCAGAAGGCTTACCAATATTATAAACAGTTGATGACAAATATTTTGTATGTTATATGTATTATATATTATTATGTTTTTAAGATAAAGTAAGCTGGAGAAAGAAAACGCGATTCAGAAAAACCATAAGGAAGAGAAAATCTATTTACAGTTTGTACTACATTCATGTAAAAATGAATTTACATTTAGAAAAAAATCTGCATGTAAGTGGACCTGTGCAGTTCAAGCCCATGTGTTCAAGGGTCAACTGTAGTTACTGAGCAGAGAGAAACAAATAGATTGCTCACTATCGATATCAGTGGTAAGTAACGTGAATTGGCTTAAGGAAAAATTGTTATTTGATGACACTGGAAGAGTGACAAATAAGGATGATATTGAAGGCTATGTGGGAGTTAAATTCTGGAATTTCACAACAGGAACTCGAGGCTCATTTCCACACTTCACAGAATAATAACACATGAAAATACGATCTAAAAACAGGTAAATGCCAGACAAAGCAGAACTGGGAGCGAGCCTCAGGGGCAGGAGATGCCAGGTGCTGGGGACTGATTTTCACAGTGATGCTCATCATATAATGTGAATTTTAATATTTGATTTCAAAATTGGAAATAGAGAAGCAGAGATGTAAAGACATAGATGGATTCTATGTGTGGAGCCCTCTTGCCTTCCTGTTTTATGAACTATCGAGGTACGATATTAAGAAAGAGCCAGTATACCCACACCCTACATAGAGGGATGTTAAGTACTATTCATTAAGTTGCAGATAGTTAGTTATGCTTAAAAATTAAAGGTTATTCATCTAACACGCTATTAAGTCTACTATCATTAGAGAGGGCTTTCTGGAATGGAAGTGGCAAGTGTATTTGGTTTTTGTTTTTTACAAAACACAAAGGACAACTTACAAGTGTGTTTGATACACTGGTGTGTTCTGTTTATTTACATTTCATTTAAAATTCTTTTCTATCAATATTCATTAGTGAAATTGTGTGTGTGTGTGTTTCTTTTCTTTTTTTTTTTTAGTAAAACTGTTTGAGGTTTTCAGATCAATATTTCACTTGATTTAGGAAAATGATTCAGAAAGTTAAATATTTCCATATAGACAGCTTACGTGTGCCTTTAGAAGGGGATGGGGACCCCCATCACTGGGTAAATAAGCATCAACCCCCTTGTGGCCCCCCTCACCCTTGGGTTCCCCAAGTGAGGCTTAGAGGAAGAGCTCCCAAAGCTGTGGTGGCCACTGTGGATCTCACACTCCTCCACATACACAAAAACATCGTGGCATGTTGGAGGCAAGTCATTCTTGGGACTTAGCACAGACTCCTCTTCCTGGGAGTGGGGTCCCTTCAACTCCTCATGGATGGTGGCCCTCAACAAAAGGATGTGAAAGCCTCTTGCAGTGACTGCCCCCAACCATGCAATTTGGGATTTGCTATTTCAGCCGATGGGTTCCATTACCAAACTGCTTATTAATATGAGTAATTAACTTTCATGGAATTTCTTCTATTAAAATACAGAAATATTTGTACTTCTCCCCATCAAAAAAACCACATTAAAATTTATGTAATTTTTGTTCTTTTCTCTGAACTCCAAAATTTAGGTCAAGGTATGCTTGGGGTGGTTTGGGAAGTGAAGGAAAAAAATAGGTTTCACGGTAACTGTGACTTTCAGGGAAGTGAAATATTCTTTGTGACTGCATTTTTTTCTTTTTAAACTGACACAGCAATACCAACATGCACTCCTAATGTCTCGATTTTTGAGACATACCTACAGGGTTACTGCAGGAGAAATGAAATCTTAAATTTTATTTACTTACAAACTACCTTCTTTCTTACAGATTTCTTTTAATACAGTGTATTTAACACTAGAAATGTGTTACTGAGCTGGAAAATGTATGTGTGGGTTTTTAAATAATGCTAAGTGGACTTCCACTTTTCTCCTTATTTACATTTTCATGTTGAAGGTTAAACAGAGTAACAAATTATATGCAAAACATGTGCCCAGGATGGTTGCTTTTAGGTCATTCATAATTAGCATATATTTGAAAGCTTCAGAGAACATGTTCTCTATGATTCAGGACCTATCATTATTATTTTTTATAATCACAGGCTTAAAAAATGCCAAAAGAGAAAGGAATAACAATTATAAGCTTAGCTCTTCAGAAACAGTAAGAATTTGATTGTTAATCTAATAAAGCCCTTGAATTGTGGAGGTCAATCCTCCTATTGCTTTTCATATAAAATGGTGTCAAAACAACTGGGTACTAAGGCCTTCAAAATGCATTAGCCAGGCATTCTGCATCAGAGTGGAAACATTCATGTACTCGAGACCATTAAAGAAAGGGAAGCTGTCAGTGTCCATGTGTTTGAGTATGAACCTGCCTACAGTCACCGTGTATCCTCTAAACACCAATACGGGAAGTGTCAGGCTTCACATCCCCTTGATGATGGAAGGCATGGAAATTCACACTGGAAAATGCAAATAACGAATTTCTTACTACTTTCTAACATGACACAGGCTCATTTTTTTTCTTCTTTAAATTTAAAGTTTTCTGCACACAGAGGGTATAACCACGATGGGGGAGAAGCAGTTACAATGCTCGCTGGCTTGCTACAGTTAATCGTTGAAAAGATACAGCTTCCAGATAACCATGCCACACAAATCTAAGTAAAGGCAGGTGAGGCCAGTGTTTAAGTAAGTGACGTAAGCAAAAACGAAAGAAAAAAGGGAAGAAAAAATTGTTGCCTATTTGGGAGTCAATATAAAGGCTATTAAGTGCCCTATAAACTATAACTTCTATATTGTTCCTTGTAATAATGAAACTTTGAAAAGCTAATGCCCAGACTGAGAACTCTGAAGAGTTATGAGATCATTTGAGATTAGCACAAAATTAGCAAAAAATGGGTCACTTAGGTTGCTCAGTGGTTGAGCGTCGTGATTCTGGGGTCCGGGGATTCAGTCCTGCACCGGGCTCCCCACTGGGAGCCTGCTTCTCCCTCTGCTTCTCTCTGTGTCTCTCATGAATAAATAAATAAAATCTTTAAAAAAATTAGCAGAAAACATTTTTGTAAATGTTCAGTTAATTAATTAATCAAATTAACCTAACATTGAAGGACTGGATAAAGCTCCACTTCAGAGGTCTGGTCTGAGAGCCTCCTCTCCCACCCAGACCTCAGGTCACATCATATGATAATTGACCAAGGAATTTCTTTTTTTCTTTTCTTTTCTTTTTTAAGGGGTGGGGGACCAAAGGGAGGGAGGGAGAGACAGAGAGAGAGAGAGAGAGAAAGAGAGAATTCCAAGGTCCTCGTCCATCGTGGAGACCAATGTAGGGCTTGAACCCATCACCCTGAGATCATGACCTGAGCCAAAATCAAGAGTTGGATGCTTAACTGAGGGAGCCATCCAGACGCCCCTGGCCAGGGAGTTTCTGATGACCCTTCGTGGAGAGAAACATTGTCCTCTCCTTTGCACTGACTACAGTAATTTATCTCTTTCTTATGCCAGAGATGGTTGCCTTTGGTTATGTTATGACTTAAGATGTATTTAAAATTTTATTTTAACTCCAGTATAGTTAACACACAGTGTTATATTCATTTCCAGGGTATAATGTAGTGATTCAACAATTCCATATATTACTCGGTGCTCATCAAGGTAAGTGCACTCTTAATCCCCAACCCCCACCGCCCCCTGGTAACCAGTGGTGGCTTCTCTAGAATTAGGAGTCTGTTTCTTGGTTTGTCTCTTTCTTTTATTTGTTCATCTGTTTTGTTCTTCAAATTCCACACATGAATGAAATCACGTGGTATATTTGTCTTTCTCAGACTGATTTGTTTCACTTAGCATTATACTTTATAGATCCACCCAGGTCATTGCAAGTGGCAAAATTTTATTCTTTTCAATGCTGAATAATATTTCTATATATATATAAATATGTGGGGTACACACACACACACACACACACACACACCACACCTCCCTTACTCACTTATGATGGACACTTTGGCTACTTCCATAATTTGGCTATGATAAATAATTCTCCAATAAACATAGAGGTGCATGTATCCTTTGAATTTGTATTTTTGTGTTCTTTGGGTAAATACCCAGTAATGTGATTTCTGGATCATAGGGTATTTTCTATTTTTTGGAGGAACTTCCATACTGTTTTCCATAGTGGCTGCACCAGTTTGCATTCCCACCAACAGTACACGAGGGTTCCTTTTTCTCCACATCCTCACCAACACTTGTCGTTTCTTATGTTGTTGATGTTAGCAATTCTGACAGGTATTAGGTGATCTCATTGTGGTTTTGATTTGCATTTCCCTGATGATGACTGATATTGAGCATCTTTTCATGTATCTACTGACCATCTCTGTGTCTTCTTTGGAGAAATGTCTGTTCATGTCTTCTGCCCATTTTTAATTGGATTACTTAGTTTTGGGAGGTGTTAAGTTGTATAAGTTCTTTAAATATTTTGGATACTAATCCTTTATGAGCTGCACCATTTGCAAATATCTTCTTTCATTCAGTAGGTTGTCTTTTAGTTTTGTTAACTGTTTCCTTCACTGTGCAGAAGCTGCTTATTTTGATGTAGTCTCAATAATTTATTTTTGCTTTTGTTTCTCTTGCCTCAGAAAACATAGCTAGAAAGATGTTATTGTAGCCCATGCCAGAGAAATTATTGCTTATATGTTCTTCTAGGATTTTTGTAATTTCAGATCTCACATTAACATCCTTAAACCATTTTGAGTTTATTTTTGTGTGGTGTAAGTACATGGTCCAATTCATTCTTTTGCATGTAGCTATCCAGTTTTCTTAACACCATTTGTTGAAGAGACTTTTTCCTATTGCATATTCTCTCCTCCTTTGTCAAAGATTAATTGACCATATACTGGTCAATTTCTGGGTTTATTTCTGGGCTTTCTATTCTGTTCTATTGGCCTATGTGTCTTTTTTTTTTCCTTCTTTTTTTTTTTTTTGTGCCAGTAGCATGCTGTTTTGATCATTACAGCTTTGTAATGTAACTTGAAGTTGGGAATGGTGATGTTTCCATCTTTGTTTTTCTTTTTCAAGATTGCTTTCACTATTTGGGGTCTTTTGTGATTCCATATAAATTTTAGGATTGTTGCCTCTGTGAAAAATGCTGCTGGTATTTTGAAAAGGATTGCATTAAATGCGTAGATTGCTCTGGGTAGTGTAGACATTTTAACAACATTTGTTCTTCCAAGTCATGAGCATAGAATGTCTTTCCATTTCTTTGTGTCATCTTCAATTTCTTTCACCAATGTTTTATAGGTTTCAGAGTACAGGTTTTTCACCTCTTTGGTTAAGTTTATTCTTAGGTATTTTATTATTTTTGGTGCAACTGTAAATGGAATTGTTTTTGTAATTTCTCTTTCTGTTGTTTCATTATTAGTGTATAAAAATGCAACAGATCTCTGTACATTGATTTTGTATCCTGCCGCCTTACTAAATTCATTTATTAGTTTTAATAGTTTTTTTGTGGGGTCTTTAGAATTTTCTCTGAGTGGCATCATGTAATCTACAAATAGTGAATGTTTTACTTCTTCCTTACTAATTTGGATGCCTTTTATTCCTTTCTCTTGTCTCATTTGTGTAGCTAGGACTTCGAGTATTATGCTGAATAAAAGTGCTAAGAGGGAATATCCCTGGCTTGTTCCTGATCTTAGGGGAAAAGCTGCCAGTTTTTCACCATCATGTAAGATGTTTGCTACGGGTTTATCATATATGGCCTTTATTATGTTGAGATATGTTCCCTCTAAATTTACTTTGTTGAGGGTTTTTATGATGAATGGATGTTGTACTTTGTCAACTGCTTTTTATGCATTTATTGAAATGGTCATATGGTTTTTATCCTTTCTTTTATTAATGTGATGTATCACATTGATTGATTGTACCACCCTTGCATCCCATGAATAAATCTCACTTGATTGTGGTGCATGATTTTTTAAAATGTATTATTGGACTCAGTTTGCTGACTTAAGATTTTTAAACATTTATTAGACTCAAAGTTATTTGTTAACATTATCTCCTTTGTCCCCACTATAACTTCTATGAGAGATAGATACATATCCTGAGCCCCTGTTAGGTGCCACATGGATTATTAAAATTTTTGATGTTGTTTGCTTTATTTTCTAAATCTTCATTGCCTTTAATCTACAAAATCAACTTGCAGTATGAAGAACCTGAAGCTTGGCAATTGTCTGTTACAGGCACACATATTAAGTTGTAGTACCACATTGATGTCTAGTGAGTCTTGCTTTCCAAGTTTGTGGGGGAGAGAAGTCTGACATTTTAGCACAAGTGTCAGTGACTTTGGCAGAGAAGAGCCACTACCATTCCCATGAGTAAGCAAAGACCACCTTGCCATTTGCTTGGGGCATCTTTGTAGTCAAAGCTCCCTTCTTCACATAAGTACTGGCATGATGGTATTTCTTCCTCTCTTACCCATTTCCTGATTTCTCTTCTCTCCATCTCTCAGTTTACCTTGTGACTGAGAAGGACCTAGAGAGTGGGAAGAGGGTGATGAAATCCAGGTGTTGCCTCTTCTCTCCCATTTTTTTCCTTCAGCTACTCTCTCCATGATAAGATTTGGTAATTCCTATAACTTTTCTATTGGCACCTGGGACCCTGTGCAGCACTCAGCACGATGTGATTTGTACTATTCATCTTTATACTGCTGGATGTTTCACTTCACCACTAGACAGTGGCTCCCTGAGGTCCAGGCTACTGTCTGTTTTGCTGTGATACTTTACCTACTACAACAGTGCCAGGACCATGGTCTTATTTAATATAATAAAGATGAATCATCTGAAAATGAAAATTGCAAACAGGGCTGTGCCTATTTTCTCAATATTTTCTATTTTACTTTATTCATTTTTTCCCCTGGTTTTTTCTAGTTAGTATTTCCAGAAATGTATGACATGATGAAGATGATTGCAGGCATCCCTGACTCTTCCTAGTTCCCTGGGGGTCCTTCCAGTGACACACAGTGAAACATAATACTGGGTGTTAGTCTGAGATAGGTTTTTAACAAGTTTCATTGCTTTATTTTGTTCCTTGGGAATGGAAGCTGGGGATTATCAATGGCTTTTTGACAATATGAAGTGGCCATATGAGTTTTTTCTTCAACATATTAATATTGGCACTAAATACTATAAAAACCAAATCAGTAACTTATTCTTCGAATGAACTGTAGCTGGTAGGTATGTTATTCTTCTAATATGCTTTTAAAGTATGCCTTGTTTCAATGCTTGCTTGTTCAGTGTGTCCATTTTGTCTATAGTTTTCTTTCTCTCATTTAAGACCACTTGCCAACCTCAATTTTGGTATCAGCTAACTTGGATTCACACCAAAATAATTATATATCACTACTTTTTCTCTGTGCTATAGAGGAGTTTCTAAAATGGAGGGAATTTCTCTTTTATTAAAAGTTTGAGAAAAAGTTACTCATTAAGCTGTCTGAGATAGTTTTATTTAGAAAGGCAATGTTTCACCTTCTCTCAGGGTATTGGTCTGTTTTACACATCTGAACTCCATTTTAGCAACTACCTTTTCTAGGAAGACCTAGGAAACCATTTGCCTTGTTGAGCTTTTGAAAGTCATTGCACAGACTTGCATGGTGCATTCTGTTAGAATGCCTTATAGCTTTTCGTTTGCCTCGTTCTATATTTATTTTTCACTGTTATGTCTAATTTATAACTCCCCCTACCCAATCCCTTTAAAGGCACACCAGTTCCCTATACCTCCAACCCTCCCCTGCAGGCTGGACCAAGAGGATATAATAGTCCTGGAGCAGAGAAGAGGGAGGTATGCTCTATAAGATTGTCACCGGAATCTTCTCAGAGCAGACATCTGAAGAGAGGAGAGAAAGGATGGGTAGTTCAGGCAAGGGACACATTGTGCCAAGCTCTGGAAGTGGGAAGCAAGACACTTGGGAGCCACTGGGAGCAAAGGTGCTTACATGAGGCTGAGAGGGTAGCCAGGGAAAATGTCTTAGGGGCAACTTAGTTCATGAGAAGGAGCTTGCATGTCTTTCTTTCATTCTAGGTGTAGTTGGGAGCCATTGATAGGAAGATTTTGGCTAGTTGCTCTAAAGGAGATTATTCTGAACTAAGGACAGGCTGTTGCAGTCACTAGGTGAGGTATCCTGATAAGCTGGGCTAGGATTCTTATACTGGGGATGGGGAGAAAGGCCTTGATTGTGGAAATATTTTGAAGATAAATCTACAGCCTTATGTTATGTGTGAGAATTAAGAAATACCCGCGACATTTACTAAGATTCTGAAAGACGCAGCTCTTTCAAAATGGCAGTAAATCTTAGAGATTCATCAGAACTCCTATAACAAAGTAGGCTCCAGAACTGGGTTTTCTAGTGGTTTGGAAATGGCAATGCCCCAAGTCCACTTTTTAAGGATTCCTTTCAGACTGTCTTGAAATCACCTTCTATTAATATGTTCCACTTGCTACTTCTTCTGTGATCCCATGGCCCTTGCACTGTCCTTTGCTGATGTCACCTTGTTGATGCACTTGATTCTGTTAAGTGCACTGAGTGTATATCTGTACAGATCATTTAAAATAGGTGAAGTGTGCACCAGAGAAAAGTTTTCCAGAGAAAAGAAAGAATCCAGGTGATTTAGCATGAGAATATCCCCCAAAGATCCACTGCCAATTTTCATTTAAATTTTGATCTAATTATATAAGTTTCAAGATAGAGGTTGCACTAAGATTTTAAGTACACTAGACAAGGAAACGTTTGAGAACAAATTTTGGAGAAAACAACAGAGTGTTCTTAAGTTAGTGTTTTTCCAGGTAAGGACTTTAAAAACACAAAATATAGCACTTCCTTACAGAGTTGTTTCAAAAAAAGGGATAACGTAATACCTACAAAGGAGGAAATGCATCATTTCTGAAAATGATTTTGTCTTTTGAGTTCAAGAAACCTAAATTTATTAAGAAACTCATGATGGTTGTCTCATTTTGCCTATTCCTCTCTTGATCTGTGAGAATAGCCTCATAGGACTAAACTAGTCCAGGGGCAGAGATGTGGTGCCAGAAGGATAGGAGTTGGGAAGAAAAATGAGGGATGGAGCTTTTCCTTTCTACTTGGAGCTGCCAATTTAGGTAATCATAAAGATGGTAACTATTTACTTTTTCATTTTTTTATTGTTATTTTACTTGTAGAGTATCACAAAACTAACTTTTATTGTAAAGGATGATAAACAGAGAGCTGAGTCTACTGATCTCTTACCTCTACAAATTATACTGAGAGGGGATCCCTGGGTGGCACAGCAGTTTAGCGCCTGCCTTTGGCCCAGGGCGCGATCCTGGAGACCTGGGATCAAATCCCATGTCGGGCTCCCGGTGCATGGAGCCTGCTTCTCCCTCTGCCTATGTCTCTGCCTCTCTCTCTCTCTCTCTCTCTCTGTGACTATCATAAATAAATTTTAAAAAAATTTTAAAAAAATTATACTGAGATACCAGTAAATGTCCTGTGTTTTAGGAAAAGAAAAGGCCCTCAGGGGATTCTCAGTAAAAAGAGTTGATAATATGAAGGAAAGGTATGTTAAGGAGTGTCTACAGTAGAGAATAAAAGTAGGTCCTTCATCCTGGAGAAAAAGCCAGTGTGTGGTTTCAAGGACAGTGAGTCTAGTTTGCAAGCAGCTGAGAGAGGCCACTGTGCACAGTGTGGTCCATGACTCAGAATACCCAGACATGAAGCACTTTCAAAAGATGGTGGAGAGCCATGGGGTTCTCTATCTTATCCCATTTCATCTTCACAATATATTATAGTCTGAAAGTCTGTGTCCTTCCCAAATTCATATCTTGAAATCTAACCCCCAGTGTGATGGCATTAGGAAGTGGGATCTTTGAGAGGTGATGAGGTTGTAAGAGACCCCAGAGAATCCCCTCCCCTCTCCCATCATGTGGGGGCATGATGAGAAAACAACATCTGTGAACCAGAAGGCAGGATCTCAGGGGACACTGAATCTACTAAAGCCTGGATCTTGGACATCCAGCCTCCAGACAATGAGGAATATACATCTGTTGTTTATAGGCCACCCCGCCTGTGGTGTTTTTTTATAGCTGCCCAAATGAACTCTTTAAGAGAGTTATAGTTATTCTATAATCATTAAATAATTTTGGACTTTTTAAGTAAGCCAGAGAGTCATTTGTTAGAGATCTATCCCAAAGCTTCACATTGTTTCTTACAGCAGAAGCATGGTGACACCACCATCAAGCTGGCCACCTGCCTCCACTGCCAGGCTCAGAACTCCTGCTTCCCACTCCTCATTTCCAATAAATGATTCTCCTTAAGACAATAAACTTCCAGGAAGCTTCTTATGTACAATAACCTCAAAAGCAGGCCATTAAAAACAGGGTGGAGCTCTGAGACAGATCCTAACTGATGAATTCTACAGCCTAATCAGAGTTCCAGAAGGTGCAGTCATCTTGGGGTGTGGGATGGGGTGTGTGTGTGGGATGTGGGATGTCAAAATGCTGGTCACATTGTCTGGTTCAGAGAATAACCTTATTGGCCTGTAAGCGTTCTGCTAAACTAATAGTTACCAAGTGCCAGGCCTGACAGTGGGAGCCCATTTGTGCATTCATCCACCTGAATAACAAGAACATTGTGTGTTACTGGAATTATCTGCATTTTACAGATAGGAAAGCTGAGGCTCAGAGAAGTTATGGGTATCTGGGGTTTCAGCTGGAAAGTTGAGAAGTTCAAAGTCTTTTCGTTCAGTACATCTGCTGGTTTCATCAGAACTGTGTGTCACCCACCAGCAATTTCAGGAATTTGTCCCATTGGATGAGAAACCCATAAAAATCCTTACCGATCTCTTTCCTACTATGTTCCCAGCCACACTTAGCACTCAGCCCCATCCGACAGATTGACCTGGAGCCAGTGTTAGGTCTCGAAACTATACAAGTTTGTATTATCTCCTTCTACCCATCTTTTCCGAAGCCCTGAGATGTACTGCTGTTCCATAAATTAACACTGAGGAAACCAACATTATATTCGGCAGGCTTTGGGTATAGATGTGCTGATGCAATCAAATCTCTCAAAGTCCAATTGCTTCCCTGTAAATGAAAGTGTGTTATGCTTCCAGGAAGCATCATTTCAGCCATCTAGTGCAAGGTGAAAGCATAGTAATGTCCAGTTAGGTTAAGAAAAGGGAATATTCTCTTTAATTTTCCAGGTGAGTGACCTGTAATCCTGCTTTGTGCTAAAGTTTCTGGAGTATATTTTCTTGTTCACCAGAGGTTAGGAGTCACTTGTTCCCCTCTGGTTACTAAAGCCTTGGGAAATTTTCTGCCAAAATAAATTGTTGACACTGCATGCTAACCTGGAGTAGTATTTTTATTATTTTTTTATTTTTTATTTATGATAGTCACAGAGAGAGAGAGAGAGGCAGAGACACAGGCAGAGGGAGAAGCGGGCTCCATGCACCGGGAGATCCCGGGTCTCCAGGATCGCGCCCTGGGCCAAAGGCAGGCGCCAAACCGCCGCGCCACCCAGGGATCCCCTGGAGTAGTAAAATCAAGATCAATTACGTAATCTCAAAGTGAATGTTCTACTTCTACAAGATGAAGTTTTGGTAGTCCTGTTTCCCCATCAAGGGTGGAGAGAGAGAGAGAGAACAAAAAATGACTCATCATCCAATTTACAAATAAAAGGGCACCAAGCCAGAGGTCCTTACCTTTCCAGTGGTAAGGACCATTGCCTGGATAACTTCACTGTGCCAATGAGACGGAGCTTATTCAGATGATTTTATTGTGATCTTTATAATGAACACCATCATTCCTATGACTATGTCAGTAATTAAACAAGGAGGCCATTAAGCTGGAGTGGCTCTAATCCCTTGGTAGCCTGTGTAAGAAAACCAAAACCTGAGCTAGACTCAATGCACTTGGATACAAGGAAGTAAAACTTTGGAACAATCAGTCACCAGCAGCCAACGAGGCTGTCCCAAATAGGGCAACTGCTTAAGTTATAGCCAAGAAAATAATTGCTTTGCTTTGCTTCAGCATCTTTTGTGTCAAAACCTTGCCCCTAGCTTCTGTCTATGGGGCACTCCTAATTGCCTTTGTTTTGGCAATGTTCAATTTAAATCGATGCATGCTCAAACTCCTGAAAAAAAAAATTTAATATTCCTCAGTTTACCTTTCACACTATTAACCTACCACTTTCCAGAATGGTGATTCTACACTTTTTGAATGGTGGCCCACTGAAGAGGGGCAGAGGACTCCACATTACAAAATCCAGTTTTTCCTCAATTGGCTAGAAGTAGACATCAGTGAAACACAAGGAAATGTCACGTCCAATGACATTTTGGGAGAAAGAATGTTAAAATGATTTTAATGAAATAAGGAGAAGGAATAATTTCACCATTACACATGCATGTCTAAGGAGCAGTTAATGAATATTGATATAACACATGATGAAAATATGCAAGATTATACCATACATTATGGATTAACCAAGTCACAACAATTAACCTGAAAATGATAAGTGTACATTGTTTAAAATTTTACAAAGGGAGGGAACTGCCATATTAAATCCCACCTCAAGACTTACTGATACAAATGCAACCATAGCGTGCTATACCCCACCTACAAGGAATCCTTTATGCTCTTTGACCGGAAAACACTGAATTCTTCCCTAGTTAGAGAGGTGGTCAGATTTTCTAGTAGAACAGTTCCCTGAAACCCCCTATAAATTCCAGCAATGTGCTCATTTTAGTTCAGAAATAAGACATCTTAATAAACCTTAATAACTCAATGATTCAGTTCCAAATGAGTAGGCTTCATCCCGTGGAGAAGGAACATCACGGGAATTAGGTTATTTGCTGACAATCATACAAGAAGGGTAAATCTGGGGCATATTTAGGGCTTATGCGACCATATTTTTTATGACTCTTAAAATATCATCCAAGGAAGAAAGAAATTGTGCAGATCACCATGAGATTTTAACTGCACTTTGGGGGAGAATGCGTAGTCAAGGATCAGATAAACCATATCAAAAATGAAACTTATGCATTATGTAATGTCCTTAAATTGAGCACATCTACTAAATTATTTCACGAAGTCACAATTGGGAAATTAGTTATTAATAAAAATGCTATAGGCAGCTGATTGCTTTAAAAATTCAGATTCTTCTCAGACCGAGGGAAGTGGGTGGAGGCTTCTCCCCTGCTCGGCACTGCAAGCCAGAGGCCTGGCGACTGCCTTGCTCTGGCCCTAGGTGTTGTCTGTTTGTCAGAGTGATCTGGAGAAGTTTGACAGGAAGTGCCATGCAACAGTCAAAACACAAGATGAAACCAATATTGTGTCACTTTTAGGGTGGGCCCATGAAAGGCATAGGATGAGAGGTGTAGGGGAGAGAAAGCATTGGAAGCCATTTGCTTACGGAACAGCAGCCGATTCATACCTTCCAGTCCCCAGGTCTGTCGGGACAGCCTAGCACCCAAGCAATAGGAGAAGGAAAAGAAAAGGGAACTTGGATTGCTCATCAGAGAAGTCTCAGTGATCACAAGCAACACTGTTCTTTGTTCTCTTCTTTACCCAACTTTCTGAGAGAGAATATTACAATAGATCATTTTCTTTGGGGAAAATTGATGTGATGGAAGACAGAATGTACAAATTTCTAGCACAGTTGTGCTCATGAGAAAATCCATCTAAGTAAGAGCAGAAGACAGTTCCCAGACACCACTGAGACGAGGTGTCACTTGTCAGAGCAGGAGCCATCATGAGCAGAGTAGGGGCAGGGGTGTAGAGGGAGGGCAAGAAAACATATGCATTTTTTAAGCTAAGAAACCAGAAGAAGGAGGGGGAGAGAATTTTAACAGCTGCTGTTAAATTTTACTCATAAGTGTGAAACATGGGGGAGGGTGAGAGATGTCTGAAGAATAATTTTGGAAATTTTGGATGTGTGAATGACTATGTCACCCCCTGATTCACCACTTTAGGAAGATCCACAGTAAACAGATTATTTTTCAAGGATGTTGGTTTTAGCATATGGCTTCTTTGAATGTGATCTCGGGCCGAGGAGATCTGGCTTTGCCAGGTTACACGTGTGGTTACTGAAGAGGAGTCCATAAAGGAATATTTCCATGCATGGGCATGGCCATGGACTAACTCATCACCACCTCCTCCGCAGGTCAATGAAACATTTCAGGCGTCCCTCTTTTGTCAATGGCAGCACTAATTTCCCAGCAAAAGAACAGCATCCATAGTTTCTTTGTGTTCTCTTGTTACTACTATTACCAGCAGAGGAGGAGAGAGTTAATGACGGTTTAGCACTGAGTACATATGATGATTGATTCTGAGTTCAGCTAAACCCCACATTAACAGTTTTTTAGCAATGATGTCTGCTTTCCTGGAATATTGCAATTGTGTCATATCCATCCCTCAACATATAGCAAATTTAGCAAATTCAATTTCCATGAAAACATGTATGAATTATGACAGAGCGAATTAAGCGCTAAGAAACATGCCAGCCCCCTTACCCTCAACCCAGAAGTGTTCCAGCTGTGCAATGTCCATAGATTTGTGCACGACACCTCGGGATGGGCGGCATGGATGCCTCCAGGCAGTTTTAGGGGCTGTGTCCCTGCATCCCTCCCTGGACGTTCACCGTGCAGCTCAGCTAACTTCCCACTGACAAAGGGGAGATGATGATCCTTGTTTCGTTTGGCAACCTTCATTACATTTAGGTTTAGTTTTAGATCCTGTGTCCTATTATTTGCTCTCTTTTTTGTTTGCTTGTTTTGTTTTCCTTTATTCATCAAAGTTTTATTTTTACCCTTCTTTCAGGGGCTCCCAAACAATTCGTTGTGACGCTCTGTTCTTTGACACGTTCCTGTATTTTCTAACCCACTCACAGTTAACGTGTTGTGGATTTGTGGGGTCAAGCCTTTGTACATTTTTATCATGACCATATAGATACAAGTCTAGAAAAAGTAAAAAAAAATTATCTCTTCAAGTACTATTGTAAGTTTCAGAAGTTCTTGAATTTGGCAGACAGTGTCATACAAAGAGCAGTGGCCAGGAATCCAAAACACCCAAGTTCTATTTCTGCCCTTGCCTGTTAATAGGTGTGTCAGGCTCTATGAGCCATGGCTTTCTTGTCTGCAAGTCGAGGACACTCATGTTGACCTCAGTCCTTTAGAGACTTGCTGCCAGGTTTCTGGTGGCAATGCAAGGCCACCAATCAGTCAACGGTTGCTCCCTAATCCAGATTACTGGGTGCTGCCTGGGAAACCTGCCCAGATGTAGGAGCAGGTGAGGTAACACAGACCCTAGAAAGGGGAGAAGAACTCAGCTTCCATGTGGTGAGTTTGTCACAAACACACTTCCCAGACATGAAACCACAGCAGAAGTGTTTTCTGCACAAAACCAGAAACATACAGAACTGAGGAAAAGAAGGAAGGCTAAAAGAGGTAGATGAATAAATACATGGTAGTCTTTCCCACATGAGGGTAAATAGAATTTCTTTAATTAGAGAAATTCATGATTGTAAGAAAAGTGATGGAAATTTTTACTAAAAATATAGATGCAAGAAGATCTATTGGATCTTCATATCATAATCAAGGAGCCAGAGACAATTTTTTTTTGCATTTTATTTTTTTAAATATTTATTTATTTATTTATTTATTTATTTATTTATTTATTTATTTATGATAGACAGAGAGAGAGAGAGAGAGAGAGAGAGAGAGAGAGGCAGAGACACAGGCAGAGGGAGAACCAGGCTCCATACCGGGAGCCCGACATGGGACTTGATCCCAGGACTCCAGGATCACACCCTGGTCCAAAGGCAGGCGCTAAACTGCTGAGCCACCCAGGGATTCCCCCTTTTTTGCATTTTAGAGGCTAGTTTGGTTCCTAAAGCATATCCTAACTGCTCCAAAGCATATCCTACTTATCTTCAACCTGCATGCTCACTTACCAAAGTATTCATTCTTATAGAATAATGATGCAAAAATAATTTTTATGAAAGAACGGCTATGAAATTGTCAGGAATAGCTATTTCTTTGAGGTGTTAGTACATTAATTTTATAAAGATGTGTTTGGAGAGACAGAGAGAGAGGCTGACAAACAGGGAGAAGGAAAGGGAGACACACACACACACACACACACACACACACACAGACAGAGACTTAATATTTCTCATTAAACCAGAAATCAGAACAAAGGCCGACAAACTGACAATGCAACATGGTGCTAACATTGGTAGGCGCTCCAGTAATTCATGTTGGTTGGTTTCTGCTCTTAAATTAGCATAACTGGCAGCTGACATGTCATATATTTCAAAGTCACTGCAGGCAGAGGTTCTTAACTTCTGTGAAGGCATGGCTTTTAGCAAATCTCTTGCACATGATCAATGATTGTTTTAAAATTACAAGCTGGAGATAATCACCCTGTATGATCCATTAGAGTTTGGGCCTTTTTTCCTAAATGCTTTTAGAAACAGGAAGGGCATCGTATTAATTCTCCTTGGGATTTCATTAATTTCATGTCACTCATTCCATTAGTTATGTGCTATTTCACATTGCTGTCAATGACACAATGCTAATTTCTTGACACGCACTTTTTTATGGTCCTCACGGATTGTGCTCATTATGGAAAATGGGCTGAATTTTTTATTGGTTTATTCTGAATGAATGATTATATTGAAATAATTCACGTGTAATTGTTGCCAAGAAGATACTTTTGCAAAAGCCTGCGTATTTCTAAAGAAATAGTTTGTTGGGAATAAAACTACAGTATTTGATAGACAATGAATGCAAATAATGTAGTCACAGTTGCCATATTCCCTGGAAATCACATCCCCCACTGTTGTCTCAGAAAATAAAGATTTTTTTTTTACAATCAATCTAATTCCTACTTTTTAAATTTCTACTTTGTAAAACTGCTGATATCAACAACATGTAAAAAGGGTAGAATGTAGGCTCCATATAATTTAAGGTGAAAAACTTGCCTGTAGACTATATGGGTGGAATATGGCAACTATATGTTTAGAAGGATATATAATCACTACGGTGCATTCTGACCTTCAGTATTAACTATCCTGGAACACATTTTGGCAGTTGAACACTATGTTAAACATGGAGTAACCATACCACTCCACAATTCCATTCCTAGGTGCATAGCTGAGAATCGAAAACATATGTCAACACAATAACTTGTATGTGCACATTCACTGGAGCATTGTTCATGACAGCCAAAAAGTAAAGACAACGCTAAGATCCATCGATGGATGAATGGTGAAACGGAATATGCTGAATCCATATAAGGGAATATTATGAAGCCACAAAAAAGGATGAGGTATAGGTACAACCTTTATCATGGATGAGCCTTGAAAACACTATGTTAAGGAAGGCAGTCATGAATAGTTACATACTGTGCGATCCCACCTACATGTAATATCCAGAATTGATACGTTTGTAGAGATAGAAAGTCAATCACTTATCGCCAGGCACTGAGGGAAAAGGTGCGTGGGCAGTGATTAACTACCAAGGGACATGTAGTTTCTTTTTCAGGTGACGAAAGTATTCTGAAATTAGGCAGTGATTGTGCAACTTTGTGTGTATATTAAAATTCACTGAATAGTATGCTAAAAAGGTGAAATTTTCAGTTTATGAATTTTACAGAAAAAAATGAATAAGTAAAAAACTGAAAAATCGATTGATATAAAATAATTAGTGTTGGAATTCCACCAGTATCTTGGCCTTGTACATTTTCTTCTACTTCATGTTAAAACAAGAGGTAGATTGGGATGGATATGAATGGGCTTTTTCAGTTCCTTACTTCTCTGCGACTTGGTGCTTCTGGGTTTGGGTTTGGCAGACACAGATAATGCAGAAACAGGGAGAAGTAAAAATAAAGCAGAACCAGATATTTTGCACAATGAAGTAGCAGAGATTTTGTGTTTTAACGTTTAAAAATTATCACAAGATCCTATTTCTATTTTCCTTTTCTAGACTTTACAACTTTCTGATAATTAATAAGAAATGATACATATAATACTGTCTCTGTTTGAAAGAAAATGGCCAAATAGACTTATGTAAAATCTTCTTCACGTGGAAGGTAAATAAATACATTTTCTAAGTAAGATTCATTATAGTGTAATTGTGAACTTAAAAGCTCTTGGGGTCTGAATTTGGTTTATGCTTGGCAAAAAACAACTTGCTTCTTCAAAGAAAGACATCTATAAGAGGTTTTGAGGTTTTCTAAACATCAAATAGCTCTCATTTGTATGATTTAATTGTAAACAAATAAGAATAAGATTTTAATTTACTTTGACCACCCATGAAAATTTAAGAATTTAAAAGCTGGGTGGGAGAGGGAGAAATAGAGTAGAAAACTATATGTGGAAATTTATTTAGAATTTTTTTGAAACCCATGAAGGGATAATAAAGGAAGACATTTTCTTTAAATGATTTTTTTTCCTTTAAAAAATAAACCTCGCTATGATCAATACAGTTACAATTTCTTTAAAAGGTAAGGACCAATTGAAAATTATTTTATAATTTGGGAACAGCACATTGAATACTTGAGTTTGGCAACACTTTGATTTGGAACAGACATAATGAGACACGCGTCCATGTAATGGTCAAAGTTTTCATACAAGAGGTATAGACATGATACATCATTTTCCTTGTCCTAAATTTTCCCAATGATTCAGGTTGGAAAATACAAGTTTTTTTCTGGACACATTTGGAAGTTCTAGATAAAATGAGAACTTCATAAACAGTACAGTAAACTTTAGTTTTTAATATTAGGCTATACTAAAAGAACATATCTGTTGGGTAAATCAAATGTATTATTCAATTATATCTTACCCAATTTGACTTTTTTAAATCAGTTTGAAGG
Source organism: Canis lupus dingo (assembly GCF_003254725.2). NCBI lineage: Eukaryota > Metazoa > Chordata > Mammalia > Carnivora > Canidae > Canis > Canis lupus. Next base: position 29,434,191 of record NC_064244.1, read on the forward strand.
AAGAAGGAAAAAACTTGTCAGTCCATTTAATGTATCAGCACATTATCTAGATTCTACAGTCATTGAATCAGGGCTCCTTATGCCTTCTGAACTACCACATCTGGCATAATCAGTATTTTGAGTTAGTGCAGTAGCTAACCAATGCATAAAAGGAACATTAGCATTAGATCGTAATTTTATTTGTTATAGGTCAAATCTGCTAAGTGAGAAAATGCATGTGGAAAACCACTGCAAATGGCAAGGGTTGCAGACCCATAAAGCAGGCAGCAAGAATCTATAGTTGCTAAAAAAAAAAAAAAAAAAAAAAAAAGAAAAAAAAAGAATCTGAGTTGCTTGCCATCCGGATAATTTGTGGATGTAGGCAGGATGCCAGCACCTACTACAGTTCAAAATGAATAGTAATTAAATATATTTCTGTTGAATATTAGTAAATGCAAAGAAAAATAAGAAAGCCTTGAAATGCCATCTCTCTGTAGCCTGCAGATCTTTCTGTAGCCTGTTATATTTATCCATGGATCTGCAATACACTGAGGGATACAGAGGTGTCCTGTCTCCACCAGTGGTTGAACACAGAGTAGGTGTGAGACTGCGTTTTGCTCTTCCCCAATATTCCCCAAATGGCTCCCTACACGGCGTAAATGTGTGGGGCAACAGAATGATACATATAAAGAGATGAAAGTATTCAGGCAGTTTCTGTTGACTTTAGGGGACAGTGTAATATTGTCTTAGGATTGGTTTTGCTTAGTTTTTAATTCCCACAAGCTTCATAGGGAAAGAACCTGCAGTAGAGGCAGGATTTGAGCACATGAGCAAAGTGCACCCTTTGCATCCGCCACCACCAGTGACCAGGCTCTTGAAGATGCTGAGAAGATTCTGGGGGTCTAGGATAATACACAACTAACTTAATTGTTAGATCAAATAAAATATGTCTTTTGATATTACATGGATGTATATTTTTATAAGGGAGTGTTGTGACTTTTAAATTGCATTGCCATTAATGACTGTATAAGAAAATATTTTACAGAGTGGCCATAAATCCCAAATTATGAGTTCCCAAGAAGAGAAAATTGTGTGTGTGTGTGTGTGTGTGTGTATGAAATTTCCTTAATAATAAGTCAAACAGGTGAAAAGAATTTTAAGCCAGATGGAAATAAAGGGTGATTTGGGAATTAACATATTACCTTAATATGTCACGGTTAATTAACCAAAAAAATTTTGTTTATTTTAGTTAATTGGTTTGTGCTTATTCTTTTCAAATTTTATCATGTAGCTAACAGTGTCATTAATCATGTAATTGTAAGTGGGCATCCATTGAGGATCTTTGAGAATGAAGAATAAAGAGAAAACACCCCCCCCACACACACACACACATCCAAACCCAATGACAATGATGACTCCTAGAAAGAAAGCTGTTGCACATGACACACTGAAATTCATGATACAGGACAATTTAGAGCTGAATTAAACCAGCTTCGCTGGCCTGCCAGAGTGAAGGGGTCACCTTCTTTGACAAGCCTCGCTATCATTAAGTCAGGCGATGTACTCAGCATGTTGCAAGCTTAGCCCTCAGAATGCTGGTGACAGGGGACATGGTGAGAGAATGTATTCCTCGAGTATATGGAATTCAAATTTCAATCCTTAAATATAGCCAGGTAGCAGCTCCAACACTCCATCGTTAGAGGTTAAGGCAATTAAAATTCCTTTTGGTCTCTTTCATATTTTGTTTTGTATCATCTTCTTTCCCTCCTACACTATCATCTGTTAGGAGGATGCTGTATTACATAAATCTGGTAACTGCTTCCATCAATTAAAAAAAAACGATACCTCGAACCTAAATTATACCTTTATCCTTCCTAGGGCTGTCACTGCAGACATCAATTCGATAAGGGGGAAAAACAATAGATTTGAACTTTGTGCTAAATGTAAAATTTGAGGATTATATGATGTGTTCTTTGCAATTGTTTCATTCATGGGGTGAGGGACTTGAAAATATCAAATCTTCATCTTATGTGATTATGCCAAATTACATTACCCTAAAGATAGTAATAGGAGTGGCTGGTCCCAAAGGTATCTTTTTGGTGGAACATTCCAATTCTAATTGTGGACAAATTGAATTTACCGGGGACTTGGCACCTGAAATTTCAGACAGAAGAAGAGACAAGTAACCAACAAACAAATATATATGTTTCTTTTGACAAACTAGATTCTGAAGAGGAGTGTGTGTGCATGGGTGTGCAGACATGCGTGTTAAACAGGAGATAAACGTCCTCCGAGCAAAAGAGAGAGGCGTGTTTGGAGCACCGCACCATCTATTGGAAGAGAAAGAGGGGAGCTGCAAATGAAAGCCGTGTAAGTAATTTTAAATAACCTCTTAGCCACATGAAAGAAAGGGAAAAGGACACACAGGTGAAATTAATGACAACCAGTTCACCAAGAATATGCATACAGCATCCCAGCAAGCAGAAGCTAAGATGAAATGATTTGAATGTCTCACTTTTGAATAAAATGAATGTTTTATTTTGAATGTTTCGCACTAAGTCTTCCCCGAGGTCTCAATTGGGACTGAGCACCTGCGGAAGCTCCCGCCATGTGAGGCTAGTGCCATCTTCTCCTGAACAACTCTAAGTCTGCTTGTGCCATTGATACTGTACGATCCTACCAACGAGCCATGCCACCCTCATACCTTCATTACTCTAGCTGTTAAAAACAGGATTATATTTCCAATTTGGAACCATTTACGGTTGATTATGACCAATAAAACTTGGCATGATCTCCACACCTACATTAGGATGATACTAGTTCTCACAGGCCTGTAATCACTGATGACTTGCTGCTAAATGTCCTTAATATCGTGATTGAAATGTGTTTGATAAGGCCCTGTGATGGGATTAGCAATGAAGCCAATTAATTTTCAGAAAATTGACAGATGTTGTTAACCTGCAGCTCATTTCCCATTCTCCTCTGCGAACACAACACTGATCTGGCTTAAGAATCTACCCAACATGGGGAGTGACTGTATCATTTTTGTAGAGGTTAGTCCTGAAGTTCGACTCTCCAGCAAACAGAACCTGAGGTGGAGAGCTGTCTCTGCGGGTACTTACTGGGAAGCACTCTCGTGATGAACTCTCCTGGGATTGAAGGAAGTGGGAGTGAGCTACACAGGTACAGCAGAGCTCTTGGCAAAGTTCATGGAGAGCTCCGAAGCCATGGGGGGCCTTTTGCTAGTGTCCCCAATCCAGGTGATATCAGCCGGGCATTGAATGTGAGCTGCACCTGCAGTGGGACATACAGGTGGGCAACACTCTTGTGCCACAGAAGGAGCTCTTGCAAAGGTTCTCAGCCAGCAACGCTGCCAGATGCTGGAGAACAGAACCTCTGGTTTCTTGTCGGCCCATTTGGGGCCAGTATAATAGAATGCCACAGACTGGACAGCTTATAAACAACAGACATTTATTTCTCACAGTTCTGGAGGCTAGAAGTCTGGTAGCAAGGTGCCAGCAGATTCCAGGGCTGGAGAGGAGCTGGTTGCTGGCTCACAGAGGGCAACTTCTTGCTGTGTCCCACATGGCAGGAGCAGTGAGGGAGCTCTCTAAGGTCTCCTCCTAAGGACCCTAATCCTATTATGCCCTCTTGAAGGCCCCACCTCCTAACACCATCACCTTGGGGGGTAGGTTTCAAAATATGAATTTTGAGGCGGGGACACAAACATTCTGCACATCACATTCTGGGGGTATCTGGACAAGGACCACAGTGCATCTGAGATGATGCATAGTATAATCCAGTCCTTCCCGACCTGTCTCCGATCCCTTCTGAAAAATAAGAGATTACATAGAGCATTGAGGTCAACAGATAAGGCTGCAGCAGTAGGAGGTCTTAGCTCTCTGGTCCTGAAGATGAGGGGTGTCAACACGTTGGCACACCCACAGCCTACTCATGACATGTGATGGTAACTTGATACAACGGTGGGAAATTCCCATTAAAAGAGATCTCATTCTTCTTGTAGAGAAATGGGCAGGATGTCCAGTTCTGACCTATGTGATGGAGAGTCCCCTGGGGAAATGCCTGACCTATAGAAAGTTGCCAGTGGCAATGAAAACGTGCACAGTCCTCCCATATAGCAATTTGTTGAGAGAGAGAGAGACAGAACACAGAAGGTAAACAAACTAGGGTAGGTACTATTGATAATGGACTCTGAAGATTTAAAAATATTTAATTATACTCTGTTTTCAGAACTGCAAGGTCAGCCAGGGAATTAAAATGGTAACTGTCAATGCGCTGGTGTGGCAGTGATTTTTATCTCTTTTTCTTCCCTGCATTTATTCAAGTTGAACAATACGCTTTCAGCAATATACCTGTGAGATTAAGGAGTATTTTAACTCCATTTTAAGATTAGAAGAAGGAATGAGAGGGAACTCCTTTGACCCAGCCTGCAGACGAGGAGAGTGGGTTAGAGCAGGCTGTGAAATGGCCAGAACTGCCTTGAAAATCAGCAGTGCAGCACGGGACTTGGACCAGCAGCTTTAGTGTTTGGTGAAAAAGCTCTGGGCTGTAAGCATCTACAGTAATTGAAAACACAACTCTACCCCCGAGGATCGGTACCAGGTCTTGGGAATCCCAAGCATGTCATACTTGTTTCCCCAGCTCCATGGCCACGTTATTCACCTTACGCTATGTCTCAGGAATGGACAATTTGGAGAAATAAGGCAAAATGCTGAAAATTTGTATTTGTTTTATCTTGTTTTAAGATAAACATATGCTTTGTTTAGTTGCAGGGATGCTGGCCTGGTGTTTAACTACCACTTGGTTCAGCAGGGATGGATTTTTCTTCCTCAGGCTTATTTCTTAAACAGTTATTCACTTGAGTAACTGTGTTTCTGAAGCAATTTTGATCATGTCATTGGACACAGCTAAAGTAAGACAGGCTGACTGGGGCCTTTTTGTTTCTTACTATGGGTAATTGCTATTTCTACAAATGTCAAAAAGTGCCATGTTTTCACAGAGCTGTGAACAACACTGTCAATTCAAGGGCAGCAAAATGTGAAAACTATTTCAGTGCTTTATGGATACTGATTTAGGAATAAACAATAGGATTTCATAGTTAATACTCAGTATTCTCTCTTATAAATCTAGTGCTTCTAAGCCACAGATACCCATTAATACGGAGGATCTAGAAAAATGGCCAAGATAGTGTCTTGATAATTGCTTACAGAAAATAATCATGACTTTCTTTAGTTCTTTTTTTTTTTTTTAAGATTTTATTTATTTATTCATGGGAGACACACAGAGAGAGGCAGAGACCCAGGCAGAGGGAGAAGCAGGCTTCCTGTGGGGATCCCAATGCAGGACTCGATCCCAGGACCCCAGGATCATGCCCTGAGCCAAAGGTAGATGCTTAACCACTGAGCCGCCCAGGTTCCCCTTTCTTAAGTCCTTCATTAGTTATTACACACTGGGCCTGCCCCATCATATGCAATCAAGAGAATATCCTAAATTCAACTCACATTTCTAGTCAGCTTCTGTGTTAAAGTAGTTTCTTTCTTTCTTTCTTTCTTTCTTTCTTTCTTTCTTTCTTTCTTTCTTTCTTTCTTTCTTTCTTTCTTCTTTCTTTCATGCTAAGGTAATAAAGTGGAAGGTGTTGAGTGGCAGGTATGTCCACAAGGAGATTATAATCCAGGCCAAAAATTTAGAATCAGTGGCTGCTGGTGAAGTCATGAAATAGTCCTGGAATATTTACTTCTGTGGCCTAGTGCTCAAACAATTCACACTTAAATCAGCAAAGATTCGGTGCCAACACTGAGCAAAACACGGCTATGGGCTAGTAAGGGATGAAATTTAATTTCCTTCCTCCATTCGGGGGGAAATCAGAAAAAAACTCCTTTGGATCTAGAAGAGAGGAGTGAACAGGAGATTTTTTTGCATGCAGATGAGAAGGGAGTATGGGATTTTCCCTTGATACTTTCACTCCTAGAAGGACAGGTGCTTGTCTTGGGCTTTGCCAGGAGCCATGCTGGCCCCATTGGCCCTGCTCACCCCTGTTGCTTCCTGGCAGGATCTGCCACCTGCGCAGTCCTTGTGAACCAGTGATTACACACAAAAGGCAGCTGAAGATGAGCTTTGCATAGCTCAGTGGCAAGCCTGCTGATGGCCTCATACCACAGGATGGAATGCAATGTGGCTTGAAAAGGAAGATTCATGATTATCATAAGCAGATCTTCCCATTTTAAGGTGGCTTCTGCAAGGACCTTACTCTTTCAAGGGCAGGAAGACCAAGATCTACACTCCCTGATCCTGTAGGTTCCTTCTATGAGGGTCAGAATTTGGGAGCTAGAACAGGGTCAGGGAGCTAGAACAGCACTGGAGAGCTAGATCTATTTACCCCCAAGTATTAGTCTCTGGTGTATGTTCTTCATGCCTCTTCTGGTTTTTGTTTGCTTTTTTTTTTTTTTCTGATAATTAAAGTGCAGATAAAATGATACAGAAGCTACATCATTATCTTCAGCATTCTTAAAACCCATGCCAGGGATCCCTGGGTGGCGCAGCGGTTCGGCGCCTGCCTTTGGCCCAGGGCACGATCCTGGAGACCCAGGATCGAATCCCGCATCGGGCTCCCGGTGCATGGAACCTGCTTCTCCCTCTGCCTATGTCTCTGCCTCTCTCTCTCTCTCTCTCTGTGTGACTATCATAAATAAATAAAAATTAAAAAAAAAATTAAAAAAAAAAAAGCCATGCCAGGTTCTGCAGCCTGAGCTGGTCCAGGTGGTAGACCTCTTTGCAGTAAAAATGAAGCAGCAAAAGGAAGTGAGCTCTCTCAGTTGAGAATCCATGAACCCTGCTGCCTTTCCGGCTATGGTGGAGAAGGGCAAAGGGTAAACAGAAGTCATACTATCTTCTATAACTTGAAAATCTTCACTGTCCTACCATGTTATTTCAATCATAAGATAGAGTGCAAATATCATGCTTTTTCTGTAAAATCCAACTGGATAGATTTTTTTTTTTTTTTTGTGAAATCTTGATCAAGGCCAGGGCCCTTTTCCCTTACTGGTTTGTTTTCTTTTTCTTATTAAATTTTAAAATGAGATCATTAGTTATTTGCCTAAAAATTACATTGCATTTTTTTGGCAAACGTTTTTCTTATGACTTTACCATACTTTTAAGTTAAATGTTTGTATAATTGTATTTAAGGTATATAGACTTATGTCCAGCTTAGAAAGAGCTTCCCTACTCTATTATTTTTAAAAGATTTTATTTATTTATTCATGAGAGACACAGAGAGAGAAGCAGAGACAGAGGCAGAGGGAGAAACAGGCTCCATTCAGAGATCCCAATGTGGGACTCGATCCTGGGACTCCAGGATCATGCCCTGGGCTGAAGGCAGGTGCTAAACCTCTGAGCCACTCTGGCATCCCCCTACTCCATGCTTATAGAGAAAAGCTTTCCTCTATAACTTTGTAAGTTTATTTTTAAAAGTTTAATATTTATATCTCTGGGAATTTATTTTCATATAAGAAATGAATTATAAATCTAATGTCGGGATCCCTGGGTGGCGCAGTGGTTTGGCGCCTGCCTTTGACCCAGGGTGCGATCCTGGAGACCCGGGATCAAATCCCACGTCGGGCTCCCAGTGCATGGAGCCTGCTTCTCCCTCTGCCTGTGTCTCTGCCTCTCTCTCTCTCTCTCTCTGTGACTATCATAAATTAAAAAAAAAAAAATTAGGGATCCCTGGGTGGCGCAGCGGTTTGGCGCCTGCCTTTGGCCCAGGGCGCGATCCTGGAGACCCGGGATCGAATCCCACGTCGGGCTCCCGGTGCATGGAGCCTGCTTCTCCGGTGCATGGAGCCTGCTTCTCCCTCTGCCTATGTCTCTGCCTCTCTCTCTCTCTCTCTCTGTGACTATCATAAAAAAAAAAAAAAAAAAAATCTAATGTCATTTTTTAAAAAAAATTGGTAAAACAGTTTCCCTAACACATTTAATGAATACAGGATTAAATATAGAATGAATATACACTCAAATAAATCCAATTACTTGCACAAAGCAAAACAAAACTATAATGCAAATTAAAGCCACCATGAGGAAGGGGGATAAAATATATAATTGTGGGGATTTTATGCATTTTAACTCAGTGAGTATTACCATTATTATTATATCTTATTAATTGTTATCATAAAGTTAATTTTAAGCAAGGAGCTGATAAATAGGAAGAGGGTAGAGAGGTCAATACAAAGGAGGCAAGAACTCAGCCTTAAGCGCCTAAGAGCAATTAACGATTAAAACCTGCAAGCAAAATAATTCATTATATCTATTAGAATAAAAATATACAGGCTCTTGACAGCTTTGTGGTAGAAAAGATGAAAAAGATATATTTTAAAAGGCTGAAAATATGAAATTCAAATGGTTTTATAAATTTAAAACAAGCAGCAGATAAGAAGATACATTTGATATTTCTGTATTAGAAAAGAAGTTTATTATTCAAAGGATATAAAGAATACCTATTCTATTGATTTCCTTCTGCTTCTCTAGCAACGTACCAAAAATTCAGTGGATTAAAAGAATACAATCTCTTATCTTATAGTTCAGAAGGTCAGAGGTTCAAAAGTGGTCTCACTGGGCTAAAGTTAAGTTGTTAGCAGGCCTGTGTTCCTTTCTGCCAAATCTGAGGTGTATTCCTGTTATTGTCTTTCAAACTTCTAAAGCCCATCTAAGTTTCTTGCTTCAGGGCAGTTTCTCCATCTTCAAGGCCAGCAATAGTTGTTATGGTCTTTCTAAGGATCCCATTTCTCTGGATCTGACTCTTTTGACTCTTCCTCATGTAAGTACCCTTATGATTATATTGGGCCCAGCTGGATAATCCAGGATAATTTCTGCATTTTAAGGTTAGCTGGGTAATTCCTCCTGAAAAAACTTTTGCAAATATACCCAAATGGATCCATACAAAAATATTTACTGTAACATCCTTCAAATGAGAATGGAAAGATTAAAAATGTTATAATATTCACACAATAAAATACCCACATTAGCTAGAAAGATCAAGATTAGTCAATATGTTTAAATCTTAAAAGCAATGTTGAGGGTGCAAAGGACTGCAGACAGGGTAGCAAGAAAAACAACAGAATGAGAAGACAGAAGAATTTATCCCAAATAAAGGAACAAGATAAGACCATGGCCAGAGATTTAAGTGAAACCTATATGAGTAACATGCCTGATAGAGAATTTAAAGCAACAATCAAGGCTACTCACTGGGCTTGAGAAAAGAATAGAGACATTAGTGAAACCCTTACCACTATGATAACATAGTTAAAAAATAGTCAGAGGTGAAGAGTACAATAAATGAGATTAGAAACATGCTTGATACAATGAACAGCAGGCTGGGTAAAGCAGAGGAACAAATTAATGATCTAGAAGACAAAGTAATAGAAAGTAATGAAGCTAAAGAAAAGAGAGAAAGCAGAATCACGCAACATGAGAATAGACTTGGGGAACTTGGGGACTCCATTAAACAGAATAACATCCATATTATAGGAGTCCCGGAAGAAGAAGAGAGAGAAAAGGAGGCATAAAGTTTATTTGTAGAAAGAATAGCTGAAAACTTCCCTAATCTAAGGAAGGAAACAGACATGCAGATCCAGGAGACACAAAGAACTCCCATTAAAATCAATTAAAATCTTAAAAAAAAAAAAAGGCTATAATAAGAGACAAAGAAAGGCATATAATAATAAAGAGGTCAATCCAATAAGAAGTTATAACAATTGTAAATATTTATGCACCCAACACGAGAGCACCCAAATACATAAAATAATTAATAATAAACATAAAGGATCAAATCAATCGTAATACAATAATAGTAAGTGACTTTAACAGCCCAATTACATCAATGGACAGATCATCTAAACAGAAAATCGACAAAGAAACAATGGCATTGAATGACACACTGGGCCAGATGGACTTAACAGATACATTCAAACATTCCATCCTATAACAGCAGAATTTACATTCTTTTCAAGTGCACGTGGAACATGCTCCAGAATAGATCACATATGAGGCCACAAAGAGGCTTCATGAATTCAAGAAGACTGTGGTCATACCATGTATCTTTTCTGACCACAATGCTGTGAAACTAGAAATCAATCACAAGGAAAATCTGGAAAGACTGAAAATATATGGGAGTTAAAAAACATGCTACTAAACAGTGAATGGGTCAACCCCACATAAAAATTTTAAAAAATATACATAGAAACAAATGAAAATGAAAATACAATGGTCAAAACTTTTAGGATGAAGCAAAAGGAGTTCTAATAAGAAAGTATATAGCTATGTGTCCTACTTCAAGAAGCAAGAACAACTTCAAATAGACAACCTAACCTTACACCTAAAGAAACTAGAAAAAGGAACAAAAAATGAAGCTTAGAGCCAGCAGAACAAAAGTAATAATAAAGATTAGAGTATAAATAAATGGCATAGAAAGTAAAAAAAAACAAAAAAAAACTATGAAACAGATCAATGAAATCAGGAGCTTATTCCTTGAAAAAATTAATAAAATTGATAAACATCCCAGGTTTATCAAAAAGAAAAGAGAAAGGACCCAAATAAATAAAATTGTGAATGAGAGAAGGGAAATAACAACCAAACCACAGAAATACAAATGTTTATAAGAAAATATTATCAAAAACTATGTGCCAATAAACTGGACAACCTAGAAGAAATGAACACATTTCTAAAAACATATAAACAACCAAAATTGAAACACGAAGAAATAGAAAATTTGAACATACCTATAAGAAGCAAAGAAATTGAATCAGTAATCAAAAATCTCCCAACAAGCAGAAGTCCAGGACAAGATGGTTTCACAAGTGAATTCTACTAAACATTTCAAGAAGATTTAATACTCATTCTTCTCAAACTATTCCAAAAAAATACAAGAGAAAGGAAAATTTCCAGATTCATTCTATGAGGTCAGCATTACCCTCATACCAAAAACCAGATAAAGAAACCACTAAAAAAGAGAACTACAGGCCAATATTCTGATGAACATAGATAGATACAAAAATCTTCAACAAATTACCAGCAAACAAAAATCCAACAATATATTAAAAGAATCATTTGGTATGATCATTTGTTCCTGGGTTGCAAGGGTATTTCAATATTCACAAATCAATCAATGTGATACATCACTTTAATAAAAGAAAGGATAGAAACCATATGATCATTTCAATAAATGTGGAAAAAGCATTTGACAAACTACAACATCAATTCACGATAAAAACCCTCAAGAAAATAGGTTTAGAAGGAACATATCTCAACATAATAAGGCCATATATGACAAACCCAGAGTGAACATCATACTCTATGGTGAAAAACTGATAGCCTTTTCTCTAAGGTCAGGAACAACAGGAATGTCCACTCTCACCACTTTTATTCAAGATAATACTGGGAGTCCTAACCACAGCAATCAGACATCAGAAAAAATAAAAGGCACCCAAATTGGCAAGGAAGAAGTACAACGTTCACTGTTTGCAAATGACATGATACTATCTATAGAAAACCTGGAAGACCACCAAAACACTGCTGGGACTGAGAGATGAATTCAGTAAAGGCACAGGATACAAAATCAATGAACAGAGATCTGTTGCATTTTTATACAATAATAATGAAGCAACACAGAGAAATTATGAAAATAATCCTGTGTACAATTGCACCAAAAATAATAAGATGCCTAGGAATAAACTAGCCAATGAGGTGAAAGAACTGTACTCTAAAAACTATAAAAGATTGATGAAAGGAATTGAAGATGACACATAGAAATGGAAAGACATTCCATGCTCATGGATTGGAAGAACAAATATTGTTAAAATGTCTATAGTACCCAAGGCAATCTACACATTTAATGCCATCCCTACCAAAATACCAACAGCATTTCTCACAGAGCTAACACAGACAATCCTAAAATTTGTATGGGACCACAAATGACCCCAATTAGCTAAAGCAATCTTGAAAAAGAAAAGTGAAACTGGAGGCCTCACAATTCCTGACTTCAAGTTACATTATAAAACTGTAGTGATCAAGACAGTGTGGTACTGGCATAGAAACAGACACACAGACCAATGGAGCAAAATAAAAAACCCAGAAATGGACTCACTACTCTATGGACAACTAATCTTTGACAAAGCAGGAAAGAATATCTAATGGAAAAAAGACAATCTCTTCAACAAATGGTGTTGGGGAAAGTCAACAACTACATGCAGAAGGATGAACCTGGGGCACTTTCTTACACTATACACAAAAAACAAACTCAAAATGGTTATAAAGACCTAAATGTGAGACTTGCAACCATAAAAATCCTGGAAAAGAACACAGGCTTTAACTTCTTTGACACTGGCCCTAGCAACTTCTTTCAAGATATGTCTCCTGAGGCAAAGGAAACAAAAGCAAAAATAAACTATTTTGACTACATCAAAATAAAAAGCTTCTGCACAATGAAGGAAACAGTCAACAAAACTAAAAGGCAACCTACAAATGGGAGAAGATATTTGCAAAGAACACATCTGAAAAAGGTTTAGGATCTAATATATATATAAAGAACTTATACAATTCAACAACCAAAAAACAAATAATCCTATTTAAAAATAGGCAGAAGACATGAACAGATATTTCTCCAAAGAAGATGTACGGATGGCCAACAGACACATGAAAAGATGCTCACCGTCACTCATCATCAGGAAAATGCAAATCAAAACCACAGTGGGATACCACCTCACACCTGTGGGATTGGCTAAAATCAATAACACAAGGGACGCCTGGGTGGCTCAGCGGTTGGGTGTGTCTGCCTTGGGCTCAGGGCATTATCCTGGAGTCCCAGGATCGAGTCCCTCATCGGGCTCCCTGCATGGAGCCTGCTTCTCCCTCTCCCTCTGCCTGTGTCTCTGCTCCTCTCTTTCTGTGTGTCTCATGAATAAATAAATAAAATACTTAAAAAAATAAAATAAAATTAACAACACAAGAAACAACAGGTGTTGGCGAGGATCTGGAGAAAGAAGGAAACTTCTTGTATTGCTGGTGGGAATGCAAGCTGGTGCAGCCACTCTGGAGAATAGTATGGAGGTTCCTCAAAAAGTGAAAAGTAGAACCATCCTATAACCCAGTCATGGCACTACTGGGTATTTACCCAAAGAATACAAAAACACTAATTCCAAGGAATATGTGCACCCTGATGTTTACAGCAGCTTTATCTACAATAGCCAAGATATGGAAACAACGCAAGTGTCCATTGACTGAGGAATGGATAAGAAAGAGGTTTTATCTATATTCCATATATATATATATATGGAATATGTATGTGTGTATATCCATATTCCACATATATTCCATGTATACACACACACACACACACACATATATATATATATATAATGGAATATTACTCCATCACAAAAAAGAATGAAATCTTTGCATTCATAGCCACATGAATGGAGCTGGAATGTATTGTGCTAAGTGAAATAAGTGAGAGAAAGACAAATGTCATATGATTTCACTCATATATGGAATAAGAAACAAAACAAACAAGGCAAAGGGGAAAGAAATAGAGAGGCAAACCAAGAAATAGACTCTTAACTCTAGAGAACACACGGATGGCTATGAGAGGGGAGGTGGGAGGGTTAGGTAGGGGATGGGCCTTAAGTAGTGACCTTGTGATGAGCACTGGGTGTTGTACAGAAGTGTTGAATCACTATACTATACACCTGAAACTAATATTACCTGCCCTGTATGTTAAATAACTGGAATCTAAATGAAAACTTAAAGAAAAAATATTGAGGAACAAAAGAAGCCTTGTAGATTAATATAATCCTTTAAAAAATTTGCTTATATGTAAGTTGTATACATATAAATATGTAAATGTGTATACATTGATGTGTAAATGTGTATATGTTATATAGATTTAAATAGTAAAGTGTGTATGTTAGTATCTATATGTGCATATGCTATATACATACGAATATGTAAATGTACATATGTTGAGATATAAATGTGTATATGCTACATACAAGTAAATATGTAAATGTGTATATGTCAATATGCAAGTTCATATACTTGTGTATGTTATATACATATAAATATATAAACAAGTTTGTGTTAATATGTGTCCTGCCAGGAATCACATATGTTAATATGTGTATATGTCCTACCAGGGGTCACATAGTCTCATATGTGGATGCATCCCAGCAGGGCGCACATAGGCTCATATGTGGATGCGTCCTACCAGGGGTTACATAGGCTCATATGTGGATGTGTCCCTACCAGGGGTCACATAGGCTCATATGTGGATGTGTCCCTACCAGGGGTCACATAGGCTCATATGAGGATGTGTCCTACCAGGGGTCACATAGTCTCATATGTGGATGCATCCCAGCAGGGCGCACATGGGCTCATATGTGGATGCGTCCTACCAGGGGTTACATAGGCTCATATGTGGATGTGTCCCTACCAGGGGTCACATAGGCTCATATGTGGATGTGTCCCTACCAGGGGTCACATAGGCTCATATGAGGATGTGTCCTACCAGGGGTCACATAGGCTCATATGTGGATATGTCCTACCAGGAGTAAATTAAAAGGCTCCACATTAAGACCAGGATAGAGACAAACAATGGGACTAGGGAGGAAAGATAAAGAAAAAAAAAAAAGATTAAAGAAAGAAAAGACCATCATGTTGGTTCTTATGAAACTATAGCCTAGGATTCAAGTAATGGTTCCAGCTCCAGAAGATATGAGTCTGAACCCCACATGCACTGCTTCCAGGTTGCGGCCTTAGGAGAACTGGTCAGTGCTCCCACAGCTCCTGGAGAAAAGAAGGAGAATGACGTCCACTGCGAGGGTCAGTACAGGGATGGGGTGCCATGATGTGCACAAACGGCTTGATGAGCACTCCTCCCAGGTCTGCCTGTTAGCTGAGGGCGGTGACCTCTGCCATCCCAGGAGGGCAGTGAGTAACTGAATAAGGCAGATGCGGAGCTTTTCACCTCTAGCATAAACACGCATGTAAGAGCGACTTGGAATATGACAATAACAATTTAGGTTTTTTTTTTAAGACTTTATTTATTTATTCATGAGAGACACACAGAGAGAGGCAAAGACACAAGCAGAGGGAGAAGCAGGCTCCCTGTGGGGAGCCCGATGTGGGATTCGATCCCAGGACTACGGGATCACGCCCTGAGCCAAAGGCAGATGCTCAACTGCTGAGCCACCCATGTGTCCCACAACTTAGGTTTTTTGTAGCAAGAAGCATGCTGTTTCTTGTCTGGGCCTGACATGGGTAGACAGGCAAGGCAGTCAGTATCACCATCAGTGGTGATGTTATTGTTCAATCACACACTTTGTTACTTCTTTCTTATAACAGCTTCATTGAGATATGACTCACGTGGCAGAAAATCCACCAACTTGAAGGCTATAATTCAGTGATTTTACTATATTCACAAAGTTGTGAACCATCACTTTTGTTATGAGCTGACTTGTGTGCCCCCCAAATTCCTATGTTGAAATCGTCACCCTCGGTACCTCAGATTGTGAGACAGGGCCTTTAAGACATGATTACAATAAAATGAGATGGTTGGCTGGCCTTGATTCAATGTGACCAGCTGTCCTTACAGGAGGAGGAGATCAGGACCCAGATGGGGACAGAGGAATGACAGGCGAAGACGCGTGGAGAGGATGACCATCTACACACCAAGGAGAAGGACCTCAGAAGAAACCAACATGCTGACACCTTGACCTCAGAGTTCCGGCCTCCAAACTCTGGAGAAAAAATATATTTCAGTCGTTTAAGCCCGTCAGTCTGTGGTACTATGTTTTGGCAGCCTCAGCAAATGAATACAATTACTATCTAATTCCAGAACATTCCATCACCTCAAAAAGACACTACACGCTGTTAGCATTCACTATCCATTCCCCACTTCGCCCAGCCCCAGGCAAGCACTAATCTACTTTCTGTCCCTATGGATTATATCTATTTTGGGTATTTCAGATCAGCAGACTCACACAGAATGTAGTCTGTTGTGCCTGGCTTCTGTCACTTAGCACGGTATTTTTAAGGATCATCCATGCTGTCGCTTGTCAAGTAATTCTTTTTATTGTCAAATAGTATTTCGTTGTATGAATAGGCACTACATTTTGTTTCTTCCTTCCCCAGTTGATAGATATTTGAGCTGTTTGTACCTTTTTTGCTAGAGCAGGTAATACTGTTTTAAATATTCATGTATGCCTTTTTGCGTAAACATACATTTTCAGTTTTCTTGGGCCTGTGTCTAGGGGTAGAATTGCCAGGTCATATGGCGACTCTGTGCTTAATTTTTTGAAGAACTATAAAACTGCTTTCCAAGATGGCAGCACCGTCTTACATTCCACCAGCAATGTAGGAGGGGTTCCGCTTCTTGACTCCCCTGCTAACATGTGTTACTATCTTTCTAATTACAGGCACATGATGTGTCATTGCAGTCCACTTTATTGTGCTTTGTAGATCTTTCTTTCTTTCTTTCTTTCTTTCTTTCTTTCTTTCTTTCTTTCTTTCTTTTTTCTTTCCTTTTTTTTTTTTTACAAATTGACGTTTTGTGGTAACTCTGTTGAGCAAGTCTATCAGTGCTTTTTCCAACTGCTTTTGCTCACTTTGTATCTCTGTATCACATTTTGGAAATTCTCATCGTAATTCAAGCTTTTTCATTATTGTTGTATTTGTTATGGTGACCTGTGTCCAGTGATTATGACTCACTGAACACTCAGATGATGCTAAACATTTTTTTAGCAATAAAATGTTTTATTTTTAAAAATGATTTTATTTATTCATGAGAGACACAGAGGGAAAGAGAGGCAGAGACACAGGCAGAGGGAGAAGCAGGCTCCATGTTTTGGAGCCTGATGTGGGACTTGATCCCAGGACTCCAGGATCACTCCCTGTGCCGAAGGCAGGCACTAAACCACTGAGCTACCCAGAGGTCCCCTAAAGTCTTTTAAAAGTAAGGTATATGCATTGTTTATTTTGGCATAATGTCATTGGCACACTTAATAGATTACATTATAGTGTAAACATAATTTTTCTATGCACTGGGAAACCAAAAATTTCATTTGACTCAGTTTACTGTGACATTTGTTTTATTTGTGGTGGTCTGGAACCAAACTGACATACCTATGAGGTATGCCTGCATAGCCATCTACTGGGTGAAAGTTGTATCTCATTGTGTTTTTGATTTGCATTTTCCCAACAGATAGTATTTTGTTCAGATGTTTATTGGACATTTGCACCTTTACATTGAAAAATGTATATTTGAGTCCTTTGTTCATTTTTTGAAAATTGAGTTGTCTTTTTTATTATAGAGTTCTGAGAATTACACAGTCTGCATACAAGTCTCTTATGGGATTTGTTAGCATTTTATTCCATTCCATGAGTTGCCTCTTCACTTTCTTGGTAGTGTTTTTTGACACATGTACATTGTATTTTTTATGATGTCTAATTAATTTTTCTTTGGTTGCTTATGCTTATGCTCAGGTGTCTTACCTAAGAAACCAATGAGTAATCAAAAGTCACAAAAATTTATCTCTTTTTAAATTTTCTTTGAAAAATTTTAATAGTTTTAGGGGATCCCTGGGTGGCTCAGAGGTTTAGCACTTGCCTTTGGCTCACGGCATGATCCTGGAGTCCTGGGATCGAGTCCCACATCAGGCTCCTTGCATGGAGCCTTGCTTCTCCCTCTGCCTGTGTCTCTGCCTCTCTCTCTGAGTGTCTCTCATGAATAAATAAATAAAATCTTAAAAAAAAGTTTTAATAGTTTTAGCTTTTATATTTATGTCTTTGGTTTACTTTGAGTTAATTTTTTAATATGGTCTGAGGCAGAGGCTCTACTTCATTATTTTACATGTAGATGCACATTTGTT
The DNA here is from genome assembly GCF_003254725.2 of Canis lupus dingo. Taxonomy (NCBI): domain Eukaryota; kingdom Metazoa; phylum Chordata; class Mammalia; order Carnivora; family Canidae; genus Canis; species Canis lupus. Next base: position 29,452,100 of record NC_064244.1, read on the forward strand.
TCACCACTTGTTGACAAGACAATTGCTTTCTCAGTGACTTATCTTGGTACGCTTGTTGGAATGACTGAATCATAAATGTAAGGATTTATTTATAGGCTCTTGCATCTATTCCACTGGTGTATTTGGCTACATTTATGCCAGGATCATATAGTCTTGATTCCCATAGTTTGTTTGAAGTCAAAAAGTGAGCCCTCTAACCTTGTTCTTCTCCAACATTGTTTTGGCTATTCTTGGTTCCTTGTATTTTCTTCACTTCATTTTAACTAAGCATTTTATTTGGATTATTGTAATTAATTTCCAGAGAAAAATATGCAGCTGGAGTGATATATCTCAGGTAGCTCAGATTGAAACAATCTGCATTTATGCCTATTATCTCTGTATAATTATTAGGTATGTCTTTCTTTTACTTCTCAGAATCTTAATTATGAATGCCAAAGTGTTGGTGATCCTAATTTTAGATCACATGAGTTGCAAAGCTCTTTCAATATCCAACTAGGGAATTGAGTCTGTCAGAGAACTAGGTATAATCTGTAATCCATTCCAATTCCAGGGAGCTACTTGAAATTATCCTTCACTTCAACTTTTAAAGATAAACTTATCAATCACTTTTAATGTCAAGTTATCTCTCATAGGATACCTTCTAAGTGAGTTTAAAAAAGAAATCAATCCCTTTCACTAACTTTCGTCTTTAGGACAAAGGGACAAAGCATGGAGAAAACAGGCTTTTTAATCCCTTATTTTATTTCCTCAATATTATTACATTTGAAATACTTTAGAATATTATTTTTTGTTTAAATATTTTTTTTTTACCTTTGGAAAATGAATTTACATAAAATATTTAAATTAGCCAATAAGCTTTTGTCAATCATGTCTAATGATAGTCAATGACAAATAATACTTGATGAAATGTTAGCATTGAATTAGTCTAGTGTAATATAGCAGGACTGATAGTAAAGATAAATTTGACAAAGGATTTAATGTATAATCAAACATTTAAAGTGAGTAAGGAATGAAAAACACCCAAGATAAAGAATAAGAGTACTGGTTTGGAGTTCCAAAGCAAGCAGGAGATCAGGAATTGATACCTGTAGGATTTACATCTGAGTTGTTTGTTTTTACTTTTACCTTTGAAGAATACATTTTATATAGGCCTGGAATAAAATATGAAAACACTCTGTCTTCCGACCCAATAGCTAACTGAAAGTTGAAAATAAAAAATGTGAAATAAAAATCAAGAAAAATATTTGAAATTGGTACTGTTTTAATTGTAGATGAGTTTTTAGTTTCCTACATGTATTTAGACCGTTTACTTAGAAAAAGTGAGGTTCTTCAATATAAACAAACATAGTTGAATAAGTAGACGTTCAAGTGCTTTCCTAGACCTCCTAAAGTGTCCTGTAGTATAGTGAAATAAAGTCAGGAAAATAATATCAAACTTGTTTTGCTGTGGGAGCAGATAATTAATGCAATGAGCAGCATCAATGCTGACTCAACCTGACGCATATTCAGGAAGGTTCTGGATCACTACATTACCTCAAGACTCTTACTTATTGCAAAAATTTTCCTTTGCATAAGGTGACAAATGTTTTAATATGAAAAGAAGGAAGACGAAGAGAAAAGAAAGAAAAAGAAAGGAAAAGGATGCATTGCTATTTTATGCTGTCTCTTTCTGGTATCTACTTTAGAGGGAGTCTTCTGGTTCTGTTTCAGACAATTCACCAATGAATTCTCAACAAGATCAAGAATGAAAGGAACAATTGTGCTCACTGTTAGAGAAGCTAAAAGAAGCCGCAAGATCACATCATGGGCTGTAGGAGACTCTTAACTTTGCTTTTGAAGAATGTGTCAGTGGATATATGAATTGAATATGTATTAAGTTCCATCATTTTTCAAGTTGAAGGTCACTTCAAAGCAGATGATTTCTCATTCTACCTCTCTCTCTCCCTTTCCTTCTCTCTCACACACTGGTGCACATACACATACACAGGCACACTCACACAGCACAACCCACCCACGTAGGAACATACACCCTCACACAGGCACACCATCACACACACAATTACACACGAGAACACACAGTTACACACTTCCTCTATATGATGACACATGTGGATGGGTAAAAAGACTTAGTTTCCAGAATGTCTATCATATGCTGACTGTTTTAAAAGAAATAGAGTGTGGGCTATTTATTTTCATGTCACTGATGATTTTAGGAAGAAATGGTAAAGACTGACAAGAATTAATAGAATGCTTTGCAACTAACTTTGTCTGGATTACTAAGGAGTTCTCATGAGATTGTTCCAACAGTGGAGGAAAAACTAGTGAATTGGGGGTGGATGTAATGTTTTGCTCATAAAGAATTAACAATGTACTATATTCCTCTACATGTTTTGAGATGAGTGGCATTCCACTTGAATAAAATCTATGTCACCTTAAAATATGTCATTAATGAATTATTAGTATATGACTATATATTTAAAATAAATGCTTTTTGGTTAAAATAGAAACAACTCAACTAAAACGAATCTTCTCTTCAAGCCACAAAATTTGCATCTATCATAGATAAGTGTGTGTATTATGACACAGTAATTTTAGACATGTAGCCCTTAACTCTGTGCAGATGGGTTTGTGGTAAAGTTATACTCCTCTCAGCTATATGTTATGATGGAAAATACACACAAAGAATTTTGGGAACTAATGAGGACTATTTCTTTTTGTTCCAAAACTTGAGTCTAGTACTTAATTGTTACGTAGAATCTTATTCACAGCAACTGCAAACAATGACAACTTTCTTTTCCACTTTTGCAATTGCCTTATGAATCAAAGAGCAGTAGTAGGCTGCAAAAGTAATAATAAAAATGCACCATAGGGATCCCTGGGTGGCACAGTGGTTTAGCGCCTGCCTTTGGCCTGGGGCATGATCCTGGAGACCCAGGATCGAATCCCACATCGGGCTCCCTGCATGGAGCCTGCTTCTCCCTCTGCCTGTGTCTCTGCCTCTCTCTCTCTCTCTCTCTCTGTGACTATCATGAATAAATAAATAAAATCTTTAAAATAAAATAAATAAAATAAAATAAAATAAAAATGCACCATAAATTTCTTTAAGCAATTGTCATATTTTATGTCTTATTACTAAATGGAACTTTAAAAAAAATGGAACCATGATTTTTTTGTTGAATAAAAGATCTCTTATTCAAGTGTATTGTAATGTGATCCAAGGAACACACGGTTCCAAGCAGGGACTTGCATCATTCATGGCAGTGAAGACAGAAACTCAAATCTACATGCTGGTTCTCTGCCTTCCCTTCTCCCCACCTCCCTCATCCCACCATACTTGAACAAACAACGATATCACCAACTATCCAAGTGTCTGCTTCCCTTGGACTCCTTGTCTGAACCACTGTGTACAAGAAATGGATCAGGGATCCCTGGGTGGCGCAGCGGTTTAGCGCCTGCCTTTGGCCCAGGGCGCGATCCTGGAGACCCGGGATCGAATCCCACGTCGGGCTCCCGGTGCATGGAGCCTGCTTCTCCCTCTGCCTGTGTCTCTGCCTCTCTCTCTCTGTGACTATCATAAATAAATAAAAATTAAAAAAAAAAAGAAATGGATCAGGATGGTGTTTTTGGCTCAAGGATGCTCTAGGGACAGTTCTTTATCGAGATCAACAGTGATATGATAATGGGTATTGCTGGTTTTCTTTTTAGCAAGCCTTTTGCAATCCTTATGTACTCCAACCCACAGGGAAGGAGGATTACCCCATCATGAAAGAAAATAGAACTCTATTGAACACATATTTTTTTTTTAAGATTTTATTTATCTATTCATGAGAGACACAGAGAGAGAGGCAGAGACACAGGCAGAGGGAAAAGCAGGCTCCATGCAGGGAGTCCGACGTCAGACTTGATCCCGGGTCTCCAGGATCATGCCCTGGGCAGAAGGCAGATGGTAAACCACTGAGCCACCTGGAATCCCCCAGAACACATCTTTCTTATGGAAAATTATAGTGCAGACACTGTGTGATGTGATAGATAATGTTCTAACTAATGTCCTATAGCAACTCCAATAGGAGGTTCCTAAAGTAGCACATTGGTTGTTGTATTTTGAATAAATTCCCCTGGTCAATATAAAACTTGCCAAAGTGTGTAAACTTCTGCAATAGATGTTTAATAAAATGCTTACTGGTTGGCTGAATTCTGAGAATTTTTGCGTGATCACTTACATGCAACAAAATCAGAAAGTAGAAGGGATAAAACTATACAAATGGTCCCTTCTCTCTTATGCATTCCAATCTAAGATCAAAACCTGAACACAGAACAATCAATTTATGTGGTATTCCGAACTACGGTAGATGCACTAAAAGAATCCCAGGTAAAGGTTTATATCAATATTGACACAGTAGGAATCATGGTGTGTGCCAATGCCCTAGTTTATAGTGACAACAAGAAGACTCACATAGATGTTCTAATATCCAAGGAGGGGTGGTAGGCTTTGGTGCCCCAACCCCCAGCATGTGTGCGTGTGTGTACATGTGTATGTGAGAGACACTCTCATCCTTAATGACCATATGGAGTCATCCTTCTTTATCTTATGAAAATCTGTCCTTCTACCAGCATGGTTGGGTTGAGATTCAAATTTTCCATGAGGATAATTTTTACTATATTTCTTTGGGCAATTCTAAAGATATGAAAGTATAACTTATTGCTATAGAATGCCAATTAAGTGACTTCAAAAGAATTGACAATTCTTGTAAAATTGGTTGAGACATTGTGGTAACAGCTACATACATATACATTTATATGATTATATTTAATTCTTATAATTGTTCTAAAACATAAGCAAAATAATCCATATTTTACCCAGAAGGAAATTAAGAGGTTATGAGTTCTATCACCTATTGCTTGTCAAAAAAATCATCTGATTGTATGAAGGTGCCCAAGCTTCTTGGAAATCTGAATATTTTTAGAATAAGTATTGAATACATATGTAAAATATATGAGAAATACATAAAGTATTAAAATCATATGTCAGAAGAGTAATACAGCCCAAAAGGATGTTTATTTTTATAGACCTCTTGTTCAGTTTTTAGTGATACACCATGCGATGCAGTTATCAAGGCGGAATCACATTAATGGCCAACACACTAGGGACCCAGATCTTTATTCTTAACAGATCCTGAATGCCAGGAGGTTACCTTGTGGACCCTCAAAGGCCTCATGGAGACCTAGATTGCACAGCTACTGTATGAAACTAATTTACATCCATTTTTGAAACAGAGGTCACTTGTGGGAATGCTACATTTCTTTCTGCAACTGATCTTAGGACTCTCCAGTAGAAAGTCTGCTGGTCTAATAAATGTCCTATATGACTGGCTAATAAACACCCCCTCGGGCCAAGCAGAACACCTGCTGGTTTCATATACTGCATTGCTGTGTAGGGGGCACCGTTTCCTTTACGCCAGTTAGATGAACCACTAAAGCTGCGAGCCTCCTTAAACATCTTTCCTAACAAGTATTAATGGAAGATAAATGCTATAGAAGTTTCATCACGATTTTATATTAAAATAATTGTCACACTGAAAGAGAATTTGAAATCCGCCAGGATTCTTACCTTAGTAGCACACTTCTCAAAATAAGTGTGCATGCACGAGCTCCTCAATTATTAAAATAATGTGTGCTTAGCATAAAATGCTAAAAACCATGAAGAAGAGGAAAACATTCTGTAACTCCACCACCATTAGTCAAGTGAACTTTACAACTAGGATCCTCTACTACATTAGTTTAGAAGTACCTGAACATTTGTTCTGCTAATACACAGAATATGGTCTTCTAAATTCTCATTTCTCTGACTTTATCATCTAAATGACCAGTTTTCTACTATTAGACATTTGTGTTATTGTTTATTTTGTACTCATATAATGTGGTGATAAACGTTTGATATAAAGCAAAATAAGTATAAAATAAATACAATTATCCTTATCTCTTGTCATTGTCTTCAAGTATATTCCTAATGGTATTTCTGGGTCAAAAGGTTTGAATATTTATTGCTTCAATATATACTCACAACTGCTCTCTATCAAGGTTGCATTAATTTGCAGCTTGGCAAACAGAGTAGATGCCCATTTTCCTGCATGCTTACAAATGTGGAGTATTACCATATCACATTGGCTTGCTGGTGAAGTCATGGTTTACTGCTGTTTTAATTTGCAACTTTTATTGCTAAAACGATTGAATGTCTTATGTGTTTGTCATTTGCTTTTCCTCATATATTCATACTTTACCCATTTTTCTGTTGTAGTGTTGACATTTTTTACATGACTTTTATGAGAGTTAAATAGAGGAAGAAAGCTGACACATTGCATTGCGCACATTTAGACTTGTTTTATATTAACCTTTGCACACATTGTGAGCATTAACTCAGGAGCAATTATATATACCAATGGTCAGGAAATAGATGGTTGGTAGAGCCCATTTGCAAGTAACTGGGATAAAAATTTAAAGGTTCTTTTTTTTAAAAAAATTCTTTCTTTTGAAAAAAAATCCTCGTCCTTGAAAAACACTTGAAAAATGACCCATTTTTAACAATCTCATCCAGAGTATTTTAAAGGAAAAAGCCACTTAATAATAATAGTGATAATGTTAGTAACAGCTAACATTTACTCTGAGTGTATGTTTAAGGCACTGTGCCAAGCACTTCATATTCTCAAAACGATCCATGAAACATACTCTATTTACATTTTATCATCAAAGAAACTGACTCGTAATGTAAGATGAACAAGATTACTAAACCTTGTGTATATTTCCTACCACAGTTTCACTCTGGCTGAAATGGGAAAAATATGCATAAAATTGCCTTCTGTTGTCATGGAAGAAAGAGATTTCCTAAAGTAAAATCCTGGAATTGGTGTATTAAGCTGAACCCTATGACATGACTCTTTTGTAGGTCAATAGTGATCAAATATTGATCATATAAGTTTCTAAGGTTCCAACAAATTCATTTGAAATGGTTAGAAACTACAGAAGACAGTGCATGCAAACAAATCGTAAAAGTGATGGAGAGCAGTTGTGTTGCAGGGATGTCATGACTAAAGCCCATGTCTTTTATAGAGGGTGGTAGATCTGTCACTGACACAGGGTGCACAAACTTTCCAAACACTTAAGATAATTGTCCTTTTAGAAAGATTACATCTTGTGAATGTCTTCTTGAATATTCAGTGACTACAAATGTTTCTCTTTTTTTCATCATTCTGGTAAAATTTTTTGGCTCTTTTGTTTTCTGCTCTTTCCCCAAACCCAGCCCTACTCTCTCTCTTTCTCTCCTGCTGTCTCACTGTCTATCTTTGTCTCTGCTGCTCTGCCTCTCTCTATGTCTAGGGACCATTGACTAAGGAGCTACTAGGGTCTATGCTCCATGTTCCATTCTCTTGTATATGGTGGCAAACAGGACAGTCTTTTAAGGAGTTTGTGTATGAGTCAGTGGAGAAGAAAAGAGGAGACTTGTTTCTATTCGATAGAGAATTGCTTTGCAGTGGAACTTAAAATAATCCTGGATGATGGCAGGGTGCCTTTCCACAAGAGGTGACTTTGAAACTGGGATGCTGGAGGGGAAGGAGCCCCAGGAGAGCACTGTTTTCTTATTGAACTTAGGAGACAGAAGCTGGAATTCAAAGCTGCTGATGTAGTCAGAATCAGTAGGGCTGAGGACTGGGGGTAAGTAGTTTTCACTTCACAGCACCATGTTTATAAAGAAAATTAAATTCTTAATTAAAATTCTTCCCACAAAGAAAGCTTTACATTCAGATAGTTTCACTGGTAAATTTCATCAAGCATTTCAGAAATAAATATTCCAAATTCCTTAAGATATTAGAGGAATACAGAATAGTTTCTACTTATCCTATGGGGTTAGTACCAGTCTGATATCAAACCCTGACATTTTTACAAAATTGCAGGCTAATATCCCTTATGAACATAAATAGCAAGATCTTAATAAAACTTTGGCAAATCAAATCCAGCAAAAATCTAAAAATAAAATGCATTTTACCTTCCTGGTGTAAAAGCCACAAAATCACAAATCTCCATCTTGTCAGAACAAAAGAAAAGATCCATATGATAATCTAAAGAGATACAGAAAAATCACTTGCCAGAAAAAATTCATGATAAACACTGTCAGCAAATGAGGGATAGAAAGGAACCTTTTCAACCTGATAAAATGTTTAGTGAACTACTAAATGTTCAGCTAACATCTTATGTAAAATCAGAAACAAGGCAAGGATGTGGGCTCTCACTATTGCTCTTTGGTATTGTACTGGAGGATGATGCCATGAGGCTTGACAAAGTGAAAACATCTAAGCAATCGAAAACAAAGAGGCAAAATTGTCTTTATTTTCTGGGGTCATTATCACTTATATATAAAATCCTTAGAAACCAACAAAACATTTATCAGACTAAGAAATGAAAACAGTATGGTGCCTGGTCAAGAAACAAAAGCAATTATATTTCTACAGTGTAGCAGCAAAGACTTGGGAAAATTGTAGCTATGAGGGGATTTTTAAATGCTATTTAGAGTAGCATAAAAATCATAAAGTATTTGGGACAAATTTAACAAAAGATATACAAGACCTCTACGCTGAAAATGACAAGACTTTGAAGAGATATGAGAGGTGAGGAACTACATAACATGAAAGTTATACCATGTTCAGGGATTGGAAGATTCAATGTCATTAAGACGTCAAGTGTGCTACTTCTGTACATACCGGGGATAGAGAAATGACTCCTGAATAGTTCCATGGACTCAAGGGACCAGTGGGAGGGGGTCCTGACCCTGATGCCCCATTTCTATGGGGGCTCCATGGCAGGGCTCCAGGTCCTCAGTATGAGGGCAACGTGGCCCTCTGCCATGGCTCCCAGCATGTCTTGCTATTCCCTGTAATGTTCCCATTACACGTGGCTCCTGATGTAAATGTCTGTGTGTTCCTTTGAAAAAGCCTTGGAAGAATCATTACTTTATGTATTTGCTCATAGCATGTTGCAGAGTCTCAAATCATGGAGATCCAGTCTCTTCTTTTCCATTCCTGAAAGTTGTTGTGTTCACATCTGATATCAAAATATACTCTAAGATAAGGCACTACAGAGCCCATAATTTCCTAGTGTCAAATTTAATGATGATTGTGGTACATGCATTAGAATCACCTGGAATGTTCTTTAAAACTGCAGACTGCTGGATCACATGTCTGACCAACCAATCAGAATATGTAATGCAAGCTCCCACAAGTCCGCGTTTTAAAATGTCATTGTGATGCACCCCACAATCTGAGAAAAAGTTACCTCCCTGGCCAGGCAGTTTGAAGAAATGGCCGACATCTGCAGTGTTAACCCAAGGAATTATTCAGGCAAGTATAGTTACCAGAATGTTTATCAAAAAGCACACAATGCAGAGTTTTCAAGTGGAGGTCAGGCAAAGCTGATTTGTGTTTATAGGAGAGCAATTTACTCAGAGTAGGTCCTGTGTGGTACCAGGATAAATGGGAAAGTAAATTTAGCCCTTTGGAGGAAGGAAGTTTTTAGGACTAAATTAGGTGCTATGGCTTCCTGAAGTCTAGAGCATTGCCTTCATCTGAGGGGCTGATGTGACACATGAGGCTGCCTGAAAGGGTGAAGAAGTAAGTGGTTATTGCGAACAAAACCATGATCTGGGGACAGCACTTATGGCAGGCAGAGCTCATGAGGTTCTGGGAGGCAGGGCCCACCCTGATGGTCAGAATGTCCATTTGATCACTAGACCTTTCTTCTGTCATGGAAGCTCACTACCTTCAGTTAGTTCTTCATCTTCCACAAAACCCTCAAAACCATTTCTTTTTCTTATTTTGTCCTCTGTCATATGTCAGTCACCCACAATGGTTGTACTGTTCCATGCTTCACATATATGTTACGGATGAAGACCTGTCTCTGGCACAATTCACAGCAGTGTTGCTCTGCTTCTGTCCTGAGTTTCAGGGTACAGGTCACTAGTAACAGACCAGATTCCTCCTACTTGCAACAAAAGGTGTCATTTCCGGGCTGCTGCATGCTACCAGTGCAGCTGAGAAACACACTCGGGTCTTGATTTTCAGATGTGATGCACAAAGTACGCCAGCTTCACAGAGTGTGGCGAACCAGACCAGATCACTTACGGATGTATTTCCCTGAGATCCAGCTATGCAATGTAGACCCGTTGTAGTGTACGTTCCTGGCCATCATCTGGTTGTGACACATTATCAATATCACCCTGTGAACTAGGGTTGGTTAAGTATTTCACAACTTTATAGACGGTTTTCCAATCATCATTTAAAATGTATGACAGGAGTGCCTGGGTGGCTCAGTCAGTGAAGCCAGTCATGATCCCGGGGTCCTGGGATAGAGCCTGGTGTTAGGTTCCCTGCTCAATGGGGAGTCTGCTTCTCCCTCTGGCCCCCTACCCCATGCTCGCTCTATCAAATAAATAAATAAATAAAACCTTTAAAAAATGTTTTAAAAATGTATGCTAAATCCTGGCATGTCAAAGTCTATGCTCAACAGTTGGTATCTTTAGTTCCGATCATTAGACAAACACTGTATCTTGAAAGGATGGTTTTTATCACCTCCATTGGGTGAGTTACATGTGCTCATGAGGGCTGTGGAAGGTGTATTTCCACAGCTACGCATCCCTGTTTCTTCTGCACTGTGTTTATGCCACATCTGTAAAGATTTGAAAAACGGGGTACATCTCCTGGAGATGACTTTACAATTTCTTCATGTCTATCAAGAACTTAAAGAGCTAAGAAATGGTGTAAAGTTCTAATTAATGTGTCAGTTTTGCTACAAAGGAGTTACTGAGGTTTTTGACACTGCAGCATGTTCCACTGGAATGAAGCAGTAGGCTGCATATTTCAATTCAAGCCGTAGTGCTGGCTCCAAGAACGTAAAGACTGCTAACTCTGGGAAACGAACTAGGGGTGGTAGAAGGGGAGGAGGGCGGGGGGTGGGAGTGAATGGGTGACGGGCACTGGGTGTTATTCTGTATGTTAGTAAATTGAACACCAATAATAAAAAAAAAATAAAAATAAAAATAAAACAGAGGCTGCTGGCTTAAAAAAAAAAAAAAAAAAAAAAAAAAAAAAAAAAAAAAAAAAAAAAAAAAAAAAAAAGAAACCAAATTAGGAGCCTGTGTAAACCATTTCCTATGTCTGAACATCTAGGCCACTGGTCAAAAAACTAAAAATATGATACATTAAAAAAGGGACCCCCACCTATGAGGCCCACCATCCCTAAAATGCTTACTTTCTATGAATCCATTGAATATATGGTGTTGCCCTAAGTTTGTTTTGGGTAAAAATTTTTTGTGAAAATATAAATCCTAATTATAGCTTGATTCTTTCCCATGTCTGGCTAGGTAGGGTTTTTATGGAATGGACTGAATAACAAATTGCTTTGGTTTGCCTAGCTTGGGGAGATGAACCAAAGATTAGCATTCCACATGGAAGACATTATTTGTCACCTCCTGACCATGGTCTCTGGGCAGAGGATGGCATGAAAGCCCAATCTGTAAATGGAGAAAAAGCTGTTTGCCTAGAATCTGTAACTAGTTGTGTATTGTCATCAGCCAGGGACCCCCACGTATGGACCCTGTGTCTCTGTGGGCTGCGGAGGAGCTCTGAGGTGCCAGGAAGCTCTGTATGCTGACCCATTAAATTGGACCAGGACAAAAGGGGTTGTGCCTTGCTCTCTATTTAGCATAAACAACAGAATCCACACTTCATACCAAGTATGCACCTTCATTGCTTATCACAAGGTTCCTTATGAATTTCAGAGCCTCTGAGGACACGCATGAACTCTCAGGTGACGACAAAGTATGGTGAGGCCGATGTGTTGCAGTTGATGACAAACCCAGTAAGGTTTTCTTGCTTTTAGACCTCATGTTCTGGGTGTCTCCATCACATGTCCGAGGCCAACACACCAGAAAAATGTCAACGTTTTCAATAAAGGAGCAGTTAGTTAAAAACTGCGATAATAAAAAGAACTCGGACTGTCTTGTTTCTGTTTTTCTGGTTTCCTTTCTTTTTCTGTGTTGGAGGCCTGTTCTTTACAACTCACTGAGCAGTTGAGTTTAAGTGAGGGCAGAGTTTCATTTGAAGCGAAGCTGGACTGAATCGCCTCTTTGGAAACTTCCCAAGTACAAAGAATGCTCGGCATTCCAGGCCTATGACAGAGTGCGACGTGACCGGTTCCAAATGTCCTCTGCTTTACTGGTGCAAGGCCACTCCAGGAAGTGGCCGTTAAATGCAAAATAGGCTTCTAGCCTGAAATACAATCTCAATGTTTCCCTACTTGCTTTCCTGTGAAGACTGTTTTAGCAACACCATCAGTGGATGGATATTATTCTTCAACTATTTTACCTTGAATCTTCATGGCAAAATGATAAGTTATGCAACATAATTCATACTCTGTCACAGAAGATGCTTTTCTACTATTTGAAAGCAGAATGGTAAATTTGAGACCCAGAAAAAGATGGAAACACGTTTTCCCCATTTTCTCCATGTCATCTAATCAGTCGTTTTTAAATATATAACATGGCTTTCCAATCTGCATGAGTATTGTTTTTCATTCTGTGCGTCCATGTGTGTATGTATATGTAGGTACGTATTTCACACAAAGATCATATCCAAGTGTAAATATTTTATGCCTAGATTTTACATACTTTATTTTTTACTTTATGTATTTTGAATTTTGATATTTATATGTATAGCTGAGTGTAAGTATTCATATGCTTATATTTATTTTATATCTAAGCATAAATATTTGTATTAAATATATACCTGTGCACAAGGAGGGAATCCCTTAATGTGTTTATAAATGACCACATAGGGATTTTATGCATTCATACATTTAACAAATATTTATTGAGTACCTACTTTGTCAAGCACTATTCTAGATTGGGGGATATTTCAATAAACATTAGACCAAAATTCTTCCCTCATGAATCTTACATGCTGTCATTTCTAGAGCTCTTGACTCATTGTTGCTACTTGGGGTATAGCAGGTACACACACCTGTGGGTTTATCAGTATCAAAAATATTATTATCATAGGAGATAACATAAAATTGGCACTTTTTGAACTCTAGTTTCATTTGTATCAATGATTACTTGCAAGACACTTTTTCCTTGATTGATTCTATTTTGTTACAGTTTAGAAGTACTATCTTTATTAGGAAGCACCCTATCTTCACCCTATAAATGCTTTATTAGGAAGCATTTATAACTCTTTAGATTTTGATAAAATTTTAAAATATTAAAAATATAAAAGACACATAAATTTCAAGTAACTGTATAATTTTTTCCCTTCTACATTAATTTGACAGATAAGGTAGCACAGAGGAATCTGGATTCTGTAACCTAGTTCAAGATCCACAGTCAAATTTCTTCTTTGAGTATAATCTCTGTTCATATCCATCATGCTGTGTTGTTTATTTGATTATGAAAACTGTATAAGACAGGTTGTAAAAAAGTATAAACTACAACAAGAATATTAAAATTGACAATAAAACAAAAGCAGAGACACATACTGGGTGTACGTATGTGGCTAAAATGCATTCCTGATCGTGAATATTCTTAGATTGTGTCATTGCCTCTCAACTACAGTTGCAGATTAAAATTGCTTAGGGAGCTCAAAAGTACAGATTCCCAGACCCCTTCACCTTTAGAGTCTGACTTGATTGGTCCTCTGACAGGGGGACTTTGCAAGGTTATGTTGTTAAGAATCTGAGAACAGCTCTAATCTATAGTCAAGGCAGGAGACACCTAACCACAGACTTGTCTCTCAGTTTCTGGGCAGATCAGGCCACTTAATTAAAAATGTCTACAAGGTTTAGATAAGTATGACACTGTGGGCCCCAAACTAAGTAGACTTTTCATGAGGGATGCTCATGGGAGGACATACTGTGATGTAATGAACTGCATCCTCTCTGTAGAAACGTGTCTATAAAGAATGCAATAATGAGAACCTTTGAGCTCTTCTGTGTAATGATTCTGAAGGTGGCACCACGTTTCTTCCACTGCTACTAAATTTTCTCAGCTACTGTGTTATTAAAAATAGAAAGAAAGAGAAAACGTAGAACAGGTGCAAGCCTGCAGAAATGTACGGCACTGGAATTTATAGCGACATCACTTCTGGCACGTTTCTAGTAGACATGGATTGGATACAGACCAATTCTCACCGTATTGACTCTGCTATATTAAGCGAAAGGGCTCCCATCATTAAATTAATGAGGGAAACAACCTATAAAAGTAATTAGGCAGGAAAGAAGGGTAAAATTAGGCTCAGTAAACGGTCAGAGAAGGGTTTATTTTTAGTAAAGCTTGGACATTTTACAATAACGACCATAATGTTTTAGAAGTACCATTAATCTTGGTAAAAGGGCTGATACCGGTGGAAATGAAAGCAGTGAAGTGCTGAAGGCTGATCTATGTGTTTTAACCAGAGTCTAAGAATTAGATTTTATGAATCTAAGCAATTAACTTTTTATGTCTATTTGTAATCTCTCTTTAAAAGCATAAAGCATAAACAAAAATCAAAATGAGTGCACTAATGCTTCAGGGAAACTTGATTTTTAAATAACCTGTTCCCTCTCCTTCACAGGCCTCCCTCCTCCTTTATTAGCCTTTTGTTTAGAGAATCTGGCACCACCCTGAAAGTGACCAAGGAGGCTCATAGCATGGACACAATTCCTATGGAGACTGGCTAGACCCTGTGTTTCCCTAGAACCCCTGTAGCCCCTTCCTCTGGGGGGGCTTGCAGTTGTTGAAGATCAAAGCCCTCTGCAGCCTCCTTTGCCTAGAAGAGCCATAAAGCTATTGTTCCTCTTTATCCCAAACTCTGCCTTTGTGTTATATTTTGGTTCCAGAGCACAGAGGTCAGTTTTCGGCAACATATTCCTACATCTTTTGATGTGATAAAGAAAGGGTTCCTGTCAAAATCAATTAAAAAGCTGAGATTATTTGGAAGCTTTAAATGTTCAACATTAAGACCACAAAAACCAGCTTATAAAGGTTTAATATTGTGACCTTCAAAAGGGCATATTCTATAATACAGAAATCACCACCCATCCTCATTGATGCCTGGGTGATCAATTATCAGTGGTGTTATGCCTGAAGGCCAGTCATTGATCATCTCTATTACCACTGTTTCCATGCTCTTGTGATCCTGCTGCCTAACCTGAATTTTGAGCATTAGGCACTACACCACTCCCCATCCCCAGTGTCTGGTGTTTCATGGGAGTGTGGTTAGAAGCCCAAATTAGAAAGGTTGTCATATCTTAATGTCAGATTTTTTTTTTTCCAAAATGCTTGTTGTAAAAGATACTGTCAAGTAGTTCAACAAGTATTACTGCACTTGTAAAGGTAATGGTATCTCAAAATCTATACTAAAAATGATTTTTGTCTCAGCAAAAATCTGGAGTAAAAG
This sequence comes from Canis lupus dingo, assembly GCF_003254725.2. Classification (NCBI taxonomy): domain Eukaryota; kingdom Metazoa; phylum Chordata; class Mammalia; order Carnivora; family Canidae; genus Canis; species Canis lupus. Next base: position 29,467,573 of record NC_064244.1, read on the forward strand.
CCTATTGGGCTACCCTAAAAATTTGGAGACCATGGCCAACCATGAAAGCCCATGTACTTGGAGCTTTTAGTCTCTTGAGAGAAATGGTAAGCTAAGCTCTTGGTACTGCTAATAAGGACTCACAATATTTCAGGACCGAAATTTTTGGACAGAAACAGACAAGTGTGCTCTGTTTTGGAAGGTGAAGATACAAATTGGGAGGGATAGTTTTTGGAATTTGAAAAGTAGAAGACAAGCAATAACATTCTTTTGGGCTACTTTTTTTTTTTTTTACTATGATTTTTAAAATTTTACTTCAAGTAAAATAGAATGCTTTTGTGTGTGACAGTGTGGAAGGACACTCAAATATGCTTGAATCCAGTTCTGCATGAGGAGTTCAGAAGAAGTGAAAGATCCAGACTACTTACTGGCCTCCAGGTAGGGAACTATATGTGTAAAAATAAAACCAAAACCCAGGGTAAGACACTGATCACAGCATTAGCAAACATGCAAGCAATGAGTAAGACAAATACCAAAAAGCAAGCATCACAGAAGTAAAGGCAAATGGCAAAGAATCAAATCAATTTATGCAACTAATTCACTAACAAAAAAAGAAGTACTGGAAAAAACAGCAGGAAAAAATTGTAAAACCACTAGAAGCAATGTGTTGTCTTCTTTTTTCAAGAAAATGAAAGGGAGCACGAGGTACTTGGTGCTCCAGTGTACATGTAGGTCTCAAAATTAAACACAACATCCCTCTTGCCAGACATCTTTGTCCTGGTCCTCCCTTGGTGTGTCTGCCCTTTGGATCATCTGCTCCAGAGTCTTACAAGATTATAATCAAAGTGTCAGTGGGAGCTGTGGCCTCATCTGAGGCTGGACAGGAGTGAGGAGGGGAGGATCTGCTTCCAAGCTTGGTGGTGGTCACATTCTGTTCCACACAAGTGTCAGTGTGTCTGCTTCATGTTGCCTACAGGACAGGCTATTGTAGTCTGCTTTCTCTGTGGCCCTCCCCACATGCCAACCCCTAACCTATAGCTTGTTTCTTAATAGTGCTCAAGGGATAGAGTCCTCTGGTGAGATGGGAGTTACAATCATTTGAAACACAATCATACACATGTAATCAGGGATCCATCCCCTTTGCTGCATTGTGTTGTTTATAAAGGTCAATCACAGGAGATACCCCCAGTCAAGCAAAGGGACAAGACACAGGATTCAAAAAAAGATGATCAGAATAGTCAGAGGTCATGGGGCCATCTGAGACTCTGTCCAATGCATATATAGATGCAAAACTTTGTATAAAATGTTAACAAATCTAAACAGCAGAATGTGGAAAGGATTATATACTATGACTGATGGAGTTTATCTCAAGAATACAAGACTGGTCTAAAACAGCCAATATTAGTTCTCTCCATTGAAAAAATAAAGTAGAAAAATCATATGAAATCTCAATAAATGCACCAACATAGTTCAACTTTTATTAATGATAAAAGTTCTCTGCTTAATAAGAATAGCAGTAGTCAAGAAATAAGAATAGCAGTAGTCAAGGGCATCTAGGAAAGATGTATAGTTTACATTAAAATTAATGGTGACAAATTGGATGGTTCTAATAGAAGAACAGAGGAAAGACAAAGTCTTTTACTCCCAGAACTTCTCTTCATCATTATACTAGACATCTTAGTACAACAAAGCAAGCAAAAGAAATAAAAATTGCAAAATAAGGGGGGATAGTACAATTTTCATTCACATATGATATGATTATATATATATGTATAACATATCATATATATAGTCCTAAGAAAAATATTACAAAGCTACTAGAAATAATAATTTAGCAAGATCACAAGGAGAAAATCAATGTAAAAAAACAAAGTATTTCTTAACAATGAGCTATCAGAAATTGTATAAAAATCCACTCACAGTATCAGCAAAAATCAAAATACTTAGAAATTCATTTAATTTAAGATATGCAAGATGGGTTCAGGAAAGCATTTCAGAAAGAAACTAAGGAGGATCAAATAAGTGGAGAGATATACCATGTTCATTGAATATAATGTTCAATAACCTTAAAATTTCAATTTCTCCCAAACTTGTCTATGAGTTCAATGTAACCCTAACCAGAATCTTAGCAGGAATTTTTGTAAAAATTGACAAGCTGATTTAAAATTTACATGGAAATGCAAAAAACCTACACAAGCTAAAACATTTTTGAAAATGAAGAAAAGTCATTTTCTTACAATACATGATTACCAGATATAACAATAATTAAGACACCATAGGAAAAATAGTTAAATAGATCGATGGAACAATCTAGGTCATCTAGAAGATGATTCACACTTACAGTTCTTTTGTGCAACTGTGTGGTTGCCTCAAACTGTGACCTTGGACTCAGTCTTGTGACCTGTGTTAGCCAGTGGGAAGTTAGAATGTGATGCTAACAGAAAAAAAGTACATGCCAGTTATGCTTGCTCACCCTGGCACCTCCTCCGTGACCATTGGAACACACTCAAGCTAGTCTGAGAGAGGATGAGGGACAGGGCCCAGATACTCCCACTGCCCTGGCCCAGAGCCAGTTCACAACTGGTTATGTGAGTGAGCCAACTAAAAAAGAACAGCTCAGCTGAGACAGACGAAATTTCAAACTCACAAAGCCATGACTTCTATAAAAGCTTATTATGGTTTGTTACTGCAGCATCATTTTGCAGTGGAGAGTTGATGTACTTATAACTTACCTACCTCAAAATTTCACCTCAGAGGAACCTTTATTCATTTTAACAAGTTATTAGTGTTATTGAAGGGTGTGTGTGTGTGTTACATACTGGTTGAAAAGTTTGGTGATTCATATTATGGGTTTTGATATTTTTCCCTCTTTGGTAACTCAATCAACTTTTCTAGTAATGAAGGTAGTGCTTCTCCAAGATCCAGATATCAGATGTGACTTGCAGAGAGTACTACATATAAATATTTGGATCTTAGTAAAGTTTCCTAGATGTTAGTGTGACTTGTGTTTCCCATCAAATTCCAGAATTCTTATCCAATTGAGTCCAATTTATGGAATGAAAATATTTATCCTACAGAAGAGTTTCTGTAAGATGGCACTTGACATTTGCATTCATCATGATTGACAGTTTTGGTTTTGAAATGTGGGACCTGTACACCTCTTGTCTCCTCAGTTTCTGTTAAAAAAAATCTCTGATATTTCATTTCCATTTTTCATGTGTTAATTCATGTCCAACACGTTACCATACTTAAAAAATAGTCTTTATTTTATTCATTTTAGTGTCAATTGACTTAGCTAATATCTTTCAGGTGTAATCTGCAGCCCTTAGAAAAAGCTCTTAATGTGGGAGTGAAGAACAATACCAAATATCAGATGACAATGAATTAATTTCTACTTAGAGTTCTGTATTTAGCAACTACTCTCTTTGAATTTTTTAACTGAAAAATGTGTGTATTCTTATATTTCTCCCTTAGCATTTCTTTTTAAAGCCTGCTAGTGACATTCCAAAAGATATTTTTTTTAACCAGATATTTTAATTTTAGAAACTGTGATAGGAATTTTGGGAAACCACATGACCTCTCTGAGCAGCAATTGACTATATTAGAATCTGAAATGATACTACATGATGGGAAAGAATCCCAAAAGTAACCTCAAGGAATGTATAACATTTGGGAATAATGTTATTCTTGAGATCATTTCTTCATCTGAGCTTTGTTCAAAAATTGAAAATAAAGCTACAGACTAAAACTACAATTTGCCTCAGTGGGTTAAATTGTACGTCAACTTAAACTTTGTTTTTTCCACTCTGCTAAGATATAATTAATTCACAGTAAACTACATATATTTATATTGCACAGTTTGAAGAACTTAGACATTTGTATGTTCTGTGAAACCATCACCATAATCAAGATACTACCGCTTCCATCTCCCCCAGATGTTACTTTAGGTCTCTGGGCCATCTATCTCTCCCTCCAACCCTGTTCCAGCAATCAGTGATCTGTTTTCTGTCATTATGGATTAGATTGCATTTCCTGAAATCTCATAAAATGGAATCATAGAGCAGTGATAGTGTTCTGTGTCTTTTTTTCACTCAGCACAGTTATTTTGAGATCCATCCATGTTGTATATATCAAAAGTTTGCTGCATATTATTACTGCGTGGTTTTCAATGGGATAAATATACTGTGTTTTGTTTACCTGTAAGTCTATTAATAGGCATTTGGGATGCGTCCGGTGTTTGGTTATTATAAGTAAAGCTGCTATGAACACTCATGTAATAAGTTTTTTTATATACATTTCTTTCTCTTGGGTAAATACCCAGTAGTGGAAGGGCTGCTTCTTGTGACAAGTGTATGTTTACCTTGTTTAATAAAATGTCAAACTGTTTCTAATCTTACACACAGTGTATGAGAGTCCAGTGGTTCTACATTCTCAGGCAAGTCCTTCTCACCATTCTAGAAAGTGGGTGGGGGTATCTGATTGTGGTTTGAATTTGCATTTCCCTACTGACTTTTGATATTGAGCATCCTTTAATGTATTTTTTCAAGGGAAATTTGTGTATTTGGGGGGATTTTGAAAGAATTCTTTATTTAAATTCAATTTAGTTATATAGTGTATTAGTCATTTCAAGGATAGAATTTAGTGATTCATCAGTTGCATATAACACCCAATGCTCATTACATCTAGTGCCTTCCTTAATGCCCATCACACAGTTATCCTTTACCCCCACCCATCTCCCCTCCAGCAACCCTCAGTTTGTTTCCTAGAGTTGAGAGGCTATCATGGTTTGCCTCCCTCTTTATTTTCATCTGATTTTATTATTTCTTCCCTACCCCATGTTCATCTGTTTTGTTTCTTAAATCCTACATATGAATGAAATCACATGACATTTGTCTTCCTCTGACTGACTTATTTCGCTGAGCATAATATCCTCTGGTTCCATCTACATCTTTGCAAATGTCAAGATTTTATTCTTTTTGATAGATGAGTAATACCACATCTTCTTTATCCATTCATCTGTCGATGGACATCTGGGCTTGTTCCATACTTAGACTATTGTGGACATTGCTGCTATAAACATCGGAGAGCAGGTGCCCCTTCAAATCACTATGCTTGTATCCTTTGGAGAAATACCTAGTAGTGCAATTGCTGGGTTGTAAGGTAGTTCTATTTCTAACTATTTGAGGAACCTCCATACTATTTTCCAGAGTGGCTGCACCAATTTGCATTCCCACCAACAGTGTAAGAGGGTTCATCTTTCTCCGCATCTTCACCAACACCCAATGTTCCTTGTGTTGTTGATTTTAGCCATTCTGACAGGTGTGAGGTGACATCTCATTGTAGTTTTGATTTGTATTTCCCTGATACTGAGTGATGTTGAGCATTTTTCCATGTGTCTGTTGGCCATTTGTATTGGGGGGGATTTTTGTATCTTATTTTGTGAAGCACTACTATTCAATATTTTGCCCATTTTATTGGGTTATTTGCTTTCCTATTGCTGAATTGTAAGGGGATTTTTATAATCTACAGACTAGTCCTATCTTTGATGTTTATATTGGAAGTATTTTCTCATGCTGTTCATTTCCCTTTTTTTCTTGATGGTGTGATTTTCTTAGTTCTTTGAAGAAAAAATCATTTTAATTTTAATACATATCAAGTTATTAATTTTTTCTTGTAAGATTCGTGTGTGTGTTTATCCAGAATCATAAAACTTTTATTCTCTTTTACATATTCTTCTAGATAATTTAGTTTTATTCAAGTTTTTAAATGTGTGGCTATGAGTAGAGGGTCAATGTCTAGTGTTCTGGTATCACTTGTCGAAATGACTTTCTGCTTCTCATTGAATTGCCTTGATATCTTTGTCAAAAATAAATTTACCATGCACATGTAGTTGAACTTCTAAATTGGTGATTCTGAAACAGGAGAGGCAATTCTGTAGAGTTCTTAGACATGTCCCGCTAGATGTATTCTTATATATTTTATCATTTCTTGTCCTATTTCTTAAAAAAAAAAATCTTGGATAAATGGTTAAAGTTATAGATGAACTTTAAGAGTGGACACATGGGTACTCCATATATGCTGGTGGATTTAACAGATGTGTTTGTCTTGATTTCTGATAACTTGCTTTCTCTGACTCTTTGAATCCCCAAATCCATGTCTTCCAGCACCTGGAGAAAGGCTCTCTCTTGCTGCATTTTCTTTGAATAGTGTTTTCTAGCTATTTTCCAGGTGCTGCTTCTTTTCTCAGTTGTTCAATCGCTTGGAGCTTCTTGTTTAGGTTCTTGATCTGTTGGTCTGTCTGGTGCTCTCAAGAGGTGATTGAGAGGCAGTCTTTCATGGTATGCTGTGAGGGGCAGGAGCAGAGCCACTCGGGACTCTTGCCACTTCTCACTCCCTGCTCTTCAGCTTTCTTAGCCCTCAAGCTTCCTTTACTTTTGAGGGGTTGTTTCTGATAGCAGCTTTTCATTTCCTGGTTGTGGTTTTACATTTGGAGGTAGCTCCTCCTCACACCATTTAGAACTGGTGATTGGTTTATTTCCTAAACCTGGGCATCTGTAAGCCATTGCAGCTTTATGTTCTTCACTAGGTACTTCACTTGGAACTGCTTGATAAATCATTGTTTTTCCTGGAAATAGTCCATCCAAAAATGGGTGCCAAGATTTCTGCATTTGATGGCACATACTTGTGCAAGATAGGTTAATGCCAAATCTTGTACCCGATGTTAACATGGAACCTGGGAGGACATGTAGCTTGTAAGAGCACCTGAGGGACATATTTAGAATCAGAAATAACTTTGTAGTTCATAACATCTCACACTTTTTTTGTCTCTTCAGCTTTCCAAATTTAGCTAGTACTAATATATGTCCATGAGGACTGTCACAGACGCCATTATCATGACCGGTTCCAAAGTCAAACACAAAATCAGATTTGGCAAGTATAAAACCATAATTTGAGCTACATCATAAAGAAGCCAGTTTTGGTAACCGTGTTCCTATAGGTCCTCTGTTGTTGCTGTGAGCTAATACTGGACAACTGCTGAAATACAGCAATTAAAATTGTTCACAGTTCTTTTTATCGAGAATCTCTAAAAGTCATAAAAACAACATATGCCAGCTTTTAATAAATTTCAATAATATTTAAATACTCCCTTTATTTATATAGAATATTTACTAGTTTGGCATTTGTTTCTTTACTCAAATTATCCATCAAATGTTCAATAAAACAATGTTTATGATCTGAAGATTACTGGATCTCCATAATTCTGAAAGGATTCTGTGGGTCTTTACAGAAGGTCTTATAAAAGGAATGACAAGATAATTGTTTGATTAGCACATGGATGGTAATGACTGGAAAAATGGGGTTGACATAAAAAAAATCCATTAAAATTTATGGGGCAGTGGGATGTAGAAAACAAGTGAGTTATAACAGCAGAGAGTGATATCTCATTAACCCTATAAAACAAGACAGAGACTTTTTTTTTTTTTAATTTCCCTAGACTCTAAACCAGAAGCTACTTGTTTTTAAGCCCATGAGGAAGCTCTTCCCTCCCCTACTTGGCTGATAATAAGCCCCAGTCTATCCCAAATCTTGGTGCTTACCAGGCTTTTATAGCAAATGAGAAAATAGTGAAGTTAATGCTCCTTAACAGGCATTTCATCTGTACCAGTTTCATTCTGAGTATGACAAATCCATCCAATACACTCAATCTTTACACAAAAATGATTTAAAATGGACGATTAGTTGGGTGCAGTAATTGAACTTTCCCCTTGGCTATGAGAAAATCATGTCTCCAGTAATAAAGACTCTTTAAAACAACTGAATTTCAACACTAAGAGTGACCTCAGAGACTGAGAGGTTAATTTCTCATTTAATTTCTCCATTTTCTGTCATTCGTACCTACCATTCAGAGTCTCTCAATCCAGTTTCCTTAATTTCTTTTCCCTTAATGTCTACACTCTACTACTTTCCTGTTGGAAGGTGGCCTTATGCTTTCAGCCCTAACAGACACATTATTCTACTTCCAAGTAGGTTCAGTTGGCCATGTAAATTTTTTACAGTTAGTGTGCCATGTGTATTTGATTCTAAAATAGGCAGTGGGGGAGTTCTTCACTTTTAAAAGTGTGGGTTCCTGACTCTGCTTTTTGATCTTTATAAAGCCATATGGTTTTTTCTGACCTTGGATAATGGAAGAGATATCAAGCAATTGAGGATGTGCAAAGACTGTTGAAAATCTATTGAGAAATAACAGAACACTAGCATAGGACAGAGAGTACTGCCCTTACCACCTAACACATCTGTATCGCTATTTCTTTGGATGCACCAGGCAGGAGATCAGAATTGCTATTAATGAAACTAAATACCAAACACAGCGCTTGTGAGGCTAAAACCCTCTTCCCACCGCTGGAGATTTCCCCTGGCTAATCAGCAGATCACCCATGGATGTGGAGGGGAGTGAAGACACAACCAAATAGGGTGATTGAGGGAATCTGGTATTAAAATCTCCTTCCCTGGATGGGCGAATAGAACTCAGTTCAATATCTTGATATTTATTTGTTCAATTAGAATGGTGAGGTACTCAATTTCAAGGAGCCTCGGGAACCCAATCAAAGTTTTCTTGAGTTTTTATCTAATTCTAAATTTTCTTTTACTTGAGTCATAGCTTCTGTAATTTTTAGTGCAGGAAACTGCAAAATAAATTTTAAAAGTTGTGAGGAAGTAGTGTTACCCAAATATCAAGTATAAAAAAAAAAAATCAGCTTGCTTAACTCATCTGTGTAGTTTGGCCAAAGCTGCTGAAGGACGTCCAACTTAGAGTATTTTATGTCTTATTTTTCTATTCTATGAGTGGATAACAATTCTATCTTTTCTGGCCAATAGAATTGGATAGAAAATATTTATATGACTAAAATCTATGCACTTTGTCCTGTCCATATTTATGCCCAAATACTATTCCAATAGTTAGGCAGTTTAAAATAAGCCATAATATATTCTTCTGAACAAAATTATATAAATGTTGTATGAGTCTGAAAGTTACTTTACTTGTAGGAATATATTACAAGAAATTCCTTCATTTCTAAAATATATAATAAGCTTATAAGAGAGAGAAAAAGGTTACTATAAATGTGCTTTCTTATTCATTTAAAATAGTTTCTCAGAGTTTCTAAGACAGGTGGAAAGGTCAAATACTCATGTTAGTATGTTCATTTAATGACAATTTTTTCATTGCACAGTAAGTGAAATATTTTAAGACTGTGATTCCATGGGTTACTGGTCTCAGATCAAAAATAGATGCCATGCACTTTTACATAAATTTGCTGCACAACCATTCACCACTAATGATTCCCTAGTCTTTCCTCTATGCCTTCATGATTTTGGAGAATGAATATATACTGTTCACATGAATTTTGAGAGTCACCTGGATGTCATGACTGGCTGGCACTGTTGGAACACAACAAATTGTGTTATTTCCATCACACAATAACCAACATCTTTCACACTTTGTTAAACAAGGGATCTAAGGGGTTGAAAGCATTTTGCAATCAGAGATGGTTATGTAATCTACAAAATTGTTTTTTATACTATTATGGCCTTTCAGTTCTAAATAACTTAGAAACAATTTGGACTTGAGAACATGTGGTCTAGCAGGGCTCAAGGGACAGCGTCCTTTAAAGGACTCAACATGGTCCACTAACGTCAGTGACCACTCATGCTAGGGACCCTGCTCTAAGGCTTCCTGTGCGTTTCTAATGGGAACCCCCTTGAGAACAGGCACACGGACATAGCTATAAATCCATGGTCTCCCACTTTGATTAGAGCAAAGTACTCTATTGTAACCTTCTTTGGTTCTCAGTTGGAGCGGGGCTACTGATGGCTTTTAGTGGAGAATAGCTCAGCAGTAAACCACTGCCCACAAGCTAATGTGTCTGTGAAAGTGGTTGAAGAAAGTGGCAGCATGGGGTGAGTGGAAAGAATCAGATGCTGTGAAAAATAATAAAGTAGGCACAGCTATCCCTGCCCCAACTATCCCTGCCCACAAGCCAAGAGACTTAAAAACAGTGCAAGGGAAGATGATGGGGGAAAATGGTAGGGTTTTCCATCATTTTAAATGTGCCAAGGAATCCTAGCTGACTTTTTACAGTTTCTGTGTCTCATCTTGAGAGCAAACTGTATTAACTGCCAACCCAACCTCCAGAATCTATCTGTTGACAAAAAGAAAAAAAAAAAGTCTTATGGACTTTTATGGACACCCTTGTCTATACCTGATTCATGATTATGCCAATTCAAAAGAAATGTGTTCAATTTTTATCAGATTATAAGATTGTTTTAAGCTCTGATTTCCGTCTACATTCTGTATTCTCTAAATTAAACTCAAAAGAACGTCCTTACATCAATAAATCCACAGGTTATTTCTTCATATTCCAGCTGCCCTGTACAATATGGTTAATAGATGACATTCTTCATTTTTCATTTCTTTCCCCAACTGGGAAAATAATGGTCCATGATTTGTCTTGAACTGCAAATCTGTTCCTTTGGCCTTATGGGGCTATATCTGGAGATTTCATTGCAAAAGTGAAAAAGTCAAGGGTGGGAGATACAGATTTCTAATAAGTCACTGGTTCCAAACCTTGGGTTAGATATTCTTACACATAATGTAGGGGCCAAGTGCAGGTTGCCCCAAGATGGGTCACTTTGGCATAACGATTATCTTGAATTAGAAGCAATCAAAATCCAGCAGATTCAGGAAAAGCTCTTTACCTTCTCCACAATAGGTTAAAGAGACTTTAGGTAGAGGACCTGCTCCAGGAAGAGGGCACTCACCACGGATAACTGCGTTATGCTAGGAAGCAGGTGCGGTGGCTGGAAGGAACCTAGCAAGGTCTGTTCCATCAAGGCCCTCTCTTTGTCCCGTGGCTTCTGGGTGGCCCAGCAAACATCGGTTTACCAAACGCTTGCTCTTTTTCATTTTCCTGTGAATTGTATTCCTTCCCTTTGAAGTCCCAGAACCCCAACCCTCTGTCCTTTGTTCAGGATGACTTCTATACTTCATTTTGCCTCACTGTGAAATTTCCATGTCTGTGTGGATTCCCTGTACATATGAAATTAAATTGGATTTTCTCTTGTGAATATGGTCTCATATCAGTTTGACTCTTAGTCCAGCTAGAAGGACCTAGAGGGGCAGAAGAAGTTTTTCCTCCCTGACAACAGTCATCCAATATGATATAAAAGAAAAGAAAAAAAAAAAAACCCAACCAAACCATTGTGACACAATGTTCATGATCTATGTTAGGTATAGCATGGAAAAAGTGGTTTTTAATCACTAGCCATAATTTCTGCTCTTCTAACATGTCAGAATGGGGCAAATTGGCCAGAAACTTTTAATAAACATGACTTATGCAAATCTCTTTCTTATATAACATACATAAAATATAAGATCTCACTGTAATATGCTAATATTTCTAAGATGCTGTTATGAAGGCGGGCCAAGTCCATTTTGTTGTCATTAGAATGGTAACAACAGAAACCTGGCATTCATCATGTTATAATGTCTCTTTTCTAAAAAATGTGGAATCAGAATTAATAGATTTTGAGCATTGTCTATTGCTTTTCAGTACATTATTCCAAGATGTACTTCTTTCCCAGAGGCTTTCTATAAAAAAAAAAAAAAAAAAGAAAGAAAGAAACGTAAAACCTGTAGAATCTCTTTGTTAGGAGACTGTAGAAGCCTCTATTCCATGTTTTTATTATAGAACAGCGAAATACAGTCTCTTGGTGCCTCATTAAGAGAGCTTCAATCAGATGCTATCTTCCTATGAGCCTCAGATTAAATAAGGGAATTGTGAATGCTTGGCTCCCGTGACTGATCAATGAGATTCACGGTGCCGAATGGGGTCAGGTGTCCCTCCCCCAGCACACACCTTTTATAAGACTGGTCATCTGGTCTTCTCCACAAAACTGAGCTGAGAGCTGTGGGCAAATCCCTGTGCTTCCCTGTTGACTGATGAGCTTGCAGGTTTGTGGGTGGGGGCAAGGCTCTCCAGAGGTGAGGAGAGAAAGCAGCAGGAGTAACACCCAAGAGTTATCACCACCTCCTTGACGAAGTACCATTTAACAAACTATAGAGCTGATTCTTTGTCTCTTGGCATCCTGAAATATCCTTCTCAGAGAAACTCCTGGTCAGTTGGTGAGGAAGAGTCCCAATTTTGCTGAATCCCAAAATAGCAGACGTGCAAATTCAATTAAGTCTTACATTATTAGTTACGGATTTATTGATTAAAGTACTGTTATAATGAACTATTTTTTTAAAGATTTGTTTTGTTGATTATTTATTTATTTATTTATTTATTTTTAAAGATTTTATTTATTCATGAGAGACACAGAGAGAGGCAGAGACATAGGCAGAGGGAGAAGCAGGCTTCATGCAGGGAGCCCGATTTGGGACTCGATCCCAGGACACTGGGATCACTACCTGAGCTGAAGGCAGATGCTCAATCATTGAGCCACCCAGGCATCCCTATAATGAACTATTAATTGGCAAATTGATAAAGGACATTCTAATGCTGAGATAAGAGCCTCTTTAGGGTGCTCCCCCATATGCGCAAATGCGGCTTCTTATCATCTTGTTTCCCACAGTTTTTTGCTTTTATCTCATACAGTAGCATTCACTCACTCTGTATTATGTCCAAACACCAAACACTATTATCATCTTTGAGCCTTAAGATAGTAAAGGAGCAAAATACTGGGATTATTTAAAGAAATACGATTTGTTCAAAGAAAATTATTTGAAAGTTGCAATTCCTTCTAAAACCAACATTTATAAACAATTGGTGATCATCTTTCTAGCTAATTTCATCCAGGTGTAACTGTACTTACTCATTACTACCACTTTGGCACATTAAAACGAGGTGGATTTCTTTTATTCCTATCAATAATTATTATTCACGTGTGCATTCATAGTGAAATTCATTCTAATGGGAGTCATTAATTTATGTAGGACATTCTCAAGTCTTCAGGCAAAAATTTAACAATTATTTCATTTCTTACTTTTAAAAATGAAATTCATATGCAGTTAATAATGTAATTAGTACAATGTCTGAAAGACGTCAGAAATTACTGCAGTCCTTGGAAGGCAGGAAGTTACCTCTTTTAAAGAATGGGTTAATATGTGGGAAGAAATAAAATACTCACCCAGCTTCAAACTACTCAAAATCACAAAGCCTGGAGCTTCAATATTAAATAATGACTTTATTGCTTTGCCTAAACCATTTTCCCTTTTCTCCAATAATTTTTTTTGTATTTTTTTAATTCACTGAGTCATAGAAAATAACTCCAGATCTGTAAGCCTAAGGTGGTAATTTTAAAACTAGTTAAAGGGAAAATTTAAATTACTCATTTTCTTTTTCTCTTGTTATTGTTCTTTGGAAAACAAAGGCAATGAGGGGACATTAGGGATCATCTGGTCCAATTTACTGAAGAGGTGAGCAAACTTGTGCCCAGAGAGATGAAGCAAATTAACCAAAGTGAAGCAGATCGACGCAGAGTGGACAGTCAGGCTTTCCCGTCTAGAGTAGGGTCTGCATCCCAGCCAGTGTCCTCATCTTTTTCTTACTCTATGGTTCTTTAGTCGAACTTTTCTCTCTATGTAAATGTAAATTTTAGAATGCAAATTTCTCTATTCATAACAGGCCTGTTGATAGAATCTGTCTTTTACTTTAAAAAACTCTTGAGTTAGAAAATCTATTATGTAGGGATAATTCATGTGTGGTGTACTCATGGCTCCCTGGTCTGGTCCCTTATCCATTTCCAGTGCTGTCTTATTCTCATGCATTCTGAAATCTAAAGATCGCTCAAAGGAACTTAAAAGTGTGTTCCTCTCCAGGGCATTTGTAATTCTGATGATGTGGTCTTTAAGAAATATCTCCAAGGTGATGGAGTGTGAGGTAGTCATGTTTGTAATTCAGATGAAGAGACCTACCAGTACCTCCTGCCCCAGTGTCTCAAACATCTATCCAATGCTTGTTTCTATCCCATCTTGTTTCCCAAAGGATTTGTGGCCATCCCACTGCCCACAGTTTCTGCCCTGGTTTAAGCAAGCCTTCTGCAGCCTTTAGATACTTAATTAAGAATATCACTAATTATGAGGCATCTAGATACTTTTAGCCATGAAATATACTTCCAAGAGCTAGAGGACTGTCCGTAAGGCATAAATATGGAAAAAAGGATGAATCAATTATGAAAATCACAAGCAAAAAAAAAAAAAAAAAAAAAAAAAAAAAAAAAGCATAGGTAAAGAAAAATAACTCCAAAGACAAAGTAAAAGAAAAATGGCTGGGTATCCAAACAGCCATGATAAAAAAAAAAAAAAAAAAGGTTTGCTAATACAATAATCAATTCAAGGCTATGTCTAATAAGCTCTTTTATACTAATAAGTACCAAGATTTTGTCCCTCTTAGTAAATGCTAATGCAATGCAAATGGTATTTCTCTATTTTAAATAAATGTACTCCTCTTGACTATAAATTAATAGAAATAGATCCAATTATAAGAGTTTAAAATATCCCCCCCTTTTTAAACCAACTTCTAAATTATATAAATATTAAAATCTAGAAAGAAAACAGAATACATTATTGGGTCAATATCTTACCATAAACATCTCAAATTAATTATTAACTTCCTACAATCAACTAATTTATTTTGATATACTGAAACATAAAGGGTTCCAGATAAATTATTGTTAATTGCATCAATTTCATCTCTAATTCCATATATTTTCCATTGAGCTTTAATTAGAGCTATTTATATGTGTAATATTATAAACATATTACAGATTAGATTTTTTTTTCCAGAGCTGCAGTCATGAAGGAGAAAAAAGTAATTGGAAATCAAGAAATAGAATAAACATGGTATAATTCAACAGTGTCAGGAAAGGAAATCAGACAAAAATGATTTGGAAATTGTTTTACTTTCCCTTCGGCCGATGTACTGCCAGAGTCCTGGCCCCTGGTGTCCTCATGCACCACGTGCAATGGCACTTCTCAGACTTTAGGGCGCAGAACAAGTGACTGGGGAATCTTGCCAAAATGAAGATGATGATTCTGTAGGTCTGGGATGGGACTTATGAGTCTGGATTTTTTAACAATCTCCCAGATGACGTCAATCATGGATTTACAATCACAGTTAGGATTTACAATCACATAGTGATATGTCTCAACTGTGGTCCCTCCAACAGAAGCAAGATTAATTACATTGCTTATTAAAAATAAATGCAGAATGGGGCACCTGGGTGGCACAGTAGGTTGAGTGTCTGACCCTTGCTTTAGGGTCAGGTCATGAGATCAAACTCTGTGTTGGGCTCCACGCTCAGCAGGGAGTCTGTTTGAGATTCTTTCTCTCCCTCTCCCTCTGCCCACCCCTTCCATCTCCTTGCTCTTTCTTTCTCTCAAATATATGGATAAATCTTAAAAAAAAAAAATAAATGCAGAATATTAGAGATCGCCCCAGACCCTTTGAAGCTACAACAAGCCCTGCACGAGAAAGCTCCTGCACACTGAGGATTGAAAAGGGGATTGCACATTAGGCATCGGGGGTCAAGAGCAACTGTTCACAAAATAATCAGTTGAGTACAAGACTGTTGAAGAATACTGGTGCCCACAATTACTGTCTGAGACAAGTCATGAGATGATTAATTTTCTAAGATAACTGTGCCATCTTGCCTCTTCACTGAGGACCCTGACTCTGGCTTCTGGACCAGTAACCCTTACCCTCCAGCATGCATAGGAGCACCTGCAGAGTGTGGTAAAACCCACCCAAGACCTTCCGTGTAAAGTAGAATTTCTGTTTTTTTTTTTTTTTTAAGATTTTATTTATTTATTCATGAGAGACACAGAGAGAGAGGCAGAGACACAGTCAGAGGGAGAAGCAGGCTCCCTCTGGGGAGCCCGACATGAGACTCAATCTCAAGATCTGGGGTCACAACCTGAGCCAAAGGCAGATAGATGCTCAATCACTAAGCCACCCGGTGCCCCTTGAATTTGTGTTTCTAAGCTCCAAGTGATGCTGCTGCTGCTGGTCTGGAGACCACCCTGTGCCCCAGGTTACTGCATGGTCTTGATCACTCACAGCATCTAGGAGGCAGATGTCCTGTTGCATTTACTCAACTTGAATACTGTCTACAAAGGGGTAGGTTTATTGTACACAAACTCTTCACCCAAAGACAGAGATGGTCCAGGGGCTTAAAAACCAGCATAAGATATGGTCCTGTTTTCTGCAGTTTTTTGGTCCAAGTGGATAGAACAAGCTAACATATCAAACCATTCCAGGACACTTCAAGGAAGCACCCACAGCAAAGGGTTAAGATGAATGAATTATTCCCACTTTAGAATTCAGTGCGGACTAAATTAGCTTTTATTGGTTTAATGAAAAACATGGCATTAAACATACTTCTGTTTGCACTGATAGCAAATTGAAAGAACATTAGTTCAATATTTGCAGATTCTTTGGCCTTTTCGATAGAGGCAATTATATCTCTTACGAATAATGATTGCTTTGTCCTGCCTTTCCAATCCTTATGTTTTTAATTCATTTTATGATTATTTTCTATTTCCGTGTGATTTTTTTTTTTTTTTTTGTAATATATCACATGGTTCTGCAACAGACGTGCTACCAGGGTGGGAGCTGAGGGCTGCCCCGCCGTATCCTGGTCACATGGAGTTCTAAGGCAATGACTCCCCTTCTGCTTTTGCTCTGCGGTGCCCTCCACTGAGAATCTGCAAGGAGGGGCTGAAATTGCACAACCCACGACATTGTTCATATGCATATATGCAGGTACGTGCATATCTATTATGCCTTTCGTATTTATGTTTAAAGATGTGCACTGAGAAAGCCTTATGGTCACTGTCCCCAAGGCATCTGGCTCCTCCTCCTAGTGCCCCCAGGCCAGCCCTCTAGTCTCCCTGCTTCTGTGCGTCTCCAGGATTTCCACACACCTGTTCAGACAGGTAGGTACAGGTGTACAATGCTATGTTAGGCCTTTAACAAAAAAATGTTTTCATAAAAGGCACATTACCATGTCCCTTGTTTGAGTCACCTAGAAATATGTATCTTACAGATTTTCCCTACAGCACTGAGTCCTTTTTTATTCTTTCAAACTTTCCATTCAATAGCTCAGCACGGCATGGATTCATCATACTTTACTTCGCTAACCTTCTGTTAATGAACGTTGAGGTTGTTGACAATGTTTTGCGTCACCTTGCTTGCGTGTCCCATGGCACATATTTCAATGGATAAATGGGAAATCCAAAGAGCTACACTGTGGGTTCAGAGGCAGTTATGCATTTGAGATTTCGACCGTGTTGTCACAGTGCCTGTCCAGGGGTTGGACGTGGGTGTGGACGCCAAGGCAGATGGGCACGTCCCTCCTGCCCAGGCCATACCAGCAGGGCTTAGCTCACACTTGAAACTGTGCCAAAAGTGAAAACTAGGGTTGCTGAGAATCAGAACTTTCCTTTGCTGGTAGCATCTGGGGAGCTAAGTGCCTTTTCTTCTGTTTAAAGGTTCCTCTTCACTCATGGCCTTTCCTCGGTTTTCTTTAGACTTCTTCATCATTTACAATCAATTTTTTATATCTTGTTTTTAGGAACCTTCAGTTTATTAGGAGGATAACTATGTTTTTTTTCTGAAATATGGACCCAAACATTTTTTTTTCAGTTCTTGGGTAGTTTTATCTTTGCATATGAAGAGCTTCCTTTTTAATATAATAGACCTTTTTTTTTTTTTAAAGATTTTATTCATTTATTCATGAGAGACATGGGGAGAGAGAGAGAAAGAGAGAGAGAGAGAGAGGTAGAGACATAAGCAGAGGAAGAAGCAGGCTCCTTGCAGGGAGCCCGACGTGGAACTTGATCCCAGGTCTCCAGGATCAGGCCCTGGGCTGAGGGCAGCGCTAAACCACCGAGCCACCCGTGTCTTTAAGTGTAATCAAGTTCATCAACTTCTGTTGATGTGCGCTGGATTTCAGATATTATAAAATATCTACTTCACACATATGAAGAAGCATTATTTGTTCCGTACATTATTTTCCATACATTATTTTCATGGTTCCATTTTTTAAGAATTAAGTCTTTATCCATCAGAAACTTAACCTGGTGCACATTTGGAGATACACATCACGTTTACTTTTGTTTTCTTCAGATGGAACTGGTTGTCCTAGTACAATTTATTAGGACAGCTTCACTACAAACTTACCAGCTCTCTAAAACGAACACATTTTTGGCTCTAGTGATCCTCTCTGTGGTCCATTCATTTTCTGTTTTATTATTTTTTTATTAATTATTATTTTACTTTTTCTGTTTTTCATGATTGTACCTTCTGAGTTTTATTTGCCGTTGTTTACCTACTTTTAAAGTGAGGTTTAGCTCATTGATTGCAAACCTTTCCCCCCCCGCCAATATATGCATTCACAATTTATTTGATCTCATATCATCTCCTGTAGAACCTATACATAGTCTTATAGTGAATCTCTTGTAAACAACACAGAATTAGTGTGTAAATGTGAACAGGTAGGCAAGTGTGTTTTAATTCTGACAATTTTTGACCTTTTTCTTAGAGACTTTTTGTGTTTAAAGTAATAACTCATTAATTTGTGTTTAGATTTACCACCGTAGTAGTCACTTCCTATTTTTAGGCTCTTTCTTCGCCCTTAGAGTAAATATTTTAGATTATTTCTATCATTCTATCTCCCCTTAGCTTTTTAATCAAACCATTTTTATTATTATTCATAGATTATCAGAGACACTATAGTATGCATTCTTGACTTATGAACACCTAACACAAACGGACACTTTTACCTCATTTAAGACAAGACAAAGATCTTGCAATTCTTACTTCATTTAACTCTCTCCCAAACTCAAAGATATTTTTGCTTTTCCTTTTGAGTCTAAATTCATTTTACATTCCAGAAGATACTATTTTTAAAAATTTCAAGCACTTGATATGTATTTGGTTTGCCCAAATCTTTACCTTTCCTTCCTCACACCTTCCTGCAGCTCAATGCTTTCATTGGGACATTTTTCCTTCGGCCAGAAAGTCACTCCTCATTATTTCCTTTAGTGTATATTTAACAGTGATGAACTCTGTTAGGTTTGTATAAAAAATTATTATTATTTTACCTTCACTTTTGAAGGGAATTTTGGTTGGATATATGATTCTGGATTGGGAGTGTCTTTCAGCACTTCAAATATATTGTTTTCTTTCTTTTTTTATTAAATTTTTATTTATTTATGATAGTCACACACACAGAGAGAGAGAGAGAGAGAGGCAGAGACACAGGCAGAGGGAGAAGCAGGCTCCATTCACTGGGAGCCTGACGTGGGATTTGATCCTGGGCCTCCAGAATAGCGCCCTGGGCCAAAGGCAGGCGCTAAACCACTGCGCCACCCAGGGATTCCATATATTGTTTTCTTAACCCTATTACTTATTCTCAGAAGGTATTCATTTGAAAGTTGTCTGTATTTTTTCCTCTAGTTGCTTTTAGAGTTTCTTGTCCCCTTGGTTATGATTTTATCATGATGTCATCAAGCACTACATGAAAATCACATATTTGCTCGTAGTTCATATACTCCTTTAACTGGCAGCTCAATCCCCTTTCTCATTTTCAGAAAATTACTAGCATTTTTTTTTTCAAGTATTGCTTCTGTGCTATTCTTTCTCTTGTGCATTGTATTCTCCCATTTTCTACATTTTTTTTAAAGATTTTATTTATTTATTCATGAGAGACACACAGAGAGAGGCAGAGACACAGGCAGAGGGAGAAGCAGGCTCCATGCAGGGAGCCTGATGTGGGACTCGATCCAGGGTCTCCGGGATCATGACCTGAGCCGAAGGCAGATGCCCAACCACTGAGCCACCCAGGAGGCCCTCTATAGATCTATGTAGCAGTTTTTTCTTCTTTATTGTTTTCTGAGTCTAACCTACTTTTACCCATCCAGTGAGTCTTTAATTTCAGTTGCTATATTTTTCATTTTTTAGATGACCACTTGCTGCTTTTTATAAAGTCTAATTTTTTGGAGAATTTCTTCATCTCATCTTTCATTTCTCTGATAATATTAAGACTAATTATTTCAAGGTCCATGAAGGTTAAATCTTTTATCTGTATTCTCTGTTTCTGTGTTGTTTTTTTTTTGTTGTTGTTTTGTTTTTTGTTTTTGTTTTTGTGGTATGTGTGTGTATTTCCTTCTCAACTGCCTGATTATTGTGAATTATGTGTTGTGAAACTTATTGGAAACATGCAGAGGAATTTGCTATCTCCTTTGGGAGGATGGTTCTTAGCTTCTTATAGAAGGCTAGTGACTCTACACATCCTGAATCACATTTTGCAATTTGAAAGAGAGGTATGACCTAAAGCCGAGTCAGTATTTTTCTAAGTAATTCTCATTTCCCCGGTGTAATCTTTGGGGTCCAGATAAGCTAGGCATTTACCAGAAGTCACCTCCATTCTCGGGGCCCCGCTCCACCATTCTGTGGCACATACTCACCTGCATCTCACTCTCTTTGGGGCAGGAGATGCTTCTAGTTGTAAAATTGTTCCAAATCTCAGATCACTTCCTGGGGATGCCTTATTATCTCAGATCTTGGCATCATAATTTTTCATAGATTTCTGACAACTTCAGTCTGATTTCTAAGACATTTTATCTGGCTTTTACTGTTCTGTTCATTAGAAGAGTGGCCTTGAATATCTGGGCCCACCACCACCACCAGAAGCAGAAATACCTTTTTCTGCCTATTTGAAATGCCATCCTTTAAATACACGACATTGGTTTATAAACTTAATCCAGGTTTTAGATTTCCTTTCTGTTGCATAAGTTTTTCTGTCTATACATGTGGCAGCAACTTTCTGCTTTATTCACTGAGGCTTTATAACACATTCTGATACCTGTTAGGATGACCCCTTTTTACTGTTCTATGTTTTTTTTTTTTAAAGATTTTTTTATTTATGATAGACATAGAGAGAGAGTGAGAGAGAGAGGCAGAGACACAGGCAGAGGGAGAAGCAGGCTCCATGCCGGGAGCCCGACGTGGGACTTGATCCCAGGACTCCAGGATCACACCCTGGGCTGAAGGCAGCGCTAAACCGCTGAGCCCCCCAGGGATCCCCTGTTTTATGGTTTTTGAATTAGTTCTCATTATTTCAGTTTTTTTGTTTTCCTTTTGTTCCCCTCTCCATGAACTTTGAATAAGCTTAGCTCATTCTCAATAAAAATATGTTGCTATTTAAGGAAAGGGGATAATCCTAAATTTCCACATTGAGTTAAGACAGAAATCTCTGTGACGTTGGGTCTTTTTATTTGAGAACATTGTTGATCAATCGGTATGTTCGTAATTCTTCTATCCTTCTATAGTTTTAATGACTTTTTTCATAAGGATATTGGTATTTTAGTTATGCTAATCTTATGTAGTTTATCTTTCTGACGTTGTTGGGAAAGTGAAATTTTCCCGTTACTATTGGGGGTTTACATAAATGAGAGCTATTTATAGTATGTTATATGTGATACTGGATTCGTGTTGTGGTGTAGTTGTTAGTGAAATTATCTTGGTTTTTATTTTTTTATTTTATTTTATCATTTTAAAAATATTTTGTTTATTTATTCATGACAGGCAGAGACACAGGCAGAGGGAGAGGGTGAAGCAGGCTCCCTACAGGGAGCCCAACGTGAGACTCGATCCCAGGTCTCCAGGATCACACCCCAGGCCAAAGGCAGCGCCAAACCGCTGGGCCACTGGGGCTGCCCTATCTTGGTTTTTAATTGAACTAAAGCATCTTTCTTTTAAAATAATCATAGATTCGTGGGACTTTGCAAAGATAGTACACTGAGATCCTGTGTACTTTTGTCCAGTTTCCCTCCATGGCTACAGCTTCCATAATCATAGTGTAATATCAAAACCAGGAGTTTGCTATTGGTACAGCGTGTATGTGTAGCTCTGTGTCATTTTATAACATGCTAGTTTGTGTGACCACCCTTGCAGTCAAAATACAGAATGTTCCATCACCACAAATATCTTCCCCTGTGCTATGCTTCCATAGTCATAACTTCCCACCCATCTCCACCTTCCTTAACCCCTAGCAAACACTAATTTTCTCCCCATCTATATAATTTTTGCCATTTTGAGAATGTCATATAAATGGAAACATATGATATATGACTTTTTGAGATTGACATTTTTCACTCAGCACAATGCCTTGAAATCCATGTGAATTGTTATACGTGTCACCAAGTGTGTTCCTTTTTATAGCTTGGTAGTATTCCATGGAATAAATGTAATGGCATTTTTTTTAACCATTCAGCTATTGTAGGACATTTTAGTTGTTTTCAGTTTTTTGGATATTTAGCATAGAGTCTCTGTGAAGATCATTGTATAGGTTTCTATGTGGACAAAGGTTTTCATTTCTCTAGGAGAAATGTTCAGGGGTGGGATTGATGGGTTGTATGCTAAGTATATATTTAGTTTTGGAAAAAAGTTCCAGAGTGATTGAATCAGTTTGAGGGAAGGATAGGAAAAAATGCATCCCTTTACCTTTCCATTTATAACATAATTGTCTTCAGTATTTCCTCTATCTACAGACAATTGTAAGTTGTGCCTCACCTCCAAGCATGATTTTGAAAACACAACAGGAGAAGAAAAGGCAATTGTATCTACCCATATTTTTGCTTTCTTCCTCTTTGATGTCCTGAGTTTCCTTCTGTTATTTTCTTTCTGTTTAGAGAACTTCCTTTTAATCATTATGTTAATGAAGGTGTGCTGGTGACGACTGTCTTAATTGTGTCTGAGGATGCCAGGACTTCCCCTTTCAGGCTTGAAGGATATTTTCACTGGGTATGAGATTGCAGGCTGACCATGCATTTCTCCCAACTCTTGACAAAAGTTCACATCCTTCTGGCCTCCATGGTTTCTAGTGAGAAATATCTGATTGTTCTAATTGTATTTCCTCCAGAATGAGGCATATTATTTCTCTCACTGCCTTCAAGATTTTTTTTCTTTCTCTTTCATTTGCAGAAGTTTAAAGAGGATGTGTCATGGCATAGATTTCTTTGGTGAATCCTGTTTTAGTTTACTAGTCTTTGGCCAAATTTGGGGAATTTTCAGCCATTATTTCTTTGAGTTCCTTCCCAGTGCCACCACCTTGCCCATTTTCTGGTGCTCCAACCAGCGAGTGTCAGATCCTCTGGTACGTCCCAGAGGCTCAGTTTGCTTGCTTTTCAGTCTGTTTTCTCTCTGCCATTCACACTGGGACATTTCTATTGTTCTGTCTGGAAACTCACTGGTTCTTTCTTCTGTCCTCTCCATTCTGTTGTCGAGTCCACCCACTGAATTTTTATTTCAGTTATTATATTTTCAGGTCTAAAACTCATTGTGTTATGAGGCTGTGGATCTTGCTTAAATATTGTTAGCAGGCCCCCTCCTACACTATAGGAGGAGGGTAGGTCTGCCTCATTACCTCTGGGGGCAGTGGCCAGGGTCAAGGGTGCTTGTTTTGGGTGGTGATGGGAACTCTGGCTCCCTGCTGCTGATTCTGCTCTGGGTGCAACAGGCAAAGGTGTCCCCCTACTGATCCCCATGTGGCTCCAATGACAGTAAGAGATGGGGAGACGTTGTGCCATTCACAGTGACACAATCCTGATTCCTTTTACTCTTCGGTTGGAGTGGAGCAGTTAGGATCTGAAAGTTTTCTTGTGTGGTTGTCCATTTCCTTGCCCTCTGCTAAGGAGAGTATGCTTTTCTTGGGCCTTTTTGTCTGTACCCATTGGTGTCTCCAGATTGCCAACTTTTCCATCTCATTTTCCAGGATGCATGAGGAAGCTCAAAGCCATCTTTTTCCTCATGCCCTGAGGTCCTTAAGCATTCTGTTTCCTTCTCTCCACTTTTCAGAATCTCCTTACATTTGGAGACTTTTTGGGTATGGAGCTGTATTAGCTAAAATTCATTTTCCCCAAATAAATTTAAAATGCAACAGTAGTTGAAAGGTTACAGCACAAGAAAGATCCCCTAAATCTCAAAGACAGTGATAAAATTACTTAAGAAATTTTGTAAATTTATGCATTTTGCTGCAAAATGCTGATTTTCAGCAAACCAAGTTGTTTTTGCTTTTGACAATTTTACTCTCTTCTTTGCACCTGATCCTTACAAAATTCACTTCTCATGTTCCAAGGCAGGGGCTGGGAAGAAGCAGCAGGAAAGCTGGGGCCCTACCCATAGCAAGCAGGTTCTCATCAGAAGAGGGAAGGAGAGTCCGAGCATGCATCTGAACCTTTGGATTTCCTTCCCTGATAGTAAGGACACATTTTCCTTTCCATGTGGATTTAGGGGAAGGCAGTATGTGTACTTTCATTTCAGGGCATAATTATTGAACACCTTCATTGTGACCGGCATTTTGCTTGTTGTTTGGAGATACATATATGACAAGGGAGTGGAGCTCCCGATGTTCTGAAGTGAGCTTTCTGGAGCAGCAGGTCATACACTATAGGGTGGAGAGTGACTGAGCAGAGCCTGGCTAAGACTGAGTGCAAAATGCAGCAAGGAACAAAATACATGTGACCTCACCCCTGAGAGTCCAGGCCTTCTTCCCAATGGGGACAATCTAGAAAAAGAGAAAAGCATATTCAAATATATGGACATGATTTTAATTGCAAGGTAGGCAAAGGTTGTTTTGGTTTTGTGTGTGTGTGTGTGTGTGTGCGTGTGTGTGTGTGTTTGTGTGTGTGTGTGCCTTTGTTCACTTTTTCTTCCAGGAACTATCGAATCAGCCCTGCTTTTAGTGACCTCATGCTGGCAGTGAGCACCTGTTAAGAGCTTAGCAGTCTTATAAATTTCATTTGGAGGCATGAAAGATTTCATGACTCTCATTTTGGTCATGGCTATAATTTGCAACCAGATGCAAATGCTGAACGTGGATAATTTCAAGGCTGATAATAAAATTCCCAATGCCCTGGCACTTGAGCATTAGGTAAAAATTGAATTATTATCAGGAAGTTTTAGGACCTAGTCAAATTCCCCATCTATCTGATTGCAACCACAATATACACTAAAAATTCCACAACTGGAAGAGGAAAATGAAGAACAAGCAAACAGATAGAATGAGGGAGTGAGGAAGGGAGGCACAGAGTGAGCACAGAGGGAGGGAGGGCACTGGATTCTGTGTCGCAGTCGCATGGGGCTTGCTGGCCATCAAGTTCCCACTGCACACCCCCAGTAACCCACGTGCTGAGGGGACACAGCCATGCAGGGCGTGTACTGTGGCACAGGGCCTTGCCTTCAGAAAGTCTTGTGCTCAGTTTAGTGTTGTGCTGCTGCCATCTTGAAATTCATAGTGATTTGGGTTTAAGTGTTGGTTGATGGGACGCAGGAACACACACCTGAGCTGAGGAGATAAGCAAGCATAAGATGCATGTCTCCACTGCAAGGGGAGTTTGCAAGGCCTGTGAGCACAGAATCCTGGCACACCTGCAGGAGTGGGGGTTCGGCAAGACCCTGGCATTGAGCAAGTGGGGGCACTGACAGCTTGAGGAGGCCTGTCCATCATTCCAACCGGAATTTAGAACACACAAAGAAGGCAATGATAACCTAAGAATTGCTTGTGGCCAAGGATCCTTGTCATATCCTTTCTGAGCAACTTTGTCATTTCCCTGTATTTGCCACCCACTTCCCTGGGACAATGACAGCATGATGGAAAGAAAGAGAAAGTGGCAACCTATTGCCCCTTGCCTGTCTGTCCTTCCATATGCAGCAGTCAGCAGAACACAGAGAGTGCTGGTAGACTGTGTGCATGTCACAAATGGAAATAAAGGCACTGAGTCTGTTTTGTGTAGCACCGCCATTCTCCTAAGAGCAAAATACAAAATACATACAAGAGCAAAATACATACAAGTGTCTGAACTGTGAATTGTGCAACTGCCACGATTCCAAAGACATAGTTAAAGAGCATGTAAGTTAAATGTTTTATATTTATATCTAAAGTTGGCATTGCACAAAAGGTGAATGGTAAATTCCATGCTATCAATTTAAGTTTTTGTCTTTTATTTCTTAAATGACACGCAAAGGACACCATGACAAGTTGAGAGACCACACAGGAAAAGAACAGCCTAATATTGTATCCCTTTTAATGGCACATATTTCATGCACTTTGAACAACAAGCTCTGAATTTTCCTTTTGTGCAGGACCATGCAGATTATGTAGTTGGCCCTGGTCTCAGGTCTAAATGGACTGGAAATCTAATGAGGGAGCATCATCTAGCTCAATCATTGGCCAAATTTGTCAAGTGCTCTGAGGGATTTTGCAGCAAAGATTGTGACCTTCTTGTCTTAATTATTGCTTCTTTAATCAATAGATCAAGGAAATAAGAATCATTTTACATTTAATAATGGATGAGGACTAGGGTTGTTTAGAGCAATAACTGTCTTTCTTTCTTTCTTTCTTTCTTTCTTTCTTTCTTTCTTTCTTTTCTTTCTTCTTTCCTTCTTTTACTTTTGTTGCTAGATGAAAGTCACCTGTGCTTTCTAGTTACGTGGTTTCCACAAGAAGCCATTTAAAGATGAATCCATTTACATGTGAGTGCTCATATTTTTAACTAAGGGGCTGCAATCTGGGAGACAGTGGACAGTGAAGTAGTGAAAAAGAGGTGGCATCAGTATCCTCCAGTGTCTTTTATTTGGGAAAAATACCCCGGTGGGGAAGCAAAGGGAAGGCCATATAATCTGTCTGCCTTGTGATGGTTGATTCTCTGCATCAATCTGATTAGGCTAAGGGATGCACAGATCACTGGTAGGACACATTTCTGGGTGTCTCTGAGGATGTTTCTGGAAGAGATTAGCAATAGAATTGGTGAATTTATAGAAAAGATTTTCTCCAATGTGGGTGGGCATCATCCAATCCTTTGAGGACCCAAGTACGACAAAAAGGCAGAGAAGGGTTAACTATGCTCTCTCTGCTCTAGCTGCGATGTTCATCTTCTCCCGCCCAGGTTCTTGGGCCTTCATGTTTGAACCAAACAATGCCACCAGAATTCTGAGATTGGCAGATCATGGGACTTCTCAACCTACACAATCATGTGAGCCACTTCTCCACAATAAGTTTCTCTCTCTCCTCTTCTCTCTCTCTCTCTCTCTCTCACTCTCTCTCTCTCTCTCTCTCTCTTTTTCTCTTCTCTGTTCTATTGGTTCTATTTCTTTGCAGAACTCTGGCCACTATAGCCCTCTTCTTCCATCTCCTGTCACTCTTGGACCAAGGTGACACTGCTACATGGCACATTGCTGTGTGTCCTGGCAGCATGACCTGGGTGCTAGAGACTCTGCTGCCTCTTGCTGTGCTGGCACATGGGTGAGGAACAGAAACTCAAGCATCCCTGAAGACTGAGACACCAGGAGACAGAAGGACATTACGTAGCCATAGTGCACCAGGGCAGGAATGGAGGCCAGTGGACCTACTATGACCCTAAAAGTAAATGACACTAAGATTTTACACCAGAACAAAAGTTTTCACTGGTGTTCTGCTTGCCACAAGGATAAATTCAGATTTCTTACTCTACCTTCAGGAGCCCAGGAAGCCTTCCTAATACACAGCACAGCCAGCCCTCCTTCCAAATAAAGTGCCCCAGTGTACGTGTTCTATTCCAAAGAAAGTGATCTAGTCCCTGTCCCTCAGCCACTCTTCACAACTCGCCTTGCGCTGATCCCCTGCCTGATAATCTTTCTCCTAAATATGTCAGTGCTCCCCACCTGTCTTAGTCTAATCAGGCTGCTGCAATGGAACGCCGCAGACTGGGCAGCTTTCTCTCAGCTCTGGAGGCTGGAAATCCAAGATCAAGTTGCCAACTTATTTGGTGAGGGCTCCTTTCTCACAAATGGCTTCTTCTCTCTGTGTCCTCACATGGTGGATGGGAGGAGGGGTCTTTCTGGGCTCTGTCTCTCGTATAAGGACAGTAATTCCATCACAGGGGCTCTACCCTCAAGATGTATGTGCCTCCCAAAGGCCCCACATCATAACCATCACCTTAGGGGCAAAGGTTTGAATAAGAATTTAAGGGAACACGAATATTCCGTCCATGGCGGCAACCCCCCCCCGAGTCTTCTCTGTGGGGTGCTGTGCATACTTTTCACAGTGGAAGGAGTTGCTCTGAGACCACAGGTGGACTCACTGAACTCTGAACTCCTTAGACTTTAGCAGACTTTGGAAAGCTTTTCAGATGATCAGATCACATTATCTGTTTAAGAGAACATTTCAGTTTGCAGCAATTTTGTAGCTACCTGGGCCCAGCCCCTCGCAGACAACCTTCAGTGGTGTCTGTGGGAGGTGCTCCCAAGGCTGAGCGCCATGCATGTCTTGGGCTCTCCGCTGCCGTGTCCCCTCAACTCAGCTGCCCCTCTATGTGCAGGCCTCCCTCATGGGGTGGCCCTCATGGGTGAGGCTGGGAGCATAAATACCCCAACATCCATGCTCAAAGGGGGACAGTTCAGATGTGTGTTCCACAGCATTTCCCAGAGATACCCCAGGAAGCAGGCTCAGTTGCCCACAGAAGTGATCCACCCAGTGAAGACCCTTGCTTATTCCTTCCCTTCTGTGTCTCCATTCCCTGGTCCCCAGAGAACGCTCATTATGATTTTTTTTCCCACATAAACTATTGGTGTTCAAATCCTCATATCATACCGGCTTCTGGTGAAACCCAACCATAAATGGTCCCTACTGTACAAGAATCTCACCCTTACCAAGACATAACACTTGCAGTCACCTAACTCCCTATGTTCTCTATTTACTACAGGTTATGGATTCTGTGGGTCTAGGATCCTCGTATCTCTGGCCCATTTATCTCTTATGAAAGGAGAGGAGGACAGGAAGTAAGTTGTCAGGAGACCAGAGTTCTATAAGGCTAGTGATCCCCACACATTAGCCTCATAACCTCAACAAGTCACCTGCCTTCTCATGAATAGAGTTTCTATATCTATAAACAAGAGGATGACCTCCATGTTTCCTTTTCAGAGTTGCTGGAAAGTAGTGATGAGAGTGGAGTCATTCTCAAAACAGAAAATGGAATTGCTAGTAAGTGGCCTGCAGGAGACAGTGGGACCAGGCTAGGTACAGAAGCAAGGATACTCCGAGGACATGTCTGCATTATTTCTGACCATTTCAGAACACTGGAGATCTGTTTCCTTGGGAGGGAAGACATTTTATGAAATGTTTGCTTTGGGTTCCTTTGGTTTCATTTTCAATAACAACACCCATTTTCATATACCCTCTGATGAACAAAACCATATGGAAATTCCGTATGTGGGGTGAATTTCCCTTTTACCTAGCCAAACCTCACCACCTCTGAAATGTTAATCTGTTATCTGAGATCATGTCAGCTGACACGAAACAGACGTGAATTTATTAAAATGAACTCATCTGTCCCAAATATAGCAAATTTCCCATAGCTCTCTCTCAGAAATTACAATTCCCTGCAAGGCCCACAAAATTCAGGAGACACTAAAGAATGTTCAGCCACAAAAGGCCACTCTCAGAAGCAAACACAAGAGGCGCACTGGTATTAGTTCACGTCCCTGTAAACACCTTCAGTAATTTCCTTTATCTGCTCTGTTGCCATGTTCCAGGGAAAGTGAGAGCTGGAGGTGTAGGTGGTAAATCGCACAGAGTCGTCATCATTTAGCTATTGGATCTATTACCATTCATCTTTAATGTAGCCCATACTTGACTTTTAAGGGGTTTTGATTGTTTGTTTTTTAAATAAAGGAGCTCAGCCTCCCATTTTCAGTAACATCCATACAGTGCATGGTGTCCCAGAGTGTCACCAATTCTTTGTGTTTATCAAACATGCACTGGAGCTACCCTGAGCCCTAACTTCTCTGAATGCTTAAATGCTTTCAACTACAGCACACTGGTGATATACTTAAAACCAAGTCTGTTTTTTGTTTTGTATTTTTTTTTCTGGGAATTTCAAGGAGGTGGGCTTAGGAGAAGTAAACAAAAATAAGCCCCCAGTAGATTTCTGGAAAAATATCTACTAAAGCCAAGGTATATTACCCAGAGGACATTTTTTTCCTTCTTTTGGGAGCAGAAACACCCACCAAATGGAAGAATGGTTCAGGGTAACTATTAGCTGGAAAAGGGACAGAATATTTGATATCACATCTTTATAACCTCTCCCTAACACGTGGTTAAGAATAGTTAGTTTTCCATTCTTCCTTTTGCCTTCTTATGCAGCATTTGTAAAGTATTTACATATTTTCAAGAACTCATGGGTTTTGTCTCTTCAAGGTTCAGGCCAGCCTGTGTGATATAACAGATAATATGTTTACATTTGGCAAGGGAGATATTTGATTTCATAACAGCGGTTTGACTAAAAAAATGATTTTGCAATGTGTGAGCTGGTGTTTGGCCCATGTTCCATGCTTCTGTTTAGCTCTTACCTTGTACTACAAAAGCTCTGTAACCAAGACACAGCAAGGATCGAGTTCAGAAAACCAATGGTCTTTCCTATGTACAAACATGACATGGTTCTGATTTGTAATTCAAAGAAATGACAAAATTTATGAGATTGACATTTAAATTAAAATGGTAATCCATGATGTCTCAAATTGCATCAGCTACAGATAATTTATCTGTTCCTCAGAAATCAAAACGGCATTTACTGAACCCACATCAGAGTTCTCTGCCTTCATTCTAAAATAATGGGGACTCATTTCTTATTCACGTTGTGTGGCAGTCTCTGCTCTCTGCCTTATGGGATCCTCCCCGGCTATCATGGCCTTGCTCCAGCCTCACTTCCTCCTTGGACATTCTCCAGAATCCCTCCAGGTCATTTAATTGCTGTGATTGCTCATCTGGAGACTAGTAACTATTCAAGGATGGCATGTATATTATTTCACACTGCCTTTCGCAAACCATCACCCACTGGCCACATATGGTCCCAGAGTTCAGTCATGGTATGGCTTACAGATTGTTTTTTTGTTTGTTTGTTTGTTTTTCACAAAGCTAACTACAGAACATCATTTACTAGTAAATAGTCAATATTTTTGTTGATTAATCTATTTTTCATAGTGATATACTTAAGAGATAGCACTATATGTGGGGAAAAAATTAATGTAGTAGAAGAAGCAAAATTTTACTTCTCTACTCAAAAGGTTTTCACCTGGGCTTGAGAATTAAGTTGACACAAGACAGATCAGCAGAAAAAAAGCCCACGGGACTGTTCAGTGTAAGTTTTAGGTGATGCGCAGCCCTCACAAGGATTGAAGACCCACATAAGAGGCAAACCTAAATGCTTTACTACCAGGCTGAGCAAAGACAGGGAATTTTAGAAAAATAGCTCAATATACAAGGATGCTAAAGGAAGATGGGATCATTTTAACAAGGCCTGTTTGCGCAGAATTCTCTCGGCTTCCACTCTTCATCCTTGGTGATGAGGATGTTACTTTCCTTCGGGCACAGGAGGACATCATCCATGTGGGGTCTTTCCTCCCGCTTCCAGAAGAAGAAGGGGAAGGTGGATAACCCTTCTTGGACCTGACTTTCAAATGTCTTCAGCCAAAATATGTAGTATTTGTGGATACTGCCTCTTGCCGCCCCATCTCAATTTAAGTTTGAACCTATTTAACTCTGCCCAGTAGATTTAATTTGCTCTGGACGTGAAAGTTCATCTACTCTGTATCCAAGGGCAATTTGAGGACACTTTGGTCTAATTCCGAGGGCCATCGTCAAGCACACATCCCCCCTAGTGGGTTCTGACAAGATTTATGGAATGAGGAGAGATGTGCGGCTGGAAGCTCTGCCTTGGTACGACTTGGCCTTAAGTCTGCAGTGAAACAGGAGCCCCAGAAAAGTCTCTCCAGGAATCTGGAAGCCAAACCCTGTCAGGACACAGCCCTTCCAGAGGCCATTGTGAAATGTACTGGATCCCAGGGCTGCTGCCACAAGCCCAAGATGGAACCGCTGCCTGGTATGGTCCTTTTGGTCACCTGTGGTCACCCTGGATGGCCTGTCCCCATTGGCTGTGACTGTAGCTGCAGCTGCCCTGCATCTTGTCTCCAGAACTTTCCTTCTTAACATGTAGGACTAACTTTACATGACTGGGTATGTGCTACAGAGGCTTTTAGTTCTCTAGTTGTGTCTGATTTCTTGAGAAAACAGACAGGAGCTGGGTTCCCCAAGCCAACGTGGGCGCAACTATGAGATCTGCCAAATCAGAGCATCCCATGCCTCGCTTTCTTACCTCTCCCACATACTAGGTCTTCACGCCGGGTACAAAGAGTAAGAGGTGAGAAGTGAAACAGGTTCTCCTACTCAATTATGATCATTCTTAGCTTTATTATCTGACATCATACAGTCAGTCACCCTCTCTGAGGCTAATTTTTTTGGTGCCTACTAGTGCCTATTTTATGAGGTAGCTGTGGAGAGTAAGGTAAATTATATGAAGCTTTTAGTCCAAAACCTGCCATCCACTGAGCCTCCAAATCTGTTTTCTTCCTTAAAAAACATCAATACAAAGTAACTGAGTTCACTTTTAAGGCTAGAATTGTGGCTTGGTTTGTTCTTTATTTTCATTTATATTTATATTTATTATTTATTTTTTATAGCTTTATTGAAGTGAAATTGATATTCCACTACCTGCACATATTTTAGATGTGGATTCATCCTCAAAATCTAGACAAGGAGCATATCTGGCTCCCCCCTAGATTTCTTTGCACTGGTCTGTAGTGCTCCCACACACCCTTCCCTGCTCCCCTCACTCACCCATCCTCAGATCGCCACCAATCTTCACTCTGTCACTTCACATTAGCTTGCACATTCTGTATTTATAGAAATGCAATTACACAGCATGTACTCTTTCTCGGGCTCACTTCTTTCACTTAGCATAATTATTCTGAGATTCATCTATTTTGTTGTGTATATTAGTGATTTTAATTTCAGAATAGGATTTCATCTTATGGATATGCAGTGCATTTATGTATTAATCTGTTAATGGACATGGGGGTGGGTTACAGGCTTGGCTATCACTAGTAAAGCTGCTATGAACATTTCTGGATCTAAATGTAAGAGCTCAAACATAACAATTCTAAAAGAAAACATAGGGTAGAATTAGTGACTTTTAATTTGGCAAATATTTCTTAATTATAAGTAGAAATCAAAGATTATGAAAGAAAACACATCAATGAAGCGTACTTATCAAAAATAGAACACCTTTGCTCTTCAGATGACACTTAAGAAAATGAAAAGATGGGTAACTCAGTAGAAGAAAATATGTGTGAAACAGATTTTCAAGAACAAATCTGTATCTAGAATATATAAAGAACTCTTACAACTCAATAACCAAAAGACAAAATAATTTGAAAAAAAATATTTGTAAAGACCTTTCACCAAAGATGGCACAGAGATGACTAATTAGCACATGAGAAAACGTTCATCACATTTTGTCATTATGCAAATACAAGTTAAAACCACAATAAGATGCCACTACATGCCCACTAGAATGGCTAAATTCAAGAGTGATCACACCACATGTTGATGAGGATGTGGGCAGTGGGAGCTCTCTGCTGCTGGTGGGCATGCAAAATGGTACATCTGCCTTGAAAAATGTGTGGCAGTTCCTTAGAAGTTAAACATAAACTTACCATATGATGAGGCCATTCCATTCCTAGGCATTTACCCAAGAGAAGAGAAGCATATGTCTCCACTAAGACCTATAGCTCTAAGTTAAAGGAAATAAACTGAGCTCAATCTATGGAAACCCACATCTCAAAGTGATGCAGGCTTCGTAATACAGGTCAGTCTCTCAAAGGATCATTTAAAATTCCGTAACAAGAGAAAACCTTGAAGTCCTCTTCATTTTCATCTGTGGTAGAGATCAGGGGCTATTAGAAATTATGCTGTAAAGGGAAGGAGTGAGACAGAAAGTAGAGGGAAAAAATCCAGAAGACACTCTCTAGCACTACAAAATAAATTAGAGGAAGATATATACTAATAAACACACCAACAAACCAAATAATTTTGAGACATACATACTAGGCACAGAGTGTTATTCCATTCAGTAATCCTAAAATACCCAAGGGTAGTTTGCAGACGCAGCTCAAGGGGAAAATACACTGTGGCAGAGCAGAGTGGACTTCAAAATGAGGTCTGGGCTGTAGGTCCAGGTGTGCGACCTTGGGCAAGTCACTGGCCTCTTCAGCATCCAGTCTGATGTTAGCCTTATACAAGCCCTACAGCATCTTCTAGCTCTGCAATACTGGTTTTCCAGTGAATGAGCTTTCTTCTTTGTAAAACCTACCATTTGGATATCATGATGGTAAGGAGTGAAATCTTTTGTCATTGGTGGTGTTTCTATATCATAACATCATTACTTCCACCAAACTGATGGAGGCTGGCATTTCCACTGATGCATGGGATGGCCATTTCAATGACAATTTTTTTTTTAAATTTTATTTATTTATGATAGTCACACAGAGAGAGAGAGAGAGAGAGAGGCAGAGACACAGGCAGAGGGAGAAGCAGGCTCCATGCACCGGGAGCCCGACATGGGATTCGATCCCGGGTCTCCAGGATCGCGCCCTGGGCCAAAGGCAGGCGCCAAACCGCTGCGTCACCCAGGGATCCCCTAAATGACAAATTTTTTAAAGACAATCTTAAATACATAAACGCTACATGATTTACAAAGTAAATTCTGACTTGGCCTATGCATTAAGAACTTTGGACAAGGTGTGCTAATTCAAGATAACAATGGATAGTGTATAAAATAGACAAAGGCAGAAAATCCCTTCGCTTGTTTTCACTCATTCATGCACTATATTAAGCTCTGTGATTCACACCCCAATTGACAGCTACTAAGTAAACTGTTCTAGAAATAAAATCTTTGTCTAATAATTTGCCCCATATGTTTCTGGCAAATAAATAATTGAGGCTTAAGAGAAATGGTATCTCTGCTCTCATTTCAAAAGAACAAAGACACAGTATCCATTTCTACTCTTGAAAAAAATTATTCACATCATAGATCACTTACGTTTGAAGGAAGCCAATATTAATATTTCCTTTTCATCTTACGGCGCTCATAAAGTAGTTCAGACGCTTTCCACACATCTGCAACTTAGATGTGGATGTGCCACATCCTCTAACGATGTACTCCTAACATGCTCATGTTTTAAAAATTCTCCAAAGGACTGCCAAGCAACAGTTTGGCCTAAATCAATCGGCTAATCAGCCGATGGCATCAGCCCCAAGTCAATGGAAAGAGAAGGGAAAATCCATCTTTGTTGTTGAATAGCAAGCAACCAGGAATGGGGCACCGACATGCACTTGGTCATTTTGTCAAAGGCTCACTTGGGCAACTGGGAATTTAGGCAAACCATTGGAAACACAGTTTCTTTTTCCTTAACAGGACAAAAGGCACAGCGTGTGAGGGACAGGGTGTGAGGCAGGTGGTGCTTCTACATACCCTGCCGGTCTCACCTTCCCCACCCTCCCAAGGAGCCCCAGCTGAGACTCCAGCATGCCTCCCTGAGTGAGAAACAGTACATCCAAACTAAGCCCAAACATGAACTGATCTGAGTTTCAGTTCTTTTGATATAAAAAGAAGAAAATAAAGACACATTAAACACATGGATTTGTATTGAGAAGGATTTTCTTCACCTAGAAAGAGCATCTGCTTCAGTGGCTGGAGAGGCAGCCTAGCAAGCCTGGTTTCTTCCTAAGAGGGACTCGCCTATATTTCTCCACCCACCCCCCTCGGTTACTTCCATGAGCACTGTTTGTCAAAATGTAGTATTTCCCATTTGGCAGTAATAATCTTTCTAAGTTTGACAAGATTTAAGTAATTTCAAATTGTTTTCAAGGCTCACTTTCAATTCGTGTTTTAAATTGCAGTATACGAAGCATGTAAAACACTTGTTTCAATGAGAACATGATGCTTGCACTTAGTATTTACACAATATGAAATAAATCATGTCAGAATTAATAAGGTCTAATTCTATTAATGTCAGAAAAGATTAACGTGGGTTCTCTCTTCTAAGCAGACTTGCCCGGTTCTCTTTGAATTATTCTTGACAGTGTTAAAATTAGACTAAGCCTACAAATAAAATAGGCCAGCAAATAAATTGAAGTAATAAATTAAGACACTCTGTAAATAAAGGTATCTGTGCTAAAAGGAGCTGATTTGATTGAAAACCCTTAGTAGGTTTGTCATCAACGACATACTTCCTAGTCTTTCTCCTGATGCTTCTAGCTGTCTCTGAATTGTTTCTGAATTCCTTTGTGTGTTTTTTATTAAATGAAATTTTCATACTCGGAGTGAAAAAGTTAATGATAATTAGACGAGACTATACCAAAGCAAGTGAGTGTGATTTAATAACATGACAAAAGAGATTTTGCTCATCAGGTGGATTTGCCTGATTACCGGCTAAAAATGTCCACGTAAATCTCACAGGTTTGTGCTGTTAGAGACAATGTGCACAGGGCGTT
Organism: Canis lupus dingo; assembly: GCF_003254725.2. Taxonomy (NCBI): domain Eukaryota; kingdom Metazoa; phylum Chordata; class Mammalia; order Carnivora; family Canidae; genus Canis; species Canis lupus. The sequence goes on from NC_064244.1 coordinate 29,504,038, forward strand.
TACCTGGACTCATCTCTTTCACTTTCATGTTTGCTTCCTCCGCTAATTCATGCTCACAAAGAGGTGTTCTTGTAAGAAGAGGGAAAAATAAGATGCGTTTGATTGAATCTTTTGCTGAGCTTTTTCTATCCAGCCTTGTAAAACATTGTCTTCAAACAAAAAGAGTTATTATTTAAAAATATGGTTAGCATTCCAGCTGGTAGTAAGTGATATTAGTCCTGTAATTCAGTAAAAGGAATACAGGTCAGGCTTGGGGGAGTGGCAAGGAAAGAGAACAGGTAAAGTTGTCTGAAACAGTGTAGAACAATGGACGAATAATGTCTGAACGTAGAATACCACGTTCTTAATGGGAAGAGTACTTGACAAAGGAGGTTATGGATATAAGCATATTGGTTATTACAAATTTATATTTTTAAGAATATGTATTATTTAAGCTTAGTGTATATGGTGTTTATTTAAATTTAGATTAAGTACTTTGTGTAAGATTTATAATCCAAAGGACAAAAGTTAGTCAACTCGAAGAAGAAAATTTTTTTCTGATAATGAAATAGAAGCAAATCATCTTTCGTTTCCCCCCAAAGAACATGACTTGGAAACCGTGGGCTGACCGTGCATTAACATGGCTTCACACATTCTGCTGAAAGGAATAAAAATGGGAAATCCATAGATTATCATTGCAGGTGCATGTGGAAGTTCAAATCTCGTGATCTACATCTATAACATGAACTATCCCTGGAGGACTCAAATGGCACCACGGGGCATGTGAGGGGACCTGCAGAGCTGGGGGGTGGGTAGGGTGGGGGGTAAGCCAGAGGGGAGCTTTCCTCCATGGAGCGGTGGTAGTGCTGGGGCACTGGGGTCTGCTAGACATTTCCTCCAGGTACAGCACAGTCCCCAAACTCTAAATGACAGAGAAGGTACACTGGAGAGTATCACGGCCCTCATTAAATTTACAAATGGATAAAATATATAAGACTTACTATATACAAATTTGTGATGAAATTTAGTAAAATGACTAAAACAAACCAGTGCCAGGTATGACAGTTGCACGGAATTTCATGGCTAAGGAGCTTTGGACATTACGGAAAAATAGAATGAGGGTGCAGAGAAGGTGGGTGAGCAGAAAGCCACTGTGAACATGTGTATTTGTCAGTAAAGAATGCCTCCTGAGTGTACTTGTGTATCTGTGGAGTGATGCTTCACACATGCTTGTTTACAATAGGGCAAGATGGAAAACAATCTAGACTTTCAATAATAGATAAACAGTTGAAAAAGGAATAGTTTATCCATATTATGTATTTATCAAGTAACTAATAATTAAGTTTTCCAAAATAATACTATTTGATTATTTGGAAAAATCACCTTACATAGACAAAGTGAAAATAAAAAAATCAGGATATAAAACTTTATGTAAAGAATATTATTAATTTATTTTAAACACATAGGAATTATTTCTGGATCAAAATGTCAAAGTGACCACGACCTATAATCCCCTTCTCTACACATGCACACATGGCACATATGTACACACCACATGCACATATACACACATATGCACATGCATGCACACATCACACAACTATGCATGCACATACATCACACCCTCATACACATATACATATCATATGTGTGCACATGCCATTCACGCACAGTATGTGCATGCATACAGCACATGCATGTACATACACACAGCACATCTCACATGCGTGTGCATATTACTAACTTTATCTTTAGACTTTTATGCCAGAATAACTAAGAGCCAGGTGGGGTAGATTATGACTTCATCCCTTCTGGCAAAATTGGGTTTGACAGAGAATGCATCTGTGCTGTACAGTGATTGATATAGACTGCTAGTTCCATACCTGCACAACCCTACCCTACATGGATGGGAATGGGCCAAGGTGAGGACTTGCTAGACTAGTGCTACTGTCAGCAAAATGGACCAGCACAGTAGCCAAACTTAATATTCCTTCTCAAAATAGACAAGTTTGGGTAAAAATAAAAGGCAAATGGAGAAAAGAAGGAATAGTACCCTCAGAAATAGCTGAGGGTAAAAGGATAAGTAAATGGGTTATACAGTGAGGCAAATCTAATATTTTGATACCTCATGAGAGGCTCAGAGGAAGAGATGGTGTTGTCTTGCTCAAATGTATCAGATACTTGCATGGATGAAGTTGCATGTTGCCAAGATTGCTTGGAAATTGAAAAGGTCAAACAAAAGCCAAAAAACTGGGTGGCACCACTGAGGGAGACATTTTGGTCACATGATGGTGATGAACTAGAGCAATTTTTGATGACTGAGTGGGACTCTATCAATGTGCCAGTATCTTCTGAGTCACGTTTTTCAGGAACATTTACTAACTTACAATGATATAGCATAATATTGGTACTGTTGGTGAGATCATAATACTGATACTGGTGATCAAATGTATCAGGAAGTTGAATTAAGCTCATGTCCAACTCTAGTACCAATAATATTGGTAGTACCAATGGAAAAAACAAAAGAAGACAACTGTCCTCATCAGGAACTTGATTTAGCTAGTCCTCAGCTAACTTATATGCTAAATAGCTCTGCAAAACTTCAAAAAAAAAAGATTTTATTTATTTATTTTATATATAAAGAGTGAAAGAGCATGAGCAGGGGGAGGAGCAGAGGGAGAAGGAAAGAATCTCCAGCAGACTCCGCACTGAGTGCAGAGCCTGTTGCAGGGCTCAGTTCCAGGACCCTGAGATCATGACCTGAGCCCAAACCAAGAATCAGACACTTAAATGACTGAGCCACCCCGGTGACCCTGCAAAACTTTTTCTTAAGGTCCAAATAGTAGTAGATCAGGGAAGAAAAGGAATTATCAAATTATACAAAATACGAAAAATCATAGCTTTATAGGATACATTAGTTCTTTCTTTAAATTTATCCCTGCTCAACTCTGGATCTTCCAAATGTTAGGCATATTCAGAATGATACTGTCTTTGCTCTGTCTCTCATAAATTTTATACTAATTGTAGATGCTAGGACAAATGTGATCATTTTGCTGTAAGAAAGCCAAAACCTCTTACACCACCAAAGGCAGGAGACAGAGAATTGTTTAGTAAAGAATTAACCATACCCAGAGAGCATTGGCCTTTACCCCCACCTCCTGGAAGGTCTTTTCTAAGCCTCTGGAAGGTCCTGTCTGATGGGAGTATCTCTGTTTATCTGGTGCCTTGGGCCACACTGATTACCTACAGTGCCATTTATGGTGGGGACTGTGGGACACGTGGTATCAGCTCAAGGTCAAGAGGGTCAAGTGACTAAAGGTCAGACAGGTGGACAGTATCCTAATAAAAATGCCAAAGACCAAGACTTGGAAGCTTCCCTTGTTGGCACACTCCATGCTACATCACCACACGTGATTGCCAGGAGAAGGCAATGCTGCCCACAGTTGCTGGGACAGGATAACAGGATTCTTTGTCCCTGGGAGTGTCCTGGTCACTGCCCCCAGACCCCCCTTCCGTTGGCTGACTTTCCTCTCTATCCCTCTGCTGTAACAAACCACAACCGTGAGTTTAACAGCTATCAGTGTGAGTTCAAGCAAATTATAAAGTCTGACAGTCGTCTTGGGGGGATGCAGGACTCAAAATTGGTGTCCCAAGTGAAGGAAGGGTAGTCTCACTTCTGCATAAACACTTAAAATAAACATAAATCATTTATGGAGTATTTTTACCAAAAATACATTAAAATTGAATGCAATCATGAGAAAAAAATAGACAAATCCAGAATATGGAACAGTTAATAAAAACAACTAGGGTGAGCTTTTAATTATGTCAACAATCTGAAATTAGGTACCAAAAAAGAGCTGAGAAATCTTCTAATACGAAGCATTATACCATTCGTGAAAGAGAGAAAATGATCCTGCTAACCATGGAACAAAAGTCTTTCATTTCAGACACTTTACATCAATGTAAGTGACAGTCCTATCCCTGGACCACTGACAGGTAAGCCCACCATAAACCAACTATCTTTGAGAGATTATTGAAAAATAGTAGGTACTTGTAAACCACCAATTAGCACTTCTTGGAATATCAGTTTTCTGTATTTTACAAGTACTTCTGCCTGAGATATTGCTAATTTGGATGGAAAATATCTCTAGCCATTGGCACCATGCTTCCCCATGAAAGACGCCCCCCCCGCCACCCCAACTTCGGATGGTCGAGAGCAAGACTCAGATGTGTTTTTAATTTCTAGGTCCCATCTAACCAATTGGAACCATCTCATTTATTTTCTGGTATCCAATTTTTAAAAATTGGATAAAATTTTTAAAATTTTTTTAAATTCAAGTCTTGAATTTTATTCTGTTATTTTTAGAATCACGGAATTGTAGCTTCAGAGGTCATCTTAGTGACCATAATCAACAGGACATGGACAACACAAGTCAAACCAGTTATATGCCATCCCGCACACCCTGGTGGCTAAAGGGCAGCTGTCTTCTTGAGCAGAGGTTGGAGGTACTTCTGAGGGAAATGATTTCCTCTGCTTTGTGCTAGACTGTGTTTGGCCAGGGAGCTACAAGTTAACACGCACCTCACTGTTAGTTTTGACCTGCTCATGATGCTCTCTCGAGTTACCAGCTCTTCCTGAGAGCTGCTGCTTTCTTTCTACTTTCTCTTCCCACTACATAGAGCTCCAGAGGTTAATTGGTTCCTCTGTATTTCTTAAGTAATGGAGACATTCCATTGCTAGGGCATTTCCTAGAATTTCAATTATACATTTCCATATTTTCTTACTTTGTATTTAGCTCTACAGTCCTTACTTTCATACAGATAAAGGAATATGTGATTTAAGAATCTGATTAAACAAACAAAAAGTTAAAAATATATATATTTTACCTTAAAAAAATGTATTGCAATCCTTGTGAGATTGCGTGCTAGGGCTACCAGCTCAAGACCCCCTGTGCATAGGCTGGGCTTCTGACTATAGAGTTCTTTCCTCCAGAAGCCATGTCACGTGGGGACCAGTCTTACTTGCCATTCTTGGTTGAGTATATGATGCCATGTTGTTCACATTCCGAAGGCTCCTTATTTCTGTATAGCTTGCAAAACATTTTCCTTACACATTATTCTCATAATTCACATAGTAAAGCTGCATGGCCCAAGAAAACAGATTGGAGGCTTGATCTGACCCGTGTGTTGTCACAGGCAAGAAGTCATAGCCTAACTTGTCATGGATGCCAAGATGACCTTGCTGTCCGAGCTCTCGTGATTCAAAACGTAATGGAAGAACATAAAAGTGACTCAAGAGAGTAGAACTTTAACAAAATTGAACACGAGTTAAGAAAGTTACATTTTTAATATGTTAATTGGACCTAGAAATTAAAAACACATCTGAAAACAAAATAATATTAAAAAACAAAAGTGAACCTAGGACAGAAAGAAATCACATTAAAAAAAAAAAAAAACAAAAAAAAACAGGAATATCTCAAGTGAGTCAAATACTTGATCAGACACTACCCCTGAAAGAATCTGCAGATGATTAGCAAATGAATAGAAAATTTTAAATTGCATGAATCTAGGAGTGCAGCTAGGAATGTTGTGGTTAGGATCTTGAAATCAAAAATGATACGTTTGTTGCCAGCATACACAGTCAAATAACTTTTTAAAAAATCTATGGTATTTACTTCATAATATAATATACAGTTAAAATAAAATGGACATTAATTCCAAGCATTTTGTTAGAAATCTGATTTCCATCCTATCAGTTTGGGTAATTTTGTCTCTGACTAGCCTAGAAGAAAATATACATACTAAATAGGCTTTATTTTTAATTTCAGAAATTGGGCTTATTATTCTTTGTTTTGATAAAGGAAAAAAATCTCAACATGATCAAGCCTTAAAATATTGTTTGAAATTCCATACTAGGACAAAATACACAGAAATGAATCATAAAAGTGGCCCATTTTCTTTTATTGGCAGATTATCCGTTCCCTGTAAATTCTCAAAAGACAGGTAAATACCAATTTGTAAGTTCATAGCTACAAAATCAAAAACTGGTCTTAAAAGACCATGAACAGAGATATTTAGCATTTCCACGGGAATAGGGAGCAGTAGGATGAACAATGGGAGCAAAATCAGTTCTGGAAAAGGCTTCCTAACCTGATTGTCTACGTAAACATCAAACATTGACTTTTGCATCTAACAAACCTTGTATCAATTGAGGAACCACCACACAGTGGACTGCCAATCATTCCCCTACTGACACGACACAAAATATAAAATATGAACATTCTTTCAGTCTTTATGGGAAAGAATCAATTTTACTTTTAACCTGCTCAATCCCCTCACTGATGTTCAATAACAATTTATCCTTTAAATGGTACTTAATTTAGCCTTAATTTATTGTCTGGCAAATGCCTCCGGGCAAAATTGAACTCAATAAGAACCCATTTTACCTTCTTAACCTTCATCCTTTCAGAGATGTTACAGCACAAATCATTGTAGAGTTTTTAACTTTATTTTTGGTGTAATTTACTTAATGAAGACTACTAGAAAGTCAAGCAAAAAGTTAGTATCATTTGTTTTCAAAACCATGTCAGGCTTCTGGCTGAAGGTGGAAGAATGAAGTGATCATGGGAACAATTATCGAATGGATCGATTAAAAAGGCACACACTTGAAGATGCTGGAGAGCACCCAAAAGCAAAGAGGAGAAGGGGGAGAGTTGAAACTTGAAACATAAAATTGGAAGGACGGAAAGATGTGACTTTCCAGTGCAAGCACAGTGCTCAGCTTCTGTAGCTTCTAAACAGAACAATGGTGGGAGAGACCACAGCCCCAGTCGTTAAAGTGCCAGGCAGCAGCATTCAGGGCTGGGAGTGGAGATGGAAACAAGTAAAGGGGAAATTTGGGCAACATGAGAACCACATGAGTAAAAGAATCTATAATTAATCAACGGGCCCCAAAGATGAAGAGGAGACATTGCATCTACTAAAGAAAAACAGGATAGCAAGAATAAGAGAAAGTTGAAACACATGAAATATGCCATGGAAGTTGAGAAAAAGAGAAGAAAACTGATGGTTCAATGCATGGATGGGGTGACAAAATCAGGACCATTTCTTGGAGTTAGAATAAAAATGAAAGAAGAGAGCATTGAAGCACGCCTAAGAGAGGCAGGCCACGCATTAAGCAATTGTGTTCAAAGCCCTACTTGTATATGCCTCTGCATGTACACTTGGGCATGGGGGTGGGGTGCATAGTGAGGGAGACAAATGTGTTAAAATACACAGAAAAAATTGCTGAATGGAAAAATTACAAACTGACCAGTTAAAACTGGAAGCAGTACCTAGAGAAATGAACGCAGTGATCTAAACAAAGACATGTTTTTGTGAGATCCAAAAACACTAGGGATGAAAGGACTCTCATAGACGATAGAAAGGAAAATACATTTTCCTACACAGACATAGAATTCAAAACAAATTCATATCGTTCAAAGTCCATGTACAATGTGGGGGGGGTTAAAACTGATTTTTCTCCTGCTTCAAAAACAGTGGTGGCCTGGAACACACTAGAATATGCCCTTCAAGTTGGGAGAGGAAATTATTTTCCTCTTGGAAGTTTTATGTTCATCAGATCTGTCAAGTAAGAAGAGAATCAAGTCCTCTTCAGACACGCAGGGACTCGAGATCCTCACCCCTTCTGCAGCCTTTCTTCCAGAGCTGATTTCACTTCAAGCCCTGAATATCCCCCTTTTAACCCTTTTGTTGAAGTTCTCTCATCGTTTTGAAACAGGTTGCCATTTCACTGGCCTGTCCCAAACCTTTTCACGGCTTCTCACTGCACTTAGGATAGAATCACAGTAGCTAATGCAGCTAATGATGCTCTGGCACTGTAGCTGGAACTGAACCTTTTATGTTTTATATTTTTATTTTTTTTTAAGATATTTATCTGAAAGAAAGAGAGAAAGAGAACAGGAGCAGAGGTGGGGGAAGGGGCAGAGGGAGAAGGAGAGAAACAGACTCCCTGCTGAGCACAGATCTCGAAGTGGAGCTGGATCCCATGGACCCTGAGATCATGACCTGAGCCGAAATCAAGAGTCGGCTCAACCAACTGAGCCACCCAGGCACTTCAGGACGTGTGTTTTTACATGAATTGAAAGCCAGATCATCTTGGGGGAATAAGGCTAATTTGAACAGCATATTGGCAAGATTGAAAGCAGTCAAATGGTATTATAAAAATACTTGAACTTTACTTCCTGTTTTGTCATTTCTCCATTATCTTGCTCTTCTCTCTTTTGGTCGTTTTCTGGTATTTTTAAATTTAATCATGATACATCAATTTGGCACTGCCTCCGTGATTTAGATAGCCATGTTCATCAGAGCTCTTCAGAGAAAGAGAACCAATGGGACGTGCATATTCGTAAAAGGTATTTATTTTAAGGAATGTAAGGCTTACACGACTGTAGAGTTTGGTGTGTCCAAAATCTGCTGGGGGATCAGGCTGGAGACTCAGGAAAAAGCTAGAATTCGAGTCCTAAGGCAGTCTGCTAGAGAACCAAGAAAAGCCAATGTTGCTTTACTCAAAGTCCACCACTTTAAATGAAAATCTCATAAAACAGCACCTTCACAGAAACATCCAGAATAATGTTTGACCAGATAGCTGGGTATTGAGGCCCAGCCAAGTTGACCCCATAGTATCATTCTACCACCAAAGCATGAGTTGTAGGCATCGCCTTCAACCCCAGAAGACTTCCTCCCCTACTTTCAAGAACAAGGCATCACCTTACTCATCTATAGCACTTTAACAAATTCAGAAAATTGATCGTGATGCAGTACTAGTACATAAGGCGGGACTACATTCATGCCTCAGCCATCGTTATAGTGAAGTCTTTTCCCTACATTTTGTTCAAGTTGACAAGCAGTCTGGTATCGCTGGTTTCGTCCAGCCGCCATGCCTTTCTAGTCTTCTTCTGGAACAACTCCTCAATCTCTGCCCTTTATGACATCTACATCTTTTGAAGCATATTTTCAAACTGTCCCCTGAGTGGTGGATTTCTGATCGCTTCCTTCTGAGTGGACTCAGGAGCCGTTTGTTTGTTGGCAGCAATGCTCTCTGAGGTCTGTGTGCTCAGCTATCATACTGGAGACATCTCCCCAGCTCCTTTGTGCATGGAATGGTAGCGTGAGGCTCAGGACTGTGGTGGTACCTGCCAGTTTTCTCCAGTGCGGTGACCTTTTCCTGGTGTTGTGAATAAGCAATCTCTGCAGAGATATCTTCAAGTTCTTTGAATATCCTGTCTTCAAAGAATTTTACCAAATGGATTTAGCATTCATTGATCACTCTTGCCTGGATCATTTATTACTACTGTGTTTGCTAAGTGGCAATTCTATGGTCTCCATCATTCCATCTGCATTTATTAGTGGGCATTCCACCATGGATAAGGCTTTCTCTCCCCACCTCCACTTTCTGAAGTTAATTTAATTATGTGCTTTGAAATCAGCTTTATACATATCAAACTATGGCTACAACAGGACAGACGGTAGATACATGTCTGGTATATAGTATGTCATGTGGACCACATATGGAAAACTCAACGTGAATTTAGTTCTGGTTCTACTGATAACGTGCAGGGGATGTCAGTTAGGTAAACCACTCACATCTTTTGGTGTTTGTATCTATCCAATCAGTGCTTTAGACTACTTAATATGAACCCTTTCTTTTAGTTTTAATAGTCTGTGGCTCTTAAAAAAGAAATTCAGTCAGTCTTTGTATGGCCTAAAGGATCTCTAAGAGAGGAAACTCCCCCTTCTCAGTCTTAATAACAGCCAGCTTGATTAACTGCAATTAACCAAGAATTGGCAAAAAAAACTCCTAACCCCGTTAAACTTATTTTGGTTCTCATTAAACTTTTAAATCCACTTACTTTTCCCGTTCCCGTGTCTATTTCAAGCTTATTTCCATCAGTGTTTCTCTTTGGCAACCATATTTGGAAAACGCACAGATTGAGCACCAGTGTGGGAGGAATTACACAGCTAAAAAACATTCCATGAAATGATCACGGGTATTTCAGTTTGCTTCAGGATTAATTATAGCCTTACAATTCCCACATCAAGGCAGTCTGTGGGTTAGAAGGTTGGGCCGACAAGAGTTGTTATCCCAGTAATGACATTCAAGGGGAGTGATTTACTAAAAATCTGTACCAATTTGAACCTAAACTTTTTAAAAAGCCATATAAGCATTAAGAAAAATGGCCCTAGGTATGTATGTTCCTAGCAAATTCTGCCCTATAAATTATAAAACTGTGAGAAAAATGTGGTAGAAATCTAAAGGATGACAAAAATGTATAATCTTAGGAACCTGGGAATGGTAATTTTAACATTGTTGCTAATACTTAACAGGAGAGCACGACGAAAAACCATTCTGGGGATGATATGGGGAGAGTAAAACAGTTAAGCATATAACAAAGGTTTAAAGTTTCAATTTCATAAACACAAATATATTTGGTTGTTCCTCTTAATATTGTTTAGAGAATGAATTACATATTCGATAAAACAATTTGTTACTTTCACACTTGTCATTTTTAAACTATAATTTTTAAGTTGATATGTATTAAGGAAGGTTTATAACTCCACTATGATTTTCCTAGAAATAAAATATTAAAAGAATTACATGATAAATGGTCACTTCATCTATATCTATCATCTGTTTGATATGTGTTTGCATACATGTACATAAATATATCTTTATAAATACATGAGCATAACAGACCATTTTTATTGATTACTTTCTCAGAAAGGGGTACTAAACACTTCACATGAATTATAACTTTATATAAATTCTGTCATTTAGTCTTTTTAATAATTCTAAGAGATATCTACTACCATTGTCCCATTTTGCAGTCAAGGAAATCAGGTCAAAAGTGATTGAGTTGTCCAGAACCAGACTACTAATAAATAGTAGACCTATCGGGGACACAGATCATATGCAGCTAAGGGTTGGGTTTTTTACAGTTGACTTTTCAACAATGCAGGGATTGGGGGTGACCACTTCCCTTGCATAGTCAAAAAACCACATATACCTTTTGACTCTGTGGAAACTTAACTTCTAATAACCTATTGTTGATTGGAAGCCTTAGCGATAACAAAGGAAATTAACACAAATTTTGCCAGTTATATGAATTATAAACTATATTCTTGTAATAAGGGGACCTAGAGAAAAAGAAAATGTTATTAAGAAATTCCTAAGAGAAAATACATTTACAGTATTGTACTGTGTTTATTGAAAAAAATCTGCATATGAAGTGGACCCTTGCAGTTCAAATCCATGTTGTTCAAGGGTCAATTGTGTTCTTAAAATTTATTTAGTCAAATGATTTAATGTGGATGCATTTCACTTTTTCTTTCAAGGCATATTTAATAGCCATATACAATTTGCATGTCTTTATGTTTATGTATATATGTATATATTTACACTGACAAAAAGCACTGTGTACAAATCCACTGCCCATCTGTTTTTCAGCAGGATGAAAAACCCAGCATTGCCATGTGGGCGGTCCAGGTTTACACTCTGATAGACTGTGACTGCATTCTCTGGTGAAACATGGTTCTCTTGGTCAATATTAACCTTCAAAGCCTATAGGCTCAAGACTCTGGGTCTGGGAAGTCAAAATCTTCCCAGGCGTCTGCTCCAGAGTTCCCATTTCTTAACATGGTGTCGACAGCACGATACACTGGTTTTGATCTTGAGAGTCAAATAGAATTCTGTGCGACTGAAACCCAAACTTAGAGGAGTTGTCTCTTAGCTCTGAGCCTTCTGGATGTGCTCTATCATTCCATAGCTGTTCTGGGATGATGAGGCACTAGGTAACACCAGCCAATGCCATGGATGTGAGCCCCTGCCTCTTTTCTCTTATGAACAAGTAGTGATTACCAAGACATTCTGAAAGTCTATGAATGGTGATTCTAGAAGTGTGGGAAATAAAGGAAAATTCCTATAAATATTGTAAAATAAAGTTTCCCACTTCATCATGAATCGACTTGTGATGGACTTGCCATAGAGCAGATGGCTGGTCCTTCATGGAACGGTGTAAGAGATGGGTGCTCAGAATTGGTCTCATCTTTAAAACTTATCAACCTCAGTGAGTGAAACGGAATATATTTATGGCCATTATTTTAGAAATTTATATGAGTAACACAATTCCTTCTCTATTTTCTATGCTTTCCTCTCCCTTTCATTTAATGGTTAGAGCACATCTCTGAAAGCCAGCTACCCTTGTTCAAAATCTTCCAGAGTACGTTAAAGATTAGTAAGAGAATCAGAGCTGGATTCTTGATCTGGTCATGGTTTTTATGAGTCCAGTCTCCTCCAGGAGCCATGAAGCTACAATAAGTTTGAGGAGCAGAAACCCAGGAAGGAAGGTTTGAGGACAATCAAGGTGGAAGACACCCCTCCCCTCTCTTATTTAGGGCTTTTGATCACCAGAGACCTTATTTTATATCGCAATTAAAAAGATCTGAAGAGTACCTCATCAGACAAGCATGCCAAAATGAAAGCAGTGTGGAGCCAATTGGGTGCTGTTAATTTTTAATTATACTCTCTCTCTCTGCTCTGACTGTATTTATTGCCAAGCAGCTGTAAGGGTAGAACCCACCAGAGGGTAAATCACTGGTTCTGTGTGAACAGGAATATTGTCATAGTACATGGTTTAGAAATAGATTACGAGTGAGACACACAATTCAGAACAGCTTGCTTTTTCCTCCTGAAATGTCATGGTAATTCAATCCCATCTCAATAAAGCCAAGGTGCACAGTAACATGCGGAAGTCCCAGCTCTCGAATTCCCCTCCCCCTACTTCAAGAAAGGTCCCGTTGAAAGCAAAAGAAAATATCAGTGCCTGACTTGAGAAGAAAACAGCACTAGCTAGAAAAACAATCTGTGAATGCCTGTATATTCAGTTCAAGAACCATCCTTTCCTTTATCATTTGGGGACTTAAAAAATAAAAGGGAAATTTGTGCTTTTATAAGAGCTGAGATAGGTTTCTAATCCTTCACGTACTCACGATTTCGCTGCTTTTTACCCAAACTTCTCAATCCTGGGATGGCTGACAAAACACACCAGGCTGGTTGCATCCTTCTGAGATGATGCCTTCCGAGGTGAACACACCCAGGGTCCATCAAAGATGCTATCACACACACATTTGAAGGTACTGACTCATATGAGTGAGAACTGAGGCATAAGATTTTTTTCAGATCTATTGGTTATGGATAAAGTTATACATAAAAATAAAAGCAATACAATTATAGCTGTTGTCCCTCCAAATACTCTGAAAATAATCCAGGATAAAGGTTTTGGAATTATGCCAGGTCTCAAATACAAATGAAAACAATTAATATGAGTTCCCAATAACATGGAAATAAATCAAGAAGGCAAATTCCTTGGGAGATTTGTTGATGGGTTGATAAAGTGTTGATACTGAAATGCAACAGCATTATAAGATGCTTATTATATTTCTAAAGTGTTATATCATAACTATTCATCAAGGGTAAATCGATTTTTTTTCAGTTTCTCAAAGACACATAAAATCTTGATTGTCACTTTTAATATTAATATAAAAATTAATCCAGCACACCTCACCTTTTGGATAAGCCTAAATAGAAGTGCCTACATGAAAAGTATGATTTTGTTCCCCATGTTCACATTGCTTTGTTTTGTTTTTCTTTTTCATTCTGGGGTGGCTTTGCTGTCACAAGGGAATGTTTTATTTTAACTTATATTTAGACTTGTTTTTAAGAAAAATATGTGAGTACCAAGCATTAGAATTGGTGAACAAACGTAACTTCTCCCCCATTAGGTGTTCAGTTATTCATTTTTAACTCTGTTTGAGGTGTACCTAAATCTCCAGATTCTATATTTATCAGGAAAGCACTTGAGTATTTCCTTTGTAGCCGTTAGATCCAGGGACAATTTGGTACATATGTTTCTAATTGACTCACACTTAGCTCATCCAAGTCTAGTTTTATGGAGGAAATGTGATGTCCAAGAAGCTGCTGGGAGGCACTTTTCTTGGAAAAAGGAAGTCATGTTCTTTTATTTTATAGTTTACAAACTGACTTCTAAAGATTGGCATTTATTTCTAATGTATGAAATCACAAAGTTCAAGTACATTCTAAATTTGGCAGGACACTCTTCCATTTCTGATTAGGATGATGTCACAGTATGAAGCTGTAGGGCAAAGAAACTACAATACCACTGGACCGAAGAGACAGACACTGCATTTCCAGGATTCCTTTCTCTTGAAACTCCCTTCAACTGAGGCCAAATCACTTGTGCACAGACACGGTCAACCCACAATGTCATATTTTCCGGTAAGTCTAAAACAAAATTATATAGCCTCTGAAGCAAAGTTGTTTAATACTTTGAAAATAAATTTTAATTTTTCCTAAAGATTGTATAACTCCATGGAATCCTTCCAACCTTATGTAGTATGTTTAGATTTTGATAGTTCCATTTTAGAAAATAAGTCATCCATTCCTATCAGTCTTACTGGAGAGCAACTGAGTTGTAGTGTAAACTTCAAAGCCTTTATAGCCACAGACTTGGTTCTTTCCACTTTCTTAGCTTTGTGATCACTTACAAAATAATTTATTTTATCTCCGTGTTTCGATTTCTTCATATATAAAGTGGGGGTGCTAATGATCACCTGCAATTTTGGCAAAAAAAAAAAAAGGTAAATGAAACCTTTGTGCACTGTTGGCGGGAATACAAACTGGTGCAGCCACTCTGGAGAACAGTATGGAGATTCCTCAAAAGTAAAAATAGAACTACCTTATGACCCAGCAATTGAACTAATAGGTATTTATCAAAGGATACAACAATATTGATTCGAAGGGGCACATGCACTCCAATATTTATAACAGCATTATCAACGATAGCCAAACTAGGGAGAGAGCCCAAACGTCCATTAACTGATGAATGAGTAAAGATGTGGTATGTATGCCCAATCGAGTATTATTTAGCCATCAAAAAGAGTGAAGTGTTGCCATTTGCAACGATGTGAATGGAGCTAGAGTGTATTATGCTAAGTAAAATAAGTCAATCAGAGAAAAACAAATACCATATGATCTCACTCTTACATGGAATTTAAGAAACAAAACAGATGAATGTAGAGAAAAGGAAAAAGGAGAGAGGGAAACAAGCCATAAGGGACTCTTAAGGATATAGAACAAACTGAGGGTTGGTGGAGGGAGCTGGGTGGGGGATAGGCTAGATGTGGGATGTGCACTAGGAAGGGCACTTGTGATGAGCCCTGTGTATGTAAGTGAAGAATCACTGAATTCTACTCAAGAAACTAATATTGTACTATATGTTCACTAACTGAAAAAAAAAAAAAGGTAAACGAGATCATGCCTGAAAAACAAGTAACAGTGGTTGGCATTTGTAGTGACTTAACAAATACTAATTTCCTTCCTTCTTAACAGGAAATCTCCCTACCATTATTGACAGCCAATCCCTATAATGAGTTCTGCTAGATAACAAAAACCCACTTTTAATCACATTTCAAGGAGTGAAATTCCTATGGCAACTGAGATTTATTATCTTCTTGGAGAATTCAAAGTGTTCGATAGATAGTGAAACTACATTTTAAACCAGAATTTAAACGTATTTAATTAAAATTTTAATCATGCATGATAGACTTTTTGACCTCCCTATAAAGAGAAAAATTGGAGAGCTTCTAGCCAACTCTTGTTTCTGTCACCGTCAGCATTTCTTTAATCACTGCTGTGTCTTCAGAGCATCTTATCAGCTCTGACAACACCACCCAGGTCTGTGTGCTAATCCACCAGAGCATTGTTGAAAAGACACGCTACTGTGTAGGTGCTTATTCCACCACAAATCACTTTGTGGAAAAAAGGCAAGACTAAAAATATAGATATGGGTATGTCCAAAACTTAAAAGAATCTTTAAAGTCCACCTCCAATGTTTAAATTTTTAAGATGTCCTTAATTTACTATTTCATCCGAGCATGTTAATGGTCTATGCAATATTTTATTATGTCGAGTTACAGTGGAATTGGGCAAAAACTCCAAATCCATAAAACCCACGCAAGTTCTCCTATCATACAAGATGTTGTATCTGTTCCCCCACCTGCTCTCTGATGGAGACCATCACCAATGGTCTCTGCACCTTAGGGACTGCTCTCAGCACTACGTCTGTTCCAGTTTTGATCCCTGTTGTTCTATGACTACAACCCTTTGAGATGACCACACTTTGCTCTTTACAATCGAGATGCCTTCAGAAGAGTCCCTCTGATTCCCTTCCCTCTAGCCTCTGACCTAGGTTATATTCCAGGAAGTATCTCTGTGTGCTTGGAGAAAGAAGCATGGCCCAGGAATAAAGAATATGGCTTTGACTGGGCAAATCTAAACTGAAATCCACCCCTTATTAACTGTGTCAACTTGGATGGGTTTAATTTTCTGAGCCTCACTTATCTATAAGATGATGACATTGGCCTACACGATGGCAAGGTGCATAACATTTTATAAATCTTTCAAAGTTGTTTCTCATTTAAGTTTTCCTCTTGGTTCTTATCTCCTACTTCATGATCAGCATTCATTAAAGATATTTTTCATTTGCAGCTAATAATACTTAGCTTTATAAATGAGTGTGAGTGATCCAGCCAAGAGAGCTCTCTGTATACACATCCTGGAAAGACCTTGACACAGACCTTGCAAACTTAACATTCTCTAAAGAGTGTCTTTTCCAGCATGTTTCTACTAGTGCCGGGGGGCAAAGCCATAATTGCCAGATACCCACATAGCAGAGAAGGATATCTAGCAATTTTTGTGTGAGTTTGTTTACTCAGGCAGGAAGTCTGAGAATTATTCAGTACTCAGTGAGCAAATTTACAATATGGTAACAAATAATTATATAAACAAGAATATAAAGAGGGATTCTAGCCTAGGTCGCTCAGTAGTTGAGCATCTGCCTTCATCTCAGGGTGTGATTTCAGGGTCCTGGGATCGAGTCCTACATCAGGCCTCTGGTTCTGTCTCTGCCTCTCTTTTTGTGTCTCTCATGAATAAATAGATAAATTCTTTAAAAAAAAAAAAAAGTAGGGATTCTGGTATGATTTCCACTTTCTCTTCATTATGGCATTGATTACGGTGCATGATATAAAGTGAGTGTGTCCCCCTGAATTCATATGTTGAAGCCTTAGCCCCGTAGGAGGTAGGGCCTTTAGGGGGTGATGAGATCATGAGGGTGGGACCCTTGTACTCTTGTAAGAATGAACGTGAGAGAGATGATCTATCTCTACCATGTGAGGACACAGCAAGAAAAGTGTCTTCTGCAGACCAGGAAGTGGGTTCTTAACAAATATGGAACCAGCTGGCACTTTGATCTTGGGATTTCCAGCTTCCAGAACTGTGAGGAGTGATTATTGTTTAATCACCTGGTCTGTGATGTTTTGTTATAGCAGCCTGAATGGACAGTACAGGTCAGCAGCAGGTGTTAGAACATAATTACCTTTGTGGTCTCGTTTGTATTTCTATTTGTGTATTTTCCAATTATGTGTGTACATTTCTGTGTGTTCTATATTCTCGTAGACACTCCTGGCCAGTACTGGGATATCATATTTGTGTGGATCCTTATTATTATGGTTGGATTTTTGCTTTTTGATGGTTTTAGTTCACTTTCAGCCCATTCCCTCAACATGGGAATTTGGAAGAAGAGATACTAAACAAATTTTCTTGAAAAGTCGACTTGTAAAAAAAAAAAAAAAAAAAAAAAAGAAAAGTCGACTTGTTTATTCCTTAGCTTCTCTTCCAGTTGCTTCTCTCAGCACTCGCTTACTACACCCTCTCACCCAGTCTGCCTGGAGCATTGATGAGGGTCAGACAAGAACTGAAGTGGTGTGTGATGGTTTTTATGATGATTGCTTTCTTAGTTCTACATCTATAGAAATCACACAGGGTAAGAGCAAGATTCTCCAACCTCGCACTACTGACACTTTGGGCTGGAAGATTCTTTGTGGTCGGCATGGTCCTATGCACTGTAGGGCATTTAGCAGCATCCCAGACCTCTGCCATCAAATGTCTGTAACAGACCCCTGCCCATTATAAGAACCGAAAACATCTCCAGATACTGTCAAAAATGATATTGGAGAACAAAAAAAACCCCCACAAAACCCTCCACTGAGATCCACTGATTTGGAGACAGAAATTACATTCAGAAAGGATAAGTTCATACGTAGTTACTTGAATAGCATACATAATAACTCATAATTACTAGTAACTATAATAGCTCACTTACCTTGAGCACCTGCCATGCAAGAGATGCTGTGCCACATTCTGCATACATAGCCTAACTTTATCCCTAAAACAACACTAAATGCCTGTTATGGGAATATATAAACCTAGGCAGGGTATACAGACACAATGAGGACTTCAAATTCTGTTGCCTTAAAAGTTACCTGAGGCATCTACTGCCAGAGCCTCATAAGTTTTCCTCACTTTATTCACGATCAATTGATCTGTTTTTTAAATCTTTTCTATCATTGATTTCTATTAGAATGTGTAGTATTAAAGGATATTTACCTTAAATTCATCCTTTGAAATAAATCCTGCCATTTTATTTTATTTTCCTGTGTTCTCATCAGTGTTGGACAGTGCAATTAATTGATTTTCTATTCTGTGTATGTCAACTTGTGTATTTAAATGTATTCTTGCCATTTAAACTGTCACTTTGGGAAGTACAATGACAATGGAGTTTGCCTCTGGCCCATGGGAATTGTTAGTAGAATGATATTACTTCATTATCCAGATTTTCTTCTTCACTGATGAAAATTGATTTTCAGTATACAGTGCAGGATTTTCAAAAGATGGAATTGCACGGTGAATACAGTTACCATTTTATATGTCTCACAACTCATTCTACACTCACAATCTTCATGTAGTACAGAAGAAGAGAGATTTTTATTTTCATTAAAAAATCCACATTTATCTAAGAATATTCCTCCAGAATACAGTCATGTTATCAGAAAATCTGCGAGCAACTTGTCCAGCTGAGAGAGTGAGAATTCATAACTCACTGTCAAGTCACCGATGCACTGGGAGAGGCTGAAATTAAAACTGTGTCTGAAGACAGATTGACATTCAAGGCCAAGTTTCTACCAACTCCTACAATTGATGACAGAATTTTACTGGACAGGCTCATCTGGACAACTTGAAAAATTATTTCATATCCTGAACTCAAATGATTAATAAGTATTTTATTCCTCTCAATAAATCACAGACTTATTGAAGATAAATGAACAGCCTTCTCTATGTCCAAAGTGCATCAATAAAGAATTTTGTGTGTTAAAGAAAAAGTAACTCCCAAGTTATAAATGTTAAACATGCTATTGAATTCCTAAGGCAAGACACCTTTCTCTGCCACAGACCCTGGGCCTCACTGCGCCACAACAGCCACATGAAAACGGGGCCTCTTCCCAATGTCCTGCATTTCTCTGGCTTCTCAGTCCTTGCCTAGAAAGACATAAAACTTGGAAGAAACAACAAAAATTGTCAGCCATGGGTTTCCTACAGCATTTCAACCTACGTGCAAAAGCTGGCAGTGTGCCTGGTGGGTTTTGGTCTTACATAATCCAAGGAAGAAAGCCGAGTGCTATGGACATGTTTCTGTTTTGCCTGTGACATACTCCAGACAGAGTTGCATCACTGGACAGCAAATGAAGTAATAGCAAATAAAGGGCTAGAGAGTGTGACAAGCAACAGTAAACAAGAAAGTTGTTAATCAAAAGAGAACTTTGTGAGAGAACACAAAGGTTTCTAAAAGCCCACAGTTGTTGTTCTGAACAAATAAAATTTGAAATGATCATCGGTCAAGAATTCTATACTATGCTGAAAAAGTATAATTTAATAGTTTATAATGCTGTTCATGTTTATTCGCATAACATTTTCCACATATCAGAGAATGTGTGAAGCACCTGTTGACAAATCACTACCTAGGATGGTCATAATATTTCATTACTAGCTCTGCACTACTCAGCTTGATAAAGACCCAAAATATTGGATTTTTTTTTTCTGTTTCAGAAAATAAAGTAGACAACATAAAAGGTAAAACTGGTTCTTCAACAAATATATTTAAAGGGTGGTGGGAAGTTAGTTTTATAAAAGTTCTGAACAACTAAGTTCACATATTTATTCGGCAAGAGACAAGTTGATTAGACTTTAGGACTATATACATGTGCTGTTTACTGTGGCTGTCACTGGGTTTAGAATTATAAAGAAGTCAGAGGAGCTCTTCCCTGCTTTCATGAATTATCTATTCCAGACTTCAAAGACAAGCCTAAACACATTCACAAGGAAGCAGGATGGCCGTCACATAACATGGATGCAATGCAACACAATGCAATGAACTCAGTGGGCTGTGAAATTAGTACAAAGTGTCCTGAAGGACAAACTCCAGATACAATATTGTTTCCAGAGGAGACTCTTGGAAAAGCAAACAAGTGAGCTGGAACTTGACCTATGATGAGAAGCTGGGCATCGGAACATTCCAGATAGAAGGAACAGGAAGTACAAATGCCTTAAAGCAGAAAATTGCTTAGAGTTTTGAGAAACTGATAGTAAACCAGTCTGTCCAGATTCAAGTCATTCAGGGTCCTCAAAAATTCTATTCTTGACATATTGGAGGCCACAGAAAAATAGAAAATTTTCTTTTGGAGAGCTCACGTCATCTGTCATGTGAAAGATGAATTGTAAAGAAGCAGACTCTTAGCGAGCACATCATTTAGCAGCTATTTTATGTAGCGCAGGTTAAGAGATGACAGTGGCTAAATCTAGCCTTAGCAGAGGTTCATAGCAGAGTGGATTTATTTGGAATTATAACTGATATAAGTGATGAAGAAAACTTGACACTCAAGGGGCCTACTTCAAAAAAAAATTTTTAATGGTTCTTTTTACTTAAATGAGCTATGTGGAGTCATCCAACATTTGCCTAGTTTTGTCTGTCCACTTCAAGAAACATGTTGAGGGATCCCTGGGTGGCTCAGTGGCTTAGCTCCTCCCTTTGGCCCAGCGTGGAGTCCCAGGATCAAGTCCCGCATCAAGGTCCCTGCATGGAGCCTGCTTCTCTCTCTGCCTGTGTTTCTGCCTCTCTCTCTGTGTGTCTCTCATGAATAAATAAATAAAATCTTAAAAAAACAAAAACAAAAACATGTTGAATATGTTGGTCTAGGTTCAAGCTAGAGCAACAAATACAAGATTACAGACTAGTACTTAAGAATTAGGAACTGAATCTACTTAGTGCTTAAGCATTAACAAGGCTAAGTGTATAGTTCAGTTTTAACAATATCTACAAAACTAAACAAGAAAGATAGATATTGTATTCTTTCCACATCCTGACCACGTAAAGAAAGAAAAGGATAATTATACTGTAGAGGTAGAAAAATTTTTCTTCTATCTTTCCAGGTTCTTTGGCTGATCTAGTAATTAAATTGACATAAGACAGATTAACAGGAGAAAAAACAATTTAATTTGATATATATGGGAGCATCATAAAAATAGACCCATGGGCAAGTCAGGCAGTTGAGGCTTATATGCCATTCTGGGCATATAAGGGCAGGGAGGTAGGGGTCTGTGGCTTCAAAGGGAAGGAAGACAATTCACAGAAAAAGGGAAGAGTAGATGCTTGGTAAACAGATGTTTCTCATGACTTGCAGAGATAGTGGGTCAGAGAGAGGAATTTGAACTCCACCCCCTGCCCCCACTGCCCCCAGATTACCACACCTAGTTCACACTCTTTGTAGACATTTCTGGTGATATCACTTTTCTGGAACCAGGCTCCCTGTCTAAATTCTTAGAAGCAGTTAAGGAGGAGGTAAAAGCTCTTCCGAGTTTTTGGGCTTTGATGATCTTCAGCTCAAAATAATCCACACACCAGATAGGCACATTTTGGGGATGCCCCTCACCACCCCAAGAGGTGATATTTCTTTTAGTGAAAATTTTGACTTTAGTTTTAAATATGGAATATGATTTTACCAAAGAGAGAGTGAGACAGAAGGGAATATTATAAAAAACAAACAACACTAGAAAAGACATGAAGATAAAACAGATTGGCATATCAGGGAATGCAAGAAAGTGTAGGTTAACCAGGTTACATGGCAAATGAGGAGGGTACCAGGATTTGAAGCTTAAGAGTTGGTTGGGCCCAGGCTATGACAATCCCTATATTCCACTGCGGAAGGGTGGTATTTGAGTGTTTTTTAGAAAGGAAAGTAAAATAATTGAATCTATATTTCAAGAAGATAACACTAGGACAAAATGGGGAATTAGCACAGGCTGTTAGACTGGTTCTTTTCTTTGCATCGAGCTTGAAGAAGCTACATAGCTAAAGGAAAACATGGTCTGGGCAATACACACACACATACACACAGAGTGAAAAACATATTCTGAGGGACAACAAGGCCTGGCATAAACTGTTGTGTGTATGGGTTGCAAGGAACAAGGTGTTAGATCTGTTGTTTGCACATAGCATACAAATTGCAAGAGAAAAAAGAATCTGCTCTTACTTGCCCTGAGTCTTTCATTGAGAGGATTATTACTGTCCAGGTATTACCGAAATTGGAAAGAAAGAGTCATCCTAGGGTAAAATGTTGATGAAAACAGGTTGACCAGCTGCCTTTGGACATGCACTCCTGAAGAACGCCTCCTTCCAGAGGCAAACACCTGAAGGAACATAAACTAAAAATATTTGCCTTTCAATTCTGCATCCCCTTAAAAGTTTAAAAATAAAACACTAGCTAGATGGGTACACCATAACAGAGATAAGTTATCAGCAGTGGCTCTGTGTTCTTTGGCACATACTGCTCTGGCCGCATTCTCTCCATTCCAATGGACCTCACCTGGAGGCACACAGATTGGGGCCTGCCTTTGCTTCTCCCTCAAATACTTTACCATCCATGATGGTAAAAGCCCCAGAGAAAATGGGCTCACAGGCCCATGGCTAAAATCTGGAGATTACAACCATGACAAAGGTGACAACAGGTGACTCAACATACACCTAGAAGCCTGAAAGGCTGTAAAAGATGAGGAATTTATGATAAAAAACCCTTACAAAGACAAAAATGGGTAGTTTTAGTCTGAAAAAGAAATAAGAACTTACCAAATTTGAAACAGAACTATTAAGCACAATGTACGGGAGTTGGAATAAAAGAAGCAAGCCCTGGGGAGAAAAGCAAGATCGATAAAGCTGTAGAGTGATGACGAGAAGCACGCCATTGAGGGAGCCTTGGATAAAGTAGCAGAAAGGGAAACATTCCTAGGAATGTCAACATCTGGGAACGGGAGTCTGGTAAAAAAGGAAAAGCTACAGGAAAGAAGGACCGCTAAGCTCTCCTCTCACATGCAGTACATTCCCGTGAGCTGGAGTCCCCTTGCTGCACACTAGGTCTGGGATGTGTGCGTGTTACAGCTGGAGGCCTGAGCCCTTTGCCAACATCTCTGAATCTCTCTCTACACCCCCCCCCACCCCGCCCCGCCTCCAGCTCCTGATAGTCACCACTCTACTCTTTCCTCCTGGGACTTCCCCTTTTTTAGATTCCATGTGTGAGGGAGATCACATAGCATTTGTCTTTCTGTGACTGATTTATTCACTTAACACAGTGGCCTCCAGATCCATCCATGCTGTTGCAAATGGCGGCATGTCCTTCTCTCTTAGGGCTGTGTTAACTGGTTGGCTTGTGGTAATCGTTTCACAATATGTGTATAAAACATACACACACATCTCAGATCATCACGTTCTACACCTTAAATATACACAACTTTGTCATTTATCTCTCAGTAAGGCTGGGGGGAGAAAAAGGAAGAAAGGAAATATTTGAAGAAAACAGGATGACAGACTTCTTGTCTTTTCAAATAGTGGGTTACGAATTGACAAGGTGTCAGAATTACCTGCCACAGCAACCACCAGCTTCTGATTTGGTAGGTCTGGTGTTGGGCACAAGAATTTGCCTTTCTAGCAAAGTTGAATCCTTCTGGAGACCATATTTTGAAAACCACTGTTTCAAAAAGGTAAAAGTTACCTAATTTAAATAGCCGATAGAATGCTAAAGAGAACTGAGATGGGATGAGCACTGGGTGTTATGCTATATGTTGGCAAATTGAACTCCAATAAAAAATAAATTAAAACAAACAAATAAATAAATATAAAGAGAACTGAAAAAAAAATCTGCCTGAGAACACATTAAAAGAAAATTGAAGAAAATATTCTCTGAAAATCATTTAAATGCTTCAGAGATTAAAAAAAAAAAAAATGACCACCGACAAAGGTAAAAAAAAAAAAAAAAGAAAAGAAAAGAAAATCAGACAGACAAAACTGGATCCAAGAAAATAAGTAATATTTTAAAACATGGAAGGAAAAGGAAAAGCTTTGAATCTGTAATTTTATAGCAACCCAAATTGTTTTGTAAAATAAGGGCACAATACTTATTATCTCAGCCACACAAGGTCTTTAAAACATTGCGTCAGAAGGACCATCTTAAAAAACTCTTAGATTCATGAAATTGCAGCCAGCTAACATTTCAGCTTGAGAGTAGAGTAAAATCTCAACCGTCATGCTTCTTGACACATATAAGATAGTTATTTTTGTAAAATGTCCCTCAATTTGGTCTTGACAGGGCATTGTAAATATTATGTATTCTGAAAGCTTCTGACTCATCTGTTTTATGATTAGAAACAAGTCAGAACTGCTCATTATCTCAGCTTCTGTGGTAGAAATGAAGAATTAGAATGGCCACTATGGTTTTTTTTAAAGATTTTATTTATTTATTCATGACAGACACACAGAGGGAGGCAGACACACAGGCCGAGGGAGAAGCAGGCTCCATGCAGGGAGCCCAATGTGCGACTCGATTCCAGGACCCTGGGATCACGCCCTGAGCTGAAGGCAGACACTCAACCACTGAGCTCCCCAGGTGCCCCAGGAAGGCCACTAATTGTATGGGATATGGTCATCCACATACAAAAGCCAGAGACTCAAAAATTAGAATAAAAAAGAGAGTTTGTCAATGTCACCTAACAATAAAACTCCAAATATATGGTATTACCTACACCAGCAATAAAAATGTAGAAAATATCATACTGAATAAGATAGTTCCATTAGTACTAAGAAAATAGAGCATTTCAAAGCACTGACTGAAGAAAGAAGACAAAGATCTCTCTGGAGAAAAAAAAATTGTATATTTTGAAGGAACTTCAAGACGGAGAGACATCCTGTGATTAGTTGGTATTATTATTAGTTACTAAGTATTGTTCATTGATGATTGCACATATTATATCATCAGTTCTATGGTGTCCTATCAAAATTCCAGGTGGATTTTTCCCCATATTCAACATCCACCCATTTATTACTTAACATCCTAGACAATGCAAATGTTGTTAATGCTAAGATTTGACAAAGCTTCATGGTGGATATACAGCTGGGTGTATTTTGGTTTGTTTTTTATTATTTATTATTTTTTTATTTTTTATTTATTTATTTTTTAAAAAGATTTATTTATTTATTTATGATAGACATAGAGAGAGAGAGAGGCAGAGACACAGGAGGAGGGAGAAGCAGGCTCCATGCCGGGAGCTTGATGCGGGACTCAATCCCGGGACTCCAGGATTGCACCCTGGGCCAAAGGCAGGCGCTAAACCGCTGAGCCACCCAGGGATCCCCTGGTTTGTTTTTTAAATTATGATTTTATTAGAGCAGTTCTAGGTTCACAGCAAAACTGAAGGTAATGTACAGAGATTTCCTGTGCCCCCTTGCCCCACACTTGCACAGCCTCCCCCACTGTCAACACCCCCAGCAGAGTGGCATTTTTGTTACAACTGATGAACCTACAGTGACAAGTCAACATCACCCGGAGTCCACAGTTTACATGAAGGTTCATTCTTGGGTGACACATCGTAGGGAGTTGGACTAATGTACAATGACACGGACTTATGATATCATACAGAATATTTCCACTGAGCTAAAAACCCTCTGTGTCTGCCCACTCGTCACTCTCTTCCCCCCAACCCCTCCCTGCCAACCACTGATTTTTTTGCTCCACAGTTTTACCTGTCCAGCCTGTTATGGACTTGGAATCATGCAGTTCGTACCCCTTCCAGATCAGCATCTATCACTTAATAATAGGCCTTTAAGGTTCCTCCAAGTCTTTTCAGTGCTTGATAGCTCATTTCTTTTTAGAGTTGAATAATATTCCATTGTTTGTTAATTTACCCACCCATCTACTGAAGGACATTTCTGCTGCTTTAAGTTTTGGCAATTATGAAGAAACCTGCTATAAACTTCTACGTGTGGGTTTTGTGTGGATATAGGTTTTCAGCTCTTTTGTGTAGATTATAGGGTAAGAGCACTATAGTCAGAACCCGCCAAGCTGTCTCCCAAAGTGGCCACAGCACTTTGCATTCCCACCAGCGATGAATAAGAGGTCCTGTTGCTCCACATTCTTACCATCCTCCGCATTCCTGCTCCACCTTGCCAGCACTGGGTGTTGTCAGTGTTCTGGATTTTGTTCATTCTTATAATTGATTTTTGAATGTGGAACCAGAATTGCATATATGAATAAATCCCATGTGGTCATAGTATATAATTCTTTTTACACATTGTTGGATTGAATTTGATAACCTTTTGTTGAGGGTTTTCAGTTCATGGGAGATATTCATCTAGAGTTTTCTTTAATATCTTTGTCTGATTGTGTTAATGAGTTTGGTTTATTATCTCTGTGTCTATCCTCTGATAGAGACTGTAGATAATTGGTATATTTTTCCCCTAAATTTTTGGTAGAATTCACCAGTAAGCCCATCTGGGCTCAGAGCTTTCTGTTTTGGGTGATTTATTAATTACTGATTCAACTTCTTTAACTGATATTTAATCTATTATATACTTGTATTACTATCAATTTAATAGATAAGATTACCTATTTCTACTTTGAGTTTTGGGAGAATGTGTCTTTCAAGGAATTGGTCCATTTCATCTGGGTCATCCAATCTGTGGTCAAAGAGTTGTTCATAATATTTCTTTATCATCCTTTTATTGTCCATGGGACCCACAGTGATGTCTCCTTTTCCATTTATGACAACAGTGATTTGTGTCCTCTCTTTTTTTCTTAGTTAACCTGGTTAGATCCTTATCAGTTTTATTGTATTTTCAAAGAACCTGGTTTTGGTTTTATTCATTATCTCTCAATTTCATTGATTTCTGCTCTAATGCATATTATTTCTTTCTTTTGCTCACTGTGGATTTAATTAGCTCTTCTTTTTCCGGTTTCTTAAACATAAACTTAGGTTACTGATTTTATATCTCTTCATTTCTAATATGTGCATTCAATGTGCTAATTTTTCCTTCAGTCATTCATTGCTTTCCACACATTTTTAATACATTGTGTTTTAATTCCTATTTAGTTCAAAATACTTTTTATTTCTCCTGTCATTTTTTTCTTTGACCCATGTGTTACTGAGAAGTGTGTTGTTTAATCTGCATGTATTTTGGATTTTTTTCCAGATACCTTTCTATTACTGATTTCTGGTTTAATTGTGTTGTGGTCTAAGAGCAGACATTGCATGAGTTCTATTTGTTTGAAGTTGTGAAGGTACATTTCTGACCCCGAATGTGGCCTGTCTTGCTGAACATCCCATATGAGCTTGAGAAGAGTATGGATTTTGCTGTTGTTTGGTGAAGTATTCCTTCGGTATTAATTTTATCTTGTTAATTGATGATGTTGTTGAACTCCCAAGTGGATTTTTTTTTTTTTGAGGAAAAAGTACTATACATAAGTTTATTTTTCTTTATACCCATCTCTAGGTGTTATTTCTATTCCTGCTTTACTATGTTGGTCTCTAATCACCACCATGACCATTTCTTCTTAATATATTAGCAATGACTAAAACACAACCACTAGTGCCTTTTTGAGTGAGGCATAATGTGAAAAAGTATTTGTCAATGTAGGCTTGTAAATTAGGTTCTAATATGAGGGCAACCCACTTCCAGTGGAGTCATTAAGGAAATATTAGGAGGAAGGAAACAGAGTGAATATTTGATAGTGATAGCCCAGTGTAATATCAGCTGTTATTTAGATTGTAATTAAATGTCAGCTGTACATCATTTTGCCAACTACTCCTGATCTGAGGGCACTCGAGCTGGTTCTCCAGGTGGAAATGTGGTTTACCTCTCACTTTGCCACGTTTCCTGTGATAAGTCTGACAGTGTCATTTTCTACTAGTTGATAATTAACAATGAAGGGAGAACCTGCAGGTAGATTATGATGAGAACTCTGTTGAGGTTATAGGATTCCCTATAAGTAACTTCCTTTTTCAAAATAAAATTTATTTATTTATTTATTTATTTATTTATTTATTTATTTATTTATAGATTTTATTTATTTATTCATGAGAGACACACAGAGAGAGGCCAAGACATAGGCAGAGGGAGAAGCAGGTTCCCTGTAGGGAGTCCGATGCAGGACTCGATCCCAGGACCCTGGGATCAGGCCCTGAGCAAAAGGCAGATACTTAACCACTGATTCACCCAGACACCCCCTAAGTAAAAACTGTAACTAAATATTTTAAACTATTTAAAATTCATATTTAACAGTATTTATAATTAATAAAATTATACAACATTTGTGACAAATCATTTTTATAATTTATTCTGATATTAATGGAGAAGGGATATTTGGGAAAATAGACTATGCATTGAACTATTTTCTTTAAATTTATTGAATGCTTACAGGCAATGTAGTTTAGAGAATTTTGAACTATTTAAGATTTTATTTACTTATTTGAGAGAGAGCAAGTGAATGAGAGAACACAAGCAGGGGAAGTGGCAGAGGGAGAGGAGAAGCAGGTATCCTGCTGAACAGGGAGCCTGACTCAGGGCTTGATTCCAGGATCTCGAGATCGTGATCTGAGTTGAAGGCAGATGCTTAACCGACTGAGTGACCCAGGCACCACTGTAGTTATTTTTTAAGAGTGGTATGAGAATTTATCCTAAATAATAGGTTTTTTTGAGCCGGGTAGTGACATGTCTGTTACTTATTGAAGTCATCTCTGTCAAGACTGAGTTCCTCGAGAGTTGAAATTTGAAGGCAGCAACCTGCTTACCTTTGCCCACTTATCTTTAAACCTGGTAGGCGCTTAATAAAACTTTGTTGAAATAAAATGACATCTTGTCATTAGCCACTGCCTCATTTTGGGGGAGCTTGCTGTGGAAAAAAGTACAGCAGTTGATTTAAATCAACTCTAAGAATTTGCAAACTGATTCACCTCTGCTAAGTAAGAACTATTCTATCAAACTAAAAGCATCGGTTGCATACCTTCTGTGTATTTAGTATCATTAGATTGGCACACCTACTGAATAATTGTGAGCAGATGGAATTAGCTGATATAAAAGAGCATGTGTTTTTTCCTCTCCACCCACACATACACAAAGTAGAAAAATAGAATTCTCCATCATTTTTTTTTCTAACAAGGACATGTTCAGATGTATTAGTCAAACTTGGAGCCCCTCCAACACTAAAGCTTACATCTAAATTTAGAACTAATGAGCTCTCTGTATGTACCAGACTGGAAAGCACATATTCTCTCCATTAGCATCAAGGCACTTTTATTCGACATAAATCTATTGCCAAAGAGAATATTAATGTTCCTTAGTGTTATTGGCTCACAGAACTCATCCTTTTCTTAACGTGCTTGGGAAAAACACAAATATATCCATCATGGAAGAACAGCAAGTGTGTAGAGAAAACAGAAGGTAGGGAATCATAGAGATCTCCATCAAATAGGCCGTAAAGGTCTTCTAGTCCAACACTCTTCAGCTGCTGGAATTCCTTTCAAAATAACTTCCCTGGATGATTATCCAGCCTCTAAATACTTCCCCTGCCAAGGTTCTCTGATCCCCTTTTCCCTTTTGCTAGCTCTGATCGATAGCGTCCCTGGCATAAAATCAAAATCCTTTTTGCTACTGCCTCCCAATTAGTTCCAGATTTGCTCCTTTGGACACACAGATTGATAACTCTTTCATATGACTTTTTAAAAATGCTTGGTGACGACTACCACATATTCTCCTTCTCCAGTTTCTTATCCCTCTGTTTCCCAGTTCTCTCTTCTCCAGGCTAAAAACTTCAGTTTATTTATCCTTCCTTGCATGTTCCCATTTCAAGTTGCTTCACCCTCCTGGCCACACTCTTGTTACGTTCCAAATAACACAGCTTTCCTAACAAGGGCATCCATGACTTTTAAAGGAAGTTAATTGTGGCAGAAATGTGATAAGTGGCTGCTGGGGAATGTACTCAGTCCCCAACAAATGGTTCTGACTAAAATAAATGACTATTAAAATAGTACATTTGGCTTGGAGAGGAGAGAGTAAACCCAGCACTATCTTGCTTACAGAATCAAAGGAAGTAATGGTCACTTTGATGGGATGAGGCTTGGGAGATGAAAATCTTGAGGACAGCTTCAAGTCAACCTTGGGAGGTTAATACAGATAATACCATCACTTTTCGTTCTAATATAAAGAGTTTGGTAAATTTAAGTATAGGAGGAAATGCACAGTACACTGAGTATGTTTGCTTAGAGGTGGTTAATAAAATTTCTGGGTAGATAAGCTTATAGAGCAATTACAATATCTATATGCTGGTTGTATGCTCCCTTAGGTGATTCCTAAATTTGGTGGAGAGTTCTTTCATCGACATGTTCTCCAAAATCAATTTGTTCTTCTGAAATGAAAATCCTTATTTTATACTCTGGGATCTCTGATTTAGAGGAGGCGAAAAAACCTCTGGAAAATTGATTTGCACAAAACCATAGAGTGATATAGATTTTTAAAACTTGCAAAGCTAATTCTCATGTTTCTGAGATGAAGACATTAGGTTGGCTGACATTCTGTGCTTTCATCCAGTTTTCTTCAGGTAACCAGATACCTGAAGAATTCAGAATACAGAACTCTGGGAACCCAAATAATTTCTTTTTCTTTCTTTTTCTTGCTTAAGATTTTATTTATTTATTCATGAGAAACACAGACAGAGAAGCAGAAACACAGGCAGAGGGAGAAGCAGGTTCCCTGCGAGAAGCCTGATGTGGGACTCGATCCCAGAACCCTAGGATCATGATCTGAGCCAAAGGCAGATGCTCAGCCACTGAGCCACTCAGGTGCCCCAGCCAGACAATTTCTATTGGAACTCTCTCCTAGTTTTAACCATTGGCACCATGTTAATCTTATGTAAGTGTGTATGGTTGATTAAAAGTTGCTCTTATAACATAATCTGGTTTGCTTGAAGTTTCTATTTCCTGCCCCCAGGCCATCTAACTAATTTTTATTTGTGTTCTATTAGAGACAAAGTTTTGGACTTTCTCTTATAGCTTACAATCATATTAGCACTAGTATATTTTGGCCTACAGAATTTCACACCTTTCTCTCCTTTAAAAACTTTGCTGATTTCTCCTTATCCAAAGTAATGTTTGTTTTGAAACCTCAAATGATAATGCATGAAAAATTTTGCCTTAATTTGCATGTAGAAGTTTGAAAACCATGGGCCCACAGGTCAGGATAGCAGCCACCCTGTGCAGTACGAGATACAACTGTCCTTTATTATCTGACATTTTCATCTTAACTATCTTTAAATTCCCACGCCCAGCTACATTCTTCCTTTTCAAAATATCATATTTCTCAATTGGTTCACTGCTCTCTAGTCTCTAGATGTATTAGGTATTTTTCCATTTTCATAAATTCTTATCTGTTTGAGAGGCCTTTCTCTGGATATATGAAAAACCCACAGCAAATGCTGTACTCAATGGTGAAAGATTAGAAACTTTTCCTCCAAGGTCAGGAACAAGACAAGGAAACAAGTTTTTCTCTCTTCTTTTCAACATAGTTCGGGGGTTCTGGCCAGAACAAGAAAAGGAAATTAAAGATATCCAAATTAGAAGCAAGAAGTAAAATTGTCTCTGTTCACAGATTGTGATCGCATCTGTAGAAAACCCTGAAGACTCCACCAACATCTTTAGGAACTGATAAGTGAATTCAAAAGTACAGGATATAAACTCAACACACAATTCAGTTGCATTTCCATGCACTGACAATGAACAATCTAATAGAGAAATTATGAGACAATTCTAGTTATTATAGCATCAAAAAGAATAAGATACTTAG
This sequence comes from Canis lupus dingo, assembly GCF_003254725.2. Lineage (NCBI taxonomy): Eukaryota > Metazoa > Chordata > Mammalia > Carnivora > Canidae > Canis > Canis lupus. The sequence continues at coordinate 29,536,203 of NC_064244.1, forward strand.
GAGTTAGCCAAGGAGCTAGAAGACTACAATGCAAACTATAAGGAGACCACTGAGGAAGGAATGCAAACTACAATGCAAACTATAAGGAGACCACATTAAGGAAGACAGAAATAAAGAGAAACACACCCATCATGAACTAGAAGACTCTATATCGTCAAGATGCCAATACTACCTAAGACAATCTGTGGATTCAATGCAATCCCCATCAGAATCTCATGACATTTCTTTGCAGAAATAGAAAAACCCATTCCAAAATTCATAGGGAATCACAAAGGATCCCAAGTAGCCAAAACAATCTTAAAAACAAAACAAACAAACAAACAAACAGGAGTGCCTGAGTGGTTCAGTTGGTTGATTTCAGCTCAGATCATGATCTCGGGGTTGTGAGATTGAGTCCCAAGTTGGGCTCTGTGCTTGGTGTAGAGCATGCTTAGAATTCTTTGCTTAGGCTCTTCCCCCTGTTGCTCACTTTCTCTCTGTCTCTCTAAAATAGATAAATAAATATTAAAACATAAGAAAAGAAGAAAAAAGTTGGAGGACTCATACTTTCTGACTTCAAAAATTACTCCAGTAATTTGATTTTTTATTACTACAGGAATCAAAACAGTGTAATCCTGGTATAAAGGCAGATACACAGGCCAATCTAACAGAACAGGGATCCCAGAAATAAACCCTCACATCTATGGTCAGATGATTTTTTTTTTTTTTTTTGGTCAGATGATTTTTAACAAGGATGCAAATATCACTTAAGGGGAAAAGTGTAATCTTTGTATTAAGTGGTTCTGGGAAAACTAAATATCCACATATGAAATAATGAAGTTGGATCCTTATCCTACACCAACTACAAAAATTAACTTAAAAGGCATCAGAGACCTAAACCTAAGAGCTAAAACTGTAAAACCCATAGAAGAAAACATGGGGCAAAAGTTTCATGACCCTGGATTTCGTTGCTTCTAGCTTTCATCAGTTGTGAATAAAGCTGCTATAAGCATTTGTTGTGCAGGTTTGTATGGGCATATGTTTTCAGCTCAATTAAGAAAATATCAAGAAATGTTATTACAAGATCATACATATGGTAAGACTCTATTTAGCTTTGTAAGACAATGCCAAACATAGGGCAAAAACTTCATGACTTTAGATCTGGCTGGACTTTCTTGGATATGACCCCACAAGAGAAAAAGAGACAAATTGAACTCCATGAAAAATTTTCTAATTTATTCATCAAGAGACAAAATCAACAGAATAACAAGATAACCCACAGAATGGGGGGATAAAAAACACTTGCAATTCATGTATCTGATAGGAGATTAATATTCTCTCTATTTACCTCATATTTTGCATATCTATATCCCTATAGATGGACACTGGGTTACTTCCACGTTTTGGCTATAAATAAAAGGTTGTCTCAACCTTTTATTTAATCTTGCCTCAACCTTTTATTTAATCTGCTCTAAGGTCACCAAAAATTTAAAAATAGCTACAGAATTAAACTCTCTATAAGCAGTCTGACAAAATGGTGGAGTAGATAAAGTGTTTGTTTGCCCACTTCACTTCCTAATACTCTTTATCTCTGAGTAGAGACCCTGAAATCTCAGCAGTGAGTGAGCACTGCATACTTGCTGAGTCTAGAGGCCCATCCTAATTATTTCTTGTTAGCAGTTCTTTTCTTTATTATCTTGCTTTGCCATTACCACAGAGTAGGGGTTCACAAAATACTTTTCCTGTGTCTAATTTCTGTAATGTATGATCATTTTATTCATGATCATAAAATATTAATACAAAAACTGAGCACATTTTTATTGAGTAATTACACTATATGCTTATCTTATTCGATCCTGACAATAACTAGATGAGATGGATTACGGTGTTCCATCATTTTATGGATGAGGACCCTGATGCTGAAAAGAACATGTAATTTACCCAAGGTTACCTCTGATCCAGTCTGGCTGGCTCCAAAGTTCTTGGTCATAAGCTCTGAAATAAGATTAAGGAGAAGGGAGGGTCTTCTAAGAACAGCTTTCCACCCAAAAAGGCTCGTTTTAATTCTGAGAGCTCTAAAATTTTGGCAAACCTATGAAAGCAAGTATTGTGGATGGTCATCCACTCTATTTCTGTGAACTAATCACCTGAGGTAGTCTCAAAAGAAGGAGAGGTGGTTGTAAAGTGGGATTAAATGAGAAGAAAGAAACAAGTTTATCATCTTGCAGCTCTGAAAATAATGATAATCCCTAGGAGTAGATTGCATTATGTCTGATGCCAAGAGTGATGTTTTTAAATAGGAGTATGTTGTTTAACACTGGCAGTGGTTATAATCACCCTCTTGATAATATCCTCTTACAAAAATAAATAATTTAAAAAGTAATAATGACTTTTACTCTTTTCTTGAATTTTTTGAAACCATTGCTTTACTGTTTTATAATTAGTGAAAGATCTTATGAAATTATGCATAACTCAATACTTTAAAAATCATTGTTTCCCTAGACTTTGAAATGCTGTTCGGTACTGTCATTTAAAAAAAATTGGCTTTGTGTTTAAATATGAAAATTTGCAAGCAATTAGTTCTTTTAGTGGACTAATTGCTGTAGCCATTTAAAACTAAAATTAAACAGTGCAGCTATTTCAATTTGAACAGGAAGACGTATTCTCTAACATAAATAAATTCATAGGACGTTTCCTAGGGAGAGTCTAGCTGTTTTCCCCTGGGTATACATTACCTTGGTCAACTTAAACAAAGGGCTGTTGGGCTGATGATTAATAATCTGAGATTTCTCTAAAAAAGCTTCAGTGCAATTGATCCGGAAGACACAGTGCTGTCGATTGGGTCATTGATTTTTAAACTTCACATTCCCTTCCACACTACCAAGTTATTAATCAGTTGCAATGGCTTCACTGGAGATATGCTAATTAATAAACCCCTCTGATTAACTCCTTGATATATCCTTGACCCAATTATCATTACTGCAAAATTTTTAAAGTCCTTCATCATATTGTACAAGTAATCTATAGAGTTCGATAGCCACCAAGAAACACACAACACCATTATTTTTCAGACATACAGGGGAATGAGCTCCATTTGGATAATATCCAACTTGGTCCCAGAAGGTTAATAAAATGAACAAGAGAAAGTCATTGCAGTATGTGTGTTTGCAGAGGTAAAGAAACAGCCCCAAAGTGAGGGGGCCCTGGCTTCACCATTGGGGGATAAGAGTTCTTTTACTAAGAACCTGCACACTCGTGCAAACTTGAGCAAGAGGTAATCTCCCTCGGAGGCTCATCCATTAGCGTGGAAAGTGAGGGCAGCGCACAAGATGATTTTGAACACACTAGCAAACTTTGACCCAATCCTGGAGCAACTGGTGGGCCTGTAAACCCAGAAAGCTTCCATGGCAACAGAGTCGGGGTAATCATTACCACTGCTCAATGTTTTGATTCTTTGCAACAGATACCAACTGTGATGGTCTCAGTTGTGAAGGAATTTGTTGTACAAATATTGGATAGTCCGTGGGGTTTTCTGGAGGGTTAGAATCTCCATAGCCATAAACACAGACAGACACGCTGCAGTGTCAGGTGGCTGAGTAAGGACACGGCTGCAGCTGTTACCCCCATCACCCCAGGACAGGACTTCCAACATCACTTCTCATGCCACTTCCTCTACTCTATCCAGAAATCACAGGTTCTCCATCTTAGCAAGCAGGTGAGGCTCCAAGACCATGGAGGTCTATACAGTAACCCTCTGACAGAGGCTTAGCCGGGGTCTATACAGCATTCTTATGACCGCAGATACCTCCAGCACAACAGGATCTGCTGTTTCCTATGGCTCAAGCTGGGGGGGTCCCTTTCACTCATGTTAAGCCTGCTTCAAAGTTGTCTCTGTTCCAGGCCCTTCTCAAAAATAGCAGCCCTCCCAGGCACCGAATAAGGGGGTGGAGTAGTATTTCTGGGTTCAGATCTCACTGGCTCCAAAACCAAAGAACCATGTACTGAGAGCTGTGTGTGCTTCCTTCTTTGTGTCAGGAGATGCAAGATATAAACGTGTTCTTTACTCTCAAGAAGATGTCACACCTGAAGCTAATGTAACATTGTGTGTCAACTGTGCTCAAATAAAAAAATAAATTAAATTAAATTAAATTTTTTAAAAGTGGTATCACAGAATGCTCCTGTGCACTAGGTCCCTGAACTCTTTACCCCTTAATCTCTAGTGGGACTTATTTCCCACTGTAGGGTAGCAGAGTCTATCGCTCCAAAAGATGTCACTTTGGCAGGAGGATGATTTGAAGCCAAATAGATTGAGAAGAAACGGATAGAAGAAAATCTCTCTATCCTCCCCTGTAGATCTGTAAAGATGTCCCCCTGTCCCCTTCTCTACCAGGAAGGACAGAAGTTGCACTGGAGACATCTTTATATCCTGATCAGTCCAGAGATGGCGCAGAGGAGTCTACGCAGCCAACCTCAGTAACTAGGCTTCATCTCCCACTAGCTCCCCAGAGACTCGCCTCTCTATAACATGCCACCCTAGGAACGCAAAATTCTTTTCCTTTGTCTTGTCATCTCTCTACGTATTTATTGTTCTTTCCCAAGATGCTCTATAAACCCCAAGTTCTAAACAACCCTTTGGATTACTCCTCCCTGAGTGCTCCCGTGTGCACGCGCGATGCACGTGGTAAGAAACTCCTCTTTGTTTTCCTCCTGTTAGTCTCTGTCAGTCTAGTTCATGGCCATCCCAGTCAGAGAACCCAGAAGGGCAAAGAGAATGAGACATCCTAACTTGTCTACCTCAACAGTTGTCTTTGTGGTAACTGCTCACTGCTGTGTACAGTCTTTCTCTAGATGGGTCAAGTACTACCCTCAAGCTGCCCATCTACCTCACACTTGTGCCAACCTTGTCTGTCACCTGGGTCACAGATCCCCCTCATTGCCACGTGGCCTCAGCCACTTCAGAATCCTATCATGCCCACAGGTGCTGGGGAGCTCATGCTCTGCTCTGGTGCTGGCCCACAGGACCCTGACTCTGAGACGGTGTGCAAACCCATGCACAACCCCTGGTGAGCCTCCCTGTTCCTGGGGCTGAAATGTCCCAGCTCTCCAGAGCTGGTGAGCTCTCTGGCTTTGTGTAAGGATTCTTTGTAACGTGACTACCTCCCGGGATAGTCTTGCTCCTTGCTCCTTTCTCTGCCAAGGCCACGCTGGCACCTTGGCCTCAATACCCGGATGCTGCTAGCATTTCTTTTGCCCCAGCCTCGTTAGGTATAACGGACAAAAACTGTATCTTTAAGGTGTAAAATGTTCTGTTTCATACACATATGCGTTGTGAAATGATTTCTATGATCAAGCTAAGTAATATATTTATCACCTCACACAGTTAGCATTTTCTTTTTTGTGGTGAGAACACTTCAGATCTATCCTCTTGGCGAATTTCAAGGGCACAACACAGTCTTGTTACCCACAGTCATTGCTCTGTACACTTGACCTCTGGAGTGACTTCATTTGATAACAGAAACTTCATGGCTTTGACCAACATCTCCCACCCCCAGCAACCACCATTCTTGTGTGTTTTATATATACATATATACACACATCACACTTTAAAAAGAAGGAAATCCTGCCATTTGCGAGAACATGGACGAACCTGGAGGACACTATGCCGAGTGCAATATGCCTGTCACAGAAGGACAAATACCACTTGATCTCATTCTCTGTGGAATCTAAACACACGGCCCTCATAGAAGCTGTTGCTTCCTTTAAAGTTTCAGCAGACAGACGTGGCATATGAGCTGTTTACTCCCATAATTCACACTGTCGATATTTAACTTCCACTGCGAGGCTGCGCGGAAGCTTAGTAGAGACACTATTTTAATATTATCCATTTGTCATCACCATTACCCTTATTACTAATACTTTAGGATCCATTCAATGTTTCCCATTTTTTTTTCCTTTTTGTGCTGTTTTCTGACAGGCAACTCCCAGATTTCTCTCTTTTACCCGTTTCCAAATGAGTGACACACATCACACAAGGCCTGCGCTTGCTCAGCATTTCCGCCTGAGTTGACATAGTGTGGTGAGGATTGATGCCGAGAAAAGATTTCTCCTTTTCTACAAGAAAGTGGAGCTGTGACCTCAGTTTGTTCCCAGGCGGGAAGGGGGACAAGACCATCTTTGTTTTCCCTCCTTCTCTGGGGGTCAGTGGCTTTAGAGAGGCCTCATTAGCCCCTATTCTGGTCCCCAGAGCTGTGACTGCTGAAGTGAATACGGAAGGAACATGCATTATTGCTGTTGTCTGGGGAGTTAAAACCAACCGAAAAAAATGGCACTTAGATTAGAAAATGTGGAGAGAGGAGACAGGAAGACTCTTGAGAGATGAAGGGCAGTCACTCCAGAGATCCAGGGCCGCAGTGAAAGCGACTCCATGTGGCCGGCACAGATTTGGAAAGAAAAAAAAAAGGAAAAAAAAAAAAAGTCTTTTATCCAGGAAGATGGTCTTGTTCTTTCCAGTTACTTCTGTGTTACACCAGCAAGGCTCATAACTGCCTTGTATGCCTTATACGGTCTTGCTTTAGCCCCTCTGCGATCTCCTTTGCATGGATCTGCAACCAGGTGGTCAGCTGGCCCGAGCAAGTGGCTCTGGGGCCCTTAGACTCAGGCACCAAAGCCACCAAAGCCTCAGCTCCCCATGCTCCACGGCAGCCACTCTCTCACTGACTTGGCCTTGGGTCCTGGATTCATAGGAGAAGGCATTCAATGACCCTTGACAAAGAGAACCCATTGAACCAAAGCTCCAGGGGTGTTGGGACATTTGATTTGAGGTAAGCAGCCACTCTGCGGAGTTAGGGTTCTCATGTGAAGCTTTTCCAAAATCCAAGGAGCAGCCAAGGATCCTTTGAAAAGCAAAATGGAATTCCTGGGGCAAACAAAGAGATGAACGCAGACAGCACTCATTCACCTTGTTCTCTGAAGAAACATCTGAACTGCCTGGCCTCTCTGTGGCTCCCCAGTTCACGGTTTCTCAGGATATGGGATATGCTGGAAGCAGAAAGGAGATGTCTATAAATGTGTGTCATTCATGTCACGTTTACTACAGAGAAACAAGGCACCTCTGCCGACATGGAGCACTAGGAGCCTGCAGCAGACCTGCCCCTGCCTGCCCTTGGTCCTGGGCAGCCCCACCTAGACCCTCGGAGGGCTCTTCCCTCAGGCACATGGGGTCCTCCCCTGATGCCGTTCCATGCACGGCCCCTCTCTGATCGCTGAGACCTTATCCTCATAACCGTCATGGGACTGGATGCAAAACCTTCCACTTGCAACACTAAGGGATGGCTTTTCTATTTTATGACTGTTTTTTCAATGACATTTTTTTTTAAAGATTTGTGTATTTATTTCAGAGACAGAAAGAGAGAAAGAGAGCATGAGCAGGTGGGGCAGAGGAAGAGGGAGAGAGAAACTCTCCAGCGTGGAGCCCAACGTGGGCCTCGATCTCACGGCCATGAGATCACAACTGGAGCAGAAACCAAGTGTCAGATAGATGCTCCACCGACCGTGCCACCCAGGTGCTCCTATTTTATGACTGTTGGGCATAAATGGTCACCCTGCAAACATCTGAAATCAGTCTCAAAATGCCTCAAGCAAACCCGACGCCTCTTGTAAGGGCAGAGCCTGAACCAAGGAAGCGTTCTCCTTGACATGCTGAGATGTCTTCGTACAGAAAATTCTTCCTGATAATAAAATTGCTGACAAATGTTTATGCTCATTTATAAACCGTGTTTTACAGAAACTGAAATCCATTTCCTTTTCTTCTCCCCTCCAAAGGACTCTGGCAAAGTTAATACAAAAAAAAAAAAAAAAACAAAAAAAAAACACCTTGTAAGACGGAACAGATTATTCATTATTAATAAGACCTGAAAGCCAAAGACCCATGTGTTAATCTTTTAGTAAACTGCAAATGTTTCCACATGTGCATTGATGAACTGTACGTGCTTTGATTTTCGGCAAATGTTACGGAAGCGAAGAGAACAGAAAAGAAAGAAACAAGATAACAGGAAAAAAAAAGACTTTTGGGGGGAAAAGCATTGTGTTTGTGCACGTCATCTCCTTTTGCAATAACAACTGGCATTTTCTTGGATGATCACTGTATTTTGAAACGTTACCATAAACAATGTATGTTGGGAAAATTTTATAACCTGAAGTATCAAACCGGTCGATTATCCATCTACTGGGACAAAGATAAGAGTTCACAAATATCAGAACACTAATTTTCAAGGCATTAAGAAATTAATTCTTCCCTCTTATTACTATAGAAACAGGCGCTCTTTTGTTTAACGTCATAAACTTAGACACGTACGCAGAATGCAGAATGAGAGTCGCACCATGGGCCTAAATATAGCCAGATATTGAATTAAAGTTCAAGAGCTCTGAGCAGGGTTTCACGTCACTCACTGGAAGGTAGATATGGTTCAATTTAATTGTAGGTCATTCATTTTAATTAGATTGTCATGGGAAATTAAAGGATAGTTTCTGCATTAGCGCATATGCTGCTCCAAGACTTCAAATGAAATTAGGATTCTTCTGGCATGCGAGAGAAATGTTTCCTGACTTAAAAGGTCAAAATTGGTGTCATACGGACTTTAGAGCAATTGGTAACCAATAGCTTCGACCATTATGACAATCACTGAAGATCAATTATGGGTTCATGGAAAAAAACAGCTAAATGGTGTTCCATTTTTATTTCATGCTGTACATGTTAGAATCTGTTTCCTTTCAATGTCCTAAAGCCTTTGTCCCTAGGATTGGCTCCATGCGAGTGATTTCTTAGGTTTTCCTGTTTTCATCACAAATTCTAAAATATCTTTTCTTTTTAATTTGAAAAAGGACATTTCACCCAACCTCTTCTTGTGGCTGCTAAAAGACAAGCGGAGGCACACTGAAACAATTTTTTAAAGTTTCTTGGAGCAAAGATTGATTTTAATCGGGGGGGGATGCCAAGTAGGATGTTGTAGGCAGGAGCCAGAGAGAGACAGGCAGAAAGTGTGCAGCAGAGCAAGGAGGTTATCGATTGGCTGTCGCTGAAAGCCTCATTGGTGGCCTGTGATGGGGACCTGGGTGTCTTGACTGCGTAACCTTGGGGCATGTGCAAGCCTAGGTACGGGTTTGCTTTCCTCGGCCACCGCAGCATGGGAGCCACCTCTGTCCAATGGTCCCCTGTCCAGTTTAACAGCTTATGTGCAACCAGTAAAGAGCTCACTCCTAAAGGAAAGTGTTGGCCAGTGTGTGTTCCACTATCCCACCAGCAGGACAAAATAATAGAAACATGGTGCCAGGAATAAAAATGGTAAATATAAAAAAGATAAAATCCAGCAACTGTGCAACATGCAGATGATTATCTTACTGACTGGGGAACCTCCCATTTAGTCCTAGCTCATATAAACCATTTGACCAGTGATGTATTTTATCTATTTACTTGCTCAAAACATTTTTCTGGCGATTATGCCTGATGGCTAAATGTGACAAAGAATGATTGTGTCTTCGTTTGGAATCTGCACACATTCCTGGCCCAAAATGTTGAACGGGTTCCTGTGGAGGCCTGCACCCGCCCTTCCTGCAGTCATTCAAATACACACTCGTCCAGCTTCTTTTGAAATCCTCACGCATTTATTTTAGAAATGAACTTGAGGCTACACGTTGACGACTACAGTTTCTAAGTCAGCAACGTGTATCCTTTTTTTCGGCTGTGCCATGGGCTCAGCCTGAGAGCCTCCGTTGAAAGTCTCAATAGAAATGAGCGGAGTAATAATTTTATTACTTAAAAATGAGTGGAGTGATTCTTAGCTGATTACTTCCTGCAAGCATAACTAATCTAATGTTTCGCTTCCCAGGCAATAATGGTTAAAATGCTAATTTTAAGGCCTTATTAAAATGTAATTGTTATTTGCCTCAGCTGGGCTCATTAATTATTAGCCATCTGACTTCCCATTTGTGAATAGAGTCTTAACTTAGTGGGACCCAGGAGGGCCCCATGCCAGGGCTCGCCCTTCTTCCCTGGTTGGCTCTCTGTCTTATGATCTCAGATCTCAGAGTGGGAAGGAGGATGGAAGAGGTCATGGATTGGGAAAATAAAGACCATAATGTTAGTACACTGTGTGCTGACACACGTAGACCTTTCAATATTGCGCCTCATGCCCTTGGGTGAGAGAAGTGAGCGCACTAGACACAGCCCTTTATACAAAGCTGCTAATCTAGCAGACCCTTCTCCACACGTCTTCCAAGGAATACAGAAGTAGACGCAGGTGAACAATGGGGCTGGCACAGAATCAAGACAGAGAAGTTCTGAGTCCCTGCCTATTTTCGACACAAGACAAGAACACAGGACACAGATAGGGCTGCTCTTTGAGGGCCCCGGCTCTGCTCCCTGCAACCCTGCTGCCTGCCTGTGCAGCTCACTGGCACCCATTTGTAGCAATATATTTCCACAGCCTTGACTCTAGAGTCTGAGTGCTTCTAATCATGGTATCGAGCTTTTTCACTGATGGACCCTTTCCAGGAGAACAAAATGACTACATTTTTTTTTCATATAGACTCCCCCAATTGTGTCTCATTATTCCTTATCATATCCTTCTGTACCTCATCTATCTCTCTTTGCAGTGTTCACACCCAACAGATATTTGTAGACATTTATGATGTCTTTCCCTGGTCGTCACTTAGGAGAGTTATTCATATTGCATTCATTTAAAATGTCTTCATAAATCAATGCAAACAGCTCCTTCATCATCTTCACTGCTTTTCCCTAAACCCCGTCAGGTCTTTGCATGTCTTGCACACACAATTAGGAATCCAAAGGCTACATAAATACCCTAATAGAGGGGCATGCTAGATTCATTGGGAAGCTGCTTTGTTTTTTTTTTTTTCCTTGCTCAAGGTGATGGGTCTTGTGGTTGCAGTTAAATTTCATGAATTCCCTGCAAAAAGAATCTACCATCCTGTCACATATGAGACTTTTAATTCCCACCATCACATGGTTGGTTAAGCAGGCAAGAGCTTTTATTCCCAGTTTAGAGATAAAGATGCTCAAACATAAGTCAAGGTGCGGCTGTTATGGTGGGAGACCATTTCTATTGCACTTGAGTTCATTTCGATATATAAAAATATATGCATTAATGCTGTTTTAGTAAGTTGAATCATTTGAAAATACCTAGGTAAATTTAACAGAACCAAAAGATTATGAAAATGCCAAGTTTTTATATTACTTTTTGGAGCCAGTAATATTTTCGATCAAAACAGTTCAAAGCCACACAGAGAAACCAGAATAATTCTAAACCCAAGAGTCTCCCACAGCTTAAGGAGGCAGCTCTCTTACCATTTCTTAACATATACTGTTCCTTTTATTTTGAAGCATGCCTTATCCCTCCCTGACAGTTCTTGCTCCCATCCTGCTATGGGCTGAATGTATCCCCCCAAATTCCTGTGTTGAAAATTCATCCCCAAAGTTATATTGTTAGGAAGTAGGGCCTTTGGGAAGTGATGAAGTCACGAGGGCGGCCCTCATGAATGGGATTAGTGCCCCTATAAAAGAGACCCCAGAGAACCCCCTGTCGCTCCTGCCATGGGAGGACCCACAGAGAACACAGCTGTCCGCACCTCTGAAGAGAGGCATCACCAGGACCTGAGGATGCAGGCACCCTGATCTCAGACTTCCAGCCTCCAGGCTGGGGTGCTTTGTTACAGCAGCCCAAAAGCACCCCCACACCATCCCTGTCCCCAGACACCACCCCCCCACACACACACACACGCACACATGCACACACACGCACACATGTATGTACGTGCGGCCTGAGGTCCACCACACTTCCTTCATCTAGTGCAACCCCAGCTCAAGATGTGTTAGGAGGAACCGGAGGATGGAGAGACCAGCACCACACGAAGAGAGAGATGATGAGGGTTTGAGTTCCAGCTCTGCACCCACTGTGCCAACATTCATTACTAAACAAGCTAGTTTGACTGAGCCATTAGTATCCAGTGATCTTAATTCAATGGCAGATCCAAAACTGTAGTAAGAGCCCAACGATACAGACAGAAATGACAAGCAAGTCAGGGCCCCAGTGAAACTTTGCGCTGCTCAGGTGTGCCGTAGCACACGACTGTTGATGCTACCTTACTTTTCTTATTTCACAAGATGCTATTCAACCAAATTTGCACATATCAGGCTGAGCAGTCTTCAGATCAGGATAAATGAAATGCTCCTGGACATTCTGCTAGGCCTTTGGATTTAGGTTGGACAGGTCCTGACTGGTAAAAAGAAGCAGTGAAAAGAAAAAAAAGAAAAAGCTCTGTGTTTACTTACCTAACTAATACCAGTGGCTACAGATCTTCTAAACAATGACAAATAAAAAATAAAAAAAAAACAATGACAAATATACCTCCTGCAGTGAGAAAAATTATTTTCTCTGTATGCGTAAGGAATAAAAGCACAACCTATTTGAATATTTTCATTCAAAAGTAACATACCACATTTTAATTCCTCTAGGATAAAACACTTTCAAACTAACATCTAAATGCTAAATTTATCCACTGAAATTTTATCATTAGGCAATAGCTTCGTTGCCTCAAAATGAGGACCTAAAACCTCCTGTAGTGGAAATGCTATTTTTTTCTGAACTCTCAAATTTTAAGTTGTTAACCCACCATAAAAGCTGTGATGGAAATTCCACATTGATATTCAGACAAATTAGTTTATGTAAATATAGTCCATTTCATTCTCTCTTCAAGAAAATACTAACAAATAAACAAATAAAAATCCCTTTTATATAAAATATGTGTGCGTGCACGCATGTGTGTGTCTACACAGAAGAGAAGGTGACAGAAAATTTTAGAATATTTGGTATTTATACTGCAAGTTTAGGGTGTAAAAATTATTAAAACTTCAACTTGGGCAAGGACATACTAGCTAACATAAAATAAATTAAAAATACTATCAGCTAATTCTTAAGCACCAGGTATGATGCTTAATCTGTACGACGGTAGTGCCTAGCCATGTGTGGCAACGGGGAAGTGGAAATGTGGCTAGTTCAGATTGAAATGTGGGAGCAGTATAAAACACACACTGGATTTGGAAAATATGGTATGAAGAAAAAGTAAAATATATTGATAACTTTTATTTTCATTACTTATCAAATGATGATACATACTGAGTTAAGGAAGCCAAATACACTGAATTTCATTTGACTTTTTTTTTTTTTTTTATTCTGGTTTTTAGCATGGCTTCTAGAAAGTTTGAACTTCTGTATGTGGCTGCCATCCTATTTCTACAGGACGGTGTTGTTTGTTAGTGCTTCTCTTACTATCTCAGATAACAAGCTCAGGGGACGGGCTGTGGAGGGGTCTGGGGTCACTCATGTCCTGAGGGCAGGGCTCAGCCATCTAACTCTGGACCCTGGGGCTCCTGGGCGCCCACACAAACTAATGCCACGGTACTACAACCAACACTGCGATTCCTCTAATCATGTAATTGTTGCATAGCGGCCTATTTCTTGTGCTAGAATAATTGTGTCTGATTGCTGAAATCAGAATCAGACAACACAGACTGTAGTCATGCTTTGCAGGAGATACCTGTGTCATTTTATAACCTCCCGAGTACAGCTCCACATGGGTGACTTTGCTATAAATTGAAATCCCTCCACCAACACAACATCCTTAAAAGCAGCTCCCAGTCTCTCCCTGATTAACCTCTTCCCAGGATGATGGTGATGGGACGTCACTTCCCTGCAGAGGAACCCTTATGTTGACAGGTGTGGCCTGGTTCTCTGGGCGCAATGGTCTGTCTGGTCTGAGGTTGGTACTCCCCAGCCTAAGGAGTGCTGCCTGCTGAGTGTTCCCTGCTCAGGCCCTTCCTGGGAAGGCCCTTACCCCTTTGAGGGACACTCAGGGGTGTTTTGAGCTCCAGAACATGGATGGGACTGGCCAGGATCTTGCTGACATTACCCTGCAGTTCAGTTTTTCTCTCTACTCAAATCTTCTGCATTGATTTCTTCACACACATTAATTCCTGAAAGTATAAAATCCTGATAAAATCCTGTAAACAAATTTAAGACTTTGTTTCTTGAGAAAACAAATCTAAAACAGACAAACTCAAAGTCACATAGCAGTAGGAGGTTGTCCAGGTGCATTGTTGAGTGACTTAAATAATGTCATACCTGGGACACTGACTCCCAGTATGGGTTGACTCCTCAAGGTCACCCGAAATTAGGATCGGCCTTACCTACAGTCACAGGGTTGACATAATCCAACTCAAAGCTGAGCACTGCAGTTGCTTGGAAATGCCATTGTCCAGTTCTTCCTTTAAAGATGGTGGGAAGGAGGGAGGATTTATCTGCCTCTGCAGACAGATTACGCCCGGGCACTCTCTGTGGATGACATCTCCTGGTGGCATTCCAGAAACATCAAGAATATGGATATTTGGCCTATTTCTCCTCATTTGGCCTCTTCTGAGAATCACTGTTCAATCCGGGGCTCTGGGCCAGTTTTCTACTACTGGATCCTGGTCATTTCTTTCACATACGTTCAGCATCTTATTTGGAGAATTGCAGGCTCATGGTCATCACGGATGAGGTAATGCTTGTCACCCCAGCTTAAACTCTTGATTGTCATGTTTCCTCATCTTACGAATCAGAAATTGATTCCCTTGCTGCCTTCTGAGGGTCAGAAGTGCAGCCTCTCACATTGTGCCTGGGAGCACCTTCTCCGTCACTCCTGATTGCCCTCAACTGAGCTCCGGGGTGCAGAGGCGCTTCATCCCATAAGATCTGTATCAGCAGTAAGCTATTTTGGCAAATCATCTGATTTGTCCTGTCTCATTTTCAGAATGCAATTTATACTTGGGCAGTACATCGAGGCTTCCCAAAATATTTTTCAAGAAGAGAAAGGGAAGGAGCTTTCCCACCAGAGCTGTTTTGTGCTGACTGCAGCGACGGTTTTATACTTCACAGTAGAGACAAGCTCTCTTCTCTGTTCCCGAGACCCTGATTGAGCAGCATCAGTGTATGTGGCTTTCTGTAGTCCTTGCGCCTGCCAATGCCTAACCAGTGAGCTTATTTGGGTTGTGTCCTACCTCAATGGAAGATTAATGGGACTTTTAAAAGCCCTTTCTCTATCCTAATGAAAAAAAGCTAGAGATCACTGGCCCAAGTATCTGATAATATAGAGAAAATCAACAGTGTGGTTTCCACTTGTTTTTAGACACATGCTTACAAAAGGTACATGTCCATCCCACTAAATCTTCCAGACCCTGAGAGTCTGGATTTTTTTTTAAAGTTTCACTTTGTGTCCTAGGAAGTTGGTCCCCTCTAGAGTGTTTAAGGCGAGGTCTACAGTGGAAAGAAGATAATAATACTTAGTGCAGCACCTATGGGGTGAGTCCAACAAAACCCATCCATTCTCTGCGACTTTCTCTGATCTTTGCCTCATGAGCTTTCACACTGTGGCTCATGCAGTTGCTCTCAGAGTGTGTTCCCAAGGTTTCTTAGACACATCCATACACGCTAACCGTCTTTACCACCTAGTAAACCATCCACATTTCAGAGGGTCTTAGAATCCAGTTGGTCAAGGCCACTACCATCTGCTATGGGAAATCCCTGATAACAGCACTGCCCTTTATCCTTTTCCACAGGCTAGAAACCCGGAACCATCCTAAGCTGGTTTTTTCCCCCTTGTCCCCTTGTTTATCACATGAATGAAAGCTCTCCTGATTTATTTCTCCTATACAGCTCTCAAATCTGTCGACTTCTCTCCATTTCTTCCACTGCTACCTGAGTTTGAGTCTTCAGCTCTGCTTTCCCCATCCCTGATCCAGGACCCTTTTCAAAACTTCCCTCACTTACATTCAGAACATCTGTTCCAAAGGCAGATTTGTTCAAGATATTCCTCTCCACGGCTTGCCACCTTTCATGGCTCTTCATTGCTTTTAGAGAAAAATGAGGCAAAATTCCTAACTTCTGTCCCCTGCTTGCTCTTTAGCCTTACCTGGCATCTCTGCTTCCCTCACTATGGCACTCTTGCAGCACTGGCCTTCTTAGGGCACATCCTGAGCACATCATGCTCACTTCCACTGTGGGCCATTCTGTCCTCTGCAGGTGCCATCCTGAAACCGTAGCTAGCTCTTCCCCACCTGCCCTTCAGATTTTAGGGCACAGGTACACCCATAGAGGACTTTCCTGTCTTGGTGAGTTTTCTTCACCACCATACCGTGTCACATAATCATTGGTCTTTCCTTTATCTCACTTTGTAATTATACAGCCTGAACAGGAACTCTGTGCATAATGTTAGTCTTCTCCACTAGACTATTCTTCATGAGAGCAAGTAACAAATCTGTCCTTGTAAAGTAAGTGTAACTCCTGAACCTGATTCTTCTCCAAAATTCCATAATCCTGCCTCACATAAATGTCTTAATGCCAGTGATGTCTATGGTGTACATCCCAAAAGACAAAATAGAGAAGAAGAAGAATCATTGGTCACAAGTGTTGTCGATACACTGATTTCTCTTACATGTATAGAACCTGAGTGCAGCAGAAATTAAAATGCTTGCAGCATATTTCTTAGACGTCATTTTGCATTCAACTTGCAGATCTCAGACCTATTTATTATCTATTTATTATCTATTAGTTAGATGTTAACTAACTCTCAGATCTATTTTCCTAATCAAGTTAACATTTCCAAAAATTAAATTTTGCCACTGTTATGCTTTCTATAGATTTCTAATGGGTTTCTTACCAGACGGTACATGACATAAATTTGTTGGACTAACACATATACCGTATGTGCTTAACCGTACTTTATCCTGGGCCTCTCCTCCGGGATATTTAGTTGGCGGGTTCCTTGCCTTTCAAGGTCCTGCTCAAATTTCATCTTCTCAGTAAGAACATTCTTTTCAACACCATCACTACCAAAGAATATTAATCTCCTTATCATGCTTTACCATTTTTTCTTTAACTTCTAACATACTACATAATTTACTTACTTCCATATTTATTATTTATCATCTGTCTCCCTTAGCTAGATTTGTATTTTATTTTGTGATCTATCCAGGCATTGCAACAGTGCATAACTGGTTCTTAATAAATATTGATTAAATGAATGATAAATGAATCTTTTTCAAAGATAAGTCTGCAATTAACATATGAAATAAAACTATTTAAAAAATGTATTTTCCCTTCCTAATTTATTCCAGACTTTCCCTGAAACTCCTATCATCTTTCACTATTTAAGTCAGGGCACACTAATGGATCAACATACTTTTACTTCAATGGTGTATCTGTACAGCATGCCCCAGCCATCACGGTTGTTTTCCTCAACTAGTAGCTTCTCTCTCGTTAGGCCTGACGGTAGAGCCCAAGCTGACAGATGTTTCACTTTTGTATGATTATAGTAAAGTCCTATGCACTTGCTTTTTAAACACTTGACAAGAAGAACAAAAACACCTCCAGAATAAATCATAATGGTTGTTACATGTCCTCTTAGAGAGCATCTAACTGAGCCTGTATCAGCCTGCCGAAGCTGTCATTAACAGAATACCATAGATGGAGGGCGTGAAACAGAACTTTATTTCTTATAGTTCTGAAGGTTAGAAGTCCAAGATCAAGGTGTCTGCACTAATGCTATCTTGAGGGCCCCACCCTCATGACCTCATCACCTCCCAAAAGCTTCACCTCCTAACACCATCACATTGAGGGTTAGGGCTTCAATATGTGAATTTTGAGGGGACACAGGCATTCACCCATAATATAGTTTAATAACATTTCTGGTAGCTTCATTAGCTTGAGTTTTCTATATTACTTTATAAATATTTAAGCAATATATAATAACAATGAGGTCCATTAGAGAGTCAGAGTAATTAAGATAAAGTCTGAAATCTGTACCTGAAATTGCTGATTTTGTGGTTTTCCTTTTGAGTAGGAAAATTGGACACAGATCTTAGGTCACCAGGTTATTAACTTAGTGTATATCCTGTATTTCTGCTTTGTACTTAAAACCACATCTCAAATCCTCCAGTTAACACTCTCATTGTCCTCCCAGACACTAATGTATGACCATGAATAATTCATTCTCCTACTTTAACCTCCATAGTAGCTCCATCTGCAAGCCCTCCACTTCACTACTGGGACTCAGAGAAGTATGACTTTCAGTGACCAATAAACTGAAGAAAGCTTCCATGGATCATCTAGGTAAGTTAGCAGGTAGCCTTGTGGCTGGCACGTGGTGGATCCTAAATACATATTTGAATGAATTAAATAATCTTTTCCATCATGCCTATGCAAACTGTTTCTAAACATTTTAGCTAGGGATGGTTGAGAAACTTGATTCTGATCTTAAGAGAATAGAAGTCTGCTGGGAAAAGCCCTGGCTGTTTGGTTTTGCTGACATAAAGACGAGGCTGGCATATCTCACCCACCTTCTCTCTGCCCTGAACAGAGAGATGAAGGGTGAAAGTGAAAGGAAAGCAGTGATACAGAGGGAAACTAAGGTTTTCATAAAGATGCTGGGTACCATGTTGTCGAGTTCCAGAGCAACAGTGGCCGTCACACCCTCTCGGCCTCCTGGGAGCTGCTCTTAGAAACAAAGCATTCCTAACAGAGACAGTTCTTTATTGAGATCTAAAATACTATAAGAAGCTGGTACAATTTAAAAACTTCTTGGCAAACAAAATTATAAAGAAATACATAAAAAATAATTTCAAAAATACTCTGAAGAGATTGCTTTGAGAAAACAGGGAGTAGGGAAGTTGTAATGGACACAACAGCAATCTACTTTTCACACCTACATTAGTTCTAAGACATTTATCACTTGTTAGCAAAGTAAGACAGAGGTTTACCCACATGGTTAATACACATATTAATAATTAATTACCAGCAGCGATCAATGCTGTATAAAAACTTTACTTACTTGCCTAAATGAGTATACCCATCCTGATCCTTTCACAGCCCTCACTTTTTTTGGAGCAGGTATTTGAAGAAACAGTTAACCTTAAAGATGTGTGAGAGCCCTGAGCTACGTTCTGAGTTATGGCCAATGTGTCATGGCTGCAAGATTGCTACAAGGGCTGTGATTCATTTGGAGTTGTTTTATTAGAAAAATTATAGGTTCTACTTTATATAACTGGAATGCTTGAGTCTTCTATCAAAGCAACTTCCCAAAACTAAGATTGAAAACTGGCATCAAATTCAGAACAAGTAGACACTATTTTATACTGCAGTTCCAAACAGGAAGTAAGCTGTTAAAATAGTAATTGTTGATAGCCCAGCTCTGTTCTTTTCAGCCTAAAGGCAAATATGGGTTTCCAATGTCTGGACTCTGCATTTCCTATGATCTGGCTTCTCTAAGACTGGTGCTATGGATGACATTAGGGTATATACCAGCATGTAAGTGAGCTATACAGGCAGGTTTTCAATGTAGCCCAAACCATTTTAATTGTTGAAGATACCAATAGCTAAGTTGGAAAGGGAAGAATTTCTACTCCTTTGACAATAATTCAAGCCAACATCTTCAATTCTGAATGACTTACAACTACATATGTAAGGGGAAGGCAACTTTGATAAAATAAAACAAACAATGGCTTGGAAGCATCTGGGAGTAAATTGCTACCAACGCTATTGGCTGTTTGGTATTTAACATCTCTGAACCTATTGGCTTTTCCAGAAGGCAGGAAAGCTCAGTGGAGTTGAATTTAAACTTTAGAATCAGACATTCCTGCTCCTTCACTTGGGAGCTCTGTCAGTGGCAATTCTAGTTAATGGGATAATAACACTTATCATAGTGTCGCCATGATGACTGAATCTGTAATGCACAAAAAGCACTTACTGTACTTAGTAAGTAGAAAGGGCCCACAAGAGTGGTTGAAATGAAAATATAACCCCATTATAGTGTGTTAGTCTAGTATTATATATTATACTATATTTAAGTATATTTGTTTCTCACAACAGTAATGTAGTATAACTGTACTGTACTATAATTCCAGTGTTATAATGTAGGATAGGATGACACTGCTCAATTGAACTGTAAGGTCTGAAGTGGGAATGCAAGCAACTCTTTAGTCCTTCTGTCACACGTTTCTTTTTACATGAAGGAGCTATAGTATGAGCTAAGAGAAATTTCAGAAATATCTTTCAGAACCGGTCACTGTCTGCTAGGTGAGCAATGTTCTGTCAATAGCACGAAGAAAGAGGAAGACATGGATAAATGGAGTGAATCTTTACTGAAGACGAAGATCAGAGAAGATGTTGATTAGGTGAGATGTGGGGGACGGAATTCCCACTGCCCAGCAGATCAGAAGGTGGCAACAAAAAAGAAATGCCACACAGAGGTCTGTAGGTCAGAGGATGGGGTCTAGAAAGGGTGAGTAGCTTGACTGTGACAGATGGTTCTAGAAGAGAACAGGGGGCAAAACCAGAAAATTTAGGCTGAGATAAGAGTGTTGAAGCTCATAAATCTTGCCATTGAAAATTCATATTCTATGAGGTTTTCTCAGATTAATCATAAAAAGAATTGAAAAGCAAACATCACTGCAGTACCAGTGTGTAATAGAAAGAACACAGACTCCTGAGTCAGGCAGATTTGATTGAAAACCTATCGCTGCTTCCTATTAGCATGTGATTTTATACAAATAATTCCAATCTTAGGCACATACACACAAAACAGGCGTACATGCACTACACGGAATTATAACAGGATTACATGGATTAATAGATATCAATCAACACCAGTTCCAATTTATTCCATTTAGCAGGATTATACATCTTTCACTTGCAGTGCAAATCTAATGTCTGAACTGAGACATAAACAATAACTTTTTAAACAATGAATTTAAAAACTTCCATTTGGGTTGAAAATGTCACGTATCTATCAGCACTGGTGCTAGAAAAGGTGTAATGGAGTGATTACATGCCAAAAGGGTCCCTTGCTGTATTTCTACTGGACTGAATTAATCAGTATTCAAGCACTGATGTTCCGCAGTAGACCGCAGTCTCTTAAAAATATTGAGCCACTCAACTCTGCTTTTGTGATTTTAGGGGTGGCTGGGGATACTGAACAATGGGTGACCTCACCACAGGACCACCAACACAATAGCTGCTGCTTCTTCTTCTTCTTCTTCTTCTTCTTCTTCTTCTTCTTCTTCTTCAAGATTGTATTTAGTTATTTGAGAGAGAGAGAGAGACAGAGACAGAGAGAACATGAGTGGTGGGAAAGGGCAGAGGGAGGGGGAGAAGCAGACTCCCTGCTGAACTCCCTGGGGTTTGATCCCAGGACCCTGAGATCATGACCTGAGCCAAAAGAAGATGCTTAACCAACTGAGCCACTCATGCATCCCAACATAACAGCTTCTGAAAGAAGTTTCTGTGAAAGCAGTTGTCCTCATGTTTAGTAGTTTGATAGCAACACTTCATTGGATTCACTTCAGATGAACTTCAACCTGTCAAGATAATTGATGGAAGAAAATCAGCCCATGAACACTAATTTCTTATTAATTCTTCTAGTCAGGTAATAGTTTATCAGTAAAATCTTTAAAAATGGGGAATCTTTTTTTAAAAACATGGCCACCTGTATATATTTTCTTAAATTACGTAAAACATCCAACAGTGAAAATGGATAATAGGCCACACTTGTTAAAATCTTAATGCACAAAGTGTAAGTGAAAGATAGAGACTACTGAACAGGACTGTATACACTTGGCTCTGTGAGGAAGGTCTTGGGAAGAGAACAGGACTGTGGGGTACCAGTCAGGTTTTTGAAGGATGAGCAATTTGGCTCATATACATTGGCTATAGTTAGCATCCACCAGAAATAAAATTAAAATGGAGACAACAGGTAGCTCACTCTGGTGGGTCAGGGTTGGCATAACCCTTCCACGTGTGGAAGCACACGTGGGCAACTCATATCCTTTCAGACACCTGCTTCACTGGCTGGTGTGAACTAAGATTCATTCAAGCAATTATTTCTGAAGGAACAGGAGCAGAGCCCAAACTGTAAACCACACAGTAAGTCTAAGTGTTACCCCTGTAAACCTTTGAAGGAGGGTTTAAAAAAAAGTTACTTAAATCCTTAGGCCAAAGACTGTATACTCTTTATTTAAATTTGTCAACTTAGCAGAAGAATAAAATATTGGTATTCTACTTGTTGAGAGAAGAGAGAGGCAGAGACAGTGAAAGAAAGAGATACAGAGACAGAGGGATCAAGGAGATGGAAGGGAGAAGAAGAACAAGGGAAGAGGGCAGAGAATGGTGGGTTGGGGTAGAAACACATAGACTTGTTCTCGCATCTCTGTCATGACCATGAGAAGAGGAAGAGTATTATGGGGCCAGCTTGCTGATTCCAGGGAGAGGATGAGATACTTGGCACGGGGCTGAAACAACTCAGAGGAGCCCAGGGTTGACCAGCTGCCTCATTCCGAACTGACAGGAGCACCGCAGAGCCCAGCCAAGATCAGCGGATCCGTCCAGCTGAGCCTTGCATGTCTTCTGAGCATCAGCTCATGGGGCGGCGATATGTGACAATATGGGGCTGTTGTAAGCAATGAAATTCAGGGATGGCTTGTTCAATGGCATTTTTTGGCAATACCCAAGTGACTCATAGGTAAATATGCAATACTATGAGATTCATCAAAATTCAGGGTTCATTTCTAAACTGCATGAGATAAATGCACAAATACAGTGTTTTTATTTAATACAAAAATTTAGATGAATATATATTAATGTGAGAAAGAAACATTATATATGGTATATTTAAAACAATCTGATGCAATATACAAAAGTAGTAAAATATTTCAAAATAACAAGGTTATCCTATTTTAATGTCCTAAAAAGCATATACATATAAAAGAAGACATAAATGATAAAAATATTAAATGTGTCTAACACAAATAAAGATAAATCAGAAAAGAGATCCTTGATCAGGATCATTTTGTCACTTTAAAAAAAATGTGGTTTACAAAAAAAAAAAAGCACAAAAATTTTAAATTTTTTTTCATTTAGATTAAATGCTTTTATTTACCATGAGGATACCTATATGGTATCCTTGAACACAATTTGTTAAAACC
Organism: Canis lupus dingo; assembly: GCF_003254725.2. Taxonomy (NCBI): domain Eukaryota; kingdom Metazoa; phylum Chordata; class Mammalia; order Carnivora; family Canidae; genus Canis; species Canis lupus. Next base: position 29,559,265 of record NC_064244.1, read on the forward strand.
TCTGTTCCTGGAGATATTCAATAATTTATATAGATGTGTGATAATCTTACATTTGGTGAGATACTGAATAATTTCCTTCTAGCACAGATTCTTGATTATTAAAATCTGCATTGTGGTTCATAAGCTTTCCAGGTAAAATACATCATGATCAATAACCCAGCTAGATTGTCGGGTATGCCATCTAGTTCCAGCAGTCTTAAATCTATTCAACTATTCCAGATATCTTTTTTCTTTTTTTGATTGATTGTGACAAATGAATTTTATCTTCTGTGGAGAAGGCATCCACTCACTTCATGCTACAGGTCAGAAGGGATGGACAGGAGGGTGTTTTAAGACACTTGAGTTAACTGACAAATCATGAATCTTTATTTGCTTTCATTATCAATTTGGATTATCTGATGAAAATGCATACAATAAAAATGCCACAAAATTTCAAATTGGCTAACAGAGGTCCTATTTTTAAGACAAAACCGTCATTTATACAATGTCATTTAAACTGGTGTAAAAGCTCCCAAAGAAATATTAAATAAGTTATTCAAGCATGCATTATACAAATAATTAATGACATCTACATTTTTAAGACTCTTGCTTCTTTATTAAAACAAAAGGTTGCTTAACCTAGAGGTGAGAGTTTTTGCAAACTCATCAATAAATAACATTTTTACTCATTTGTTCCCTCTTGGAATCTAAATGCTGGTCTCAACCTACCTGGGCAACTCTTCAAAGTTTCCAGATTGCAGGATTCATTAAAAGGCATGATCTGAGGATCTAGGAGCTGCCACGTGAAACAAAGGTTCTTGCGTGTCTGTGTTACATCCTTCTCTCCTTTGATCACACATGGAATCTCTGGGAATTTTTGCTCTGGGAAGTGTCCTTTCCTCCGTTTTGTGTAGTCTTATAGACTCAATCAACATGTATGGTCAATGGCCATCCGATTCTTTCCCCAGGAATCTGAATCCCATGCAAGGACAGGGAGGGAGAGATAGTTGACTGATTCACAGCAGTGCCCCACTAAGGCTGCCCATCAGGTCTTGCTGACCTGGTTCTGATTCTCCCAGTTATTCACGTTTGTCTTCAATTTGATGAGCTACATAAGCTGACATCTGTCTGCCTCTGGAAACTTAATTACAATACCTACTCCATTTCTCATTAAACTCCAGCCATCTCGGTCTTCTAGTCCTTCCCCTTGGGGCCTTTGCACTTACTGCTCCTTCCCGGGAGCAATGCCTGATGTTCTAGCTGTCACGGGCTCCTTCTCATCCTTTGCACACTAGTTCAAACAGCACTTCTTCAGAGACTTCTCATTACACCATCTCCAGCAATATGCTCACCCGGCCACCACCATTGTTATTCTCTGTGACTGGCTCAGCATATTATGGCTCTCAGACTAAATCAAGCCCACCACCTGATTTTTTCTTAAAAAAAATTATATATATACATATATTTTTTTTGAATACAGCTATACCCACTGCCTGTGGCTGCTTTCATCCTAAAATGGCAAAGTTGAGCAATTTTAACAATGACAGTATATCTTGCAATGCCTAACATATTTTCCACATGGAAAAAAAATTGCTGACCCTTGCTTTATAATGTTATTCTGTTTATTTCCTTATACAACTTATCATCGTCTGCACTTATCCTGTTTGTATTTTCATTAATAAATATCTGTCCCTACCCAGCGCTGAGGAGTTAGGGAATTAGGTTACTTGCCTGTTTTTAATCAGTTATGCATCCCTAATGCCTAATCTGATGCCTGTTGAGAGTGGAATTCATTCGACAAGTATTTGCGGAGTAAGTGGATAAATAAAGGAGTATGTGTCATCATCATGTGCTCAGTATTAGCAAGAGCATCTCTAGTATTCAATATGCACCAGAGTGAAGTGTCCTCACCCTGCTTTCTAGGGCAGACCTGCTCGTGCAATGCCTGGCTTGTTTTACTGCCACATTCTACGTATCAGGAACAAATTCAGCCCAGGTACAGTTATCAGAATAGGAGTGGGCATCCAGCTCAACAGCAGTCAGTGAGCAGACCACCCAGAATTCTAGGACGACAGGCACAAAGATGAAGTAGATCACAGGACCCATTAAGCATATTTATATTTACATTCACATTTAATTTTTTGAGAATTGGAAATTGGAAATGGGGCTCAGGAGTTGTATTTGTCTCTGTGGAGAGATGCCTGAATGAGACTAGATTTTGTGGCCTTGAGGCATTCTTGCATTAAACCCGTGTTTTAGTTGGGCTAGTGTGAGTGTCTATCTGTTACATGCATCCAAAGCAAAAAATTAAAACACATCTAAGTTAGACTGAGCAAGACTACACATAAATAAATAAATAAATAAATAAATAAATAAATAAATAAATAAACAAACAAACAAACAAACAAACATAGGCTAAATAACCAAACCACCTGCACTTTCATGGGAAAACAGGATCTGTGTTTAAGAATGAAGAGCAGCAGATGAGATGGGGCGCATTCAGGATGGTATGGCCATAAAGGGGAAAGGAGAAAAAATAAGTGGGAAATATCAGAAAGGGAGACAGAACATGAAAGACTCCTAACTCTGGGAAACAAACAAGGGGTGGTAGAAGGGGAGGTGGGCAAGGGGTGGGGGTGACTGGGTGACGGGCACTGAGGGGGCACTTGATGGGATGAGCACTGGGTGTTATTCCATATGTTGGCAAATCGAACACCAATAAAAAATAAATTTATAAAAAGAAAAAAAAAAAAAAAGAAGAGCAGCATAGCTTGATGACAGGTGTTGCGAGAGACGGTACCAGTACCCGAGGCAGCAGTAAGACCCCCCACACAGCTTCACTCACCCTAAAGAAGGACAGACTGACTTTTTGAAGCGATTGGTACTAACCAACTACTTCAAGGTGGAAGGCCCTGTCATTAAAGTGACTCATAATAGGAAAGTCGGAGCTAGCTTATAGTGGTGTTTTTGTTTTATCGCTACAGAAATAGAATGATCTAACCATCTCGTTTCTTTTAACTAAAGAAGTACAAAGAAGTGTGGTTTCATTACTTTCTTTTCTGTCTTCCTGGGAGTTGCCTTTACTACAGTTAATGCCAAAGATGAAATGAGTATGGCTATAAAATAAAATTCACTTAATAAAAATGTATTAATTAAGCACCTAATCTGTGCCCCATTTTCTTCTTGTCCCTAGAGATTTATCAATTAATAAAACTGTCAAAAATATATGCAATTGTGGGCATGAAATTGGGTCATGCACGGCTCCTATCATAGGAATATTAAAAGACATTTAGATATTTTGGGGAAAAATAGACATTACAAGACATTTAAAATCAACAATAGTTTGAGCAAATTGTGATCTGTCCCTCACCATGGATGCTAGATAGTCTAGAAAATGATTAGTAGAAGAAACCTTGTCATGTTACATTTAGACTTTCACTAAAAGTAAGCCAGAACAAAACTTTGTTCTATTTCTATTACTGTCAGAAACTATTTTCTGAATATTTTATATATTATCCTGCAGGAGAGAACAGGATTTTGTCGCTATTGCATTAACAATGCTTTCTATTTTTTGTTTTGTCATCCAATTTGCTTTTATTTCAGTTTTTTTCCTCATACCAAATATCTTGTATGTCTGGGTTTTTTTTTTTTTCTAGTTCCTTTAGTCTTTTTCCTATTTCTTGTATAATCCTGTTGATCATTTGGCCAATTTTCTTTGTGTTCTTTTGTTTATGTATCCTTGAAATCTGCTTTGATCTACTTCTTTTTCATCTTTCATGTAATCTTTTTCCAAATTAACCCCCCCATTACTTAATTTTATATTGTTTAAACACACTCCCTCGGACTTGTTACACTGGAACAGTACTCATATATTTCACTCAGATATAGTCCTTCAAAGAAAAGTAATTTCTACATACCGAATTAAATCATTTATAACAGTAAAAACATGACAACAAAGTATTTCTAAATCCATAACGCAATTTTGAGATGGATCCAAAGGCTTAAAAACTAGATCATGAATCAAGTTCAAATAGTAGTCGTCATACAGTGGAACTGCGTTTTGTGGTCTACATGTGAAACCTATCTAATTTTATCAATCGTGGACAGCATTGCTGATTTGGATAAATTTGATTCACATGTACATCAAGTCAGTGAAAAGAGGTATCCAAATGGACTAACTGCACAAAATACTCTTTGAATGTGCCCACGACACAGGGACACAGGCAAAGCATGGGCGGTGGGCCAGGGATGACTTCCTGAAGGAGGTGACTCATGAATTGCGTCCTGACTTTGGAGTTAGCAGGATGAAGAAGGAGACTAAACACTCAGTGGGGGGAAAACAGGGATGTGAGACTGTGGTAGATTCCATGAAATGAAATTAGTCCAACGAGCCTGGAGGATGGGGTCTCCATCTGGGAGTGGCAAGAATTCCAGGAACCAGATTATGAAAACCCCCCTGAGACACAAAATGGGTCTTCTACAGAAGAAGAGGATCCAGTAAAGTGTGTTCAATGGTAAAGAGTCATGTTTTTAAAAAGTGGTGGAGAAAGACTTTAGTTTTCTAATTAGAAAGCTCATAGATTGGTACCAGTATGGGAGCTGAGGAGGAGCAGGGAGGTTGTGAACGGAGCAGGGTTCAGGTTCAGGAAGACCAAGCAGAAGGGAGGGCTCTCTGCAGGGCTTGCAAGCATTTGGATGGATGCACTGGGTGAGGAGTGCTAAGACTACAGGATGGGCCTCAGGCATCTGCATTTCTCTCTGCTTCTTCACTTTCTTTTGCGGTTTATTTTAATATTCCGAAAGTATTTATTTCATCAAGTACATGTGTTGTATGTGTTTGATTACTTGTCACGACAAGGACTGCTTTGGACCTTCTGCCAACCTTACTTGCCCGTGGAGGAGCCACTTGCTAATAAGGATTCACCGCTTCTGTTTCTGTTTTATTTTATAACTATAATAATACTCTCAACACATCCTCATCGCCAAACCTGAACATATTGGCAAGCTACTATAAATATATGCCTTGGGAATTAAGTTCAGAGGAAAAAAAGAAAAAGAACAGTGGGCTCTGGATGGCACTCAGGTAGGCACTGGCAAACTCAACAGAGACGACACCACATTTAAACAGTATACCTCCGTCATCCTAATGCATGTTCAAGGCTTCCTGCTTCTCAAGAAAGTCAGGCTAAATTTAACCTGATACAGGTCCTAGACCAACCCTAGTTGGGTCCTCACAGGAGGACCGGGCGCAACTAGCTTTGCACAGTAGTGAAGGTAGGAGTAGCTTCTGAGGGATGCAGGCGTTTACTTTCCTACTTCTACACAGTGAAGGTTGTGGACTGGGAAACAGAGGCGGATAAATGCTTTAATGTCCTTGGCTGTGTAGTCATGAGGCGGTGTGCCAAGGGTTTAGTTTTTCCGTGTGCAAGTCTCTCTCTAAATAGACATAAATATGTATTTCCCATAAGGCTACATTTATCACTAAGTTAATTCACTTTTAGAAACCAGATTGTCTCTACGTTTCTCAATTCATTCCAAATGTCCATCTCATTTTATTTCCTACATTGCTTTGAGGATCTCTTTTTTTGTATCCATAACCAACTGCATCAAAGTGATTTCCTGCCCTTATCATCTTTAAAAAATATATTTAAAACATATAGGAATATGTCTATAATGTCAAAAAAAAGTCCTGTTAATTTGCTCTTCAACTGATTTCACTAATTGTAAGAATAGCATGTATGCTCTATTACCTCTTTTATATTTAGTGTATTTCCCTCTGGGATAAAGTAACAGTGTGGCTCACGTGAATTTATTATTTTTTATTACACTGCACATTGCCAGTGCCTTAAATGACGATTTAGATGTGCTTCTAAATACACAGAATATGAAATATTTTTCAAACATAAATTTTCTTCTATCATTCTATGGAGTGAACAGAATAATTTCTTATTACAAGTTTGAAAAGAATCTTTATTGTAGGTCCTGAAATAGGAAATATAGTTCATGATCCTACTGTCTAATAAAGATCACAGTTGGCTGAGTGTATAACATCTTGATTATTAGTTCTTGGCAAATTTCTCTCCAGGGTACTATTCTAAGGCTGTAAATGTCTACATCTTGAGTACTGTAGCATCGAACAGAGATTTTACATGAAGTTTTTTCTGGAATCAATAAAATATCAATGCTTAAAACTGACTTGGAGAACCACAAGATTTTAGACCATCTCTACTACCTCAAGTTTTTATTAATGTTATTGGCAGTCAAAGCATTTAATGATGACCTATCTATGAGACATTATGCAATACATAAATTTATAGTAACTGGTGACTTATATTCTGAACCATATTCATTCTATGAATCTAGACCCAAATATCTGACTATCTCATGAAAATCTCCACATGTTTCTTTTGCCTATATGACAAAGCTCAATTTCTGATTCTGAACTCACTAATATACTGCTTAAAACTTAACTTGAGAGGTGCTGAGTGGCTCAGTTAGTTGAGCGTCTGACTCTTGATTTCAACTCAGGTCATGATCTTGGGGTCTTGAGATTTAGCCCTGCATTGGGCTCCACAGTCAGTGGGGAGTCTGCTTGAGATTTTCTTTCTCCCTCTCCCTCTGTCCCTCTCCTTTCTCACACAGTCTCTCTCTAAAATAAACAAACAAACAAACGAACAAATAAATAAATAAATAAATATTTTAAAAATAAAATACATAACTTATGGCATCAAGCTTCCAAGTGATCATTACCAACTAGAACACTTATTTTCTTTGGAAAGAGATAAATTATTTTGGGGAAATAGCATATACACACATAAAAAAACTATTAGGCATAAAATGTAAATTTCAGTACAAGAAAACAATACTCAACTGTTTCTGGGGGCGTGGTATGCATACCCACCATGGTCTGTGAAAATATGTTTGGTGGAGCATGGGGCAATGTCTCATTTTATTTCAGTGACTATGCTTTTGCTAGGAGTATGTACTATGTCTAGGAAGAACAGTTCAGGAATATCAAAATTAAAGTTATTTTTTATATTTCTGATCCCCTCATTCTCTATTCCAGCTTCATGAGCACAAATCTTTGTGGATTTCAGACCCAAGTGGTTTTCATCGTTGTTGTTGTTGCCATATTCTATACTCCCCTTGGCAGCTTCATTGCCCCTCCCACACTTGGTCATTTCATCATCCTTCGTGTCCCTGAGTCTCACAGCTGAGGCCTCCAATTCAGGCTCTCTCATTCAGCTTCATGTTGCATTTATGTTTTTAAATTTCAGGACATTTTCATGCTTCAAAAGCCTTCAGTGGATTTCCATTGAAGAGATGATAAAGACAAATGATTCATTGGTGTTGATGTCAGTTCATCATTTGGAAACAGCTCTTTAGTTTCCCCTCATTTCCCCCATAACATCACATCTTATCATTCTGTCACACTGGACTCCACTCTTCTTCCCGGATGTTGGGACCACCTTGCTTTGACTCACCCTATACCCTCACCCACAAAACACCATCTTCTCTTTCTATTTATGGAAAGAAAGATTTGGTCATCACACTGCAGTTGAGATGTCATCTTTTGTGAACATTTTCAAAATCTCTCCTCTGACATTCTCCAGTACTGTGTTTATTACTTTACAAGAGTATTATCCTCTCTGTTTATATTTTGCTGATACCTGACTACCTCCACAACTAAATTATAATTTTAGGGAAGGACCATACATTATTCTCATTCATATTTCCCACAGTTCCTACTGAATATTGGATGAATATATGAATAAATGAATGAATAAAAGATTGCATTGCTATTGACAGTAACGAAGGACATACAAAAACCTAAGAAAACCCTAAGCCAGTTTACCATTTTGAAAATTATATGATACAGTCATTTGGAAAATAAATACCTGAATTATAGATTAAATTGATAATACTAAAATTGTGGTAGACACAGAATTATGAAATATTCTGAAATATCCTCTTATAAGTATGCAAATTCTTAATTTCTAGAAAGTGGTTGCATTTTTGGATTAATAGAGATGAATAGATATAATTCTAAAATATACCTTTTACATTTTTCTTGCAGTACTCAATAGATATTAAAGTGGTTTTGCTCACCAAGATAGGGTATTTCATGAAGGCAAAATAGTTTCTTCTATATCACATTTTAACTGAGTTAGGATTAGGATATCCCATTCTTTTAAAATCAATGAACATTTATTGACTGTCTACTAAGGCTAACGTACTGTGCCAGGCAGAGCAATCTGGTGGCAAACAAGACAGAGTCCCTGCTCTATCCTGGCCTTGGGGAATACAGATGCAGTAGCAGACTCTTAACTCCAGCCTTATAAATGCTGTAATAAGGATCAGTGTTCAGGGAGTTAAGACAGGATTTCTGGAGGAAGTGAACTCCAAGATAGCTAAATGATTAGGAGTTAATCATATTAACGAACAACAAATAATACTACAGAGAAGATACAGTCTTTATGGAGGCCTGAGAAAGCAAAATACTGTGGACAAACAGAAAGTCATCAGTCCCATGGAGAAGGATGGAAATGAGTAAAAAGGAATGCTGGGGTAGCCAGCTTGCTCAGAATCTGCACACCTCATGAGTAAGTACCATAAGACACCATCCTGAAGACCTAGGCCAGTGGTGCGTATGTAAAATCACTGGACATGTACTGTGGGTGTGGATGGCAGGAAGAGCTGTGGAAAGATTAGAAGCAGGTGCCACTATGGGGGGACAATATGGTTGGCATATGATGTTGATCTGAAATAGTGCTAGCAGTGGGGTGGATAGAAACCAGTCAATAGAGCTAAGAGACAGTGAAGGATTCAGATTCGAACAGATTTGACTATTGACTTCCATATTAAGGATAGAGGAAAGAAAGTGGGTTAAAGATGAGGCTTACATTTTGTCATGAACAAATTAGCATCATCTGGACTTGCAGGAGAATTTAGATGAGGAAGGGGAAAAGTAACCTTCCCTTTCCCAAATGTTTGGGGCTATTTGTTATTGCAGCATGGCAGAGACTTTTCTAACTGATACAAACCATGATGAATATATATATAAAAGGTCAGAGGGAATATAGATATAAATATAGATATATATAGATATCTCCCCCCATACCTCTTCACCAATAACTGTTATTAAGTAGCTACAGCATTTCTGAAAATCGACAACAACAATATTGCTAATGAGTTTCTAAGTAAACCTACATAATAAGGGGAAAGACTTGGGCACTAGAACCTCAAGAAGCAATTATACCCCTTCTCCAGCTGGAGCAATGTGAGACCCCGGAGAGACAGGGGGTAGCGGGAAGTGGGTATATAGTCTTTCTGGTTTCCGGAGATAGCTCATCAATAAAGCACTTTCCTATGGTGAATAAACCACACCTCCCTTCCAAAAAAGAAAAAAAGCCAGCTGGGTTTCTAGTTACATAGTCATATATAAGGTATATATAAATAAAGGTAGGTACAAATCAGTACGTAAATGGGATGTAGGTAGACACATATTCATATTATAGAGGGTATATAAATATACCCTCCATATTATATGTATAAATATACATAACAATATTGTTATTATGAGGCTGTGGTTGCCTCAAGGCAGGTGGGCAGGTGGAGATGAGCTGTGCAGCCCTCCTGGGCAGGTCTGAGAGCAGAGCCACCAGGCGGACTTCGGCCCAGCAGCAAAGCCACCACTGGCTTTGCACATTAAGCCTGAGTGAACTTCATGGGATGAAGTGGAGGCTTCCTTTTCTCACCATCACGACTTGGGTGCACATTTATACCGACACTTTTTCTTCATGCATATCTTTAATCCAACAAGGCCCACTTTAATCCAACAAAGCCACTACTTCATTCCACCCTCTCAGCAACTGGCCTGTCTCCTGCCCCATTTTCTATCCCAGGCCTGCTTTTAACCTCTGCACAAGATACTGCGACCACCACCAACCAGAAGGAACAGTCAACTGGGCACCTCTCACAAGCAGGACCTGGGGGCCCAGGGATAGTAAATCATTTCCTGGGAAGAGGAGGTAAAGCTTCCTTCAGGGGAGTCCCCATGCACTCCAAGTCCATGAGCCAAAAGGATATGCAAAGATGCTTCAACATTTCAGAGCTGGTTTCTTGGTTCCATATTCAACTCTGGGGCTTAGGAACAGGGACCTGTACAGATGTCTAAGGACAAAAAGCCCCATTTCCCTTAGTAAAGAAGGGCACATCCCTGACCAAGATGCCTAATAAGGCACAACCCTGGACTTTCTGTTTTTCATGCTTTTATTCCTTCTTTGCTGTTGGCCTTGTGCTGGGTTCATTTACAGAAGATGTATTTTGTTTAACTGAATACCAAAAATGGAAAACTCTATACATGAAAAGAAAAGAGAAGAAAAGAAACATGGGGAGAGAGGGCTGAGGTGCAGGTGCTGGGTGAGACAGGGCATGGTTCGGAGGGCTGCCCAACAGGCTCACGGCTCTGCAGGTGCTGGCAAGGTTGGCGATGGGGCACAGCCAAGGCATTGGGGTTGGGAGCTTGATGTGTCCCACAAGACACATATTGTTTCCAATTTGTGAGTAAAATTGATTTTATTTTATCTATTTTTTAAAAGATTTGATTTATTTACTTGAGAGTGTGACAGAGCACAAGGGGGGGATCAGCAGAGGCTGAGGGAGAAGCAGGCTCCCCGCTGAGCGGGAAGCCCGATGTAGGACTCGATCCCAGGACTTTGGGATCATGACCTGAGCTGAAGGCAGGTGCTTCACCCATTGAGCCACCCAAGTGTCCTTAAAATTGATTTTATTAGTAAGGCTCTTTCCACAAGTTCGGAGAAAACAAGTAAGAGTTCCAAGGGGAAAAAAAAATCCATATACAGTGAAATGAAAACTATCCCAGGATGACAAAAAATATCTATAACTATGTACACCCATAATCACTGCCGCCTCAGAGAACCTTTGATCCCTCTGACCTTCTTTAGCTTCCTCTTTTGCTTCCTGATAGGATTCTGACCCTCATAGAGATGAGGGGTTCTTTCTGCCAAAGCACTGATGTCACTAACATGCAGGAAAGACTATCAAAGGATTTAACAAGAAGAATCTGGAAAAAACACCCAAGTGGATGTGAATTTGAAGGTCGGTTTGTCCTCCATATAAACTATGATGTCATCTTAATCCATGTGAGACAATGATGAAACTAATGTTTATGGGCTTTTTTTCTTTTAAGAAAAATCAAGTCAATAGGGTTCTTTTTAAATTTATAAATGAAGATGTCTTATGGATCCAGCTGCAGCCTACTGAGGGAAAACCCTGCTCACGCTCGCCCTGTCCATCTTTGGGGTGGAAGTGGGTTGGCCGGCACGATGCCCACTCTTGATGAGGGCAATGAATGATAACCAGGATTTTCTTTGTGCTTGACTTCTATGAAAAACACTGTAAGAATAAGCTGTTTTTAACTTTCATTTGCAAATAAAATATTACATTTAAACACTGCCAAGAATGAATCTTTCTGAAAGCTGTAACTTTCTGTAAGGGTCACTGACAACCAGTTTCCTTGTCAAATTCAGTGAAATTAAACTAAAAAAAAAAATCCACTATTTTACAGGGAGGTAATGAAGAAATGCAGCAGTGTATCTGTGAACTAAGCCCAACTTTATTGTTTTGGGACAGTGATTTGCATTGACCCCCTTGTCCTCCTGAAGATGTAACTTGCTCCCTCTCTGTTCTGGGTCCCCTCACTAGTGAGAGAATGGATCCTCACTGTGAATATTTCATGGGAATCTGACTTTCCTTTAGGGCTTGGACCTATTTTTCTTCTGGTTTATTTATAGTTTTCACTGGTGATAAAATATGTTAGGGTTGGACATACAGTCAGGTAAAGCAGTCTCTCCCAGCTCTTGGCAGTTTGATCAAATGAGTTCAATTTTCCTACTGGTTTCTGTCTAGAGACAGGCAGCACCAACTCTCTTTACAACTCGCACAGGGGTAATTGGGACCCAAAGAGCGGTCCAGTCATGGGTATGCTAAAAAAAAAAAAAAATTGGAAAAAAACAATGATAGAAAATATATTTACTGTGGAGATAGGACATATCAGAAGAGAAATCTGGGTAGTTTAACATATTGTTCACTGTTAGATAATGAAAAAAAAAAACAACCCCCAAAATTCTACTGCACCACTAACAGTAATGTATGTTAAAGACTTGCATAGATTTTTCCTAATATGGCACAATTTCAAAGCAAAGAAGAGAAAAACCCCATACGGTGCTGAAGATGGAGGGGTGAATTCCTAAGTTATCATTTAAAAATAAGCCATGTGAGGCCCATGGGAGCTTTATCCCCTTTAACCACATATATGTGAGTGGTTATTATAGTGTGGTTTTGTCAAGGGAACTTAGCAACGAGATAAAATAACAGCTGTATATTTTGTAGTGAAGTTTGCTTAGGAAGGCAGTTGCCATGGGAACGCCTGGCAATAGCAATTTGATTTTGTGTTGTATGAAACTGATGAGTTTACTTTGTCTAGATTATGTTCCTCACGCTGGCAACTTCTGGGAAGGGGGGGAGGAAAAAAAAGAAAAAATAGTCCTTTCCAGACATTTGCATATTAAAAAACGATCCACGTCATTTTCGAATAGACGTGGCACAGACGTTACTGACAAGCTTCTTCATCAATGAATCACATACTTCTTCCACCGAAAAATATATATTGTGTAAATTTACTGTATTTCCAAAGAGCTCTGACTGCTTTGAGCTGCAGCACCACCTTATTCAAATGAGTCGCATTCAATTATAAGTCCTCAGAAAATTGCCTAAAATAGTTGCAGCTGGGAGATGTAAAAAAAAAAAAATCTTATGAATGAGCAAAAACGAAGTGAATTATACTCCATGGGGAAGTCTCTCAATGAAAAATCTGGTAAACAGGCTCTTGGGTGGAGGGGGGAAGGGAAACAGATGCTGACTGATAAGAATTTGCTTATTTTAACAGGGAGACACCAGTGTCTGTGCTGGGGTTCGAATGAATGAGGATTCGGCTGAACCGTTTTGTCTCTGCAGGTGGCAGGGCTGCGGGGAACTGAAATAGCCCGATCAAAGGATGAAACGCAGTTCACCTCTGGGACTTGCAACCAGCATTGCTTTCATTCAGATGTAGGAATTCAAGGGGGCCTGGAGCCCCAGGCACCTACCGAATAGGAATTGGTCACTTAGTCCCGGAAGGCCTGCCAAGGCCAAGGCCAAATCACCAAGGAATGAACCAGAAGCAAATTCACATGGGCTTCCCAGCCCACCCTTTCCCCCTGGGCCTTCACAGCAGGTCTTGGTGAGAAACCCTGTTTTGCAGATGCCTTGATGGAGGTGGATGGGATCTGACGTATCAAGGGATTATGTATCCTGTCCTAAATTCAGGAAAAGATCTCCTCTCCATCAAGATTGAAAATAGTTTTGTTAAAGGGAAACTCAGAAACGTTATGGAAAGACAGATGAAGAAGGAGCAGAGGGGCACCTGGGGGGGTTGAGCGGCTGCCTTTGGCTCAGGGCGTGAACCCAGGGTCCTGGGATTGAGTCTCACATGGGGCTCCCCGCAGGGAGCCTGCTTCTCCCTCTGCCTGGGTCTCTGCCTCTCTCTCTGTGTCTCTCATGAATAAATAAATAAAATATAAAAAAAATAAAATAAAAAGAAGGAGCAGATTTATGAAAGTAAAGTCATTGCAAGGTCTAGGACACTTTAACTTACTGACCTTAATTATTTTAGCCAAATGGACCTTCCAGGGTTTGAGAAACGACAAAGTATGATTAGTCCTGCTTTGTTTTTCCTTTGAGATTGGAAGAGTGATCCACGCATTTATCTCGCCTTTATCCTTCTCACTTGTTTCCTGACTCAGTAAAAAATTTGGGAGAATATTATGGAAAGCTCCTTGAATTCTTTTGTCAGAAGCTGACTCCTTATGTTTTTCAGGGCTTGCTTGGACAATTTCAGGTCATTTTTTATGAAGCTGCATCCATTTGATCAGGGGTGTTAGCAACTGTTGTGGGAAGCAAAGACACAGGAAACATTATTAAATTTCCTTGGAACAGGCAGGGTGACCTTCCTCTAGGGACTCAGCTGCCTCAATGTTAATACTCTGCTCAGGGCAAGAGGCAATCTTAGCCCGATTCCCCCCCCACCCCCCATTCTGGGAGTCTGCTTTAACATATAAAAATTCCTTTGGAAACTTCTTTTATCTCTCCCCCCAAGATATATGCTGGCAATCATCCCCCAAGCAATCTGAAGGGTCTCAGGACTGAGTTTTTACTAATGCATAATAACTGGCCTTTCCCAAACCTTGTTTCCAAAATACTTGAGAGGCTGACCCTCTCCCTCACACCCTCCCAACTTGAGAGTATATAATGGGCCTCTCCCCCAGACCCCAGGGCTGCTCTTCCTGCTCCTGCCCACAGGTCCTGGCCCCAGGCTTTAATAAAATCACCCTTTTGCACCAAAGACGTCCCAAGAGTTCTTTCTTGGCCATCGGCTTTGAACCCTAACGTCTTCCCTACACCAGCAATTACAACAGGTAATATTTCACAGGCATTTGTGTCTAACACTGTGGTTTCTAAATACTGCTTCACTGTATCTTTGAAATGACACAGCAAAGCCAGGACTATTACAGCCTCCACTTTATAGAAAAGGAGACAGAGGTAGAGAGGCCCAGTCACTTGCTTAAGATGGATTTATTTTGGAGCTGGAACTTGAGTCAGGCTGTCGGGCTGTGAAAGCCGGGCCAAGGTACCCTCACCTCCCATAGCTCAGAGGACCTTCTGGATCATCCTCCAAACCTTAAATGATCACCTCCTCCTGCCTCTGAAGAGGAAACCTGCAGGATACAGCCAAAGAGTTCTGGAGCAAATTGCAGTTCATTCTCCAAACCATATTTTTCTATACACTTCTTATTACTTAATTTTACTATTAATCTGGAAACTACTTAGCTATTTGGAAATATTTTGAAAGTCCCAATGTATTTAAGACATCACAACGTAATTTGACTGTTGTCAACTGCACCTGATGTAATGAGCAGCGGGTGTTTCATGCAACTGATGAATCACTAAATTCTACCTCTAAAACTAATAATACAGTGTGTGTTAACTAAATTGAATTTAAATAGAAAATTTTTCAAAATCAAATAAAATTGTTCTCATTTGAAGTCTTTAAGATATACTTGAAATGCACAATAGTAACAGTACATAAAAATGGCATAAAAGGAGTATAAGAACATAATTATAGAAATTAAAGTTTAGCTAGAGTCCTCTTAGTTTCAGAAAGTCTATCTATGGATGTTGTAAAACGCTATTAATTTATCTTTACTTTGGAAGTAAAAAGGAAAAATAGATTTATCTTGGAATAGAAATCACAAAAGCTATATAATGTAGGGTATGTTCTGCTGATGGCTTTGCAAGCCCAGTTTTGCCAGGATTTTAGAAGTTTCTTCTGTGGAGAATCTTCCAGAAGCAGCTCCTGCTTTGAAGATACAGCTCAAAATGAAAGACTTAAGGTCAAAAGGATCAAGATAGATGATTCTGTAATTTTATGATTTTGGAGATTTATTTATTTATGTATTTCACATTTATTTCAATATCTGAAAGTACTATAATCTGCAATGTTGTGGGGTTTTTTTTTCCATTTCCTTCTTATTTAACAGCTTTTTATCAAGCCCTGGAAAATAATATGACATTTCCAGAAGTCCAATATTGCTTCTTAACACTGGATTAAGACAAAAACAATTTTAACTGAAATACCAATATAATGCAATATCTACTGCAATGTGAAAATAAGCAAATTAAAATTATATAAATGAGAATAAATATAGAGGGTTGGTTTTAACAACTAGAGCTCACATGATTTTAAGGAAATGTTTTCTTTTCTTATTTTGTTATCTTGGTTTCACTAGTCCCCCTACCCCCACCCCACTTCACAGAGCACAAACAAATAAAAGGAAATGCTGCAGGTTCAGTAGGATTTCAGAGCCCAAGAGGACAAAGTCCACAGGAGCCAATGCAGTGGTGCCAGTGCCTAGGATCCCATGTCCCTTTTCTGCCCAGAAATACCATTGGCAGAGATGTCATAGCTATACTCACACAGATGTTGCACCCTATGTAGGTATGACGGGATTCAACCCAGAATGCCCTATGCCTGAGATGTAGAAAGAATCTACTCTGTCCTATGGTGTATCTCCTACAGATTCTTGAGATGTATTGTCTTGTTGAAAGCAAAGGTGTGAGCATCAAAGACATCACCCACAACTGAACAAATCATCCGTGTACAAAGCTCTTTAAGAAATAGTGCCAGACTAGCTTCAGGAGGGGGGCGACTGCACTCTGGAATGAATTACAGATGCTGTTATGAGCGTACATACTGCGATTTTAAGAAACTCAGAGCTCTAGCACTGCTTGTCAAACCCAGACCAATACTGACATCAGTTATTTCCCATGTGTCCCCCCTACATGACTACCTTTCCTCTTACCCACAACACAGACGTCTATTGGGAAAGTTGGATCGGGATCCTGCTTTCTGCCGAGAGCAATGGAAAGAAGGAGCTGACTGAGTTTTATGGTATGAAATTCTGGGTCCCCAAATCCAATATTTATTTTCTTGCAGAATTTTGAGATCATACTTGAATTTGCAATTAACTTTAGCTCTGAAGAAATGTAAACTTGGGGATGTTATGCCCCCATAAGGATCTATGTTTAATACAAATAAAAATTTGAATATGCTATTAAAAAAGATGTTTTAATTAATCAGCTATGTTTTCATAACTATTAATGTTGTTTTCCATTATAATTATAGTGAGTGACTGTTGGATTATTAGCCTGCTTCCCTCCCCCAGCCTCTTACTAAGAACTGACACTTCCTCAGATCTACAAGGTCACATGAGTGACTCCCAGCATCTATAATGGTCTTGTGTTTAGGCTACAATCACCTGAAACAGGATCCACCTAATATGGACTAGGCTACCCACAAGTTCATTTCCAAGGAATCAGAGTTGGGACCAAGAGACCTATCTAATTTCTTTACCATAGGCTGGATCATTACCATGTTTGAAGCTTTTGGCAGCCTTGATCTCTATCATGTGGATGAGTGAAACAGAAGAAGACAGTGGCAGAGACGTACTCATGAAACAGACCCACAGAGGATGTCTTTTGCCAAGACCTTTCATTTCAGATGGGTCTTCGAAATAACTCAGAGCATCTGCTATTCAAATTTCCTTGTTTCTTCTCCAAGTGCTTCATTCTGAGAATAAATAAATGTGCTTAAAAATGTGTAAGTGTATCACAAAAGGGTTTTGTGACATAAAGAATTATCATAGATTCATGAGTGCAGATTACCATTAGAATGATCAGTAAGTCAGTCCACATTGTAAATTATCCTCCCAAAAAATTCACGTATGTCATAATGAACAGCACGATGACAAATGTTCCAGGAAGTAAATTTATCAGAGACGAAAACATCAAAACTAAAAGCGATTCGAAATGTGATGTAAGTATACTCACAGGACAGGGGAAGCTGGAAGAGGCTCATGGGGTTCATGCAGGAAATATTTCCCTCTGTTCATTCAAAGCACTAATAGCTTTAAAAAATCGAGTAACATATTTCTGATGAGCTAAGCAACATCTTTATCAAATAATTTTCCTTAAGAGTGACTGTGAATTAGCATTTGGTGGTAGGAAAGAGGGAAATTGTGCACTTGTGGTGGAAGGGCTTATCATGCGTGTCCCCAAGCTGTGGGAAATTGTTCACTTAGGTGATCTGACACCACTGAAGCCACCACATTCCCCCCTATCATCTGACAAACTAGCACACCTCTGTTGCCCACACCGGTTTAGCATTAATATTCCTTTTTATATCTCCCTTCCATGGTGCATGTGAGCTTTGCATGTTGAAGTGTTCACACAAGATGTTCTTAAGGAACAGAAATGACAAGATATTCTATCGAGATTCCTGTTAAAGAACTTCCAACAGAATAGTCAATTTTTCAATTATGATCCAACATGTAATAAATGCCTACCAAATGTAGGTCTAATCTTGCCTGTCCTTTATCACACAGCTCTCGCCCAGGGCATCCTCAGACTGTTATGAAATACAAAGTCGAAAATCAAAGTGTCAAATTCCATTATTACTTTGGGTTAGTTGTCTTAGAATAGAATAAATCACTTTCCTTTTTAAATTAAGTTTGTGATAAACGTTAAGTTTCCACTGTTTTCAAAAATATACTTTTTTATTTGTCCAATAAAAGATCTTTATTTTATCTTCAATTTCTTGTCTGGATCATTTGTAACCTAGAAATAATTTTCAATGTAAAGGTATTTGTAAGACTAGAACAGAGAATCTCTCTCTCTCTTTTTTTTTTTCCCTGAGCCATTTGGAAATAAGTTGCCAACATGATGTCCCATCATAGGTAAACATTTTAGTCTGTAATTCTTACAAAAAAGAACATTATCTTACACAACCAAAGTACAAACATCAGAATCAGGAAATTAACATTATACATTATCACCATCTCATCTAGAGACTCATTCAAGTTTTGCTGGTTGTTCCAATAATAACCTCTGAGAAGCCAGAAGACCCAATTCAGATGATATGTTGCACTAAACTGCCCTGCCTCTTTAGTCTCTTCCAATCTGACTTAGTTCCTCAGACTTTTTTTGTCTTACCTGACATTGCAGCTTTTGAAGATTACAGGACAGTTATTTTCACAAATACCTTTGAATTACAAGGGTCTCTGATGCAATCATGAAAGAAATGGTAGATTTCTTGCTTCCCTTCTTTTTTTTTCCTGCTTCCAAAATGAAAAATCATAAAAACTAATTTTAGGTAAAAATATTTCCATTTTATCATAATGTCTACTAACTATGAAAAAAATCACATACAGACCCATAATAAAAATGTGAATTGGTAAAATTGCAATCTGAAATTGAAAACTTTTAAGGAAATCATGGAAATCCTAAAAGCATTCAAAACAGTAATACCCTGGGGACACCTGGATGACTCGGTGATTGAGCATCTGCCTTTGGTTCAGGTCCTGATCCTGGGATCCTGGGATCCAGTCCCCCATGGGACTCCCCGCAGGGAGCCTGATTCCCCCTCTACCTATGTCTCTGAGTCTCTCTCTCCCTGTGTCTCTCCTGAATAAATGAATAAAACCTTAAAAAGAAAAAAGAATTAAAAACAAGAAACAAACAAACAAACAAAAACAAAAACAGGAATATCCACTGGATTTCCCTGATGACCAAAAAATCTCAGACCTTGGCATAACTTCATTGTCAAAACTGACATGAAACTGAAAGTAATGAGACATGATCTGCTTCAATTATAACCAAAGATAAATGAAAAAAATATCTTATTCTCATATCTCCTTTCAAAATTGTCACGAGACTCAGAACTGCCTAAACCAGGCTTAGAAGAAAAATCTGTTTTTAATTTCCTTGGTTTCAATTTCTATATAATTGGCTGAATTTATTGGGCATACCATTTGTAAAAGTTATAGAAATGTATTAAAAATATTATGGCGGGATCCCTGGGTGGCGCAGCGGTTTGGCGCCTGCCTTTGGCCCAGGGCGCGATCCTGGAGACCCGGGATCGAATCCCACATCGGGCTCCCGGTGCATGGAGCCTGCTTCTCCCTCTGCCTGTGTCTCTGCCTCTCTCTCTCTCTCTCTCTCTCTGTGTGACTATCATAAATAAATAAACATTAAAAAATAAAAATAAAAAAAAATAAAAATATTATGGCTACTATATGCAGTTGGGTAGTTTTACAAAATATCAATTGGATAAATGAATTACAGTTTAAATACCTGGAAATCATAAGTTAATGATTAACATTAACTTTCTACATTAAAAAAAATCTCTTCCAAAAGTCAAGGATAGTTATAAAAACAATCTGATGCTTGAGGTTTGCTTTCGTAGACTTGAGTCACTCACACTCATTAGAATGGTTATTATGGAAAACAAAACAGGAAATGGCAAGTGTTACCAAGAATGTAGAGGAATTAAAATCTTTGTCCTGTTGGTAGGAGTGTTAAATGATGGGAAAACAGTGTGATGGTTCTCAAAAAATTAAAAATGGATTTACTATATGATCCAGCAATTTCACCAAACTGTCTTTTGAAGTGGCTGCACCATTTTGCCTTCCCCACCAGAGATGAGCGAGAGAGTTCCTGTGGTTCATTCTACATCCTCGCCAGCGTTTGGTGTCCTGAGGGGTCTGGAATTCACCACTCTGGTAGGTGTGTAGTCGTACCTCACTGTTGTTTTAATTTCCAATCCCCTGATGGCACAAGATATGGAGCATCTTTCCATGTGTTTATTTGCCATCTGAGTGTCTTCTTTGGTAAGGTGTCTACTCAGGTCTTCTGTCCGTGTTTAACCGTTTTTTTTTTTTTTCTTATTGTTGAGTTTTAAGAATTCGTTTTATATATCAGATGGTGGTCCTTTATCAAATGTGTTTTTTGCAAATATTTCCGCCCTCCTCTGACCTCCTCAGTTTATGGCTTGTCTTCTTAATAGTTTTTTGTTGTTATTTTTTGGTAATCAAATTTAACATATTATCCAAAAGCAATACTTACTGGGAGGAAGAGGGTCAAAAGCACTAAAATCAATCAATCAATCAATCCAATATTATGGTACTGCTGATGTCTTTTAAGTATGTGCTTTTTTTTTCCTTCCCTTAATGTGAGAAAAGTACATTTCTGATTTTTTTTTAAATCTACATTTGTGTGTCATTGGACTAATCTTGTAAGCAAAAGGTCACAAGAGACTCATCGGGCTATCATTAACATCAACATGCTGGTTGACAATCATTCTTCCTAGGCTCCTTTCTGCCTATGCTGTTGAGCCCGCCTGCCTCTGGTTACCCTTTATTTCACTGAAAGACAAGGGACCGAATGAGAGTCTCATTGCTTTTATTTTAAATTGGGAGACTAGATTGGCCAAGAGGTCATTTCATTTGTGTCGTGTAAAAGGTCATGGATGAAACAAAATTTTCAGTTTAATATATTTTACTTTACTTTCAATGCACTGACCAGAAGAAAGAGAAGAACATTCATTCTCTTCAGTCTCCACGAAGAGTTAGGAGTTCCTCCCAATACTCATGGGGTTGTCTAAATAGAGAAATAATAGATACTCATCTAACCAATCAATTCAGGGAAACTACTTTCTTTACAGCTTTTCATTCTCTACCATGATAGGAAAATCACCAGTAGTCCTTCAGTTCCTCAAGTTAACATAGCATTACCTTCCCCAAAGAAGTTCACAAACCTGCATTTATTGTTGGCATCTTTTTTATTTGTTTGTTTTGGCTTGATAGCCATGACTATTTGCATGTTTTGTATTGCGCCAGTGAGCCAAAGGGTGGATTGGATCATCTCCCTTTTCCAACCCATGAGGTTAGCCATTCTATGTGCTGCAGTATTTTGCTGCTGTAAAGGAATAGTTTTGATCATTTTATGTCATATTTGTGGATCTAGATGTGGTAACTGGCATCCACAGAAAAATAAAATGCAAGTGAAATAGATCTCCCTGCGGCACGGGTGGGGGAGCAGGTGTTGTCTAGAATCTTGTGGAAGGAGCTACACAGACAGAGGAAGCAAGCTGATCTGCCTGAAAGCCTTGTCGTGTGTTTGAAATTGTTATGCATACATTGATAAGAAAAATAATTAAGATAAGGCCTCCTGAAATAGAGATATTTTTGAGTTCTTCTCTACACTCATGATGTAACTCCCAGAACCTCTGTTGTAGTTCAGGCTAATTTAGATTTGTGGTGTTCCAGGAGCAGCTCAAGCAGCCATCCATAGAGCATTAAGGGGGAAGACTTGATAGGAGACATGCAATTATCTGGGAGCCCAACACCTCAGCTCCCTGCAGTTTCAAGAAACAAGAGGTCCTCCCCTGTTGTCACTGATTTGTAAAGACTGATTAATACATTTTTGCAAGAAATTGTCCTTATTTCTCTTATTATTATTATTTTTTAGCATTGTGAATATATGTAGGCAAAGAAAATAATGTATAAAATTCATTGCTGAATTGGAATCATTACACAGGAAAGAAAGTTTTGATCTTTTGCTCCATAAAAAGGAATCTGTAGAATTGAGATCCTGGTAGATACTGAGAGGTGGTTCTAATAGATATAATACCTATTAAGGGGAATAGAATGAGAAAAAAATATCCCGAGGTTCTCAATGGCCTATTAAGAAGTTGATCAAAGGAAATAAATGCTTCTATTTTGAAAAGTAAACTTCTACCTGCATAATGAAAATAGTAAATATCATATCTCACAGGAGAAACTAAAACAAAACAAAAAAAAAAGGATAAATATTGAACCAGAATTCTCACCATCTCTAGGATCTTAATGGCTAGCAATTAGTATTATATATAGAAAAAGTGATCATAATGTAACAAATTTAGAATTTGCTCAAGGAAAAAAAAAAGAATTTGCTCAAGAAGAAAATGAATCACAAAGAGGGTACACAAACTAAGAACATTTTCAATAAGCAGAAATGTTACCTAAGTCCTTAAGAGTCTTATACGATCAAAAAGATATGAATATATTTTAAAACTTAAAATAAGGCAAAAAAGTAGTAACCCCAATATTTTGCCCATAAATAGCTTTTTCTCAAAATATACATAGTATTCTGTTAACTAATGGAAAATACAAAGAAATGCCTATGAATATAACATTTGAGAAGCAAATGAATTTATGTACTTGAAAATAAAATGAAATAAATCAGAGGATATTATTTTGAATTGAAAAGTACAAGCATATTAAAATATACTGAGTTATAATTCAAAGTGGAACATTTAAGACATTCCCTCATTTGTACAGTGATAGGAGTAGATAATGATGACTTTGAAGACACTCCCACATAGGTACCATGTTATTGACTGACTCAGAAAGATCCAGATAGCTCACATCTAATGAGGATGCACTATATGCACCTGAGAGATGCACATAGAGATGTGCTTGGAAATGTGGACACAGACAAAACTTGGAATCTTCAAGGTCATGAATATTCGAGGTCATGACCTTCAAGGTCATGAATAGTAACTTGCCCAAATTCGGGAAGCCAGGAAATTTGTAAAAATAAACACTAAACACACATTGAATTACAATGTGACAAACCTTGGGAGCTGCTCAAACAACCCCACAGCCATTAATAAGGGTTAGCTTGTGTATTTATGCAGACAGCATTCATTCACAATCAGAAATACTGCATTATTTTCCTAAAAAAATTTGCTTATCTACAAAGTTCTGCAATTAGTTTCAATGAATTTTCCAATCCAGTTATAGCTACATGTGGCCTTTGTCTTATGTGTATTCATAGGATCTGATGGGGGAGCTTGGCTAATTGAGGACAAAGCCCAGCTGATATCCCACTCCCCCACCCCCAGGATGGGATATATGTGACATTCATCAGGAAGCTTCCAATTGTCTTAATGTTAATGCCTTGCTAGAGGGAAAAGCAATCTTGACGATGGCAAAGCCTCCAATATCTTGTAGGCCCTCAAGAGCAGATGACAATCCTTTTGGAATCTCCCTTTTGCTTACCTCCCCCAAATCCTGGGTGTATAATCAGCCACCTCTCACAGGCCAGGGGCAGCAGCTCTTCCTGCTCTTGGGTCCTGTCCCTGTGCTTTAATAAAACCACCATTTTTCACCAAAACCATCTCAAGAATTCTTTCTTGGTTGTAGGCTCTGGACCTCACCTATATTCCAAAACTTCATCATTATCCACTGCCAAATCATGGCTCCAGCATCTGAAAACTGTAACACTCATATGCCTATTACTGACAGAAAGGAAACAAACGGGAAGCCAAGGGCCAGAATGGACTAGTGAGTGGATGTTGGCTTCTCCTTGCTGAGGCTCTCCCAGATGCTGCTTAACATCCACAGTAGCAAGAAACACACCTCCATCACAGATGAAGCATTTCTTCTATTTCCTAATAAATATCTATCTTTTAAAACAGAGAGGCCTGTATCCAAAATATATAAAGAACTTATAAAATTCAACACCAAAAATACCCCCGAAATAATCCAATTTTAAAAATGGGCATAAGACATGAACAGACATTTTTCAAAGAGGACATAGAGATGGCCATCAGACACATGAAAAGATGCTCAGTGTCACTCATCATCAGGGAAATGCAAATCAAACCACGATGAGATATCACCTTATGCCTGTTAGAATGACTAACATCAACAACACAAGAAACAACAGGTGGCAAGGATGTGGAGAAAGGGGAGCCCTCCTGCACTTTTGGTGGAGCCAAAAGGCTCCAAAGGCTGGTGCAGCCACTCTGGGAAACAGTATGGAGCTTCCTCAAGAAATTAAAGATAGAGCTACCGTATGACCCAGACCCCACTACTGAATATTTACCCAAAGAATATAAAAGCACTAATTAAAAAAGATATGTGCATCTCTATGTTTATGGTAGCATTATCAACAATAGCCACACTATGGAAAGAGCCCAAGGGTCCATTGACTGATGAATGGATAAAGAAGAAGTGGTATATATACAAGAGAAAGTTACTCAGCCATAAAAAGAATGAAATGGTGCCATTTTGCAACAACATGGTTGGAACTATTACGCTAAGTGAAATAAATCAGTCAAAGAAAGACAAATACTGTATGATTTCACTCTTATGTGGAATTTAAGGAATGGAACAAACGAACCAAGAAAACAAAACGAGAGAAGCCAAAACACAGACTCTTAACTTCAGGGAACAAACTGGTGGTTTGGGGGATGGATAAAATAGGTGATGAGAAATAAAGAGTACACTTCTGATGAGCACCGAGTAATGTATAGAGCGTCGAATCACTATGTTGTTCACCGGAGACTAACAGCACTGTATGTTAACTCTGGTGGAATTAATAATAATAATCCTGGTAATAAAATATCACTTTTGTCTTTGGGATATTCAGGGCAATTGCAGGAGACCTGCGACAGCAAAAGGACCAGAATGGAAGTTTCATCCTAGACATGCCGTGGGTGTGGGCCAGAGGAAGGACGGGTTGCATGAACCCAAATCCGGTAATTCCAGAAGTCCAGGGGCCACTCCACCCTCTGTGAAGGAAAGTTAGAGGACATCACAGCTAAAACAGTAAGTTCGGTCAATTGTTACTCTTCCTTCATTTACAGGTTTGGAAAGAAAAGTTCACAGAGATGGGACAGTGGCCGGCTAAGGCTGAGGATGATTCAAGAAGCTGGAATAACATGTTATCGTGTTCAGGATATCATATGTTTCCAAATATGTGAGTCAGTGAAATAGCAGTGATGTGGGGCCATGGCATTTTTGCTGCTCTCGTTGCAGTTTGGAGGGACACTGGGGTGCTGTGGTTAAGATGGGGAGGAAGGAGGTACGCACCTCCTACGCGATATCTATTCTCCACCTGCATGGAAGCTCTCCTGTATCCTGGACAGGATGTGCACATCAGCTATGGGATCAAAACCACATGGGGGGCAATGCGACCATGTCACTGCCAGCATGGGGACAGGTCTTCAACGACATAGAGCCCTGGAAGCCAGAGGATGAGGATTTCATCCTTCCACTCTCACACGGCACCCAAAAAACAGTATAGGGACGCAGCTAAAATGAAACACACGCACACAATTTTGCAAATATTTTCATAATGCTTGTTCTACATAAGATAATTTAAATAAGTAATCAAAAAGCAATCGAACAGATTATTAAAGCAAAAAAGAAAAAAGAGGGAGGCTCAAAAGAATCCTATCTTTGATTCAAAGGCACACTTTTTTCAGTGTGATTGGGCCGATGACTGCCCCATTTCTGTACTCCACTTTGTGAGCACAGATACTTCCTTAACTTGGCGTGCCTTTTGTTCATATACCAAAGAAGTGAGTGTCGCCCTCCCAAACACGCTACTGCTTTCTCCTAGAGTAAAATTCTGTGCACTGCCATTGCCTCAGAACGACAGGTCTGAAATATCTATGCCATCTGGAGCAAACGGTTTAGCTTCCAGCTGTATTCACTTAGCTCTTCATCTTGTCTAAGTGGAAAAGCTGAGTGTCTAAGCAAGTGCTTCTTTTGGACAGAGCAAAAGGAGGTTTAATCTGTACTTTGTATATATACAGAAAGCCCAGATTTTGAGCTAAAGGCATTTCCCCCATGTCCAATGTAATCATTTCTCATTTTTTCCCAGTAGGATTGCTTAGAATTTATGGGCCAGTGATGGCCATCCCTCTCAGAAGGGATTACATTGCTGTAGGGCTTCAGAATTTCTGAAATGCTTTGATCGTTCAGAATCTATGGCATGATGCTAAGGGTAAGGCCATGCGGCACGGGTTAGTAGGGAAGAAATCGTACTGGAATGGTAAACTGCCGAGAAGAAACCACTGATTTCGGTTCTCATGATTTCTTTTTTTTTTCTTCAATGTTTAGAGACAAGAGTTTATTTTCCCTATCTATAGTGTGGAAGTAGGGTATCACAGATAGGAGTTCAGTCCCTGCATGTATGCCACGTGGGTCAGACCCAGGCCCTATCCCTTACCAGCTCTGTAGGTTTAGGACCTCTTCTGTCCTTGTACCTCGCTGTCTCTTCTGCAAAATGGGGACACGATTAACATCTGTCTCCAAGGGAGACTTGGAGGGCTAAAAAGATTATTTAGTGTAAAATATTTGGAACAATCGCTAGTTAAAAAAGAAGCCCTCTATGGATATTTACTGATATTAGGGAAGCTGATTTTTTTTCCCCACATTATACCATTCTGTGTAGTTAATCTACACAGACTCTCAATATGCAACCATAACTAAAAGATGTAAGGGAGTGAGAAATTGAAATTTTTGAACGTGGAGTAGTTGGCTGTTTTATTTATTTATTTTTCCTTGTTTAAGTCTCTCAACATCCTATGATGGAAATATTTTTAGTCCTATTTCTACATAAAGTGACTGAAGTATATGCAACTCATGAGGGGTGATCTACATGCCATATACAATAGAAGGTTCAATACAATACAAATACTATACAAAGGGAGCTGTAATTCTGTGATTGCAGAGGAAAAAGAGCTTGACATTCTAAAACATGCTTTTCAAAATTAAATTAAGAGAACATTACCAATCATTCATTTAACAGCCACATATATGTACTATTTGGGCTTTTTAAACAAAATAAATTAAAATTTAAAAAATTAAACAATAAAATAATTGACTTTATATTCTTATGACTTTCACAGCTAAAAATTCAACTGGACCTTTTTTTTAAACTCAGTTATTTTTTCATTTAAAAAGGGTTAAAACCTGTAAGGTCTGCACATATGGCAAAAATAGTTCAGGGTCTAAATTACTCTTTACAAAGCCATAAGTGACTCCTGAAACTGTCAAAAAATCTCATTTAGGGTGTTCCATTCTGTGAAGTATTCTTTCAGGACACTAAAGTTTGAGCTAGGGAGTAGGAGAAAGAAAAATTTTGCCAGTGGGTAACTGACCGCTTAAATTAAACCACGGTGCCTTTAGGGTAATGGTAATACTTTGAGTCAGGATGAGAAGGAGTTTTAAATCTCAAGCGTTTCCTCTTGCTAGAAGGTTAAAGTTTATTCTAAAATTGTCTGTAAAATTCATATAAGATAAGAAACTTGTTGGTTACAAAAAGCATTCAAAGAGCTACCTAGAAATACCTTGAAATAGAAGGCATGATGTCCCACATTCTGGGCATAGGTGCTTCTGTGAAAGGAGTCAATCTTTTCCCTCATATTTCACACGTTTGCATGCATTCACCCATTTCTTGAATATAAATGTAATATATCCAAGGAAATTTTGTTTTAAAATTGTTATTTGATTTTCAATTTGCCAATTTTGCCTCATTGTGACTTCATATTTGGTTAACAATAGTACTGTTTTACATCATGTGACTGTTTACAGTGGAGTGTATTTAGATTGCAGAGCTAGATGTTGCATTATTATTACTGTTCCATGTTTCCACGCTATGTTTTTTTTTTTTTTTCCGCGCTATGCTTTGATAAGATCCATGTGATATGGATCTGGAGAGATGTCTTCTGCCTGTGGTGGCCCTTTTGGCAATTTCGTATTTTATTTGCCAGCGTCCATTTGTGCCGGCTCAGCTTCTGGGGGCACAGGTGGCTGATTGAAGCAGCAATTAGCTGATAGCCCTGCTGTTTGAGCGTGTGTACAGAAATTTTATGACCACCTCTGAATGCAGACACTAAAGCTGTGTGCCAAAAGAAGTCTGACTGAAGACTTTATGGAAATCTAGAGCAAGCTTTTTCAAGACTCTGATGCTTATAAATAAATAGATGGAATTCACACATCATGCACACATTTTATGTGACATGTTCTACAAAAAATAAAAGATGAGGTTTTTAAAAAATGTGGAGTCCTTAATCATATTTTTGGGAAAATAACCATTTAAGTTGTATTTAAATTCTGTTTGACTCATGCTATTACCAGATATTGATTATCCAGTGGCTGTCAGGTGCTGGGCTAGCTCTTTAAGGGTGACAGGATAACAGGGGGTCGTTCATTCTTTCATACTGGTCTCAGTTTAGTGGAAGTATATCCAGGATTGCCTAAAAACTAAGAATCAAAATACTCAAATAAAGCAAACATAAATAAAATTCCATAGCCAGTCAAATTGGTGTTGTTTTCCATGGGTGCAAACATTCACGGTTTGTTTCAAGCCCTGCATTGGTCCTCATTCCCGGCCATTTGTAGAGTGCCCATGAAGTATCCTTCCAAGAGGGCACTCTTATTTTATTCAAGAGCAAGAAATACTTTGTGTTCAATAATTAATTCAAAGTAAACAGTTTTGAGCTGGATATAAGGGCATACTCTAATTGTGCTTTCTTTGTAAAAGGGCATTGACAAATTCCTGTCATATATAAATAACAACTACTATTAACACCAGAGTCTTTACTGGCATGTATGTGAACTCCTCATCGAGTAAAACTCATGAACCAATCTATGTGGATTTTCACTCTATATCTATGGTGAGTAGGTGCCAGCACAGCTGTGTAAAAAACAAATTCTTTACATCTAATTCTCCCCAGTACTGTACCATTCAAACCATAAACAAAATTAGGAGGAGGCATGAAGCTTGTCTCTGATTTCCAAGGACTCCAGGTAACATGATGTGAAGGGGTTCATCAGCGTGGTTGGGTGCAGTCCTCAAAGGGAAGATACCTGGTTTTGGACGATGCTAGAAATGTGAAGAAACCTAAGGGGAGGCCCGAGAAAAAGGCTGATGGCAGAAAAATGGAGTGGGACAACATAATGCTTCAATAGGAAGAGCCTGGTGGGAGGTTTTACTATAAAAATAACTGATCAGATGATACCCCCCAAAACTATTTTCTTTTGTTTATTGAGAACTAAACAAGGGCAAAAAGTTAAATTTTAAAGAAAGTATACTGGTTGATGTAAAAATTCATCCAAACTATGATGATTGTTAGTTAAAAACAGTCTACTGGAAATTCTTTTTCGTGAAAAAATGTGAAGAATAGACAGCTATCTTAATTAATAGCTATCTTAATTTGGCTTCATAGTTGTTTGAAGGCAGATGGATAAATATACTTATTTGAGGATATGTCATATGACTCATCTAATGTACAGATTGGGGATTGAGGATAGTTATGACTGACTACTTTGATGCTCTGATAAGAAAAATACTCAATAGTGATCCATAATTCCTGCAGAGTTTGAAAATGAAGCCCATTTAAACAGAAGCTTTATCAGTTTGTAAGAAATAGAATGAGGCATGGAATTGGAGAGGATGTATATTAAAACTGAATATTAGACATTATATCCAAATTTCAAATAATTTTATGTGTTGTGGCACTTAATGAACTATGAACAGCCTGCCAGGGGTTTGATTTTCTCAATGAATCAACACCCTGAATAGTTATATTATTTCATTAGGTTCTTGTCAAAACATAATAGTGACTTTCTCCATGTTATACAGATTTTTAAAACCTGTAAAGATATTTTAAGATACAATGATTATAGAAATTTATATTTAAAGGGGCACCTGGATGGCTCAGTGGTTGAGCATCTGCCTTTGGCTCAGGGCATGATCCTGATCCTGGGATTGAATCCTACATCATGCTCCCTGCAGGGAGCCAGCTTCTCTCTCTGCAGATGTCTCTGCCTCTCTCATGAATAAATAAATAACATTAAAAAATAAATTTACATTTAAGAAGTGTAATGTATAACTTTAACATTTAGTCAAGGGTCAAGAAGACGTTGGTGCAATTAGATACAGAATTTGCCACTGGAGACATGAACAGGTGTTGGGCTCCGGTCTCAAAGTTCAAGGACTGGATATTAATTGGAGTCCCCCAGTTTCATCTTTGGCCATAACCAGCAGGCTCTTCCAGGGAAGCCAAGAACAGAAATATAATAGTATTTCTTTAGACTAAAAGGGAAATTTGGAAACTTAAAAAATTGTTTTCTAACAAAATTGTTATGGGATCCCTGGGTGGCGCAGCGGTTTAGCGCCTGCCTTTGGCCTAGGGCGTGATCCTGGAGACCCAGGATCGAATCCCACGTCGGGCTCCCGGTGCATGGAGCCTGCTTCTCCCTCTGCCTATGTCTCTGCCTCTCTCTCTCTCTCTGTGTGACTATCATAAATAAATAAAAATTAAAAAAAAAAATTGTTATATTCAACCCATACTAAGAAAATTAAGACCTTGGTCAAACTTAATGTCATTCCTATTCAAAAAGCAAGTCCCATTTTGATTTCAATGTCTGCTAGATATAGCATAAGAGACATCCAGGGATCCCTGGGTGGCGCAGCAGTTTGGCGCCTGCCTTTGGCCCAGGGTGCGATCCTGGAGACCCGGGATCGAATCCCACATCGGGCTCCCGGTGCATGGAGCCTGCTTCTCTCTCTGCCTGTGTCTCTGCCTCTCTCCCTCTCTCTGTGACTATCATAAATAAATAAAAATTAAAAAAAAAAGAGACATCCACACTGATTTTAAGTACTGATAGGTAAACAGATGAAGTAGAAACATGGATATGCACTGCTCCAATTAATAGTGTTGTGATCATCCCAGAAGCTAATTCTTAAAATAAATAAATAAATAAATAGTTAAAAAACAGAAAGCTAAAAAATGTCGAAGTTTAAATCCCTAGGCTTAGTGGTGCAGCTTTGTATTTGTATAAAGTTCTTGGCTATCAAATAATATTCTATGATAACCATACTAACACGCGTGAAGTTCGCACTTTCTACATTTGCTCTTGTGGAATAACAAGTGCATTATATGAATATATAGACTAATTGAAAAATATGAAGATTAAAAGTTAGAAAATGAAAAAAAAATATGTTTCTAGGGAGTTTGTGAGTGTGTCCTATCTGCCACGCATATTCACAAGTATTGTTTTCATGGCTAGAGTCCACGAAAAATTACCGCTCATTTGCAATTAAACATGATTAACAATGCAATCTATTCGTTTATTCCATTTGCTTATTTATTTGAAAAATAAATACTGAGCACTGAACATGTGCCTTGTAATTCTGGATTCTCTTACTGATTGCAAATGTCCTCATTGGGCTGCTAATATAAAAATGGTAGAAATAGTTTTTATTATGTGCATCATTTACATATAACATTTTGTAAACCTAATTATATAAGAATTTTGTTGTTTAGTATACAAGTTTGCCAAATTTACATATCAGTACTATGTGAATTTAGATGTTTCGTATGCTTATCCACATTATGAAGGGATTCAATATATTTTAAAGAGTTACATTCAAACTGCAAATTCTAATCCAGAATTACGCGTACAGTTCTTGTCTGTTTCTCACTTAGCTTCCCGGTTACGAAATTAACATAAAGCCCAAAGGATAAATGCTTCTTAACTACATTTCATTCTGAAAATATATCATGGAAACATCTTGAGAAACCAGAGAGGAGATAAGAACAGCAACGATATCTAAACATCTTTTTGGATCCAGTTCAGTGTTTAGATTCGATTCAAAACCTGTGACTCCAATTAAGCAGAGAACTTTGTCCTGAAAAGTGGAAAGTTGAATGGAATAACTGGATTGAAACACACTTTCTTTTTCCATTCTCAATAATCACATTCTGCCATGATGATTAACATAAATGCGAAAGTAACAGATTTCTCATGCAATACACAATGCAAGCCTCTGTATCTGTGATAGGTGTAAGAGCGAAATTTCTGTAGGTGCAAATAAAACCTAAAAGAAAAAAAGTAGCTCTCATATTTACATATAAGTAATGCCTTCTAAGTTCTATATAAAATACCTCAATTAAAAAGAAAAACTTATGAGGTGTTCTTATTCCTCTTACATAGAAAAAAAAGGAAACATTAGAATTGGTTAAGTATTTTGCATAAAGTCAGTTGGCTAAGAAATAATAGTGTCACCATTTAAACACAGGTGTGATGGACTCCATTCTCTTGCCAATGGAAAGAGCTCCTGGCTCTGGCAGGAGAACTTGCACCTCCACATCTACTGGATTGTGGAACGATGACCCTTTCCCAGCTATGCCCATCTAGGAGGGATCACTAGTATTTGGTGACTGATACATTTAACTAAAATAATATTATCATATGATATTACAATGACTGTTTGGGCATTGATAAGAATCATTGATGAATGCTAAAATGAGGGGCTGAAAGTTTGAGGAGCCACAAGAGTTTCACGGTCTCAAAGTATCTAAACACAGAAGACACAGAGACGGAGGGTAAATAGTAACTTTTAAGTGGAGAAATCTCATCTGCATGATTCAACCAAATAATCAAAAATAACACTGCAACAGTGCAGTTCATTGACAACATTTGCTTTCCAATCGTGCCAACTAAGAAAAAAAAAACCCATTATTATTTTTGTGGTATTCCCGCCAAAAGTACGTAACCTGAATCTAATCCTAAGAAAACATCAGACAAATCCAAATGGTGGGACACATTACAAAATGTATCTAATATTCTTATAAAATATTAATATATTAAAATGTGTAAAGACACAGGAACTGTTCTAAATTAAGTGAAATTAGAGACATGACACCCCAGTGAAACCAGCCATCTGGGATTTTTGTCTATAAGTGACATTACAGGGATAATCGGTAAAATCTGGACCAGGTCTCTATATTACAGAGTAGTTTTGTATCAGTGCTATTTCCTGAGTTTGATGATTATACTGTGGTTTTGTGAAAGAATGCTTTGTTTTTAGGCAATATAGAGGGACTTACTTAGAGAAGAAGGATCATCATACATGCAATTTCCTCTTAAATGTTTCAGAAATATCACGTGCACACATATGTGTGAAGAAGGGGGAAATGGATAAAGCAAATGTAGTGATATGCTAACATTTGAGAACTTTGAGTGAAAGAAATTTGGAAGTTCTTTGGACTATTTTGAAACTTTTCTGCGAGTTTGAAATTGTGCCAAACTAAAATAGAAATTTAAGTACATGTCTATCAGAATGTTTAAACTGTCATTGGTTATAAGAAATTAAAAATCATGAATGTTTGCAATTTGATGAGAAACCATTGTTCTTAAAAATATTGCGAGTAGGGATCCCTGGATGGCTCAGCAGTTTAGCGCCTGCCTTCAGCCCTGGAGTCCCAGGATCGAGTCCCACATCAGGCTCCCTGCATGGAGCCTGCTTCTCCCTCTGCCTGTGTGTCTGCTTCTCTTCCTTTCTCTCTCACTCTGTGTGTGTGTGTCTCTCATGAATAAATAAATAAAATCTTCTAAAAAATAATATTGCAGGTAAAGTTCAGGTAAAACATTTGACTTTGAAAAATCATGGATTGGAAGAATTAATATTGTGAAAATGTCTATGCTACTCAGGGCAATTTACACGTTCAATGCGCTTGCTATCAAAATACCATGGACTTTCTTCAGAGAGTTGGAGCAAATAATCTTAAGATTTGTGTGGAATCAGAAAAGACCCTGAATAGCCAGGGGAATATTGAAAAAGAAAACCAGAGCTGGGGGCATCACAATGCGGATTTCAAGTTGTACTACAAAGCTGTGATCATCAAGACAGTGTGGTAGTGGCACAAAAATGGACACATAGATCCATGGAACAGAATAGAGAATCCAGAAATGGGCCCTCAACTCTATGGTCAACTAATATTCGACAAAGGCGGAAAGAATATCCACTGGAAATAGGACAGTCTCTTCAACAAATGGTGCTGGGAAAATTGGACAGCCACATGCAGAAGAATGAAACTGGACCATTCTCTTACACCAGACACAAAGATAAACTCAAAATGGTTGAAAGATCTAAATGTGAGACAAGAATCCATCAAAATCCTAGAGAAGAACACAGGCAACACCCTTTTTGAACTTGGCCACAGCAACATCTTGCAAGATACATCTATGAAGGCAAGGGAAACAAAAGCAAAAATGAACTATTGGGACTTCATCAAGATAAAAAGCTTCTGCATAGCAAAAGAAATAGTCAACAAAACTAAAAGACAACCTACAGAATAGGAGAAGATATTTGCAAATGACACATCAGATAAAGGGTTAGTGTCCAAGATCTATAAAGAACTTATTAAACTCAACACTCAAGAAATAAACAATCCAGTCAAGAAATGGGCAGAAGACATGAACAGACATTTCTTCAAAGAAGACATACACTTGGCCAACAAGCACATGAGAAAATGCTCCGCATCACTGGCCATCAGGGAAACACAAATCAAACCCACAATGAGATCCCACCTCATACCAGTGAGAATGGGGAAAATTAACAGGACAGGAAAAAACAAATGTTGGAGAGGATGTGGAGAAGGGGAACTCTCTTGCACTGTGGGTGGGAATGTGGACTGGTGCAGCCACTCTAGAAAACTGTGTGGAGGTTCCTCAAAGAGTTAGAAATAGACCTGCCCTACGACCCAGCAATTGCACTGCTGGGGATTTACCCCAAAGATATAGATGTAGTGAAATGCTGGGACACCTGCACCCAGATGTTCACAGCAGCAATGTCCACAATAGCCAGATTGTGGAAGGAGCCTCGGTGCCAGTCGACAGATGAATGGATCAAGAAGATGTGGTCTATGTATACGATGGAATATTCCTCAGCCATTAGAATGGATACCCACCATTTGCTTTGATGCAGATGGAACTGGATGGAGGGTATTAGGCTGAGTGAGGTAAGTCAGTCGGAGAAGGACAAACATTAAATGCATTATATGGTCTCACTCATACGGGGAATATAAAAAATAGAGAAAGGGAAAGGAATAGGGGAAAGAAAATAAAATGAATGGGAAAAATCAGAGAGGGTGAAAAACCATGAGAGTCTCCTAACTCTGGGAAATGAACAAGGGGTAATGGAAGGGGAGGTGGGTGGGGGCACGGGGGGACTGGGTGACAGGCACTGAGGGGAACACTTGACGGATGAGCACTGGATGTTATACTATATGTTGGCAAATCGAACTCCAATAAAAAAATATACAACAAAAATTAAAAAAAAAATCAAATTTAGGGGCGCCTGGGTGGCTCAGTTAGTTAAGCATCTGACTTTTGATTTTAGCTCAGGTCATGATCTCAGGGTCATGGGATTGAACCCCACCTCACGTTGGGCTCTATGTTCAGCAGAGAGTCTGATGGAGATTTTCTCTTTTCCTTCCTCTCTTCCCCTTCTCCACACACTCTCTCTCAAATAAACAAATAAATCTTTAAAAAAATCAAATTTATACACCTAATATACCAGTTCTGTTATAATCACCACTGGTGATCACTTCCTAAAACCCTATTAACTACTTCTTCTGCAGATGTTGATCCTTTCTTCTCATGAAATCTTGGGGGAGGGAGACATACTCAAAAGAATACCCATGATAATATATTACTAATAATAACATATTTTATTGACTTTTCCTAAAAATAGGAATGCGTTAAACATTTTATATGTACTATTTCATTTAACTTTCAAATGTCTCTAAGAGTAGGTAATACTACTCTCCCCATTGTTTTCCCCATTGGAAAGGAACTGAGTCTTAGAGATTTTGAATAACTTTCAAAGGTCAGCTAGTTAGTAAAGTATAATATGGAGAGGAAATCCAGGCTCTGTCACTCGGAAACCCACACTCACTGCTGCTGCAAATACCTTCAGGAAGAGCTCCGTCCCGATTCTTTCTCACTTGGGGGTACAGTTTTATATTCTGAATGTTCAATTTTATCTTCTGATACAGTTATTTCTTAAATTAGTAGTATTAATTATTCTTTAAATTTCCACACTGAGATTTTATTTCAAAATATGACAAATCCTTTAAAGCTGGTAGTCTTTTATCTTTGTTTAACCCATAGCTAACTTTTAATTGCAAAATTTGTGTGGTTCTTACTCATCCTTGCTCTAGTTACTTTTAAACTATATCACGCATTCCAGATTCCTGTTTTCTTCCTTGCCAAAAAGCCTCTGGTTGTTAATTTGAGACAAGAGCTGTACAGAATTGATCAAAGTTTCTTTAACCATTATCTTTTTTTCTCTCCAATTTTTAAATCAGCGTTTTGAGGCCAAATTAAAAAAAATGCACGCACTTTAAGGGTACAGTTTAAAGAATATTATTTTCTTTTTAAAAAGACTTTATTTTCTAAAAAAAATTACTTTATTTTCTATAGTTATTTTAATATATTTTTAAGACATTTTATTTATTTATTCATGAGAGACACAGAGAGACAGAGGCAGAGACACAGGCAGAGGGAGAAGCTGGTTTCCCACTGGGAACCTGATGTAGGACTTGATCCCAGGACCCCAGGATCACGACCTGAGCTGAAGGCAGACACTCAACCGCTGAGCCACCCAGGTGCCTTAATTTTAGGTTTATAGAAAAAATGTACAGATAGTACTGTGAATTCCCATACGATCTCCCCGACCTTTGATAAAATTTCTCTTGGTATTAAAATCTTGCCTTAGTGGTGTGCATTTGTTAAAACTGATGAACCAATTGGCTAAAGTCTATAAATTATTAGGCCTCACTTTTTCAAGCTGTCTAGTTGTAGGGGTTGACAAATGCCATATATCAATCTTTACAATGTCATACAGACAGATTTATTCTCCTAAATTTCTCCTGTGCTTTGCCTATTTATCCCTCATTTCCCCCAGCCCTGACAACCCCTGATAATTATATAATCTTTACAGTTTTGCCTTGCCAGCATGTCGTACTGTTGGAATCATACTGTCGGATCTTCATACTGGATTCTTTGACTAACAATCTGGATTTAAAGGGTTTTTTTGTTTTTTATGTGTTCTGATGGCTTGATGGCTCATTCATTTTATTATTGAATAATATTCCACTGCATGGATGTACCACTGTTTATCCAACCACATATTTAAGAATATCCCACTTGCTTCCAATTTTTTGGTAATAAAGCAGTTATAAATGAAGCTTTCAATTCCATTGATTTCTGCTATGATTTTTTTCTTCTTTTTCTTTTGCTTGTTTTGTATTTAATTTGCTCTTCCATTTCTATTCCCTGATGGTAGGATCTCAGATCATTGGTTTGAAGATCTTCTTTTCTAATACATGCAGTCAATGCCAAAATTTCCCTCTAAGCAGTGCCTCTGTGATATCCCACCAAATTTCATAGGCCATGTTTTTTATTACATTTAATTCAAGACACTTTTAATTTCTCTTGGGATTTCTTCTTTGAGCCATGTGTTACTTACAAGTATGTTTTTTGATCTTGAAATATTTTTTTTTTGGGGGGGGTGGTTTCTAGCCATCTTTTTGTTCAAGTTTAATTCTAGTTTAGCCTGAGAACGTTTCTTCACATGATCAATTTTCTTTAATCTTTTAAGGTCCGTTTTATAGCCCTGTATCCAGTCTGTCTTCACACATGTTCCACTGGGGCTTTAGAAGAGTGTGCAATCTGCTTTTGTTGGATGAAGGTCTATGAATGTTGGTTAGATGCAGTTGATCCTTAGTGTTTTTGAGTTCATCTCTGTCATCTACTGATTTTCTGCCTGTTGGAATTGTCAACTACTGATAGAGAGGTGTTGAAGTCTCCACGTATGAGAATTTCATCTGTTTCTCCTTGCAATTCAATCAGTGTTTGCCTCATGTGTTGTGACATCTGTCAAGTGCACTTACATGTTAATGATTGTTATGTCTTCTCAAAGAACTGACCATTTTATCATTACAAAATGCTCTTCTTTATCACTGATTAGTGGGCATGTTCTGCTTGGTCTGGACTTCAGTTTATTTTTCCATTCACTCACATGTTTATTGAAATAACACCATTCTGGCCATAGACCCTATGGCAAGGCCTCCTTCACTGGACATTTGATTTGTCCATGCAAGAAAGTAGGGACTGAAGCAAGACGAGCTATATGTGAAGTATTAGGAAGTGACACATGAGTTGATTGGTAATGACAGAAATTATGATCGCATGTCATCGATTGTATAGTTTAAGTAGAAACTTCCCTGGTTATGCTATAGACCCTCAAGTATGCTCCCCGCCCATGGCTTCAAAGGAATAAAATACAAAGATGAAGGCAGACTCAGCTCTGAACTGTGGGCATATCTCTGTATGAAACAAAGAAAGTATGAGAAAAAATGCTAACTTACAGTATCATATAAACTCCATATCATAATTCACTGTATTTTTCAACCAAAAAAAATAAATAAAAATAATGTTGTTCAGATTCTTTTAGTCATTGATAGTAAATATGCAAAAAAAATTTTTTTTAAATTAGGAACCATTTTAAGACCAAGAAAATGGCCAAGGAACCAATGTCAGAATTGGTATATTTTGTTGAAAAAATTTTTACTATTGATATACAATGTTATATTAGTTTCAGGTGTACAATATAGTGATTTGACAATTCCATACATCACTCAGTGGTCACCATAAGTATAGTCGCCATCTGTCACAATATAACGTTATGATAATATTATTGATTATATTGCCTGTGCTATACTTTTCATCTCCCTGACTTATTTATTTTAAAATTGGAAGTTTATACCCCTTAATCCTTTTCACATTTTTCAGTTTTATTTTTTTAACTGAAATAACTACATTTGCCGTTAATGTATCATTTATAAAAATTTGGAGACATTTGAATAATTACTGATGAGCAAGTAGTTAATTACGTAAAGAACATACTTTTACGTAAACCTAACCTAAATGGGTGTGTGAATAGATCCCTTCTAAGGAAAATGCTAATCATCCTCAGTTTATAACTGTTCAGGGTTAATCTTTAAGACTGAAGGGATTGATAGATTATTGAAAATTTATTTATTTATTTATTTATTTATTTTTTTAGATTATTGAAAATTTAAATAAGTGACCTTTAAAAGGACATTTTTGTCTTATAGCTTGCATTTAATGATTATAATGAACTGGTGAAAATGCAACTAAAGTAGTCATAAAATAATGCATTCAGTGAGAGAAATAAAATCATACTCTTTGATCATCCTGATACCATTCATTAAAAAAATGGTGCACTTTTGTTCTAAGTTGCTTAAAAACATTTATATAAATTTGTAACAGGGTTTCTTTATACACTTGTTTTTCAAGGAGGGACCGCTCACTTTACCTATGTAAATTTGACTCTAAATTATGAAGAGCTTAACCTGATTAAAGTAAGGCTTACCTCAGAAACACCTGGAATTTAAGAAGGCAAGATCCTACACATTGTCATCTGTAGAATAATTATTTGTATTACTGAGGAATTTGTGCACTTCAATTTTATGAGAGGATTTAATTATTTTCAGCTGTAGAAAAAGCTTCTAAGAAGCTCTTTATTAAAAAAAGATTATTACATGAACTGAAATGTTCACTCTAAGAATTCAAAGCACAAAACTTTTA
This sequence comes from Canis lupus dingo, assembly GCF_003254725.2. Classification (NCBI taxonomy): domain Eukaryota; kingdom Metazoa; phylum Chordata; class Mammalia; order Carnivora; family Canidae; genus Canis; species Canis lupus. Next base: position 29,599,008 of record NC_064244.1, read on the forward strand.
AATTCATGTAATAATGCTGACATCCAAAGAAAAATATAACATTATACATATTAAAAGTATAATAAAAATTGCATGATGAGATAAATCTATTCATAAAATTATAGTGCTCACTTACAACTGCCTCTTTAAAGGAGTAAATTGATGTCACAGTAGAAGTCCCTCGGCCCTGGACAATTCCCCTGAAATTCCACCAGCAAAAATACATGTATTTGGCTTTGGTAGGTTTTTAAAAAATCTTTTGTTCTGGAAATGTTTTAAACTCTACAGAAATGCAAAGGATAGAATAATGAAGCAGTCTGTTCCTTGCAAGCATATTGCATACATTGCTTCAATACTTTAGGATGTAGAGAAATAATTCTGCCTGGAGAACTTTTAGTCTTTGATAATTACTTAATAAAATTATTTTAACAGGGATTAATACATATTTATTATTAATATCACAACAAAATGGAAAGTGTAAAAAAGTTACATCCCAACCAATCAACATTGGAGGGCCAGTAGTGAGTGGTATCGATTGGAGACATCATCAGGTCAATACCTTACACACTTCACAGCTTTGATTGTTCTGCACCAGGCTTGGGACACGACACAAGGATCAAAACAGAGAATGTGAGTATGTGGCCAGCCTAGGTAAGCTTTTGCTCTTCCACTGGGCAGCCTGCAACTGAAGTGGCACCATGTTGGATGAGACAGAGCTACATCCCCAGGGGGAAGTGCTTGCTGCTACCAGGGGAAGAGGGTGTTGTGGGAGAGAAAAATCAAGGTGTGTATCACAAGGGCAGGTCATACATGAATAGCACCTTGCGGTAAGTATTAGATCAGTCTGTCGTTGTCAGATTATGTATGGATTGGCTTTCTGACAGATAAGGGAAAGAGTATGAACTTCAGTGATTTATCTGCTCATGTAACAGGTATTCATGGTGTGTCTACACATACAATGCTGAACAAAATAGGGGTTCTTCCTTTCTCCCATATTCCAAAGGCCCATATTCCGAATGGGGTGGATGTAAAACCAAGGGAAAGAAATGAAAATACTATGTTATAGTTGTTAATGAGTCAGAAAACCAGATGCTACAGGGTTACATGAACTGGTACAGAAAGGACCATCATATTGAACACCTTCATGGGACACCAGGACACAGAATATCATCTTTTCTCATTTTATATTCATTAAAAAATTTTTTTAAATTTATTTATGATAGTCACAGAGAGAGAGAGAGAGAGAGAGAGAGAGAGGCAGAGACATAGGCAGAGGGAGAAGCAGGCCCCATGCACCAGGAGCCCGATGTGGGATTCGATCCCGAGTCTCCAGGATCGCGCCCTGGGCCAAAGGCAGGCGCCAAACCACTGCGCCACCCAGGGATCCCTCATTTTATATTCAAATAGTACTTTCTACAGTGGCTCAGCTTGACCACTGTGTATGTATCTTGTCAAGAAATGATATCTCAGCTGGGACCTAATGATGAGTAGAAATTAGTCAGAAAAAGATTCTGAGTAAAAGAGTGGGAAGAAGAGAAAATTGGAGAGAAAAGAGGGGTTGTAATTAGGCACATGGAAATATCAGAAGCTTTATGTGATAGGGATGTAGAGGGAGATGAAATGACAGAACATGGAACAGAAATGGAGATCAGAGCACACACATGTTTTAGAACATATTAAGAAAGTGGGATTTATTCTAAAAATGAGGGGATGGGGTTCCTGGGTGGCTCAGTTGGTTGAGCATCTGCCTTCGGCTTGGGTCATGATCCTGGAGTCCTGGGATTGACCCTCTCATTAAGCTCCCTGCTCAGTGGGGAGTCTACTTCTCCTTCCACTCCTCCCCCTGTTCCTTCTCTCTCTCTCTCTCTCTCATAAATAAACAAACAAAGAAAATCTTTTAAAAAAATGAGGGGAAACCATTAGAGGAATCTGAGCACAAACTTAGATGTTTTTGAAGTGTGGGGTATGGATTTAGGTCCTGCAATGACCTAGGAGATAAATAATTTTCACCTAAAGTGAGGTGGGAACTCAGAAGGAAGAACTAGAGGCCTCAGGACTTGAAGGTCGATTAGATGAAGGAGACAGAGACAAAGCAAGGGTCAAAGATAAAGACCAAGTTTCTCATCGCACAAACTGTGTGGACAGTGGTACCAGACTATCTGTAGGGTGAGACAGAGGGGTATGCTTTTGCATCTGCAGAATTTGAGATTCTCGTAAGTTGAGTAGTGGATCATGAGACAGTGTTCTGCATTTGCCATATCTGGGCAGTTTTTCTGGAATATTTAAGGGTGTCCCAGCAGCAAGCTGCACCTCAAAAGTGGAAAAAAATGAGGCTAAAAAAGATAACTTGATACAAGAATGGCTTGTTAAGCACTGGGTCAGAATTTTGTTGTTAATATTCAATATGAATTGCACTCTTCTAAGTTCAACTTTGTTCTATATCTCCAGATTTCCCTGTCACCAGCATAATAGTAAATGCTTCCAATGAGTGATATTTAAGAGCTACAGAAGGAAAAGACCCTATTTTATGTTGCCAGCTGTAGACAAAATTATGGGCATTTCTGGAAAGAACCCAAGGTTTGGCCAGTGGCATCAGGGTGGTACTGAGGATAACACACTCTGGGATAAAGCACTCGTGGTCTCTGTGATTTTTGCATTTCCAGATTTCCTTTTGTTTTTGTTTGTGTTTTTGTTTTTAATTGAGTAGTACCATGATCAAACGTGCATTTAGTAAGAGCTCACTGGTCCTGGGAAAATATGCAAGATTTAGGCAAAGGGACTTAATTACTTGTATCCAGTTTTAATACGTAGGTGTGAGTGAGTCATTTGATGAATTTCTCTGGAAGAGGGAGAACTGTGAATTGGTAGAAAGTCCCGGGACTGAGATGATGGTGGGTTAATCGCAACCTTAATAGAAATCTCCTGTGATGCAAAACAAATTTCTATCTGCAGGGCTAACTGGTTTTCAAAAGCAAGAGAAAACAACATAGATGACTGACTGATAAAATCTATGAGAACACGATTTGGGACAAGCATGTTAATACATCAATATGACAGGGTAAGGATTGGGATTTTAAAAGATGTTATATTTAAATATTGGGCAGAAACCAGCAAAATGCAATTTTACAAGTGTATGATTTTTTTTTTCTCCCAAGTCTGTATTTCTTTCCAGAGACGTTTATTACATGCTCTTCCCAATCCCGATCTGAATTCTCAGTAAATGCTTATTCTATTTACCCTCAGGAAGTGTTTTCTCTGGTCTTTAGGAGAAATGTTCACTGGTTTAGCAGCATCCTTGTCCCAATCCTTACTGTCTCAAGATGCTGGGCCATGCTTTGACATGCTCTGTCATACACTTCTTTTGTGTCCTCAGACAAGACAGGATCCTAATCCTACAGCCTTAGTCTCAATAGTGAAATGCAACTTCCGTGACACACTATCAATAATTTGCATAATGTTTGTCCCACTTTTTGGAACCTCTTCTAAGGAAGTACTTTAAAGTGTGGGGGGACAAAAACGCATGCATGACTGTATTTTCCAAAACAAGCTATATAAAAGAATGAAATACTATAAGCAACCAAAAAAAGTAAAAGCAGAAGAGAGAAAAAATATATATAGCAAATCCTCTGAAAGCCACGTTACGCTCTTACTCAAAACAGTGGCTATGAAGAAATGCAGCACTGTGCAAATGTTTATGGTAATAATAATAATAGGGTTTTTTTTAGCGAATACAGAGTTATATTTTGTCCTTAATTACAGTCATGTAAAATTTAAATTCATGGGAAAAACACTGGAAGGAAATATATAAAGTTATTAACCAACCTAGTATTTGTTAGAATAGAATTGTGATTTTTAAATTTTATTTTATCTAAACTGTAAATATAATATTACCTGTATATGTACTGTTACTTCTGTCTATAACATATTATATATGTTCTATGGTCCAGCCTAAACAACATTACCTTACAGAGCTCTGTAGATAGCAATCCTCTTTCCACCACACATTTTCCTTCTGTGCCCCATTTTATGCCATCATTCAATCTGGGGTATGCCTTTATGTATCTGCCAATTTTCACAATGAAATTTTAATTTCTCTTGAGGGCAAAATTTAGGTTTTATTTTCTGAGGCCATACATTTGCAGTGCTTTTCACACAATGTGTGCCCCATAAATACTTGTTAAACAAATAAATTATGTGTCAAAACCATACATTGTTGTAAGCATTTTGACTGAAAAACAACTACCCTCCTGAAGTGAAACATGCAGCATGTACTACATTTAAATTACCTGCAAGTTTCAATTCCAGGCCAGTCTGTTTGAAACGAAAAAAAAAATTAAATCAATAAATCAATAAAGTAGAAAATGTGACCGATTCAGGGTAGTATAATATAGTGGTCATTTGTCCTGTGCAGAAGCAATCAGACGTTTTTAATAGACCCTTAAGGAGTTTTATATTTTAAAACCTGGTGAGAAAATGTTCATCTAGAGACTAAGGAGGAAGAAAAATTATAAATATCTATGTGGTCATATGTTGAACTACAAATTCATCTTGAGTTCCTTACATGTGACTTAACAGAGTGTTCTGACAATGTAGCCTAGACACATTTTTTAAAAATAAGCAAATATTTACAAAATGAAAACAAATCTGTGCATGTAACAAAGATAGACCACAGACTATTCTAGTGATCAGATGAAATACTGGATGGATATCTAATACATGTACAAGTCTACATTAAGTGGAAACAGCTCTGCAAGAACCTGTGTATTAAAAAAACAAAAACAAAAACCTGTGTATTTACTTATGTCTTCATAAATGTTCATACAGCCTTCACCTTCCCTTCCCCCGAGGACACACAATCTGAATTACACAAGTAGCCTAAGAGCCCAATAAGCGAAACCACATTCTTCAGATCTGACTGTCATTAATCATTAGTGATCCCGGGTCAATAAGTATCTGGCTTCGATAATATGAAAGATAATATGTTTCTCCCAAAGACAATGGGATTTCTGAAGCAAAATAACCTCCCTTAAGAATACAGAGACTGCAAGTTAGAATAGAGCAGACGATGAGCAAGTGGTAAAAGAGGTCTACGTGACGAGATCTGTTGACAATGTACAACATGAAAACAAATGTGTACGTACTTTTTTAAATCCGAAGATTTTGGTAAATTCATCTAAGAGGAGATACTTACTTCGAATTTTCCCTTGTTATAGTTCCCTGGTTCTTAATACATATTTTAGCAGTTAACCCTTTAGGAACTATCTGAGCAAATATCTCTTTAAGATTAATATTTTAATTGGTATTACAATTGAAATGTTAATTTTATAGAATGGAGTCTTATTAGGCTAAGACATGTGGAAAGAATATGCACTCACTTATAATGGGCTACATTCAGCTAGGAGATTTTTAGCTGATGCTAATAATGGAGGTTAAAACGAAAACAGGAACAGTAAGCGTCTTTACCTTCCCGGGGGACATAGGTGTTTTGGAATCAACAACTTGAGACAAAATTGTATTTTGGTTCTATGACTCACTATATATAACCCTGGCCTGTTTTACTTTTAGTGGACATCATTTTTCTTGTGTTTAAAATAAGGCAGCGGAATTGATAAGGTTCAAAACATATGGCTCGCCATATGTTAAATTATGTTTTATAATAAAAATTATGTGACTAATATTGTGGGGTTTACGTAAAATAGGTCTCCCTGGCAACAAAGACTTCTATTTGGGAGATTCAAAGGACATGTAAAATACCTAAAGGAACAAACAGCAGAGAATGGGTGCTAATATGATGATTTGGCTCTTTTGGGTGGCAAAGGTCAAAAGCACACAAGATACAGTAAATACACGCGCTGGTGGAGTTACGTAAGGATGTAAAGATTTATGAAGACACATAAGAAAACATTTCCGTGGGCTGGAACTGGGACACTGGCCATTCATACTCAGACTATGAGAATGGAGCAGCTTCCCTTGGCTGATCCAACAGGTCGGCTAAGGGCCAGTCTTCCTCAGTCGCTGTCTCCGTTGCTCTCCCTGACCGGTCGGCCCCACTGTGGAGTGGCCAAGTCCTTTCTGTGGTGCTCAATCCCAAAGGTGGGTCAGTTATAGGCAGGGCTTCAATCCAAAGGCACTCTCCCCCTGATTTCTCCACCATGATTTCAATTCCCTCTCCATCTCAGCCCCTACCCCCTCCCCCGGAGAGCAGGTCTGATGGGATAGGGCGATCTGCATGGCCTGCTCCCCTCTTGGACTGTAATTTCAGAGCAGAACCACCACGGACAGCTGGCTTCCACCCAGTCCCTGGTCCAGTGAAGTAGGGCAGAGATCTTCAGCTTTCTCAGTCCCTGCAGTATTTGCACAGTGCCCCATTCCAAAATAAACATAGCTCTGCTCATTAAGCAGTGAAGTCCAAAAAACTTAATACACATTTATATCCTAACAACTTAGGGGCCATGGGGAAAAATAACACACATAAGTTGAAAGGCAAATATTGTTTTATCTTATAGTTAATTACCATTAGTGGAAAATGTGCACCTGTTGGGCATGGTGCAATTTCTTAATCCTCATTTCTTGGTTTACACTTTCATTGTGCATGCTTTTTATCACACCAACCATCCAAACTCCTGCTTGGCAAGGAGGTGATATTGCTAAAGGGATTATAGTGTGATATAATGTCGAAACTATTAATTATGCAAGCTAGTATTATGGCAGTGTTTGACAGATGTCAAGTATCTCGGTTTCCTTCAGAGTTGGAAATGGCTTGCGGTGCCCACATGAGTTTGGTTGGTCCCCAGGAACACCTTCATGCAGTTTCTGAGCCATGTTAAGATAAAGACATCAGGTTGCATGACATCCGATAACTTACGTTTGAGTAAATCAGCATGATTTTTTTTTTTCTGAGAAGGGATTAATGGGCATGGCAGAAATGCAGAACATTAGGAATAGTTCAATTGTGTCAATTATTAGGAACATGTAACAGTTATAATAAAAGTGGCAAGAAAAATTAATCATGGAAGAGAATTCTGTGGGAAAGTTCAGTCTGAAAGGATGGATGGAAAGTATGTCAAGATGAGGAAAGCAGGTATGTCAAGAGCTTAAGGGAGACAGGGTAGAGGCAAGGCAAGAAGGGGTGACCACTCAATGTGGCTTTGAATAGGACTGCTCTGTCAGGGGTGTAAATATTGGGTCAACGTTGGGGAGATGCCAATGGGGATTTTCTCCTGTCACCTACTACAAGGTGATAAGGATTTATTTTTTTTTAATTTATTTTTTATTGGTGTTCAATTTACCAACATACAGAATAACCCCAGTGCCTGTCACCCATTCACTCCCACCCCCTGTCCTCCTCCCCTTCTACCACCCCTAGTTCATTTCCCAGAGTTAGGAGTCTTTATGTTCTGTCTCCCTTTCTGATATTTCCCACACATTTCTTCTCCCTTCCCTTATATTCCCTTTCACTATTATTTATATTCCCCAAATGAATGAGACCATATAATGTTTGTCCTTCTCCGATGGACTTACTTCACTCAGCATAATACCCTCCAGTTCCATCCACGTTGAAGCAAATGGTGGGTATTTGTCATTTCTAATGGCTGAGGAATATTCCATTGTATACATAAACCCCATCTTCTTTATCCACCCATCTTTCAATGGTGCTGGGAAAATTGAACATCCACATGCAGAAGAATGAAACTAGACCACTCTCTTTCACCATACACAAAGATAAACTCAAAATGGATGAAAGATCTAAATATGAGACAAGAGTCCATCAAAATCCTAGAGGAGAACACAGGCAACACCCTTTTTGAACTCGGCCACAGTAACTTCTGGCAAGATACACCCACGAAGGCAAAAGAAACAAAAGCAAAAATGAACTATTGGGACTTCATCAAGATAAGAAGCTTTTGCACAGCAAAGGATACAGTCAACAAAACTAAAAGACAACCTACAGAATGGGAGAAGGTATTTGCAAATGACATATCAGATAAAGGGCTAGTTTCCAAGATCTATAAAGAACTTATTAAACTCAACACCAAAGAAACAAACAATCCAATCATGAAATGGGCAAAAGACATGAAGAGAAATCTCCCAGAGGAAGACATAGACATGGCCAACATGCACATGAGAAAATGCTCTGCATCACTTGCCATCAGGGAAATACAAATCAAAACCACAATGAGATACCACCTCACACCAGTGAGAATGGGGAAAATTAACAAGGCAGGAAACCACAAATGTTGGAGAGGATATGGAGCAAGGGGAACCCTCTTACACTGTTGGTGGGAATGTGAACTGGTGCAGCCACTCTGGAAAACTGTGTGGAGGTTCCTCAAAGAGTTAAAAATGGACCTGCCCTACGACCCAGCAGTTGCACTGTTGGGGATTTACCCCAAAGATACAGATGCAGTGAAACACCAGAACACCTGCACCCCAATGTTTATAGCAGCAATGTCCACAATAGCCAAACTGTGGAAGGAGCCTCGGTGTCCATCGAAAGGTGATAAGGATTTAGAATTCATTAGCCAGTGTCTGGGGCAATAAGGAAGGGAGACAGAGCTAGGGAGGATGTCCTTCTTGTCTTCTTGAGACTTTGCTCCACCAGTGGGTAATTTCCCTTTCTCTCCTATAACGCTGTCATTTCTTCTCTAATCGCTTCTTTTCCATCAGCAGGAGCCTGGACCCACTGGTATCTGCCTGTTAAGCTACAAAAGGTGCATGTTCTTGCTCAACATTCTCCATGTTGCAGAACCCAATGGGCGTTTCATGGTCACTACCCTATCAAATTCTCAAAACCCTGCCTCTGCTCCCTGCCTCCTTTCTGGACACACTTTCTTCATTTCCTTTGTAGTTTTCTCTTCTGTTAGCTCCTTACATATGCATTTTCTTTTCAGCTCAGTGCCAGTCTCATCTCACTCTATAAATGTAGTCCATCCTTTTATTGTCTAGCACTTTGTCCATTCGGGGCCCCACCTGCACGTACTGGCAATCACACTGAGCCCACTGCTGTGCCTTGACTGACCGCGTTCTTTTGTGCCTCTGTGCCTTTGCACACGGTATTCCCTTTCTCCCAGGCTCACCAAATAATCTGCACAGACCAGTGCAAAATGGAAACACAGAGCTGCTTGTCCAAAAATTAAGATGTTGAAGACATTGACATCAGAGCTCTAAACCAAGCACAGATCCTTTTTAAGGATGAGTGATCACCCAGGTCACACACCCTTGAAGCCAACCCTGCCTCATCTTCCCCTCACCCTTCAGCCCTCATCTCAAGCATTCTCTCTCCCAGGAAACCTGCGTGACCCCCTGTGCCACCCACCTAAACTCACTTCCTCTGTGCTCCCTCCCTGGATTTTGTTCTCGTCACTATACATGCTGTCCTCCTGAATGAATGGGATATTCTTAATAGCAGTGATAGTGTATCTTTTTATCTCCAGCACTTTGGATCTTGCTTAGTAAAATTCAGTCCCTGGTGAATGCAGGTGATATGGAAGGGGCAGAGAGTAGAAAGAAAAATGTATAAAAACATAGATTTGGACAATGAGAGAAAGAGAAAACAAATCCAAATATGTGATTCCATGTGAACTGCATGACAGTTCAGGGAGTCAGAATGGAGAGGAAAACTATGAGTTGGGGTAAGTTGATATTACAGCATAGAACTCGTGGAAAATCAGTGGTCCTTGTTGAGTTTGTTTTGAAATTTGCATAGAAAATTCCAAATGGGAAACAGGCGCATAACTTTACATTTAGGTTAATCTTACCAAGAGCAAAACTAAAAGCACAGCTTCTCAGATATGTTCCTATTAAGCACCTGCTCTTTGTCTGGTTTTAAGGAATGGATTTTGTGTGTTGAGGAAGAAGAGGTAGTGTGTGGGAGAAAGAGTCATAACATCTTCTTCTAGCAGGCATTTCCATTATTCGCCCATCTGCCACCCTGCAGACCTTCCCAGGTGAGACATCTTGGTGGGGAGGTGTGATAACCAGTGTGCCACACCCCGTGGTGCCATCACAGACCACTGTGTGCATGTCTCCTGCACATGATGCTACGGCTGAGCTAGCAGAGTGGTGCGATTCGGGCCAGGATAGTCTACACCACACTCAGAGCAGCACGGTGATTTCTTGGACGTTCAGTCTTCATTACATAAAACACATGTCTCATGAAACCTGTATTTAAAAATATCTTGCATTTGATCATCCTGCTATCAAACTGGCTGCAAGTGAGCCTCTGCATTTTTTAATAAAGGAGCATACTGTTGGCAGTAATACCACAGCAAGAGTCCAGAACACTGTGCCAGCATCATCAAATTTCTCAGAGGTGTAGTTTTATGCAACAAATCTGTCTGCAGAACCTGAGTCGGGGGGGGGGGGACCACAGGCAAATGAGTTGAGAATTGTTAATATGAGAACAGTTATAAATTGTGTGTGTGTGTGTGTTGTTTGCTGCTCTACATGATAGATTTTTTAAATGTAGGAAATAATCAAAATAAAAATAAAGGAAAGCAAGAGAAACATGTGATTGTTAAAAGAGCCTACTGGCTTTCTCTGGTTGGTCTGGAACTAGGAGGCAAAAACAGGGTAGGAGGTTGCTTGTGTCCCTGTGCTGATGGTTCTGGAATGATCCCTGCAGAGGTTGTGGGTCAGAGTCCCACCACCATGTGTGGTCTGGGATCATCCACGTGTATAGTCGGTCTCTTGATGGTAATTCTCAAGAAGACCTCATGAGCAGGTGTATTTAACACTGAAGACTCAGAGGGTTTATGATATGATGGGAGAAACAATGAAGGGCCCCGTATCATTTTTGAGTGCCTACTATAAGAACTACATATAGCACTTATATTTTATATTTGAAATTGAAAACAACAACAAAAAATTACATCACTCACACCATCTTGACATGGACAAAGAGACTCACTCACAAGAACACAGATAGAAAATGGCACTGAGGAGGGCAATTGATGGGATGAGCACTGGGTGTTAAGATATATGTCGGCAAATTGAATTTAAATTTAAAAAAAGGTAAAAAAATGGCAGAGTCAGGTTTTTAAAAGTGCTGGTTTTATTTGATGAGAGAGGACTTAACAATGATTTCTAGAGCTCTATGTGTGTAAGATTCTACTATGAGAATATTGGTGTAAAAGTATAACAGCGCTATAATCATGAGTAACAAATAACCCAACTCCAGCTTTGTTCCCTGACAGGAGAGATTTCCATTCCAGGACAATGCTTATGTAGGGTCTACAGTTGGACCCAGACACACAAGGAGGTCACCAAGGCGTCGGTTCCCTAAGTGCCAGCTTCCCTCTGAGGCTGATAGTTCTTCAATGGCTGCAAAATGCCAGACAACAACCAACCACTGCCCTCAAGGAAGGCAATAGCCTTCCTCAGGCACAAATGGGAAGGAGATACAGACACAGAGGGAGAGAGGCTTTCCTACTGTGTTTTTTTCTTCTCAGAAGCACCAAGCAACTTTATTTTTCCCTAAGAGGAGAGAGGAATGGATATTGGAAAAGCAACAACAGTGTCAGATATAATAAAAGAGGAAGACAACCTTCTCATATTAGTACTTATATTGTGGAAGACTAAAGAGGGTGCTATAGATGAAGGGACACTGTCATCTCAAAGAATTTCTAAGGTGTCGATTTTTATGATTTTTTCAAAGGTTTGAGATATGTGATCCTAAACTTTAACATTTTAATGTTTTAAGAGATTAACATTATTCTGATTCTTAAAATAAATTCATATCCAATGCTCCCTCCCACCAAAAAGAAAAGAAATGAAATGAAAAGAAAAGAAAAGAAAAGAAAAGAAAAGAAAAGAAAAGAAAAGAAAGGAAAAGAAAAGAAAAAGCAAACTTTAAAATCACCAATACTTGATGTGCTCAGAGAAAACCATAAATAATATTTTTGGCATGTTTCCTTCAACCTGTATATGTATATCTTATATTATTATTTAAAGCACCAATTCTCTGCTGTATTTCTGTATCCTAACTCTCGGGTTATAATTCACCAATATTGTGATTCATTGTAATATACAATTCATTGTCATTTGTTTTTCTTATTTTTTCATATTATTTCCAGCATTTTCAAACGAATGCTTATTTCATTCATTCTTATTCAGTAAATACCAAAATTTAAGGCTATAGGGTTTTTTAACATGGCTGTGACTGCAGTGAATATATTTTTATAGAGTTCTGACTGTTGATGTTTTATAATCCTCGTTCCTTGTTTATCCAATAATTGATTGGAATAATGATTTATAAGACTAAAATGCTAGAGTTCATTTTGTTGGTTGTGTTGACTTTTATTATTATTTTATTGCATTGTGTCTAGGAAACATGGCATGTGAAATTTCTGCTTTGGGGAAAATGGATCATTTGTTATACAGAATATGAGATATTCTTTGGATGTAATGTCATATCATTTTTTGGTGACATTTCCATGGGGCATAGAAATGAGGTTTTATTCCTTGAGAATAGCATTCAATATGAGTCTCACAGGCTGGGGTTTTGGAAGCAGATCCCGAGATAGGGTCTTGCATGTACACTTGTATTAGGGGATGATCCCTTAGGGAGGTAGGGGAGGAAGCAGGAAGGGGCTGAGGGCAGAGTCGGAGTGTACACAAGTCCGAAAGGAAGGATGCTCTACATCCAGCCCTAGCCATGAGAGTTATTCAGAATTGAGGGGCAAGGCCAGACTTTATACTCCCCATAAGTCACTGGAATTGGCTGCCCCCCGCCAGGGTGTCCCTGGAGCAAGGAGCTGTGCAGATGAGGTAAAGCCTGATGGGGCTGACAGTAGATGCTGACCTCTGGCAGTGGGGAAGGGCAATGGATCTCCTCTGTGCTGGCCACCGCATAGTAGCATATCCTCACGAATGCCGTCCTTCAGACTTTCTATATTCAAGACTCAGCAAGTATTTATTGTGTCTATTGGATTTATCAAACACTCAGGAAAATGCATTGAAGCTGCTCTATTTTTTATCAACATCACCTTACATTTCTTTTAAAAAAATGCTAAACTTTTCATCTCAAATAATTTCAGTGACCAGAAAGGTAGAAAATGCAAAAACATTCCCATGCCCTCTTCGCTCAGTTTCTCTGACATAATCACGATACAGCATCACGAGCAGAAAGTGAACACTGATGAAATGCTATCCACTGACCTACAGGCCTTACTTGCATTTTGTCAACTGTCCAGCTGTATTCCTTGTTTCCTTGCTGTTATTCCAGGAGAGAATCGCAGGCCCCCATGCCTGTTGACTGCTCGGGCCTCCGGCCTTCTCCAGTCTGAGACAGCTCATCAGTCTTCATTGGTCCTTGAGGGTCTTCAACCTTGGAAATTTGAAGTCTCCTCTCCAGTTATGCTCCAGAATGCTCCTCAGGTTAGGTGTGTCTGAGGTTTCTGGTTACATTCAGGTTAGGCCTTGTTTTACAAGGATGTCTCCGCCATTGTCCCTTTCCCAGTGCATTGAGTTGGGAATGCCAGGGTATTGATACGTTTCATTAGTGAGGTTACCTTTGATACCTGGATAAAGTACAATTTTAATTCCTCCTTTTGTCATTAATAAGTATCCTGTTTGGTGATATTTTAGAGTATATAAATATTCTGTTTCTCTTTATACCTTTGCCCACTAATTATAGCATCACCATTCTTGCCTGAGACAAACTTGGTCTTAGTGTTTGTAAATGATGAGTTTCTATTACATCATCATTCCTTCTATGTTTATATGTTGGAATTATACTATAAGAAAAAGTTTTCCCTTCTCTTGTTTATTTATTTTTTTAATATCAGGAGAGACTTATGAAATATCCATTTATGAGTTATCATAAATTTATGATAGATTTTATGAATTATCATTCATTAGTGTCAAGTATTTTGTAGCTCAAATTGTCCCACATTCTCCCAGCACTTGTAAATATTTTGATCTACAATTTTCTAACATGTTCTTAAGCACAATAATTTTTTTTTTTTAAATTTTTTTTTAATTTTATTTATTTATGATAGTCACATAGAGAGAGAGAGAGAGGCAGAGACATAGGCAGAGGGAGAAGCAGGCTCCATGCACCGGGAGCCTGACGTGGGATTCGATCCGGGGTCTCCAGGATCGCGCCCTGGGCCAAAGGCAGGCGCCAAACCGCTGCGCCACCCAGGGATCCCCTTAAGCACAATAATTTATGCTTTTTTTTAGTTTTCCTGTTTTCTTGATCCAATGAAATGCTACAAATAACAGTGAAATAAGTTTCTGCATGTATTTATGATACCGTTTAACAGATCCCTTTGTTCTGTACCTACACATTTCAAAATGTTATAAAAAGGGCAGTGAATTATTGCATGTACATAGTTCTTTCCTTCCATGGTCTTGACTTACTACCAGTTCCTTCTGCAACTGTAAAAAATAATATAATCCTTTCTCCTAAAAAAAAAAAAAAAAGGCATCACAGTAGAATAGTACAGATTAAACTGATCCATTCAGTTCAGCTTTAATCAGTATTATAAAATCAGCAATATAAAAGTATATCAGGGAGAAATAAAATCTAGTTATAAAAAAAAAGCTTTCAGGTGAATGGTAGCAAATTGTAACATTTAATTGTAATTTAACAATTACAATAGTCCTCGTTTTTTTTTTTAAAGTTTACTGCCTTCAACGTGACTGTGTCTGGCAGTAATAGTCTCACTCTTGTGTCTATTTTCACTCACTTGTATTTAATCCAGTTCTTCGTTCTCCTATGTGAGTGTGATGGCTCCCATAGCTGTCATATTCCTCTGGTCATTTTAGTAAGAGGAAATTTGCACTTCCACGCCTGTGTTACCGTCTGACTTTGAGCTCCTTATGTTTGTTTCTAACAAATTACTATCTGTTAATACAAGGACAATTTATGGTGGTGATGAGAATGAGCCTGGGAAGGATATGGTTTGAGTTTTATAAAGTAAACTCAGCTAATGTTGGTCCTGACTAATAAATCAACATCTAATGCTCTGCTATCAAACACTAATTAATTCTTCCTTTCCTCCCTCATATTAATTTCGTGTCATTCCAAGTCTTTAGGGGAGAGTGCTTGCAGCTTTCAGCAGGAACACTCATGCCTTGCCAGGGAGCTTTATTAATTGCAGTAAATGCACTGATTTTGGACAACCAAATTTAGAAAAGAAAGATGAGTTTGGAAGACAGGCCCCCCCCCCCCCCCCTTGGCAAGTGTGATATTTCAGGATCTCAATAAATCTTTTTGAATCTAATAGAACTGGAAGTAATTTTTCACATCTTTTTTAATACTCAGATATTCTGGTAATCCAATTACAAGGCCCCTTATATTCCGACATTCATATTAACACTAATTTCGAAATACAAAATAAGTTCAACAAATTAGTTCAGTAACCCTAGTCCTAAAAGGATATTTCACTCTCATGACAAAGACATATTTGTGCATAATTTATATTAACACATGGCTAAAGTATCCTTTGAACTATTTAAAATCCTGGTAGCCAGCTGAATCCCCTGTAGACAATTGTAAATACCTTTCTGGGATATTTGAAATTTTTCTGAGTTTACTGATTTGAAAGACTATCTATAAATCATGTGATGGAATCTTTCTAAACAATATGGTATAGTGAGGAATTAAGTAGAAAGTCAGGGTACTCTATAGCTCGAATGGCCGGTAATTATTATGTAAACTTACACACCTTGGCCCTTCATCTTATTTTGTTCTAGGTGAAATGTGAGGTAGATGCTCTCCTTCTGCTTTCTTCTGTGTTTATGATGGAAATAGAAACAGTGTGAGGGAGAGAGGACCCAATGAGTGGAGAACCTCCTCAGACGCCTGCACGGGTCTGCAGTAATGCGATCTCCCTGAGTTCACGACCAAAATCACACAGGAGTCCAGACTAGGATTTGGAGAGGAGGGCAGTAAATGACAGGACTGCTTCCATGGGGAGGAAGAGCTTTCTTCAGGCCAGAAACAGGACAGCGCTGGGTTCTCTGTCCAAACTAATGCTAGCTCCTGGGTGGTGTGGAGTTTTCATTTCTTTTCAAGAATTCAGAATTTGGGGATGGCACACAAGCTTCTAGATGTGTTATGACATGCTTGGAGGGGAGCCCTTCCTACAGTCTCTGCCAAGACCTGAGTGAACTCTAGAGCTGGCAGGTTCTTGCAACAGAAGTGGAGACCGGGTCAGATGCCTGCAGTCAGCCACGACCTTGGACCTGGGTGCTCTGGGGTCAAATATCTAACCTACCTGAAGCTGGTTGGGCTATTTGGTTCAAACTGACCCATTGCTCCCTTGGGGTGGTAAACCAAGATGGGCAAGGATGTGGGAAACAAAGGCAGAAGAGAAATTATTAAATGTCCTTACTCCCTACAGCCCACTGACACGTCCTTGAGACAGGCAGGGTGACCTTCCCCTAGGAACTCAGCTGCCTGCATGTTAACACTTGGCTCAGGGCGAAGGGCAATTTTAGCCCAACCCCGGGGATCCTGGGAGCCTACTTCAACATATAAAAATTCCTTTAGAAATTTCCTTTATCTCTAAGACCCCCAAGATACATACATGTTGGCGATCATCCCCCAAGCATATGACCCAACAATGTACATCTGAAGGGTCTCATGACTCAGGTTTTATTAGATGGTAATAAATGACCTTGTCCCAACAATAGCGACCCCCTCAAGGTCCTGGGAACTTTGCTTCCAAAGTTCCTTAGAGACTCACACTTTCCCTAGCCCCCTCTCAGCTTGAAAGTATCTAATGGGCCCCTCCTCGTGACCCCAGGGCAGCTCTTTCTGCCTCCATGTCCTGTCCCCAGGCTTTAATAAAATCACCTTTCTGCACTAAAGACGTCTCAAGAATTCTCTCTTGGCTGTGGGCTTTGAACCATAACATATTTTCCTACATCAGGCAAAAGGACTTGGAATGATGCTGTGCATACCACGTGCTGAAAAGAATATACTTGGTTGGGCAAACTGTATATTATTTTCACATCACTAAGGCAGCATTTAGCAGACCGTAAAAGGCAAAGTAGCTTCCAAATGTTAAAAAATACGAACAGAGAGAAACACTCCTACTCAGCAAATTGGGCCCAAGGTGTGTAAAGTTCACAGAAAGATAAACTACTGTAAAAGCCGTTGGTCTAGGGTCACCATATCTCTTAAGTGACAAGGTGCTGAATGTGACCGTAGGCATATATTTTGCTGGAAACTGTTCATTTAAAAAGCAGATGCTCAAATAAATCAATTCTGTTAGGAACCTTGAGAAAGGCAGGGAAAAAAGACATAAAGCTCAGGTCAATCTTTCCTTTCAGTTTGAGTCTGGATTGCTGGACATGACAAGATGTGAAAATGTTCCACCATTTAGCTTCTACTTTATTAGCAAAATAGACTTAAGAGTTCACCGGCCATTATGTGGATAGAATTACAGTAGGTACATGTGTCTTTACATCTAAATACCCACAGAATCTTGTACCTTCTCGGCCAAACTATGTTCCTCCCCAGTGCCCACCGCTACACAATGAGATCTCAAAAAACAATTCTCCTTGTTTCTTAAGAGAGTTATCTTCAAAACTAAATTTATTAAGGAAGCTTTAATATTTCTAGTACCCATGGGTCATATGAAAAACAGAGACTCCCGGAGGGAAATTTAGCTCAAAGGGTCTCATTCTCACGACTTTGAACTTCCTCTGCAAAGTGACATGTAAGACGCATTGTTAAAATTTCTAGCACGTTTTTGGATTTTTTTTTAAATATATATAGCACGTAACACTAAATGTCCTGTGACAGAGAAATCTGCATTCTTGCTACATCTTCCACAAGGGTGTAAGGGGCTTCGAGTCAGGACCCTTATTTCATTGTTGTTTTATCCCTTACGACAGCGTTTTGCAATATATATTCTTTGATGTTCACAGGGTTTAAGGGGCATAAAAAAAATCTATTCATAGAAGAATAGGAGAACCGTGTTAAGGAAATTTAAGAAAATGTTAAAATTTAATATCTTGTGACTCTTCAGAAGCTGGATAAGTTCTGATGGAAACTCACATATGGTTGGAAAAAAAATGTTGAAAAAAAATACTGAAGTACTTTGTCGTTGCCACAATAAGGACACAGAATATTTTCTTCTTCCTATAAGACCCTTTGTGCCCTGAGCTGTCATTCCCCTCCTCTATCCCAGGAACAGGTAACCATTGCTTTATGTTCAGTGAATACAAAACTTGGCCTGTTTTAGAATATTATACTAGCGGAATTATAACATATCCTCTTTTGTGTCATGTGTCTTCCTTTGCTCATTAAGGTATTTGTGATACACATGTTATGAATAGAAATAAGCCATTCAGGTGTATTGGCCAGTGCTCTGTTACTGAGTGCACACACCAGAGTTGGTTGATCCATTCTTCTGTGGGTGGGCATTTGGGTTCAACCTGGTTTAAGCTATTAATTATAAAGTCATTTGGTACCAGTCTTTAGTGACATGTTCTCATTTCTCTTTGGTAAATATCATGGGATAGAACTACTGAGTCCCTTGCTCATTTATGTTTAACCTTTGAAAAACCTTCAAATCCCTTTCCATTTCTACCAGCAATGTATGCGATTTTCTGTTTCACCTCCTCAGCACCTAATGTTGTCTCCTTAGTTCTAGCTATTCTATTGTGTGTAAATATTTTGTCTCATAAATTCTATTTTTTTTCAGTTCTAAAACTCCCATCTGAAATGGAAATAAAAGCTTTATGGTTCTTGTTAATACTTATTATTTCCTATTCGTTGAAAATGGTTTTATTTATTTATGAAGAACACATATAACATCTGCTTTAAAAGTTTTGTCTGTTAGTTGAGACATCTGGTTCACCTCATGATAAGCTCTATGTATTTTATTTTCTTCTGAGAATGTGTTCTAATTTTTGGATTCTTCGCACGTCTGCTATCCTAAGATGACATCTCGGGTATTTTGAATTCCAATTTAAGGAGGTTCTAGATTCTATTACATTTCTCTAATGAATATTGTTTCACATGTGTTAGCAGATAATTTGTTTGACTCTACTGAGTCTACGGACTCTACTGAGCCACAAGCTTTACTCCTTAAGAGTCAGCTCAGGTCTGAGTTGATCATTTGTCTTTAGCCGAGATGATTACACACGGGTTTCGGAGCTCAGTCAGAGATGTGCGTGGAAAGACCTTGGATGATTGTCCCTAGCTCTTTCTCTTATGGGATTCTCGCTATCTCTTCTGCATTCGCTTCCCAGCTCCACTTGCCCGGTGTCCCTAGCTAGATAGACCATGGATGTCTTCCATGTCTGCTGCCGCACAGCCACTGTGCAGGCTACAGAATCCTTATAGCTGTCAGTCTCCAATCCCTGGACTCCTCACTAGGATCTTTCTGCTGCTTTTCACTCTTTAGTGCTTTCAAGGACTTGTTTTCTGTATTACGTCCAAGATTTTCAGTGGCTTTTTTGTAGGGGGTTCCATAGTAGGGACTTCATTTATCCAACTTAAAAATAACATTCATCCTTGTTATAACTTGTATTTTCACTTTTGTGGCATCATTAATGGACAGAATTTCTTAGTTTGAATTGGAGACCAATGTATCACTTTTTTTTTTTCTACTTTATGGTTATTGCGCTTCTTGTGCTCTATTCACCTTGATCCAGGTACTTGAGATTTCCTTCTATATTTTCTTCTAGAAGATTTGGTGTTTTAGCTTCCTCATTTAGAATAGCAATTAACTAGGATTGATTTTTATAGAACGTGTGAGTAGTTGCTCAGAATTTTTTACCAGTGAAAACACTCCGATGGGTTGATTTTTTTAAAAAAATCTATATAATTAAGGACCTATAGTTCAACAAAGCTAAGTAACTACATGGAAAAAATTCTAAATAACTGCTAAAGGTAAACCCATAATTTATAAATTTCACTTATAATTAGCACTAACTCAAATATCTCCACAGTAGATACAAAAATCAAAAATCAGCTTGTCACCAATTAATCAGTCTTCAAATGAAAGCACCAACTATGTCGGTTTGTTAAAATGACATCAACAAAAATGTTTCAATCAAATTAACTTTTCTCAGGCAACTAAATTAGGTTTCTCAAGTCAAGCATGTAATTAGAATCCATTTCTCTCTGGTATATATACTTTACACATTAAGTATGCTTGAAATAGTTTCTATTTTGTGAATTAAAATAGAAGAGTAAGCTTTAGTTCTTTCTCCTTATGAATGAAGCTCTAAACACAAGAATTTAGCAGCTAATCGAGACACTTTTATTCACTGTATCTTAAAATAAATAAAATTATATTATGTCTACAAGCTTACAATGTATTTTTAAAGTACCCCATAATCTGTAGTGTCTCCTTAATTAACTTTAAGATATCTTTTTCTGTGTACAGTAGAAAAAAGCAGAGAAAAGAGTGAAAATAAACAGCTAAGAAATAAAACTAATGATCAGAAAGTTAAAGGGAGTAATGATAGATGTTATGTGAATAAACAAAACCATGACTTTATAAGTATTATTTAAACAATATTTATTAATATTTCTATATCAAGCTTAGCTTTGTAAAATACTATTTTTTCACAGAACTTAACATGTACCTGAGATGCTCAATGGTTTTCCTGGCATCACCTATATTTAATTTTAGGCTTTCCAAGAGTAGGTTTCTTCTCTTACTCAGCCCTCTTTTCTCCAACGGTATGTTTTTTCAAAGTACGCTTAATGACATTAATGGTAAAAAGAAATTTTCTCACAGGTTGTGAAGATAAAAAAGGTTCTATGCCTTCAACCCTAGCTATACAGTACTTTGTGATAAAATAAACGAGTCCTTTCTATGTGTGCTGAACTCTATCTCAGCACTTCATTTTGATTAGGAAGAAAAAAAAATTAAACCAGAGCATGTGTCAATACTAAGCACCATTACAATCTCAACATTTGTTGACACCTGCACCCGGTCTCTAATCACATTAGCACTAACTCAAATATCTCCACAGTAGATACAAAAAATAAAAAATCACTCGCACTGTGATTTTTAACTAGCATTGTAAGTGGGATTACAAACAATAAAACCAATAACGTGGTTAAATGTCACGGAAGAGCTGAAGATATAAGCAAGAGATGAACACAATGCCAGTGACTTGGCACTTTTTATATTGGACTGCACCTGCTCTTCACTGCGACCCTTTTTCTTTTTTTAAAGATTGTATTTATTTATTTGAGAGCGAGTGAGCAGAGGGAAGGGTGGAGGGAGAAGCAGATTCCCCACTGAGCAGGGACACCCCCCCCCCCAACATGGGGGCTGAATCCCAGGGCCCTGAGATCATGACCTGAGCTGGAGGCAGGTGGCTAACCGACTGAGCCACCCGGATGCCCTCTTCCCCTCCCTTCCCCTCCCTTCCTTCCCCTCCCTTCCTTCCTTCTTTCAGCTGTCCTTGAGTTATGGGAAGGATAATGTGTAGGCATCACCTCTGTCCACCTGGCGTCAGCAGGTGCACAGGTGTGCGGTGGCATGTGACTCCGGTGGCCTGGGGACCACGTTGAAGGGGGCGGGCTTGGAGTCCACGTGCCAGCCGTCCTCATCCGAGCTGCGGACAACCAAGGCGCCGAGCTCTCCGCTCTGCTCCCCCCCCCCCCCCCCGCTGTGACCCCCAGCTCCAACTCACCAGGGTCCAAGCACGAAGCTGCACCTGTGCTCTCCAGCCCCCAGCTCCCCAACCGGGCCTGTGGCTCCTGGGCCTGTGCAGGAGCCTGCGCCTCTCGGGCACCTCGGCCCAACCACCCCGGTGGGGTGACGCCTCGCAGGTGGCCCTCGGCTGCAGCGCAGATGGGAGCCGCACCACCTGCAAGCCCAGCCCGCCCACCTGGGGCTGTGCAGCGGGGGGCGCGGGCCTCGGGGGTGCCAGGTGGCGGTGAGCAGCTGGGGACCCAGTGGCTGCTGGAGGACGAGGCCTGCGAGGCACCCACAGCATCCCGGAGCCCCGGGGAGAGGCCAGGTGCTGGCGGCCTGGGTGTCCAGCATCCCAGGGGCCCAGCCCTTGGCACCGCCATGCACGTGCTGGAGGAGGAAGGGGAGGACGGTCGACGCTCAGGATTTGGTGTCCCCTAAACCGATTTCAGGTCCTAGTGAGATCCCCGATTCCACCGACGGTTTACCTGCTGGGTGGGCTGGGCCCCTGTGCCATTGACCTTCTGCTGGACCTGTAGTCGGTACACGTGAGGCGGAGTCGGCCTGGGTTTCAGCACCGGGGTTTTCACGAGAGGGAGGCTGCAGGGTGGCCTGGCCCCATGGGAGCCCTGCACCATCCAGGTTCCAGGCTTGGGCCTGGGGTCCCCTGCAAGCAGTGAGTGCATTAACAGGTAAGCACCTGTTACCTGTCCTGGCCGGTCACTGGGTTTGCTGCGGTGGTCGAGCAGGTGGGGGCAGTTAGGTCCGGAGCACCTGGCCCCTCAGGTGGGCTTGCTCGGCTTCCAGCTTCTGCAGAGGGACTTTCCACCCAACGCTGGGGGAGCCTTGGAGCACGAAGCACCCCCATTCCCCGCAGGTGGGAATGCAACCTGCTATGGCCACTTTGGAAGGTAGTTTGGTAGTTTCTTACAAAACTAAACGTACTTTTATGTGTGTTCCAGCAATCGTGCTGGCTGGTATTCATCCAAATAAGCTGAAAACCGAAAAAATCCGTACAAAAACTTGCACAAGACTGTGTGTAGTATCTTTATTTAAATTGTCAAGAATTAGAAGCAATGAAGATGTCCCTCTCTAGGTGAATTGATACATTCGTGGTGGCCCACCCATTCAATGGAGTATTATTCGGCGATAAGAAGAAAGAGAGCTGTCAAACCAGGAAGAGGCAAGGAGTATTCTTAAGTGCCTATTACTACATGGAAAAAGGCAATCTGCAAAGGCGCCATACTGTGTTATTATAACATGGAATTCTGGAAAGGTAAAAACTATAGAGACAATGAATTATCAGTGATTTTCAAGGGTTTATAGGGAGAAGGGAGACTTAATAGGGGAAGCATAAGGGGTTTTCGGTCAGTGATGCTAGCCAGTACGATACTCTAGCGCTGGATATATGACGTGATGCATTTTTTGAAACCCTCAGAAATGTAAAACAGTGAACCCTAATGCCAACTATGGACTTTAGTTAGTATCAATACTGATTCATCAGTTGTAATGAATATACTTTATTAAGGAACGATGTTGTTAGTAAAGGGGAAAAACATGTAAACAGAGGGAGAAATACATGGGAACTTTGTACTGTTTTGTATAAATCTAAAATTTCTCTAAACAAATAATGTCTGTTAATTAAAAAAAAGCTTCATGCATAACTGTTTCTTATGCCATTAAAGCATAGCCCAATAAAGTTGATATTGTCAGATTTTAATGTTTGTTTTCCTAGTGAATTTAAAATACGATTTTGATTTCTGTGCATATTGCTGAGGATATATAGATATTATATAAAAATATGCACATTCTTACAAGAGTGAGAATCCTTCAACATTGGTTGTAATACAAATGCATTATATTAGGCTTATTTTATAGTAATTTACTGATTTTACTGTTTGTTTGATCTGTCAATTACCAAAAGATCTGCATTGAATCTCTAACTATAATGGATTTTTCAATTATTCCTTCTATTTCTGTCAATATTTGCTGTATATAATTTGAAGGTACGTTATTTAGTGCATGTAAGTATAGGATTTCATATTTTCTTGGTGAATTCAATTTTTTTTATCATTATTTGATAGCCTTCTTTAACTCGAGTAACTTCAGTTTTCCCAGTACACTAACTCTCAGTGTTAGCACTTATGCTGAAGAGAACCCAAAGCTCTCTTTACTCCTTGGTGAGGAGACCAATCCCAGAAAGACAACATATGTTATCACTGCAAACACAAAGAAACTATACCACAGCCCTTGACTGAAAATAATGTAGAAAACTTTATTTATGTTTCCAGTACAGAGCAAAACAACAAATAAAACTGTAGCTCTATGTAAACAAAAGAATGGTTGCTGCTAAATCAAGAACCACAACAGCATCTCCTTTCAATAAATTAAATGGTCCAGAACAATGCTTAAAAAACAAACAAAAAAAAAAAACGAGTAACTTAAGTTTTGGCCTAAAATACATTTTACGTGATGATAATATAGCAACTTTCTTTAAAATACTAAGCAAATACTTGGAATACTAAGTTATCTATTGATAACTCTGTATCAATTAGTTGATACATCATTTTAAGAATACTTTTTCAATTTTCTCTGTCCCAGAGTTTTAAATTTGTCTCTAGTAAATGGCCTATGGATTGATCTGTTGGTATATTTATCCATTTTGACAAGTTTATCTTTTAATTGAAGAGCTAAGTCCATTGACATGTATTGTGACTATAAATATATTCAGAGAGTTTGGTTGAAAATAGTTTTTGGTTGATAGTTTCCACTGCTGCTGATGAGAGGGCACATTTAACCTTGATCTTTTTCAGGTTTTCTTTGTTTTACTTTGTCTTGTTTTATTTTCTCTTTTTCTATTAACATCTTCTTTTTGTCTTTGGAGCTAATGTTTCTGTGCAGTGACTAGTTTTACTTTTTCTATATTTGTTGTTTGTAATTCACCGAGATCCTGGAGTATTAATACTTACCAGAATTTCCAGACATTTCCCAGCCATTCTCTGCCTGTTGTCCCCCTCCCATCCTTCTCATCTCTCCTCCATGAACTCTATCTCAAACGTTAGACGGCGTCCTCTAGCATCTATTTCTCTTCACTTGTCTTCTATGTTTCAACCTCTTTCTTTTCTTTCATCTTGACAAACTTTTGAAACATATGTTGTATTTCTTTAGTTCTTTCTTCATCTAGATGAACTACTGTTAAACCCAATTCTTTAAAAATTTTCATTTCCCGTTTTTTAGGCCTAGGTTTCAGTTGGGTTATTTTTGAAGTGTTTCATCATTCTTACATACTTTTGCTCTTTAATATTTCTTTTAATAACGGCTTTAGCTTGCCTTCTTGGGGGTCTTGTGATTTCCTTTTTAATGACAATCTTTGCTTTCTTACATGTTTTCATGTGAGAATATTCTGCAAAGTGAGTCAAAGTGCCGTTCCTTCAAAAAGAATTGCATTTTCTTCTCTGTATAAACCTGAGCCTCATAAACTTGGGACCACAGTAAATTAATTTTTCTTTGGAGGAAAATTCAACCCTTAATTTCATACATGGCTTGGCTTTCTTCTTCCAAGCTGGTCTGAGGTCCTTTCTTATTTTATTCTGTGGGGCAGTTTCTTCTTCAGCATGCCACTATGCA
Source organism: Canis lupus dingo (assembly GCF_003254725.2). Lineage (NCBI taxonomy): Eukaryota > Metazoa > Chordata > Mammalia > Carnivora > Canidae > Canis > Canis lupus. The sequence goes on from NC_064244.1 coordinate 29,624,237, forward strand.
GAGGTGTAGACTTCTGGGATCCTGTGAGGTTTAGTTTTCAGGTTTTCAGAATGCTTCACTTTCTTGACCGCTAAGGCCGTCTGTGTGTGTGTGTGTGTATGGGAGTGTGTGCACGTGTGTGAATGTTTACATTTTCTTCCAACATTTTGAGTGGTGTTCCAGCAGAAAGGTTTTCCTTTAGGGCACCCAAAAGCTATCCTTTTTCCTTTCCTTTCTGTTGTCGTTACATATTTTTCTGAACTCCCCATCCAAACTGGCCTGTCCTTCTAGACATGGGTCAATGCTTCAGGTTATTTCCTCTTGCCACTCATGAAAACAAACTTCTCCTAGCACTTCCAGGAAGATCAATTAATATATACAATGCAACTGTAAAGTTACTGTCATCCCATAAGGAGAAAGATGCTAGGATTCAAATCAACAGGATCAGTCATGTGCCTTCGGCAGGGACCTTTGGTATCCATGGAACTTTTTCCACATTTTCTTCTATAAAACTGGGGTGCAAGGATTGGTGAGAACACCACTTCATTATATGCAATTTACCCTACAAAGACATGCTATTTTGGTTTTTCAACTGAAGTACTTATAAGTCCTAAAACTGTATGAGCCAAAGCCATAAGTAATAGGGATAATTTTAAGGTGCTATGTAAATTTATAAGATTTTTTTTTAGATTCCTGGAGTTTCAGTGCCTCTCTGAATCAAACTTACATGCTTTATTTTGTCCCCTTATACATGTGCAGAGAATATGTTTTACACCATAAATGCATCATCTGTCCTCATGGATGTTTGTAAAAGGCAGCAAAGGAAATCTCCTTTGTAATGTAGCTTCCTCATCATCAGCACTGAAATGGAATCATAAACCATAGTTAATTTCATTTCCAGAATTTTTATAATAGTAGGACAGCTGTTCAGCATAACTTTTCCTGTTGCTTTTCAATTTATGGTACATATGAATAAAATAAATTTGGAAGTAAAGGCCAAGAAGCTTGGATGAACTTTATGAAATTTAATTTGGCTGTGTCAGGGGCTTATTTGTCATTGGAACATTTTCAGTCTCATGGACACTGGTTTTGAGCCAGTTGTCAGTTTCTCAACCTGGTTTAAGATACAATTTTAAAATGAAGCTGAAAGACATATGAAAAGCTATAGGAATCCTCATTGGTTAACATGTGCCGGGGAAAAGTATGGATTCTGTTTTTATAAACCCACTTCTTATGTTGCCCATTTTGATACTGAAGTGTAAGTTTTCAAATAAAATATTCTACTGGTAAGAAATGAAATAGTCAAATGTATCGACATTAATATTTTGCAGAAAATTCTTATCTCTGTGACCATTGTTGCATGTTAAAATATAAGAACGTCCTGAGCCCAGAGTACTGAAGCTGGAGAGATAAAGTCATTTGTTCAGGTGTGTAAATGGAAATTAACCTAACAATGGGATTGATTACATTAATTTAGTGTTTCAGCTTGACAAATTATAATTATAAATACATGGCTTCCATTTCTTGTATCTGTAAATAATGGCCGGAAGTGAAAAAGGATATAGCTAGTAAAGATCAGATTAGACCACTAATTCTTCTTCTTGAAGCATTTTCAGAAAGCAAAATTTACATTACTCATAGTGCTTAAAATGCCAAGAAACCACCAAACTTCAGTCTCAGCTGGCCTCCAACACCTGGTTTTAACCACATCATTTTTTTTTCTTCTTTTTTTGGTAAGATGATAAGCATTTTGAGATTCAGAAAGCTTCCTACCATGAATTTTAAGTGTGGGTGGATCTCAGAATACCAATGATACAAGTGTGTGGAGAAATTACATTAAACTTTAGGGTTTTATGACTTCATCTCCCTTTCAGAAAGAATCATACATTTAATTACTATTTGTTCGGCACACTTTGAACATTATAGTAGTAGAACAAGAAGGCCGATTGATAGGATAAATATCTCAATCTATGTCCCATTTCCAGGGGACGGAAGATCATCTTTCAGATTTGAAGTGAGGAAACTTTCTTTAAAGAGGAGCCAACAGCAACATCTGCGCACAGCTAATCCTGAACCTGAACCAACTCTTCCATATTTTAGAATGTGCCCATTTCCTCTCATCTTACTTTTCATTTCATAGGCTCTGGCAGCCAAGCACAGTGAGAAGGACTACTTTGTAATCATTTTGATTTATCCATAAGCAGGACATTTGCAAAATCCCTTAAGAACTCATCCTCACAGATTTGTAGCTCAATTAAGCAGATTCAATTAGTCTAGATAGACTGGCTAAGGAGCATATAAGGCTCAAATCCCAAAAGATTCTACGATTTGTTGTAACAAAAAGCCTCATTTCCTTGCACGGATACATCTTCAAAACATTTGGAAAGGAAACTATATCTGTGACAAATGTTGTAACTAGTTGAATTTTGCAGCACCAGCTTTTCTCCATGCCTGGTCTTTAGGATCATGGGCGTAGGGTCAGGACACACAGTCAATATTCTCATTATCTGATTCCCAAAATACTGAAAGCTCCTTTTCCCCTCATGTGTAGCCAGACGTCAAAGTGAGAGGAGCTCAGGTGTCTGTAACCCACTGTTGTTATCCCCACCCCAGATATTCTTGGTTGGATAAAAATGATGGGAACAATGAGTGTTTGAGGTCCTATGTAGTCCCAGACACAGTGCTAACTTTTGTCTGTTTTCCCTAATATGATTCTCAACACTACCCTATGAGGAAGATCCCAAGAAGAAAAAAAAAAAAAAGGCCGAGATTTTCTTTTAAATAATAAAAGTAGGATGAAAGGGAGAAAGAGGAGGCAAAGAGGAGGAAGAAAAGGAAAACTCGTTGAAGAACATGCACCTGTTATGTGACATATTAACACTTTATCCATGGTCACGTAGCTAGTAGAATTAGTAGAGTGAGTAGACATGTGGTTTGTGTGACACTAAAACTTGTGCTGTTTACTGCTGATGCTATATCACCTGGTGCTCTGTGGGAGAGCCTGATGAGAGTCCCCTTATCTTTTGGATACAGTAGGATATATTTCTTTGTCTCCTTTGCACTTAGAGGTGGTCTTATACTGAGTTCTTACCAGGGGAATGAATGTGTTATCCTTCATGGTCTGCCTACTAAAACCTTTCTTATAGAATCCTTATTTTCTTTCCCTGTCAGAAGGCTGGATGACGGACTCAGAGGTCATGGGGAGAGCACCACCACATAGTAGAAGGGATCGGGGTCTCTGGAACACCACATAGAAGGTTGTCTTGGAGACATGTGATTGAAGAGCCATGTGAGCAGGAAGTAAACTTCTACTGGCGAAGAGTTGGGCATTGGGAGTCACTTATTAGAGCACTTACCTCACCCTGAATGCAGACCGAGTAGATGGAGCAGCATTGCACATCCCAACCTCCTCTGGTCATATTTCTCCCCCTGTTTTTTTTCTATTTGACAAAAAAAGCCTCATCAGGTCAACTAAAACCCTACCAGTGTGTTAGTCTCTCCTACCTGTCAACGCCTTTGTCCCTGAACAAGTCCTGAAAATTTCACAATGGGAGGCATATCAAGGAAAAGTGTCAGGGAAACGTCTTAGCTCTCAGCACATTGTGCCATGTGGACAGTGGCCTGTTTACATACTGGTTGGCTCAGTCGTAAGCACATTCCATTCCATGCTCTGTTAACACTGTAAAATACAAGTAATAAGAAAAATAAGGTGACCAGTCTCTTTCTTAAAGCTGCATTGTGCCCAGTGCACTGTCATTAATTATCCAGTATAAAGCTGAAGAGAGAATAAACTCTCTCCCCACCTTCCCAAATACAGACACATATTTCTGATCTGTATGGAAAATCTAAAGAAACAGGCGTCTCTGAAGAGTGTGCCGATGCGAGCTTCATCACCTCATAGATTTCTATGATCACAGGCCTCAAGTTGAGTTCTTGAGCCCACAGATTATAATACCCAGGGCAGGGTAACATCTCTGTGCTGCTGTTATGGTTATTAATGCAGTTACTATTGAGAATTCTGCTGGCTGCGTGCTTGACTAAGGTTATGAGTTTATCTTCACAATATCCCTGGTAGGCGGACAGGTGATGACTTTTATTAACACCATTTCAGTGATGAAGGAGCCAGAAAAGAATGCAAAGGCACTTCCCAGCATAATGCTGCAAATCTAAAGCAGAATGAAGTTCAGAACTCAGAGTATTTCAACTGTTGTTCACTTAGGCCGTGATTCCCAGCCCTATGAATGCTGGGACAGAAGAATCCTGTTGTTGAACAAGATTTTCTACAAGGTCAAAAAAGAAAAAAAAATGCTAATGGCCTTGGTGGTAGGTTTAAAAGTTTCTGTGACCTTTTTTCAGTGCATAGGTGTGTCCTCATGAGCTGTGAGTGTGAAGGAGGAGAAGCATCAGCTTGAAATGAATTTCCTACACAGGACATTTCAGCATTGATCTAGGACACATGTAGGAATGTTCCCCAACATTCATGGCATATTGCTGTGAATTTACTTCTGTTCTTCTGGTACTGGAAAGACTTAGAGTAGTAATTCAGAACCACTCAAGGAGAGAAATCCCTGCCCAAGTCATACCTCACGTTAAATGTCCCCCATTTCCAAGGCTTGCTACACATGGAGGGTGGAAGTCTTCCTCTTTAGTCTGACTTGCCAGGCCCTCAGTCATACATCCCCAAACTCTCTTTCCCAATGCACGTTCCTGCCACATATAAACATATTCTGAACTATACACCAATCACCCTATTTCTTATCCCAGAGCTTCCTGAAACTCCTCTGTCTTCATACATTTAATTATGTCGATTCCATCCATTGGGGAAAATCTTTATTTTCATGTGAATCTACATGTTTCAGAGTCCTTTTACATCTTAAAAGACCTTCTCTGAAATATAACGGCTTCTCTTGATTCACAAAATTACCTTTGTGGGTCATTCACTTTCTTGCTTCCCATTAGATTTATCAATGGCTTGTGAATGCTTGGAACACAAAAACTGTCATGTTCAGTTTTTTTTTTTTTTCCAGAAGAATTAGCATCGCAGTTTGTGTGCAGCAAATATTCAATAAGTGCTTCACATTCAAGCAGTTTTTAAATATAGCTTCTTGCTTCTTCAGGTTTTTTGGGTTTTGTTTGTTTGTTTTTACAGAGAGGAGAATTAGATTTGGAATGTGACATGGATTTTTTATAGGACACAGAAGAGTAATAAGGTCTAGAAAATACTGTTTGTATTCAGTGGCATTAGTCATTTTGGTTCAAGGATTTTTGTTGGTTTGATTTGACTATTGCCTATTTATTTTACTTGAATCTCCTTCCATTATATATATGTTAGGATTTAAAGTTTTCCAAAGAGGTTGTTAGCACGTCGGGTGCTATTTTCTCTAGGGTCTTTAGGTAACTATTTAAAATTACATCCACATGTCAATAATGCATGAGATTGACCTGCAGAGTCCCTTTTACAAAGTTGGAAAGATACATTCTTGTTTCTAAAGGGATAGTTACATTAAAAAATAGAGAAAAATAAAAAGGATGCCTAAGTTGAACTTTCCTAGAAAAAAATATAGCCAAAGTTATTAGTACTGGAAGCAATGATCATCGTAAATTACTGAAGTTGGAACGACTATCACTCCAACAGGCAAATTGTAAAAATACAGGCAATTTCAAGCATTTGTCCAGCTTATGTAAGCAAGATAGAACTGCACTGGGTGACCTCCACACCTTTAGACTTTTGAGATATTCTATCCTTTGAGATTTATCGAAAATGCTCAAATCTCCATCCCACATTTGTTGGAAAATTCAGTATTCATATTCATATTCAAGTTCATATGTCCAAGGTCTCTTGGATTAGAATGAGATTAATGAATCCTATGGTACTTGTCATGTATATTTATCACTCCTTTTATTTGTTATATATACAGATTTTAGAAGTTCAATGTAATCAGTCCATATTCAAAGATACAGGCATCTATCAAAGAAAAAAGAATTTACAGAAATAAGTTTTGCTGTTGTTGGTATTGCATTCAGTAGACTAACTGTAGTTAATATAAGCAAAAAAATAAAAATAGTATGGAGAAGAATTTCTGGTGGGACTTGGGGGATTTAAAAAGCCAATCCTTAAGGTGTAGGGGTACCAGGCTGCATAATGAATCTTCAGTTCAGAGTGTTGCCATCAACGAGTTTGCTGCCAAAAAATCTGCACTTATTATTTATTTTTCTATGTAAATTCCAAATCCTGGGAGGAACATGAGTGGCTGAAATTAGAACAAGAGTCCTATAACCAGAATGTCTATTCCTGTTTTATAATTAGGCCAAGTAGGAACAGAAGGAGCTTCTTAAATCCTGCTTCTGTGCAGTTGCAGTCTTTCTTGGAGAAAGGGAACTACTGTGTCTGGAGAGCCTCCTCAGGAGGTGACTAATATTCAGATTATGCGATTTGCCTCCTCATTTGACAGAGGAGGGCACTGACTCCCCCCCTAGAGCTGAGTGGTGTGAGGAAGGCCGTGAGTTGGAGGCTGAGATATAGGTGGAAGGAGACCCCTTAACTCCCATTTCTTTGCTGTGTCTACCCTGCCTGGAGATGCATTTGGGACCTTTTATCACAGAGATTAGAAGACTGTATAAAAGAATATTAAAACACTGGGAATTTCAAGGAAGGAATTCTGTTTTTTGAACTTAGAATCTGAGAAGGTTTTCAAGTGTATATAACACACAGGAGGTATTTCTATTTCCTTCTTTTATTCCCCATACCACAACTGGACATTGGAAACTATAGGAATAAAGGGAATCCCTGGGTGGCTCAGCGGTTTAGTGCCTGCTTGGCCCAGGGCATGATCCTCGAGTCCTGGGAAGGGGTTCTGCATCGGGGTCCCTGCATGGAGCCTGCTTCTCCCTCTGCCTGTGTCTCTGCCTCTCTCTCTCTCTCTCTGTGTGTGTGTGTCTCTCATGAATAAATAAATAAAATATTAAAAAAAAGAAACTATAGGAATAAAAACCATTAGAGGAATAAAAAGCATCACACAACACAATCTTCTCAGCCACCCATACTCTTAACTCTATCATGTGGAATTTAAGATCTTCACTTACTTACATGTCTGACCAGTTTCCTGATCCTGATCAGCTGTGCACTCAAGTTTGAGGCTCTTGGTCCCAGCTCACTTTCTGATAAAGTTAGGTCTTTAGAGCAGCAGCTTCACTGTCAACAGAGAATTTGTCAGAAATGTAATTTTTAAGACACATCCTAAGATCTGCTGAACTGAACACTTGGGGTCAAGGCCCAGTGATCTGGCTTTAACTGGCCTTCCTGTTAATTCTAATACACATTCAGCTTTGAGAACCATTGCTTTGAGCTATTGATACAGTTTTGTAAAAACAAAACAAAACAAAAAACCCAAAAACCAAACCAAAACAAAACCACCCTAGCAATTACTTCTTTATAGGCCTAGCTTATTTTACTCTTCATTGAGAAACCTTATAGAGGACATTTTATATATGCAGTGCTGTTCTAAGTATTTTAGAAATATTAACTCGTACAATTGTCATAATAGTCCTAACACATAAAAGCAACATGATCTCAGTTTTACGTTGGGAGAAACTCGTCATACATTGGGAGAAAGTCTAACACTTGCTTTATTATTTTTCTTTTATTGTTCTCCAAAATAGTTGTTTGTTTTTGCCTTCCCCAACCACACTAGAACCAACATGTGATGCAAAGAAGAACGATGAAAATGAGTGTCCATAGGAATGAATCAATGAATTCTTCTTAAACATGTGGAAAATGATCTTTGTAGAATTCTCAAAGAAGTCATGCCAGGTCATGTCATAAACCTTTTGTCTGACTCATAATACATATTTTTACATGGTTCAGTGAGGGTAGGGAACATCAGTCAAGACTTTCCACATTGTGCATACCTGGACTATAGCTCTGGTTGATTAAAAAGATAGAGGAATCTGAGACCTGTATGGCAGGTGGACTTTTAGAAAAGAAGCCACATAAAATTTATTCAAGTCTGAGACGTAGAATCTCTTTCAGTTTCAGGACTCAGGAAGAGTAGGTAGAGACACAAATAAAAACCTTCCTTTTGTATTGTGCTATAGGCTGAATGCTTACATCTCCCTCAAGTTTCTCTCAGTGTGATGGCCTTAGGGGGTGGGGCATGTGGGAGGTGGTGAAGTTGTAAAGGTGGAGTGTCCTTATATGAGACACCCACAAAACTCTCTTGCCCATCTCACCATGTGGGGACACAGAGAAAATGTGGCATCCATGAACCAGGGAGCAGTCCCTCACCAGACACAGAATCTGCTGAGGCCTTGATCTTGGGTTTCCAGCCTCCAGAACTGTGAGGAATCAGCAGTGTGTGTTGGCCACTTCATCTATGGATATGTTGTTACAGCGGCCTGAATGGACTAAAACACATGGATACAAGACTTACCATGAGCATGAGGCTGATGGTCACACTCTGGTGTCTCAATCATAACCAGAAGAAGGTAGATGATGAAAGGCAAGAGTGTCATCTTCAAATAGGAGGGCCTTTTGTATCTCAAGGATAGCGAGACTTCTATCGAGTGTCATGTCTGTAGCAGACATAAGAGTTGAAGTGTTGTGATCTGACTTACCCAAGTCATATCTGAATAGAACGTGTGGGAACAGGGTTTCCTTGCTCCTACAAGGTTAAAGACTGTGGGTTCCAAAGCTATAATTTGAGGTTAGGAAGATATAATAGAACTTTCTGGCCTAACAGAGAATATTACCACATAACAAATCTATGCTCTTCATTAAAATATAATCCTGAAATAAGTCACTGGTTGAGTTTAACAGCAAATTGGATTCAACAGAAGAAAAACCAATGCACTTAGATGTGGATCAATTTATATTGTGCAACTTGATAGAAAATGTGAAAAATATTTACAGCAAATAGTGGAAAAATTACATGAGAAATACACAAACTCACAATGATATTAAAGTATTAACCTAGAAATCAGAGAATCATTTGACACCATGAATAGCAAATGTGACTTTGTGAATATCTGTACGGTTCCACACCCCATTCCTGCAGTTCCCTGCAAGGGTTAAAATGGGAAGAATTGTGAGCAGCCAACTTTCCATCCACGCTGAGGTCATCAAGGCACCTAACTTGTGGCAGAGGGAACTCTTTATTGCTTTCCTGGCCTGGCAAGCCATGTTTTGCAAGATAGGTTTGAGTTATTTGTTTATTTATTTATTTTTATTGTATTATTATTTTTAATTTGTTTATTTTTTTCATGAGCATCCAGCAGCCTGAGTCTTAGTCCCACTGATGTTAGAAAAATGATGTGATGATGCACAGAAATTCTCACACGTCGTCAGCAGCAGGAAAGCATTGAGGGAAGTGACCATAGGCATCCCTGGACAAGACAAGACTATTACTCACCTTGACTTGGCATCATCACTTTCTCCTCCTGCTGATCCATCCTGATGGCAAACTTGACACCTCATGGGGGTTTGCATGCTTGCCTCAGTCGGCTCCGCCAAATGGGCCCAAAGGGAAGTAGTTCTCAACTATATAGAAGACAAGCACTTCTGGGACAAGTTCTCACGTGAATTAATAGTCCCACCCTGACCCCCCCCCCCAAAAAAAAGAAAGATTTGCCTGGAGGCTTGCTTTCATTTATATCATCTCATATTTTTCATGGGTATATCAATATACTAGTGTTAGAAATATAAACAAAAATTTATGAGTTCCATGGGATGAATACATGGAGTAATAACATTTGCCATGTGGAGTGCTATCAGATTTCTCTTGCACGCAGGAACGCTCCAAGCAAGAAAATCGTTGCACTAACAGCGAGTTATTTCATTGTATGTCTGTGCCAGCCTGACCCTAATGAGACGATTTTCAGACTTCAGCTTTGGTTTTAGAATTCACTGACAGTTTGAGTGTGGGCTCAATCTTTCTGCTACTTACTGGAACCCAAGTTGCATGCTGAGTTAATTAACAGAAAGACCAGAGCTTTGAGCCTGTTTTAGATATTTCTAATTCTCTCCACTTAAAAAAAATTTTTTTAAAGGATTTTATTTATTTGAGAGAGAGAGAGAGAGAGAGGGGGAGTATGAGCTGGGTAGAGGGGCAGAGGGAGAAGCTGACTCCCCATTGGACAGGGAGCTCCATGTGAGGCTCCATCCCAGGACCCCGAGATCATGAGCTGACCCGAAGGCAGACGCTTCACAGACTGAGCCACCCAGGCACCCTAATTCTCTCCATTTTATTTTCTTTTTTTTTCTCCATTTTATTTTCATTGATAAATTTTATTTTTGTATCTTGCCGCATAGTTTATTTGCATACGAATTATTTGCGTACTAAGATCATTTTGAGAAATGAAAGACTTGTTAAACCCCGGGAATCAATTACTGCCCAGTAATCTCTGGTTAAGCTGTGTCCTTTAAAAACTGACAAAATCCCCTTTTTCTTTATTCTTCAATCCTATAGAGCTTTCTGTTTCTTAACTACTCATTTCTTGCTTCTCAATAAACGCGAGGAACACTTTCTATTTCTTGCTGTAAGTGAGTGCTATTTATATTTTAGAAATTCCAGACCCTTTCACAAGTCTCTTGAGACCCAGTGGCAAGAATGAGTTAGCCTGAACTGTCTTTCTCCTGACAGGTCTGCCTGAAAAGCAGCTTGCCTGGGGCTGAATTCATTGTTATTTCCCTATCTGAGAGCTAGCTAGCAAGAGACAGTTTTACAAATTTTTAACATAAGGCATAAAATGAAATTCAACAGAAACTGATTTTTCCTTTTTTTTTTTTTAAATTCCTGACTTTGACCAAATTTAGGGACTGACATATTTTGAATTGCATAGTGTACATACTGTTGTATTTCTTTGAAATTTAATCTTATGATCTTTGCTCTAGGGAGAAATATATTAAGGTTTATTGGCAAACACATTTCCCCTGATTTCCTTTTATCCTAAAATAAAAAGATAAATTAAGACTTAGCACACGTGTTAGCATTTAGTATTCGGTATGACTTTGACCTTGCATATCTAAATAACGATTGGTACCCCCGTAGCAACCAATTATAGTACCTGTCTTGGTACTATGCATTTTTAAATTAGTAGAATGGCTAACCCGAGGAGTTAAACAGCCAAAATGTTTATTTGCTAGACTAATGACATATTCTAGAATATCTAAAGTGAATGTTAGTGTCTATTATTTAGAGTCGATTTTATAAAACTAATGTGGAAGTCCATATTCTTTTATCCATCTTAGAAATAAATCTATGTTCTGATTATCTCTGTAATAATTATGCAACTTGTAATACAGTGTTTGTATCCAACAATTGATCTGACATTTCTTCATGATCTCTCTTTTCCTTGAGTAAGCCACGGCAAGCAAGTGCATAGTTGAGATGCTCAGGGTTGCCCATGTGCCCTGGGGAATGTCAAACATAAACATTTTGCTCAATGCTAGCACTCAAAAATCCTCCTTTTACATTGAATGTTCATGTTTCTAGAGAAAGCATTTCTAAGCCTGATAGTACTTGAATCAATAGAACCTGCAATTCTTACCTACATTTGAAATTTTAAAATCAACTCCTATCACCATGTGTTTCCCAGTGAATAATGATAATAATGGAACAGTAGTAACTGATATTTATGTAGCTCCTTGGGATGTGCCATATGTCCTGTTCAGCGCTCTTTCCTAACTTAATTCTAACAACCACATGAAGTTGAGAAGTCCATTTTAAAGGCAAAAAAAGTAAAATAAAGGGATCCCTGGGTGGCACAGTGGTTTGGCGCCTGCCTTTGTTTGGCCCAGGGCACGATCCTGGAGACCCGGGATCGAATCCCACGTCGGGCTCCCGGTGCATGGAGCCTGCTTCTCCCTCTGCCTGTGTCTCTACCTCTCTCTCTCTCTCTCTCTGTGTGACTATCATAAATAAAAATTTTTTAAAAAAGTAAAATAAAAAATAAATTTAAAAAATAATAAAAAATAAAAATAAATAAATAAATAAATAAATAAAATAAAGGCAAAAAAATGCATGAAGGTTTTTAGAGGTTGCATTATTTATCATCACAAAGTGAGTCCAGGGCGAATTTCTGATCAAAGGAAGATATCTCTAAAACAGTCCCTAAAGTCTTCCATACTACATGTTAGTCTTGATCATCAGTTTCATAATAATAAAAAATGATAATTCAATAAAAAGATTTCTGTTTAAGTTCCTCTTTTAAGTACTTAGTGTAACATGTTTCTTAATAATTGTAGCCTAGAACTCAGATCTTATCCTAGAGGCAAATCTAACCTTTTTACTAAATCAAGTCCTCTTGATTTCCTCATTGTAGGATTTTCTCCAATATGTTTATTTCTCTCACTCTCCTTCATTGTAGCATAATTCTACCTGCAAACCTATCTTGCTGGATGACTAAGAAAAGCTTTCTAAGGGGTCTCCCCCACACTACGGGGCATCACCTTTCCATAATCCATTCTCTAGAGCCATAGGCATCTTTTTAAAACACAAATGATGTCAAATACCTAGCGTAAAGAGTCCATTGATGTTTCGTAGATCTTAGGACAGCACTACAATAGCCAAAATGGCTTAAGTGGTCTTGTGTAGTCAGCCTTCTTCTTGAGTCACCCCAAAGTCTTCTTCTTCCAGCCCTAACGGAGGGGTGGGCTTCTCAGTGCCTCATATGTATGTTGCTTTGATGGACCTCCTGCATGTGCATATGCTCATCCTTCTACCTAAACTGCTCTGTTTGTCCTCTTCCACTGCTAACCTATACTCACCCTCCAGAGCTCAGCTGAATTGTAATTTTCCCCACAAAACTTTCCATGACCTCCCTGAATATTTCAAAACCCTTGTGATGATTTGGCATAGCCCCATACTTTTCTTATTAGCATCTTTCAAAGATTTGTAAAATCTGCCCCTGGTGCTATGTGCTCCATAGGGCATTATGCTTTCTTCTAACCCCAGATCTAATTTGCATCATGTACATTACAGAAACTGGACAAGTATTTCTTGAATGAGTGAATACCCCTCAATCCCAGCAATAGAATTTAGAATTCTAAGTCCTAAGGGTTAAAAGAATATTGATTATTAACTGGTTAGGCCCTTTTAAAAGTTTAATTAAGATGAGGAGAGACACAGAGATCAGTCCATACATTTTATTCTATGATTTCACTGCACAATCTACCTACATGATATGATCATTGCCATGTAGTGAAAGCATTTCATATATTTTTACAAGTGGTTTTTAAATTTAAGTAATCTCTACACCCAACATGGAACTCAAGCTCATGACCTTAAGACCAAGAATCACACACTTTTCTGCACTGAGCCAGCCAGGCATGCCCAAAGCATTTAATATTTTGAATAACTGCCTTATTTAGTTATGGATTATTTATAAGTATGTTTCTTATATTCCAAGCATGTAGAATGCTTCTATTTATCTTTTTATTATGAATATTTAGCTTACATTCACTGTGATTGGTAAACATATCCTGTGAGATGTAAATCCTATGAAATTTGTTGAAACTTGATTTATGTACTTACAAATATTCCATTTTTAAGATATGTGCTTGTGTACTTATATTTTGCAGGATCTGGGTACAGAATTTTATAAATATCTACAAAGTGAATGTATTATTCATATTGTTAAATTTTTCTCTGATTCTTCAGTTAAAACTTATCTGATTGTGAATTTGTTTCTTTTTTTCAAAAAATATTTTGTTTATTTATTCATGAGAGACATAGAGAAAGGCAGAGATATAGGCAGAGAGAGAGAGTCCTGATGCAGGATTCTACCCAGGACCCTGGGATCATGCCCTGAGCTTAAGACAGATGCTCAACCACTGAGCTACCTAGGCATCCCATGAATTTGTTTCTTATGTAATTTTGCCATTGCTTACTACGTATATTTAGTTTTTCTAATTTTTCTTCAAATTGAACAATATAATTCAATTCATATCTAAGTGCATTGATTTTCTTTTGTTACATCCAATCTGCTATTAGACTCGTCCAGTGACTTACTTCACAACTGTATTTTTTTTTTTTTTTTCTGGAGACTGTTTCTTTTGAAAACTTTTTTATCTTTGCTGAGACGTTATATTTTTTTACTCATTGCAAGTATATTTTCCTTACATCCTTTAACATCAGTGTTATACTGCTTTTAGATCCTGTCCTGCTCATTTCTACCTCTGGGTCATTCCTATTGATTTCCTCTTTGCTAGGATGGGTTATATTTTCCTGTTTCTATGTAAATCTGGTATTTTTTTATTCCAAATGCTGTAGATAATTAGTATAGATTCCATGGATTTTGGTATGTGCCTCTAAAGAATATTACTTTATACTTTTGGCAGACTTAAGAGAGTTGCATTTTTATATTTTGTACAGAACTATTATTATGTGAAAGGGAATTGGCCCAATACAAGCTATTCTACCATCACTGGAAGTGGAACTCTGCTTTATATATCTTAAGATAATATTATTAGGTGCATTCAAATTGAGAATTGTTAAATCTTTCATGATTATGAAATATGTTAATTAGATGTTATTTAGAATTTTCTTTAGTGACAATATGTTTCTGAGAGATTCCCCCTCAGTTTTTGATAGCCTGAAAATATTTTTATTTCATCCTTTTCCTTGAAAGATTTGACTTTCATTTTCTCTCATGCTTCCTGACAATATAACTTTACAGTGTTCTTGTTACATTTTTCAAAATTAGCTATCTTTTCTCACTGGGTGCATTTAAGGTTGTTGGGTTTTTTTTGGTGTGTTTTTTAATTTGTTTTTGTTTTGATTCTTGTTTTCCTTAATATCATTCAGTTTCATCATAATGGGTATAACATGGATCTTTTTTTTCCCCCCCAAGTGTTTTGCTTGGATTGGATATTGTGAACATGTGATTTCTTTCCTGGTTATTGAACATTATGCTCTTTTCAAATATCACCTTTGCCCATTCTCTTACTTATATCTTTCTGGACTTTATGGAAAAGTTAACTTTCTTGCTCTGTCTTCTTGTCTCATAAAATTCCTTTCAAATTTTTACCTCTTTATCTTGTTTTGTCTCGTTGTGTTTAACTTCCTCAAATTTATCTTTCTTTATCTTCATAATTTTTCTGTTCAGTCTTCTGATGGTCTTGTCATTATGCTTTTTTTCCAATTATTACATCTTTCGGTTCTTAACATTCAGTTTGGTACTTTTTCGATTCTTTTTGATCATTCTGTGAGTTGGAACAAAAATGGGTTGCTATTAGAAATCACACATGCAAAAAGTAATAAAGACCTCATGTCAAAAACTATAAAGCTCATGGTAGCAAATTTGATATCTACTTATTACCCTTGGAGTAAAGAAATATTTCTTAAACAAGAAACAAAAGCATTGACCAAATAAAAAAATCATATTTTGGATTATATTAAAATTAAGAACTTACTCTCAAAAAAGTTTTAAAAGTTTTTATTTAATTAATAGTGGGAGAATAGATTTGACATGGTGATACTTGAAACACAATACAAACAACTGCGAAAATATTAACATTGAGAATATATAAATAGTTCAAATTAATACAAAAGTACTAAAGCATAATAGGAAAGTGGCCTAAAGATATGTAGTGACATTTCACTAAAACAAAACAAAATAAAATAAAACAAATTACAGAAAGCAATATAAATATAAAGAATTAACATCAGGGTGATTAGAAACATACAAATCAAGGCCATAATGAAATCTCACTTAATGGGATAACATTTAATTATTTTAATCTGAAAATGACAAACATTAAAGAAAATGTGGAGAAACAGGATATTTTATATGGTACTACTGAGAGAAAATTAGTATATACAGTACAGAACAAAATATGCCATTTCCGTTCAAGTAGAATATTTCTTTTTCATATGAAACATCAATTCCACAACTGGTAATATATTGAGGAAAGACCATTGCACATGTACAGAGAAGAAATTTGCAAGCATATTCATAGTTGCAAATAGCGAAATTTCTGAAAATCCTTTGATAAGATAGGGATTAAAAAGTGTTTTTTAAAAAAGGAAACTAGTAAAACATTTCGATGTATCCATACTGTAGAATATTAAGCAACCGTAAAAAAGGAATATATTCTTGTATTATACGTATGTTGACCAATGATAGAGACATAGGCACATACATACATACATACATATGTACATACACATATTGATGTAGCTATAGACATAACCATGAATGTAGATATTTTCTATTACATATGGATAGATGGCTGGGTGTAAAAAAGAAAATCAGATTGAAAATACATACACATACATAAAAATGTAATTGTATATTATATACATAGTACATATATAAAATATACGTAAGACTATATGTAAAACTGTTAGTAATGGTTCTGTTTTGACAAAACCTGATCTTATTTAATTAATGTGTAGTAATAAATGGTTCCAGATTCATTGAAGCATGTCTGAATTTTCAAAATCTAGTACATCTCATTTTCCTGAAACATCTTTTGAATCAGTTAGATCTCTTTAGAATTTAGGTAATCTAAAAAAATGCTACATCTACACTTTATTTCTCAGGTTTCATTTCTTTCTTTCAGAATTTAGATAATTAGTTTTTGATTGACATTAAGCAATTATATCTTCTAATTTTTGAAATATTAGGATATGGCTATTTAAATTAAAAATTGCTCAGCAAGGGGCACCTAGGAGGCTCAGTTGGTTAAGCGGCTGCCTTCAGTTCAGGTCATGATCTCAGGGTCCTGGGATGGAGTCCCACATTGGGCTCCCTGCTTCTCCTTCTGCCCCTCCTCTTGCCCATGGGCTCTCTCTCTCCCTCACTTGGTTAAATAAATAAATAAATAAATAAATAAATAAATAAAATCTTTAGAAAAGTAATAAAAATAAAAATTACTCAGCAAGAATCAACATTGGAAGATGACAGCAAGTAAGAGGACCCTAGGTTCCCTTCATTCCAAGAATACAGCTAGATAACTATCAAATCATCCTAACCACCTTAGAAATTGACTTAAAGACTAAACAAAATCCACAACTAAAGGTAGAGAAGAGACCACATTATAGAAGATAGGAAGTGTGGAGATATGATTCAGGAGGGAAATAGACCCTGGCTGCTGCACAGGGTATGGAGCTGTGGTGGCAGGAAAGGGCTAGAGATAGACTAGCCCACAGGGGAGCACATAGGGAAAATAAATCCCTGCAATAGTTGGCTTGGAAAGCAAGAGGGGCCAAGTTCTGTGACTTCTGGCAAACAATGGGGCTTAAACCCTAGAATTCTAAAAAGCAGCAGGCTTGGCTTAGAGAGAGCCCAGACGGAATTGGGGTTGTTCTTGGAGAAAAGGCAGGCAAACAAGCAGATATGCAGTGTAGAAATAGCAATCTGGAGTGTCTGGGGCACACTGTGGGGAGGTTATTTGCTAATCTTAAAGCATGTCCTAGAGAGATAGCGTTCATGGAGAAATCCCTCCAGGGACAAAGGAACTGACCAATGTCATTTCCTTCCTCCACCCCTCTGCATAAGCAGAAGGCCACCTGTGGGAACCAATGCAGAACAGACACTGGCTTCCTAACTTGCTTACACCAAGCCCTGCCCCTCCACACTCCAGTGGAACTGCCCTTCCCAGTCTCATTTGCCTCAGTCCCAGTGTGGTGGGCCTCTTGCCAAGAAGACCAGCCCAAAACCCTGCTCACATCTCATGTCCCAATTTGGGAATTTGGGAGAGCTTGAGTTCTGGTGGAAGGGGTGACAGTCTCCTTTTACAAGGAGATCAGAGCTTAGAACACATCACATTCAGTCCAAGATTGAAACACCGCCCACAATAGGCTGTCTTTGAGAGAAAGCAGAGCACACACAACACACATTGAGATTCCTGGAGGTATCAGGCTCTGAGGAACAGAGGACACTACATGGCAGGGCACTATAGGACCTCATCTTCATAAAACCATTACTCTCAAGAACAGGAGATGTACCTGACTTTCTTAACACACACAGGCAGAGAGACTTAGATAAAGTGAAAAGACAGAGGAATTTGTCCCAAATGAAAGAAACACACAAGGCTATGGCCAGATATCTAAGTGAAAGATACATAATGAGCATGACTGATGAAATGATCATGAGAATACTCACTGAACTTGTGAAAAGAGTGGAAGACATGAGTGAGACCCTTAACACAGGGATAAAGAATAAAGAATAACATCAGAGATAAATAAAAAGATAAATGAAATGAGAAACATTCTTGATGGAATGAACAGTAGGCTGGAAGAAGCAGAGGAACAAAATAATAACCCAGAAGACAGAGTAAGGGGAAGTAATCAAGCTGAACAGAAGAGCGAAAAAAGAATTATACAGAAACAGAGTAGGAAACTCAGTGACTCCATTGAATGTAATGATATTCATATTATAGGAGTCCTAGAAGAAGAAGAGAGAGAAAAAGAGGCAAAAGATTTATTTGAAGAAATAATAGCTGAAAACTTCCTTAATCTGGGATAGGAAACTGGTAACCAGATACAGGAAACACAGAAACCCCCCAATAAAACCAATAAAAGCGGATGCACTCAAGATATAATTAAATTTGCAAAATATAGTGATAAAAAAATTTTTTTTAAAGCAGCAAGAAAAAAAAAGAGTGACATTCATGGGAAACCCCAAAGATTAGTAGGGTTTTTTCAGCAGAAACTTTCCAAGTCAGAAAGGAGTGGCATGATAAATTCAACCTGTTGAAGTGGGAAAATCTGTAACCAAGAATACTGTATCCAGGAAGACTATCATTCAGAATGGAAGGGGTGATAAAGAGTTTCCAGACAGACAATAACTAACAGAGTTCATGACCATTAAACCAACTTGAGAAAATATATTCAAGTGAATTCTTTGAGTGGAAAGGTGAGAAAAAAATGACAGTATAAAGGCAGGAAACACAAAACCAATAAAAATGAATATTTCTGTAAAAAAGTCAGTCAAGGGGGGCATCTGGGTAGCTCAGTTGGTTAAGCAGCTGACTCTTGATTTTAGCTCAGGTCATATCAGGGTCCTGGAATCGAGCTCTGAGGTGAGCCCTCCACTCAGCAAAGACTCTGCTTGAGAATTCTCCCTCTCTCTCTCTGCCCTCCCCCTCCATTTGTGCTCTCTTTTTCTCAAATAAATAAATCTTTAAAAAAAACATTCAAGAAACTCACAGAAAGATGTAAAATATGACAACATATATCTAAAATGTGGAGAGGAGAGAAGTAAAGAATTATTTCAAACTTAAATGACTATCAACTTAATATAGGCTGTTACATGCAGAAGAGGTTATATATAAACCTACTGGTAACCATATATCAAGAACTACTAATGAATATGCAAATCATAAAGGGAAGTTGAAATATATCACCAAAGAAAACCCACGAGCCATGAAAGAGAGAAAGACAGGAAAAGATTGGAGAAAATCTTGATAAACAACCACAAAATTAGTATTAAAGTTGTAACAAATACATATCTATTAATAATTATTTTGAATCTAAATGAACTAAATGCTCCAATCAAAAGGAAAGAGAGGGAAAAAGAAGAAAAGACAAAATCACAGGGAGACAAATCATAAGAGACTCCTGATCATAGGAAAAAAACTGAAGGTCCCTGGAGGAGAAGGGAGTAATAATATAGAGTAACTGGGTGATGAATATTAAGGAGAACACATGATGTAATGAACACTGTGTGTTATATAAGACTGATGAATCACTGAACTGTGCCTCTGAAACTAATAATACATTATATGTTAATTAATTGAACTTAAATAAAATTTAAAAATATAACGATTTGCAGAAAATATGATGCTATTAATTCAGCAATGTATTCTGTAGTGCAATCACAATAAAACCTAGATTTAAAATTTAAAAAAAGGCATAGGGTGACAGAATGGTTAAGAACATAAGACCTATGTATATGTTCTCTGTAAAAGGCTTATTTTAGACCTAAAGACCCCTGCAGATTGGAAGTGAGCAGATAGAGAAACATCTATCAAGAAAATGGATGTCTAAAGAAAGATGGAAGAGTAATACTTAAACAAAATAGACTTTAAAAGAAAGACTATAAGTAGAGACAAAGAAGGACATTATATAATAAAGATGACAACTGAACAAGAAGATATGGCAATTGTAAATATTTCTGCAACCAACATAGTTAATAACAAACATAAAGGAACTAACTGATAATAATACAATAATAATAGGAGACTTTAACAACCCACTTACGCCAATGGACAAATTATTTAAACAGAAAATTAAAAAAAAAAAACAGAAAATCAACAAAGAAATAATGGCTTTGAATGACACACTGTACCAGATGGACTAAACAGATACATTCAGAACATTCCACTCTAAAACAGTAGAACTCCCATTCTTTTCAAGTACACATAGAACATTCTCCAGAAGAGATCACATGTTAGATCATAAAGAGGCCTCAAGAAATTCAAGATCAATGTCATATCATGCATCTTTTCTGACCAGAAGGCTATGAAACTAAAGTCAACCCCAAGAGAAAATCTGGAAAGAACACAAATACATAGTGACTAAATAACACATACTAAATAATGAATGAGTCTACCAAGAAATTAAAGAAGAAATTAAAAAGTATATGGAAACAAATGAAAATGAAAGCAGTGGTCTGAAACATTTGGGATGTAGCAAAAGTATTTATACCAGGGAGGTATATAACAGTCCTACCTCAAGAAGAAAGAAAAATATCAAATAAACCTAATCTTACATCTAAAGGAGTTAGAAAAAGAAGAGCAAACAAAATCTAAAACCAGCAGAAGGAAGGAAATAATAAATATTAGAATAGAAAGTAAGTGATATATAGACAAAAAGGAAACTATAGAACAAATCAATGAAACCAGGAGCTGGTTCTTTGAAAAAAATCAGTAAAATTGACAAATGTCTAGCCAAACTTATTTTTTTGAGAAGGGAAAAAAGACTCAAATAAATAAAATCACAAATGAAAAAGGAGAAATAACAATCCACACCACAGAAATATAAACAATTATAAGAATTTAAAAATTTAACACAATCTGAGTGTTCAGAATCATGTGCCTCATGGTTTATTGTGTAGCTACTACCTACACATTACTACTGTGCTAGGCACGCTATGGAGTGGGCATAGTGGGGAGAGCAAGCAAAAGGGAATGTAGATGTGTTCCTACACTTGAGAATCTCCAAATCCAATTCAGGAGACAAAGCATTTACTTTGAAGAGTTAAATGACTTTGCAAAAATGAGATAAATCCGAAGAATTGCCCTTGAGTGTTCTTAAAAGATACAGTAAGGACAAGCAGTGTTATGAATCTGGAAGAGAGAGATTGCTGTGCTCCATCTGGTCTTTGGAAGACTTCTAAAAGCAGGAGGATCTTGTTGGACAATGCAGGTTTGGCAAGGTTTGGCCATATGTGAAGGGAAGCTATGAGAAACAACTAAGCTGTTCAACAGAAGATGTGATTGGTTAACGTGACACAATCATTTAAAGGATCAGAGACTGGAAAGCTAATTTGGGTCTAGAATTATTTGACAAATAGTATCTGAATCCCTGCTGTGTGTCAGTTACTATGCTGACCATTGACAATTTTAATAAAAATAAAGACAGGTCTTATTCTTTTCATGGCCCACAGCCAAGTGGACAGAGGAAAGAAAAATATTAAAGGGTGCTGGGTGAAATGCTTAAAAAAAAAAAAAAAAAATTTAAAAATTTATGCCAACCAAATACACAATCTAGAAGAAACGGATTACTTCCTAGAAACATATAAACTACCAAAACTGAAACATGAAGGAATTGAAAATGTGAATACACTGATAACCAGCAAAGAAGTTGAATCAGTGTTCAAAAGCCAGCAAACAAAAGTCCAGGAGCAGTTGAATTCTATCAAACGTTTCAAGGGGCTAATACCTATTCTTTTCAAACTATTCCAAAAAAATACAGGAGGAAGGAAAACTTCCAAATTCTTTCTATGAGGCCAATATTACCTGGTATCAAAACCAGATAAAGACATCACTAAAGAAGAGAACAACAGGCCAGTATCCCTAATGAACATAGGTGGGAAAATCCTCAACAAAATGCCAGCAAACTTAATCCAATAATACATTTTAAAAAATCATTCACCATGATCAAGTGGGATTTATTCTTGGGTTGCAAGGATGGTTCGATATTCACAAATCCATCAACATGATACATCACAACAATAAGAGAAAATATAAGAACCAGATATGATCATTTTAACAGATGCAGAAAAAGCATTTAACAAAGTACAACATACATTCATGATAGAAATCCTCAACTAAGTAGGTTTAGAGGGAACATACCTTAACATAATAAAGGCCATATATGAAAGCTACACAGCTAACATTATCCTTAATGGGGAAAAACTGACTTTGCCCCTAAAGTCAGGAACAGGACAAGGATGTCCATTTTCACCTCTTTTATTCAACATAGCACTAGAAGTCCTAGTCAGAGCAATCAGACAACAAAAAAGAAATAAAAGCATCCAAATTGGTAAGGAAGAAGTAAAGCATTCATTATTCGCAGATGACATGATACTATTCATAGAAAACACAAAAGACTACATCAAAAAAACTGCTAGAACTAATAAACATCCAGTAAAGTTACAGGATACAAAATCAGTGTACAGAAATCTGTTGAATGTTGAAGCAACAGAAAGAGAAATTAAAGAAACAATCCCTTTTATAATTGCACCCAAGATAAGAAAATACCTAGGAATAAACCTAAAGAAAGAGGTGAAAGACCTGTACTTCTAAAAACTATAAAATACTGATGAAAGAAGTTGAAGATGACACAATGAAATGGAAAGACATTCAATGTTCATGGATTGGAAGAACAAATATTGTTAAAATGTCTGTCCTACCCAAAGCAATTTACAAAATTAATGCAATCCCTATCAAAATGCCAACAGCATTTTCCACAGAATTATAACAAACAGACCTAAAATTTGTATGGAACCACAAAAGACCTTCAATAGCCAAAGCCAGCTTGAGAAAAAAGAAGCAAAGGTGGAGGTGTCACAGTTCTGGACTTCAGGTTATATTACAAAGCTGTAGTAATCAAAGCAGTATAGTACTGGCACAAAAACAGACACATTGGTGAATAGAACAGAAAACCCAGAAATAAACTCACAGTTATATGGTTAACTAATCTTTGATTAAGCAGAAATGAATATACAATGGGAAAAAAAACCAATCTTTTCAATAAATGGTGTTGGGAAAACTGGACTTTCACATGCAAAAGGATTAAACTGGACCATCTTTTCATCACACACAAAAATAAATTCCAAATGGATGAAATACCTAAATGTGAGACCTGAAACCATAAAAATCCTAGAAGAGAACACAGGCAGTAACTTCTTTGACATTGACCTCACTGCAACTTTCTTCTAGATATGTCTCCTGAGGCAAGGGAAACAAAAGCAAAAGTAAACTATTGGGACTACACCAAAATAAAAATCTTCTATACATCCAAGGAAACAATCAACAAAACTAAAAGGCAACCTACGAATGGAGAAGATATTTGCACATGATATATCTCATAAAAGGTTAGTATCCAAAATATATAAAGAAATGATACAACTCAATATATAAAAAACGAATAATGCAGTTAAAATTGGGCAGAAGACAGGAACAGTCGGTTCTCCAAAGAAGACATACACATGGCCAACAGACACATGAAAAGAAGCCTAACATCGTTGATCGTCAGGAAAATGGCAAATCAAAGCTGCAATGAGATATCACTTCACACCTGTCACAATGGCTAAAATAAAAAACACGAGAAACAATAGGATTGGAGAGGATGTGGAGAAAGGGAAACTCTTGCAGTGTTGATGGGCAGGCACACTGGTTCAGACACTGTGGAAAACTGTATGGATGTTCTTCAAAAAATTAAAAATTGAACTACCCTATAATCCAGTATTGCATTATTGGATATTTACCCAAATAATACAAAAACTCTAATTCAAAAGAACATATGCTTCTTATGTTTATAGCAGCAGTATTTACAATAGACAAGATGTGGAAGCAGCCCAAGTGTCCATCAACTATATATACATATATAAATAATATTCATATATATATATGAATATTACTCAGCCATCAAAAGAATGGAATCTTACCATTTGAAACGACATAAATGGATCTAGAGAGTACTATGCTGAGCAAAATAAATCAGTTAAAGAAGACAATACGTATGATCTTACTCTTATGTGGAATTTAAGAAACAAAGTAAACAAGGAGCAGGAAAGAGAGAGAGAAATCAAGAAATAGACTCTATAGAGAACAAACTGATGATTACTAGAGGGGAGGTAGGTGGGTAGATGATTTAAATAAGTAATGGGGGTTAAGGAGTGCGCTAGCTGTGATGAGCAGCAGATGATCCATGGATTTGTTGAATCACTATATTGTACTCTTGAAACTAACAAAATACTGTATGTTAAAAAAAAAGTTACTAAAAAATATCTTTTTAATTTCAGAATTTTAGTCATAGATGTAGCTCCAGTAAATCTGGCTATGAAAAATGTCAAGCAACACTGCTACTTGAGCATTATCTTGGATTCATAAACAATATATCCATACACTAAAAACTCATCTTTTTGTACTTGTAAGCTCTACTGCTTTCCCCTGGGTCTCTTTTTTAAAGTATAATTTTGGTTTTATGTTATAGTCATATTAAATTTTCTAGGTTTTTAAAAAGATATGTTCTTAGATACAACAAATAAATTGGAAGTCTGTCTACAGGAGTAGGAAAAATGAACATGTATATTTTCTTAATTTAGAGTGTAATTTAGAATTATAAATACTAGGGGGAAATTTGCCCAGAATAGTTCACTATTTAAACCTCATTGGTTTGGAAATCCTAATTTCTCTTGAACCACTTTTTCTCAATAATCCTCAGTAAAATCTATCCCCAAATTTTTGGATGGGAAATATATTATAAGTATTATTTCCAAAACAAATATTTTGATGAGCTAAATGTTGAAGAATCAGAAACACATGGATTGCGTTTCCCTACAAATAAATAAATATGAAATTCAAGGAAAATTTACTTGCTGAAGCTTGTTTTATTTACCCAATACAGAGTATTTGGACATCACTTAAAATATTGGACCCAGTTGTGCACCACTTTGGATTTACATATATATATATATATATATATATATATATATATATATATATGTATATATATTTATTTATTTTTATTTTTTATAAATATATATATTTATATACTTATATATTAGTTATATATAAATATATGTATGTTACATATTTGTAAGTATAATTTATATATATTTTAAATATGAAATCCTAAGTGGTGCTCAACTCGGTCAATATTTTAAGTGATTTTCAAATATATAACATACATAAAAATATATATAAAATGATGACTAAGGAATGTCATTAGTTCTCAGATATTGTTACTATCATAGATCCATTCTTTCTTATTTAAATGCTCTGGTTTCCTCTTATTAATTCAGTGCAAATTATTTGATTACCCAATATTACATACTTATATTAATTTAAAGGAATTAAACAATAGACTGCAACTTACAATATTTTATTGTTTCTATTTTTTTAAAGATTTTATTTATTTATTCATGATAGAGAGAGAGAGAGAGAGGCAGAGACGCAGGCAGAGGGAGAAGCAGGCTCCATGCAGGGAGCCCGACACGGAACTCGATTCTGGGACTCCAGGATCACGCCCTGGGCCAAAGGCAGGTACTGAATCACAGAACTACCCAGGGATCCCCATGCTTCCTATTTTTTAAATAATCTAGGTAGTCACAAATTTAAGGGATAGAAAATCCCTGTATTCCTCACCTCTATGAAATCATTTTACCAGTATTTTCTAATTAATTTGAAAATGTTGCTTTTTGACAAATCTGATAATTAAGACATATAATAATTCATTTTATACATGATTATATATAGTTATATGTGGTTTATATATAATTCAATGTTATAATTTGATTTTAGCATAGAGATTAAAAATTCCTTAAAAGACAATGCCATTTTTGGGTGTCTTGTTGTTATGATAATCTTGATGATTGGTAAGAAGAAAAGAATGCTAATGACATAAAGGTTGTTTGTTTATTCTCCTTTGTTTAAAAATTTAAGTTGTCTTACAGATAAGTAAGCAAGATAACATAAATTTAAAATATCTGAGATAGACGGAATTAAACAAATTTAGAAAAAGCTATAAACTAAGATGTGGCATCAAACAGCATTCTTCAGTTTGAAAATATGTTCTATGAGGCACTTGTAGGTGCATCTTACACACACAAACACACACACACACGCATGCATGCACACACATACACATACACAGATGTCCATGCTTATTTTTTGAGAAAAGAAATCCTGGGAAATACTGCAAACTTCACCTCTTGGAGAAGCCTTAAAGGCTCTGAAAACTTTTGAAGTAAAAATAAAAAGCCAGAAAACCCAAACCTGATAGTTCACTCCACTTCATCTACAGCTTTCCCAACGTATTAAACTTCAGCTAATTTTTTCTTTAGTAATACCTAATGTTAAGCCCCAGAATTTAGTTTCTTGGGCACTCACTGTGATAATGGAGCCAGAGAATCCTACAGATATCAATTAACGGGCTCTATACTTTGCTGAAGCTACCATAAAAAAGAGATCTGATTGTTTAAACAAATTTTTGTATCAATAACATAAAAAGGAAACTGTAAGAAAGTAAACTTTTATAAGATAGGAGTTAGATCACGGTGGTTTCTGGTCATAACTCCTAATTGAGGTTGAAGCTTGTTGAAACATTGAGCTTCTGAGTTATTTAGAGTTGAGTAAGTATTACAAGGTAAAAATATATAGGTAGGTATTACAGTCAATTGTTTTACAGATAACATAGTCAATCTAACTTACAGAATAATTCTGTTTTTTTTTTTTTTTTGCCTTAGTGCGAAGACAGTAAGCACATTCTCATTCCTAATGTGCAAAAATGAATAAAACTCCAAGAACTAAACAGAAATATGTCTTCAATTTTGTCACATAGATGGATATACTGATACATCATTGAAGGTAGTTCTATATGCATGAATATCAGAGATGTAAATATCTGATATCACTGACCAATTCTTTACGTTCAAATGCTTCTAGACCCTTCTCTGTGCATATATACACAGAGAAACATATAGATATTACCCCTCTAGGCAGCATGATATTTATGTATGTACTTGTGTATATATCTACACATGAGCATATATGAATAAAAATGCACATAACATATTCTCTTTTAAATTCAACTGGACCCATGGCACTGCCAAGCATTCATACTCTACATCCATAGGCAAATTACTTTCCCAAACTCCAAAATTACTTTTAATACTAATACACTGTTTTCCAACTATCTCCCAACAAAAATACAAACTCAACTGATGATATCATCTTTAATTTTACAGAAAAAGAAAACATAAAAGGCACAGCCAGTAAAGTTCACTGTCTTCTCTGAAGTCTACAGAATGCTTGGATTGGTGTCTATACTTCCCTCTTTCCAGTTTGCATGTAGATCAGAGCCCTCTCCCCGAATCTGCTTTCCCCTGTCCTTTTTGTACTCCCCTCTGACTTCTGAACTTTCTAGTTACCTGCTTTATGTTAGTAAGCATACTCAAAGAACTAGTGCTGCTTTTTTAAAAAGTTAGATCCCCCCCTTAAATCCACAGTATCTTCAGATAGTATTCTCTCTCGTCTCCAAAGTCAAATTCCTTGAAAGCTTTGTCTTTTTTCACTCTTTCCATTTCCTCACTCTCCAGTCACCTTCAATACACTGTAATCTGGTCTCTGTTTTGAGAATTTTTTTTTTCATAAGGACAGAGGGAATGATGCTTTTCAGCCAGTTGCTACAGCAGTATTAAAACACTATCTCATTTTATAGTGTCTTAAACAGTTCTCATGCTCAGCTTCTGTAATTTCACACTCTCCTGATTGGCATCCTATTGCAGGTCCCTGTTTATATTCCTTTATGGCTTCTTGCCATCCTCCTGACTAAGACATGATGAAGTTCTATAAGCCTTTCCAAGTCCTCTTTTGCCTCCCTACATTCCCTCTCCATACATTTCTTTCCAGCCTCTGTTTTCAATTACTCTCAGCATGTTAATGCTCCCTGCCCTGACTCCTCTTCTGAAGGCCATATCATAGATCAAAATGCTTACTTGACATCTCCGCTCAGATTTCTCCAAGGCTCCTCAAAAGCAACACTATCAAAATAGAATTTATGAGAATCTGCACCACACCAGTTCTCTCCCATGCTACCTACGCCAATCATGCTGCCCTTTCCACCCAGACCTCCCCAACTGGCTCCCACTACCTTCAGCACTTATATCCACACCACTAGAAAGGTTGGTTCACTCTAATTGTTAAATAGTTTATAGGTTTATTTTTTGGCAAAACTACGAATGGCTCCTCTCTTCCTCTTATAATATAAGAGTAGAAAGGAAATTGAAAAATAGAAAGTATAACTCTATAGAGAAATCTTATCAATTGTCCTCTTGTTTGACACCTTGCTTGCCAAGAAAAAGTATTTCAGGTTTCTTTTATTTCCTAATGGGTCTTCCATTAAGGGAAAATATATGGTGTATGTAAAATACATTAATTATCAGTGTGGTTTCAGCTTTCACTCGTTCCATTTTCTATTTAGTCTTCGAACCATTCTATTGAGCAGTATTGTGAGAAGTATGCACCACGCAACTCCTATACAATGAGGCTGACATGCTAAGGAGTGACAATTTTCTATCACTGTAGCCATTTCTCTAAAAAATATTCCAAATCTTGCTTATAGAATGCACTAAATTTATGTTATGGCCATTGTGAATCTTGCCTATGTAAATAGATGTAAAGAATCTTGTAGAAATCATTCTTTTAAAATAGATTTGTTGCGAATATTATGTTTTGTCATTTTAATGCAAATCCCTATCAAAACACAACCAGCATTTTTCACAGAACTAGAACAAACGGTCCTGAGGTTTGTATGGAACCACAAAAACCTGGAACAGCCCAAGTAATCTTAAGAAAGAAGAACAAAACTGAAGGTATCACAATACCAGACTTCAAGTTATATTACAAAATGATAGTAATTAAAACAATAGAGTACTGGCATAAAAATAGACACATAGATCAATAGAATAGAATGGAAAACCCAGAAATAAACCCACAGTTATTTGGTCAATTAATCTTCAATGCAGCAGGAACAAATATACATCGGGGAAAATATTTCTTCAATAAATTATGGGGAAACTGGACAGCCACATACAAAAATGATCAGCAGGTGTTGTATGGAAGTGTTGAATCACTATATTGTACACTCAAAACTAATATTACACTGTATGTAATTAACTAACTGGAATTTAAATAAAAACTTTAAAAAAAGAGCAGCAATATCAAATTCATAGTCTAAAAATTCCTACCCGAAGAAACAGAAAATGGAGCCTTAAAATCATTGCAAAGCAAGCGGAAGGAATTATATAATCCAGATAAAGGCAGAAATCAATCAAATTGGAAAAAAGAAACAATAGATAAAATTAATGCAACAAAAAGCTGTTTCTTTTAAAAAAGAATAAAATTAATAAACTTCTATCAAGACTGACTAAAATTTAAAACAGAGAAGATGCAAATCACCAATATCAGAAATAAAATGTGATATTACTTCCAATCCAGGAACCATGAAAGAGCAATAAGTGAGTACTACAAGCAAATTTCTGCTCATAAACTTAACAATATGGAAGAAGTGAAACAATTCTTCAAAAGGTAGAGCAACCAAAACTCAACCAAGATGAAATTGACACTGTGGCTTGGCCAATAACCATCAAAGAAATTTAATTTATACTGTAAGAGCTTTGAAGAAAGAAATCTCCAAACACAGGTGGTTTCACTGGAGAATTCTCCCTGCCATTTGAAGAAGAATTATTACAAATTTTACACGATTTTTTTCCAGAAAATGGAAGAGGAAAGATGAATGAGATACCTGCTTTATGAAGCTAGTATATTCCTGATATCAAAATAAGACAGAGTTAAAAAAATGAAATGAAGAAAAAATGATCCTTGTCATGAACTTAGACTGAAAAATCCTCAACAAAATATTTGGAAATAGAATACAACAATATGCAGAAAGATTTATATACCACGATCCAGTAGGATTTATTCTAGGTATGTGAAGTCTACTCAACATTCCACACAATCCATATCAAAAAGCTGAAGAAGGAAATGATCTGATCCAATTAATTGATGTAGAAAAATATTTAGCAAAATCCTACACCTATTTGTTCATAATGAGTTTCTTGGCAAGTTAGGAACACAGACTGATAAATTTTTTTTTTTTTAAGAGAACTTATAGATTGGAAAGGCAGAAATAAAACTGCACTTATTTGCAAATGGTGTGATTGTCTATATAGAAAATCCTAAAGAATGTAAAAAAAATCCTAGAATAAGTTAGTTTAGCAAATTTGCAAGACAGACAAGACAGAAGGTCAACACAAAAAAATCACATATGAATGTGCATTAAAATTAAATAAAAACATGGTATCATTGACCATCACTTCAAAGGAAATTAAATACTTAAAAAAGGAGTCTGAATACTGAACATTACAAAATTCTTATAAAATAAGCCCTGGACAAATGGGGGACATAACATGTTCATGGACCAGAAGAGTCATAGTAAAGATGTATATTTTCCCAAATCAAGCTATAGGTACAATTTAGTTCCTACCAAATCCTGGGAAAGTTTTTGGTACATATAGATAAGTTTATTCTAAAATTTGTATGTAAAGGCACAGGTCCTGGAAAAAATAGAGAAATGACTTTAACCTATGTTAAAATTTACTGTAATGACCATAATCAAAATGGTGTGCTATCAGCAGAGGGATATACATGGATCATGGAACAGGATAGAGAACCTAGAAATAACTCCCACATAAGTATGTTTGACTGATTTTTGACAAAGTGTAAAAGCTATTCAGTATTGGAACAATTGAACATTCAGTATTGGAACAATTGAACATTCACAAGCCAAAAAGAAATACACTGAAATAAACCTCATATCTAAAATTAAAAAAAAAAAAAAACACAACACAAAACAAAACAAAAACCTCAAATTTTATTATGGGCTTAAATGGAAAGCTACATTTTTTTAGAAAAAATATATAGCAGAATATTTGGGGGGTCAAGGGTTAGCCAAAGTGTTCTTATATTTGGCATCAAAAGCATGATCCTCAAAGGAAAAACTGAAATTGAGCTTTATCAAAATTTTAAAAATTTTGTTGTATGAAAGCCCTTGTGAAGAGGATCAAAGTTAAGCTACACTCTGGGAGAAAGGATTTGTAAGCCACGCATTTGAAAGATTGATAACTACAGTATCAAAATTTAACAGTAAAGAAACAGCCCAATTCAAAAATGGGCATAAGACATGAAGAGACATTTGGCTGATAAAGATACATAGGTGGAAAAAAAAACCCATGTGACGAGATTTTCAACATCACATTAGAGATATGCCAATTAAGACCACAGTGAGATATCCCTCTATACCTATTAGAAGAGCTAAAATGAAAAAAAAAATAGTGACAATACCACATGTTGGTGAGGAAGTACAGAAACTGGATGACTCACTCATTACTGGTAGCAGAGTAAAATGGCATGGCCTGCCCTGAAATCGTTTGGCAATGTATAAACCTAAACAGGCAATTAACACAAAACCCAGGAAATGGACTCAGGCATATATCCCAGAGAAATTAAAACTTATTTTAACAGACAAAAGTACAGAGCAATTTTATTTGTAGTAGCCAAGTAACTGGAAACGGTTCAGGTGTATTTCATTAAATGGATTATTAGATAAACTACAACTTAATAGTCCGTGGAATATAACTCAGCAGTACAAAATAAAAATTTGTTGATACATGCTTGATGCATCTCCAGGGAATTATGGTGAGTAAGTGATAAAAAGTCAATCCCCAAATATTACATTATGCATTAGGCCATGTACATGACATGGTTGAAATGACAAGACTTTGGAAATGAATAGGTTGCCAAAGACTAAGGAAGGAGGCAGGGGCGGTGGTGGGGTAAGGGGATAGGTGAGTTAGTAAAGGGAAGTATGACTCATCCCTATGTGCCATTCCTCATTGTGGGGATGGACACACAAATGTACACATTGGATAAAATTGTAAAGAACCTAACACACACACATACAAGTACAAGCACAATTTAACTTGAATAAGTAATCTGAACAACACAGATGGGTGGAATGAGTGTCAATAAGCTTGTAATATTGTCCGGTAGTTCTGCAAAATAGTAACAATGGGGGAAGTATTTCTGCCTGTGAACATACAATTATCTCAATAAAAATTTCAATTGAAAAATACAAACAACCCAACAGACTGAGGCAAAACTTTTTTTCAGGAGGCACGTCTGGATGGGAATCAATTGTTCAGAGCCCAAGGAAGACACAGTAGGTGGAAACAGATGTGTCCCCGACATCCGCCTATAAACACAAAACTCAACCTGAAGTCTTAGAAGTTTGTGCAAGTGCTATTCAGGCTCCCTTCCTGCTTCCAATGGTTTGCTTCACACATTGTTCTAATCAGGGAGCTGTTTCCTCTGCACAGCTGTCCTCAATTTAACAAACCACAGTGACGTGCAGGGAGACAAAACAGCCTTTCTCG
This sequence comes from Canis lupus dingo, assembly GCF_003254725.2. Lineage (NCBI taxonomy): Eukaryota > Metazoa > Chordata > Mammalia > Carnivora > Canidae > Canis > Canis lupus. Next base: position 29,656,883 of record NC_064244.1, read on the forward strand.
TCTTCAGTGAAGACCTCTCTCCCCGAAGCCCGAAGAGTTAAACCTCTAGACAGTTTTTATGAGCGTGTTGCGAACTACAAAACGCCTCCAACACAAAGATAACACACTGCAGGAGAAAAGAAGTGACTCTATGGACTAAGTCATTGGCCACTCCTTTCAAATACCTTCCACACATTTATAAACTTGAAGACAAGAACACGATGAGCAAAGCATGTTGACCTGACCTTTGAACTCAATGCGTTAACTTTAGAAAATGTAGAAAATGCGAATTTTATTCTTGACGTCCTTTCTGCCATCATGGCAACTTCCCTGCTATAAACACGCTTATTGGTTGTTTATGGTTAGAAAAGTGAGATGGTATGTGTTCAGCCTAGAGATCAAGAGGGAGACAAAAAGGAACGTAGAGAAGGAAATGACCTGACATCATAGTTCAACCACACCGCAGCAACCTTCGTAGTATTTTGTTTGAATTCTTTCAGGCATTGACTGTATTCATATATGTGTCTATTTAACTGAATCAGAACTGCACGCAGTTGATCATCAAGGTCTCCCTTGATGAATTTCTGCAGGCGTGTGCATTTTGGAACGGTGGTCCTGGTCCTCAAGGAAGACTTCCAACAGGCATCCTCATCCTACCACAAGTCAGTAAGTCCCACCTCATGATAACCACTATTCTGACCTGTAGGCAATAGCGTAGTCACTCCTGTTTGGGGATTTCGTACAATATGTGGGGTGTAGGCTTTGGTGTCTGGTTCTATTATCTCAACATGAGGATAGTTAGGCTCATCCTGTTACAAGTAACAGTGGTTTGCTGTTTTTCCCAACTCTAGTAACATTCCCCCCGTTGATAGACAACAGTTTATTTATCCCTCTACTGGGATGGATATTTGGATGATTCCATTATGGGGCTGTTCTCAACAATGCTGCTCAAATATTACGTCTTTTGGCAGATGTAGGCACTCCCCTCTATGGGGTACATATCTAGGAGTGGAATCACTGAATCGGAGGGTATACATATGTTCAGTTTTAGTTGATACTGCCAATTTTTGAGAGTTCCAATGGCTTCCCATCCTTGTTGACACCGTGTGTCCTTTTAATTTTAGTCAGTCTGGTGGTAACATAATTGTAAGCCAACATAAGAACATATTGAATGTGGAAATTTGTATCTTGTGTATTACATCATGATCATTCACATGGATTGACTCCTTATCCTCCAGAAAGCCTTAGTTTTGACCTTCGGTTATTATAATCTCTGCAAGTTTGATTAGCTACAAAAACAAAGGCAAAGATGTCTTCTAGAAAATGCTCACAAAAATGTCTGAAGCAATCACAGATTGTGGGATTCTCAAGTCATTTTTAATATCACAAACACTGTGTGTGTGTGTGTGTGTGTGTGTGTGTGTGTTGCAGGGTGGTATGTGTTTGTGGGTATACTTAAAATAGCCTGTGTATCCTGTAAAAAAAATGCAAATTTTATCAAACACAATTGCCATGACTTGGTTGGCCTTAATATATGAAACAAGAGTTTTCAAAAGAATGACATTTTAAAGGTATTGTCCTCTTCGTTAGAACATGGTGATTCATATGATGATATGTAAGGTGACACAGCATAAATTTGCCATAGGATGCATTTTAATCATTTTTTAGTTTTTAACTCTAGTTTTCTGTGACCATCTGTATTGTATTTTACCATGAAAGGAACAAAAAAATAACTTAAAAAAAATCTTCATTTAGAACATGCCAGAAACTAAAATCTAATTACTAACACATTATATTAAGAACTCTATTTAGATCATCATCATTATGCATGCGGCATTGTGTTGCTGTTGTTTTCCCCTTCTCTTCTCTTTACCTTTACTTTTTTTCTAGCTTAGAGATTTCTCCTCTCTTTTTTTCTCTTTGTGGTCTTGTTTTGGTACATGTATAACACATTTTCTCTCCTGCTAACTAGTCCCTACATATCAAAGGGGACACGAAGGGGGATATAGAGATATTGGCTCTCATCTACAAGGACATACTTCTTCAGATTTTTCTCTTGGGGAAAGGTGTAGATATAAACACACATTTTTATTAACTTGCACTTTTCAAACTGTCTGATTCAATTACATAATCTAGGCAGGAGAGTAACTGAGTGATAAATGCTGAAGTTTACTGGATCATGCTAGGGTTCTACTCATGGTAAAAGGTGCTGGTAATTACCTTTGAAGCCATAGATGGTCTGGACCAGTCTAACTCAGTGTGTGTATTTCATTTCCCACCCTCTGTAGAGTTGGGACTCGATGAACTGGCTCTCGGATTCTGTTCTTGTCACTAGGAAGTGCAGAATTAGTCACAGTCGACTGATTTCCTTTTGATATTCACTTGATTTACAGATGAGGCCAAATCCAACCTTTTCACTGATTGGGGATACTGCAGAAAGGACCACTGTGTTTTATTCCAGAAAATTTTGATATTAATCACCTCTCACATCTGGTTATTGCACATCATCTGTGTGCTTCATGAAAGTACTTCTGAGTTAGTTCAACCAAGACTCTTCCTACTTCCCTTTTGGATGACCCCTCTCCCCTGACTTCACCATCATGTTCTCACCAGTAAAGACGAACTGCAGGAAAATGAAAATAAACTATAGTTTTTGAAAGTTGAAAATGCAATCGAACTTCTTGCATCCTGGAGATTCTTTTTTTTTTTTTATTTAAAGATTTTATTTATTTATTCATGAGAGACAGAGAGAGAGAGAGGCAGAGACACAGGCAGAGGGAGAAGCAGGCCCCATGCAGAGAGCCGGATATGGGGCTCGATCCCGGTACTCCAGGATCACGCCCCTGGCCGAAGGCAGGTGCCAAACTGCTGAGCCACCCAGGGATCCCCCAACATCCTGGAGATTGGATAAATGATTTTTATTTATTTATTTTTTTAGAAATGCAACTGTTTGGTATCTATTGGATCAATCGAATATATAGTATTTTAATGTGAATGAAAAGAAGCATTTTGGTCAGGCCCCAGGTATTTTGTCTATAGGGTAACCAAAATAAGACAATTAATATTTTAAGATGGAAAACGTATTATATGTATTCCCAGATACACAACTTCCAAGAAAATGGGAACAAGAAAAATAAGCAGAATGAGATCAGTTTCTCTCAGGCACACGATGCTGTAGTGTAACAAGCTCTTTAGGCTCTGGGACACTTGGCTAAGAGTATATTTTTGTAACAGTTGGGATGAATATTCATAATATATACCGAATGCCATCTTCTCCCCAAACATGTTTTCCCTTCAGTTACTCCCATTTCTGTGAGTGCACTGTGACACCATCACAGTGTGTGTACACGGGCATCACCACCATCTGCTGATGAGCACATTGTAGGCCAGTGGCGGGAAGTGCACTGGTCCCAGACAGGGTGCTGGGCTCCTAGAGATGGGCTTCCCTTTAGGGCCAGCAGAAAGTTGAGGGCAACCTGAAAAATATTTTGTCTGGAGAAAGGGCTCGAAGACCGTCAGTGGTCCAGACATGCTGCAGAGTGATTGTGGCGACAGGAGAAGGGGGCCTAGACCCAGAGATGCCTTCCCCTGATCTTGAGGCCGGGGACAATTTGCAAGACTCTTCTTTCTGAAAAGGAGAATTGACAAAATTGAAAACAGAGGCATAGTCCTATTGATCCTGGAATACTAAACAAATCTCTAGGATGGAGACTGTCACTCAGGAAACTAGAAAGTTTCAAATGGAAAGCAGGATGAGGGCTGAATTTGGGGAAGGAATGAGAAGCCTCTTAACCAGTCAGATGCTGTATAAGACAGTATGCTATCTGAAAAGGATCAGACAACTTCCATCCCTTTCTGGAACTAAAGACTAGCCCTAGGTGCTCGGGTTTGAGATTGTAAGCCCACTTATGAAGATTTCACATTAGATTGTATATTCTCAGAGAAAGTGCAGAATTCTGGAAAAAGAGCTGGCCAAGCTAAAGACAAAAGCAGAAAAAAAGAAAGGAGAATGGATTTAAGAAATATTTAGATTGAAATAGAGAGAGGGTTGGTGGTTGGCTGGGCGCTTTATAGGGCAGGAGTATTAAAGGTTATCGGAGTTTTCTATCTTGTAAAAAACTAAGGTATTTTACTTGACAAGTATCTTTATAGTCTATACTCCCTTTAATCAGAAGGAAAATAAATACCTAAGGATTATAATAATGGTGGTTTGAGGGATGGAGCCAATTTATGGAAGCTAATTGTTCTTTTCATGAATTCATCACACAATTTAAGGATTGACAAACACTGTGTGTAGTGGGGGCCACGTGAGTCCGTTGGGTGACGATACAGTCTGAGGAAAAGGCAGAGATGGGTTTACCAGCCCACTTGGTCAGTGAGGCAGCAGTTTGTGGTCCTGCAGAACCCTCTCTCCCCTGTTCCCAGTAGGGAACATCTGAAAAGCTCCAAGGGTGTCGATTTGTTTTTTCACAGTGGTTCTGGCATCCGTCCTTTCTTCCCATCATCTCCAGCAAGATTGGATGTCATGGCCTTTTCCTGGGGGCTGGGAATGAGGGGTAATGTAGTTGCCTTCACCTGTACCCATTCCTCCCCTTGGACCTGTCATACCATCATTGTCAGATTTATGTCTCAAAAATACCACTGATTCATAGGTTGCTGAATAGCCATTACCTTTCTATTTGCAAATTTTTAATCCATATTAGCAATCTAGGTCATTATACACTTGTTTTGTATTTTTGATAATATTAATCAATATTTTTGTTCATATATCAAAAATATTTTATATTTTTATTTGATATCTCAATTATCTGCTCAGCAGAGAGAGATACAGAAAGTGATTTTTATCCTTGAATGGTCTTTACCCAAACCTTTCCGGGGAATGACTCTTGTCTCCTTCAGCCTTTGGAGCAGAGAGGTGTTGACATGGGCAGAGAAAACCATTCAGCCAAACACTGAAGGATTGCTTGGAACCCAAGCCAACCTACTCAGTTGATGGACGTCCGTCTTTGGCCAAATCTTGAGACTGGTTAGTAGAAGACTGAGTGACTAGTTAGTGAGACAAGAGAACATGACTGTTCAACTGTATGGTGTGTATGAGCCACACTGAGTTGACCAAAGTCTGTGGGAGAGGCAGCCCTCCAGCAGCATCCCAGAGGTTCTTAGAGAGGCTCACTTGGCCATCGTACTCATTCATACTCACACAGAACTAAAAGTTCTCTTTCTTTGTATCTTCTCTTGAAAACATCTGGGTCTCCAGCCATGACCTCCTGTGGAGCAGACAGGACCATCCTTCACAGAGTCTCTCAGGCCAGGCTCGTTCTGTACCTAAAGTGGAGCATCACCATGTCAGAGCTGTAGTGTTGGAAATGGTCTACCGAGCCAAGCTGCCCTGTGTGGTGTCAGTTCCATCTTCCACTGATGAAAATTCCAATACCAGGTGTTTCTATAAACATGATTGTGTTTCTGTCTCAAACCATGCATGGAACCACCTCTAATTTTTTATTTTATCTCAGTCAATGTGCTACATGCAGCAGTTGAATAAATTCACCAATCAGTGGTTTTTAAAAATATTGTGTTACTTTTGGCTCTGCTGCTTTTTTTCCAATGAAGTCTTTATTTCCTCAGATTTTTACATTGAGTTGTTTCTAAAATGCTGTTGGAACTTGAACACATAATATGTTACGATGTTTGGATGAAGGGTGGTATACATTTTTAAAAACAGAATTTAGGGGATCCCTGGGTGGCTCAGCAGTTTAGCATCTGCCTTCGGCCCAGGGTGAGATCCTAGAGTCCCAGGATCGAGTCCCACATCGGGCTCCCTGCATGGAGCCTGCTTCTCCCTCTGCCTGTGTTTCTGCCTCTCTCTCTCTCTCTCTGTGTGTGTCTCTCATGAATAATTAAATAAAATCCTAAAAAAAAAATAAAACAGAATTAAGTCTTTCAATCAAATTTGGTCCTACTTGGATGGCCATCTTGGTGTTGAATTGTAATCTGAATTTCACAGTTGTTGACAAGAGTATGACAAGGCCAAATAAAGAACTGATCACAATACAAAGGTGTTTACTCTCCTGGGCACATCTTCAGTGTGTAAGTGTGAGCTTTAAATGTTTTATTTTATTTTTTTTAAAGATTTTCTTTCTTTATTTATTTGACAGAGAGAGAGAACACGTAAGCAGATGGAGTGGCAGGCAGAGGCGGAGAGGGGAGCAGACTCCCCACTGAGCAGGAAGGCCAATGTGGGGCTTGATCTCCGGACCCCACGATCATGACCTGAGCTGAAGGCAGACACTTCACTGATTGAGCCCGTGTGCTGCAAATGTTTTAAATTAAACATTTAAATGTTATAAATGTCATAAATAATTTTGTCATTTTAGTACTTGCTTTATGCAAGTGCAAGACGAACAAAGTGTTTTGTAGGATAAGTTTATATCTATTTCCAGTGGAATGGTAAAGAATTACTGCCGGTAGAAAGGAACGCAGACATTTTAGCATTATAAAGAGGTTTAAAAGATAGAGTATAAGTCACTTCACCTTTCAAAGAAGATAATTGGAAAACAAATTCATAAAAAGATGTTCAGTATCAGGGACCCCTGGGTGGCTCAGGGGTTTGGCACCTGCCTTTGGCCCAAGGCGCGATCCTGGAGTCCTGGGATCGAGTCCCACGTTTGGCTCCCGGCATGGAGCCTGCTTCTCCCTCTGCCCGTCTCTCTCTCTCTCTCTCTCTCTCTCTATCATAAATAAATAAAATCTTTAAAAAAAAAAGATGCTCAGTATCACATGTCATTAGGAAATTACAAAATAAAACAAGAATGAGATACCACCACACAATGATCAGAATGGCTGAAACCCAGATCACTGACAACACCAAGTGCTGACAAGGATATGGGGCCACAGGGACTCCCACTCATTGCTGGCAGGACTGCAAAATGGTGTCACCACTTTGGAGGCCAGTTTGATGGTTTCCTATGAAACTATAAACTTACTTTTGCCATCTGATCCAGCAACCATGCTGCTGGTATTTAATCACAGGAGCTGAAAGACTGTGTCCACACAAAAATCTGCACATGGTTGTTGCTAGACCAAAAAAAGACCATGGTCCATCCAGACAATGGAATATTATTCAGCACTAAGAAGCAACGTGCTCTCAAGCCATGAAGAGAGATGGAGGAAACTTATATGCCTATCACGAAGTGGAAGGAGCAGCAAGTATGATCCAGCTGTATGACATTCTGGAAAAGGTAAAACTAGGGAGATGGTGAAGAGATCCATGATTGCAGGGGTGGGTTGGAGGGGTAGAGGGATGAGTAGATGGAGCCGAGGGGATTTCAGGGCAATGAAGTTATTCTGTGTGATACTACAATGGTGGGTGCATGTCCTTATATGTTTGTGAAAACCCATGGAAAGCATGACACCAAGAGTGGGCCCTCATGTAAATTATAGATTTTGAGTGGCAGTGGTGTTTTGATGCAGATTCATTGTAGCAAACGTGCTGCATGCTGGGGGACGTTGATAAAGGCTGGGCATGTGTGGGGGAAAGGGTATCTGGAAAATCCCTATACCTTTCCTTCAATTTTGCTGTGAACCTGAAACTGCCCTAAAATTAAGGTTTATTTTAAACCTAAAATTAGCACAAATAATATAAAAATATCCTTGCTATTAAATAACAGTGCATGAAATGGTGTTTTTTTTTTTTTTTTAATCCACTGATCACAAACCTTCCTTGCAGTCAAGTATTCCCTATGGGCTTCTTCCAAAATTAAACTGATAAACTATTTCAAAGTATTTGTTAAGGTGATTTTCTTCCCAAATTATTAAAAATTTTATCCACCTTGCATCACATTGCATACCTAAAACTGCTTTCTGTTTGTTCCATTTTCAGAAGAACTCCACTGTTCTGAAGACCCCAGGCAGTCTGTCCAAAGACCTGTTTTCCCCTGACGACCTCGAGTCAGAACTCTGACTAGTGCTCATGGTGGCTTAGGGCACCTGCTGTAGATTAAACATACACACAAATTTCATTTCACAGGAATGATCTCCTTTCTTTTTTTCTTTTTAAGTATTTTATTTATTCATGAGAGACGCACAGAGAGAGAGGCAGAGACACAGGCAGAGGGAGAAGCAGGCTCCCTGCAGGACCCTGGGATCACGCCCTGAGCCAAAGGCAGATGCTCAACCACTAAGCCCCCCAGGTGCCCCAATAATTTCCTTTCTTTTGTATCATCATCATCATCATCATCATCATCATCATCATCATCACCATTTGTAATGTCATCTGTAATCTTGTGGACTGATACGGTACGTGCTGCTCCAGTGCCTTGGAAGGTTGCATAGAGCAGGACCAGCCTTGCCAGCTCTGGGTGGGGGAAGCCTTCGGCTGCATTTGAAGTACTTCCAGCAAAGGCTGGAGACCCTCTCTTGTGTATCTTTTAAGAAGTCTTGATTGTAGGGCACCTGGGGGCTCAGTCGATGGAACGCCTGTGTTTGGCTCAGGTCATAATTCCGGGGTCCTGGGATCGAGTCCCACGTCGGGGTCTCTGCTCAGTGGGGAGGCTTCTTTTTCTCCCTCCCTCTGTTGCACCCCTGCTTGTGCTCTCTCGCTCTGTCAAATAAATAAGTAAAGATCTTTAAAAAAAAGAAAAAAGAAGTCTGGATTGCACAGAACCCTGAGGTATCATAACACTCTTACCCGTCTGGTTGATAAAATATCAGAGTGAGAAGAGTGTATTTGTAGTAGGCCAAGTGCAAATTTCCAAGTTTTCCCACATACACCCCCACCCGAGCTCAGTGTGCACTGTTGTGTCAGTTGGCAGCACCGTTTCCAGAGTCCAGTTGTCACCCAATCTCATCTCTGTGGTTTAGAAATGACCTGAGCGGGGCCTGGGTGGTTCTGTCGGTTAAACACTCAACTCTTGGTTTCGGCCCAGTTCATGATCTTGGGGTCATGTTTGGCTCCACACCGAGGTCTGCTTCTCCCTTTCCCCGTGCTCCTTGTTCCCAACTTCAAATAAGTACATAAATGGAATATTTTTAAAAATATCTAATATCAAAAGATATTAGAAGGATGACTCAGCAACAGATACAGGGCTTCAGGAACCTCCGCCTCCTCCTGTGTTGGGGATGGTGCTGAGTTTTAAATACCCCATCACCTTCCCATGTTCCTTCCTCACAGGTCATTGCGGTGCTAGAAGCAGCGACCAACACCAGACCACATCGGGTGTCTGGTCCCCTTGTCCCTCTGACTGGTGGGAGCAGAGGAGGGGATCGCTCACATACTTGCTCTGGCCTCATTTTGTACGATGGGGGTGTTACAATGGGCTACCCCTGTAGGAAGCATCCTGTCTGCGCAGGACATAATAAGATCTGGACTTGATTCCCTAGTAGGCCAGTGCCTGTTAGGAAAGGTGGCCTATGATTTTTCATAGCAGCGCTTTTTGAGATCCAGAAGTCCTATCAAACCGAGATGCACTATACTCTTCATTGTACGCTTTTCAACGTGGAATGCAATTTATATGATACTATTCAGTTCACCTTTTGATGCCACACTGGGTTGTAGCACCAACACACTTCTTTCCATTAGCTCACATTTCAAATGTTAAAATGCATATGTTTAATATGCATATGTTTAAATGCATATGTTTAACATTTTAACATTAATGCATTTTAAAAGGCCCAGACATTGAAAACATCCTCCGATGATAATTTGCTACATTTTTTAATTCAAAAACGTTTCCAGCCTTCTTTATTTATTATACTTTATTAATTCTGAAATGTGTCACACGTTTCAAATATATCACAATGGAAAGTATACATTGTGGAGATATGGTTTAGAGGAGAAAATTATGGCAGATGTCCATGTATCCATCACCAAGGATTAGAAACAATCTTACCAAGATTATTGAAGCTCCGATGACATAGATAAACATCCTCTTGAGGGGTAGCAGATGTGTCCCAAAGTTTGTGTTATTATTATTATTTTGCTTTGCATTAAAGGCTTCCCTCCAGTATATCCCTACATGATATATAACTTAGCTTTGCATATATTTGAAATTTTAAAGAAAATGAAATCAGGCAGTATTTTTCCTTTTGTAATGTGCTTTATAAAAAAATCCCACACTGCATTTGGGGATGTTTCTCTCATGGATGCATGTATTTAGTTCATTCATATATAATGGTCCATTGCAGAATTATAATGCAATTTATTTGTGTATTTCTCCTATCAGTGGATGTTTAGGTGTTTTCATTTTTTTTTTACACAAAGATTGAATGCCTTTTAGCACATATGTGCAAGTTATTCTTATGATATATAACAGAACCATAAAGCTCACTTCTCTAAGCATATCTCTGGATTCAACAGGAAATCCAAAATTGTTTCCTAAAGTAGCTGTGCCAATTTATGCTCCCACCAGTGAGCAAGACTTGATATTGTCAGATTTTTTTTAATTCCCAAGCTGGTGGTTGTAATATTATATTTCACTGGGATTGTATCTGCATTTCACTGATGATTAATGAGCCTGAGCATCTTTGCAAGATGTCCATTGGTTTTATATTTTTTTTCTGTAAAATTCCTTTAAGTCTTTTACATGCTTTCTATTTGGTTATTCCCTCCCCCCCAAATTTTTTCTAAAGGTTCAAAAATGTGTTCTTCATGGTCATATCTTTTAATACATTAACACTGATTTCTGGGGGCATGGTGTAAAATAGAGATCTAATGTTTTTCAAATTCAGATAAGCAACTATTAGCATGCTATTGAATAGCTTGGATTTTCCCCAAGGATATGCAAAGCCACCTGGCCGAGCTCTCTCTCTGCCCTGGTCTATTTCTGGGCTCTCTATTCCTTTCATGGTGTGTTTTTCTATTTAAGAATCCTAATTATGACAACTTTCTCTCAATTCTTGATACTTGGTGATGGGAGAACCCCAATCTCTACTTTAACCAAGTTCTTCTGTGGAAACAAATTAGATAATATTTTTGGCCCTTTGTTTTTTCATATAAATTGACAAATGGATTGTACCATTCATGAAGCAATGTCTAGGATTTTGATGAAATAACATGGACTCTATAGAACAATTTGGAGATCATGGAAACTTTTACGGGATTCAAATTATGTAAGATCATGATGAAACTTCATATTCTCAAGGATTCTTCTGGTATGAGACTTTCTTAATTTTCTCCATAATTATTTCACATATCTTTTAAAATAATTCATTTTTTGATATCTCATATATGTAGATTTTCCTTAGAAATGTACCCTTAAACATGTCATCATGGTTTTTTTGTTGTTTCCAGCTTTCATTGTTTATTTCCACATCTTAAAGTACCACTAGTAAGTCTCATTAATTCTAATGACATATTTGTGTTTTGGGCTAAAGCCATCATGTAATTCCTGAATAATGGCATATATGTGTCTTCCTTTTTAATCCTTTTTTTGATTTGATTTTTATCATACTGTAATGGCTAAGATGTCCATGATGAAGGTGAAGAGAAAAGCAGACACGCTTGTGCACAGATGACCTGAAAGTAAAGGAAATAGTTGCATTTCACCATGAAACATGAGTAGTTACCATTTGGGTTTTGTCTTGTTTTTCTTTTTTTTGTATTTAATATTTATTGGATTAAATAAGCTGTCTTCTATTCTCAATTCACTCACACTTTTATCATGACCAATTGCTCAATTTTATCACCTACTTTTTCTGTGTTAATGGATCATTTGGCTTATTTCTATCCATTTATTTACATGGTAAATTACCTTAATTATTTCCCTTATATGCTGAAAAACTTGGTGGGATGATAGGACATTCTTTTTGATACACTTGTTTCTGTATGTTTGGTAGATTTTACAAAACTCTCTGAGATTGTTATTTTTTTAGTGGAAAAATTGTGAATTGCTAAGTTAATTTCTTTAATGATACAAGATTATCAATGCTTTCATTTCTTCTTAAGGTAGCGTTTTGTCAGAAGGATTTTAAATGTCTAATTTGTGTGTTTGCTTATTTATATTTTTATTAATTCCTAACTGGGTTATATTTTTTTGTGTTTTGCATCATGCAAACTTTTCCAATTTATTTTAGGTGTGTCTTTTGTAAAGAGCATATGGCTAGATATTTTTAATTGAGCTTGACAATCTTTGTTTCTAACCAGATGATTCAGTTCTTTCCCGTTTATGGTGTTTACTGTATATTTAGATTTATTTCCAACATCTCATTTCTGCTTCTTCTATGCTTTACTTTTCCTCATGAAGCAGTGTTTGCATTAATTAAGACATTGATGTGTCCCCACTTTTATTCTAACCTTTAAGAAGTTATAAATTCAATTTCTATTTGTTTAAGGTTACTCCAGAAATTTAAACGTGCACATTTTACTTAATGAAATCAAGATTTAAGCACTATTTATACTCGGTCAAGAATCTTAAATACTTTAACTGTGACCAGCTTTTGCAACTCACATATTGTGCTTTCGGATGGTTTGGTCTTATTCTGGTGCCACAAAGTAGACATTATTTTATTGCCTCATATACACATTCTCTTCCTTCTCTGCACACCTCCTGATTTCATGTTGTCCATCTGGAATCATTTTGCTTTTTTTCTGAAGGACATTCTTTAAATGTGATCTATAAACATGAGTTTGTTGGTGATAAATTCTCAGTTTTTGTCTGGAAGAAACTATGTTTATTTTGTCCTCATTCTTGAGTTCACTAAATATGAAACTCCAGGTTGACAGTAACTTTTTTTTTTTCCCCAAGCATTTTGAAGACACTGTTCCATTGAATTCTGGCATTAGCTGTTTCTGTTTGTTTAATTGCCATTCCTCTGTGGGAAACCTGTCTTTTATGTTATTCTGCAACGTAAAATACCTCAGTGCCCTTGCTGCTGTGTGGCTGGCCTAGAAGATTTACAGATGGGGAGTGCAGTGGGCTCACTGGATTTGCATTTCCAAAAGAAGTTTCCATGCTGCCTCTGAATCTGGCCTCTCCCCATGATCCTGCTTCTCTTTCTGAGGTCCACTTTGATAAATGCGAGGTGTTCTCACTCTATAATCCATGTTTCTGCATGTTTCCTTTTTTATAATTGCTCCTTTTTCCTTTTTCTGGTATACATCCAGAAAATTCTCTGCCCCCCACCACTCTGTACACTTACCAACACACTAAATTTGCTAGGATTTACATATATACTTGGTTTTAAAGGCAATTGCTATACACTGTTTTTAATCTCAGTGTTTTTTTTTAATTTGTAAAATTTCTGTAGGTTCTTTTCCCAGTCTGTTGCGTCGTTTTAGTGGCCTTTGAAACTTCGCTCATATTTTTACATCCATATTTTCATGCCTTCTAAACTTATTTCCTTTATATATTTATATCAGAAGATTAAAATATTTTCAGCGCTTGGAGTCTGACACTTCATATCTCTGCTTGGAGCTTTAGGGTGCTTTTCACAAGAGAGAATTTGTAGTCACCTCTTCCAGATGCCTACAGAGAGAGAGACAAACCGTAAGAGATTCTTAATCATAGGAAAGAAACTGAGGGTCGCTGGAGGGGAGGGGGTGGGGGGTGGGGGGATAGGTGTGAAGGAGGGCATGTGATGTGATGAGCACTGGGTGTTATGTAAGACTGATGAGTCACTGACCTCTACTTCTGAAACCAATAATACATTGCATGTTAATTAGTTGAACTTAAATAAAATTAAAAATTAAAGAAACTATACATCCGTAAACTTATTTCAGGTAGGTGCTTTCTTTGAGTATTTCAGGGAATCTTCCATCATGGTAAGCTCAGTACTTTTCAATAAAATTCAGTAGCATTTTTAATAAGGTATCCTGAATACGATTTTGCAGGCTGTAGCTCTTGTTTTAAATTATGTACGCATTATATACATCTGGATTTCATATTTCTTTCTTGATCCATTTTTCAAAAGAAAAGCTTTTCCAGGCATCCCATGGAAATGACAGCGGCAATTGCATGTGCTAAAACTATTACCATAACACTCCAAGATCTTCGCAATCACTATCAGATCAGATTATTATTTTAGGTTAAATTTAGACCAAAACAATCTAGAAACTCTGTTCTTACCTTTAAAGGGTATTTTGTAAAATTGACACTATAGTAGATAAATTCTCTTGCACTTTTTCTGCACATACACCCACATACAACCTCACATTTTGTCTAAAGTATTTATTTTGTTATAGTAGAGTATTTGGTACAGACCTTTCACATAATTGTTATAATTACTGAAGCATTGCAAACATGCCAAAAATGCAGAAAATGTTATCAGCTTGCTTATGTATCCTCCACCAAGATTAACAAGTTGTCAACAGCTTGCTTTATGTCCCTCTCACTTAGTCACACAGAACTCTTTCCCTCTATCCTTCTGTGTTTTTACATATTAGTATCTTTCTTAAGAAACAAAAAATGAAAAGCTACAGCTAAAACTTCGCATGACCCTTTCTCTTCCCACCTACCTTAGAACTAACGGCTCTCGGGAGTTCTATTTTTACCTTTCCTAAATCTGTGTCTGTGCTTCTAGCACATAGACACACATCCATAAATAATACACACCGCAGTGGCTTTTTAAAACCGTATATGCATTTTTTATCTTGTTTATATCTTTTTGTGACTTTGTTTTCTCCTCTGTACTTAGTAATTGGGAGATTTAGCTCTGCAAATAGAGATTCAGTTCATTATTTTAGCTGCTGTATGAAATGCTACTGCATGAATAAACCATGCTATTATGCATTCACCTTCTAAATGACCGTTGTTTCCACTTTTCTCCTCTCTCAGACCCTGATACAAATAGTCTGTACCCCTAAACTAGTGACGCGTAGGAGTCTGTTCTTTAGGGTTCAATGATCAACTGGAAGAATGGCTGGTTGAGAATATATGCACTTGAGCTTTACCAGGTCTTGCAAATTTGCTATCTGAAGCTCTTGTACCAATTTACACTGTCTCAGATAATGTACAATTTGATTTCCCCCATTTGTGCCAACTTGTTGTTATTAGACACTAATCTATACCCATAGTTGTGTATTTAATTATATTTTATTACAGGCTTATTTATATTTCTCTGCTGGCTAATGAAACCGATCATCTTATAGAAGCTGATTAGCAATTCCATTTCCTATCCGTGACTCTTCTTGTCTATTTTCTCATTTTTTAAAATAGTTTCTTTTTCTATGTATTTGCAGGAGTTCAATATATCCTGTATAATGATCTTTTCTTGTGTATATAGACCGTAGACGTCTTTTTCAAGTGTGTGGTTTATTTTATTCAGTTGGTGATTTTATTTTTCATGGATGTGGTTTGAATTTTCATACAATCAAACTTTATCAATCTTTTGTTTTCCTCCATATTGTTTGCTTTCTGAGATATACCTCAGGGAAAAGTCTCCTTCCCCAAATGTAACAAAGAGGTTTTTCTACTTTAACTAGAGTATCATTACCATTTTCACGTTTCTATTGAGACCTTCAGGCTATGTGGACTCTATGTTTCTATGGTGTGAGGTAAGGATTTAATCTAATGTGTATTTACAACAAGTAGCCGGTTCTGTCCAGACAGTTGGTGAATCATCTCTCTTCAACTGCTGGCACATATTCACGTATTTCAGGCTTTTTGTGCATGTGGAGTCCCAGTGTTGGGATGAGTCCCCTTCAGGGTTTTCATTTCCATTCCATTGGTCTATTTTTCCAACCCTCTGGGAGGCTTCTTTTCCATAGTATCTTAGGAAGCAACAATATATGGTAATAGCCTTCCACTGGTGGTCTTTACAGCGTCCTTAGCTGTGTATTTCTACTGTGTTAGAGAAGCAGTGTCCTAAAGACTCCAGACCCTGGCTCTCACGCTGATTGTTTGTCCTTGGCCAACTTGCTTAACTAACCAGTTCCTCTAAATGCGGATATCATTATCACCTAGGTTTTTTTTTTTTTAATAGAAACAAAGAAGTTATTATATTTCAAATACTTAGCAAAGTGCCTTGCACTTAGCACGTGCCATGCAAAAGTTAGATTTTTAAACAATCATTTTTGCCCTGCATTTTTCGTACGCATATTAATACACATGAAATGTGTATATTTGTACATGTTTATCATAAAACCCGTTAGGATTCTGGTTGAATTAACACTGAAATTATAGCTACCTTGGGAGAGATTATGCTTACAGAATTGTTTTTTCCAGACCCGTATGGAATTTATTCTTTGTTCACTTAGGTCTTGTTTTATGCTTCTCAATATATTTTATTCAACATAAAAGCCTTTCAGTTAATTGTTTGTATTCTGTGTACAGGTTTTGTGCTATTAGATTATATCTTTTAAAAATCATGTTTTCCAGTTGTTTGTGCTAGTGTTTGCAAATGCTGTTGATTAATGTGCATTGATTTTGTACGCTGCTTCAATGGATACAATTTTCTTATTAGTTCTAATATTTTTCTGTAGCTTATTTTTAATTTTCCAAGTAGAAAATCATGCTTGGCAAAAGAACAAGATTTTAACTATTCTTTTCTAATCTTTATAACTATTATTTCATTTGTGTATGTTATTGCATTACTTACAAAACTTTTGGATCATGTTCAAAAGAAGCTCTGGTGAAGGACTTGTTAATGACTTTTCTTGTCCCAACCTGTAACAGAAACAATTCTAAGATTTCACCATTAAGGAGTGTGGTTTACTCAGACTTTCGGAGTTAAGAATTTAAGGAAAACATTCCCTTCCAGTCTTCCATCCCTATTACTTCTTAGAACACCTGCCAGTAGTGTGTATAGGTGTTAAATTTTATCAAAGTTTTTTCAATTGTAAAAGATTATCAGATTACCATATTTTAGTCTTTTCAGTCTGCTTTTGAGCCTGCTGATGTGAGAGGTGATTTACTGTTGTTCTTGGAGACAGGGATTGAGAGATTGTCTGTAGCTTTGGGGTCAAAGTAAAGGCAATTTAGGTTTTACATTAGTTTAAATACTTAACCATTAATTTACTGAAATAAAAAGAAATCCTACTTTAACCATAATGTAAAGGTATTTTTATAGCTTAATTAAATACCTTTAAACATTTCCAACTATGTTTCTAAATGTAATATATTCAAATTCATTTTTAATCATCTCAATTGCCTGATAGATTGGCATTCCCTAGCTCACTAGTAGATATTAAAAATCTAATATACTAATAGAGACCTCAAATTTCTAATTTCTCTTATCTGTTTTAATACTGCTTATAAACATCACAAGATTTCAAATCGTAACATAATAAAAATGTTTCACTCATGAATTTAATTGGAATTAAAATATCTTGTTATATATCCTAATACGATAATAGGTGAATTTAAATACTTAAAATACACATTTTTCTGTATTCATCAAAACTATTGATTCTATAAATTTAATTCACTTTGTTTCTGTGAATCTTATAATTATTCAGGGTAGAGATACTTAACCATTAAGGAGAGACTTGTATCATCTTAAAGCGTTATGGGGTCAGTTTCCCAAGGGAATTATGAGTATTACCCCAGATTGAGGTTGTTCAATGTTAGATCTGGAGCTGTAGATGTCCAGGGTTTTCCTTCTCACTCCCACACTCTGATTCCAAGCCCTTTCCATGGTCACAGCGTCATGTGTCATAGACAGGGTGGCACTTACCCTATCTTCAAGTATAAGTTATAACATTTCAAAAATTGCAAGTTTCCAGCTGATTGGGTAATTGCTTCTAAGTTGTCTCTGATTTCAGGCCACTGAGACCATGATACTATAAACAAATATATGTTATTTGATAAATGTGGGCTATCTCTTGTGGCTCTGACTTGCTGTCCCATTTATTGAGGTCATTCCATGAAAATGGAGAATCAAATTGATAGAATTTCTACTATTAACCCATATTTAGTTTGATATTACCTAAATAAATCAAGTTGTGTTATCTTTTCCCAAAACATTGGTTGAATCAGTATGCCGATATTCCATATAAGAATTTTTACATTCACATTTGAAAGTGAGATTGTCCTTTGCATCATACTCTCCTTCTTGGTTTGAAATAAAGGTCATTTTTGCCTTATTTAAGGAGTTGGGGAGATTTTCTATCATTTTTCTCTCTCATTTTCTGAGTTTTTATAAAATTGGAATTACATTCCTTGAAGGTTTGTAAAATATTACTTATGCAATCTGGTCCTTGAGTTTTATTTAGGTCCTTGAGTTTTATTACCCACCAATTTAATTACATGGATTCAAAAGCCCATTTCAATATTCTGTTTTTCTCTTATACGTTTTGTAATTTGTGTATTTTTGAAGTTGTTCATTTTATGTAAAACTTTAGATTTATTTGTATAACTTATTCACATAAAATACATTTTTCATTTTTAAGTATTAGGAGTTACATGCCGTAATTTTATTTCTCTTGTATGTGCATACACTTTTTCCTTATTTTTATTCCTTGAACTTTTTAAGAGTTTTTTTTTTCACATTTTGTAAAGAGTAAATGCTCAGTTTTCTGACCCTTTCTAATAATACACGATTTTGTACTTCATTAATGGTGCTCTCAAGCTTATTTTGTCAATTAAGCACTCTGGATTTTGAGGTTCATTTATGATAACTTAAAATTTTTTGTTGAAAGCTTTGGTTAGTAATTTTGTTATTCTCATTTCCTAATATATGCATTTAATGGTAGCCTATTTTTCTCCAAATACAAAGTTAACTATATCATATGAATTTCTTTTTTGAAACAGTGCTTACATTGTTTTGCGGTGTTATCTTATTTTTACTATGATGATGTTTTTTGTTCAATGTATTATTTAGAAGAATTTTATAATTTCCAAATTATTATTTTTGTTATCATTGTTATTTTTGATTTCTTCTGTTAGGAAATCTATGTTAGATTAAAAATTGTTCTATCTAGCTAAGATTCTTTTCCTTTGTCATATACTTCCTATGTAGAAACTCTGTAGCTCTGATGTTTGTTCTGGCCACTGTTTTCTCTCTTCTGGTTGTACAGAACTCCACTGCACAAATGCTGAACTGTTTCTTTCTACACCACCCTCAGATATTTGTCCTTCTCTCGAGTCTTCCCACTAATATTTCTTGGTGGTATTTTGCATTGCTTCCCTATCTGTTCTGAGTCTCTCTTTACTGTATTATATCTGCATTTAAATCCATCCATTAAGTTTCAAAGGCAATGTGTGTTTTTGTTTTTGTTTAATTTAAGTGCCAGTGGTTTCCACTCATTCTTTTTTCATTGGGCCTTTTTCTTGTTTTAGGATTTGTATTCTATTCGTGCCTGGAAGCATCTTAGTTACATTCTTTTTAAAATACGTTTTCAGATTTCCATTTTATTATTTCAGATTGTTGGGTTTAAATCTTGACTTTAGTTTTGCACACTGACTTTCTCTCATGTCGTGTTATGTAACTCAAGGATGGAACACTCTTTTTTGTAGCGGGGATCCCTTGTGGCCTAGATAGTGAGCATCTCCCAGTGGATTTTCATTTGCTTTCCAAAGAGCCTCAGGCAAGCAACTGGCCTGGGAATAATTCTTGAGTTCATGTCTTAGTTTGATGGTTTCTGGACCTTTAAGTAGTGTAAATACACATTCTCAAAACATATTCCAGGTGCATACTTATGGTTTCAAGTTCTATCAACTCTTTTTTCTTTTCCTCCCCAGAACTCAGGCTGAGAAAGTCCTCAGTGTTGTCTTCTATGAATACATTGTATGTTATTTTAAATAAATTAACTGTGTTCTGATGCTTTTACTCATAATTTCATAATATTTCTTCCAAGAGGGTTTTCCTGTTATCATTATATCCACAGTGCTGGACCCAGAAATCTATATATGTGTCTTAACCTGACTGTAAGCTAAAATTATTAAAACTGCTAGAATGACTAAAATGTTAATGATTGCTTATTTTTACCATGCCCCTAGTGACTAATGGAATTCTAAAGGTTTTATGCCATTCTATTTCTATTACATTTATGTTACATAGATGTCTACTCTACCACTAGAGAGGCTCATTTTAGATTTAGTTATTCATGAAATACTGGAATGCTGAAAATCTTTATTAGTACAAGCTGGAAGAGTGTTACTGTGTTGTCACGTATTTTAATTATTACAGAGGTAGCCTGTGAGAGTCAGGGTATGCAGCCACTTGATATTTCAAAGACAACTTAGAAAATGACCCATTTCCTATCTTTAAGAAAGCTGCATTTTCATGACTTTATAACAATATAACCATATACAAGCTAGTATGCTGGTTCCCATACCTGAGAATACACGAAATAATTTGCTTTGTTTTTATTAAGCCTAAAACACATTTTTTTTTTTTTTTTTTGGTAAGTGATGAAGTCTCACTCATTAAGAAATGTATAGCTTTTCTAAATATTTCCTTTCATCACACAGAGACATTATTTCTCGCCTTTGGCCAAATCGGTCCTTATAATTTCTCTTGCAAATCTTTCTAAGTGTCAAAACCAGCCTGGGAAATGTGTCTCAGAGCCTGTGAAAGCCTGGCTTACACACCAGGCCCAGCCTACAGTCAGAATTTGGTGATAGAAAGAATTACGTGGGAGTGAGAGAAAAACCACAAGTGCTCAAACCACAGGGCCTCACAGAGCACTCCCTTCCCCCCCATCCCCCACCCCGGGTGGGAGGCCATGCTGCCTGGCAAACACTCAAGGACAGCTTTGCTTTGCTGCTGCTTAGACTTCTGGGTTATTCCTTTCTTCTTTCATAGCTTACTCTTCAAGGATCAAGGACACTGTATAATAAGTCTATAAAGCCCTGGGGCCATCTTGGTACATAGTAAAGGAAGGCACAGAAGGAGCCCCAGGGCAGATGCTGAGCTGGGGCAGCTCTCTTTCATAGTCTCCCTTCCAGAGCCTCTTGTGTTTAGTGTGTCCCCCTGCTTGTTCAGAATCCTACTTCCTTGCTTGGCCTGGATGTCTGTGTGCTTACCAAACCCTCCACTACAGGCCTCTCCAGCTCCAAGATCAACACCCACAAAGAATCTAGGTTCTAAATTACGTTTCATCTCTCACCACACAAACACACACACACACACACACACACACACACACACACACACAAATATAATGATAATTACAAAATAATAATGTGAATTATTTGGTCTTGTATAAATAATTTGATAAGCCTAAAAATTTATTCAACTTTTTCTCAATTTTTGTTAACTCCAGTGACCACTTATCATTAAAATATATCAGAATCCTTTCTTCCTGACTCCTAATCATGGACACCCATGAAAAAGATTCACCAAGATAGGCATTGTCCCAACAACTAGGGTGGATAAGAAAGAAACTCTGGGCACTCTGAGAAATAAGAAATTCTATAAAAATAATGCCAGCATCCAAAGAACCAAAGTTAGGGGTTAAATACAGCCACATAAGTAAGAATTTTGAGCCAAAAATATAAGATCAATGAGAAGTGAGATTAGAATCAGTTATGGAATACTGTTGGTGAGTGAAGAGTTGCTGGTAAAAGGAAATGTTTACCTCAAATAATTTTGAGCCAAAGAGAACAAAATATGGAGGAGAATCAGATAATTCTAGAGGCAAATAGAATAGAACCAGTTCCTGTCCTCAGACAGCCTGAAATAAAATGCGTTATCACATTTAGCCAATACTGAAAATAAAAAAATACAGTTCTCACAAATCATTATTTACCTACATCATGAGAAACTGACCTTTTTCCTTTGGGTTTAGCACAGATGTGTACGATTTACTCACAGTTCCTTTGTGCATATATCTTCAGTTATGATTTAATTTTTATTGCATTAGCAGTGGTACCTCTGTTTCCAAGTTAAAGAGTCTCTATCCTGCCTAATTTCCTTTTCATGGATTTTAATCTCCCCTCCTATCTCAAAAGCAAAATTTACTGGAATTGACAGACTAATGCAATGAAAAAGAAAATTGCATATCTTCAAATACATGGTCACGCCATCCTTGAAGAGTTATATCAAAATAAAGACTAGAAACTTGTTTTTACTGCATTGCTAGCTTAGTAAAATTTGGGAACCGGAATAGTATTCCAGACCAATTTCCTTTGGCCCTCCTGTTAGCTGCCTAACGTCTGGGGAATATGGCAGCGCACCCCTACACACACAAGCACATGCATATACACACACAGACACAGACACGCACACACACAGAGTCACAAAAATAGCCTCGCCGTTTATTCTAATGTGAAATATAAGTCAACCTAATAGGACAGGCTTAGTTTTTGATGATCTGTGCTAGTAGAGTTGGTGCTAAAGAGTCAGACGGTATAAATTGGGGGGGGGGAACCTCGGTTTGAGGTCTTCTCCACATGTGACAGGGAACACAACACTGACCTTGCTTCAGCTCACTCGTACACATTGGGTATAATAATGGTACCTTCCTCATTGATTGTTGAGAGACCTTCCCAAGATCAACATATTGAGAGCTGAACTGAGGCCATCAGCAGTCACAGTACATGTACTTAATTTTACTTCTCTCTAAACCTCATTGTAAGAGTACTAGTTTACGGCTGCTAACAACCATGTCTGCCATTAAGTTAACTCCCAGTGAATAGTAGTGATAATTGTTGATTAACTGAAATACAACAGCATCTGCTGTTCCTTGAATTTATGCTCCTTTAAACAATGGATGGTGCAAAGAACAGGCTGAGGAGAGAAAAAACTGTTCAGTATCTCAGTGTGGGTTCCCCAGCAGTGGGTCCTGAGACAGAGAGTCATGCACGAGCCAGGAGAGGTCTTGTCCTCCACCCATGAGGTGCATTCCTTGCTTGGAAAGTGGAGGCAAGAACCATGTCATTTTGGATCGTCTTCCATCCTGTATCCTGCTGTAGTCAGAATAAGAATGTGAAAGTAAACAAAGGGATTATGCTATAATCTACAAATTCCTTCCTTAGAGAAAGTATGCATGTTCTTGAGAGTTTAAAACTGCAGTTTGCCTGGATGGTGTACTATTCATAGAACAGGGACCTAAACATAAAACTTACTGCACAGGAAAAATCTTTAAAAAGTAATCACTGCTAATGCGATTGGATGCTCCTGTGTGCCAGGCATTCTGTGTGAGCAGTACACAAGTATTATCACAGTTGGTCTTTTTTTACATGGGGAATCTCAGGTTCAGAGACTTCGGTGTTCCATTGGTGGTGGAGTCAGATTCTGAGCCCGTACTTCACACACTTGCCCACAGTTCCATGCCACCCTTCTTCTTCCCCTTCTATAGCACTACTGGTTATGCTTCCATGTCTCCTTGTCCTGTGAGCAACCAGCCCATGGAGGCCAGAGCTTTCGTCTGCCTTGCTCACTCCTGCATCGCCTGGCACAGCACCAGACACAAAGAAAATGGGGAATAGACGGATGTTGACTGACTTTTCATAGCATACAGCTGCTTATTCCCCACTGTATTTCTGGCCAGAGAGAGAAAAGTCACAGTCATTTTTACTGCCCATTAAATGTTTAATCCTCCCTGCCAAGCTGACTTGGTCAGAGGAAACCTGTATTTCTGTATTGCATGTTTCATCAATGTGAGCTGTGGTTATACTTTAAATTTCCTAATCACAGGAAATATACATTTAGTCCCAAATCAATGACCAGCTCAACATTTGAAATTTACTTTCCAGCTTCAAGTGTCTCATTGGCCTGGACAGCCCAATATAGAAGGTAATCCAGATTTTCTTTGTTCCCACTCTGCTCCACTCCCATTAAACAGAATGTTTTAGCAGAAGATGTTTGGAACATGGATACACATATACATCATGTGTACAGTATGGAGTCACACTGTACACACAACCTGCCACTCATGCTTTAACAGACAAGGTGTTTATTTTTTTTTCTATCCTTTTTCATTGAAACTTATGAGGAGAAATGACACACCAATGGGGATGGTTTGCCATCTGGGTCCCAGAACATTTCCTCCAGTACGTGCTGGTGAAGACTCAGGTTTAAGAGTAAATGTTCTCTGAGCAACTTGTGTGCAACTGTGATTATTCAGGAACAAAAATGAGTTCCTAAAAGAGAGGAAGTGGAGGAGAAAGGAGAAGAAGAAAGGGGGAGCTGGTGGCAGGTGTTGGAGTTTGCCATACTTGTAATAAGGAGCCAGAGAATCAGAGCTATGTGAGCACATCGACAGTTTCTTCCCTCTCATTTTCTTTGAAATCCTTTGACTAGAGTTGGTGATGAGTAGTCCAGTATATTGATAATCAAGTCATTGAGATTTTAAAATTAAAACTCATATTGAAAAGTGATGTGGGCAGGGAATTATAAAGAATTAACTTTCAGTTCAGCAGCAGAGGAAACAGGATCTGTTTATAGAAGTAGACGTTGAAAGCACAGGGCTTACTATTAATATCTACAGGCATTACCTAACAGATTAGCTATTTTTGTTTCCAACAGCGGCTCCTAAATTTGTCCATATATTAAATATTTTCCTCAGAGGGCATGATGTAAGTCCAAAAACATCACAATGGTTGGATGGGGTGTTTAACAAATATAGTTGGATGCTGGTCCTCAGTCACCAGACATTAGGAACTCAATCAGCCCTTTCTCGTTTAGGGAGTCACCTCTTCTCCAGGTTCAGCCCATCTCCACCTACAAATCTTAGTCAAGGACATGAGTGGAAGCATTTGCTCTTTTTGTTGGTGGCAGTAGAGAGGGACAGTGCTGTGACAGGTAAGCGGGACAAGAGCCGAGATGCATTGGCTCCTGGCTGCACGAGGCAACTCTAGAGCACGGTGATATCTCTTCTGGGTGACTGGGCCAACCTGGGAAGCTTGGCCATGCCAGTCTACCATGAGAGTGCAGTTGGATCATGTTTTATGACAGAGTTTCATCTTTTTTCTTCCAGACACTTTCTCCCTCCAAGTAGCTAGCATGGGAAGAGACTAGGGAGGAAGGAGAGAGGTAGACGGGGCCCAGAAGTCTTGTGAAGGGCAAAGAGGGTGAGGCAGGGTGACAGGACTGTGACAGAGTGTTTCCCTGTGAAATCCTTCACTTCCTTACTGTCCTGTTTTCTCCCACCCCCAGCTGTCTCCCATGGAGTGCCAGTTAGGAAGTACCATCAAGCAGCAGTTTTTAGGACAGCTGACCCACACTGGTCATATGATGTGATGTGATGGTGCCCAGGCAGGAGGACAGGCCAAACTCAGTTTAAGAGTTTAAGAGGATCCACTCTTGGCACAACAGAAAGAATGCATTGGGCAGAAACTCAGGTCTATAAAACAAGAGCATGGTCATTTCACAGTTGCCCATGTGTAAGACACTTATTAAGACCCTGGAAGCCCAGTGACTTATGTCTTATTTTGAAAGGGGAATCATAATACAGAGGATGACAAGCCTATAACTTAATTTGGTCTCCAGGATGCTTCTTCGGTTTTTAGTAGAGTTACTCACAAGGCTGTGTGGGAGAGAAGCTCTCGTGGCGTACCCTGTGAATGCCCAAACCGTAGCAGCAGGCAGAGGCTCCATGCCCTGAACTGTAATTCCATCCTGCTGGCCTGAACCAGACACATCTCTGTGTCTACCAAGATTTGCACCAAACATGTCCATGTCCCTTCCAGATGACCACTGGGAACAATGAGATCCCTGGAGATGTGCTTCTGTAGTTTACCTTGGATTTTTATCCTTATCTTGGGGTCTCAATTGGTACAACATAAAGGTGGGGCCCCCATATGCTTTGTTCAACATTCTGATTCCAGGTTCTGCACAGTGTCTGGCATGGAGTGTGTGTGTGTGATGAACACGTGTTAAGTGGATAAATCCATGACTCCATGAATTGGAAACAACCTACCTGATACTAAAGTGTAGATATCTGTGGCAGGCAGCTCATGCGCCTCCCCAAAAATGCTGTAGAAGAGGGAAATTTTCTTTATCCTCTCCCCATCTTAGGTTCATTGGTTGAGGTTCTGCCAAGGAGACTGACAAAGGACAGATTGACAAGAGAAAACCAACCAGAAGTTTGTTAATGTGTGCATTGTGCATGTACAGGAGATAACTCAGTGATAAGTCACCCAAAAGTGGAGTTAGAACTTGGGCTTACAGACATCTTAGCAAAACAACAGTAAATTTGTAGAGGAGTAACAAGGTGAAGGAAAATAATTTGAGTATCTAGGGCAGCACATTATAGGAAGGCATGCATATTGGGAACTGATGAGAAGTAAAGACGAGTTAAGAAGTTTGTTATATAGATTGCTCTGGTCTTGCCTCTGGATGATGAGAACCTGAAGTTGTCCTTGATGATCAATTTTTGTCCTTCCTGGTAGAGCAGGACAAGGAGAAAACCTTTACAAATTTAAGTCCTACTTTTAGTCAAATAGTGGAAGACAAAGAGTCTTTCTTCTATCTGCTTCTTCTCAATTATCTTCAGCTCAAAATGATCCTTGTGGCCTAGTGGCATATTCTTGGGTAATATTGTTACCCTTCCATGTCTACCTCCTAATCTAACCAGATCTGTGAATATGTTGGGTTATGTGGAAAAGGGTAACTAAGGTTATAGGTGGAATTAAGCTAGTTGCCAGTCGAGTGACCTTGGGACGCGAAGGTTGTCTTGGGTATATGGGGGGCGGGGGTGTCCCAGTAATCAGTCACAAGGATCTTTCTTAATGGGATAGGGAGAGATTTGGAAATGCTGTACTGCTCGCTCTGACGATGGAGGATGGAGCCATGAACTAAGGAATGCAGGCCAACTCTAGAAGCTGGGCAAGACCAGGAAACGAATTCTTTCCTGAAGTCTTCGGAGGGAACACAGCCCTGCCCATCCTTGAATTTACCTCAGAGAGACCCTTTTGGGATTTCTTGCCTCTAGAACTGTCAGATAAATTTTGTTGTTTAAAACCACTATGTTTGTTTCAATCCCAATAGGAAACTCATTGGGTATTCTCTTGTGCAGAGCTCACATCTTGAAAAGTTCTATATTTAAAACATCTTTTTTTGTAACTTCCGTATTCCTTCTCATTACTCCTTTTGTTCTACTTAAGGCATGTTATTCTCCCCTGGTAATTAATTTATCTTATTCAAGAAATAGCTTATAAAATCTTAAGAGGAAATTATTTCATTTTGATATAAAACTCTGACAGTTCAAAACCTTCTGTGCTTAAATTAATACAATGTCTTCTGACTCTCAGACCAGTGTTGTCACCACTACATGTTTCCACAAAGCCCAAGTATGGGGTGGTTGATAGGGTATCTGAGCCAATGGAGAATTTGACCAAATTAAATTATGTGGTCAATTTGGTTTTGATAATTCAATTTAGCCAAATAAAGTTTCAAACAGCTTGGTATTGGTATTAAAGGACATTTTATTTCAGATGAAAAAGATCATTCTTAGAAGAACCACGAGCCTCTTCATTAGCTCCTAGAGCATAAGCTCCTCACTTAGCCAACAGTCATTGGTCGATAATTGCTAGTGCTCTTAGGAGGGGGGTCACAGTGCATCCATTACAAAGTGCTTGGATGGCAGACGAGAAAAAAGGGGCCCAGAGTGGAGAATTGACGTGCTTGAGGCTGAACGGGCAGCTGGTGGCAAAGTGAGTCTTAGATCTCAAGCCAAGGAGCCAATAGGTTGCTGTCCTCTCCACCGCACCATGTGTTTCTGTCCTATATTTAGACACTTAATCCACTCCAGAAACATGGACATCTCGACAATTTCTTTGTTTACCCAGGAAAGCAGCACAGTAGAAAGGTCACCTCCTAGGATCAAGGCATACATTCTTCACTCTGACTCACCTACATTTCTTTGCTCTCACGTATGTTCATTTTCACAGCACATGCTCAGAGAAATTCAGTCTTCAAATATTCAGGGACTCGTGAAGTTTCCTATAGAGATATTATATAAAGTTCACCAGGCTGAAGTAGAAAGCAGTGATTTATTGAGAAAAAAATACAGAAAAATAGAAACATAGTAATGCAGACCAGATTTTGTGCACTAAAGCAGAGGAGAAAAGCTTTTTACTTTTGTAGACTTTTCTCCTTGTCATGACTTAGGTTAACACCACGTAGGGGATAATCTGAAAACACACTTAGTTGTTAGAACATCAATATTAGTGTCCCTGTCTCCCAGGCCCTCTTTATTTTGAAATGCCATCCAAATATTCTGAGACCAAGAGCAGGTTCAGAGGCTGGAAGAGCCACCTGGGGAGGGCAACGTTCAAGCCAGGCTTAGCAAAGAGAGCACCTCCATTCTTGGCTGAGTTGTCTCTCTTGTGTCTGTCTGAATCTGCACAGACATTGAAATAGGAGGGTATAAATCAAATCTCCTAGGCTGTCCCTAAGACCGAGTCAGGAGACAGCTCTCTGAGTAATGAACTGAGGGGAATTTAGTAGAACAAATCAACACACAAATGTACATTCAGAGGTTAATTTATATGTGTCTGCATGACAGCGCCACAGCATTTCACAATGTTGAAATGGTGAAAGAGAAATAAAGGAAGTAGTAAGAAAAGTCAAACCTTCTAGGTCCAGCCATTAACTCCAACATTAGCCCCAAACAGGTGGGACATGGTTGTCTGAGTCTCCTGCACAGATTGCTATGCTCCTTACCTGGCTGACAGATTTGGAGTCACTTTTAAATGCAGCAAATGTGATCCCAAATGGGGATCTGATCCCAATCTGATCCCCAAATCTGATTGCTTTGGAATCAAAATGCAGCAGCTAGGGAAATGCTGGTTGCTGTTAAGGAGCATCCTCATAAACACATAGAGTGGCTCTTCAGGGATCCTCTGTTTGTTTCTCAAAGAACACGCAGAAATGGGTGTTTCTAGCTGGCGGTGGTTCTCCTCCAGATGGTGACTCAGACACCAAGGTCCTTACCTCTGCGGCTCCACCCACTTGAGGTTCATCCAGCTGCCGTGCTCATGCACGTGAAGGGGACTGTGGGGAGTACTGAGAACTGAGGATTGTGCACAGACAAGTCTTATTGTCCAATAAAGGGCATGTGTGCAAAAAAAAAAAAATAGAGGTGTTCACCACTTCTGATCATAGCTAATCGGCTTAAATTTGTCCCTCAACCACAAAGAAGCCTAAAAAATGTGGTTCGGCCACATTTCTAGGAAGAAGAGAACATGTGTGAGTAGATACTGGGTCTCTGCCACTAGCAATACTGGCTCAGCTGGTCTGTGAAGCATCCTGTGACACTTCACAGGCCAAAGCCCTTTGGCTTTTCCATCTATCACCATTCATGGCAAATTTGAGTGGATGTTAACACTTAAGAGAACAGTCAGAACTCATCTATGCCAAAGTCTCATGGTTAATAAAAATAAAGTGTAGGAAGGCATAATAAATCTCTGAGGACTGTACAATTTAGCTGGTAACAAAGCTGAAACATTTATTTTTAATTTTTTAAATTTATAGCTTAATGTTCTTTCTACCATAACTCATAATTCAATACTTTATTTTTATCATAAGCTCTCTCTTGGACTCACTGAAATAAGCAATCCTGAATCACTAGGAGTTTGGGTGAAATGGCAAAAATTCCAGGAATGGGTCTATTAAAAATGCATTGATGAAAATAAGTGAGCTAATAATGCATAACTGTTATGCACACATCTTTACTTTCTGAGAGAGAGAGAGAGAGAGAGAGAGAAGATTTTTGAGTGCGGGCTACTGTGTTCTTAGCTACTCACTTTTTAAATACTTCACCAAACTTGTGGCAAAATCATTTACGAATATAAGAAAGAGGAAGATACAGATGCAGACGATAGAGTCTTATGATTCTGAACAGGGAGTGACTTCAAGAAGTAAATGACGCTACTGACTACTTCCTGTCGGCAGGAGTTGTTCAATATCAATTGGACTAAAACAACATTGTCATTTTGGAGAAGATGCTTTTTAGTACAGAAACGAAAACGTCACACTCTGTTCACCAGGGGAAATCATTTATTTGGCTTAATTGGACTTTAGAGATCACTTTCTCTTAGATTACTGAGGTCCAGCACCATTCATTTATGGATTCAAAAACTATTGAGGTCCAATAGAGGATATACTAAACACAGAGTTTATGTCCAAAAGCCTTGTGATCTTCTGCAGAAATGTAAATTTGCTGTTTATTGCTTTCTTGTTTTGTGTTAGACTTAGAGGGTAGATGATTCCTCTCGTCGCATGAATTCAGAGCCAATGAACACACTGTGTGGGGTACGGCCCTCAATGATGAGATGCTGCACACTGAATGTCTGTGTACCCCCAGGATGTTGAAGCGTCATCCCCAGTAGGTTGGTATTTGGAGACAGGGCCTGTAGGAAGTAATTAGGGTCAAATGAGGTCATGAGGGTGGGACCCCCATAGTGGGATCAGTGTCCTTGGAGAGAAGGAAGAGACCTCAGAGCTCTCTGTCTCTCTGCCGTGAGAGGACGCAGAGGAGGCTGCCATCTGCACGCCAGCAAGAGTGCCCTCCCCAGGAATGAATCAGTGGCATCTTAATCTTGGATTTCCAGCCTCCAGAACCATGAGAGAGAGAGAGGTCTGTCCTCCCCGATCTGTGGTGCTGTGCTGTCACAGCCTGGGCTGAGACGTGAGCCTTTTATAGAATTACAGTGGACGTTTGACAGAACAAGAGGCATTTCCTGGGAGACGCAGAGGTCACGTCTGGCTGCTGGAGCACCTGTGGTCTACTTGCTAAAATGTGAGACTCTCCATTGAAACAAAGGCAAACCCAGGACATGTTTACAACAAAATGCAAAGGTGACCAAGATCATATTCCTCCCCCAACCCTTTTTTTTTTTTAAGTAGCTTGATCTCATGAACTGTGAGATGTGTAACAGCGTCTATAATTCCACATTGGTAGGTGAAAAGATGTCAGAAGTTGTGAGGATTTTGAGCTTTAAAGCCTGTATGGCAGGTTCTAGTTAGTTTTCCCTCCTTAATTCTCTAGAGAAACATCTAGGGAAGGAAGTGGGAGCCTCTGCAAAGCCAGGGGGTGGCTTTTCATCCATTTGTGCGTAGTGTTTGTGGAGCAGCTGAGCTCTGTAAGGCACCGTGATGGACCCGGGGGAGACAGAGGTAGGAAAAGTGCGTGTCAGTCCTCGTGTTATGTGAGGTCTGGGGCTTCGTGATTCATAAACTGGGTCATTTTAACCTTATAGAATGTTCCAGCTACAGAAGTATGTTCTTACCCTCGGTTACTATGTGATGGGAGGAAGGAAAACAAGGTGCCCAGAGGCTCTGAATCATTGAGTTGGATACAGTTAGTGTGTCTCATGTTATTCCTGACCTTCCAGTTAGAAGTACATTTAAGGATTTTCTTTCAAATGTTTTCATTCACATACAAAAACAATATACCACACTGATTGCTGTATTTTATATATAGCATGGAGAGAAAATTGTGGAGCTAGGGCCATATATATATATTTTTTTCATGTAATGAGCTGAGCAACAATAACTGGGAAAACATGCAAATATTGAGAGTCCTGGGCATTGTGCTGATACAAGAAAAATATACTATGTATCTAAGTGCCTTGAAGAAATAGACAATTTAGCAGAAATTTGGGAGAGAAGAATAGTGGCTCAATGAAGTATATATGCAGTTTCGCACATCACATCTATGAAGACAAGGGATAAATATCTTTAAATAATCTTTTTTTTTCCTTATCCTACCTGCATGTAAGTGGGAACACTTGACTACAGCTTAAACAACAAAACTATGTCTGGACCATTCATTTTAATAATTAGGGGTTCTTAAAAAGTGGCCATTTTGGATAAAATTATTACGCCAGGGTTCAGCTGCTTCTGCAGGTCGGCCAAATATTTTTGAGTCTGGAAAGATGACTGGGGATTCCATCAAAACAAGACTGTGTACGAATTATCTGGTACTTCCTCATCTGGGGCCAGGCCAAATACACTGTCAAAGAGACTGTGCTATTTCTTTTCCACCTGCAAGGAAACATGGAGAGAACCACGGTCACAGTTTCCACGTAAGACTCTTAGGTGGTGATGTTGTTCTTCCTTTTCTAGCGAAGGGCTGTGTTACAGTGGTTTGAACTCAGGGTGGATTTTGAGATCTGGCTTTCTCTGTTGGCTGGGCTGGATCAGCTATCCTTTGCTTACGTAAAAGGAAACATCACCTTTCCACTCTGCTGCCTGCTTGGTGGTTGTGACTCCCTGCTGGAGCGGAAAGGCCCCATCTGGTTCAACCATGAAGGGGGCGAGGAGGGACGGTTGGGGATTTGGGCTGGACATGAGCACCTTATGAGGTCGTGGATGTGGGCTCCGCCCAGGCCAAGCAGGTAGAGGCTCGGTGAGCACAGACTCGCACGCCCTGGGGAGGACTGGTCGCAGCTGGTCTGTACAGGCAAAGCAGCGGGGAAGGGACATCCAGGGAGCGGGCCGGAGCCAAAGCCAGGAAGGAAGCAGCAAGAGCGGAAAGAAATAGGAAAGCGTCAGGCCAACCAAAAAATATTTGTTGTTTTGGACATTTGCTTGTTTGTTCTGCTTTTGATCCTCCCTGGAGACTGTGAAGTTCTTGCCACGGTTGGTAAGCTGCACCCCCTCGCTCCCCGGGCGTTGAGGGCAGGGGTTCCTTCCTCTGCTGTCAGAACCGAGATCCCATGGCTCAGCCTTGAAAACTCTGCAAACCACGCACTCTCTCACCCAGCAGTTGCTTGGGGGACCAGTGTAGCTGGATGGCTGTTTGGTAGCTAACACACACAAACATACACACACATCTACACACAAACACACATACACACCCCAAAACACACATGTTTACAAACACATACACATAAACACACACAAACATACATACACACCTCCCTTCCACACAAACACATACATACACACCCAAATACACACGTTTACAAACAATACACACATACATACACAAATACACACAGACACACAAATACACACACACCTGTACACTCAGACACACACATGCCTACAAACATACACATGTACATAGATAAAAACACACACCTACATGCATATTCACATACCTACCAAAATGCATACACACACCACATACAACCACACACATACCTCCTCACACTTACACACAAATACCCACAACCATACACACACACCAATGCACACACAAACACACCCCAAAACACATATGGCTGCAAACACGGCCAGATGTATAAAAACACATATGCACAAATACATACACATGAAAACATCTATCACACACACCTACACCCAATATGCGCAACCAAATACACATGCAAACATATACATATACACCTAAACATAAACACACATGCGTATACAAACACACAAGCACATATGTATATATGTACACACACCGAACCCACCAATACACACCAAATATACACATACATATGCACACATTTCCACATAACATGTACATGAAATATCCACACACATATGCACAAATACCCATACAGAGACACACAGGTATATATATGCCTGCCGACACACATGACACCCACAAATGCATACATATACACATGTGTACACGCTAACACGTCCGCATACACACCACCACCCTCACATGCACAAGCAAAACATATACACATAATCCCACTCACAACAAATGTACACATACCTCACATGCCTACATCTGCACGTATGTACACACATATGTTAACATGCACACATGCACACACACATTTGGGAGGCTTCCGACCTTCCAGCACGCGGTCCCAGGACACTCTAGCACCTTCTCAGGCATCCCTGCCGGGTCATTGTGCTCTTGTTCTGTGGTCTGACGCGCAGGGTGAAAGCGTACGAGCACCTTCTGGACACGGTCTCGTCCAAAAAGCATTTTAGCTTATTAGACTCTGCTCTAAGACCTTGATCCTTAAAATGCCCCGAGTGACTTTATCAGATTTCACCGAGTATTACAAGATGAGCTTGGAACAAGCAGGTGCGATCCTGCAAAGATACAGATAAGGAAGCTATTGGCTTCTTTAGCATCATATCCAGTGGCCTGTTGTAGCAACAGCCTTTTTCTGTTTTCCCCTCCTGCCGCCCTGGAAGATGACTCAGTCCGCACACCAAGAAACCGTGGCACAATTACAACATTCAGGACGGGTTGTGTGTAACGGCTCAGCACTCCTCTCCAATTGGACGCTGCCTCCTTAGGCTGAATGCAAGACCGGATTCCTAAAAATACCCCCTGACATGAGTCATCCTCTTCCAAGGGCCCTGGAGAATGTTTTCCACAGAAAGGGTAAGGCCCGGAGCTGCCGGGGTGAGTCATGTGGGGAGCCGTGGGCAGCGGCGCTATGTTAGATGGCCATGCTCCCTGGCCCTGCGCTCGGGTGGCTGGGATGCTGTGCTGAAACGCGAGCCTCTGCAGCAGTTGCCACCATTCATCCCCCCACCCCCACCCCAGTTCCCGAAACCACGCCAACCTGAGCCAAAGGAGAGGTGCTTTGGGGTGTGTGGGTCACTCAAGACCTGCTCCCTCCCAGATGAGAGGGAACAGGAAAACCCACAGTCAGGAATGCACCCTGCACCTTTGGACTCTAACTGGGAAACCTCTCCCTTTCCCAGACCCTAGCAATGAAAGTTAAGTATTGGGGTGGCCCTGGGGTGAGGGGGCGTGTGAAAGGGGGATGTTCAGGTCACCCTATGCTGGCCCTGGATGGATGGCCGCATGCGCTGCTGCGCCTGCATGGGGCGGGCGCTCCTGGAGAGTTAAGGCCCTGCGCGCTCCAGCGGTTGTTACACCTTCTTACAGAATCTGGGATTTCAGACATGGGAACCTGTATGGGGGCGGGCGGAGAGGAGAACTCCCCCAGCACTCCAGGAATTTTACAACTGAAAAGACCGGAAAGATCACTGTGCTCACAGGAATAAAACAGTGGCTTCAGATCTTTCTTCAAAATGCACAGGCTATAA
Source organism: Canis lupus dingo (assembly GCF_003254725.2). Lineage (NCBI taxonomy): Eukaryota > Metazoa > Chordata > Mammalia > Carnivora > Canidae > Canis > Canis lupus. Next base: position 29,691,605 of record NC_064244.1, read on the forward strand.
ATTAGAAACGATGAAAACGAGTCAAGGCTCATCCTCAAGATCAACTTGCACAAGAAATCATGAATCCTTTCTTTGGAGACGTGATATGAAGGGTGACACGGGCTGACTGACCCTTCAGTGGAAGGGTTTGGCCTCTCTCGGTTCTCAGAGAAGGAATATAAATCGTAGTTTCCTTGAAATAGCCAACATTGCAAATTCAAATGATAGTAAATTTATCAACGATATCATGATTCTAAAAAAAAAATCAACTTTATTTTTTAGAGATTTTATTTATTTATTACAAGAGACCCAGAGAGAGAGAGAGAGAGAGGCAGAGACCCAGGCAGAGGGAGAAGCAGGCTCCATGCAGGAAGCCCTATGCGGGACTCGATCCCAGGACCCGGGGGTCACAACCTGAGCTGGAGGCAGACGCTCAACCACTGAGCCACCCAGGTGCCCCGAAAAAAAGAAATCAACTTTCAACCAAACTTGAAAGTCACTTGTAGGATTTAGAAATCAGACTAACACCTCTTAGACTAACAAGGGGGTTATCTAGAGACTGCTCAGGAATCTATAGCTTTGACACTTTTGGTTTAAAAACATGTCCTTTACTAGGTAATCTCAAGGTTTAGGGGTCAAAATGTTTTTTTTAAAAGCAACCAAATGATTTTTTTTTTATTGAGTATTCACATAACCCAAAAATCACCATTGTAGTCTATTAAAAGTGTGTAATACATTCACATTTGGTGTCTTCACAATGTTGTGTAGCCAGTACATCCACCTAGTTTCAGAGCATCTTTACCACCCCAAAAGGAAACCCCAAACTGTAAGGCCACTCCTTATTTCTCCTTTCCCTCAGCTCCCAGCACCCACTGATTTATTTTTCTCTCTATGGATTTGCCTATTTCATATAAATAGAATGAATATGTGTCTTTTTGTGTCTGCGTCTTTCACTTAACATGATGTTTTTGAGTCTTGTCCTTATTGTAGCATGAATTGGGTCTTTATTTCTTTTCACGACTGCATAATATTCCATCGTATGACCAGACCACATTTTGTTTTCCCCTCGGTCAGTGGACATTTGTGCTGTTTCTACCTTCTGGCTGTTATGAATATATAATAATACTGTTATAGGGGTTCCCATACAAGGTTTTGTTTGAACACCTGTTTTCAGTTCTTGATGTGCACCTAGGAGTAGAATTGCTGGACCGTGCAGTAATTACATCTAGCCAACCTGTTTCCACAGCATTGGGTCATTTTACGTCTCCCACCCAAGATGTGAGCCTCTGAGTTTCTGCACATTTTCACCAATACTTACTGTTTTTTTGAAATAGATCATGGCTATCCTAGAGCGTACGAGGTGGCATCTCACTGTGGTGACACATTATCAAAGTGCAATTTGAAGTGGCACTGAAATTATTGCATATTTCAGCAAGGGAAGGCAGACAGACCTATTATTTTTTCTTTTGTTTCGTAGGAATAATTAGGTCTGTTTAACATAAAGGGCAGACTCTTGGTGTCCTCAGGAGGTGGCATTGTGTGGAGGAAGAATTGATGGCCATGGCTGTTTGATTAAATACACCATCTCCCATGGGGTGCCTGGGTGGCTCCATCGGTTACGTATCTGCCTTCGGCTCAGGTCATGATCTGGGGGTCCTGGCATGAAGCCCCACATCAGGCTCCCTGCTCAGTGGGGAGTCAGCTTCTCCCTCTGCCCCTCCCCCTCCCACTCATTCTCTGTCTCTTTCTCAAATAAATAAAGTCTTTAAAAGAAATGAATACACCATCTCCCACTACCCTTTCTATGGCAGATTTCTTGGAAGGACTAGTTGTATATATTCCTGTCCTTCACGTCCCCATTACCTACCTGTTTCTCAGCTAATCCCAATCTTCTACATTTTCTATGCCCAAGGGCCATTTCTTGATAAGATCTTCAGTACTATCTTGGTTTCTTTCTTAGCACTGTGGCAGCTCTAACAAATACCATAGACTCGAGGACTTATAAACAGAAACCACTTATTTCCCACAGCTCTGGAAACTGGAAGTCCACCTTAAGGTACCAGCAGATCCCGTGTCTGGTGTGATTCCTTTCCCTGGTTCATAGATGGCATCTTTTTACTGTGCCCTTACATGAGGGAAGGGGTGAGAGGGCTTTCTGGGGTCTCTGATAAGGGCACTAATCCCATTTTGGGGACTCCACCCTCATGACCTCGTCACCTCCCAAAGATCCCACCTCCTAACACTGTCATCTTAAAAGATAAGATTTAACACATGAATTTGGGGGTAGGGTGGTGGTGGAGGGACACAAGTGTGAAGTCTGTAGCAGATCCCAAATCCATTTTCCTGTTGAGTCCTCCTGCTTCCTGGCCTTCCCCTTGGGATAGTGCTGTTGACCATACCCTTCTTCTTAAAGCACACTCTTCGGTTGGCACTCACGGTGTGCACTCTCCTGATTCTGGCTGGTTTCTCCTCCTGATTCTTATGCTGCCACTTAACAGCAATTTCTGTTACTAATTTCTGTTCTTCTTTCCTCATCTCTACATTCAAGAATGGTTGTTTCCCCTTAAGCCATCTTGCACACTTTCCTTGCTGATTGCTTTTGTGACGTGTTTATGTGATAGATAAGTCCTCCATCTCCCAATATTGAGAACCCAGTGTCATCCTCTATTCTTCTGTTTCTGTTCCCCAAATCCTGGGAAGTGGGGAGCAGTCCAGTGATGGGAGGAAGAAGAGCAAAGACTCATTGATAAAGGAGGTTTTAGGAAATGAAATTTGTATTTCGTTAGGCCCAGTGATACCAGAAGTCAGGACTTCTGTGCAGTGTCCTTGAGTACTTGTACAGATGCACAGGACTCTGCTTTATAAAAGGGCTCATTTATTCCAGAAATGATTCATTACTAGAGATTTATTTGCCACTTATGTCTGAGTGACAGAGAAATATTGAGTCCACGTCACTAGATCCTCAGTTCCAGGCATGTTCTGCAAAATGGGCTGTCCCCTCAAACTCTCTCAGCAGACTCAGTTTCCCTTTATACAAAAGAAGAGAGAGTGGGTTAGAAGGTAAGATCTCCAAGATAAGATTTAAAAAGTGCTTTGGGGGATCCCTGGGTGGCGCAGCGGTTTAGCGTCTGCCTTTGGCCCAGGGCGCGATCCTAGAGACCCGGGATCGAATCCCACGTCGGGCTCCCGGTGCATGGAGCCTGCTTCTCCCTCTGCCTGTGTCTCTGCCTCTCTCTGTCTTTCTCTCTCTCTCTCTCTGTGACTATTATAAATAAATAAAATTTTTTTTAAAAAGTGCTTTGGGCAGGTCTTGCATGCAAACAAAAGAAAGGGAGTCCTATTAATTCAAGCAGAAAGAAATTTGTTAGAAGGCTGTCTGGTGGTTTATAGAAATTATAGGACATTTGGAGAATTAACTTGGGGAAGAGGTGAAGAATCAGAGGAAGTCATGTTTGAGGGAACATGGAAGAGACCCCAGAGCATTGACTTATCAGATCCCAACATGACTCTGGACACCCTTTCCCATCTGCAAGGCCTCATGCTGCGGCCACCTCAGGAATACGCCTCAGCTATCTCCAGGTTTTTGTGTCACTTCTTAAAAAAAAAAAAAAAATTCCTAGTTTCAAGCATGAGTTTGGACACATAGACTCTATTCTCATGTCTTAGTAACTCTGGGGAAGAGGGAGCCAGGAAATCCAGAGTGGATTGCGGGCCCCTGAGCCCACAAAGACTCCCCAAGGGACAGACCCTCTAAATGTTAGTTGGTTTTTGTAGTACTGGGAGGGAGATAAATATCCACTACATTACAAGTCCCATACGGTTGGTAAAAGAGAGATTCCTATTTTTATTGCTGCAGACGGTGTTGAAGATGTGTCGCTGAGCTCTGGGCAGCAGTGTTAAATGAGCAGAAAAGGCAGGTGTGAGGTCAGGAAAGAAAAAGGTGGGAAAGCTGGGAGATAAAAGAACCTAACGGGTGAAAAAAGAGAGTTCTTCTGAAAAATATTGTTACCTTCTATTTGAGGCTGAACCACCTCTTGTGGAGTCTAAAACTTATACAAGTCCTAGAATCTTAAAAAAATAGGAACGTTATGGATATAAAGAAATTGGTTCAAAAGTAAATTTATTTTTAGAATAAGAGAGATCCTAACAAGTTCCTGTGGCTTTGCAGATGCAGGGTCCTTGCTGGGATGTCTCTCAGCAATCACCAGACACAGGATGAAAAGGCCCTTTATTTATTTGTTTTTAAATTTAATTTGATTTTATTTAAATTCCATTAATTAACATATCACGTATTATTGGTTATTATTGGTTATAGAGTTATTATTGGTTACAGAGTTAGAGGTCAGTGATTCCTCAGTTGTGTATAACGCCCTGTGCTCATCACATCACGTGCCCTCCTTCATGCCCATCACCCAGTTACCCCATCCTCCTCCCACCTCCCCTCCAGTGACCTTCAGTTTGTTTCCTATAGTTACAAGTCTCTTAGGCTTTGTCTCCCTCTCTGACATCATCTTGTTTTATCTTTCCCTCCCTTCCTCTATGCTCCTGTTTTGTTTCTTAAGTTCCACATATGAGTGAGATCATATGATATTTGTCTTTCTTGAATTGACTTATTTCATTAGCATAATACCCTCTGGTTCCATCCATATCATTGCAAATGGCAAGATTTCATCTTTTTGATGGCTGAGTACTATTCCATTGTGTATATAGACCACATCTTCTTTATCCATTCATCTGTTGACAGACATCTGGGCTTTTTCCAGTTTGGCTACTGTGGACATTGCTGCCGTAGACATGGGGGTGTAGGTGCTCCTTTAGATCTCTCCATTTGTATCTTTGAGGCAAATACCTAGTAGTGCAATTGCTGGGTCATAGGGTAGCTCTACTTTTAACTTTTTGAGTAACCTCCACACTGTTTTCCAGAGTGGCTGCACCAGCATGCACTCCCACCAACAGTGTAACACGGCTCCCTTTTCTCAGCACCCTTGTCAACAGTTGTTTCCTGATTTGTTAATTTTAGCCATTCTGATAGGTGTGAAGTGGTTTTGTGGTTTTTATTTGTATTTCCTTGATGCTGAGTGATGTTGAACATTTTTTTGTGTCTCTGTTGGCCATTTACTTGTATCTCTCTCTCTCTCTCTCTTTTTTTAAGATTTTATTTATTTATTCATGAAAGACAGAGAGAGAAAAAGAGAGAGAGAGAGAGAGAGAGAGGCAGAGACACAGGCAGAGGGAGAAGCAGGCTCCATGCAGGGAGCCCAATGTGGGACTCGATCCCGGGACCCCAGGATCATGCCCTGGGCTGAAGGTGGTGCTAAACCACTGAGCCACTGGGGCTTCCCTGTATATCTCTTTTGAAGAAATATCTGTTCATGTCTTCTGCCCATTTCTGGACTGGATTATTTGTTCTTTGGGTGTTGAGTTGGTAAGTTCTTTATAGATTTTGGATACTAGCCCTTCATCTGATAAAACATTTACAAATATCTTTTCCCATTCTGTTGGTTGTCTTTTGGTTTTGTCGACTGTTTTCTCTGCTGTGCAAAAGATTTTTATCTTGATGAAGTCCCAATAGCTCATTTTTGCCTTTTTTCCCCTTGCTTTTGGAGATGTGTCTAATCAGAAGTTGCTCTGGCCAAGGTCAAAGAGGTTGCTGCCTGTGTTCTCTTCTCAGATTTTGATGGATTCTTATCTCACATTTAGGTCTTTCATCCATTCTGAGTTTATTTTTGTGTATGGTGTAAGAAAATGGTCCAGTTTCATTCTGTGTGTGGCTGTCCAGTTTTCCCAACATCATTTGTTGAAGAGATTGTCTTATTTCCATTGGATTTTCTTTCCTGCTTTGTCAAAGATTAGTTGACCAGACTTGAAGGTCCATTTTTTGGGTTCACTATCCTGTTCTGATGATCTGTGTGTCTATTTTTGTGCCAGTACCACACTGTTTTGATGATTACAGCTTTGCAATATCTTTTGAAATCCATAATTGTGATGCCACCAGCTTTGGTTTTCTTTTTAAACCTTCCTTTGGCTATTCGGAGTCTTTTCCGGCTCTATACAAATTTTAGGATTATTTCAGCTCTGTGAAAAATGTTGATGGTATTTTGATAAGGATTGCATTGAGTGTATAGATTGCTCTGGGAAGCATAAACATTTTAACAATATCTGTTCTTCCAATCCATGAGCATGGAATGTTTTTCCATTTATTTATATCTTCCTCAATTTCTCTCGTGAGCATTCTACAGTTTTCAGAGTACAGAATCTTTACCTCTTTGGTTAGGTTTACTCCTAAATATATTATGGGTTTTGGTGCAATTGTGAATGGGATCAATTCCTTAATTTCTCTTTCTTCTGTCCCATTGTTAGTATAAAGAAATGCAACTAATTTGGGTGCACTGATTTTATATCCTGAAAAGGCTCCTTATTTTTAACTTGCTTTCCCTTCACCAACAATACTCTATGGCCCCCAGCACCTTTTCTCATGCAGGTGCATGAAGCTCCCAGAATAGCTCAGGGAATCTGCCTCCATGGCTCTCTGCCTCCGACAGAGGGATAGGACCTATTACATGTTCATCCAGGCTTGCATTCAAACCACTGTGGCTGAGGATGAGTCATATGTTAGCACTACACTGGGGGCTGGGGACCCAAAGAAGCAACAAGGCAAAAATGGCCACTGTTCCTGTGGTAATTCACACACCAATAAAGAGAAGCAGATTTTGGAAAACAAGGTGAAAAGATTTTGATGTCATAATCACTCTTGGAGCCTACGAAAATATAAACACATCTTCTTGTTCCATGGGCTTTTCTAGAAAAGGGTGTTCTGGTGTATGTAAGCCATGCATATTTCAAACTTATCAACATGATGTCTTATATAACAGTGATTCTATACCGTACATAAATGTAGAATTATAAACCACCAGGGAAAATATATGGCATTCTCTCTTTGCAGTACACAGACAAGGAGGGGAAGTGAAAGAGTGGTCTGCATGGGTGAGGGACAGTAGTGTGACTCGGTGTCAAAGGTCATAGCCCAGTCACAGAAAGAATGATGCTTTAGGGGAACAGCTGGGAATCTCTGATTTTCCAGAATCCCATATATGCTGAAACTTCCCAGAGCAAAGTCTATAAAATCAACACTACTTTATAACAACACAACAAAGAAAGCCCTCTCCTCTTGATATCAGAGTTAGCATAAATGGCTGCTCGGAATAAGCCTCTATATTTCTCTTAAGAAGCAAATCTTAACAATGACCACCAGATACTGGGTTTACAAAGGATGTTATATGCACATACACAAACTCGTATACACATGCACACGCATACGAGTACTAAATACACATGCAAATGAGTTCAGCACGTAGATTATGAAGCTAGTATCTTCATAGTCATTTCATTTCTGTAAAGAAATGACAGAAACATGTCAGCTCTTCTTGAATGTCCTTGAAGCCAGACTGTAATCCTAGGAACACACAATTATTAATTGTTTCTGAAGCAGTCCACTGAAAAGGATTTTGTCTATAATATTGCCAACAATGGGGGCCATTTATGCCAGGCTGGGAATGTAAGGAAGGTTAAGGGGTGGAATCCTGAGAGCCTTTAAGGAAATAGCCTGCATTTTTGTTTTAGACTGTGGCAAATTGTAAGGGTTCTAACGATTTTTCCATTCTTTGAATCTTTATTTCTACTAGATCCATCAGGACCTGACTCCATTTTGCTGGAGTCTATCATCTGATCTATACTGAAATATGTGTCCCTTCACATGTTTGCTGTGTCATCATTTCATCAACATGTGTCAAGACACTTTGTATTCCTGCTCCCCCATGCTGGTCCTTAGACCACCCTGGAAATGTACAGTGTGCCACTATCTTGACACCACTGCTCACTGGGGCTCCCCTTTAAGATGTGACAGCTTTAGCTGTACTGTAAACAGAATGGAAACACAACTCAAGTGTTTGTGGACACAGTTGGGGACACACAGAGCTTCTGAACCTCACAAGGCAACCTTCTTCCTATAGCTACACTACTAGGAAATACGATATTCCTTATTGACCTCAGGGGTCTCGGAATAAGAAGAAAGGGAACCCTTCCTGTTCAGTGGCCAGCTAAACAAATAATGCAAGGAGGCAAGTTACATACACAGAATTCAGATACCCCGCTGACACCAGCATGCATGCGTGCCATGCTGTCAATGGGCCTCAAAACACAATCCAGTTGAGTTCGTAAAGATCAGATGAATTAAAAGCCATGATCTCACTTTATTTAAAAATTCAGACTATCACAAATATATTGCTCTGTGTATATGTTAATCAATGCCTCATCTGTGGTTTGGTTAGAGAATGAGCTAGTTCACTGCTAGGAATCTTCTAGATGAGTGAAGTTTCCCACTAGTATGCTAAAACATTTTGAAAAGTTAACTTTTATTTTCCTAGTAGCCATTTAAATATATATATTAAAACTCCCTCTATCTTCCATCTTAATTACATACTTTTTGCTCAGATTATTCCATAACCTCTGCCCTACCATTAATACTATGCAATCAATAGACTAAGAAATCATAAAAATTCAAAATCCGGCTCAGTAAAGTTTGTTGTTTTATCAAGGGCTTTCAAATCGCATACCAAGTGATAAAAAGCCAAATCATGTTTATTTCAAGAAAGTCTGATATTCAGAAAATGGCTGTATATTTATATATAACTATCCTCCCACCTCATTATCCCCCCACCCTACACCCTGCCTCCAACACCCAGCACACACTCAGGCCATCCATCTGGTGAATCCAACCAGTGTCTCAACCCAGACTCTGCAAATCTTTTATAACTTTTTTCTTAAATTGGATTGTTTTCTCTCTCTCTATCTCTATCTCATCTTTATCTCTATCTCTATCTATCTCTATCTCTATCTCTATCTCTATCTCTATCTCTATCTTTATCTTTATCTCTATCTCTATCTATCTCTATCTCTATCTCTAATCTATCTCTATCTATCTCTCCTTCTGTAAAATCCAGGCCTCCTAAAGAGAACATTCTTTCCACTGCCCAGGTCTATCCCAGGCAGCAAAATTTCTCAGGAAGGTTAGAGTCATCATGCAAAACTTTAGCTTTCTTTCTTTCTTTTCTTTTTTCTTTTCTTTTCTTTCTTTTCTTTTCTTCTTTTCTTTCTTTCTTTCTTTCTTTCTTTCTTTCTTTCTTTCTTTCTTTCTTCTTTCTTTCTCTTTCTTTCTTTCTTTCTTTCTTTCTTTCTTTCTTTCTTTCTTCTTTCTTCTTCTTTCTTCTTTCTTTCTTTCTTTCTTTCTTTCTTTCTTTCTTTCTTTCTTTCTTTCAGAAAAGTTGTGGAGAATACTTAAATTTGCAGAACTTGATAGAGTAGTGGTATTACACACACCAGAGAGCCTCTACTTGTTGACTTCATGGTCATCAATAATTAGGCTTATTGTTCTTTGTATGAAGGGTGTCTGCCCTACCATGATGGCAAATAAATTTCACCTGGACTGGCAGTTCTGAGCCATTGGTGGTACTTGCCCAGAGTACTGCGTTAAGAAGGATCCTGTAGCCCTCTCTAGGCTTCATGAAGATTGCAGACTTTTTTTTTTTTTTTTTAAGATTTTACTTATTTATTCATAAGAGAGAGAGAGAGAGAGAGGCAGAGACAGGCAGAGGGAGAAGCAGGTTCCATGCAGGGAGCCTGATGTGGGACTCGATCCCAGCACTCCAGGATCACACTCTGAGCCAAAGGCAGATGCTCAACCACTGAGCCACCCAGGTGTCCCAGGATTGCAGACTCTTATGAACAAGGTGTGTCCTGTGCCCAGGATGGGATTTGTCACTTATATGATGTGGCTGTCCTATGCCTATCTTTCACACTGCTGCCTCCAACTGTTAAAATTCTTGAGCTCTTCTTACTACTTGGCACCTATCATTTCAGTTAGTGTCATTTAGATCAAATCTTAAAGTTGTTAGTAGACCAGGATCTATCAGGCCGTCTATGGATGCTCTTTCTTGTATAAATCCATTCTAATTGATTGCTTCCTAACTTCCATGGGTGGAAAATGAGATAATTTAACTTGTTAAAATTGTGCTTAGTATAGATTGATTTATGGACAGAAGAATGAATAAGATGGATAGATATGGAATAAGACATAACAAACGTTAATTGTAAAATCTGGGTGATGGGGATGTGTTTCCTGTGCAGTTCTCTTAACTTTTTTGTGTGTGTTGGAAATTTGTATAAGGAAAGAGAATGTTGTGGGGAAATTGTGCTTATGGTAATAATTAGTAATCAATGATTTCGTGCATAAGCTAATTACTAAAAATAAAGTGCCTGTGTTTTCATGGATATGATATAATTTAATAAACTATTGGTTCCCTTAGCCCCTTTGTTTGCTCACTTTCACAATTTTGCCTTCAAAATATGAAAATAGTCAAATAAATGGCATGGAGTTAACTGGGTCATTATCACATATTTTTAAAATCCTTGAAAGATACTGTGAGGCTCTTCTGTTGGCTTACTTATTTTGCTTTGGATTTTTGATTATCTTGGTGAGAGCAAGTAAAACATGAGTGATTATTTTCCCTAAAATATAAATCTAAGATAAACGTTACTTTCCCTAGTTAGGGATTCTGGTAGAAGGGAGTGGTTATGCCAATCACAATATAGTATTCTTAAAAGCAAAGCTAATCTACTTAATTTTGTATTAACCTGGGTGAGATTGCAAAATCAGTAGGAGGTGCCCAGGAGATATTTGAAGGCCAAGCCTACCTCTAATGGTTGACTTAGACTTTCAAAAAATAACTGAGCTGTTGTAATGACCCCAGGTTATAATGTGTCCCCAGAAAGCTGATGAAAGACAGGCAGTGATAGAATCAAGAGCAAGAATTGGGTGGTGATCTTTTTATTTATTTATTTTCCTCATTAAAGGGTCATAGGAGTATTTCCAACTTCTCGTTCTTCTCTCTCTCTTTCTCTTTCTTTTTTTATTTTTTTGGAAGTGAAGGAAATAACCTCATTAAATTTTGAAATTTAAGTGATTCACAGAACATACAAATATCTTAAAAATATTCACAAAGTAAATAAACTGACATAAACAAGGGAAATCATTTGCTGCCTTACTTTTGGGTTCTGGAAGCTTCCCACTTATGTCAGGAAGGAAAACAAAAAGAACATCTCCATCAGCATAAGAGAATGGATTAAAAGTTGGCCACTGATGGGAAAGGCAAGTAGAGTCTGGCATGAACTGTCAGAGAAGCCTACACCCAACAACGCCCAGAATCCTGGCAACACTAAGCGTGTGAAAAGATGCCAAGGGAATTATGGGTCTTTGACTTCTCAGGATAACAGAATTCTCTTTAATAGATTATTCTGCATGGTCGAGCAGACGACAGCCACAAGCTGTCTTCAGTGGGGAGTGCTCAGGCCATAAAATAAATTGAAGATGAGACTGGCCTGAGCCAGAGCTCAGATGAGTGATTCACAGAAAAGAAGGCGAACGTCCATAGACTATCTAGAGCTGACCGTGTGCCCCGGCCCGGGCTCCTCAGCCTGCCCAGCTATAGTGATGTGGTGGGAAGCACCACAATAGCAGAAGCACTTCTGCTATATTTGAATAGTTACAGAAATGAAAGTCTAGCTTCTTGAGATCCAGAAATAAATCACTGCAAAGCTGCCCACATCCTGCTCTTTGCAAGGCATTATAAGATATGGAACACAGCCCACTTAAAAAACAGAGCAAGTAAACGAGTCAGTGGACGTAGGCTGTCAAGAGAGTTGTTTGCATTCTCTTTTGGGATTTGTCAACCCAAACTCGGCCCTGGTTGTGGAAAACTGGGACAGAATCTGTGTGGCTTTCGACAGGATCCCAAAGGCAACTAGTCTCATATACCTGGGCCATATCGGCAGCAGGCTTTCATAAATTCAGTGCTTTGGGGTCACTGTTAGTTGCATGTGTGTGGGGTGGAGATGAGGGGGGCAGGACTCATCATTTTTATTTTTATCTGGAGCACAAGCTTATTAGTTATTGGTGCAGACAGCGTGAGTGCTGGGAGCACACAGAGGGTTTGCACTTGCTCAGCCAGCTACCAGCAGTGTGACCTGGGTGAGTCCCCAGCCTCTGCAGGCCAAGGTTTTGTCCCCCCCACCCCCCGGGGTGGGGGGAGATGATAATGGCTTGACCCCCACACTGTTGGGCTGTTGTGCCAGTGAAGAAGAGAGCATGTCAAATGTATCATATGGGGTCTGATAGGTCAGGAGGACTCAGCATATTCTCACTGTTTCCACCACCATGTTCCAGACCATAGTCTTTGCAGATGTTGCCTCTAATCCTCAATACCTTACAGGATCGTTGCTCTTTTTAAAGATATTTATTTATCTATTTTAGAGAAAGAATGAGTGAGAGGGACAGAGGGAGATGGAGAGAGAATCTGACTCTGTGCTGATTGCAGAGCCCGATGCAAGACTTGATCTCATGACCCTGAGATCATGACCTGAGCTGAAAAGAGGAGTTGGATGCTTAACCAACTGTACCACCCAGGCGCCCCTAGCTAGTTACTCCTATTCTCTTTACCATAGAGATAACTAAGGTTCTGACAAGCTAGTTTGTCAAAAGTCCCCAAGATCAGCAAAAGTGGAGTCTGTACTCGAGCCCAGTGTGTGGCAGGTGAGGTGAAGCCCTCCCGGGAGGAGCCCTGAGAGCCCATGGCTCAAAACACCCTTCAGTTGCAGACAGAGCAGGACACTTGGTCACCTTAGATTCAGCTCCAACTCCTTTTGTTTCCCACTCTGCCATAGCTGGCATCATCATACTCCTGTCTTAGGGTCTGTCCATTAAATTTTCTTTCCTGTTTCTGTCTTGAGCCACAAATATATCAACCAATGATAAGAAGAGGTACAAAAATGCTTTGGGACAAAGTTATATTAAAACACATAAATCTGTGTTTCTTATAGACTTACTCTAATGCACAGATTTAGCAAAGGCGGTGTGTAAGCTACGTCTACATCATTCAAGACTATGCACTCCTGTCTTATTTTTTTTAAGAGATCAAGATCATTTATTTTCATTTACATAATGAGACAAGGGGAGTGGCCACTTACTACCAGACATTTTTATGGGGAAAAATTCAAAGGAGTAAAAACATATGTTTTTAAAGGTCACACTACTCCGAGTTGAACTTGTCAGTATTCCAAAGCTGAAGTTATGGGCATGGATCATTAGGAAGGGTCACAAAGGTTAGTGATACAATCTGTGACTATTTAAAGGGAAAATGGCCTTGTCCCCACCCTTTGAGCACAGGGAGCAGAAACAGTGTGTTCACTTTGTCCTAAAAGTTCCATCACGAGTCGGAAAGGGCCACTCAGCATAGATACATCCCAAATATTTGCTTTAAGGGTGGGCAACATTACCTAAAATAGAAATTTAGGCAGCTGAAAATTTCAGCCAAAATTCTCCCTGATTTCTAGCATCAACCTGTACATACAAAATATGTAGCCACAAAATATGATTTTGATAGTTCACATCCAGACAAAAGGACTAACATCTGTGAAAACACACAAAAGCTTAATGACATCATGCTTTCATTCCATGGAAAAAATGTGGCGTTGATTCATTCTCAAGCTGGAATATATTTCCACATTAAAGAAAATTTTGCCTTCAATTTTAGAGGGAGTTTTTATTATGAGAAAAACATATCCAAAGGGGAAAAAAAAATTTTTCCCCTCGGCATGTGAAAAGTCATCAAACAGCATAAGAGAATGTGTCCAGCCCAATGTCACCACATCTAGTGAAAGAGCGCTCTTGGTGATGCAGCGTTCGCTTTGACCTAGACCGGGGAAGCATCAGGATGACCTCTGTCTGTCTGTGATTTAGTATGTTAACAAACATAAGTCAAATTTGGCTAGTACTCGGAAAATGTAATGTATTTCCTGCATATTATTATGGGAAAAAATAAACATATACATGAGTAAAGTCTCAAAGACAAGGGGAATTATGATGTGGTATTATTTTGACCATCGTCCCTTGGGAGCAAACCAGTGTCTTGTCTTTTCTTTTCTTTTCTTTTCTTTTCTTTCTTCTTTCTTTTCTTTTCTTTTCTTTTCTTTTCTTTTCTTTTCTTTTTTTTCTTTTCTTTTTTCTTTCTTTTCTTTTCTTTTCTTTTCTATTTTCTTTTTTCCTTTTCTTTCTTTTCTTCTTTCTTTTTTCTTTTTTTTCTTTTCTTTTTTTTTCCTTTCTTTCTTTTCTTTTCTTTCTTTCTTTTTTTTTTTTTTTAAAGATTTTTATTTATGGAGGCACCTGGGAGGCTCAGTGATTGCACATTCACCTTTGGCTCAGGTTGTGATCCTGGGGCCCTGGGATGGCAACGAACACGCTTCTCTCTCTCTCTCTCTCTCTCTCTCTCTCTCTCTCCCCCTGAGGGAGGAGCCGGACACGAGACTGGATCCCAGGACCTGAGCCAAAGGCAGACGCTCAACCCTGGAGCCACTCAAGTGCCTCCAGTTTGTTCTTTTCGAAGCCAAGGAAGACTTGTAGTGTGTATTGAATGCCCCCTGCTTCTCATTGTCTGTGATTTCTCATTTTCGAGTGGAATCGCAGGTGATTTTGCAAATCACGCCTGAGTAGTGAGTGCTGCTATTCCTATTTGCAAGTGAGGCATCTGGGCCGGGGTGCCCAGCTAGGCTCCCAGGACCAGGCTTCCAACTCAGACCTCCCGCCTCCTGCTCGCAGCTCTGCCGCAGCGCCACCCCCGCCAGTCAAGCCGCCGCCCCGTGGGCGAGCAGCAGGTGCACCGCTGGGAACCCGTTAAAATGCTCAGCATCAGCCCCCACCTGACCTCCTGCTCGGAATGTGCACCTGCCCCAGCCCCGGGTGGTGCGTGCATGTGTGCACTTGCCTCTGCCACCTGTGTGCACCTGCCCCTGCCCCAGTGGGTGCGCGTGTGTGCACCTGCCCCCACCCCGGGTGGTGCGCGTGTGTGCACCTGCCCCCACCCCGGGTGGTGCGCGTGTGTGCACCGGTCCCGGCCCCGGGTGGTGCGCGCGCACACACACGTGCGAGAGCTCCTGCACAGCAGCCCCCGGGGCATTTCAGGTTAGATACCCGCGAGGCCCCGAGTCCAGGCCTCCAGCACCCCCTGCCCCGCCGCCCGCCCGCCCCCCCCCCCCCCCCCCAGGCCTGGGAAGCCGAGCCGAGGAAGTCAGCCCTGCGCGGCTGCACCATTTCTCCAGCTCGGGGCCGCCGGGGGCATCACGCGTCTGCTCCGAATCTAGGTGTCGCAGACATTTAATCAAGTACGAGGATTCCGCCAAAATCCCGGCTACGTTTGAAGTTGGCTGGAGGTGGCACCTGCCGCAGCCCGCGGGGTCCTGGGCGGGAGAGGGGCCAAGTCCTCGCGGGCCTCAGCCCGGCCGCCTGCTGCGGAGGGAGGACGAGTCTGCACGTCCTTCCCAGGCCCGCTGGTGCCACCCGCCCCAACCACTGGGCAGCTATGTTCTTGCCCACAGCTAGGAGACAGACCTCTTCCATTAATGCATTTTTTTTATTAATGTATTTTTTAACCAAACAGCCTTTGGGTACAGAAGGCGTCCTGTATCCCGAAATATAACTAATTCACTCTGTTGGTATTTAAAATGTTGCTTCAATTTGTCAAACACTGAGATTAATTTTCATAGCACACAATTTGCCTATAATGCACATTAGTAGGTTACATTTTAATTATCAAAATCGACTTGAGTGAAATTCCTTCTTTACCGATGCTTTACCTTCTAAACTGTGTCATTACTTTATTTCTAAAAAGGCTGGATGAAATTTCCCAAACTCTGACAGCCTACTTCTAGTTTTTAGTCTTATGAAGATAGTTTTTTTAAATTATTATTATTTTTTATGAAGATAGTTGATTATTGCTGAGGAATGACCTGAGGATCAACATCCATAAGATATGTAAATACAAGCATTAGCCCAATTGGCAAATTTGCTTTTTTTTTTTTTTTTTTTTTTTTGCTACTGTACAGTTTTTTAGAAAAGGTATTTACTTTTTTTAGGACTGTACTATTATCAATCTCTGTCTTATCTAGCAGTTCTGACACATTAATATTTAGAATCTATCAGATAATGGCATAAAAATACAATAAAGCCAAATTATGGGGGATCACGTGTTCCTAGAAATGTTCTTTTTTTTTTTTTTTTAAAGGAACAGAATACCTGTGGTCAATTCTCACCTCCAGTGGTGAAGCTGGAGAATCCCTCCTCCTGTTCTTTCCATTGGACCTGCGTAGTTGTGTTTTGATGCAATTGGAGATTTAGAAAATAGAATCTGCATTTTTCTTCTGTTGTTAATGTATATTTCAGTTCAAGAATGTTCTGCAGTGACCCTATGTCTATAGGAGCCCCGCTGTCTGTGGGAGAACTTGAATGGACAATGAGTTCATCTTCCCGTTATCTTCTATGTAATCGGACACTTAAAACTTTTCCTATTGCCTCAGATAAAGTTTTAATGACAGATTAATTAAGGGCTGAAAAGAAACTAAGTCTTTTTTTTTAAACAAGTTGCATGAAAAAATAAAAAAATAAAACAAGTTGCATGTTTTATTAGCTTCTTAGAAACTTGTTAAGTCTCCCATAAATTTTTTTAAAGATTTTATTTATTTATTCATGAGAGACACACAGAGAGAGAGAGAGAGAAGCAGAGACACAGGCAGAGGGAGAAGCAGGTTCCATGCAGGGAGCCTGATGCGGGATTCGATCCTGGGACCCCAGGATCACACCCTGGGCTTAAGGCAGATGCTAAACCGCTGAGCCACCCAGGGATCCCCAAGAAACTCATTCTTAATTTTTATGGAGACACTAAGTATTCACTTACTGTAAAGGGCAACATTTAATAGACCCAAGATCAAAGGGTCAGTGGGCTTGACGGTCGGTCTTCCCACCTCAGACTCACCATGTAGGTAGAAGGGAAGCAGTTCTTTTTGGTAAATTGTGGCCTTGATTCCTGCGATGGACCTGTTCTCTCTGCCCAGGCAATCCTACAGTGGACTTCAAAGCCTTGTGGGCCCACAGAGCTGTGAGCCCTCGGGCGGTCACAGCCCCAGGGACTTGAAATCCCTTTGATCCCATAGTGTAGTCACAAGGGCTTTGAAGTGAGAAGATGAAGTGAATTAGAGCGAGTCTCTTTGTCTCTCTGGCTGGGGATCTGCAGATGGCACCCCTAGACACTCACCAGGGGTTATCATCAGCTGCACTTCATAATTCCCCAGGACAGCTTTTAAAGCACACCGGCCCCCACCGATTCTGCTTTAATTGGTCTAGGGTGTGGCAATTGAAAAAAAAAAAAAGCTCTCCAAGTGATGCTAGAATCAAAGTGCCTGAACTTCCAGGATGGAATGATAAGCACACCCAAGAGACCAAGACATAAAATCCCCCCTCTTGGGGAAGAATAAAGGAACACATTTATTCTAGCTCATGATGTGTTGGCGCAACCCTCTTCCCCGCCCCCCCCCCCAAAAAAAAAGCAGCAGCAACAACAATAAAACATCAAAACCAGACAGAGAGAAAAATAGACACAGCCTTGCAGGGCTTAAATTGAAGATGGAAACCCTGACACGTGAGTAAATTAGTAATTTACTAATTACAGGGGGAGCAAACAGGGTGAGTTAGTCCTTCTCTGGTACTTGTGCCAGGGCCCTGTTACCACCGAGAGGTGATGCCTGCAGCTTGAAGGAAGGAGCCTTTCCAACACACACGTGTGACTGAGGGGAATGGACATAACCCAATCTAGACAAACACCAAGAAACATAGATATCTGGAAGAAAATAGCAAAAAGCTGATACTCCGTCTATGTAATGATTTATCTATGTGGGGCCAGTTAAGTTTTAGGAAAGCTGTGTGCAGTTAGGTGGTGGCAGCTTGAATTAGTTACTTGAAATAATGACAGTTTCTAAATTCCAGTGGAAGAGGCTCACCCAGTAATTTTGGAAAGATCATAAATATATATATATATATATATATATATACACACACACACACATACATATACATATATATGTACATATATACATATATGTACATAAATATATAAATACA
Source organism: Canis lupus dingo (assembly GCF_003254725.2). NCBI lineage: Eukaryota > Metazoa > Chordata > Mammalia > Carnivora > Canidae > Canis > Canis lupus. The sequence continues at coordinate 29,709,639 of NC_064244.1, forward strand.
TGTATACGTATATGTATGTGTGTGTGTGTGTATATATATTTATAAACCCAGATAGTTCTGATAATCTTCAAGTCATTCCCAAGGAGATTGCTCAGAGGCGACTACTCAATGGGCCTTCCCCAACAGAACGGTTAGAGAAATTATACCTGTATCGTTATGAAACCAGAAACCCTCCTCTCCAACCTCTTACCCGATGGCGTGCAATTGGCTTTCTTCCTTAAGACACAGAACACCCACGCCGTTGTGTCCTGCCTTCATCCAATCTCTGTTTCCACATCAAGCCATGCAGACAGCTTCCACTCTAGTTCCAGCACGGCGCGTTGTTCTCAAATTCCACCTTGCATGAGTCATTCCTTACTACCCTATTGGTTGGCAGAGAGAACTGACTTTGATTGATTCCTGTGATTCAAATGTACAGACAGCTAGACAAATAGAACGACTTTCGGACACCTGATGTCAATAGGTACAGCAGAAGAAATAGCGAAAAAAAAAAAAAGGAAGCCAAATGTATATTCCATATTCCAAGTTTCCCTAATTTACTGTCTGCCTTAATTCTCTCTTAATTCTCTCTGCTTCTACTTTCCTAGGAGAGAAGCATGCTCCTCATCTCATTTTCTTTGATCTTTAAAAGACCTAGAGGGTCAGTGTTGGCCATGAGCACCTTTCAAGGAAGAGGAACTTATTCAGGACAGCAATTCAGGAAAGCCAGTGGGATGACCCCCTGACTGCTTGCTGTCCACTTTGCTTCATCCCCTCTCACAGAGCATCCCCTCTGATCTAGGGGCCTGGCTCCTTCTCGTGCTTCCTCACTGCCTCCTTCCCATCAGAGGCCCCTGCCTATGCCAGAGCCTCCCATCCTCCCATCCCGCTTTTAGGAATATAAGCCAAATCTGCCAAGAAAATGAGTCAGTGTTGGTGGTGGGTGGCATCTTGGTTTGATCTTCTCTATCTGATGAGTGTGTTAAGGGAAATGATCACATTGTAGACAACTTGGCATAGAGCATAGCCTCCATACAAGGTAAAGGGCTCACTGCTTAGTCTCCCAGGTTCCCCAATTTCGTGTTTCCCCTTCTCTTTTTCCATTTTGTTTCTTGTGATAGCTTCGGATGCTTATCAAAGTCACGGTCACAAATTAAAAAAAAAATTTCCAACTGAGGGTTATCGCGTCAGCCAGTTCAGTAAAATAACATGAGAAGAGAAAATGGTTTGGGTCCAATTCAAAATATCATCTGGTCTGGAATTCCTGTGAAGTGCCAAGTGTATAACAAATGTTAAATACATAAGAAATGAGGGAAGGCGCCAATCTATTAAATATGGATGCTGTACTCCTTTATTCCTCTCAGAAGAAGCTCCACATTTTGTTTGTTTGTTCATTTTCAGACATTATTTTGGGGCTCTGGCTCAATCACAGTCCCATTTCTTTACCAAAATAGCCAAGTTGTACATTCTCTACTGGCTGACTACAAGTCCAAAGTCTTCTGGAAAGTCATTATTAACCATTCTGGACTGCCTCCTTTAATGCTTCGTGTGTGTATTTTCTAAAAAAAAATAAATTACTTGGTGACATCTTCTCATACTTCATCTAACACTTCACAGGACACATAATAAACATGTTGAATAAACTCTTCAGTTAAAAGGGGTGTGTGTGTGTGTATGTGAGTAGGGTGATGTCAAGTGAAAAGAAATCTAGACCAAAGTGAAGAGAGACATATTAGAAAACACTATCACAATAAGGAGAACACATCAATCTGCAAGTGTCTCAAAATCAAACAGGCACCTGTTTTAGGGAGAGTAAGGAGGACCGTAGGACTTGGTAGGGCAGGGGATGTGGACAGCAGACCGCACAATCAGGGTGGTTTCATTGGAGATCTTTTTGTGCTCAGTTGGTTCCAGACTCTCAGGATGAGCAGTTGAGGGGGATTTCTGTGTCCTTAGTTCTTAGTCCTTGCTCACTCATGCAGGCTACCCAAAGTTTGGGGCTCTGTGGGGAGAAGAGAAACCTCTTTGCTTTGGTCAAGCCAAGTCAATGGTAAGTGACAGATGATAGTGAACCCTTGGTCAACGTGCAGTCCTATATTCTAATAAATCCATGGACATGAGCCACCAAACACACTCATCATACTGTGGATGCCACGGAAATAAATACTCTGCTTTCAAATATGACGCCAAAGCAACTGGATGAACAGATAGCATGTATTTACACGTATCAACTTGTTATTCAACCAAAGCCTGCCAAAATTTTATTTTAAAGTCCTTAATTACTGCATGTGGACAGCTTTCAATACGCTCTAATATTTTCATGAATTCTTATAAATATTTGTGAAAATCTAGTTTATATATATGTATAAAATGCATATAACTTCTTTTAGTATTATAATTATAGTTAATTTTTGTTGAAGTATCAGGAAATTTTTCTGTGTTAAACAGTGGGTAAGGAACTCTTTGAAGGAAGGAATCAGTGTCCTTATGGAAGATCATTTGAATCGTTTTCATTACTCACTACAACAGAATCAGGTACCATAAAAACATGCATTACAGAAAAGCCTGCTATTTGTTTGACTGATCGACCCTCTTCCCCTCCTGTGGGAAATAGCTGACCTTTCGAAGAACAGATTTTTCCTTTCACATTACCCAATGTTTTGAACAAGAGTTTCAGCCTGAAAAAAAAAATAGAAAAAAAACATATAAAACTGTATACTTTTACAGATATTTATATGTTTACCTCAAATATTATCAAGACTTAGGTGACAATTGTTCTTAAAAACCATGCAAATGTGTTCAGAAACATTAGCTTGTCTGTCTTTCTAATTATGAACTATCTTGTCTTCACTATATAGATAGAATATAGTTCATGGTACTGTTTCCTAAGTGGGGTTTCATGTTATCAAAATGTTAAAAGTGGTGTTAGCGAGATACTGAAAATAGTTTTTTTAACATTAAAAAATTATTTCATAGTAAAAGGAGCCCATGGTCAAATATGCTTATTTCCTAAGCTGTGGTACCTTTTGATGCCTCATTTATACTAATGCAGATTGAGAAGTTCTAGTGTGGGGATAGATGATACAAATGTCTTGAAAATTATTTAACAATGCAGAGTATAGCAATTGTGAAAACCTTGTCATCTTTCATAATGAGCCTGAATTACTACATTTTAAAACCAGAAAAGACCAAAAATATTACTAAATGTAACTTTAGACTATGTCAAAACACCTTAGTAGTAGATGAGGAAGGTATAGCTTGAGTTTCAAAAATACTCAGGGAGTGTTTCTTACCAATAATGTCCCAATCAGAAGTAAGGGGCTGTGTTTTAGGAGCAGGGAATTTTTCAAATAATGGAGAGGTTTAACTGAAATGTAACAATCTACATGCTCCCTTGATCTTCAAAGAAGAGATTTTCTGGACATATTTTCTCAGCAAAGAACTTCTGGGTGTCACTTTGTGTCACACTTTCTCCTGGTTGTCACTGCTAGTGCAACTGCCACTTTGGTCCCCAAGGGAAAGGTTAATTTGAGAAAGAATTTGGATTCTTCAGTGTGTTATTTCTTCCCAGTTCTCTCCATTCTAAAACTCTCATTTTAATAAAAATAATCCAGTGTCTTTGCTGAGAGCATAGAAGCCTGCAGTGTACTTTGGAAGTGCCAAGATAAATTTGAGAAAGTACTCTAGGATATTTCCCAAACTCCTGGTAATAGCAATCAGAGTGAGACTTTCCTTGCTTTTCTGGAATTGATGCCTAGGACTAGAAGCTGGGGGTCCATGTGAAGTCTTAAGAATCCCACATGGTAAAGCAAGTCCTCCATGAGTGAGGCCACAAACCTCTTGAGAATGAACCAGCCTCCTGTTCTCAATCATCACCCCAAGGTCCATTTTATAAAAGGAGAGGGGAGAGGGGATCTTTGTTGTAGGTCTTATTTATTTATTTATTTATTTATTTATTTATTTATTTAATTTATTTATTTATAGGTCTTTTGGCAAAAAAGAGTTAGCAAGAAGTGAGTGCTTCTTTTGCTTCCCTATGGCAAGGGAGAGGGGCTTCTAGATTCTTCCAGAGAAATTTCAGGGCCTCCTTGCCCTGGAGAGCCAGTAGTCAGCAGCCTGGCCAGCCTATCTGGACCTGAGAAAGGGAACTGTCATGGCTGGGCTGGGAGGCATAGGTGCAGCTGTGCTCTCACCTGCCGTGGCAGGGGTTCAGGGTATCGCTGCCTGTCCACACTTGCATTGTCTCACTGGAACTGCACTCAGGAGGCCCTGAGATGTACTGAGCAGCTGTGAGCCGTGCCAGCAGGAGCAGAGAGGGTACAAGAGGACATGCCAGCGCCAGCCATGGGGTCCTGCAGCAGAGTCACACGAAGGCCCCCGTCGGCCCATCAGTGCTACAGGGCAGATAGCAAGTAAGAGAAGAGACTCCCCAGTGAGCAGTGAACGAAGAGACATTTGCCTTTCCTCCTCTGAACAAGCCCCTTTCGAGTCTCAACACAAGAGTTAGGCAGCTGAGTTGATAAAACAACTGTGATGTACCCACACAAATGCAGGCCTCTCAGCTTCTGAACAGGAGGGGCCCCTGCAGTAGGTGACCACACAGATGAACGTTGAAGACCTTGTGCTGAGTGAGGTGAGCCAGACACAGAAGGACAAATTCTGCATGACTCCTCCTATAGGAGGTATCTTTAAATAGTTGGACTCATAAAATCAAAGACTGGAATGGTGGTTAATAGGGGCTGGGGAGGAGGCAATGGGGAGTCATTAATCAGTAGGCAAAATGTTTCAATTAAGTAAGATGAGAAAGTTCTAGCCATCTGCTGCGTCACAGTGCACCTATAGTCAGCGGTGATGTATGGTGCCCTTAAAATTTGTTAAGAGGGTAGAGCTCACATTAAGTGTTCTTACTACAATTAAATTTTCTTTTCAAGAGGAGTTGGGGCGGGAGAGCACATATCTCATGACTCCTTTTATGGGCTGGATTGTGTCCCCTCTTAAAATTCATGTTGAAATCCTAACCCCTAGGAGTTCAACGTGGCTTGAACTACTGTGTTTGGAGACAGTGTCTGAGGGAGTCCAGGACGTGCCACCCCAAATGCGTAGCGGTGACCTACTGGTTATTTGAGTGGGGAGGCACTTGAAACACAGCAGGTGCAGGGAGAGGCTTTCTCTGAATTCCCTTCATTGGCCTGAAGATGGATCCTCCAGAGAGACCTCAACCTCAATGTCCTTGGTCCCCTCTCTGAGAGCTTCACCAACCAGGAAGATGGACACTCATTGCACAAGAACTGAGAGGTCAACTGCGCACCCACATAGACTGTCACAAACTGTCACCCTCCCCTCTGTTCTTCTATGGACCCAGCCATCTCCCTGGACCTGATCACATCCCCCTGAGATGCCTTCACTCCCTCCAGTCACCTACAAGGATGGTATGTGAGTTCTCAGCTCTCATCTCCTTTTGGGTATTTATTTTTTGGCCTGTGATGCCCTTGCACACATAATATTAAAAATTAATAAATGTGTCTGTCTTTCTGCTGTTATCAGAAGAGGGACTGCCCTTCCATCCTAGCATGTCTTCACAGAGATCATCAAGTTGAAATGAGGCCATTAGCATGAGTCCTAATCCAGTGTGGCTGGGGAACTATCGGGAAGAGGAAATTTAGACACAAAGATATACACAGAGGGAGACCAAGTGAGGACACAGGGAAAACACTGTCATCTCTATGCCAGGGACAGAAGCTTCCGAAGGGACGAGTCCTGCCAACACCCTGACTTCCAGCCTGCAGAGCTGGGGGATCGTGTGCTTCTGTTATGTCACTTGGTCACCAGCTTTGTCATAGAAGCTCTGGCAGGTAACCCACCTTCCCTCCCCACACTCCCTGGTGTCAAGGTGGTTGGAGGGTTGGAGAGTGGGGGATGGTGGTGGTGGGAGGAAGCAGAGCACATGCCCCTCTTCCCTAAACCCTAGAACTCAGACTCCCCTATGTTAGGGGGAAGGAGGGTAGGATGACAACCAGCTGAGATGAAAATCACATATAAGATGGGAACCTGCAGGTCAACCCACTTAAAAATGACTTGAGAAGTTAAAAAAAGATGATAAAAGGGATTTAGCAAAAACACAACAGAACACCATCACCGGAAAACTCACCTTATTACCTTCTATGGTTTGAGATTGCAAAATACACCATCCACGTACGTCAACATATCAGAACAGTGGGAAACTAAGGAAAGAATGATTCCTTGAGAGCCACGGTGTGCTCGTCAGGCCTGTGGTGTCAGGAGTGCAGGGTGTTGCGAGCACTGACCTCGTCCCCATCCTGTGAGTGCTCCTGTCCCTCAAGAGAACCCACTGCAGGTCTCAGTTGAGGCTTCTGGTACATACTGAGATCTGATTTGTGTAGCTTTTGTTTTATTTCCCATACCCGGGATGCACATATCAGGCAGGCTTGCTCTTCTGATTTGTTCTCGTGGTTAGAATGGTTATGACTCAGACATTCCAGAAGGGAGAACATGGAGGCCTGGGTTGGGTTGGGGGTGGGGGGGCAATGTCTGTGCAGAAGGCGCTGACCTCCTTCTTTCCCTCCGTTGGCTTATACCAGCCCTTAGCCTTCTGGATAGCTTCCTCCTCAGAGGCCTCCCTCTCTGCTCTTACACCTTGACTGGCCCTAACGTGATATTAAAAATGTAGTTCAGAGCTCTATTTCCTGCTCTCAGTCACATGGTGAGTTGACTGTTCAAGAACCTGTTGGTTTGGGGGTTTGGTTGTTCATTACTGTTTTTCTCCCCATCCTCTTTATATAATTAGTCCACAGGGTTTGTTCATTCCATGGCTAGTTTTTGTAACTCAACTGACTTCTTGTCAAACCGGTCAGCAGTTCTTGGTAGGAAAAGTATATATTCTCCACCTTGGGTGTGTTGACACTCCTCCCAGGGTGCGGTTCTAAGTGCTAGGGACGTTATAGGACATTGCTAATAATGCAGACTGCGATGTTTTTACTCCTCCATCTACTCCCCAGCAGAGCCTGTGCGTGTCTTTTCCCAAAATGTGGATGAGAGGGTGCTCACGGACACAGTCCTGGCTGGCGGGGCAGAGGGAAACTCCGCATACCTCTTTCTGTTTGTGTCCCTGAGCAGGGCTCTCCAACCTAACTTTTTTTTTAATAGGATTTCTGCCAAATTCAACTTGTTGGAAGGAGTGGTTTACTATTCTGAGCATAAATGTTAACAAATTGTGGCGTGAAGCTACACTTTTCATGACATTTGCCAAGAACATGTTTCAACCATGAAGTCTCTCTGTCTCCACCCATGAAAGCCTCCAGGGAAAAGCCATTTCATTTCTGGAAACAATTTAGCATCAAGCATGAGGCTGCAACTGGTATCTCTTCGTTCAGCTAGTTATTTCCTTCTTTCCAATAACACAAATCCATTATTATTCTAATTTAAGAGCAAAATGAATTCTCAAGTGGTATCTGACCACTTCCAACTAAAAATATAATTCTACTCGAGCCAAATTTTAGGTCAATAAATGAAGTTCGCTGTGTTAACAATTAAAAGAAACAAAGTGGGGAGGGGAAGTATGTAATTGGATCAGGTTCAAGGCCTTTTTAAACTCGTTTGTGTTCTTAGGGCCGAGTTATAATGTCTTGGGGAAATATATAAGGTCCAAGGCAATTACTGAATTTTGTTTATAGTGGAGAATGAAAGATCCTTTTGTGAATAAATGTATTTTCAAAGAAACAGCTATTCTAAGCCTTTTAACTTTGTGTTTCTTTTAGAAAAGAGGTTTAGGATACAAGAAGCAAGAGAACCCAAATTTGACATCATTTTCTTTCTTTGCAAGAATTTCCTAAGATACTCAAGTAGATAACTACACTCTCCTCCTCCTCCTCCTCCCCCTTCTTAACTTTCATCTCATTCCTTATTCTCCTACTACTCAAGTTTGCTCCACATCACAGACTAAAATAGGATATTTAACCGGGGAGTTCCTTTTTTTAGTTTGGAATTCAGCTGTTTTCTTTGAAAATGGGAACTGAGAAATGTATTGACAATGGACAAAAGGGAACCTTATTACCATTCCTTAAGCTTGGGATATAGATTCTCACCTTTGTACCTACATTTCTAGTCATCTGCTTCCCTTGATCAAGAGCTCTTATTATTCAGGTACATGTCTTCGGTGACTTGAGTCTGAAGTCACGATTTTACAATAGCATCGGTCCCAGGGCTCAGCTAATGGTTCCCAGATTGTGCATCTTAGCGGATACATCAAAGATGAGAAAGTCATCTCTCTGGGCATAGGCAATTTTTCCCACCTAAATCCTGTTTGGAATTCCTATATTCACAGCAAGATGGTGTTCCTCTCCATTCCTATTTACTTCCTACACTCTTATCCACAGCCAAGAAAATTGAAAGGATAGTATTTTTATAGTTATTTATAAAAACAGCACAGTGTTCCCTGAAAGCGCCACCCTACCCCCAGCTTATTATTTTGATGCTCTTCTTTTTAAAGCCTTGAAAAGAAAAAAAAAAACTGTCTAATTTGAAGCTCCTGCTGGAAATGACACAAGTCTTTTGGACTGGCCCCCCTCCCACCCATGCCTTTCCTTCGGGCTTCCTGAGGGTGATGTCATCTGGACACATGGAAACTTATTGTTCCAAGGACACTCTCTGAAGTGTCCTTTGTTGGGATGCCCAGGCCCATGGTTCACAAGCCAAGGGGATTGGGTGGTGATGGCATTCTGTGGTTGGACCCGCTTCCCCGGCTGAACAGGATCGCACAGAAACATCTCCACGGGATGCTGTCGCTCAGGAGCCACATGCATGACATTCAGCCACTGGGTTTTTGTCTGGTTCCATTCCCATAAATGTTACACCGACCAATATTATGACAAATACCATTTTTTCCCCTCCCTCGACCACCGCCTCCCACGCCCCCATGCCAGCTTGCCACATGCTGGCTCAGCTGCCTGAATGTTCAAATGCTCAGAGGACAAAGGGAGTCTGTGTGGCACACACGTAGCTCAACTCCCTTCCTCCCCAGACTTACTACACCATTGCCCTGTAGATGCTGTCCTGCCTTAGAGCTACTTCTGCTATTTACTTTTTTTTTTTGTAATTTTTTTTTTGAAAGAGATCATCTATTTCTTAGAAAATTCTCCTTAGGTCAAGAAAGATTGTCTGTCCTCTGAGACTTGCCTTTTAGCAGAGGCCACAGGAAAGAGAAGAGCCTGTAGATTTTAAGTGTAAGAACTGCAAATGAAAATATTTTTTACTTCCCGCATATTACACTAGAAGTAGCGACAGGCCTCAAGTGTCCCATGGCCAGGTTCAAAGAGGCTGAGTGGTCTCCCCCACCTAACCCCTAACTCAGAACACCCAAACAATACAAGGGCTAGCAGACTCTTTAGGTGTAAAGGGATTTTCATTGTTTCTCATAATAATTCTTTTTGTTTTTATTCTTTCAACTGGAAAATTAGTCCCATTGAAAATTTTCAATCATTACGCATAAAAAGATGTTTAGCAAGAACCGTTCAGCACTTGGAAGCTGTGAAAATCTACTTGCACTCTCAAAACATCTGTAACCCCCAGTGGAGTTTTGGCTCTCACTCCTCTACTTGCCTTCCAGTAAAAACACAGGAGAATGGCAGTTTCCCATCGACGCTGCCGTGCAAAGACATAATCTTGGGAAGAAATGAGTAAACACATCACTGAACAGCAGCATGAAAGGAGAGACACAATTGCCTGGTTGTTTCAGTAAAAAAAACAAAACAAAACAAAAACAAACAAAAAAACAAAAACAAAAACACAGAATTAGCTGACTGCTTGTGTAGATTTGGATTTATGCACCTCTGCCCCACCCCCATGCACACTAATAAATATCTTTAAGAATAAAATCATTATCTCTGTTCTTATAGGGGAAAAAAATGCTAGGCTCAGAGAAGTGAATAGCTTCTCCAAGGTCATGTAGATTTATACAAGTATCGGGATATTTATATTATATTTATATTATCTCCAGATAGCCTGAGATAGTGTATGTGGATGGGAAGAACAGAGGGAGGACTCATCACAGGTTTTGCACTAAGTAAGACTGACGACAGTCTGCTCTGACACAGTGACTATTAGTCTTTAGATTTACAGATCAGTGAATTAGCTAGAAAAAAAAAATCCATGTAATAATGTTTGTCATATTTAAAGTCCTATTTTTCTAGATATTTTAATGTGACCACATATTAATTTTACGTTTTAAAAATATTTTAAGACATAACTTGTGGTTAGGTAATGAATATTAATTTTACATCAATTACATAATAAGGTGATTCTGAAGTAAAGCCAAAATGTAGAAAACCTTCACTCTATCACATAGTGAAGTTGAAGCTAATATCTTGTTAAACTTGTACAAGGATGAGTGACAAAAGGGTTTTAAATGGCCAATTGCAGGTTGATGGCATAGGTTTGAAATTCTTTCAATAATCTCTGAACAAGAATGAATATTGATGTTTCGTCAGATGGTTTTGCACGCTCTGACCGAAGCCAATTAATGCTTCAGAACTCAACAAACAATGAAATTGTTTGCAAACACCATTGCAAGAGAAGACTGTCTATGTCTTAGACTCTGTGTATGCCTAAAGATTCAATTATTAAAAAGGGGGAATGCTTAGCGGACATTCAAAATATGCACTGTGGTGACATTGGGAATCCATAATGAAGCAAATCTGAGGTGCAAGTCATGAAAGAACCATACGTCGTTGGGATGTGGTCTGGGATTGCCTGGGAGCTGAGACCTGTGTACTATGAAGCACGTTCAGCTTAAGCCCCCAACAGATTTCCAGACAATTCCCTTTCTCATCTTCTTTCTCTCCTGGACCATTCTCCTGCAACCTGCTTCTTCCACTCAGGAGAATGATCCAAGGATCGAGTTCCACTTGTAGTGGAGAGCAAGAGAGGACACACACATTAATTAAGGATTCCCTTTTTAACAGGCATTTTATATATATTATCTTATTTAGCAACAAATCAGATCCACAATAACGGATAATGTAATAGTCTCCCCCCTTTTATGCGTGGCCCAGGCAAGGCTGATGTCACTTAAGTAAATACTAGAGAAAGCCTTTAAAACATACTTGTTTTTTTTGTTTGTTTGTTTGTTTTTTCTCTCCAGTGCTCAACCTCTTTCCACCGCATCACCCAATTTGACATAAATCATACAGGATTGTTTAGGACCACATGGAGAGAGCAGTATTTGACCAAAGGGAAACCATTGCTCAGAATAAAAATTCAGTCTTTGGGACAACAATCTGTTTTGGGAGAACTTGGATGGTCAGAGGTTAAAGCTTTTTCCAACCAATCATTTGGCCACTGTCTCCTTTTATATGCTGTCATTCTTAAAATGTGTGTGCGCTGAAACTCCTTTACGCTCTTTAAATTTATAGACGACCTCAGAGAGGCTTTGTTGGTATGATTTGTATCTATCAATATGTACTGTATTAGAAATTAAAACAGAATTTTAGAAATATATTGTAATGTGATAATCCATTTAAAAATTACCATAATAAACTAATTACAGGTTAACATAAATCACATTTTAGTCTGTTTTCTAAGATACAAAAACAAATGCAGTAAGAAGAGTGGCACTATCTGAAGTCTGTGAATTTCTTGAGTGATAGCAGATAGCTGGATTTTCCTACCTGCTTCAGCATTCCACCTGTAGAATACATTCTTTTCATTGGAGTATATGAAGAAAATTCTGCCCCCAGAGACATGTAGTTGGAAATGCAAGAAGTATTTTAATAACTAATCCATATATTTGTGAATATTCTTCTTTGATATTACACCAAAGTTTCACAAGTGGTCATTTCTTAGCGATTAGTTCTGATGCAGAAATAGAAGCCATAATGGGATGGACTTTTCACCCTCTTTATGTGAAAATCCCCTAGAACTTTGATTGTGCGATAGCCTGCTTTACTCATTTATAAGGTATTGGCTCACTGGCTTACAAGGGTTTTCCCAGTGATGAAATAATCCTGTTAGTCATTCTCCAAGTAAAAGTGGTGTCTCTCGGAAGAAGTGCCCACTGAGCTGGCCACTCAGTTGCACAGGTGACCTGCCTCGTGACAACCATTATATTTTGACACAGCAGGAGTGCTTTATATGCGTTTCCTAACTTTTAGTCCCAGATAATGAAAAGACATACTCAAGAATGAAGGTTTAATTAACTCAATATTTTGTTCTGATTCATCAGGAGCATTCTGAAACACAACTGGCTTTTTCTTCTTCTATGAGTACACCTGTGGAGAGAATACAATGACCACCCAAAGAATTCAATCACTGTCTTGATTTTATTCTCCACTGGCGTTGAATTTTAGCGAACATTTGTAAAACCACTGTGGCAGGGACTCAATGTCTGTTCTTTAAAAATTTACTTATTTTATTTTTTTATGAGGGAATGAATACAAAATACTTAGGTGTGTACTTCAGCCAATGATCTCACAAGTGTTACTATGGGATCTCAAGAAAAAAAAATTATAAGCGGCAAATAAAAGGACACAAATGTAAAATACTTGAAAGTTGGTCCTGTGTAATCATTCAAGTTCCTTTTGATAATATTCAGGAAATATCTGGGATCAAAAGTAGCACATTTCATGCTTTTCATTTGTTTTATATGCATTCCGTTTCCCACCCCCTACTTCTGCTCTTGGTTGTGTGGGTTGAAGTACTTTTCCTACTTATTCCGTGAAATGTTTTGAACATTGAGTGAATGCAGAGCCACAAAAGCACTCTTGCAACATATCTTTGGATCCGTTTACTGAATCCAAAATATTATATGATTTTAGACAATGGTAATAATGAAGAATAGTGTTAAAATGATGAAATTGGGGAAAAGAACTCATAAAAGATAAGGCGTTTGAACTTTTTGAGACTTAAGATACTAGCAAAGTCAAAGACGTGTGATCATAAGTAGCAATGTAGGATCTGGATTTTAGGGGTGGTTGCACCCAGGTGATATCGGCAAGGGAGGACTTAAGTTGACGCAACCTAGACAGATTTAGGATAGCAGTCATGGAGAGATGATCATATGATCCAATGTGTTTTTCATGATGCTTCCCTTCTTGGTAGTGTGGGTAACAGATGAAAGACATTTGGTAAAAGGCAATAAAGAAAATATATTCCATACATGAAAGGATGGAGACACGGTAAATGAAAAATATTAAAGTATTTTAACTTAGGAAGAAAATTATTATTGTGACCACTGGAAAACAAAAACACTACAATAATAGCCTTTCTAGATGAAGTAATAACTGGTACCTTTAGGGTGTTTGATTTATGGGACTGCACTACACACATCTGGGCTCTGATGGGGTTTTTGGTAGGCTAGAAGAAGAAACAGAAGTAGTAGTTCCTAGTCACAGACGACGGACGCCCCCAGAAGACAAATGGGAAATCGTGTGTCTTTTTGAGCAAACACCTTCACTTGCTCACTAGCAAATGAGGAGTGCATTCCATCCCTGTTCTCGACCCCTGCACATAACAGCAACAATAATTTCAAGATGCAAGGCTTCACACTGCGGGATCTTAATCCATGTTTGTTGTTAGCCGATTGTGTTCCCTCACTGGATGGAGAGCGCTCTGATTAGCATAACACTCCACAGCATGTCTTCAGCTTCAGATCACTGTCAGGTTCAGAATAATCATAGCAGCTATTTTTAAAATGCTGTAATTAAAAATAGTCTTGCAGTTGGACTACTGATTGTCCTAATGCCTCTTCCTTTTAGACATTCATCAATATTGCTGTTTAGATTACATACATAGTGCATTTATGATTATGATATTTAAAATATCTCATATTTATCATTTTGTAGGCATTAGGCACTGGGCTGAAGACTTTAAGGCCATTGTCTTATATGACTTTCATGAAAAGCCTAGGAGTTTGCAGAGGAGGACATTTGTAATGTGGAGGTTAAATAACTTGTCTGACATATCACAGAACTGTGTTCAGGTTTCTGATTCCAACAACTGTGTGTGCCCTTCTAGAGAGGATATTTATGCTATTTGTAACAAGGCATGTGTGCAAAATGCAGATGACGTAATGTCTAAACCTCAAGAACATGGCATATATATTTTCACATTCTTTTAAATAAAGTTAAATAATTATATATATTCAATGAGTTAGATCAGTATTGTCCACAATAAAAAGAGACCATATTTAAATAATTGTTGAGGACCTACTCTATGTCAGCCACTGTGGAAGTGACTTTGCCTCTTTCATGTCACTTAATACATGTGCAGTGGAGATCTTTGTCATTCTTTTCTGAACAGGAAAATCTATACTCAAGTGCTCACAGCAGAGCCAGAGTTTGAACACAGATGTGTTGACACCAAGTCTCTGTCATGTAAATGATATTAGTATAAGCCATTTTAGGAACTGGCTTTATTTCTATAACCATTTTCATCATCTTTAAAAAGTGCTACCATTAGGGTTGGCTTTATACATTATCACAAAAATTAATAAAAGAGTTTATTAATAAGAAAGACAACTGGGAAGATCTGAAGCTTCATAAGGTGCAGGCACATGGGACATAATAGGGATTCTCTTCTGAATTTGCCCATTTGGCCTTTGCCAACTTTCTGCAAATGATCCATGTTCTTTGGGGGCAAGAGAGAAAGAAAGAGAGATTTAACAGTTAAGTTAATGATCACCGTGTCTCCAGAACAAGCACTCCTCATAATGACCCTCTGGAGTAGAAAAAATAATTCTGTCCAATTTACAGTGGAGGAAAATTAAACACGTTAAAATCAGGAACTCACTGGGCACTCCATCAATGAGGAAGTCATTCATCATGGTGAATCAGGCCAGAAAATGTACATCTTGATTTTGCTTAAGACAAGATTTACATTTTATTTGCCAGGACATAGGAAGTTATTGTTAAATATTGAAAATAAGCAAGTGAAGTACACTGAGTTTTTCAGGGAGAAAGCAAAGAGTGGGAAATAGAAATCTCTCTTCATTGGTTAAAATAATGAGTTGTGCTTGTATTTATAGAAATTAGCCTCTAGAGCTTTCTACTGGGATATCTTCCTCTTCTCTACAAGGAATGGAATGGTTGAGAAATTGGAGAAAATGCTGTCATACAAAAGATTCAGCCACAGTTCTAAATTTCTAAGAAAATTTTGAAAAAAAAAATGTAGATGGTAGCATTGGCAGAGGCTTTCCAGGCTTGCTCATAATGTCATTCATTCTTTTGATGCAATTTTTTATACCATACATCAGTTCTTTGTTAACAGCGCCCTGAATTCCAAGTAGATTAGAGAAGTACATTATGTACAGTTTTGCTTCGTATACTCAATACATTATTTATACTTCTATTTTCAGAACATAAATTATTTGCATTTTGATACATTCTTTCATCTACCCTAAAAATGCTTGTGGACTCAAGTGTACTCTTAGACAAGGGGGCTTGTCCACTCTACTCCATTCTGGACATCTGCACAGAAATCTCTTCTTACCTTGTGTTAATTAAGAAATATGTATTGTCTTTCTTAACACTTGGATCTTCAAGACCATGGATTTTTTTTAAGATTTTATTTATTTGGGAGAGAGAGAGAGAGAGAGAGCACATGCATGAGAGGTGGTGGGGGGAGGTGTGCAAGGAGAGAGAGAAGACTTCCTACTGAGCGGGTATCTTGATGCAGGACTCGATCCCAGGACCCTGGAATCATGATCTGAGTCAAAGGCAGATGCTTAACCAAATGAGCCATCCAGGTATTCCAAGACCATGGATTTTTAAAAATCCTCATTTAGGGAAGCCAGGGTGGCTCAGCAGTTTGGCACCTGCCTTTGGCCCAGGGCGCGATCCTGGAAACCCAGGATCAAGTCCCATGTCGGGCTCCCTGCATGAGCCTGCTTCTCTCTCTGCCTGTGTCTCTGCCTCTCTCTCTCTATCATGAATAAATAAATAAAAATCTTAAAAAAATCCTCATGTAGTCCTGTGCTGTATGCAGCTCACCATAAACCTCACACTGAGGAAGATGGTTTTAAGGGAATCACAGGAGAACAGAATTAAATTTTAGTGATTTAGGTCCCATTACTTGCACACTTAATCATTCTGCAGGTGGTGGTATGAGAATCAAGGGGCAGAGTGAACAAGGAAGCGGATCAGATCTTTATCCCTATAGAACCTTATATCCCATCAATGAACGCAAACTTCCTAACGTCTAACTACAAATTTACTTGCTTGTGATTGCTGTGAGTTTTCTAGAAAGATGAAGCTTCCTTCATGAGTGTATATCAGGGAGCATGGGGAAGTTGTTGACTATGAGTCACAAATGTGACAATTGATCTGAAATCTGAAATAAGAGTAGCTGTAAAAAACATGGAAGAGTGTGAAGGTGGTGTTCTAAATTGGAGAAATGACCTGTATGAGGGCTGTAAATGCTGGAATTGTATAGTGTTTTTAAAGCAAAGAAAAGAAATCTGGTTTGGGATTCTGCTAGGGACCGAATGTTCATCTTCTCTTAAATCTGTATGTTGAAGTCTAACCCCCAGTAGGATGGTGTTTGGATGTGAGGCCTTTAGAAGGTATGAGGTCATGAGGGTGGGGCCCCCACAAATTTATTAGTGCCCTTATAAAAGAGACCCCTAGGAAGCCTCTCTCCCTTTCCCCCATGTGGCGACACAGCTAGAAGATGTGGCCTGTGAACCAGGAAGAAGGTCCTCACCAGACAAGAGACCTGCTGGTGACTTAGTCTTGGACTTGCAGGCTCCAGAAATGTAAGAAATATATCTATTCTTTATAAACCTCCAGTCTATGGTCCTTTGTTGAAACAGTTAAAATAGACTAAGACAAAGGTCAAACCACAGAGAGGAAACGTCCAGTTTTGTTACAACAGCTAGAACACCAGTTACGTTTTGGGGGTATTTTTGTCTTTATCTAACAAGAGGTGAGTACTCATTGTGCTTTCTCAGCTGGAGAGGGACATGGTTTGATTTTTGTTTTTTAAAGGTCACCCTGGCTATAATTGGAGAATGGATTAGTGGGAGGCAAGAGTGAATGTAAGGATACATATTAGAATGTGGTTGAGAAGGGACAGCTAAGAGAGATGGCTTGAGTGATAGTGGACATATTTGGAAATTACCAATGACATGATGCTGACAAGCCATGGTGGGCATATACACGGGGGTGAGAATGTGGGATTTGCAGAGATGACTCCCAGATAAGTGGATTGTTATATGAGAATTGGGTGAATACTGGCGCCAATCACTAGACTAAAATGGGGCAGGGGGTTTAATTCAGGAGAAATGTAAGGAAGAGCTAATGAATGAGCTATAAATGAACCTGATATACTTTAAAAAATGTATCAGGTAAAATGAGTCCAGAACAGTGGAATTAGATTACTTCTGAGTGTCAACAAAATTAGAGGTTACTTCTACTTCATAGATCCATAACCTCGTATCAATGAAACATTTATGCCAATGTTGTTAATAAAAGATAAAAGTAAGCTTAGGGATAGGCCCAATAATTTTAAAATCCTCCTTCTTCATTAAATGAGTCTGAATGGCCATATTAGTTGGTTTTAAACGATATTCATAATACAAGTTACTGTTTTTAAATAAAAGAGACTAATGTGTCCGTTTCATAAATTATCATTTGATGAAGTGGAATTCTGTTATGAGGATTTCCCCCAAATAGATACATTGACTTCGAAGAGAGAGTCTGCAGATATAATCAGTGAAGATAAAGTCATTAAGATGGACACCAATGTAGTATGACCTGTGTCCTTATGCAAAGGAGAAATGACCCATGAAGACAGACATACAGGCAGAGTGCCATGTGACTAGGGAGGCAGAGACTAGAGCAACGCTGTAAGTCAAGATGGACAAGCATCTCTGAAGCTATAAGTTGCAAGCAGGGACCCTATTTGGTCTCACAGGAAGCACAAGACTTAGATTCTGGGACTGTGAGAGAGTAAATTCTCTTGTTTTAAGCCACCCAGTCTGTGACCATTTGTTTGGCAGCCCTAGGAAACTGAGACAAAATCTATCAATGTTATCAATCTTACAAGGGATTTTTGGCTTTATGCTTTACTTCAGGTACCCCAAAAGGCATCATGAAAGAAAACAAAAAAAGGCATAGCTCAGTAAAGTCTCAAACAAGAAAAAAGGAAAGAAAGAGAAGGGATGGAAAGGGGAGTGAAGGAAAGACTATGTAGCTCCATTCTTGAACCTTGGCACTCAAACTAGGTTGAACATGTTTGAAGCGACTTGCCATCAGTGAATTTTTCCCTTATCCTCCCTCCTTGAGTCAGAGAGATCCTCAGAAAAAATAAGATATTTTAAATACGCTGAAAGTCGTAATTTGCTTCCTTTGGAAGTAGCATCCGAAGACTTCAGAGCACAGTATGATTGACTGAAGATCCAGCCATCTATTTAATTCAAATGATTGCCCTTCTAAAGAAAAATATCACTGATAAGAAAGGAAGTCATATCAATTCAATAAAATACTCAAACATTTTTGAGAGAATCAGTGCCATTTTAACAAGAGTGTACATTTTACTTAGGAAGTAGAAAATAGTAGAAAATACACATTTTTTTTTTTTTAATTTTAAAGAGTATCTAAACTGAAGTTGGTCTTAGGATTTTCTGTTCCTAAAATGCTCACACTTAAAACTATTAACTAAACATGATGGGCTGTTTAAAGAGCCGACTGTTTCTCTTGAACTAAAGGCTAGTATATGAATGAAAAATAATTATGAGAATTTTGTGTTCTGTCTCCAGAGGCATCAAATAGTGTGCTTTATATTACATGTTAAATTATTCCATTTAAAATGAACTAAATATAGCTATTACTAAAAATGAAATCAGTACTGGGCATATTTATTATCTAAATCATTCTCTAAACCAAATCAGTTATTTGCTGTGCTTTAGATTCCTAACCGCCTGCATGAAACCATGCCCGGTTCTTCCAGTAGTAAGCTCTTTCTAGGAGGGAAGTGCTGTCTCTTTAACTCTTCTCCATTCTAAATCTTCATTTATTATTTATGAGGTATCAAGTGTAAAATTTAGTAGGGCAACCTGAACCAAAATGTGCAATTCATTTGCATGAAAGTAGGCTCCTTTGTAACTTTATCTCTTCTGAGAAAATTATAGGAAACAAAAACAAAACAAAGCAAAAATCTCTTAGAAATGAAGTACCTGACACATTACATATATTGAAGCTATAAGGCCTGATGACTTATGATTTTTCATCCTCAACAATGGTTTGCACCAGAATGCTACTAGACTTGGAAGGGATGGTTAACAGAGCAGACACTCATGTTTAATGGCAGCATGCTACTAATTCATTTCAGAATAAATTCAGATTTGCTAACAAGAGGAAAGAACACAACAAGAAGACATTTTCCAAGTCATCTCTCTTCTAAAATCATCCGTTTTCAATATAAGCTCAAAAGCTCACACAAAATCTGTGTAAGTCCCAAAGGGTCTATAAGTATAAAAGCTGACATATTGTAATAAAAATATAAATGTTTCACCATAAGCCTATAGTGCTTTCAAATATGGGACTCTGCATTCTCACCCAAATTGATACAATAGATAAGCCAAAGCAAGTAAAAAATTGTTTAATGTGTATAATTACTCCTCATTTTAGTAGGTTGTTCTAATTTGTAGTTTAAAAGGAGGGACAAATGAAAATAATTACAACTGCAACAATTGCATTAAGGTGCAACCATTGAAATGCTATTAGTGCTGGACTGCTGATACCCATTTCTAAAACACAAACCTTGATTAATAGGACACATTATGCTAATGATAATGCTGAAAAAGGCTCTATTGACCTTAGGAAAAAGCATTTAATGACCATGTTGGGCGAATGAGGTTGCCCTAAGATCAGTTCCAGAGGTAAGTCAGCAACACAGTTGTCAGGGAATCTCCTAACATGTAAATACAGTCTATTTATAAACCACATGAACTCACATCTTACAGAATCCAAGATGCTGGACCAGTGAGAACAAATATTTGTTTGTAAAACTCATAAATGGGGCAGCCCAGGTGGCTCAGCGGTTTAGTGCTGCCTTCAGCCCAGGGTGTGATCCTGGGGACCCGGATTGAGTCCCGCATCGGGCTCCCCACATGGAGCCTACTTTTCCCTCTGCCTCTCTCTCTCTCTCTCTGAGTCTAAATAAATAAAACCTTTAAAAAATAAAAAAAAAAACCCTCATAAATGGAGGCAATATCATCAAATGATAGGCTTTGGTTAGATGTGAGAAATTAAAAGAATAAATTTAATTTTAAATTGGAGGACTGATTCCACTTTTGGCAAAGACAGAGTAACAGGGACCAAATTTACTTTCCTTTGTGAAACAACTAAAGGACTGAACAAAATATACAAACATTGGACATCAGAAAATAAAGTGATCCTTGAAAAGGAGAAAAAGTCAGATAAGCCCTATGGTCCCTCTAGGTTTCTTCATGGGCGAGCATCTGGGCCAAAATCTGAGGGAGGAAGACCGACTCAAGCATTCCATGGTGATTTCCCTGGGTGGAGGAGACAGCGCTGAGATACCAGGGAGGTTAATGTGAGTCTGTGAGGCAGAGTATGGAGGGGGGGACAGCCTGTAAAGAGAGTCCATGGATCTGCAGAGGCCCACTTGAATGTCCAGCTGAGTCATTATGAGCTCACACATGTAGAAAAGTACACAAAGGGAGGAGAGGAAATAATCTGAGATCTCTCACAGGGCCAGGAATGGTCTGTATTTCCACCAGCAAGACTGGGAAACTCTATAATCCATGGGCATCAGATAGAGTTTTCAAATTTTCATTGCTCAGTAATGGAGTAAAATTACACTGTTGATTGCCTAACACTTTAGAGGAAGACCTCAAAAGGATCCAACTCTTTTAGTGTGACTTACCTGCATGCCAGAACAAAGGTTGAGAATATTATAGGAATAATGTAAGAGCTTGGATCCAACCAAGTAAACTTCACATTGCCTGTCATTCAATCCAGATACTGGACAAAGAAGCAGGAAAATGTGACTCTAGATGAGGAGGGAAATCCATCAGTAGAAATAGATGCAGAAATGACACCAATGATAGAACTGGTGGACAAGGATATTAAAATAATATACAACCATAATTATCTTCCATATGTTCAAGAGTATCGAGAAAAGATTGAGAATGCTAACTGGAGACACAAAAATATAAGAGAACCACGTTGATCATCTGGAGATTAAAATGACGAGTTCAGCATTACTCTGAAACTGAAGACCTTATAAGGAAAGAAAAGTACTGACCTACATCCCTCGTCAACACTGATGCAAGAATTATTAATTAAGTGTTAGAAAATTGAGTCCAACAGTAAGATCAAGTGGACCTATCCTAGGAGTTCAATTTGGTTGAATAAATCCATCCATATAAATCACAATATCACAGATTAAAAAGACAAACCATAAACAGGATCATTTCAATAGATGCAAAATTTAGTTTTCATTCCCGATAAAAATTTTCAGCAAACTAGCACTAGGAAGGAATTTCTTCACACTAATGAGGGAATCCATGAAGTGTCTAAAGCTGATATTGTACTTAACTGCAAAAGACTGAATCCCTAAGAACAGGAACAAATCCTAAGAAGAGGATTCTTGCTTCCCCCCAGTTCTACTCAACATTGTGCTGCTGGTCTTCATATTAGGCAAGGAAGAATAAAAAGCAACCAGATTGGAAATAAAGACTGTCTTCCTTTATAGGTAAATCATGATCATCTACATAGAAAATCTTATGAAATCTACAATAGATTTGGCAATGATACGATACCAAAGGCACACACAACAAAAGAATAAATACATGAACTAGACTTCATGAAAATTAAAAATTTTTTAAATAAATGACTGTTGAGTTTTAGGAATTCTCTGTATATTCTGGATGTTAATTCCTTATCATGTATATGACTTGCAAATATTTCCTCTCAGCCATGTGTTGCCTTTTCACTCTTAGATAGTGTCCTTTGGTGCACAAAAGTTTTAAATTTTCATGAAATCTAATTTGTCTATTTATTCTTTTGTTGTGTGTACACCTGAAAATAATATTATACTGTATGTTAGCTAATGAATTTAAATAAAAACTTTTTTGAAAAAACCTCAACAATCCAAAACAACCCAATTCAAAAATGAGCAAAGGACTTTGATAGGTATTTCTCCAAAGAAGATAGATGGCCAATAAGGACATGAAAAGAAGCTCAACATCACTAACCATTAAGGAAGTGTGAATCAAAACCACAGAAAGATACCACTGCATGCCCACTAGGATTGCTACTATAGAAACCCCAGAAAATTACAAGTGTTGATGAAGATGTGGAAAATTGGAACTCTTGTGAACTATCGGTGGGAATGTAAAATGGCGCAGCCACTATGGAAATACTATAATCGTTCTCCAAAAAGTTAAAAATAGAATTACCATATGGGCCAGAAATTCTCCTTCTGCATATATACTCAAAACAACTAAAAGCAGGGTCTTATGGAGATATTTATACCCCATGTTCACAGCAGCATTATTCACAGTAGCTAAAATGTGGAAGCAACCCAAGTGTCCCCCACAGATGGATGAATAAACAAATGTGGTCTAGCCATACAATAAATATTTATTCAGCATTACAAGGGAAGGAAATTCTGACTCATGCTACAACATGAATGAACCTGGAGGACATTGTATTAAATGAAATAAAGCAGTCACAAAAAGACAAATACTGCTTGAACCTACTTACATGAAGTAATTAGAGTAGTCAGCATCATAGAGACAGAAAATACAATGGTGGATGGCAGGAGGTAGGGAGAGAGAAGAATGGGAAGTCTTTGTTTAATGGGTGTAAAGATTCAGTTTTACAAGACAAGAAGAGAGCTATGGAGATGGATGGTGGTGATGGTTGCACAATGTATGAATGCACTCGATACTAGTGAACCATAAACTCAGAAGTGGTTAGGATGGTAAATTTCATGTTATACATGTTTTACTGCAATAAAAACCTGGACAAATTATATTTCTGTATACTAGAAATAAACATTCAAAAAATAGAAATTTAAAAAACAATGCCATAGTAGAATAAAAAATATGAAAAAATATGAAACTTAGAGATATATGTATATATCTAATAAAATATATACAAGTTCTGTACCCTGAGACAAAGTATTACTGAAACAAACTAAAGAAGACATAAGTAAATGGAGAGATACACTCTATTCATAGATCGAAAGATTCAGAATTGTTAACATAGCAATCCTCCACAAATTCATCTTTAGATTCAGCGGAATTTCAAGCAAGATCCCTGTAGGCTTTTTTTTTTTTAATGGCAAGCTGATTTTAAAATTTATGTGAAATTTCAAAGATATACAATAGCCAAAACAACTTTGAAAAAGAAGAAAAATAAAAGACTTATAATACCTGACTTTGAAAATTATTCTACAGCCACAGTAATCAAGATAGTATGGTTTTGACATCAATAAGCTAACAAATTGATCAATCAGAACACAGAGTTCACAAGAGACTCACACACTTATGCTCAATCAGATTTTCACAAAGGTACAAAGGCAATTTAGTGGGGAAAGGGTAATTTTTTTTTAAACAAATGGTATTCTAGTAACTATATATTCATATGGAAAGAAAAGAAAGAAAAAAAGATTAACTCAGAATGTGCCTAGGTCTAAATGTAAACTTAAAATCATAAAATTTCTAGACTGTAACAAAGGAGAAAAATTTTATTTCCTTGAGTTAGGCACAGATTTATTAGTTAGGAAACGAAAACACAATCCACATCCCCCTCTCCCACCGCACACACACAAATAAAAAAATGGTGTTAGACTCGAGTGAAATTAAGAACTTATGCTTTTTGAAAGATACTGTTAAGATGGCAAATAAGCACATGAAAAGATGCTCAGCACTAAATAGTCACTATTTAGTAAAATGAAAACTGAAACCACAATGAGACACCACTATATATATACCCATTAGAATGTCTAATGTCAGAAAAAGTAGACTTCCAAATATTGTCAGGGATGTGGAGCAACTAATAAATTGCTGATGAGCATATAAAATGGTGCTGCTACTCTGGGTAACATTTTGGCAGTTTCTTAACTTAAATATTTACCTACTCTATGATTTGTAGGTATTCAGTCAAAAAAAAATTAAAGTATATACTTAAGAGATTTGTACATGAACTGATATAACATTTTTATTTGAAACAGCCAAAAACTATAAACAACCAAAGCCCCTTAATAGAAGAATAGATAACCACATTGTAATAACTCTTTTTCAGTGAATATTATTCAGCAATAAGAACACATGAACTACTGATACATATCAAAATGGATAAACCTCAATATAACTATTGAATGAAGGAAACCCACCTGCCCCCCCACCACAGAGTTATATATTCTGTGATTCCTTTTATACAAAATTGTATAAAATTCTGATGAATGTAAAATAATCTTTACTGAAAGAAAACAGACCAGCTGTTGCCTGGGTATGAGGCATTGGTGGGAGGAAAGGAGTGATTCCAGAGGGCACAGGAGATTATGGGGGTGATACGTATGTTTATTACTTGATTGTGAACATGGGCTCATGGATTTATTCTTATGTCAAAACCCATCAAACTGCAAACTTGAAATACATGCGATATATTTTAGGTTAATTATACTAAAAAATAACACACAATTAGAAAATAAATTAGATAAAACTAAACAAGAAAAATAGACATTTAACATCCGATTGCTTATATAATGCATACATGCAGGCTTATATCTTTACCCACACTTATTATATCATTACACCCTCACATGCAAATAAAGAGTTCTCTTTGCTGAAGGGCCTTTTTTGAATGAACAAATAGCAGGGAGTGGTTGCTTTTAGTTTTGCTTCTTTCTAGCTACTTGATTCAATCTAATCATTCATAAAATTAGGAGGAAGGTTAGTTGAGTTCTGAAGCCACTTCTAGATCTGAATTCCATGTGTCAGACTGCTTAACACAATAGCTCATTTTAGAAATATTGAAGAATGACAGTGATAAACCATAGGCATCTTTTGCTTATTCAATTGTTCATTCAATATGTAGGTTTGTTCAGTTTATGAGGATGAATGGCATGTAGCTCTAATATCAGCAAATACATATGCCAGCTGAGGAGTGGATTTATTGGATAATTGTAGCTACTCTAAAAAATTAACTCCTAATTTTAGTGGCTTCACATGATTGAATTTTGTTTCTTGCACATGACAGACCAGTCTGTATGTTGGTTAAGTGTCTGCTGATCCGGAGACCTTGAGGCCTCTGGATTCCTTCACTTACCTTCTCTTGACAGAAGGAGCCATGAAAGATGGTGGGAGGGGGATTTTTAAATGAAGGAACTTTCTATCTTTAACTTTAGTTTTGGAATTCTGCTTTTGAACACTGGCTTTATTATTTCATATCCTTTATTTAAAGAGAATAGTATGGGGAAGGTCTTTATTAGCCAAACATTCATACTCCAGGTCTCTAGAAATTCACAGAAATTTTTGTGAGATGTAATACAATTTGCCACAGAGTCAGATTTCACCATACCACTCTGATTTCTCATTTTGTAGAGCTGGGAATTGCATTTGCCTTTATACCCATCTTCTTGTGCACTGAATTCTCAAAGTAACTCTAAAACAACATTAAAAAAAAAAAAACTGTAGTGATTTGGGAGAATAGGACCAATAAAGCAAAAAGAGGATTAATATCTATTCAATGAATTAATTCATATTTATTAAATATTTACTAAATAAATTAAATATTTGCTAACCCCCTGATAGAGGGTAGGCAGTCTTCTGGACTATGAGAATGCATCAGGGGACAAGAAAGAAAAAAAAAATCCCTGTTCTGATGGAACTTACTTTCCAATTGGGAAAGATGGAAATAAACAATAAATAAATTATGTAGTATTTTTAAAAGTTGGTGAGTTCTATGGTATGAAGAAGTTGTGGAATGGTATAGAAAGTACAGAGGAAGGAGTAAGATATTACTCCAAGTATAAATAGGTATGAATAAGATATCAGGGAAAGGCCTGCTCAGAAAGTCACATATGATCAAAGACTTAAGGAAGGTAAGAGTGTTAGAAGCAACAGTGTAACAGCAAATGGAGGGATGTCTAGAATGTTCTATGAACAGCAAAGGGACCAGTATGTATAGAGTGGTGTAAGCCATAAAGAGAGTAGTAGGATTTGAGGGCAGAGAGCATACTAGAGAAAAAAAAAAATGGTGCATGGCCCATTAGGCGATTGAATGGGCTATGCCTTTGACTTTGACTCTGAGTCAAGGATCATTGGAGAAACTTAAACAGAGGAGTGAAATAATCTGACCTGTTTTTAAAAGGGGGCATATTCTAGCTAATGTGTTGAAATAAATTGTGCAGTTGAAGCAGAGAGATAAATAATTATGGCAAGAGATGATGTTCACTAACACCAAGGTGGTAGCAGTAGAGGTGATGTGTAGGTAGACAAATATGGAAGTTTGATGAAGACAGATCCAACAAAATCTGTTGATAAGTGGGGCATGGTGTATGAGGAAGGAGTTGGAGGTAAGATTTTGTTCAGGGCACTTGTTTACATATGCCATTCCCTTAACTAAGAAAGGATAAAGTATGGGAGAATGGGTTCAAAGGTAAAGACCAGGAGCTCATGTCAAGATAAGCTAACTGTTATAGGTTTGGTGGAGATGTTGAGAACACACTTATATTTGTGGCTCCTAATCAGGGGCAATATTAGTGATGTAAATGTGGGATCTTTTAGCTTCTGGACACTATTGAAAGCCAGGGGACTGGCTGTGATCACCAGACAAGTGAGTGTAGCTAGAGAAAAAAGGTGCAAGGATTGAACCCTAGAGTCTTTTAACATTTAGAGATTGGAAAGATGAAGCTGAATCAGGAAAGACAGCTGAAACCTGGTAGAGAAAAGCCAACAAATCGTGGGAGCCTGGCTGCCAAGGAAGGAAGGACAAACACAGCAAAGACTGAGGGCTGATTAATTATTGATGACTTCCTTCCCATGAGCAGTTCTGATGGTGGAGTTTGAGGGAATGCCTACTCCAAGGAAGGTTTCAGACAGGATTAGAGGGGGAGAAGCTTAAAGATTGCCAATATATGTGAGAGGTTTTTTTTTTTTTTTTTTTCTGCAGATAATAAGACAATTTCTGTTGGAGCAAGTGGAGTCTAGACAGGGTTTTTGTTTGTTTCGATTTTAAGGCTAGAGAAATAACAGTTTGGAGACACTTCCAGAAGAAATGGAAAATTGATGCAGAATCAATAATTACCAAAGCCATATTCTTGAAGGGATGAGAGAAGTAGGAATCCAGCTGAGAAGGAGAGAGGTTGGTTTTGCATGAAATCACAAATACACATTCCTTAGTAAGAAGGGAAAGCATATCTGTGGATGACATCCTAGTGGTTGGGTACATGTCCTGGTCAGAACTTCCAAGTGTTGCACTTTGGTGGCTGTTCATTTCATTTCATTTCATTTCATTAAATTTATTTTATTTCATTTTCTTAAATAAAAGATAAGACATTAGCTTACAATGGGAAAAGAGATGCTAGATGTTTGGATAGAGAGAAAAAGCAGACAGTGATTGTTTATGAGATGAAGTGTGGAAGGGGCCCTGGAAACAGAGTAGGGAAGGTGCAGCTTTAAGCACAGCTGTGCCCACTGTCTGGATGTCAGAGGAGACCAGCATGGATGGACCGTTTGTCCACATGCAGTGTGGAGGGAGGAGAGAACAAGAGTCAAGCTGGGATGGCTTTTGCCAAAGAACCAGCATGAGAGCTAGAGCCCAAGGTGGGGGGAGGGCTTCCAGGACATAAATTGGGGAAGGGAAGAGTGGGAGGGAGAAAGGCAAGGAGAAGCAACAGTGGGGGGAGGGGGGAAGCAGTGCCAGAAAGTGGTATGGTGAAGAGAGTGGGGTCTCTGAGGGACTGAAGGGTTACTGTTGTCTTGAAGACCCCAGAGCCGAGGGAGCCAGGGACGAAGCAGCTGTTGGGGAGGGGCTGCAAAGACCACCAGTAACCAGGGCTGCTAGAGGAGCTCACAGGTGAAGGGTGGAGCAAGCTGAGCAAAGATCTAGGAGGACAGTAGTTGGAGAGTGAGAAGCTAACCTGTGTGAAGATGACTTCTGTGTGCCTGGAAATCACTAATAATTAGCACTAGAGCAGTCCTAAAGGTAGTGATCGGGAGCCGGAACCCGAAAATACAGAGATTTGAGGAGGAGCGATCCACAGGTGACCCACAAGGGGGTTGGCAGTAGGTGATGGTAGCAGGTAGGGCTGTGTCTGTGGGTGTGTGCAGGTTCATGTGCATGGGTGCGTGTTTGTGTGTGAGTGTGTGTGCATTGTGCATGCGTGTGTGTGTGTGTGTCTGCATGTGCTTGTCTGTTCCTGTGTGTGATATATGTGTACAGGTGCATATGTGTGTCTGAGGAAAGTGGGAGGTGCTGGAGTGAATCGGAGAATGTTGCAGAAAGAAGAAAGTGTCCTTATGAATTTGCATTCCAATATGATTGAAAAGTCAATATACAAATAAACAGATGTTCACAAAAAATCTATTTTAATTTACACATCAATACTCTTACCTCATGGGTTTAAGGTGTGAGGTCAATATGTAATCTGGGGAAATAAATGATGGGAACTGAAGTTGAAATCTTAGATAGACAGCCTGGTCTTTGGCATAATAATCCACTGGGGGAGGTGATCATATGTTTTATTAAATCATGACAAAAGAGCCATACCTAAATCTAGTTTCAGTGTACTAAACAACTTAGTTCCCAGTTACATTTGGAAGAAAATTTCTCATCAGTAATAATTTATTAGAATCCACCCCCCCCCATAAAAGAATAAAAAGTTGGCTTGAAATAAGATGAACACCAAGAAACATAATAAGTTCATGGTTCCTTAACATCTGCACCTCAAGCAAATTTAATCAAAGAGACATGGTCTTATTTTAGAATACATGAAATAGAAGGGGAGGTATGGATTAGCATTTTGTTTTCTGAAGTTGATTTAACTCAAATCAATCATTTTAATAAATGTGGTATAACTAATGACTACTATGTGTTTTTTTTTTTTTTTTTAATTTATGATAGGCACACAGTGAGAGAGAGAGAGAGAGAGAGGCAGAGACATAGGCAGAGGGAGAAGCAGGCTCCATGCACCGGGAGCCCGAGGTGGGACTCGATCCCGGGTCTCCAGGATCACGCCCTGGGCCAAAGGCAGGCGCCAAACCGCTGCGCCACCCAGGGATCCCGATGACTACTATGTTTTTAAAGTACCAGAAAATTAAAGCCCAAAGAAGGCTGCCAAAGAGTACAGTGGGAATTGTGCTCTCCCAAGGAGAAAGATGGAGACTAGGAAAAGAGGCATATTGAAAACAACCAAGTCTGAGAGAAATGCAGACATCAAGAGACAACCGGAAGCAGAAGAAGCAGGCAAAGAACGCAGCTATTTGAAAGAAAAAAAAATGTACCTAAATTTGACATTTGTTTCTATGTGTGAATTGCATCCTAAACTTTATTATTGCCTCACATTTTTCCTGCAATCTTTCCTTCCTTATTTTATTCCTTTTAATATAATTTCTTCTTATGAACAACCTCAGGTTCATTGTGAAATGAGGTATATGTGGGATCCCTGGGTGGCGCAGCGGTTTGGCGCCTGCCTTTGGCCCAGGGCGCGATCCTGGAGACCCGGGATCGAATCCCACATCGGGCTCCCGGTGCATGGAGCCTGCTTCTCCCTCTGCCTGTGTCTCTGCCTCTCTCTCTCTCTCTCTGTGACTATCATAAATAAATAAAAATTAAAAATATATTTAAAAAAAAAAAAAAAGAAATGAGGTATATGTAAATAAATACATGTACAGGCATATCTAAATTTATATCTTCATGGGCACTTTCCTATTCAGTGCTAATGATTTAAAGACATGCGTAGTACAGTTAAGACAAATATATTAGTTGATTTGAATTAATAAAATTGTAGAGGTGGTAAAGAAAAACAAGTATTATAAAATTGAGAGTCAAGTTAGTATGTTAGATGATTACAGAGAAATATTAGAAGTGGCATTTTTGTTGGGAAGGGCAAAAGCATGTTTGAAAATAAATTTACTCATGTTTTCACTACTGATTGGAATGTCCTAAGTGCCCTGATAGCAGATCTCCTCCTAAGATGTGGCTGAGGTCCCAGCTTCCCTGAGAAGACTCCCTCTGGGCTACGCCTACTCTGCTCTTCACATAAATGCTTTCAGTTTATTGGGTTCATTGTCCTTGGTATTGGGGGTTTTGTTTTGTTTTGTCCTTTGGAACTTAATCATAACTCCTATTACTATAGAAACCACCACTTAGTGCTAATATTCATATTTATGGGGAACTTACTGCATGGGGAGCTTTGCTCTAAGGGCTTTACGTTATTTTATTTAATTCTTTAATTCTCACAATAACCTTGCTACTTTTCTTATTATGATCACCATCATTTCTAATTTACAGACGAGATGATCTTTTTTAAAAAGTCAATTTAATCGAGATTGTTGATGACCAGGATGCTTATGTAGGTAGTCGCTAAAAGATGAGCCAAGGTG
Organism: Canis lupus dingo; assembly: GCF_003254725.2. Classification (NCBI taxonomy): domain Eukaryota; kingdom Metazoa; phylum Chordata; class Mammalia; order Carnivora; family Canidae; genus Canis; species Canis lupus. The sequence continues at coordinate 29,740,210 of NC_064244.1, forward strand.
AAGGAGACTCGGGGTGGAAGATCCTTCCCGGCTCTGGTCATGCTCTGTCCCTTGGCCTGGTCACACAGGGGTTTGGTGTACAGTTGCCGCTGTGCCCTTGTTGTATATCTTTCCGTGGCATTATATTTCACAAACAAAAAGTTGTAACTAGAACACAAGCTCATGTAGTACGTGACACAATGCTAAACAGTCATTCAGTACCTGGTTGATTTCATTAAAGACAAATTGATGATAATCAGTGATTAATTGCAAAGGCAAGGTTGATTTTGAAATAAAAGCTAGAGTTTTCGAATCTTAGATGGGAAAGGGACCTTTCCAGCTCTAGCTGAATTCCCTACCTAGTCATGGACCCCCCTGTACCATGTCTAGGAATCGTACAACTTAGGGGGGAAATGACAAACTAACTTGGTTAAGTCAAGTTTGATTTCAGATCAGAGCTAATATTTAGGAGATAGTCTTCTTTATGTTAAATTAACTCATTTCCTATTATTTCTTCACACTGATACAAATTCTTCTTAAGATACAGAAGAAAAGGCTGCTAAAAAAATTAAACGGAATGATATTTTACCTATATCTTATTTATTCCCCTGCCTCAAAAGCAGGCAAGAGGAGAGTGTAGAGTATGGAATATTGTCCTTCAAAACAAAGAAATCAGGTTAAGGTCCCATACTTTTAATAGAAACCAGTGGGAAATACTTATAGGGGCCTAACACTGTGCTTGCTATGGCTTGACTTTTTGTGCCTCTTCCTCAACTGCCCAGATTCCTATGTTGAAAGCCTAATCCTCAATGCGATGGTATTTGGAAACGGGGCCTTAGGAAGTTATCAGGTCATGAAGGTGGGGCCCTCCTGAATGGGATTAGTGCCCTTACAGAGAGACACAAAGTGATGATCCCTCTCTCTCTCTCTTCTCCTTGTGAGGACACAGCAAGAAGGTCACTGTCTGCAAAGCAGAAAGAAAACTCTCACCAGGAATCCTGTGTCCTGGCACTTTGATCTTGGACTTCTCATGCTCCAAAACTGCGGGAAATAAATGTTTGTTGTTTAATCCACCCAGTGTATAGTATTTTGTTACAGTGGCTTGAGCCGACTAAGACATGAATAGCACAGTGTTAGAGTGAATGCATTGCTGATGTCAAGGCTGAAGGTGATTTTTCATCAGATTGAATCTCTGGTACACAAGCTTACATCTGAAACCTGCACAACCTCCAAACAATTACCATGGCAATTTTATTATAGTTTTGCACCCATATTTTCAAAGTTAGACATTTTATTCAAGAATGGTAATACTCCACTGCCATCAGCTATGGATTTGCACCTGCTGACATGCTTTTCATATTTGCTACACCAAATAGAGGCTCAATTCCAACTGGCACATTTGTTGATATTATGAGCTTTTTGGTGCACAGCTGAATATAATTCAGGGAAAAGATTTTCAGAAACCTTTTTTTTCTAGAACAAACTTTGTGCTAAGGATTTACTGCTTGGACAATTATAAAATGTGCTTTATCTCTAGCTGCTGAAAATGATTCAGTGTTCATAGCAATAAGTTAAAACTTATTTCATAAACTTCAAGGAATTTTCTCATTGTAATGATTGAAATACAATATTGAGAAGATTAATTGGGACAATAAATATATTCCTCTTTTTTTCCTATCATTTTTTCTTTTCTTTATACTTTCTGTAAGATATACTTGTGCTCTATTCTTGCTATGTCTTTCCCATACTAATTTTATCATGTATGGCATAATTTTGGAATTTTTCCCTATTGAGAAAATTTAACATGGTGCAGTTGTTATGTTTTTGACTTATCCTCATAAAATATGAAACATTCTCTAAAGGGGATATTTCCTCTCCTCTTTCTTTTTTCTTTTCTTCTTTCTTTCTTTCTTTCTTTCTTTCTTTCTTTCTTTCTTTCTTCTTTCTTTCTTTCTTTCTTCTTTCTTTCTTTCTTTCTTTCTTTCTTTCTTTCTTTCTTTCTTTCTTCTTTCTTTCTTTCTTTCTTTCTTTCTTTCTTTCTTCTTTCTTTCTTTCTTTCTTTCTTTCTTTCTTTCTTTCTTTCTTTCTATCTATCTTTCTTTCTTTCGAGAGATTCATGTCTATATTAGCCAAACTCAATATAATTCTTAAAAGTTACTTTATTTTCCACTATAAATGCCAATACAACAGATATTTCTTTCTTTTTTTTTAAGATTTTATTTATTTATTCATGAGATACACAGAGAGGGAGAGAGAGGCAGAGACATAGGCAGAAGGAGAAGCAGGGTCCATGCCGGGAGCCTGACATGGGACTCGATCCCAGGACTCCAGGATCACGCCCTGAGCTGAAGGTAGGCGCTAGCTAAACTGCTGAGCCACCCAGGGATCTCACAACAGATATTTCTAAGGAGATTAGAACTATAATTTAACCAAATCTCTATTAACCTACTTTGCATTATTATTTTAAGTATTCAATTTAAATGTTGTGACTCAGAAAGTTACAATGGTCTTACTGATGGAACATTCCAAAGGATTGCTCCTTAATGCTACATTATTTTAACGTATTTTTCTTTTTTCTTTTTTTTTTAAAGGCTTTTCTTCTATTTTTTTTTAATTTTTATTTATTTATGATAGTCACAGAGAGAGAGAGAGAGAGAGAGAGAGAGAGGCAGAGACACAGGCAGAGGGAGAAGCAGGCTCCATGCACCGGGAGCCCGCCGTGGGATTCGATCCCCGGTCTCCAGGATCACGCCCTGGGCCAAAGGCAGGCGCTAAACCGCTGCGCCACCCAGGGATCCCTTAACGTATTTTTCTATTCAACTATTCAGAAGTTCTTAAAAATCATACCTATGTATACATCAATTAGTAGTTTCACAAACATTATTAGAGATATGTGTTTACAGATAGCAATAATAAATACATATTATACTTTAAATTCTCAATACATTTTTGGACATAAAGCATACGGATTTCTTCTTAGAGGTTACAACTGCATTTGACAGTCAATATTCAAATACTAACAATAAATCAGAATGGCATACCTTGTCCAAACAATGGATATGTTTACTGATTTAGGTAGGATGGAAACCTAGAGGCTCACAGACATTACTCAAGCTCGGAGACACCAGAAATGATGAAGTAGGCACTTACTTTTTGGCCTCCTGAACAGCCAACAAACAGCAGCAGATTTTGGCAGAGCATTGAGACCAACACTAGACTTTAATGCTTCCTTACTTTTACATATTTTAAAATACATATGGCTCAATGAGAAAAAATATTTCTGAAAACTTACATACTATGGAGACTTTTTCTGACCAACAAAACAAAACAACAAAAACTTCACATTGAAAAAAATAATACAATACTGAATATAGCCTGTGCCTGCCTTCAAAATGCTACCAAGATTGAAGTGCCCGGTGACCTAAATAGAAAGAATGATTTTTTTTAATTTTTATTTATTTATGATAGTCACACAGAGAGAGAGAGAGAGAGAGAGAGAGAGAGAGAGAGAGGCAGAGACACAGGCAGAGGGAGAAGCAGGCTCCATGCACCTAGAGCCTGACATGGGATTTGATCCCGGGTCTCCAGGATCACGCCCTGGGCCAAAGGCAGGCGCCAAACCGCTGCACCACCCAGGGATCCCTAGAAAGAATGATTTTATGAAGAATTTACTATAATGATCACTTATAATAATTTTTTTTATAGAATCAATACTTATTAATTCATCATAGTGGTAGACATTGCAGTTAGTCTGAAGAATGTAACAATCACCAAAACCAAAGCCCTTTATTCAAGTAATTTCAAAATGGCAAAGAAATGAAACCCCAGTTTTGGTGTTTTCAGAATATAATCCATAATCTCAGCATCCCATGGTTCTACAAATGTACCCACATACGTACGAAAATAAGAATTGCTTTCTGAATTTTTTTTGAAAAAATGCAAATAAAGCTTTTTGTTGGCAGCCATAGATAAAACTATTTTCCATAAAAATAAAACAGATGTCTAACACTTGATTTACAATCTATTGTGTAAAATGACTCAAAATTGGGCATCTCACTCCAGGGTTCTATGAAAACAGTAGCATAACAGAGAGTAGAAGGGACAGAGAAGACATACAAGCACACATTGCATTCTCTAATCTACCCTCAGATTCTTTGCTTCCTGTTTTCTTTTTGTTTCTGTTTCATTTTACCTGTTTTGGGTGTAAATAAAATCATCTCTGGATTTCCATATAAAGATAAGCTCTTAATTCGTTAGGTAGAATGGATGCTCACACGCACAAGATTATGAATGGGTGACAGAGACAGAGATAAAAAGACAGATACTCAGTAATCATAGCTGTATTTCAAGAAGCACTTCTCTTTTTAAAGCTGATTGTTTCAGGTTTTAACTTCATATGGGAAAAAAAATCCATCCATTTCCATTTGTAGGAGTTTACTAAGGCTGCTATAACAAATTACTATGAAGTACATGTCTTAAAACAGCAGAAACTCATTCTTTCACAACTCTGGAGGCCACAAGTCTGAAATCAAAGTTCATCAGGCTTGGTTCCCTCCTGGGGGCTCAGAGGAAGAATCTGTTCCTCACCTCTGTCATGGCTTTTGGTGGCTGCCAGCAATCCTTGGCATTCCTCAGCTTGTAGATACATCCTTACAGTCTCTGTGTCTGTCTTCAGATGGCCTTCTCCTCGTGTCCATGTCTCTTCGCATCTTGTAAAGACATCATCATACTCCAGTATGAGCTCACTTTACTCCGTTATCTGCAAAGGCCTTTTTTTTCCCCCCCAAATAAAGTCACATTTACAGGTGCTGGGGGTGAAGATTTAAACATATTTTTGGGGAAGCACAATTTGTCTCAGTTTCTCAGGCTGCTACAACAAAATGCTGTTGATATCCAGTCTGGCTTATAAACAACAGAAATATATTTCTTACCGTTTTGGAGTCTGGAAGGCTGGGATCAAGGGACCAGTGGATCTGGTATCTAGTAAGGACCCACTTCTTGGTTCATGGATAGCATCCTCTCTCTATGTCTTCATATGGTGGAAGGGGCGAGGGAGCTCTCTGGAATTCCTTCTATAAGGATACCAATCCATTCATGACAGTTCCCTCTCATGACCTAGAGGCCCGCCCAAAAGCTCTGCCTCCTAACGCCATCACATAGGGGTTAGATTACAACCTGTAATCTTGGGGTGAACACAAATATTTAGACTATAATACAGTTCCATTCATTACAGTCAGTCAAGTCACATATTATTATATGTGTATTACTGGATGAAGCATTCACTGAAACTCAGATAATTAAGACCAGAGCATAACAGGCAAACCACCTAAGATCAAAGGCAACTGCTGGTCAGTCATGAAGCTGGACGTAGCAAACATTCTGTAGTATGTGGATGCATAAAAGTCACCTTGTTTTGTTTTTATGTTTTCTACTCCAGAATTGATAAGATTAGTTATTTGTCTGGGTACTGCTGATGAGATCATGATAAATAGCTTGAAGTATTTCAATAACCTGCCATAATCTAAAGGCTTATGCACAGAGAATTATAAATGAATCATTTGTGCTACCACTTACCATGTGAAAACAATGATATTGAAGAATCAATTTCTCTTTGTTCGAGGACATAGTGAAGCATGGAGCACCTTTCGTCAGATAAATTAATCGTTGAACTCATTCAGAGTCAAGCTGTGGAGCAGCTTGGAAACCTTTTGTTCAAGGGAGGCATTAAATGTCAAAGGAAAATTGTTTCAGTTAACCAATTGTTCTTTAGATGTATCTCCAGTGAAAGCAGTTTATTTTTCCTTTTAGTCTCTCCATATTTTTCTTGCCAAATCCTGTGAAGACAACCATTCCAAACAGTTTGTAAGATATAGTCACATTTTCAAAATGGTGTTAATATTTTAGTTTAGTAGTCTCCTTTCAGAAAAACAATGACCATCTAGGAAATTAGTGTCTCTTGAGACAAGAATAGCTTATGTAGTTTTAAAGGTTAGCCATAATTTCTGTTAGTATTTCAGCTTCCACTGCTTGCTACAGACATTGCCTCTTGACTGGTCTTGTTCCAAGACCCCCAGGGAATGTCTGAAATCAGGGATAGTTCCAAATCCTAAGTGTATTATATCTTTTCCCATGCATATTTACCTATAAAGTTTGATTTATAAATTACATTAAGAGATTAACAATAGTATCTAATAATTAAGTAGAATAATTGTAACAACATACTGCAATAAAAGTTATGTGAATGCAGTCTCTCTTTCAAAATATCCTCTTGCACTGTACTTTCCCTTCTTCTAGTGATGATGTGAGGTGATCAAAATGCCCATGTGATGAGATGCAGTGAGGGGAGTGATGGGTTGCTGGGACAGAGGGGTAGGCTGTTGAGGGTCATCTGCTTCTAGAGCGTGGTTAGGTGTGGGTCACTGAAGCCATGGGAGGCAAAACTGAAGATAAGGGGGAGCTAGTGTGCCCTTTTCCTCTGTAGTCTCAGACCTAGTTCCTGAGCAAGAACATTTTTGTACTCTACAGGTTATAGGTTACAGACCAGCCTATAGCTTGCTAGCCTTGGGTCAGGTGCTTACCCTTAATCCCAAAACCATATATAAATGATTACGTGTCCAAATACATCAGCCTTTGGGCTTCACTTTCAGTGGAAGCATGCAGGTACTTTGATGAACACACTTAAGACAGTTAGAGTTGACGATCTTGAGTGTTTTAGGAGTATGTTTTTAAATGATTTATTCAGTATTTAGATCTCTGGGGTGGAAAATAGAGTCCTGCTTTTTGTAGTCAGTCAAAATGTCCATGGCAGTGCTCCAGAAATGTTGGATATTGTCATGAATGTATGACAGTAAGGGCGCGGAAGGTAGTCAAAGAAGGACTGTAAAAATATGTTTCACGTGGTAGGTGTGATAAAACTCAGTAATAGGATCATCTCAGCCTTTTCTCCATGTTAGACTCTGATAAGAAAGAACATTTTATTTTTTTCCCCCTTCGGTAAGTTTAGGAGGAAAAAGTAGAAAATGGAAATAAAGTATTTGGAAGGGCGATGATTACATTTTACCTATTAAATAGGAGTGCAGTCTATCTCCATAAAATAGCCATGCTCTAACTGGAGAGCACTTCAGTTGTGTGGCGCAGGAGCATGATGATAGAAGGACACTCTGGTGCTGGTGGGGGAAAGGAGTGAGTGATCATTTTGGTTCTATTGGCCGTGGAAGAAAAAAAAGGGGGGCCCCACTGCTCATACCTCATAGTTTCACAGAAAGAGAAACTTTCCCCTGCATAAGCTCAGCTTAAATTTGAAACAAGAGATGTTTAAGAACAGTGATCTGATCAAGCCACTGGATAAAGAGAGAATAAGGCACGCAGTAGGGAGTGGGGACAGGAGTTCAGATCTCCCAGGAGCAGCTCACCAAGAGAATCAGGTGATTCTGTGGCCCATTGCCCATGGAGATGATGAAAAATGCTTGACAGGAGCTCAGGTCAGAGGGAATGATGACAGAGGGACATCTTCTCCAGATCCTGAGTGTGTCCTAGCGATGAAGCAAACACAGGGCCTGAGAGGCAAAATCTCCCCCGAAACCAGGGAAGGGCAAAGCAGGTTGGCTACTGCTGGTGGCAAAAGCCAACTATGAGCCTTGGAAGCTAACCTAAAGCTGCTGTGCAGTGTGGTGCTGACCAAGATTCTCACTTCCTCCCTTCTTTCTGCTCTCACTGTGCCCACTATCTCTTTGACCTTGGTGACTTGGCTGGCATTCAGGGTTTAGGATCATCTGTGATCACCGTTAAATTGAGTTTTGGGATGGACATGAGAAAATACCATTCTGTGTTTATGATTAAAGGCCTTGCCTGGCATAAATAAAACCATAATCTTCTCTTATTATGAAGGCTTTTTTTTTTTTTTTTCCTCTCTCGCTCTCTCTTTCTAATTCTGAGAAGGATAGAGTTCATTTACAAGTTAAAATGCACTGCAAAATAGCTAAATGCAGCATCTGGAGATTTTTAAAGAATGAAGGAATCATCTAAAAGCAGCTTAAAGGAAGAGATTCCTACCTGTGATAAGAGACTGTTAAACACTACCATTGTCCTTCCATTTCATTTAAAGCTTTTTGTAGCTGAGACAGAGAGAGAGAAAAAGAATATGTCCCATCGCACCGGTCTTTTCTAAGGAGAGAAAACATGATAATCATTTGCAGAGATGTCTACCGGCTTTTGGAATTAAACTTAAGCAGAAAATTATTACATAGACTCAAGAACATTATCACAATATCACCATGGGCAAAAAATCAAAGGTGATTTGGGAGTGCCGTATCCACAGCTCTGCTCAGCATTCCACAGAAGCCCACGCTTCCCTCAGGCCGTGTTTACAGAAGAAACCATGTAATTACTAGGCAAACCTCAGCATCCCAAAGCCCTTCTTTTCTTTGTGGTCATAAACAAAGCACCTGTGAGACAATACTGTTTATTACCAGGTATTTAAGATAAAGGTGTCAGGATGAACTCGTGGTAATGACTCAATGCAGAGAGAACTTAAGTTTATATTGGCATTGTGTAGGTCAGGAGATATTTAAATTCTTCCCACTGAGGAGGGCACTTGATGGGATGAGCACTGGGTGTTATACTAGAAGTTGGCAAATGGAACTTCAATACAAACAATAACAACAACAAAATAAAGACAAAACAAAACAAAAAAACAAAACAAAAAATACTCCCTTCCCTACCTGTGGTGGCACCCCCAAAACCAGATCATCACAGACAGATGGAGTCTTCTGGAGAATTGTGAGCCACTGCTTCAACCCCACGTTATCATGCTAACGAAAGGTAATCATTCTGCGTTGAGCTGCTCCCATCAAAGCAGTGGGAATCTGTCCAGTGTTGGCTAAAAAAATTCATACAGGCCACTAGGGAGTGAGTGGGTTTGGGGAGAAGAAAATGTAGAAAGTGTGAAGGCCGAGAATGTTGTGTTTTTCGGTGAACCTAACTAACCCTGATTAGAAGGAGAAAATGGTAGAACATAAAGTATTATCTGGATTTTCAGGAAATTTATGTTTATACTGAGGCTGTCATCTGAGTAACCCAGAATATTGTTTCCCTTGGGGCGTTTCCACAGGCTTACCCCAAACCAGAGCTAGAGGCACACAGTCCTTGAGGACACGTCATTTAGCTGTGGGTGGACTTCCTATTTTCTACATTTTAATTTAGTGATGCTTTTCTTATGGACAATCTTATCTTGATTAACATACTCCTTGGTGAGCATGGGCTGTGTTGTCTAGCAGGAGACAACACAACCAGCCCCAGAGTGCCCCTGACCATCAGCTCAGTGTTGGCTGGGCCTCAGTGCTGGAACTGTTGACCGGCCAAAGGAAACAGGAGTGGCCGTGTCAGAGTCTGTTGGTTGTGGGCCCCTACCAGAATACAGTAATTACAAACACTTATTCCCTTGGTGCGGTGGGGGTCAAGCGCAGAGTCCTTGCAAGCTATTTATATTGCTGCAAGAATTCTCTGTTCTCAACATTACCAAGGTTTATATAAATGGTCATTAGGAAAAATTGACTGCACTGAAGAAAAGTACATTCTGTACTTGGAAGTGTTTTGCACGTATTCCAAAAGGCTTGAGAGGAAGGAGGAGGGAGGGCGGTGGCGGGGGTGGGGAGGTGGGGGTGGGGGGGCGGGGTTCTCACATTTTTGGAGAACTCTCCCATACATAAGGCTTTCATTAACGTCAAAAAAAAAATTCCTGACTGTAATTAATATTTCAAAGTTATGCGTATCTACGCTGAGGTCCTCAGACCCAAACATGAGAATGTGAAAATAATAAATTTCACAAGAAGACATCCCCCCCCCCGCCATATTCGAATTATAAAGAAGGGATTCTTTCCACCCCATTCATTCTCATGTTGACCTTACGTTTGTTTCTGTTTGTGATCTTGTGCGCAGTTTTAACAATATTTCAATCAAAACACAGTAAATATCCATTCCGAAGTCCCGGGCCACAAGACAAGTTTAATATACTGATGGCTTCAGTTTGATTTAAACTGACAGTGTCACATGTCCCACCCCTAACGTCTTATCTGCCCTTCTCACTTCTCAGAAATACCTTGCTGGCATCCATCCCAACAGCACTTGTATTCTTAACGGGAGCTCTGGTGATAATCTTTGGGTTTTTTGTTTGTGTTTTTAGTAATTAAAGCTCCTTGAATAGCATCTTATTCTTTATACTAAATTATACATGTCACTTGAAATATTTGGTGTTTCCATGAGTTTTAGTGATTTTAATAATGTTAATGTACTACCTAGTAATTACTTGCTTCCTTTAGAAAGTAATGAAAAAATTAATATGCCCTGGAAAACCAAAAGGCATTGAAAAGAATTGTTGTGATATATACTGAAATATCACTTTTTATTATTGCAACCATATTACATGGCATCAGGGTGCACGGGTTGAAGGATCAGAAGGGCTCTGCGCTTGGGGTCCAAGGCTGCATCTCCTGCTTCAAAGTCCCACTGATTATACCTTTGAGGTGGTCCTTCCCACCTCCTCTGTAGGTCCCCCCACCTGTGCCCCGACCCAGCACCCTCGGCACATAGCCCCACCAGGTTGTGGGTCTTGGTGCCAACAGAACTTTTCCAAAGGGGTGTGTGTGTTGAGCTGCTTGGGCAGGACATGGGAACAGGAGCATCTAAGTGAATCACTTGGTCTCTGAGCCTCGGCTACCTCAAGAGATGATGGAGTAACACCCACCTCCTGGTGCTGTTGGGAGAAATAAGAGGGGACCTGTGTAAGGTTGTCAGTACCAGGCCTGACCTGGAGTAGTTGCTAAATTACCCTACTCACCTGTGGCCTCTGTAGTCTCCATTCCATGGACCTGGCCACCTCCTCTTACCTGTTCAGTTCCTCACTCCAGGCAACAGTTTGGGGAAAAGTAATTCACATCTCTAGCTCACAAGAATAATTACAATAGTAATTTCATTACTGAGCTGTAGACGTATTGCCTGCTTGATGACAAGAAATCAAAATATGAGGCAATGAATTAATTTACTCATTAAACATTTTTTTTGGGTGACTGCTATGTGCTAGGTACCATGCTAAGCTCTGACAGTCCCAAAATAATTCAGACTTAATGTCTGGCCTACAGGAATTTATGGTCTAGCCAGGGGGACAAAGCTGCAGGAGGACTCTGGAGGAGGGCCCACCTTGGCACACAGATATACCAAATATACAGATGGTGGCCTGGACCCAGACTCTGCTTCTCTGAGGCTGAATCATGTCCTGTGAATGCCCGAGGGTAGGACCGGATATTGTGCAACAGCCTGGCATTGACTACTCAGGTCTGTCCTCTGGAAGCCCAAATATCCCTTTTGTGTTTGGAGAAAGAAGGACAGTGGTCAAATGGAAAGGGTCCTTCCACTAACACTATGAAATATCGCGTACTGTGGGGGAGAAAAAATAATCGCCCTCTACTCTTCAGAGTTCTTGGCTGAGACTCCTATGATAAAAGACAGATAAACAAGGAAAACAACCCATATAGGTTCATGAATATTTACCCCTCACATGTACATGGGAAATACTGAGGAACATGAACAATGCTGCAGGTGTCTTAGATTCAGGCCCACACACCATCCTAGTAGGGGACGGGGAGTAAATGGGTCAGGGGAGATGGCTGGGCTCTTAGAAGAGAAGGGAAGGTGACAGTTTGTGATAGTCTTTATAGGGTGGGATCAACTCCATGTCTTCTTTCCTGAGACTAGAGTCAATCTTATCAGTTGTGAAGCTCCCAGGGAGGGGAATGAGGACATTGAGATCCTTTTGGAGGATCTGTCTTCAGCCAGTGAGGGGAATTCAGAGAAAACCTTTCCCAGCTTCTGTTTTCAGAACCTTCAGCTCAAAATAACCAGTATGTCACAGCTGCACATTTTGAGGTGGCAGGTTCTGCTGTCCTTCAGACCAAAGCAACAAAAAAGCAAGCCTCTAAAACAGAGAGCGGCCAAAGGGAGCCAGTGTCGTCTGTTCTTCTCAGGCTGTTCACCTGGTCTCTCCTCTGTGGGCCTGTGTGTGGAAAGGGGCTGCACTCTGGGTCCCAGGAGCCCTCATCTGGACGCAGGTATCAGTGTGCTTCCAGTGAGAAAGCAAGACCTCCTGCACCCCGAAGGCCACAGGCAAGTGCCAGGGATACCCCCTACAGGTGGGGGCCGGGAAAAGAGGGGGGGCATCCATTCCTCAGAGCCCAGTTGCAGTTTCAATCTGGGGAAGTGAGGCAGATGGTCTGATAGTCAGGATGGATTTCAGCAGGGTAACCCAAGTATGAAATTTGCATTTCAAAAAGAACATTCAGCTCACAGAAGAGGCAGTAAATCTAAAGAGGGCAAAATCTGTGACAGGAAGAGCCAGCCTGAGGCTGCGGGGGCAACCCCCAGGCTATGGGATGAGGAGCTGAGCTCAGGCAGTGACACAAGAGGAAGGAAGAAGGTTTGAGGAATGCAGAGTCAGAGCTGAGGGAAATGGAGCTGTGATTGGGAAGGAGGTGCTGAGGGATGGACAGGAATTGAGGGTAACCACAGCATGTTGGCAGTGGGGGCTCTGTAGCTTCCTCTGCGGGGGCAGGAGGGGTGCCAGGAGGGAGCAGATGGGATCTGGGGGGCTCCCATGGTGGTGGTGGGGGCTTGCCAACAGGACTGCCTCTGGTGTGCATGCACCGCTCTGGAGTTCCAGGAAGGGATGTGGGCTCTGGGCAGAGTCAAAAACAAGGGAGTGGAAGGGATCAGTGGGCAGGGTTGCAAGAGAAGAGAGAGATGAATCCCCTGGGAGACCTCAGTTAAGTGGAGGAGAGGAAGGAAAGCTTTCTACGGACACAGAAGGAGAAGATCTCAGAGGGCAAAGGACTAAAGCCACATGAATGGAGTCGTTGGTCAGGGGTCCCTTCGGCATTTCACATGGATCTATGGGTGTGGCAGCTACTGAGTGGCTCTGGGTGGACTGATCTCTCAGAAAGCATCGAAGACAGTGAAAGGGGTTCATACGATGGCACCCCAAATTATGACACTTCAGTAGAAGGATTATTCTGAGTTGAAGATAATTGAGAAGAAATAGGTAGAAGAAAAGCTCTCTGCCTTTCCATTTGCCTCAAAACAGGACGGAAGTTTGTAAAAGGAATTCCTCCCCCGACCAGGAAGGACAGAAGTTAATCACCAGAGACAATTCTAGACCCTGATCACCCCAGAGATGGCACAGAAAACCTCACTAAACTAGGCTTTACTTCCCACTAGCTCCCCCGAGACTCACCTCCCCATAACTTGCTGCCCTAGGAACTCAGAATCCTTTTCCTTGGTCTTGTCGCCTCTCTACAAGTGTATTGGTCTTTGCTAAGATTCTCTATGAACCCGAATTCTAACCACCCTCTTGGGTTGCTGCTCTTTGAGTGCTCCCATGTGTATGCACGATGCTGGTGTCTGAGCCCTGAAGTTAGCTACCTGCCCCAGCAGACGAGTGACCTCCAGTGCCACCCATCAGCTCAGCACTGGGTGAAGGCGGACTTCAAGCACCAGTAATAGCCAGTTCCCACGGAGCTCTTAAGGAAGGCCAACCTCAGCCAGACACTTTAGGCCAATATTCACTCTGGGCCTCGAGCCTCCCATTTCTCCCTTAATTCTCAGAGCATATTAACAAAGTAAGATTCATTTGATCTTAGTTTTATAAATGCTGAAATTGAGGCATAAAAATTCTAAGGGGGATCTCAAGGCCCTACAGCTACTGAATGCAGCAGATTCAGGTTCTGGCTGACTCCAGAGCTAAGATTCCCAACACCACCATCTAGAAAACTAAACAGCACAATCGTGGAGGGCGGGGAGCACTCATCCTGAATGCACTGGTAATTTTAAGGAGTGGGAGGTCCAGTTTGTGTTTTGGAAATTTCCCTGGAGTTTGAGTTTGGAGGATGGACACACTGGGGAGACCAATTAGCTTTCTTCAAGAGAAAGGTGAAGTCCTGAACTAAGTGAGGCAACCACCAAGCAGATGGGGGAGAGGATGCTGGGCTAACTTCTGTATACGATGAGATGATGCAAGGAGCCATGGCACGCTGTGGACTCCAGAGCACCCAGCATGTCCCCTAGAATGGATGGTCAGTAAATGTCTTGATTCCATGTGTCAAAGAGTTGACTATAAAACTTCTCTCCCCACCTTCACCCCCCCCCCCCCCCCCCCCGCATCACAGCTAGCATTGCTGCTGCTGACTAGGGAAACATGTTGCCTCTTGTCCACTGAACCCGTTCACCTTCCTTTCCCTCTCCCAGCTGCCAGCTATCTCTGATCATGCTCCCGTCTTTGAGAAGTACTCTGAGGAAATGCTCTTACAAGTCAGGGAACGCCAGAGCTCCTCATTAGTGCTTAAGTGCTGTGGACATTTATGGCTCTGGCTATTCCTTTGTCGTGAATATTATCCCATTATATCGAAATGCTTTATAGGCCTTAGTAGGAAGACCCTACAGACTGCAAGTCCTAATTATTATTATTGCCATTATTACCATTGCGATTTTTAAAGTATTTGCAGAATGGTCCCATTAAAGGACAGTTTATTACAAGTTTACTATCTTCTGTTTCTCTTTTCCAGCGTTTCCAATGCTCTTGATCTCTCTTACAATGTTTTATTTGTTCCCACTAATGAAAAGAGAAACTATTAAAAGCATGCTCACAGAATACAAAATCATATATTTATTTTGAATAATCTCCTTATAATAACCCTATTTCTTGCAACAACAGAATATGAACATCTTGTTGATTTTCTGTCTAAATATCTATCTAAATCAAGTAATATGTATTAAGTGCCCTCATCTGCTAAAAGATGGGCTATTCAAAGAAAGAAAAGTAATCGCAGATAATTGATAGTGATGATGTCTTTGGCATATTGTTATATTTAAGCTTCCTTCTATCAGCATATTCAGACATACAGACTCATTGGTAGTGGCTATTAATTTTAGGTCAATTAAATATTTTTAAAGATATTGGTGTTTTCTCCTATATCTTTTGACATGTAATCTCAAGGAATTTCAAGGGTCTTTGAAGTCCGTTCACAAAACTCCAAATATCCTTGCATTCCAATTTCAGAACATTAAGTTTTAGCTGATCAACATCCATTCTCCTACCTTTGGTAATAAAAGAACGTAAAATTTCATTAAGGAAAACAGAGTTTTCCTGTTTTGGGGGGCACAGACTCTATGACCAGCTCCCCGAGTTGGATCAGCTCGCTTAAATTGATCAGTACATCCTAAGCCCCTCGAATATAATGATTGGTAAAGCGACACTTAACACAGTGAGAGTCAAAAAATTGAGAAAATATGTGCTGTTGCTTGTGGTGAAGAGGAGCCTTCGCTCTTTCTCCGGGCTTGATGGCGTTGGCTGAGAGGCATGGGGCAGCCCCAGGCACCCTTGGATCTTAGTAATACAGTTCGAGTGCTGAATTGGATCTAATCTAAAACAGCCCTACTTGTGGATGTCTCTGTTACAGGAGCTGAGATTTTTCCCATTTCCATTAAGCTGGTTTAAGTTGGGTTTGTTGACATATACAACACAAATAGTCCTGAATGATAGGCACTAGCCTGGAGACACAGGCCCTAAAGAGGTGGTTTCACTTAAAAATTTGCAAACATTTTTGGTTTTGACCGTGTCTTATTTGAATGTGGTGTTATTGGGGATTTTCAATGAGTTTTTCAATTTTTTATCCTTTAGTGATAACTAAAAAAGCTAAAGAAGAAGTTACAGCAAATTCAGTAGAGCCATCACGAACTTCTAGAAAAATATTGAATCCTAGAAAGTGGAGAAGTGAAGCAAAGCTAAATCATAGGAGAAGTAAGATGTTAGAAAAATTCTGGGCCGATTGATATATAGCTGAAGATGTAGCGACATCCAGAGGGTTTCCTCCTGTAAGACCTAGGCTTGAAGAGAATTTAATTTAGGATTTCAGGTGTAATCCTTCCTGCTTCCATGATACACATGCCATTGCAAGGGACAAGGAAACATTTTAGTTAGGGTAGATTTCCTAGACCAAAACCAAAATGAAGAAAGATGATTCCTGAAGTCTTCACACAGGATTACTTGCAAGGAGAGAGAGCATAGTCTTACCGTGTGTGCACTGCTCACTTCAAATGTGAGGTCTGATGCAGATTCTGGAAGTGCAGGATAGGGAGAAAGAGCAAAGGCTCGCTATTTTAGTTCCATTTGAGTTTTCACTTGATTGAAGTGGAAGCCGTGTGAATAAATCTTTTCAATTCTCAAAATAACATTAAATAAAATAATACCCAAGACTTTAAAGAATTAGTAGATATATTGATATTTTACAGACCACGTATGATGAACCTAAGGTTTTTTAAAAGATTTTATTTATTTATTTATTTGAGAGAGAGAGAGAGAGAGAGAGAGCAGGAGGAGGGGCAGAGGGAGAGGGAGAAGCAGACTCCCCACTGAGCGTGGAGCCTAATGCGGGGCTTGATCTCAGGACCCCAAGATCATGACCTGAGATGAAAGCAGATGCTTCATAGACTGAGCCACCCAGGTGCCTCAGTTTTGTTTTGTTTTGTTTTGTCTAAATAGAATAATGACCGTTACTAATACATCAGAAAGTAACTTGGGTCAATTCAAAAGCAGTTATCACAGAACCTCTGATGTAATGTAGAGATGGTTAAATTATATTCTCTCAAATAACCATTTCCTATAACATTTAACAAATTCCTTTATTCTAGAAGTTTGATTTTTTTTATTAGAAAACGTCATGATGGACACTCTTGAAAGAAAGAAAGGGGAACTGGTTACTTAGTTTTAAAAGTTGTTTAAGATACACAGTTTTTCAAGTCACAGTTTCGAACCAGTTTCCTCTTTTTAAAATTTTACTTCTCTTATTATAGTGTAAAAGCCTATTATGTACTAAGATGAGTCAATATTAGTTTTCTTATCTCAGCTTCTCCTTGGACATTTTAAAAGTGCATGGTCTGAATCTTGCTTCCTTTAGATATTAATATTAAATGATTATTGTATTAGAGTTCTCCAGAGAAACACAACCAATGGGTTACATTGCAGAAGATTTATAATGAGGAACTGGCTCATGCTGTGATGCAGGCTGGAAAGTCCCATGGTCTGACAAGCTGGAGACCCAGGAGTGCTGGTGGTGTCAGTGTCAATCCAGAGACATGAGAAGACTGATGTCCCAGCTCAATAGCCAGGCTAAAAAAGCAAATCCAGCTATCCTCCACCTTTTTTTTGTCCTATTCAGGCCCTAGAGAGATTGGATGAGCCCTCACACTGAAGATGGAGATCTACTTTGCTCAGTCAACCCAATCAAATGCCAGCCTCATCTGGAAACTCCCTCACAGACACACCCCAAAATAACATTTAACTGAGTAAGCTGAGAACTCTGTGAATCAGTTGAATTGACACATAACATTAAGTGTCACAATTCTGGAGAAAGTTCTTCTAGGCAAGCAGGTCTAGGACTTACTGTAGCTCCATCAGGGATGCCTCCTTCACCAACGGCTCACTGTGGATCACTCCTTCCAACCAGACTCTTCTTTTCCAGCACATATATAGCCTACGAAAAGCAGAAATATCTTTAGAAGTAAATATTCTTGAAGAAACTTCATCTCCAGTTTCATAGCAACGGATATGCAAACATTGAGTTTTATGGTAATCAACAAAATAC
This sequence comes from Canis lupus dingo, assembly GCF_003254725.2. Classification (NCBI taxonomy): domain Eukaryota; kingdom Metazoa; phylum Chordata; class Mammalia; order Carnivora; family Canidae; genus Canis; species Canis lupus. The sequence continues at coordinate 29,757,873 of NC_064244.1, forward strand.
ATGTCCAAAAAGCTGCAAACAAAAAGCAAAAAGTGACAAAATCATCTTGTCTCCTATAATTTTCCACAATAATGACCAAATATAATTTCTTCATCTTCCCAAGTTAAACTTCAGCAGATAGTATATAGATAATATAATAAAGATCTATATGCATACTTATATATCTATCTATACAGAGATAGAGAATTTGGATGATAAAAATGAAAAATCATTTCATAATTGAACTGCTTGATAAAAATAGTACTCCATTTGGGTAATGAAGTGTTAGCCTTTGATGGAATGGCTTTGGCATGGGTATGTGTCCATATGACCCAGAGAGAGAGAATAACGATAAATATGTTTCTGATTTGGTCCAAGTGAAAAATCTCGTTACAAAAATCAATCACGTTTTGTTTTAAAATAACACAAATTCTTCCCTCATCTTTCAAAATTTACCACTGAAGATTTTTCTCAAGGAAAATGAATTGAATTCATCCTAATTAGTTCTGATCTTTCAAATGAATATCCTAGTCCTGCAAAGATATTCTTTCATGTAACTGCCCTTTAGAAATGCCAATAAGCATGTTTCTGCTTTCCCAAGAGAATATTTCACATTTTCTAAGGACAGAAAGTGCCAGCATGTGTAGTTGAAATAACTCTGTGGTAGCATGGGGCTTTCCCATTTGTATTACAGGATAAACAGATCTAGGCAGGGTATAAAAAAGAGAATAAAAGATCTTTTACTGAAACTCACCATACATTTCTTTTCAAAGGATCTAAAATGATGAGTTCTACAAACAAAAGCAGGAGAAAATATTAATTTACTGCCCTGTTCTTATTTGCTAGATTGAAAAAATATATATACAACAATTCTGAAAAAAATTATTTCAGTGAAAAAAAGAAACTCCCCAAAAAGAAAATATGTCTTATCCAAGAAAGACCAAAGTAGATATTAAAGATCTAAAAAAAAGTAATCAGTTGAGGAGAAGACTTTTAAAAAAAGGGTGCATCAGTCAAGAACCAGATAAAACACACGATGTTAAAGGGGGCTGTCATCCAGGGCATTCAATGTATGAGACTCATTACATGAGATGTAGGAAAGCCAATGTGAAGGTGTGGAGGTGCCGTGTTGTGTCCTGGGCGTTGCTGATGACCAACCCCAGTGGGTGAGGGTGGTTACAGGAATGCTCTTCCCTGCTCAGGACAGTGACTTGGTGCAGGCTTTTGGAGAACAGTTTGGCAGCATCCAATAAAACTGAAGATGAACATTCAGTTTTACTGAGAAATTACATTTGTAGGTATCTGAGGAAAGCCTGGAACTTCACTTTAAAAAGAAAATAAGCAGGCAAACTGTAAAAAAAAAAAAAAGAAAGTGTGTGTGTGTGTGTGGGGGGGGGGGGGGAGGAATGTCTCACAACAGAGCCTTAAAAGAAACATGAGAAATCTTGTTTACAAAAGACTATAAATATCCATAAAAATATGATAAAATGTTGCCTTTCTGAAATAAGGACAGAACCCAATAAAAGATAAAAGGAACAATCAGATAAGAGAGGTTTGTGAAATGAAATACAGGAGCAGAAATTTTTCTCTAAGTCTGAAATGTTGGAAGGTGACTTGGGGGAGATGGCCCAGGAAGCAGAACACAGGGAGCAGAAGCTGAACCACAGGAGAAGGACTGGAACTCTGGGAGCTGGTAACCCTCACTAGGATACACGAAGGTACAGGGTGGTGGTGGAGGGAGCCCAGCCTCAGAGCTAGAGCTTACATTGCAACAGAAGGGCAGCAGGTGGCCAGGTGTCCCCAGTCCAGTGTTGCTCTCATTACCACCCTGTTGTAGTGACCTTTGTGTTTCCCTTCTGGGAGCATTTAGTCCTTCCCTGAATTCTAACTGAACACATTAAAATATAATCAGCCAATATAATGCACTGATTTAAAAAAAAATGTAATGGAGCATAAACTCAATTGCTTCTGGAAAAAGAACATTTTCTGAGATTTCACATGTACAAAATACTGTGGGCCATCTCTTCAGTTTTTGGCACCTTGGAAGCTGCCGGAAGAATCCCACCATCTCACACTTGCACATGTTATGTGAGTTGTGCAGAGCTCCTCCTGGATTCTTCTTCCAAAACCAAGGCTGTAAGAGCAAGCGTGCTTGGCCATGCTGCTCTCTTGGTGGAGTTGGGCCCAGTGTACATCTGCCTGTGTTCTGGACTGCTTCTATGCAGGTAAATCAGCAAATCCTGGACACATGGTCTTAAAGAGGATGGCCTGAGAAAAGATCCTTTACTATCAGCACAGATTAGAACTGGCCCATGTGAGTATAATAGAAGAACAGACAAACAATTGGGAATGTTCATATGGCAAAAATACTGTATCACCCTAAAAGGATTGCCCATGTAATAGAATACATTCTCCAAAAGTTTGTGAAAAAGCTACTTAAGCAATGGAATATACAGCACATTTCCACTTAAATTAAAAAATGGACAAAACAATTTTAATCCAATTAAAAGTGGGCAGAGGATCTGAACAGACATTTCTCCAAAGAAGACATACAGATGGCCAACGGACACATGAAAAGATGCGCAATGTCACCCATCATCAGGGACATGCAAATCAATAAGGGGCACCTTGGTGGCTCAGTGGTTGAGCATCTGCCTTTGGCTTAGGTCATGATCTCTGGGTCTGGGATCGAGTTCTGCATCTGGCTTCCCACAGGGAACCTGCTTCTCCCTCTGCCTGTGTCTCTCATGAATATATAAATAAAATATTTAAAAAATACCACATGAGATATCGCCTCACACCTGTCAGAATGGCTAAAATCCAACAACACAAGAAACAACAAGTGTTGGTGAGGATGTGGAGAAAAAGGAACCTCTGTTCACTGTTGGTGGGAATGCAAACTGGTGCAGTCACTGTGGAAAACAATAGGGAGGTTCCTCAAAAAAATAGGGGGTGCCTGGGTGGCTGAGATGGTTAAGCATACAACTCTTGGTTTGGACTTAGGTCATGATCTCAGGGTCATGGGATTGAGCCCCGAGTCTGGCTCTGTGCTCAGTGCAGAATCTGTCCCTCTCTGTGTGTTCCTCCTCTCCACTTCTACTCTCTTTCTCTATCAAATAAATAAATAAATATTTAAAAAAATGAAAAATAGAATTACCACATGATCTAGTAATTCCATTACTGGGTATTTATCCAAAGGGAAGGAAAATACTCATTGGAAAAGATATTTGCACCCTTGTGTTTACTGCAGCTTTATCTATAATAGCCAAGATATGGAATCAACCCAAGTATCCATAGATAGATGAATGGATAAAGAGGATTGTAAATTGTATACAGAATATTCACCATAAAAAAAGAGTGAAATCTTGCCATTTGCAACAACATGGATGGACCTAGAGGGTATAACACTAAGTGAAGTCAACCAGTCAGAGAAAGACAAGCACCATATGATTTTACTCATGTGTGCAATGAACAAATAAAGGAAAAAAAAAAAGAGAGACAAAAACCAGACTCTTAAATATAGAGAACAAACTGGTGGTTTGTTCTCTATATTTAAGATGGGTGGGGGGGGTGGGTAAATTACATGGAGGGAATTAAGGGGATTATTGTGATGAGCACTGAGAAATGTATAGAATTATTGAATCATTATATTTTACACCTGAAGCTAATACAACACTGTGTGTTAACTGCACTTGAACAAGAAAATAATATTAATAAAAAAAACCAGACAACTCAGTATAGGATCTGCGAACACAATACATAAACGTAGCATAAAGTAGGAATGGGATGACAAAGTGTTGGCTATCTCTAAGGGGGAGGAAAAGGCCAATAAGGGACTTCAAACTTACCAGTAAATTTTAATTTCTTAAAAAAGTCTGAGTTATGTATATTGAATCGTGAAGACTTAAGAAATCTGGGAGTTCATTTTATTATTTCCTGTATCTTTTTTGGATTTTATAATGAATACTGAAAATCCCAATCCTGTGTGAAATGTAAATTGACCCCATTGTCATCAGCACTAGCGAACTTTGGACACTTCTGGGCAGCTGTGCCCTCTGAGGGTCGGGGAGAAAGGCTGACTACCTTCTTCAGCTGTTGGCTGAAAATGCAATCAATGAACATCTTTTTAATTGAATGAAAATCCTGACTGCTGCAAAGCTGGAAACTAAAAATAACATTCCTTTTTAGAATTATCATTGCCATCTAGTCCCCAATTGGCAAGTCATTGCTCCCAATACTTATATGAGTTCTCACTAAGTGATAATTTCCCATATAAAACTCTTTGCCTTTTGTCAGCCTTTGGTCTCTGTAATTCTCATGGCTGTGCACTGAATGTTTGTGTCCTTTCAGATTCTTCCTTCTGTGGGGACCTACGCATCCCCAGTGTGATAGTGTTAAGAAGTGGCACCTTCGGGGGGTGACTTCATGGGGGTGGAGCCCCTAGGATGGGATTAGTGCCCTTATAAAAAAGACCCCACATAGTGCCCATGTGAAGACACAGTGAGAAGGTGGCCATCTGCCAGTCCAGGAGAGATGCTTCAGAAGAAGTCAAACCCACCGACACTCTCATCCACGACTTCCAGCCTCCAGAGCTGTGGAAAATAAATATTTGTTGCTTAAACTCCCCAGACTATGGCATTTTGTTAGGGCAGCTTGAACAGGTAAGACATTTGTCCTTCCCCAAGTGTTGGGGTCCTCTCACTGTGGCAGTCCTTGGGCAGGGGACGAGCAGTCCCCAGTCAACAATCCTGGGTTCAAAGTGACTGAGCCTAAACTCACACTCATTCAGCAAACATACAATGGAAATAACTCAAAGAAAACAAAAACATATATCCTCATCCCCTCCCACCCATTCTCGTCTAGACATTGCTAACAGTTTTACAAAATATAGCTGAGCCAGGGAAACATTAAGTGCTTTCTCTAGACCCACGGTGGCCCACTTAAAATCCTCCGATGCCTAAAGGCGAAGAAATACATAATACCTTTTTGTCTGAAATAATCTCAGAGCTATCACAAATTGATTTATTAGAGAGAAATGCAACAGATAAATTCATTTCCAAGAAAATCACATGCTCGTTATCATCGGGGATCATTAGTAGTTGCAAGTAGGGAATCAAATATGGGTTTGTGATTTTTGGACATTTTATCACCTAAAAAAGAAGGATTAAAGGAAGTGAATTTTCTAAAAATGTCCATGTGTCCATATAACGTTCCTGAGGTCTGAGTCTCATGGCAGCCCTGGCCTGCTGGGGGTGCTCTCCCGGAGGACGGCGTGAGGCTCAGGTGCACACAGGCTGAAGGTTCTGATGTAGTCACACGTGGACTCTGAAGTCTGATTATCTCAGGCCTAAGCCTTGGGTCACCCTTAGCTTGATCTCCCTTCCTTCCCTGGAGAGAAGGCCTCCTGGCAAAGGCCTGTGATCAGAGTATGTCCACAACACGCATGTGTAGACATTTCCCCACTATAAAATGATAGGAGTTATTTGGGAACAGAAGGGTGAAATAATTGACCGTTCACAAGATCATTTATATCCGTTTTTAAAGCCTGACTTAAAATCCTAATTCAACTAAGGAACGGGAATCTTCTACACCATTCCATGCCAGAGAAGACATGTCGATTGTGCATCTCCTAACGGTCCTCTTTTAAACCACCCTCCTGGATTTGGTCCCACCAGGATGGCTTCCCAGGTACTGCTGTGAGGCTCATCATGCTGTCGTCACTTTGCAAACTAAATTTACCATTGTGGCTTGAGCCCCGAGGACCCCATTCCCCTCTTCCCGTGTCAGTCTGCTGGATACAGCTGGGGTTCCCCGCCTCTGGGGTTGCTCTGAAGTTCAGATGCAGTAAGCGATGCCAGGTCCTCCCAGAGCTTCACACGCCAGGGTCTGCTCTTCTAAGCCCCACTTACATCTCCTTGTGTCAGGCATACAGCTTTATCATTCCGACAGAGGAGAACCGGATTTCTGTCTGTTGCGATAAAGCTCTTCCCAGAGGAAGTTCTAGTAAAACCCTGGGGTTTTCATCCTGCAGATTTAGCCTGCATCGCATTGTCTCAATGTCTTACTTCTTGATGTTTCAGGCGGCTTCTTTCTTTTTATTAGGATTATGCTCCAGTCAGACAGTGACTTGTCTGAAATCCCAGCTGACGGAGAACAGCAACTTCTCCAAAAGTGGCATTTCCTTGGGACCTGGGGACACCCATATTCATCCCCCTCCTATTTAATACCTCTTTTTAGGAAAGACCAATCATCCATCCTTCACAGTATTGAAACCTACCCACTCTGAACTCTTACTCTTTCAGGCCCAGTCTCCTAAGCTCATATTTCTTAAATTCCTTGAAACAGCTCAACAGAATAGGTACCACTTCCTACTTGAGTAGCACAGAGAAGAGGACGTAATTCATCCCAGGAGCTGTCATCATAAACCGAGTTTGTAAAAGGGTGGCAGGATTCTTGGAAATGGTTCAAGCACTCAGCCTACATCAAGGAAACCCAGAGAGAGGCTGATTCACATGCAGCTCTCCTCAGATGCTTACAAAGGACTTCTCCATTTCCTTTTTTTTTTTTTTTTCATTTTTAAATCCCATCCATTACAGCAAGATGCAGTGAGGGAGAGTCTAGCTGGAGAGGTATGTCGAGGGCTGACCTGGGCATTTTTCCTGAGGCCTGGGACAGGGGAATGACAGACTCAAATGCGCAGAAGGACATATGGAGCCCCTGCTCCACGGAGCACACCTTGGTTTCCCCTTCTTTCTAAGCCAGTTGACCATGTCCGGGTGCCCTGGAAGGCGTAGGCAGAGGATCCTAACACCCATGCACATCCCAGCAGGGCTAGAATCGGTTCATTTTGATGCAGCCTTCCTGGTTGCAGTATGTAACAGAACTCACTAATCCAAAAACAGACAAAAAGAGCGATGCCCCATTAAAAACAAAACAAAACAAAACAAAACAAAAAACCCTCCCACAAAACTGGGCAAAAACTCCAGAAACTAATCAGCAAGCTCCTTCTACTCAACACTCAGATTTGTCATCAAACTAATCACCATCTTCAGTGCAGAATTAAGTGGCCACATCTGCAGGACGCTGGGCCAGACATGCTTGAAAGCAGCTCCTCTATCCCTGCGCGGCTCGGGCGGTGAATAGTGATGCACCAAGGCAGGGCCATTGGGACTGCACGCCACGCACACGCACACACACACACAATCACCCACACACTCATGCACCTCACCCACTCACGCACCCGTGCGCACCATCTAGCTATCACATACCTATTTTCCAATCAACTGCGGTACCCTCTGTTTAATAGAACTCAGAAAAGAATCTGACTGTGTGCCATCGTCTTGCACAATTTTTATGAATTAAAATCAAGCAAAATTTCGAGGTCGATGGCAGAGAACATGGAGCGGCGACTCTGGTTTCCTCTGGAGAAGAATAAATCCCGCTTGAACTGCTCCAGAGAAAATCGTTGTGTGTAAGTGCTCTTACACAGAACCGTTCGGTATGTGGTGCAGAGTTGTTTAGGGTAATGGTTGCTCCCTGATTTATCTATAGGGGGAGAGAGAGGTTTCTCTATTTCTATATTAAGTTTTACGATGAAGCGTCCCACCTAAATTCTCCTTCACTGTCAATTTCTAGAACCCAACATTCCGACATTCCCCCAGGCAAATCCATAACTTACTAAAAAGGCTCCTGTAAGAATAACAGGAATTGTATTATTTGGTTGCTATTTACTATTCCGTGATGAGGTGTCACAGAACAGGTAGGTCCTACCCACCATTTCCCCTCACAAGCAGTCTTCTGTGTGTGAAAATCGATCCTCTTTTACTCGGTTAGTTGCTGAGGGAAAGTAACCGGGGCCTCTTCAGCCTTTAGTAGATGTGGCCTCAGTAACACAACTTCAGCATCTTGTCTCCCACCTCCCTGCTGTGGACACAGGGCCTTTGCACCTCCCGTCCTCGCTTCCCACAGATGTTTGCAGGGACTTCTCCCTGGCTCCCTCTACCTCTGCTGAGACGACACCCGCTGGCCGCCGTGTTCCTTCATTAGTCCTGTCACTACCACTTTTCCCGGATGGCTATGGTTTTTAGTATATGGTCATTGTCTCTCTCAGCCAACAAGAATATAAACCAAATGAAAGCAGTGAAGGCGTCTGTTGTGCACACTTTTATATCTCAACATCCAGACCAATGCCTAGGACATAGAAAATGTGCAATAAATCTTTGTGGAAATGATAAATCATCTGGCTCAGTGTGTCACCAGACACAGACTTAAAAATTAAATGTAACTTCCTTTCTTCTACAGAATCTGTCACACACCTTTGCTAGGTCGTCATAAACCTTTGCTAGTCCTGAGGCAACCTCTTGACTTGCCCCTGTTCGCCTCTCCCCCACCTTCCCAGGGAAGCATAGAAAACAGACGCCTTGGGGGCTGATCACCAGGAGAACTGGCCTGTTCACACACCACTTTCCCTGGCAAGTACCCAGGGCCCCGGGGACGATCAGGGATGTTTATACACGTGGTCACACCAGTTCTACTGGGCAGAGACAATCCCTGTGCTTGGCAGTGATCTCACACTTACTAATGTGTAGTTCTTCCATGATGGTTTATATCTGGGCACGGGATAGCCATTGGGCAGATCTAGCCTACGACCAGAGGACACTATATTTCTTGGCCTACTCATTCCTCCTCTCGTGAATCTACACAGTCTCTGTGCCGACCCCAGGAGCCTGGACCACAGCTCACCATTCTCAGTTCTACCTGGGGGAGGAGACGGTCAAGGATCCAGCGTGGAGACATGAGACCTCACGTGGAGAGAGGTCAATCTTCTTCCATTTCTAGACCATCTTTCTACTCCATCCAGCAGTGAGACGGAGAGCCTGCCTTCTTGTAGGATGTTCTTAGGACCAGAAAGCACCATAGTGAAGGAGAAGAGGCTGCTGTTTTCATAGAGATATACCATGGTGGGGAGAACAATATTCAATTAAATGAGGCATAATCTTAGAGAGCACCAAGTGTCATAAAGTGAATAAAGCTGGACGATATAAAACATGTAGCTCTGAGGAAGTCATCCCCTCAGATTCTCTGGATGTGTGAGCTGCAAAGTCCCTTGGGACTTTGTGGTTGGGGTTATGGAGGTGGCTTTGGAGATGTCCAGATGTTTTTTTCTGAGCTCACATGCCTCAGAGGCATGCCTGGAGATGAGGATGAAGACGGAAGTTGCCTGTCAGAGACTCCTTCCAAGTCAAGCCCACTGGAGAGCTGGGGAGCCAAATCAGAAGAGAGAAGAGGTGAGGCTCAGGGGAGTCCCGGCACTGGTCTGTTTTCTTAGTGGGCTCCAGAGACCAGACTGCCCCCCAGAGTTGGCTCCTAGGATGGAAGGAAGCACAGGAGAAAGGGAAGGCACAGGTGCCTTGAGGAGGGAAAGGAGGGGGTACAGGCCGGGACAGCAGCTCAGTGAGTACAGGGAGAACCGTGAGAGGATGGGGGTGCTGGGGCCCAGGCTTTAGATCAGGGTCTGAGTTTGATGGGATGACTTTGGAGGGCCAGGAACAAGTCTGCTTTATTATTATTATTTTTAATTATTTCAGAAACTAAAGGGAAGAGGATTTGTAAGAGAGCAGAAGTGAAATCTGGGAGTACCACACACAGACGTGGAAGATTCAGAATAGCTCAAAATGTTTACTTTTACATGCTTCTGGATTTACGTAAGAGCCAAGACTTGAAAATACATGGCAATTGAGGGCCTCTGAATATCTGCTTGTCTGTCTACGTACCTACCAATCCATATGCACCCACACACACTGATTATTTCACTTCACTAATATTTTCGTGGAATTCCCTTATGCCAAACCAGATTTACATTTCAAATTTCAGGAGCTAAAAACGATGACCTCTTCTCAGATCCTAAACACATCAGACCCAGTGTCACAGGACCCATGAGTGAACTTTAGTGCGTATTGGGTTTACTATCTCTTGCAGCAAACATGTTCAAGAGATTATAGAGTAAGATGCATGTTCCTCAAATGACAGACTCTCAGAAAATTTTGGAAACTAACTCACCCAAGAGCTCAGGAATAATCTAAACGATTATTAAAACCAGCTGGATGCCATGACAGCTTAATATTTGAAAGCAGAGAGATACGTAACGGCTCATTATCTGTGTCTTCACAATGAAAAAGAAATGTGTGTCTGTGTTTTCATGGAAAGATGGACACTCGTGGGTTACGTGCTCCTGTTTCTCGCCTGCTGGACACAAGATCATTTTGACATGAATCTATGTCTTTCTCTGGATCTGCTGGTCCACGTTATTTGAGAAAGGTCAGAAGTATTTCCGTGGCCATTGCCGTACAGTGCACACTGTACGGCAAACCCACTGACATACTGGGTTTCGCTCTTGCTTTGTGATGTATGTCTGTTATAATGTGAAACCTCAAACGTTCATGGCTAAGGAATGCTTTATTGCCTTAATTAGTACCGAGCGACACACACACATTATTTGAAACACGATCACACGCATGTTAGAACTTTCTCCAGATCTCTGTCTCGAACCCTTTTTCTCGACAGGCTTCTGTCTTATAATTAGTGTCCCCATTTTTAGTTTAAACAGAATGTGTTGTAAAACCAGAGGCACTTGTACTAGCCTCTTAAGATTACAGTCAGGGGTTGATTTGATTAATGGACTGAGTGGAAACACCATTTCCAATAGGGTTGATCAAAAATGATAGTTTAGCCTGTTGATGCCTTTAGCCCTACATGATATGGGAATATATTTATTCAACATAGAAACTAAAATAAAGACACGACAGACAAAACAACAACAACAACAACAAAAGATTGTGCCAATTGTGTCTGAGGAGCAACAATCTTTTGTTCCGTCCGTGCCTGTGAAGTGCACCTCTATGCTGGTGTTGATTTACAGCCTTCTGCTGAACGGGAAGCCTGCCTGTTGCATATGAAAATAGAGCAAGTGCACAAAAACATTTAAGTCTCACCAGGGTGGCTCCAATCACTTGCATACTTATTATGCCTGCAGCTACTTCTCCTACGCAGACAAATATAAACCACCTTCCCAAGGTGTGCAAGTCACCTCCCGCCCCCCTGCAAAGTGAAGATGAGGGACGTCAATCCCACATTCCAGTTACCAACACTTTCCCCATCCTTTAGCCTCTCTTGTTTTTGAGAGCAAACCTCAAAAAGTCTGTACAAATTACGGTAGACTTCAATCTTCTATTTTTATTTCCTTAATTATCTCTTGTCTTCTTAGATAGTGTACATTTTGAAAACCTAGTTTTGTCCAAAAAAAAAAAAAAAAAAGAGGAGAAGATTTAATTGAAACTTTTTAGAAAGCATACTTGTCGCCGAGAAATTAATCAGCAAAATCAGTGAGCTAATTTTAATGATGATTACTATTTTAATGGGTGCATATTTTTAGCTCTATCTGGAATGCAAAACTGCTCTCTGACTTGGTGAGATTTAAAGTGAGCACAAACTGCATTTTGCCACATCTAACAAGCACCAGATAGCACATTATCTTAATTCAAATTAGAAAAGTATTTATAGACCAGCCTAAGAAGCTGCAGTACAGGTACTGAATAAACGATGCTGGTGGAGACCGAACCCTGATAAGTGGGTAACGCGTCCCCGCGATGGCTGCAGCCATCCTGCTGACAGCCACAAGGATCTCATTCTATACCATTTCCCTTGTTTTATGAAGGAAAAAAAATATACATCTGCCTATTCAGGCTAAAGCTGCAAACTACCATATGATACCTGTTGGGGTGGGTTGATGGCTCTCGTTGATCAAAAGTGAGCGCTTGTGTGTCTAGCATTTAGTCCGAATCGAGAATGAAATTTTCCATAGGACATCGTGTTACGAATTGCCATGACTCATACTGTGTTCCCATAAATAAGCCCTGTATGAAAAGTGTACTGTGATTGTGGCCCTGTGGAGTATCTGCACCCGTAGATTTTTGACCTCCTCTCTGTTATGTGAACTACATTTGCTGCCATTTGTTTGCACAGTTGAAGCATTAGATGAAACCATAATATTTACTACGCACATTTGTTCTCTGTCGGTGTGATAGATGGTCAGGCGGCGTCCTGCCGGAAAGGCCAGGGCCCGGGAGCGCACAGAACGGGGGGCCTCACCGTCACTCACTCCATTGTAGCAGGCCCTGGCGAGGAAACTCGATATTTTGGAAGATTTCATTTTTAAAATAATGAAACTAGAGCTTTGGAGAGGAGATTCATGGAATTGGACACCATCAAAATCATAATGACAACATAGCTGTGTCTTATCTGACCCAGGCCACTCCATGGCTTCTGGGCACCCTCCCCCGTCTCCAGCTTCGAGAACAATGACCTCGGGGACAGAAGGCCTCTCTCCAACCATGCCATCCTTTCCTCACCCAGAAGACTGTGGATAAATGAACAATTAGGGCTTCTGACTCCGGTAGCAACTGGCCTGAAACTAAGAATATTTCAACTTTGGCAACTAGCATCCATCAGAGTACAGAGAGGCATCCACTATTGATTTACCTCCACGCAGCCCAGAGATTGTCCCCAAGATGAACCTCCAGTGGCAAAAATGGAATACAATTAAATGAAATGATTCTCCTTTCCCTGAGAGACATTTTTGTTAGCAGTTTCTATTACTGAAAGTATTTATTTAACCTTTTATCATAAAATAGCCACCTTATTAGATAAACACACACTCTTATTTTCAGTACTAGGATTTTAAATATTTCCGAGCTCCTCATCATTTGCAGAAATACCACACAGTCAATGCTCTTAGGACTTCGTTTTTTTTTTTTTTTTTAACATTGCTTGGATGGCACTGATTATACTTGCTGGATGTCAGATATATCCCCACACAGGCGTATCCTCAAATCCATGTGCCTGGACCTACTTCCCCGTCTTCCCCATCATTTTAGAGATAGAACTTATGTTATATCCACAAAAGGGAGATTTTATTCTTTTTAGACACATACCTACTAGTAAACGATTGTATTTATATATCAGAATTGAACTGTGGCTTGCAATTAGAGGGTATATTTCGGTGCTTGTAAAAATAGGCAGGAAAAGGAACGCAGTGTCTTTTCTCCCCTGCTATAGACACACATTGTTTCCTGGCACAGGAGGGAAGAGTTGTTGCCCCATAAAAACAGGTGCTGTGACCATTCCTATTAAGGTCTTATTATTCAGCTTGTCTCGCGTAGCTTTTATATGCAAGATGTGCTAAGCACAAAGGAATATAAATATTTATACAATAAAACATCCTCTTACCTTAGAAGTCTGTTGGGAAAAATACAGGTGACGGTCCCCTCCCTGACATTGGGTCACAGTCTCCATCCTGTTTGCCTGTGCTGTCGTGACAGCTTCACTAAAGGAGCTCAAAATTTGCCCACACCCATTTGTGATTCCAAACATCTTCCCAAAGGATCTTTCTCACTCTGGGGTCTGTGGGACATTTTGTATAATGAGCTTGTTAGAATCGAGCTTCCACCCACCCCCCACCCCCCAACTCCACACCGAGGGCACCCAACAGTGTGGACCAAGAGTCTTGTAAGGACGTCTAGACTTCCACCTGCCTTGTTGCTGTGGATCCCTGCATGGCCTCTTCTTTCCATTGGCACTGAGTTTCTGCCTCTACACTTAACCTCTTCTCTTTCCCTTTCTTTGTATGCTTTCACTTTAGGTTGAGTTGTCTGAGAAACAGATCTCCAGATGAGGGCTTAAGGCAAATATTTATTATGGAGATTCTTCTGAGGGAAACCAACTGGTGAGGGAGTAAAGGAGGTCAGTAAAAGTGAGTTTTGGGTGATCCCACAGGGAGACCCAGGTGGCACCCACCGTGCAGTGTTGTCCCTGCTGGAGACAGAGGAGGGGCATTCGGTCCTCTGGGGATCTATCCTGGAAGCGGGGCTGTGGATAGAACGAAGCAGGTGGAGGGCTGGACTCTAGGCTTTTCCAAGGCAACCGTCTGAAGAAGGCCCTTGTGAGGCAGAGCCCAGAGCAGTGGGGAAATACAGGGCTGGCTAGGAGTGAGAGCTGGCCGTCCTGGATGGTGAAGACTGTGTGCCACCACGCTCCTGTTGACCAACTAATACATTCTCTTTCTGCTCCTTCTTTAGGAAATCAATGCATTTGTGATTCAGTGTTTGCCTTAGATAGCAATGAAGTGCTAGAACCCAGAGTGTCACCTACTTGACGTGGAGGGCATCATCAATCATGCCCGTCTCTGAAGCATTTTTCAAATGAAGAGTTGCCTCCAGGAATGAATAACAGAAGTTGGGAAAAATGAAACAAGACTCAAAAGTATCCTATTTACACCAGCCCAGTTCCAGCCTCATCGAGCCAATGAGTGGTGTAAATTACATTTAAAATTTAGGTTGGGTATTTTTCTTGAAAATAGAGAAACATGGAAAATGAACAGAAATAGCAAGTCATAGGTTTTCCTGACTGGATATTTATGATAAACTTAAGAAATCTTATTAAGCAGATGGATGACATGAGCAAGCACCTAACATTTATTGAGAGTCTCCTGAGTCAGTGCAGAGAATGGACCTCATTAGTTTGCAAAACAATCATTATGGTTGAATTAAATTCTTTATTTTGTTGATGAACAAACTAAGGCTTAAATGGAAGTACTTGTCCAATGTCACATAGCTTGAGTAAAGCTGAGATTTAACTCTGCGTTTTCCTAACTCAAAAAGGGCAGTTGTGGTTTTTTATTTTTTTAATTTTTAAATTTTTAATTTTATTTTTATTTAAATAAAATTTTTATTGGAGTTCAATTTGCCAACATATAGGCAGTTGTGTTTTTTAAATTTATACTACTTACATCATAAATAACTAATGGGGAGGAAAATAGATAGTGAGTGACTCAAAAATATTACTTAGCAGCTAAACTTAAAACATTCACTAGATACCTCGCAATGTCCTTACTTTTGTCAAATATTTAAGTGATGTTATACTATGCTCTATACTCTTAAATTCATGTTTTTAGTATAAAATGTGACAGTCACAGAGCCATGATTGAGAATCATATTATGTAGGTACACATTCATACACATTCATACAGGTACACATTCAGAGGATTATGCTCCATCTCCCAGTTTGTTGAATGAATATTCAACAAAGAAATATCTAAGCATTTACTATGTTTTTTAGGGAACTGCAATAAAGAGATGATTAAGCATAATCCCTCCCATCAACAGAGCTTCCTGTCCTGAAAATGCAGTCAGATCAGTTTACTGAAATGCTGTGGGACTGGCCAGGTGTGCTTTGTGCCACAAGAGCATGAATGGTCAATTCTACCAGAACAGGCTTCATGAAGAGAATTATGTTTAATAATAAAGTCTTTAAAACTTTATTAATAAGTTTTAAATAATTTATTTTATTAATTTAATTTATTAATAAATTCTTAATAGGAATTTATTTGCCTGAGTGGGGGACAAAGAAATTATAAGAAGAGGGAACTGAAGGGAGAAAAATCAACAGGATCCAAACACGTGAAGCACCATGATTTGTGACTAAAAGTACAAATGGTAACCCCAGGGTATTTGTGATACATATTCAAAGCCATCACATATATAGTACACAACTTAAAATTATAATTTGCTATAAAACATTTGAGCAATTGTCAAGTGTAAGGGGACTCTTTTTTGTGTGTTCATTAAACTCTTTACTGAAGTAAAAATGCCCACAGGAAAGTGGACTAGTTATGTATAACTACCAGCCAAGTCGACAAAAGAAGTGTCCCTGTCCCCTCAGCCCGACCCCCACGTCCGTAGGGAGCATCCACTGGCACACACTCTGCATGCTGGGTGTGCTCCCCAGCCTCTGTCGGCTTGTGGAGGATCAGCGTTCACCTCCATCTCCATGGTCTTTATCTCACTCCCTCCACCCAGCTTTTGATTGCATAGATCAGCCTCATTTCTATTTTATTTTTAAAAATATTTTATTGATTTAGTTGAGAGAGGGAGAGAGAGGAAGAGCCCAAACAGGGGGAAAGGGCAGAGGGAGAAGCAGAGCCCCCACTGAGCAGGGAGCCCTACCTGGGGCTTGATCCCAGGACCCTGCAATCATGACCTGAGCCTAAGGCAGATATTTAACCCTCAACTGAGCCACCCAGATGCCCCTGTTTTCTTTATTTTTATAGACGTACGTAATGCTCCATATGCACTGAGGCTGCTCAGACAGAAACTTTGGTTTACCTCTTTTGGGGGCAGAGGATTATGCCCCATCTCCCAGCCCAGCCTTCCTTCAAAGACACGGTGGCCATGTGACAGTTGTAACCAAGGTAACATGGGCCAGTACGATAGATGTCACTCTCTTGGCCGCAGCTTTTCAGAAGTAGGCTTGTGTTTCTGTGTTTCTTTATGAATTTCACTAACGACATGTAAATGACCAGGGAGAACCAAAACGAGGTCCCTGAACCATCACGTGGCTTCCTGATGGGCAGGAATGCCGCCAACTTGAGCTTCTTTGTGAGGAAGAAAGACATGATTTCATCACATTAAAGCACTGAAACCCCTTTGTTACAGCAGCTAGCATTGCTCCCGTACCAACCAGGGACTGACCCAATGAGCAGGGGATGTTGATCCTCTGTGAAAGGAAATGTTTTACTTTGATGAATTTGAACTTGTCTTCATGAATGAAGTCTGAAGGGAGGAGGGTGGGGCGGAGGACGCAGGCTCCTAAAAGAACAAGGAAGCAGTTTGCAGAAGTGTGATCCTTTCAGTCTCCTTTGTTTTTGTAAAGCCTCTAGATTTCTTTCTCTCTTTTTTTTTAAGGGCTTACTTATTTATTCATGAGAGACACAGAGAGAGGCAGAGACACAGGCAGAGGGAGAAGCAGGCTCCTGTGGGGAGCCCAATATGGGACTTGATCCTGGATCTCCAGATCAGGACCTGTGCCAAAGGCAGACGCTCAACTGCTGAGCCACCACGCATCAGGCCTATAGGTTTCTTTGAGGGACAAACATCACAACCAAAGATCACTAGGGAGGAAAGAACCATGGTAATGTTTCTGTATGGAAATGCTTACCATATCTGCAGCTGAGATTAACAGAAGCGGAGACTCTGCCCCTTCATCTCTTGTAAACACAGGTGGAGCGTAGAGAGAGCATGAGTAAGACAGCAGCCCACCGGGAGGAGAGGGCGGAAGATCACAGAAGTGGAAGGAACAAGACTTGGTTGTTGCTGAAAAGAAAATGGAAGACAAAATCATGGAGATGGGAAACAGAGCAGTGGTTGCCCGGCTTGTAGGGGGTGGGGGATGTGGAGAGATAGACAGGTGGGGCACAGAGGATCTTTAGGACAGTGAAAGACTCCGTAGGATATTGCAGTGGTGAACACATTCCTCAAAACCTATAGAACTATGCAACAGAGAGTGAATCCTAATGTAAACTATAGACTTGAGTTAATAATAGTGTATCATCAATAATACTGGCTCTTCTGGCACAAAAATAGACACATAGATCAATGGAACAGAATAGAGAGCCCCGAAATAAACCCATGCTTATATGGTCAATTAATCTACGACAAAAGAGGCAAGACTGTACAATGGGAAAAGACCGCCTCTTCAATAAATGGTGCTGGAAGACTGGACAGCCACATGGGGAAGAATGAAACCAGACCACTTTCTTACACCATACACAAAAATAAACTCGAAATGGATTTAAGGCTTAAATGTAAGGCCTGAAACTATAAAGCCCTTAAAAGAAAATATAAGCAGTAAACTCTTAGACATCTGCCTTAGCCATATTTTTCTGAATATGTCTCTCGAGGCGAGGAAAACAAAGGCAGAAATAAACGATTGGGACTACATCAAACTGAAAAGCTTGTACACAATGAAGGAAACCATCAACAAAATGAAAAGGCAACCTAGTGAATGGGAGAAGATATTTGCAAATGATGTATCCTATAAGGGAGCAATATCCGAAATATTAAAGAACTCATGCAACTCAACATCAAAAGGAGAAATCATCAGTTTAAAAATGGGCAGAAGACCTGAACAGACTTCTCTCCAAAGAAGACATCCAGATGGCTGACAGACACATGAAAAGTTGTTTAACATCCTTTATCAACAGGGAAATGCAAATCAAAATTACAGTGAGATACCATCTCACTCCTGTCAGAATGACTAGAATCAAAAAGACAAGATATAACAACTGTTGGCGAGGATGTGGAGGAAAAGGAACCCTCCTACACTGGTGCTGAGAATGCAAACGGGTGCAGCCATTGTGGAAAACAGTATGAAGGTTCCTCAAAAAGTTAAAAATGGAAATACCATACAACCCAGCAGTTCCACTTCTGGGTACGCACTTATCACGGTGAGCGTTTTGCATAGAATTGTCGAGTGGCTGCTGTACACTTGACACCAAAATAATAGTAGACTTCTGCACTTATATACCTACGCTCATGTGTAGTTAAGAAATACTAATAATCTGGTCTCATCAATGGTACCAAGTTTAACACATTGATGCAAGGTGATGCAATGATAGAGGAATCGGGGCAGGGGGAGAACAGTCCTATGTAAACTCTTTGGACTTTTCCACCCAATTTTTCTGCAACTCTAAAACAGCTCTAAAACATAACTATCAATTAAGAAAAAAAGAAAATGGACCCCTTGTGTGTTATAATTATCATGTATGTTAATGATGCCGTTCTGAATTTCCACCCAGACTTCTTCCTTGAATGGGTCCTAAGTCTTGCTTTGTATTTGTGCTCACGCTGTTGGAGACATGGGATGCGGTGTGGGCAGAGTTGCTGGTGTTATTTTGTTGTTCCATCACTTGCAACACTAAAATTCACAACAAACTAAACTGAAATAGAAATCAAATTCACAACTATAATGTACACATTCGATCCCTGTGCCTCTAAACAGTGACCCAAGTTCAGTTGGAAAAAATAAAAAGATGTTTTTCTTTTGTATAGTTACTGAAACAGTGAAAAAAAAAAAAAAGAAAATGTGGTGATTTAACCATCACCTCTTTCCAAGTATGTGGATAAGCTGGCGATGAAATAATTTCTAAGCCCCAGAACATCCTTTGTCGTGCAATCAAGCTAAGGCCCGTGTGCCAAGCAGACCTCCCCAATGAGAGTGTGTGTGTGGTGTCCCACTCGGCTCCCGAGAGCATGAAGGCGACGCAGGGGGCTGAAGATCCCCACTCTGGTCCCGGAGCTGGACAGGATCAATCACAGAAGTGTGACCGGCAGCCAAAAAGTCACACATGTAGACATAGCTCCCCTCTTGCCTCCACAAGTGTGTCTTGGTCGTGCCCAAGGGAACTCAGACTGGGAATGTGGGACCCCAGAAGTGACCCACCCTTCCACTGACCTGGGGCCACAGGTCCCTGTTTTCTACAGGGATGGAGACATGTTGGGAGGGTCGTTACTGCAGGACGTGGGCCTGAACCAGCGGAAGGCAGGTCACCAAGAGATCTCTGCCCTGCCTAGCAAGGAACTTGTCAGAATACAGAACAGGGTTGCTCAGCACTGATGGCGTTGGGCCTGGTGATGCTTCCTCGTGGAGGGCGGTCCTGGGCACCGTAGGTTGGTTAGGCGCATCCCTGGCCCTCACCCACTAGATGCCAGGAACACCTCTCCTCAGTCACGACAATCAAAAATGCCTCCAGGGCGCCTGGGTAGCTCAGGTGGTTAAGCATCCCACTCTTGGTTGCTGCTCAGGTCGAGATCTCAGGGTCCCAGATGGAGCCCACGGTGGGCTCCCTGCTCAGCACCCGGCTCCTTGCTCAGCACGGAGTCTTCTTGAGATTCCCTCTCCTTCTCCCTCTGCCCCTCCCGCTCATGCTCTCTCTTCCTCTGTAAAATAAACAAATAAATCTTTGATTTAAAAAAAAAAAAAGTGCTTCCAGACGTTGCCAAATGTACTCTGCACAGGCCAAATCACCCCCTTGAGAAAGACTAGTGTAGGATTTGCCTCTAGTGATAGAGGGATTTGTTTTGCACAGGAAAATGTTTCCTATGTTCCGTTTTCACTTTTTAATTAGTCGCTGCCATGCAGAGCCCAAAGAAATCACCAACTGGATTCTTAATTTTGTGAATTCTCCCTCCGTTTGCAAAGTAAATGAGGTCTCAGAACTGACTATTCATCTGTTCAGCATCTAGCAGATGAGGCTGAGCTTTTGAAAGCCTGAAAGCTCTTCCCAAGTTCCTAAACCCTACAACTGAGGGGCGAGTTCTAATACACTTTACATCTGTGTGGGGAAAATTGCATCAGAATAGTTCAAATAAAAAGGCCAAACTGCATGATTCATTTTGGAAGAGTAGTTCAAAAAGTGAGCCCTATTTTAAAAATTCACATTTTTATTTTTATCCAGGACTCTGATAGTTCCACTAGAGATAAATGATTCCTTCTCAGAGGGGAAATAAGAAGCAGTTTAATCTTGGCCTTCTATTGCTTGAAACTATTCCACCTCTGTGAACTCATTTCATATTTTAAGCTCCCAAAAAAGGACAGAAGAATTTAGCAAACTCCCATGTGACCACATATTGTTAATGGAACAACTTGTCATTTGAAAAATTTCCACCTTTCTGAGAAGACACTCAGTATCATCTGCCATAGGATAAATTTCAGTGCAGTGTAGTCCCCTATTTTGATCGTGTCCGAAAGCACTAATATTCATCTATTCATTTATATTTTTATTGAGACCACTTTTTTTTTCTGATATTAAGCACTGGGAATGATTCTCTAACAAAAGATAAGGTAGGTGCACATAGAGTTGATGGTTCCATGGAAGAAGCTTTAGCTACCTGGAAACTGAGGCCTCACACTGCAAGGCTGTGATGGGAAGTCAAGGAACCTCTGTATGGCGGGCACAGGATGCAGGTTCAGAACCAGACAATGCTCCAGGGGAACAGGTATCCAAGTTGAGGTGTGACAGGAGAAGCTGGCAGGATAACCTGGGGACAAGGCTTCTAAGCACAGGCATGTGCAAACCCCCAGAGGTGCCAACGTGAAAGCTTTCCCATCACAAGGTCTCATGTCCAAACCTCAGAGTTAAGAACTCAGGGACTGGCAGCTCAGATGTGTGAGACCGGAAGGTTCTCCGGCTCCCTTGGAGAAACAGAAAAGTGAGAGATACTTCATTGGACAATAGTGGAAGAGCTCTCTGCTCTCCTGACCCAAGTGCAGGGTGGGTCCCCCAGACAGATACACACGTAACAACCTTTCAGATTTGACTGAAGGTCCCTCTTCCTAGAAACCTTGCAAGGCCGCTCAGGCTTCTATCGATCCTTTCTACAAACTGCCCTTTCTTTCTTTCTTCTTTCTTTCTTTCTTTCTTTCTTTCTTTCTTTCTTTCTTCTTTCTTTCTTTCTTTCTTTCTTTCTTTCTTTCTTCTTTCTTTCTTTCTTTTCTCTTTCTTTTTAAGATTTTATTTTATTCACGAGAGAGAGAGAGAGAGAGACAAGCAGAGACACTGGCAGAGGGAGAAGCAGGCTCTATGCAGGAAGCCAGATGCGGGACTAGATCCTGAGACTCTAGAATCATGCCCTAGGCCGAAGGCAGGCACTAAACCACCGAGCTACCCAGGGATCCCAGGTCTGACTTTCTAGAAGGTTCCGACTTGCTTTCCAGTTAGGATTCGAGAACCCTGTCAATACTATTCAAATAGGTTCTTAGTAATATTTCATCATTTATGTGTTTCCTGTGCACATGGTCTTGCCTTTCTCGACAAAAATATCGAGTGTTTGCATCATGTTTTGTCTGTGTCTTCCAGTGAGCTATACCCAGTTCTACAAATAAGTCATGTTGAGATCTGCAAGGAAGTGACTTAAGCAAGTGTAAAACAAAAACCAAAAAAGTAAGTATGAGCCGGGCGAAGGACAATCTTCTGTAACAAGATGACCTCCAAATGCAACGATCATACCGTCTCTCTCAAGGGATAGTCCAAGGTGTGTAGACAGGCTCTGCTCCAAGAACTTAACTCCAGGACCAGGCGAGTAAGGCAGTTTGCCAACCTCATATCTTCCTGAGGTGCTCCAATCTTTACAACTTACATCCAGCCAGAAGGAAAGAAAAATCCTTTTAGGTATAAGTTGAACATGTCCTCTTATGTTCCGATATTACTGATTCATGTTTTACTAAGAAGAACTTAATCACCAGGTACTGGGAGGTCTGGGAATTCGAGTCCAACTGGATCCCATGACCAGAAGAATGAGAAATCCATGCAAGGATACAGGGAGAATCTTTTCTACTAGGCACATCTTTATGGCACTCAAGCCTAGTTGCTTGCTTCCACCAATCATTTTGAGCCCTTTATTTTGCATCTTTGCTATAAGTGGAGCAAAGGACAATATTTTAAGCAGGATGTTACTTCTGAAACAGCTCCAGATGATTATCTGGGATTTGTCCAACTGAAATAGAACAAAATATTGCTCCACCATTCCCTCCACCTGTATCTCCACCATAGGCCGCAGAAGAATAGCTGTTTAACTTTTCAGGCTAAAATGAAAGGATCATGATGAAATAGCCACTTATTGATACGACATTCTTTCCCTGGTACTCTGAGGCATAAGACATTTATCCACAATGATATATGCAACATGCAAAGGTAAATTATTGCTGAGCAGCAACAGTGCCCATTAAGTTAATTTTTTTTAAAGATTTTTATTTATTTATTCACGAAAGATGCAGAGAGAGAGAGAGAGAGGCAGAGACACAGGCAGAGGGAGATGCAGGCTCCATGCAGGGAGCCTGATGTGGGAGTTGATCCCGGGACTCCAGGATCACGCCCTGGGCCAAAGGCAGGCACTAAGCCACTGAGCCACCCAGGGATCCCCCATTAAGTTCATTTTCAATTTTAGGACTTTCAAAAATATCATAGAGGATCATCATCAACAACAACAACAAAACAAACTGCTTAAAAAATGGACAAAGGACTTGAATAGATGTTTCTCCAAAGAAAATATACAAATTCCCCAACAAACCTATGAAAAGATGTTCAACATCATTAATCACCAGGGAAGTGCAAATAAAGACCACAAGGAAATATCACCTAACATCCATCTGGTGTTTCTAACAAGAAAACAGAAAATTAGAAGTGTTGGCAAGGATGTGGGGAGATTAAAACCCTCGTGCACTGTTGATAGGAATACAAAATGGGGCATCCACCACAGAAAACAGTTTGGAGGTGCCTCAAAAAGTTAAAAATATAATTACTGTGTGGTCCAGAAATTCTACTTCTGTGTATTTACCCAAGAGAACCGAAAGCAAGGACGTGAAGAGATATAAGTAGACCTATATTCACAGTAGCTTTATTTGCAGCAGCCAAAATGTGAAAGCAACCCACTGACAGATGAATGGATAAACAAAATGTTGGATATTATTCAGCCTCCCAAAGGAAAGAGATTCTGACATATGATATAACATGGAAGAAATCTGAGGACATCATGGTAAGTGAAATAAACTGGTCACAAAAATGCCAATACCAGATGAGTGCACTTATTTGAGGTACCCAGAGCAGTCAAACTCAGAGACAGAGGTAGAATGGTGGTTGCCAGGGACTGGGGGAAGGGGGAAGGGGAGTTATTGTTTAGAGTTCCGGTTTTACAAAATAAAAACATTCTAGAGATTGGTTGCTCAACATTATAATTAACATTACGGAAGTGTAGACTTAGATATTATGGTGTGTGCTTTTAATCACAATTAAATATATATAAAATATACTATAGGAGAAATATACAAGAAGAAGTTACACTGAGATAACAGAATGGAGCTATTTGGTGGAGCTAATATACTTTAGATTTAGGTAAATTCATTATGTATTGATCAGCACATCATTTTATTAGCCTTAGCGAATGATTTGTATTTACTTATTCATTCTTATATTAATTCACTCAAAAGACCATTTGTTGAACACCTGTCCTAGCTTATTGTGTACTACACAGGAGAGATATTGATGAACCAGATAGTCATGCTCCCAAACCCAGTGGAGCTCATCTTTGTGTGGAGAGAAAATATATCAAAAGTAGAATCCCTTGAAAACACTGGTTTTCAAGATATAGTCCCTGAATCAACCGCAGCAGCATGAATGGGATACCTATTAGAAATGCAGATTCTCAGGCCTCACATCAAACTTGCCGAATCAGAAACTTTTAGGATAGGTCTCAATACTGCCTTAAAGCAGTCCTCCAGAGGACAGAAGGCATGCTGGCGCCCGAGAATCACAGGCCTATGGAAGGACAATCAGGGACTGAGGTCAAAGAGAAAAATCCAGGTCAGGGAAGACAAGCAACAGAGCAAAAGAGGGTGACTGATGTCCTTGAGGGACTCAGGTCTAAAGGATGAGTAGAGGTTAACTGGAAGAGGGGTCTTTGGGGGTGAGCAAGAGAGCCAGCACACGTGCCTTTGGCAGGGTGAAAGCTGGCATATGGAAGGAGCCAGAAACAGAAGAGAAGGAGGAATCAGAAGGGCACAGTCAGATAGGACAGAAATCAGACCACAGAGAGGCTTTTAGGCCGTAATCAGGCTCTTAGATTTTACAACAAAAGGAAAATAACAGAAGTATTTTAGAAGAATGGTCCTATAATAGCAATTTCAACTTGAAAAATCCTCCGGCTACATCACATTACTAAAGGGTCATTAGAATAGATGCAGAGACAACAGTTGATAGCTGTTTGGGCATTTGGGGCAAGAGATGATGGCAGGTTTGGACCAGAGTAGCAAGGTAATACAGAAGTGACCCAGGTCACTCCACTCTCACGGAGACGTAGGTGTGCATCGGGATGAGTGCTTCCTGACCTCCAAAGAGCAGTTTCAGCTTTCAGACATTAGAGTCACTGATGCCCAGTTAACAATTGAAACCACGTGAGCGACTAGCAAGGGGGCGTAGGATAAGAACAAAGACCTAGTCTAGGTAACTCCAGCACGAAACTGATCCCTGTTCACAGATGAGAGGAAGAAGGAGATTGAAAAGGTAGATCAGTGATAAGAGATTAGATCGAACTGTCTACGGGTGACCCATCAAGTGGGAGTTTCACAAAGTGAGAAGCTACCAGAAGTGACAAGTGTTCTTGAATGGTCAAAGAGGCTGTATGGAAGCTGCCATTGCGTTTGGATTTGTTGGATCATTGGATCTGTTGACACGAGGGCCATGCCAACCTTCGGCTATGTCCACGGAGTGATGGGGGTAGAAGTCAGGTTCAAGTGTGTTAACAAGTGGCAACATAGTAAGGGAATGGAAATAAGATACGTGGTCAGTGTTTTTGAGAAATTTGCCTGGGATAGGAGACACCCTCAGTCAGTAGGTCTGTTTTTTGTTTTTTGTTTTCAAATGAAATAATAAAGATATATTTTGAGAATATTAAAGCTAAGGAATTTCAGTCATGTTACAAAGATGCTAAATATCAGAAAGCTTAAATGTTTACTTCCAGCACCCACTACCCCTGTAAATTATCTTCTGAGATAAGATAAATTCTAAGATAATTAATTTGAGACTTTCTGGTTGGGTTCTGTTTTTTCATTTTGTTGTCATGTTTTTTGCCTTTCCCTAAACAGATGCTGTAAGGCCTGAGTAATCTGATCCCAGAGCAGAGGGCCTGCTCTGTGTCTCAGCTGCTTGCAAAATTCCTGTCAAGTACAAGTCTGCTCCATAAACCTGTGTGAAAGTCTTATCTTCTTCGAGCAGATTTTGAAATAACCTCCTTTCCCCAAACACTGGCAGCGAGAAGTGATCCCAATCCCACTGTTTACCTAAAGGTCATTAGCAAGCAGCTCTGCATTTGTACTCTGTCACAACTTAGACATGTGGTCTGTAGCCATTCACAGACCAAACCCTTCTTTTGGGGTTCAACCTCAATAAAAGCCCATCACAAGGAAAGCCCAGAGTACACCTGTCAGTCTTGGCTGGGCCCCTCCCTGCCTAGTGACTTTCCTCTGATGCCCCCAGGCTATGACCAGAGAAGCTCCAGATGCATCCTCTTCTTCTTCAATTTGCTGCTCTTCCAACCACAGGCCAGTAAAGAAATGAAAACCAGTTCAAACTATGGCAGTCCAGTGACTGATGTGTATGGGCCTCATCGGCTGGGCGGGTGCCTGTGAGGTCAGAACAGATGGACAAGGATATTTAAACTCTGTACCTGACAGTGAAGTGTTATTCATCATTGAAGGTCAGTAGGGATTCTTACATGTGAAGCAAGCCCAAAGCCCTCCGGGTGTTATGCGTATATTATTTTACAAAGATTATGTTGTTGATGATGGTGATGATGTGACAAACAAAGATTTGGAAAAATCTCTATGGAAAAATGACCAAAATGTAATGACTGCATATTGGTTTTTAAAAATGTGTCTACATGACTTAAAAGCAGTCATTCAGAAGTTTTACGGAATCCAAAGAAACTCCTGAGAGGTTTCATCAAGAATCCAGATAGAGGGCCTGCTTCTGCAGCTCCCCCATATAACCATCCCCGGAGCAGAGGGTTTTAGTCTGTGTTTATGAGCATCAGCATGTAAACTCTAGCATCAGACACAAAGACAGCAGACTTACACACGTGACCTAACCAGCTCCCAGTGTTGCGGAAGGTCAGGCACCCAAACACAAACCTACAGAGTGGTTATGCTTCCCTGATTTAAACTTGACTGAGGCAGAATTTGCTATGGAAAGTGGTTCCAGAAGAATGGGTTCTTACGGATGAGGTCTCTGAGTTGCTCAGGGTTTTCTGATCTGATTAGGTTTAAAGGCGCTAATCACCTTATTTCCCATGGTAAAGGAGTATTCAGCATATAGTGGCAAATAGTTCCTCAAAGTATCACCTTTACATTCATGCAATTAAGTGTCTATTGAAGATAAGGTTATGCGTTCTGTTCTGTTCTCTTATTGAGAACATTTTGATGAAAACCAGAGTATAATTGAATTGGTTGGTTAGTTCGAACTATGTTAATGTAGGAAAAGAAAATGATGAGTTTAGGGCTTGATATTCCCAGATTAAAGTCTATATAAGGAATCTAAAAGCTTCTAGATTGTCCCTGTAAGAGATCCTTTCTCCTCTCTGTCAAGATTTCTGAAAATTAAACCCAAAGTCTCATCCTGCAGGTGTACAAATTGCAAGAATTTTGAATTCCCAAATTCATAGGGTCTCTTGTATTAAAATTATGACCTTTATTGAGAAGAGATGGGATTTGGAAGTTTGGTCGGGATTTATATGAGCAAATTCCAATGATGCTAAGGATCTGGAGTCCCTAATTCTGGCAGCCTCTTCACCTTCTTTACCAATGAAGCAGCCTCACCTCTGCCTCAGGAAGTGTGTCCCCATCTCGAGATGGACCTCTAAAGCTTCTGTCCCAGGTACTTACCTGATAGTCCTTGTTACCATCTGCTCTCATGATTTCTCCTTCCTTCTTGGCCTGTGAGTAGACTCAAATCCCAAATCTGATGATGGGGTGTCATATGCACTGAAAGAGTGGCATGATGGCTTAGTAATATCAACTGCAATCTGGAGAGTAAGAATGGCAACGTATCTCAATCTATGGGATTAAGACAGAAAGAATAGAAAGTTGACTCATGCTGGATCTACTAAGAAGGTTCACTGGCTCAGTGTTTTTGTTGAGGGGCCAGGAATGGCTCCAACAATTTGCTTGACGAGTTGGCTGAATGATGAACCCAGAGGTGGCCTAACAAAGGGAAAGTGTCAGAACTTCCTTAGTGTACTGTAGAGAAAAGCATCCAAAGGTGTCAGAAGATCAGAACCCCAAAGTGGATTCACCATGTGAGACCAGCTTACCCACTTCGGATGCTTTTTACCTCACTAGGCTGCAGTAGAGACTATATGCCTGACTCTGAGCCATAAACTTACCAACCAGCCTGACAGTCTATCATGACCTAGGTGCTGTGTGACCCACCGATACCATTTTGTTACTTTTTCTGAGGACTTTCAAATATTTTGCTATAACTCAGGATGATAGGGAAGATTGGTCTTATTCCTATTTTCCTGAGTTGAGAAAAGTTGAGAAGTTCACTTAGAATTACGCATTTCTTATATTGATAAAAATAGTACATCTACCTGTATAGCCATCACTCCAGATAGTTAAACCATCAGGAAAATAATAGATCAATAGTGAACTTTATTTGGTTAAAGTCCTGCGTGTAACCACATCTATCAATAGATATTAAGTAAGAACAGCTCAGGTTACAAACTTAAAATACCCTAAGTAAGTAAGGTTATACCGGAGCACATTAAGAATATGTCTTGGTAAAAAATACATCTCAGCCCATGTTACATAGAGTAAGTGAGATGTGTGGGAAATGACCTGCCCTTTTCTCCCACTAAAGGGCAGAGGTTTTTGAAAAAAAAGATGGTTCAATTTCCTCTCTCCAAGCTGCCTTTTTAAAATAACATAACATAACACATATTTTGACACAACTCCACATGACTCAGAGGCCCTTCCTAAAATACGACCAGACCACATTCATGGAGACTGAATCACCTCTAACCTCCCGAACTTGGTGAGGATTACTAATCAGGATGTGTTTTCATTCCTAAGATAGTATGGGAAAGTTCTGATTTTGACGGTTAACCTAACATTCAGTCAATTATATTAACACTGGGGCGCTCAACAAGTTCTGTTTTGCTTCTCTCATTGCCTCACCATGATTGAACGACAACCCACGTAAAACCATGTGTTTCCCCGTGTAAATAAAGACTGCCCATCTCCAGAAAATACACAATTCCCAAGATGGCATTTTATAAAGGAACAACGTCGCTTTCTGAAAGCATGTGACCTCCGTCTACTTCAGGACCTCCTCCAAGCCCTCTAGCAGAGAGACACGCACGTCTTCCGACTTCATGATGCTGGAAGACAGCTCCTTCTCCAGGCCCTGGAAAACTTCTTGGTGAAAGTCAAGCACAATTTGGCAGTTCTCTTCTGATCAAAAATTGAGGAATCACAGGGCACACTGCTGGCACGTACATACAAGTCCGTAGTGTGTTGCACACCATCTACTAGTAGCTAGCTTGTCCTGCCATGACTCCGCATTCAAGCTCACAGATGTGTGTCTAAGCAGGAAAGCTCTAGAGCAGAAGGACAATGACCCCGAGAAAGGTTTCTAATGAACTTAGAAAGCCGACACGGGAATCTTTCTTTCTGCCAGACTGAAGCTCTCAATTTCTTTATCTGAAAAATAAGAAGGAATAGTGTTTAGCTCAAAGGTGAATAAAACAAGCTCATGCATATGGACATGTTTTTAGGTCTGAAGGACTGTCCACTTGGTAAATGTGATCGCTATTAATAACAGCAAATACGAGCTGTCATGACTCACTAGCCTGAACTCCAAAGGGATTGATTTCTTTGACTCACTCAGTTGGAGTTTCCTTAGTGACTGGGGCCCAGAAGATAAAGAATTGTAATCACTTCCTGTGAATGATGTCTTTCCCTCCGTTGTACAATGAGTAACATTTATATCATTCATTTTTAAGCACAGCCTATTTGAGAACCGTATTTTCCCCCAGGCATTTGGTTAAATCAGCTTCAGCATAGTGATGGCTCATGGTTCTCCCTCCCGTCATCCTCATGCTTGGGGGTGAGCTTCTCACAGCACACATCCTCTCTAACTCCCTCCCGGACAGCCCACTGAGTAAGTCGGAGAGTAGAGGGAAACATTCTTGCCTGGAATAGTCATCTTCCACATGTGCCCACATTCAGGGTTGGTCCAGAATGTCATATCCTGGTGGGAAATGATTGCGTGTGTTTTGTTCATATCCAAAGTCCTGTTGACAAAAGCCAATGCCCCTGGTGTCCCCCTGAAATGAACACACGGTGACTTTCTTAGTCAAAGAGAAGTATAAATATTATTGAGTCCCATCTCCCGGCGACCTCCAAACGTCCTTCCTTTGCAGAGACTTTTAGTACTTTGTGTCACTGATAGACTTGTTTTTCAAATAAGTCTGTGGGGGCAAAATTCAATATAATAACAGCAATCGTCCTTCTGTTGCCCACCTTCCCGGATCCATTTCTTGATTTCTTTAACATAGGGTCACCATATCTGACAACCCGAGGCACAAACCAATTTCCATTCCTTTCTTTCCCACCTGCTCTCTCCCAAGTCCCACGAGTCCTCACTGATGCAATTAAAGTTCTAGGCAGGCACTTGGGCTGCCTTTTCCTGGAGGCAAACTTTCTCCATGGCATAACTTACTCAGACAAGGATGGTGACAAGGAAAAGCTGAAGTGCACCAGGCGAATCAGTAAGGGAGGGCACAAAAGCCCACTGAGGCCGCCCAGCAGGACCCTGGAGAGCCTCACACAGCCCAGGGCATCTGGCCCTCCAGCCACTGACCCAGCCTGGCTGGCCCAGACACAGGGGGCCACACCTGGGAGCGGCCTGTGTGGATGGGGGTAGCTGGCCTCGCACACAGCGGGCATCCACCCAGACCATGTGCTCTGTGCAGAAGGACAGAAATTCTGTGTTTAGGACATCACCAAGGAAACCCAGATACATTATCTTTGCCAGAGTACAGGAGACAGTTCAGTTAGTAACTGCCTCAAAGCGGTAGAGCCAGAGAAGAGACCGCGTGCTAAGGATGAGGATGAGGGGTTGGGGGTAGAAGCAAAGTGGGGACACAGTTTTTACACACTAACCAAATCAGGAGTGTCCCTATCCACAGCTTCCAGAAGATCCCCAAGGCTTTTCTTCATGTTGGTGGCTTTTTACAGGCAAAGAGCAATTAAAATAAAGGCGTGTCAGTCTTTCCAGTCAAAGATTTGGGCGGCCATAAACCGATCCTACAAATACCAAGATTTTTGTTCCTGCTTTGACACCTGTAGAACACATTTTGTTTTAATACGCAGTGCATGGTTGTGAGAGTCCGTTTTGGCCCTAGAATTATGTTTGACTTTTCAAGAGTTTGGAAGTACATTTTTGACTTCCAAACTCTCACTCCAAGAAAATGAATTATGCTTGCACTGGGGTGTGTGTGTGTGTGTGTGTGTGTGTGTGTGTTGTTTGTACAGAGCCCTATGTTTCATTCAGCAGCTCACTTCTCTTTTAATGCCAGTTAATTTTTAGCATTATTAATAACACAGCAAATTACTCTCTAAAAATAAGTTGAAATAAGCTTATATTTGCGAAGTTTAGGCAGTAATAGTCTCATACACAATATCCTTTAACAGATTACCATCTATAAAAAGATAACAGGAGCAGTAATTCGTTTTATCATAATAACTTCCCCATTACTGCTAAGGCACGTGCTGTGGATTTGTTATTTCCATGTGGGTCAGCCTGGTTTCGATCCATCTGTATCAGTCTTTGGTTTCTTCTTCGTGCCATCACACATTCTGTAGTCTTCCCCTCTTCCATTTGATTATAATGTTAAAAAATTCACGCTATTAAAATATAAAGACATTAATTCATTTTGAAGTTGTCCACATGGAAGAGTCTACAGTCAGCTTCATAATCCAGCAAACTAAGTGACTTAGATCATCTAAGCAAGGATCCCATGCACCAAGGGAGGATTTTGTGCCTGGTAAACATGTTAGAAGTGATGGTGGAACTTTCTTTTGTTCCTTAAAGCAACAACAAACCTTTGGCACTTCTTACACACACGTGTGCATGGATGTATCTTCACAGATCATGCTCATATTTTTATATGATTTTTTTTTCTTTTTTGGCTGACAGCTTGAAGCAGATGTGGTTCTAGGAAGCCAGCGTGTAACCCATGGGGCTCAACAGTAAGTGTATAACCCAAACCTCAAAGCCATATTCAGTGGAAATATTTGGCACTGGTGTTGGAGACACCTGGAAGTTTATCTACAAAACAGGCATGAATCATCTGTTGATAGAATATGAAAGAATTGAAAGAAACCAGTGCCCAAAAGTTTGTAAGCATAGGCATAAGATTCATTCAAGCCACTTAATGTGAGGGCTAAAGAATGAATTAGTAATTCTTAAGAAAAAATAAAAATAAACCAGGGCAATAAGACAAACTTTGTAGGTTATAACAATTGCAAATTGGAGACCTCGAGATCCAAGTTTCTGCCATTTAAAAGCCTTTATCCAAAGGGACTGTTTCTATTCTCATTAACACACCTATTTTAAAGTGTTTAAGAAGCATCTACACTGTTCCAGCTGCCACACCATCGATACACTAACGCAACCCGACATTGTTCAGTGATAAGAATTACAATCGCTAATTATGACAACCTCGTGAAAAGTCTGAACTCAAGCTCGAGAGAAGACAAATTCCAGAAATTAAAAAAAAAATGACACAGTGTTTTCCTTATAATCACAACCCATGGATTATAAAGGTGGTAGTTACATTATCTAAAGAGAGTCATGAAACTCTCTTTGTATGTATTAGAGAAGAAGAAGCATGGCCTGACTCGGAGGTTAGCTGAAGGTACAGCACACAGAACGGGCTTCAAGGAGTCTTACAATACTCAGGAATCACAGTCTAAATACATTTGAAGTAAATTTCAAAGAGCACACTTCAAATTAAAGACCACGCAGAATAGGGCATTTCATTCCCAACATGCGTTCATTTAACATCATATAATTGCACCATAGAACATTTGCACAAAAGCATTTAAAATTCCACTGGTTAAAACTCTTACTCTCGATGACAGTGCAAGACCGAGGTGCTTCTAAGGGAAGATTCATTCAAGACTTCTTAGCTTAGCCCTGGAGATACATTTTTCTTGATTAGAATAACAAAAAACCCAGACAGTGATAAACAGTAAAAAATGAAATATATTAAATTTAAAAAAAAAATCATAACTTGATTCTAATTATTCTCTTTAAAGCACAACCAGCTCTTGGATGAATTACATCTCAGATAAAGATAAATTCACACTACAGACAGCTCCAAGAATTAAATAGGCTTTTCCCACCCAACCTTCCTACCTCCTGTCCAAGTGTCTGAGGCTTTAAAAGTATCTATTTTTATATCCGCGGTGGGGTGATTTTTGAATGAGCATCTACTCATATAAAATAGTGATCAGTAACGTCACCTACTATAGTTAGTTTTGCATTCATGGTATCAAATCGCGGGCGAAAGCGCCTCTGATCAATACCGAACTATGCCACCTGGTTTGTGGCTGCAATAAAGGCCTCGTCTCTACGCTTGCAGAGGAACATGTGTCGACTCTGAGAGGTCATTTTCTAGCCAGCTTTCATTAGGATGAAAGGGAAATGCATATCTGCTACTTTACAGCAAGCAAATGACATAGGGTCCTGATCATGGACCATAGGGGTGGTTCATCTCACCAACGACACATAACTCCAGGTACATTTATATAACAGGATGAAGTTCATTTTTGCAGGGTGCCTAAAAAATCTAAACACGACTCGTGATTTTCTCCATCAAACCTCTTACCTGAGCTCATCATTATGATAACAATGTCCTGCTTCTCTCGACCTGAATAAACATCTATCAGAGGACATGTACAGTCAGAATCCTCACTTTATTCCCATCGCATGTTGACGACCCGTTTAAAAGTCAGACAATGTTATCCTAGAATAATAACGAAAGTATTTAGCAACTGTGATGATGGCCAGGGCAAGTCAATCAGCAAAGACAGCGGGGAGAACACCGGAAAGGACACAGAGACAAGTATGAGCTGGTTGGTATGCAGCCCTCCCCACCGCCAAATCAGCCCTTAGCCAACATCTTTCACGCTGCCAGCCTCAGGAATGGGTGCTGGGAATGCAGGGTGCTGTGGCCAGAATGCCTACATCCAAGACCTAATGCGTTTCTCCCTGCTGCAAATTTCTGGACAAATCTTGAGACTCCCCGACGAAATATTTTTATGGGGCTACTAGAAAACATCGCATACCTCATGATGGGACCAACGGGAGGGTAAAGGATTCATGACTTCAGCGCCCTTATGATATGTTTGCCTGTAGTAAGTAGTGGGAGGGCAAAGTTGGCATAAACAAAAACAAAAACAAAACAAAACCAAAAAAACCAAAAGGCAAAAACATGAAAGAACACTCAACAATCAGATGCAGAGCTCCCCACAAATTCTCCTGCCCTCTCTTCACACCCCTTGGCCACAAAGTGTGTTCCTCACAGCATATTTATTGGTAGGACAGACCAAGAGGGAGAAGAGGCCAGAGCCAGCAGCGCGTGAGGCTCAGTGGGGCAAATCCCTTCGAGGTCACCACTGGCCACTGAGCTGGCTGTCCCCCGTGTCCTCAAAGAAAGGAATTCCTGGATTCCCCCAAATGCCAGGGAGCCCTAGTTCATGCTCACAGCTGGCCACATGGCTGGAAATACATCTCAGTTTTATTGTAAATTCTGTCCAAAGACCAATAAGAAGGCGTTTATCTTTTTTTTCAAGATTTTATTTATTTATTTCTGAGAGACACAGAGGCACAGACACAGGCAGAGGGAGAAGCAGGCTCCCTGCGGGGAGCCCAATGCTGGACTCCATCCCAGGACCCGGGGTCATGCCCTGAGCCAAAGGCAAATGCTCAACCACTGCCCCCAGTGGCCCAAGAAGGCTTTTATCTAGACTCTCATGGTCAGCATTACCTAGTCCATGGTATGAGACGGGAAGGGCGTCAGGTCTTATCCGAAGTACTAGGAATCCCTCTGATAATGAAGAGGGTGTAGATGGGTCCGTGAGCAGCGAAAGCAATAATCACGGTAAAAAAATGAGTATTGACGATTTATTTTCTAACTTTTTAAAACAGTTTTTCAAAACAGTCACCTTTGTATCCCTGACTTGAATGAGCCACCAAAAACACCCTGCCTTTTTCTAAAGGATGCCTGAGCAAACTCCCGGGGGAGAAAGATTCTCTCCCAGGAAAGTTGTCAACAGACGATGGTGGTAACCAGAAATACACCAGCACCTACTGTTCACTGGGGACGCGCCTATTCCAGGCACCCAGGGGCAGAGAGCAGGGGCAAACGCCTTCTTGAAAAAACTGCCAGGAACTGTTTTCTGTTTGATGGGGCGTCCAGCGTGGGCTGTCACCACTGGCCTCCATCCCCATGTGTAAGAGCCGCTCAGTGTGAACATGAGTGAGCATGGCCCTGTCTGTGAACGAGTGTGGGAGCACTGGGCCCCGGCTGCAGTTTGCAAGCTCCTCCTCTAGAGGTGATTTGTTTGTTATAAAAGGATTTAAGAGATGCCTGAGTGGCTCAGGGGTTGAGCTTCTGCCTTTGGTCAGCGCGTGATCCTGGGTCCCGGGATCAAATCCCACACCAGGCTTCTGAGAGGACCCTGCTTCTCCCTCTGCTTGTGTGTGTGTGTCTCTCTCTCTATCTAATAAATAAATAAATAAATAAATAAATAAATAAATAAATCTTAAAAAAAAAGAAGAATTTAACTCAGGAATGTCCTTGGTTGCTTCCAAAACTCACATCATTAACATAACAAAAGATACCATGCAGTTCTTTTCACTGGAAAATTCCAAGGGTTTTAGGAATTCTGTGCCAGGAGCAGGATGAAGACCAAATAGATTATTTATTGTAAATCAGAAATCACCCGTGGCTTTGGCACCTGGCCTGAGACTGCCCACAGGAACACACTCTTCCTTGCAGGCCCAGAGCTGCGTGGACACCCTTGGAGGCAGTGCAGAGCCAACATCAGCCTTGCGAATGACAAGAACACCCTAAGATCGTGGTTCTTAAGGTCTGGTTCTCTGGATGGGCAGTTTCGGAGAAAGAGGCTGTCACAGGTGCAGACTGTCAGGCTCTGCCTCAAATTGATTGGATCAGAAAAGCCAAGGCTGGTCCAGCACTGGTGGCCCTGCAAGGAGAACAGGTCCTCTACATGGGAGAGGAAAGCAAAACATCTTGTCTTCTATCCTCAGAGTATTGGGGTCTTGTCACTAGAGCCGGGTTTTACCGAGACTGAGATGCCCCCTGGTTAAGGCTTCCTTAAGAAGCTCCATGGGCTGTCAGCAGAGAGTGAAGACTCTCCCAGGCTGAGCCCTGGGTGTTATGCTATATATTGGCAAATTTAATTTAAATAATAATAAAAAAAGACTCTCCTGGATTTGCTTCATGTTTGTGGAGAGTTGGAACATGGATTTGCATATGTTCTTAGAAGGCACCTGGTCTACCTAAGAGCATGAGCCTTGGGGCTGCCAGGAGTCCTGATCCCCAGCCACCTTTGTGTCCCTCTGTAGTACCTTGGATTCAGCAGGTGTTCAATATGTGTTTGTTGAATGGATTAAAAAAAAAGAAGAAGAAGGTTATCGGGTGTGTGTTTTCAACTTGGAACTCTTCCAAGATGACAGCTTTTTTTCAAAGGTTTGGGAAAGTGTGTTAGTGAATTGAGTGTGTATCCTAGCCATAATTTCAGAAGACAAGAAGTGGGTTTTTCTGATCTTATGTCTGTAGCTGGCAACCCAGATGCTCCGCCTGGAGGTGAGGCAGTGCTGGTGTAAATCTTCAGGATAAATGAGAATGTGGTGGGCTCTGGGAATGGTGCCATCAATGGGACACCTCCGTGGGGGGCCCCCAAGTCCACCCGAGAGGCAGAGCCATGGATCAGAGGCCCATGTGACAGTGGTCCCCTGTACACAGGCCTTTTGGAGTGTCTGGGACCTTCTGTGGCCTCACAAGCTCACCGCGCTGATGCCCTCTTGGTCCTGTCTTGAATCATGCTTGCAGACGGCACCCCTAAACACGCATTGACACCCAGGAGAAAAAAAAGAACCTCCCATTGCCACAGTGTCCTCCTCTTTCATCAGATTCCTAGAGTGAGTTTTCTCTTCCAAGGACATCATTTCATCACCCCTCACTCCAGTCTTCACCCTCCTGATACTGCCACCTCCCCCAAAACTCACAAGACCCCCACATATCAGCACACAGCAGCACCCAGAGCGTCACATGGGAACTGAACCTGCAACTACCTACCCCGAGCACTTCTCAGGCTGGCTTCCCAGAGGCCTGCCCTCCCTGGCCACACACCTCTGCCTTCAGACTTTGCTCTGGGTTTGCATATCACCGTCTGCAGTCTTGACTGGGCATCAAGACAACAAGGACCTTGTTTGCTTTTGCTCCTCATGATAACCACATAAAGTAAATGTTGGTTAACAAATTTGAGAATGTAGATGATTTTTTTTTTCTCCACATTGATATGCCTTTACTGTTCTTGCCAATGTTTGAGTCATCTATATTTGGTGTGAGGACCAAAAAGTCTACACACACACACACACACACACACACACAGAAGTATACATTCAGACATAAGCTGCCCACCACCCAAAAGCATGCCACTTTCCAGAAATAATAACTGCAGACTATTTGACCTCGTTCTCCCCAACTTAGATATGTTTGAGTGCTTTGATATTTACAAAAGTGAAAAAAAATGCAATCTAAGACAATACTGTCTTGAAACCTATTTTGGTTTCTGTGGGATCATGGTGATAATGATCCAAAGTGCACATCCAGGCCTTAAGTCATCATATTTTATACATTAATTATGTAGACTAGCAGTCTACATGGGTAGACTAGTGACACCTCCATAAAGCCGGAAAATATTGAAAACAAAACACGACATACACAACATAGCAATTCAGATGTCAACATGTATAGGTCCGGTTCCCATTGTAGGGGCCCCATACTACCCTGCTCTAGGACAAGTCCAATTATCTGCAGATGAGCTTATAAGTGCTGTCCTACATATATCAGGCCAAAACCCTCTCAGAATCAGGGTTTTCTGAACTACTCATTCAGTTGTTGCAGATCCAAGGTTACCAAGCTAGTCTGTACTTTTGCTGAATGAGTTTCTTGTATCTTAATTTCTCCATCAACTCACATATACACGTACTTTTATGTTGCAACGAGTTTGAAATTGGGATGCCTCTTGTAATCCTTAGCAATTTGCATTTATTGAAATGCAGTGCTCCCTCTCCCTAAACCATTGGTATATAGCTGCATTTGTCAATGTGAAGATCTCCTGGAGACACATACATATACATATGCTCACAGACAACTAAGAGACCTTGATGGACCTTGATGGACCCTCAGGGGCCAAGAGGCAAACACATCTATTCCACAACAAGGCCAGTTGATCACTAGGCAGTGAGACGCTGTGCAGGTGGTGGGGAAAAATCAAGGATTCCTGTGAAGTGAACACTGCAGAGAATCCAGAGACCACAGGAGGTGAGCCAGGATTGCAGCCTGCTGCCTGGTGGGAGGCCCACCTCCAATCTCTCCCATCCTTGGGCTTTTTTCTTTGTTTGGATTGGATTTGGCACCATGATCTCGTAGGTGGGATGTCATGCCAAGTCAGCAGGCTCCTCCTTCTTGGGTTCAATTTGCATTTTAAGGCTAATAGTGGATCTGCCCATTCCAAAGGGGAATCATCAGGCCACGAGCTCCTTGGGGATAATATTTACCAAACAGCAGCCCAAATTCCAAGTCTAAGTCAAGATCCAGAGGGTATGCCGTAGACTCAGTCTTAAAAACAATAACAATAACAGCTATCACAGGCCCCATAAGATTAAATAGGGCAGCATAACAACCAGTGTGCTTTGGCAGAGTGGTATTGAATATTTCTAGTGAAGTGATGGTTTTGCTTGTTGTGCTTGAGTGGTGCCACCGAGCAGTACTGACAGATGTTTCTCACAGAGGATGGTGCTTGTCACACCTGTCACACTGTCATTTTCTGCCCCATTCTGAATTTCTGGGCTGGTCCAGGTTCAGCCTCTCCTAACCCTCCCAAAAGGCCACCCACCAGGTTGAGGGGTGGTGGCCCCCATCCCACTGTCACCGTGGGGCAGAGCAACTTGCCTATTCCTCCTTTCCTTACATGAAATCAAAGTCATCCTTTATTCCATTTGCAGAGTTTGGTGAGAAAAGCTGTAGGGTACTTGTGACTGATTAAAAGAAAATCCCTTTTCCACCATTTTCCACTGCCTAACTCATCCCCCCCCCCCCCCCAATGTCTTTGGTCCTAATGGTTCTTAAAACTCTCAGGAGTAAGACTCATTGCGATCCCTAGCCAAAAATGTAAAAGCCAGAAAATGCTACCTAAAATTACACATAGTTAGAGATTCTTTGAAGCTGGGTCAGCCACACGTCTCCTGGAGCCACGCAAATCCAAGCCTAAGAACATCAGACTATTAAATTAACCAGGAATCCAATATGTGATATGGTCAGAGAGTAACACGTTTAAAAAAAACTAGGCATGCTCGCAGGGTACCCATTTCCTCAAACATCTGCGCTTTACCTGGAATTGTCAGCTTGACTTTGGCTTCATGCAATACCATGGAGAAGTAAGTTCTTGAACTGTTGGTATTAAGCTGACATTGAAAGAAGGGTCACTGGAATGTCCTGAACTCATCCCATGGAATAACTTCGCTAGATATGTACTTTAATCATAGATTTGTGTAAAGGTAATGATGGTGGGGACATGACAAGGGGTTGTTACTAACACTGATTAAAGAATTGACCAAGGGAATGCAGATGTGGAAATGTCCCTACCTTGTCCAGGCTTGCTTTTCTGATTCTTTGAGTATTTTGTTTCTTTGTCATTTAATTATCCTAATTTGCACCCCAAAAAAGGTGTTTCATTGTATCAGAGACTCTGGTATTAATTGTGTGGCATAATGAATGGGATTATCTGCAATGGACCCAAATCAGATAAAGCATGAGCATTTTCATTAGCTCCACACATTTGAATTAGTTCAATTCAGGAATATAAGGTTCCTTTTCCCCTTCCATGAGCTTCTGAAGCCACCTATTGCCCCCTTTCCAATAACTGCTTTTTTTTTTTTTTAAACTGGACTGTATTTGACATTTTCTTGGGATGCTTTGACCTTGAGATTGTAGGGATGTAAATGTTAATTTTATGTGTCAGCTTAACCAGGCTTCAGCTAAACATTATTTCTGGGTGTGTATTTTGGGGTGAGGTTAACATTTGAACTGGGAGACTGAGTAACACAGACCACCCTCCACAGAATGGGCACCTCATTCAATCCTGTGGGGGCCTGAAGAATGTGAAAAAGCAGATGAGGGCTGAATCTTCTTTCTCTGCCTGACTGCCAGAAATGGGACATAGGTCTTCTCTTGCCCCCGGACTGGGATTTTCACCATAGGTTCCCCTGGTTCTTAGGCCTTTGGGCTTGACTGGAACTGCCCCAGCAGTGCCCCTGAGCATCCATCTCGTGGACTAGTAGATCAGAAAACTTGTCAGCTTCCATGACCACATAAGCCATGCCCCAAAACAGCTCTTTCTGTACAGCTGTATATGTTTTATTGGTTCTGTTTCTCTACAGAACCCCAATACAGCACTTTGAACTTCCCTAGAAAATTAGACAACCATGCTAACTTGTCATTGCACACAGTGGACACATTAAAACATTCCGATGAAAAATATAAACAAGAGAGCAAGAGCTTTCACGTTGGTTTAACTTCTCTTACTTGAAGTCTCTTTGTTGTGATCGTTAAAATGAGGGGACTCTCAGGAAGGGG
Source organism: Canis lupus dingo (assembly GCF_003254725.2). Lineage (NCBI taxonomy): Eukaryota > Metazoa > Chordata > Mammalia > Carnivora > Canidae > Canis > Canis lupus. The sequence goes on from NC_064244.1 coordinate 29,798,249, forward strand.
TGGCAGGCCATCAGAGATTGTGAACACATATCTAGTACATCATAAGAAGATGGGAGGTTATTAACAGATGAGCCAGGGCAGGAGATTTTCAGAGGGCAGAAACTAGAGATGCAGTTCTGCAGAAGCTGGAACAAGTGCCAGCTGTCCACAAACATCTAGGTGAAGGGAGAAGGGGAGAGGAAATAATTTTTAACTTAAAATTCTATACCCAACCCAAATACCACTGAAGTGTGAAGAGAAACAAATACTTTTTCAAAAATAAGAGGACTTAGGAAGTTTATTATCACGTACTGCCTTTGAAGAATTTGTTTACAGGTATTCAAGTAGGAAAAAGGATCCAAGAAAGAGTGAAATGTACTAAACTGACATTGAGAGTCCATTGGGAAGGGTGGGCATTTTAAAAGAATCCCAGATGGATGACTTCTTAGAGAATCTAATCTCCAAGAACCAGGGAGGGAAAATGTCTTTGTACAGAACAAATTCTCTGTAAAAAAAAAAAAAAAAAAAATATATATATATATATATATATATATATATATATTATATATATAAGCTATATATAATATATATATAGCTTAGAAACTAGAATCTCATTATTTATAATCATGATAAATCACAAGTAATAATAGCTGCTTCGTACATATGTTGGGCCAGATGGAGAGTCCAGAATTCCACCTTTCTCAATGAGCACTTGGAGTGGTTCTAAGACCGGGAGTCCACAGAGCACAGTATTACAAATACTGCTCATGAGTCATTATTCTACCCAACGACTTACCCAAAATTATAAGAGCTTTTACCATCCAATACCAAAGAAAGCTTTCTTCTAAATGTAAGAAGTAGAAGTGAAATGCCGTCCTTTAAACTGATATACCTAGAGGTATAATGAGTGCAAACAACACAGTGTGGTAAACCTCACTCAAAATCCCATTCCAAGATCTACTGTTGTTTGGTTTTTGAGGGAAAGGCACCCACCAGTCCTTTCTGTAAGTCACCTATCTCCTGTTCCTACGCAGCCCCTCCATGAATTCCCTGGGTACACGCTTTCTTTGTCATCATAGCTCATAGACTTTAATCACAAGCATGCAACTCTGGAGAGTAATCATCATCTTTAGATTCTAAATCTCCAAGTTTTCCACTCTTTAGAGAGTTATATGAGATTCCATGTACAAAATTATTGTTAATATAATCATAATTTAAAACAAGGTGCCTGCTGCTAAATTGAAAACTTATTGTTAAGTCCTTGTTCTGCTTCCCTGCAGGTAGCACTTGGCACGTGGCTGACACCCCTTCCTGGGCTCCTGTTTATGTGGCTTCAGAACACCTTGCCTCACCTTCTAGTCCTGGTGTTTACACGCTGATGTGTACCAAGATTCAGTTCCTGACTGTCCCCTCTCTTCACTCTATCTTTTCTCCATATGCAGTTTTACCCATGCTCATGTCTTCATCATTGGATCACTAGTTTCAAAATTATATCAGTTATATCCCCAGCTCCTATCTGCACTCTGTACTCCATGGTTCTGTACCTGCTGCCTTGCATCATCTTCACTTGACATCCCAAAGACTTCTCAGTCCAACATATCCAATTTTGAGTGCATGTTCTCCTTCCACAGAGACATCCCAAGACACAATCTTTTTTGAATGTCTCTGTGTCCCTTACCTCTTGAAATGACACACCTTCTGTCTTGCTGCCCAGGGTTGACAACTTGGGGTCATACTCAGTACTGTGCTCTTTCTTATCCTTTCTGTGCTACCAAGTCATTCACCTCTGAAATGTCCCTCAGATCTTTGCACTCCTAGCCTCTCTTTCCCAGCTGTATCCCCAGCTCCATTGTCCCACTGCCAGCCCATCGAAGGGGCCTCTGCAAATTTACTCTGCATAATTCATCCCCTGTTAGTATAGTCAGAGTTATCCTTTAGAAACCCAATTCTGGGGGCACCCTGGTGGCACAGTCAGTTAAGCCTTTGACCCAGGTCATGATCCCCAAAAAATTTTAAAAAAAAGAAAGAAAAAGAAAAGTAAAGAAAGGAAACCCAATTCTGATCAGTGTTCCCTATTCTACTTTGCTTCAATGCTTTTTTTAGGACACTTGAGTTTCTGACTAGAACCTGGGCCACAGGGGGATCCCTGGGTGGCTCAGCAGTTTGGCGCCTGCCTTTGGCCCAGGGCGCGATCCTGGAGTCCAGGGATCGGGTCCTGCATCGGCTCCTGGCATGGAGCCTGCTTCTCCCTCCTCCTGTGTCTCTGCCTCTCTCTCTCTCTCTGTCTATCATAAATCAATCAATCAATCAATCAATCAATCTTAAAAAAAAAAAAGAACCTGGGCCACAGCCCAGAACCCTCAGGAACTGGCTCCTCTCTCTCTCTCCAGCACTATCCCCTATCTCTTCCTCCATCCCCATCCTCACCTGAGGTGTGAAGCATGATGTATTCTTCCCCATGTGGTTTCACTTGGGGAAATGCTGGCTTTTGCATGGCTTTGTTTTATCTTTTTATTCTTACTCATTCTCTTTCCTTTGATTCTTTTGATCTCAGTTCGAAAGTCACGTATTCAGAGGAACTGAATGGTATATTTGTCTGTCACGATATCTTGTCTTTTTTCCTGGCCTCAGTAATCAGATTTCCAATTAGGTATTAATTTGGCTGGTTGTTTTAGCTCAGTCCTTTCTTAAATATGTTATAATATTTAACTGGCTGAAATAAAAGAGTGTAGGACTGATATAACGTATTTACCAGTGCATACCTGGAAAAGAGCATGGTAAATGCCAACATGGGATTCTGTATCAGTTCGATACACGGGTTTCATAAATTCCTTCAACAGCCTGAAAGCTCAGTATTACTCCCATGTCTAACTGAAACTGTGGCTTCACAGTAATTAACAGTCCACCAGATTAATTGACCCCTGCTTGTTTTTTACGCCAAGCCAAAGACCCATAATGTAGCCCATTAGCCTCTGATTATTCAGATATCTCACTGTATATCATGCAAAAAGATATTGGTACATTTCTTCAAATGGGAAAACCATAGAACAGGTCTAATGTAATGGTCCACTTAGAGGCAGTTCCCAGAGACTCACCTTGTCTCTATCCAAGGGCCCCTTCTTCAAGCTCATTTTACATAGCACAGTCTCCTGCCACTATGACACCCTCTTGCTGAAATCCCCTCCCAAGGGAAGCAGGGTTGGAAGAGCACACTACTCGCCAGGCCTGTCCTGTGGGGTGGGTCTTCGCTTTCTATCAGCTTTCATGTCTTTGTTTGATAAGTGTGGCCTTCCCTGTGGACCTGAAGTGGCGATTCTGTACATTCACAGATATCATATTCCCAGCAGGCAACTTGTGGGTCCTCAGGAACTGTGGGCTCCCTTGCCTGATGCAGTCTACATCACATCATCACTGTCTCACAAGTTTGCCCCAAAGTAAATATGTATTTATATGGATAAGTCCATATAAATCCATATACTCTTGTATGTATATATTTATGTATGTATATGCTTATACATATATATTTATATATCCATCAAGCATAAATATTAAAAAATACCATGTAATGGTATTTTTAAAAACTGCATAAATAATAACTAACAAGAATTGAACTATATGCTGCCAGAAGCCCTCAGAGTCTCCTTCCAATAAGTTGAGTTTTTTAAAAAATTAAATATACAGAGAATATCCTGAAATGCTAGAATTAGAGAGGCGAGTGTTGCCTTTCTGTACTTTGGACAATAAGTTTCTCGGTAAAAACCCTGAGGTTTTTCCTTAATGGACACATAAAAATGCTGTGTAATTACTGTATGAAATGCTTTTTTGAAAATGCTTTCTTTAAAATCAGTTTTTCTTAAGGAGTATTAGAACTCTCCTCTTAATTCTGTTTTCTGTGTCACATGACCATTTTTAACATATAGCAAAAACATATAAATATATTTACATATAAATTTAATATAGCATCTTTGGCTTCTGCTAAGAACATAACACATGAAAATCCTTCCTTACATACAATATGCTCCTCTATAGAATACACTTGTAATGTGAATGAGGTTAGAATAATTACTTATGATTTTATAAACAAAACATAGACTTAATGTTGTTGTTAAGTTTTAAATTTGAAGCCGCTTTGTTATAACTCTGTGAGTTTCCTGGTTTTACTTTTTGAGGCTCAAAGGAATATGTTTGTATGTAAATATATAGATACACATATAATCTCAGAATTTAAGAAAAACTCAGCAGATACTGATGTGGACCTTGGTTTTGTAGTCAAACAGAAATATTTAAGAACTGAGAATTAATCTGACCACCCTCTCTGGGAATGAAACCTGTCAAAATTGGTAAAGCTCACTGATACTCTCTTTAAAGCCTATTGATGCTATAAAACCTTCAACAATCTCCTTCTTCTCTTATTCATCTCTAAGAACTTGGATAATCTTTGCATCACTCCTCCCTCCCACATTTACAATTGTCATTTTTAAAGCAGTCTTTATAAAGTAAATGTCGTCACTAAAATAAAGGCACCACATTCACAAATTCTTAGGCCGCGTTTCACTTGAAATTGGACAAGATTTCTAATTTTTCACACCAGTGCCTAAGTATATAACTGTCCTCCTAAAGAGTGAAATCTCCTTGAATCTGTCATCAGATGACGCACAAGGAAGGGTTAAGCCCATTCTGATTTGTTATTGTTATTATTATTATTTATTCAGAGTGCTTTTGCGCCTGATTAGTGATGGTTCCTGAGAGTATTTTGACATGACATGCTGTCAGGAAAGGGAAGAGCAGCTGCTCTGGGGATGTGTTACAGGCTCACTGAGGCAATTTGGAAGAATAAGGACTGTCAAAAGCAATCAGACCAACACCCAAGTCTCTATTAACTGGGAAGGAAGACATTTGGCAGAGCCGAGTGGAGAACCTGGGCGTCTGGTCTTGCGGGTGACAGCAGCTAGGAGCCAGCCGGCAGCCCTGACCTTCCTGACCAGGATGAGGCCTGGAAGACGTTGCCCAACTGGAAAGACCCCAAGATTCACATTTCCCACCGAGCGACATTCATTCATGAACAGCCCGAGCCCTGTTGGCTCAACAACTTTTAAGGGAATTGCAAGGTCTGAGAAAACAGAAGACCAAAAGACTTTCCTAAACTACCACTTGCTTTATGAGACTCTGTAAAGGAAGTTCTTATCTTGAACACCCTTTTGTTTCTTTGAGTGGAACATTCCCGCATGTCCAAACCATCATGTTACAGGCACAATCTGAGCATTGTGTTCTCAGACTGATGTGAACCATGGATTGTGAAGGTTAAGAGGGCGGCCGTCGGGAAAACAAGCCTGCTTTTAGGATTTTAGGAACAGACAGCAGCAGACTGGGGGTTACAACCTGGTCACATGCACTTGAATGTGCGGAACGTGGCTGTAGTGATGTCTGGTGCTTTGGAGAGCAGATAATGTGTTGGGTTTCTGGGGTCTTGGCCCGCCTGCGTCCTGTGCTCTGTGCTCCCTCCACTTACTCACCGGCCCTTGTGAGCTGGGAGGGAGGTCACACATGCATGAGCTTATGGATGAGCACAACTGGCCTTCTAACATGATACTAAATTTATGCAGCCCTACAACTACAGCAGAGAAGAACAATAACATCACTTTGAAGAGCATTACATTTCAAAAGACTTTAAAAGGGCTCCTTTGAAAAAATAAAAACTGTATTTCTCACTTGCTAATATAATTCCAACACATAATTTGCTTCATCATAACCATGAGCTACATTACACCAAGGGGTTTCCATTTGCAATAATTCACATATCATCTATAAATTAGATAGGGCTCTTCTGTGTAAAATTTAAATGCTTCGTTTTTAGCTAAAGAACATAAAAGCATTTATTGCTATTTTACATTGACACCCTTTTCCAAAAATATATGACATATTTTTCTTGTGGTGTGGTGTTTTGCCTAGGAATACAAGGTTTAGTTAGTAATGGTAAACTGGGAAATGGGCTAATAAATTATTTGCAAGGGTCGAGAAAATCCATCTCATCACCACTCATCTTCTCTAACTGCTCTTCACCAAGACACAGGTACGTTCCACGGAGAGAGCTGGAGACACTGGCATCCCTTCAGTTTATGATGAGAAGCAGGACCACACATCTCCACCAACACCTACCCCTTCCAGGGGAAACACAGGCTGGGGAGCTCCTTCACCCAACAGGTTGAGTCTCTCCTTGTGAAAAACCCCAAACACTGATAGTTTTGAAATAGTTTGTTGTTGTTGTTGTTGTTGTTGTTGTTGTTGTTTTAACTTTGGGATACACATTAAAAAAATTTGGGGTGTGAACCAAGACACCAACACATAATAACAGCTACTACACCAAGTACAGGGTCACAGGGTCTGCTCCAGCACTGTGTGTGTCAGCAGTAAGGGAAAAGTCATAGCCTGAAACCCTTTCTATTTCTTTCCACACTGCAGTGTGTCTTATTTTATAATAAAAATTCATGCTGACAAGCAGCATAATATTTTAATAAAACAATATTTTTAGACCTAGATTCCAATGCTTTCTCTCCCTTTTTTTCGGTAAGATTTTAAAATATTCTAAAGACTCCTGGCTTCTTGAACTTCAAGCATTTTCTTCTCCAGTTTGCATATCAAGTTAAATAAAATTAAAGTTCACTATTTTAAACAAAGTCATTCTCTTCATTAAAAAGTCATGCTTTTTTCCCCGGTAAGAATAATTACCTCTTTAGCAAAATTTTAAGTTTTATTTTGAATATATGAAGCATTTAGTGAAATGCCTCTTTAAATGAGTGGTAAAAACTTCTTGATGATCAAAGGATGAAAGCTATTGTTTTATTATACCTCTAGTTTTTTCAAAGTGCATTCATAATTATAAACCCCATAGGTAGACCATCATTGTGGAAAAGAGAGAAAAACTTGATTGTAGAAACAAAGAGAATGAGCTTTCTTGTAAAGGAGGAGATATTCCCATGCACAGCCTTGCCCCTGATAAATCATTATATTATCATTTGAAAGGCAACCACATTGTATTGAGGGATGCTCTATAGCCCCAGTCATAATATTAAAGCTGCTTTGAGGGAAACAATGTTTATATAGTAGACATGTAATTAAAAGTAAAATTCATCTGTAATCAAAGGAACTTTTTATTTAAAAAAAAAAAGAGAGAGAGAGAAATTGTTTAAAACTAATGTCCTATTCTAAAACAGTAGGATGTCACTGTGATTCTAAGGAAGATTTTTAGGGTAATGTAATATGGACAGTTTCTCAAATGCAACAGGACAGGAGCTAATTACATAATTAGTCTTTGTTCATTATACATGTGTGATATAATCAGATTTAGGGATAATATCAAACTATGAAAATGCAGGTCTTGTCACATTAAATTGATGAGAAAAATTATTGCTTAAAGAGACCTTATGACATATTAATAAATGGGTATAGTCTGTAAGGAATATTAACAAAACCTGTCTGGATGAGATTATAAATCTCCAGTGAGTTTTTAAATTACTCATGCCTCCAGGACACAGAAACACAAACTATTGGATTGTAGCCACGTCAGATTTGCAGCTACAAGGCTTTTAAAAAAATAAAAATAAACAAACAGCGAGATAAAAGGCAAAGCTTAATTAAATGTGTCCAGAGATAAATCCCAGGTTAGGTTAATTTTGTGTCTGTGTAATGCAAGTGTGCCTGCAGACATTTCAAAATGGCATTGGCTCAACCTCAAAACATAAGGAAGGCCTAAGTGCGCCCTCAAAGAGTAAACTCTAAGAACAAATACATCTAGTATTTACTTAATATCTTATTAGACACAGTTCTCATAGGAAGAACAAACTTACATGGATGATTTACAGTTTAGGTTAGAAACTATTTTCTCAGGCACTGTGTTGATCCTTCAAACATCAATGACAGGGAACATAATTTACAGCAAATACCAGACATTCAGTTTGCTTCCACATGCTGTGGATTTATTAATTCAGTTGTGTCTTTAAATCCACATGCTGTGGATTTATTAATTCAGTTTTGTCTTTACAATGAAGCTCAAATCTGTAGACCTTAAGTCCCTTGGACCAAAGCGTGTATCTGTTCAACTCTTCTCATACCATGGATCTGAACCCAGGCAGGAAACAGGCTCTAACTTGGTCTCACAAGTGTGAGCATTGTGATGTGTACAGCCTCTAACAGTGTCTAACTGTTAAAACTAGAAAACTAACTCCGTGGAACAATAAAGCAGTTGGAGTAAACACAAGCTTAACAACGAGAACGTCAGCACATCATCAAAGAACGTGAGAGGTGACTTAGCACCTACTTATTTTAAGTATCCCACCATATCATTTTCCTTAGCTCTGCTGGAAGACAGAAGCCTAGATTCATGTGCATGAATGAGATTTGTGAGAAAACATGCAGTTCTTCTCAACTCCTGTCACGTAAGGGGGATGTTAAAAGAAAGTGCGATCAGCAAGTATGTAGAAGAGGAAAGTTGACAGTTGTGTAGAGTGGTATTTCCAGGAGCTTCTACTGATGCCTGAGAATCATCCCTTCTTACTAGGAAGGGTGATGAGGCTTTACTTTTCATGGTTCTGATTTTGGTGGCAGATCAGATATTCTAAGTGACCTTGGTTGGTGTGGCCATGGTTGGTGAGGACCCATGGCGCTGACCCAGCTACTGTCTTCTAGCAGGGAGCTCTACATTCATTCCCCTGGGCAGAAGCTGGGCGGCATCACTCGTCCTACCGCAGAATGCTCTTGGCGTAAAATCCACCCTACAGACCAGAATACCGACCAGTGACTTGAAAAACCTTCTTGGAAGCCTCATGACCTAGAGTTCAAAGACCTAATTGGCAACTCAGATTTTCTTTCACATAGATATGTTGCATGTATCAAAGAAGATACCAGAAAGATTCCTCTCATTCATTCACCCAGTTACTCATTCACTCTACGTTTGCACTACTTTGAAGAAGCTTTCATGTGCTTCTTCCAAAATGTGCAGCAGATTAGAGGCATTCCAGTGTAACTACTCATTTTAGAATCAGCGGGCAGGGATCTACTCAATTTAATCCATGTTTTATATCATGATGCTGCTGGAAGAATCAAGGACAGGATCCTTTTACTTAAACAAAAGCTTTTGCTTTTAGGTTTTAAACAATGACCCAGATTCTTCTAATCTTAATTCCAAATTTAAGCAAGGCACTACCAAATTGGTATCACTAATCATACAGTTGCCGATACGATTAAAAGTATTAGCATACATTTTTCCCCACAGAACTATATTTCTTTGAGTATTAATTACAATTATTTGGTTCTATTTTCCTTGGATACCTATTGTGCAATATTTTGTCATATCTAATGAGTATTATTGTATGTACATTATGGTTGATGATGTAATAGGAAAAATTGAAGCAATTTAAAGTATTTGAGGTCACTAATTAGTTTTATTATTAAAAAAAAAGCCTGCTAATATTTTTCTTCAGGAAATGTCAGAGGCAAAAATTAGTGAAGGGGTGGAGTATGATAGTATAAGAGGTGAAGGTGTTTGAAATGCTTCAAAAATGTGTCTAGCACTAATCAGTTTCAAATTGGATGGAAGTTATTCTCTTGGATCAATAGACATTTGAAATGTTGTCCATATTATTTTGAGCTTCTTACTCCATTTGACTCTAGTCTCATCCATCCCATGTGGTTTCCTCACTTTAAGTAGTTGCTCATAGACCAGCTGTGTAGCTTTCGAACAGCATCAAGGTCCCACAGCCAAGAATAAGGAAGTAGGAATAAATTCTCTAGATGCACTATGATGACTAAGAGAAATCAAATTCAGTTGTTTAGATCTTAGTACACTCCATTATAAAAATATTCTCTAAGTACTTCAACTACTTAAATCAATGTTCTTTTCTTAATGAAATCTAAATATTACTGTTATTTATGTGATTTTGACACTTGCTTTCACTTGTGCTGAGAAGTTGTGGGATAAGGTGTGCATATATTATCACACTCGGATTCTCTGCACCTTGTCTATAAGAAGATTTCTTAGTAAGGTAGTGAGGGACTTACTGACCTAATCAAGACTAAATTTCTAGGTCCAAGAAATTAATTAACCACAAATCATTCTCCATAATCTTCTACAACCAAAGCAAGTAAATGTCCATTTACATGTACATCTGTTTATTGTCAATCTTTCCTCATTAGAATTTATTTTTTTTTATTTTTATTTTTTTTATTTTTTATGATAGTCACAGAGAGAGGGAGAGAGGCAGAGACATAGGCAGAGGGAGAAGCAGGCTCCATGCACCGGGAGCCTGACGTGGGATTCGATCCTGGGTCTCCAGGATCGCGCCCTGGGCCAAAGGCAGGCGCCAAACCGCTGCGCCACCCAGGGATCCCCCTCATTAGAATTTAAAGTCCAAGACAGAGACTTTGTCATTTCATTCACTACCATGTAGAACAGTACCTGGCACGTAGTAAGTGCTAATAAATATTTGTGGGTTTAACCACTGGGTGATTAGAGGTATGCATGGACAGAGGCTGGGTAGAGGACAAAAATATAGATAGATGGATGGATAGATGAGTAGACAGGCAGATGGATGGATGGGAGGATAGATGGATAAAGGCATAACCTGAACCACTTCCTTTTGACTTTGTTGGATTGCATTGACTATATTTGAAGACTATTTTGATGAGAAAGTCACGCAACAGGCAAAAATAGATGTGATTCTTCTAAAACTGAACTCTGCTTAATTTAGGAAGAATGATATACCTATGTATGGATCCTAAAATAATTTTACTTTTCAATGAAACAGCTTTTATCTTCACTTTTGTAATTTTAAAGGAATTGTAATTTAAATAACACTACTGAGCTGAGGTAGCTCGACATGGTTGTCATTACATTTTCAGGTCTTTTAAAATAAATATTCCGCCTAATGATCTACTATACAAGTCTCAAGCTGGACCCCTAATGCCTTCATGATTTTATTTCCCAAACATCTTCCTGAAAGTCATCCTAATTCAGAGCTACTCATTATACTTACTTGAAAATCATTGCCTTAATCATGTTAGTGCTGTAACAAAATTGCATGTTGTCTTATGAAATGGCTTTGGACAACTGGACCCCCAAAATAACTATGTCTACAGCCATTGCAAAAAAGACCCTGACTTTTGCATTTGGACTATGATGGAAGATGCATTCAAATTATTCTTTTTAGTAAGTGATGCTTTATCTCTCCAGAATAAAGTATTGTGTGTTGGGAAAAGTAAGAGAAGAAGTTAGAGAAAGTGAAAAAGCAAGGCTGGGATGTTAAACTCAAATCAAATCTATATATTTTATTAGAATCATGGCTTCTTTATCTGTGGTTTTCTGAGAAATGTATATTGAAATTTTCCATTTTTTTTGTTTTATCAGCTTTTCACTATTTTTTTAAGTTTTTATTTAAATTCCAGTTAGTTAACATACGGCATCACATTAGTTTCAGGTGTAGAATACAGTGACTCAATGCTTTCATGAGTCACCCAGTGCTCATGACAACAAGTGCACTCCTCCCTCCCACCACCTATTTCCCCCATCCTCCACCCACCTCCCCTGTGGTGACCATCAGTGTGTTCCCTATAGTTAAAAGTCAGTTTCTTGATTTGTCTCTCTCTCTCCTTTTTCCCCCTTAGTTTGTTGGTTTTGTTTCTTAAATTGCACATACGAGTGAAATTATATGGTATTTGTCTTTTGCTGACGGGCTTATTTTGCTCGGCGTCATATCCATCCACATCATTGCAAATGGTAAGATTTCATTATTTTATATGACTGAGTAATATTCCATCGTGTATATACCACATCCTCTTTATCCATTCATCAGCTGATGAACACTTGGGCTGCTTTCATAATTTGGCCATTGTAATCAATGCTGCTGTAAACATAAGTGTGCATGTATCTCTTTGAATTAGTATTTTTATACTCTTTGGGTAAACACATACTACTGCCATCGCTGAATCATGAGGCAGTTCTATTTTTAACTTCTTGACAAACCTCCATACTGTTTTTGACAGCGGCTGCACCAGTTTTCATTCCTACTAACAGTTCATGAGGGTTCCCCTTTCTCTGCATCCTCACCAACATCTGTTGTTTCTCGTGTTGTTGATTTTAGTTCTTCTGACAGGTGTGAGGTGGTCTCACTGTGGTTTTGATTTGCATTTCCCTGATGATCAGTGATGCTGAGTCAAGGGAAACAAACAAAAATAAACTATTGGGACTGCATCAAAATAAAAAGCTTCTGCACGATGAAGGAAAAAGTCAACAAAACTAAGAAGCAGCCTTCGGAATGAGAGAAGATATATGCAAATGACATCCGATAAAGGGTTAGTATCCAAAATACATAAAGAACTTATAAAATTCAACACAAAAAATGAATAATCCAATTTAAAAATAGGCAGAAGACATGAATAAACATTTTTTCAAAGACATACAGATGGCCAACGAACACATGAAAAGATGCTCAACATCATTCATCATCAAGGAATCGTCACACATTTCACATTATGATTAATGATATGTTTATGATTCACATAGTTCATTTCTGTGATCTTATGACTACCATTTTTTATTCATTTTCTCTTCTCTTTCTGTGTATTCAACACATCTTTTATCTTTTAAGGGTTTTTTTTTCTGTCTTTTTGAATCTCTGTGCTATATTTTTAGATAAGCACTAAAAATTTTGCTTTGTTTTTGTTTTGTAAAAGGCCAAGTAATAACTATTTTAGGGTTTTTAAGCCACAAAAGTCTAACATATTTTTATTTGTTTCTTCTTTCTTTTCTGGTAAATCCTAATGGTGAAATGAGGTTTCAGTGTTGGTCAAAGCCAAGTGAGGGTATGTGGCAGATGACAATACATTTAAAACCTGAGGGTATAATTGATGATTTCCTTTAAAAAGAAATAAAATCAGTGGTGTTAGATATTATTGAAAACAAATAACCAGGAGTTACAAAATTGAACACTTATGAAAATGAGGGATTCCACTATAGTTTAAACCAACTTCTATTCAACCAACTTTATTCTTTATGGTGTGGTTTCACATATATTTTGTTGGTAACTTTATCCTTTCTACTGTCAACTTTTTAAGGCCAAGACTAGATCCTGAGTGCCCAAGTTTCTCCTTTAATCACACGATGTGTGCCAAACATCTTACATGTCTCTCGGTTCTACTTGAGCTCAGTATGTGGTCAGCCTTACTTGAGCATATGTAGACATATGTATTGGGAAAACTCATCCAATCCCTCCATAGCTTTTTACAGTAATAATCCCACTTGCTGGAAATTCATCTTAGAAAGTAGAACTTGATAATGACATGAAGCTCCAAGCTATTAGGGTGCCTCTAGTTGTATTGTTTTGTAATTTGTTGAATATTGCTGTGTTTGCCTTAGGTTCAGTTGCTATAGCCTAGTCTAATTAGTAATTAAGAAAAGCTTTGGCCATCATAGGAAATGTTGGATAAGGATATGCACTCAGACAGAAAGCTCAAAACCAGTCAGCAGATAACCAGTGATAATATTTGTTTATTCATTGATTAATCATGTCTTTCAAAAACTTTTATTGAGCATCTATTACATACCAGGTACTGTTCTAGGTGCTGAGGATAGGTTAGTGAAGAGATCATGTAAGTTTCTTGCTCTCAGAGTATTTTGAGTTTTGTTTGCTTGCTTGTTTAGTACTGAATCTATAATGTATCTTGAGCAAGTGGTTACCATATGTTTTTTTTTTTTTTCTAAGTACTGTATTTCTCTCAGGAAATGAGAAAATGGGGCAGAGTTAAATGGGCATTTTTATCCATTTCAAGCATAGACTAAGTATACTTTCTCAAATGTATATTTGATTATTGATATTTGATCCACACATGAATGCATGAGATGTTCTTAATACTATCCAAAAGCTGAATAAAAACAAAGATGTAATTGCATGAAAAGGCAGATTCAAAGCTTTTAAAATAAATGTATAATATCTACTCTACAAAAGTTCATTTGAAAGAACAGAATGCAGCTTATTATTTTCTAGAAGAAGGAAAATCTTTTGGAAGACAGCTGATAAGATTTCTATCCTCGTGAGTGAGTTTTCCAGACTTGTCCGATGTCTTTTAAAGTATATTTTAAACTTAGGAGTGAATTTTCAGTTTTATAGATAAGTAGTATCTAGCAAATATATTTGTATCAGAGTGCATATTTTTGCTAGCTTTGACAAAAAATATCTACATTTGAACTGAATAAAAATGCTTCCCTTTTATTTAGGCTTTCGATGTAGTTTTCTTCATATGTCACACCGTGGACCCCCATTGATGGGTTCAAATTACTCTCTCTATTAGTTGTGATGGATGTACATCTGTCCCTCATCATTACCTGATTTCAAATAAGCTATAGGAAGTTTCTGGCAAAAGGTATTTTGATTGATAAACAAAGCACAGTTTGCTACCCTTGAGTAAGCCATCAAAAATCATTGTATTAGCTCTCTGGTAAGAGCTTTTTAACTCAACCAGCCAGCTGGTTTTAGCTACACATTTAAAAACATAAGCTGGATTTTTTTGCAGATAGAAGGAGAGGGTTTGTTATTAAAGATGCCCCGGTCACTCTATTGTGTAGAGAAGACAAAAAAGCCTGAATATACACAGGATACCTGCCCATGTTCCCACTGAGGCTCTACTCCTGGTGCTTGTGTGTGTGTGTGTGTGTGTTCACCACTGCTCAATATTTTACAACTCTTTGCCCACAGCCTTTGTCTGTATAACTCTCTTGCTTAGGAAGCATATGCATGTTCATTGCCTCCATCAGCATTTGAGTAAAACCTCTAATCCTGTCTGCCCGTATACCCGAGTTTCGATATTTTACTCTTAATCTGGTATTTGTGTAAGAATGTCCCACTCTCAGGGTCACACATTCAAGTCCTGTATAGTATTTTCTTGACAAAACTAGAAACCCTTTCTACTTCCTTTGGCACAAAGATGATCACAGTTCCCCACTGTGGACCCTTCCTCCTTCTTTTCTTATTTCTCCCTTTCAACTCTTGTGTTAACCTGCCGTCTCTGCATATAATCTGTACATTTTAATTCAGCCCCTGGATTTCCACCCAACCTCATTCACTCTTCATTTATAACATTTTTTTTTACTTGTTTTTTTTTTTTTTTTTTTTTTTTTGGCCACACCTCTCTAAAACAACTCTTGTTTGGATGACTACAAGTAATGTCATTGTGTGCCTCCTTCCTGCCAAAATAAGCACGGGGCAGTTCATTGATAAAATCCCGTTCTGTACTTTATTTTATAATCAATGATGGCTATTAGTGTCTGGAGATATCAGAGCACTGGGCACTCAAGTGCTGTTTTATTATATTACAACAACAGCTTTTAAACAGGCAGTGCTTTACCTATATATTCATAGGCAGCATCCTTTAATTAAGCATTCAGTGGGGCCAAGAGGAGGAAGAGAGCAACTGGTTTCATCTTTGGTTCTAATTTAGTCATTAAGGAAGGCTTAAATCCATTTTTTTGAAGAGCTTCTCCCAGGAAAGCACACAATTTGCCTGAGCTTCTCTCTTCTTCAAGAATCCTAGAAAGTTGCCCTCATGAAAGAGAGATGGAATTGGAATTGACTTTTAATACTTCCAGCAAACAAGCGTGAACAATTCTGTCTTAAAATGGAATTGTGGCAAAGCCGCATGAAGAGAACTGCTCAAGAACTCAGGTTTGTGAAGTTCCAGTGGACGTCGACACAGGATCCACTGAAAATGTATTACAGATAATCATGCAAACAGTTGAGGCATGCTGAGCACCTAAATGGATCAATTTTTCTTCAAAGATCTTTACAAATATGAACTAATTCTTACAGTATTGCCTGATGATTAAACATCAGTCACCTCTGTATTAGGTCTCAGGGAGGAATGAATCGATATAAGAAGTAATATTTTCACAGAGAGAGAGGGAGAAAAAAGAGTTTTTGAAACCAATTTAAAATGGAAAGTCTAAGTAAAGGTGGACTTGAAGGCCTAAAGACATTAACTCATTGTTGCCAATTGTTTTGGGAGTTACCAGTGTGAAGCAAAACTGGTTTCCTTTCCTATCCAATAAAACCCAGTTTTAATCTCTGCTCAAGATGCAAAGCAATAAAGCTCCTTTCAAAAGCAACCAAGTAGACAATCGCCTTGAACAGAAGAGCAGTGATTGCGTGGGTACCTCACAGTCAAGGGATAAGTGAGGTCTCTCCCTTAGAAACTAGGTACTCTGATGGAGGATCCTGGCAAGACCTGGAGGAGACAAGTGCCGGACTTTCACACCCTGAAATGTATGCTGGGGGAGGGCATGTGAGAGTGGAGGCTCAATGCCAGCAAACGGTCATTCTGCATTGCCTTTTTTAAAGGTAGAAATCAATATGATTTCTACTTTCAGTTTTACTGAAATATAACTGACATACATCACTGTACAAATTTAGGGTGGACAGCATGGTGACTTAACTTACATTTAGCGTGAAATGATTAGCACAGTAAGTTTAGTTCACATCCATCACCTCATATTGTTAAAAGAAAGAAAGAGAGAGAAGAGAGGGGAGGATGGAAAAAGGGAGGGAGAAGGAGGAAGCGGAGAAGGGTGACAGAGAGAGGCTGGGAAGGAAGGAAAAGGAAAAAAAGTGTTTTTCCTTGTGAAGAGAATTTTTAGGGCTGCTTGAAGTCTTACACTGGCACTGATGGTCTACATGGGGACTTTGAAGGGACGTCTTGCTGCTCCTGGCAGCACCCAGTGGAGGAAGGTCCAGCCTAGACCCCTCTGCAGTGAGGGGACATCCCACACGACTTAAGTGCTTACACCCTTTCTCAAGCTGGGAGTCCTGATGTTTCCCCTGAACTCCACGGCAGGCATCAGGGCAAGGCCAGTACCAGCTCCAGACCCCTGCTTCTGATCCACAGATGGATTCAGCATGAACCCAGAGAAGCAATCTTCAAGGCTTCAACTTCACAAAAACATGAGACTTAAGTAGAAGACTTAAAAATCCAAAAGTTAACGAGGGAACAATCATTTCTCTATCGACCTAGAGGACAATATAAATAAATCACCTGATATCGGGAACACAGTTCCTATCCATCACAATTGCAGACTCACAGGTCAGAAAATGATGACCCAGGAAAACTTGTAATGAGAGAGCACCGTTGAAAGGCGCTGGCCAAGGTGCTTCCACGTCAATGAGCCGTGGTTGACCTGGAGCAGCTAAGGGCTTAGAGAGTGGCATGCGGCAACCTGGAACACAGAAGCTTTTAATTGTCGGCCAGATAAAACCTGGTTCTGTGCTCTGAGACCCCTTATGAGAATTCAGAACGAGGATCACGCTGGGCTGCACATCAGAAACATACATCGAAGCATTAATTTCTCTTAAAGACATTTTTAAATTTTTTTTAAATTTTTATTTATTTATGATAGTCACAGAGAGAGAGAGAGGCAGAGACACAGGCAGAGGGAGAAGCAGGCTCCATGCATCGGGAGCCCGATGTGGGACTCGATCCCGGGTCTCCAGGATTGTGCCCTGGGCCAAAGGCAGGCGCCAAACCGCTGCGCCACCCAGGGATCCCAAAGACATTTTTTTTTTTTTAAGATTTTATTTATTTTTTCATGAGAGACACACACAGAGAGAGGGAGAGACATAGGCAGAGGGAGAAGCAGGCTCCCTGCAGGGAAGCCGGATCCAGGACTCGATCCTAGGACCCTGGGATCACACCCTGAGCCGAAGGCAGAGGCTCAACCACTGAGTCACTCAGGCGTCCCTTGAGGACATTTTTCAAAAACGTTTAAGGGAAACTTTGATCATGAATTTTTCTGTTGGTTTGCTCCATAAAATTGGCACGTTGCCTTCCCTTATGAATGTCTCCATGTGTTAAGTGTGGAGATCAGTCTGGCTTTCCCACACTCACAGCTTAAGAGTAAAATACTAAGAAATTAAAGGGAATCCTAACACAACTTCTAACATTTGACAAACTCAGGCTTTACAATTTTTTTTTTGGATCTTTAATATCAACCATGTCTAGACGATCACTATTTTGATTGTGAGAAATGTGAGATGTCATGTATAAAACATGACAAGAATGAGAACTTATCTTGTGCCTTATTTGGTTCTCCCTTCGAGGGGGTCAAAATACAGGAAAAAAAAACAGAAAGATTCATTTGGGGAGAAAGATGAATAGAATTTTTTTTTCCTTTGCAGCTACTATCCATTTTATCCACATGAAAGAAAACAAGATGCACATTTAAAGATTGGACAAAACTGAAAACTTAATTAAGGGTAGGTCTAGCTCTTGCTCTCCTTCCTTCTTTCCTTTCCAGTGTCAACTAATCATCAACCACCCAGGAAAGAGTTGTGGGGGGTGGACCCCACCACGCAGGATGGCTTTTTGCCTTGTGTATGCCCTGAATTAGGCTGGAGGAGGAGTAAAAAGGTTTCCTTGGATTTTGAATATGGTGAGCACTGGTATTAGAGGATTTGTATGACACCTTCTAATGGGATAGACCGTTCAGTAGGCTGTCAAGATGTGTGTTCTTGACTGTATCTCAGAGCAAGTCAGCTAACCCAGGTATTTGCATATCTAAAATGAGATTCATTTTTAAAATGTATGTTAATGAATAACATCATTAGCATGCAATTTTACATTCTGATTGATGCTATTCAGGGTCCTACAAGTAGGCAAAGGACAGGCACCGTTTGTATTCTGTTCAAGACAAGAACATTTGATTATTAAATCTGACCATCTACAGCTGCCTAACTTTAGGGAATAGCATTGGAATAACCATGTTTAATGAGATTTATTAGTTAAGGATATGCAATTAGATCTATTTTGTATCCAGCAAGCTAATATTAAATATTTCAACATTTTCATTACTAAAGATAGAATTACAAAAATACCTTAAAATAATAGTAATTCACCTCTATATGAGGTTTCCATACTGCAATGAGATCAGTAATTGGAATAAGATCATTGCTGTCATTGGAAAGAGATTGTACATTCAAATAAATCATCTGCTTCTTGCTCTCTGGGTCTTCTCTGTATAAGCCAGGAAGACCTTTATGAACGTGGTAAATTGTGCTGAGTAATCGAATTGCATGTAATCAGAAAAGATAGGATTATGAAAAAAGGGTTGAGGGAGGGTAAGGAACTGACCCAGAGGAATGTGTGATAGGGACACACGGGTTGGGGGTAGGATAAAAGCCAAAATTGTTACCAACTAAATGATGGGGCTGAGGCTGGCCTATCTTTTTAGTTCAGGATTGTTTATGTGAAACCAGTTAATGTACTCTAAGAGCACCGAGCCTGGCTTGGAAACAGAGGCTCATTACCCGGGTGGCAGGTTTGCTTGAGTCGGTCATCTTGTCAATGCCTGCCTCTGGATTTGAGAATTCTGAAAGAGGGAAGCAGTTGATGTTGGAAAGATTTCATTTCCCAACAGAGGCTGAAACAATGAGGGAGATGAAACCAGTATAGCGAATGCTCACACGGAGATTGAAATCAGAAGCTCTCCTTCGAGCGCAGAGCCCATGCCTCTCCTGCTGATCTCTGGGGCTGTCTTTGCATCCCTCAAAATAACTCTGTAATTTGTCTCTGGCTTCTCCTAGGGACTGAGTGGGTGGCTCTCAAGACTCAGTCTAAAAATAGAATCTCCCATCTCAGAGAGGATGAAAAGAAATGCAAAGAATAGGTATCCCCGTGTGTTTGCAAAACAAAGCCTCCTTCTTCCTCAGACAAAGCTCTGCATCATTTCAGGAGAGCAGCTTAGAGTGCATAGGATGGGCTTAAATGCAGGAATAGATAAATCACAGAAATGGAGGGGAAAATGGAAATACCTCCCAGGACTGGCAGAAACAGAAAGTCAGCTTCTTCTTGACTCTGTGGAGCAACTGGATTACTGAATGATGCCCAGAACAACATTAAAAAAAAAAAAAAAAAAAAAAAAAACCCTCAGGAAAAGTCAACAAGCTCTTTTCTCTCCTTGGGAATTCGAGACATAGCAGGGGAATTTTGCTGACTATTCCTAACATAGATTGTGTGAAAGGCACACAGCTACAGCTTCTCATGCTCTACTACTTTGCAAGAATTTCCTGGTGTTTCTCATTGTTTCATTTTTCCTGTGTTTACCCTGAGTTGGCATCCATGAATTAGTAAAACAGTTTGCAAATTGTGCATCTGATAATGATGTCTAAGTCCTAGGATTGGAACATATGAAATTGGCAGTGTCTTAAATTTTAAGATATCCCAGAAAGAAGGAAAGAGAGGGGATAGGGAAAGAGAAAGGAAGAGAGGAAGGCCGTAGCATCATTGTTGAAACAATATTCAATTTCATAAGGAATTTCAAGCCCAGAATAGGAATCTATATTGAAATGTAGCTATTTTAAATTAGTTACAATGGAGTAGAATGGGAGAGCGTTCCTCAGAATGCGATCTAGTGTAGACACAGGGTCATTACCAGAGGTGATCAAGTGAAAATGGGTCCAGTACGGCTGGCATCTGAGAAGGAGAGAAATCTGGACACAGACACACACGCAGGAGAACGCCGTGTGAAGATGAAGGCAGAGTTTGGGGTGATGCATCTATAAGGAATGTCAAGGATCGCCAGCAAAGCACCAGATCAGGATAGGGGCATGAACAGGTCCCCGTCAGAGGCTCAGGAGGGCCCTGCCCTGTCCACACCTTGAGCTTGGACCTCCAACCTCAGAACTGTGAGGTAGTAATTTCCGTTAGGTCACCCCGTGTGAGGTGCTTTGTTCGGGCAGCCCTAGCAAACTACTACGAGGTTATTGAGAGGTTGAAGGACTGATGATATAAAAGCTTAGAAGCATGCCAGGAGCAAGGTGAAAGCTCAGTGAGAGTGAGGATTATTGTTTTATTAGTGCAATGACTCTGGTCATTTCAAGTCTATTTTTTTTAAGATTTTAATTTATTTGACAGAGAGAGAGAGACAGAGAGAGAGAGTATGTGTGTGCTAGACACATAGCAGGCGAGGGAGAGCGAGAGGAAGAAGCAGGCTCCCAGCTGCCCAAGGAGCCCAATGTAAGACTCGATCCCAGGACCCTGGGATCAAGGCCTGAGCTTTAGGCAGATACTCAACCACTTGAGCCACCCAGGTGCCCCCGGTCATCTCAAGTTTTAATGAAATATGTTCTATATCTCTTTCCTCTAAATAACATAGCTGCCCTGAGTCAACAGACTTCTCTGGTGGCTCCTTAGCAATTGGTCTAATGGTCAGTTGGCCACTACTGGCCAGTGGATTCGGAGAGGTGTGACACAGAGAGCCTTTTGGGGAGACATTCACGCTCCCACTGCCTGCATCTTCCATGAGGACGAATGCTGCCTTTCGGCACCTAGGCCCCAGGCTTCCCCACACCTGGCGCATCTAGGCGGGCACCGCACAGAGGTTCCTTTTGCACCAGTGCAAACGCTGGCACACAAGCATGCACTCAAGATAGAGTCAGTGCACTTTCCTTCTCTTCCGGGCAGTAAGAGCAACTGGGGAGATGATCCAGGGCAGTCTTTGTGCCCCGTCTGCGCAAGGGTTATGCAGTTCCAGGCTTAAACAGAGGACCTGGCCTGCTATTTTTGACCCTCAACTGCACTGCGTGGATGAAAAAGCCTATTTCTAGATCTGCCCAAGAACAGAGAGCATTTGGAAAGGCTATTCCATGTGTCATGCTCCCAGTGGCACACCCCCCCTTGGCGTTCTGGAATATTCTGTGGTTTCCTGCTTCCTTTCCTTCATGGGCATAAGCCACTGTTTCCGAGTCACTTCCTCATACTCAGCTGCGGATAGCTTGCATGCCAAATGCTTGTCTCAAAATCTTAGGCTGAATTGTTTTGTCTTTGGGATTCCTGCTTCTCACCTGCCCCAAATGTTAACTCGTAGACGAACCCTCTGTGGCCAGCAGCTGACACATGGCACATGTCTTCCTGGGGAGTGCATGGAAGCTAAGTGTCCGCTAGACCAGACAGGAATTCTGCACAACAAGGCGTTTCTAGCTCCCCCACCCGTCCGTGTCCCCACCCAAACAAATGTAAAGGCATTCCTGAAGAGGGCTGGGATGGTGGCTCTGTGGGCGCCAGGCTTCCTGCACCATCATCTGTGGGGCTCCAAGAAGGGTCTCATTTCCCAAATGCTTGACCACTTTGTGTAACGCCAGTCATCTTTTTCTTTAAATATGTTTTCAGGCAAAATGTAGTCTAAACATTCCTCAGGTGGCTTAACTTAGATGTCCAAATAATCTATTAGCTGTGATGGAATTTCTTCTTGATGTAATGGCAGCATGTGGGTGAGTTCTTCTTTTACTTTCATGATGGAAACTCAAAATACTCAGTGATTGTGACAAGTCATACGACATCTTCTCAAATACCTTATGTTATTTTATTGTGTGACATGGAAGGCTGTTACATTTGCATATTTTAGAGAATAGATAACCATTTAACTTTTTGATATTGAAATCAATATTATATCAATATAATGATATCTATCTATATGTATGTATATATCACACACATTATCAAATAGTGTTTCAAGGATGTGGAAAATTACCTTTGCTCTTAAACAAAGGAGAACATTCTAGTGATATCCAGATAACTCCCGGGTTGTCATTGGCCAAGTTGAGTTTTCAAACATGCAAATGTTCTTCAGGCTTTCATGGCACACATCAAACACATATTGTCACTTTTTGCCTGGCTTTTTAAAGATAGAAAAGTGAACAAAATACACTTCGCTATTCTAGAGTTCAAAAATATAGAAAATACAGCCCTTCTAATGACTATTTAATGAACTTTTATGAAATGAATTTAAAACAAGTTACACAGATGCACATGAGGTTCCTCAGGAACACTCGTATTTAATGTATAAGGGAAGTTATATAATAAGGTTGGTACCCAGGGAAGCAAGTATGTGCAAATTGATGTAAAACTTCATGAATTTTACCTATTAAATAGTTGAATTAATATTATGCTTCATTCAGTAGTTCTCCTAAATATGTAAAATTTAATTTATAATTGTAAGTGAATATTAATATATGATCATGCTGTAATAAAAATATTTGTATGAGTGGGAAATATCAGTGAGGGTGACAAAACATGAGAGACTCCTAACTCTGGGAAATGAACAAGGGGTAGTGGAAAGGGGAGGTGGGAGGGGCATGGGGTAATGGGGTGACAGGCACTGATGGGGGCACTTGACAGGATGAGCACTGGGTGTTATGCCATATGTTGGCAAATCGAACTCCAATAAAAAATATACAAAAAAATAAATAAAAGTATTTGTAAAATATTTGAAAAAGCAGAAAAATGATAGGTAATTTTGCTTGCAGGTGAAAATAATTCCTTTAGAAAAGATGGCTTTGGGGATCCCTGGGTGGCGCAGCGGTTTGGCGCCTGCCTTTGGCCCAGGGCACGATCCTGGAGACCCGGGATCGAATCCCACATCGGGCTCCCGGTGCATGGAGCCTGCTTCTCCCTCTGCCTGTGTCTCTGCGCCTCTCTCTCTCTCTGTGACTATCATAAATAAATAAAAATTAAAAAAAAAAAAAAAAAAAAAAAAAAAAAAAGAAAAGATGGCTTTGAGCAGTATCTCGAAGAATGAGGAGATTATAAAATGTAAAGTTCAGGACCCTGGTAGGAGAGCATTCTGGGAAAAGGAAGGACAATGGTCAGGCATAGAATTGTAAATTGAAGTGACATGTTCAAAGAAAGATGAGTGGGGAACCTAGGTGGCTCAGTCAGTTAAGTATCCAACTCTTGATTTCAACTCAGGTCATGATCTCAGAGTCAGGGGATGGAGCCCTGCATCAGGCTCTGCGCTTAGCGGGGAGTCTGCTTGTCCTTCTCCCTCTGCTCCTCCACTTGCTCACACTCACTTTCTCTATCTATTTCTAAAATAAATAAATAAAATCTTAAAAAAAAAGATGGACATTCTCATATAGATGATGATAGTACAGATGAGTTTCAAACATTTTTCTAACTCTGGCAGGTAATTATTTCTCTTTTTGCCTCTGTCCACCTGCCTACCTACCAACCAATCTATCTATCCATCTACCTACCTCTCTCTCTGTCTAGCTAACTAGCTAGCTAGCTGTAGCTAACTAGCAAGCAAAGAGGGTTGAATGACACATGAAGTGATGTGGAGTATGCTAACAACTTGTTTGGTCAAGTTCACTGAGAACTTGCTGAGCCTGACTGCTGGGCTCTATGAATACAAGACAAACCCAACATCATGTTGCCCATAAGCACTCGGTATCCAGTGATCGTTTAAGAGGAAGAGACTGTAGTTTGACTGATACATGTGGACTTCATTTATTCATGGATAATAAAAAAAAAAAAGGAATAAGGTACAATAAGTTGTTCCCTGTCCCTTCTCTTCCCAGTCATCATATTAGGCTGAGATTCACCTGACCGACCACAAGGTCATGGATGCTAGAATAAAAATAATGCTGAGATTTGATAAGATATTGGCAGATGGTTTCAGTGACTAATTAGATACTGCACCACATCTACTCTATTACTCTACACCCCATTACTCTACACTCTATAAGGCACAGCCATAATTCTGCTTGGAATTCCAAAGACCTGGCTAGTTCAATCTAACAATTGGGAACCACCACAGACATGCTCACTGTCTGAAGAAGTGAGTCTTACTTTTCACCCCATTTAAAAAAAATATTTTATTTATTCATGAGAGAGAGAGAGAGAAAGAGAGAGAGAGAGAGAGAGAGAGAGAGGCAGAGACACAGGCAGAAGCAGGCTCCATGCAGGGAGCCTGACATGGGACTCGATCCCGGGTCTCCAGGATCATACTCTGGGCTGAAGACGGCGTTAAACCACTGAGCCACCCAGGCTGCCCCTTTTCACCCCATTTTACATCTCTGGTAATTTGTGGTTCTACTTTGTTGTCTTCTCTCTTAGTACGGTTTTTTGATAAGTATAGTAATTTTTTATTGAGGAATGGGCCTCCTGTATGAAAAGAAATTGTAGAGTCTCTGGAGGCTATTATCTCTCTCTGGAGGAGAGGCACCCTATTTTCAGGAATAAAGCAGAATAAGGGCCCAGCATCTAAATCCAGTCATGGGCTTCTCTGACCCAAGGACAGGTTCAGTTTTTATATGACTGGTATGTCCCATTCTAAGCGGTGTCCATGGGGGCCCCATGAGAGTCACAGTGTGTCCAAGCCACTCTGCCTTCGTGGATCCGAGTAGCAATAGGTTGCAAAAGTTCTGCCCACCTTTACAGATGCTTTGTATGCAGATCCTTTGCTTCTGTGTTGTGCAAAAGTAGGCAAATACCTTGAGAAAGATCCTGGTGCAGAAGCGCGGTCCTTCACATTCTGATGACCGTCCCGTGTCTAAACTCTAGTTTTATTTTTATTGTTTGTTTGCTTTCTCCCATCTCCTGAGAGATGTCCAAAAAAACTCAGATTTTGAATTTCTTCTTGCTTTTGCTTGGCTTCTTGGCCTCTAAACCTGAACCACTTAAAAGCCAGCAAATATCTGAAGAACAAATGAATTCTCTCTATAAGCATTCTTTCTCTCTCCTACCCCATCCCCTCTGTCTTTAGAATCTTGGCTTCTCAAGTCTCAAGTCCTAGTTGCTTTGGAAATTTCTAATGGCTTGAAATTTTATTTATAAATGTATCTTTGTATTATTTATTTATTTACTTAATGCATTTACTTAATTTATAACTTAATTTGTATTATTTATTTATTTACTTAATTTTTTAAAAAGCTGGGTTTTGTTCAGCTTTTCTAGGTTTTTTTTTGTTTGTTTGTTTGTTTTTTTGAGGAGAGCCCAATTATGCCAGCAGAGCCCAAAGTGGAATTCCCCCTCAATCTACCTGAGCTGAATGGAGGATGTGTACCTGCTAAAGCCTGGAGGTCAGAAAAATGGAGCACATTCTAGGCTCTCCCTTCCCTAAAATCCTTTGGATGTTTGTTGACAAAAGTTCAAGAAATGCTATTGGTTCATGATTCCTGAAAGCCTCTCCAAAGTTCCAGAATCTCTTAAGGACTCTGTCAGTGAACCAGTAGCTATGTTGGAATATTCTATCCTAGATGGTATGAAGGACATATTTTAAAACATTTCTAAAGATGAGTAATTTTAGAATCAGTTCAACTTCTTTCAAGTAATTCAAGTAATGTATGGGCGACTTTAATTACTCTTGTGCAGGTGCACTGTGCCCAGAGTGTTCTAAGCGGCGGGCACTCATCCTGTGGCTGTGCCATTTTCTCTCTACACAGGGTGATGGCGACACACGCGCAAACAAGTCCCATCAAGTTTAGTCTCATATGGGATTTATAAATGTTGAATTCAGTTGAAAGATTGGAGTTGCTCCTCTTGAGCTGTAAGGTGGGTTGAGATGTTACTCTTTAATGGTGTAAGTTTAGGTAGGCTGGTTTGCAGGCCAAGGGATGTGAGGCCAGAGGATGGAGGGCAAGAAGGGCAAGCCCATGCTGCCTTCACCATGACCATCTGTGCTGAGGTACCAGCTGTGTGAGGTGCATACTTTCCTGTTGGTTGAGTTTTTTTTTTTTTACTCCAACTCTGTATGTGCCTCTGTCAAGTGGCCTGTCCATTAGCGTCCCGTCCGTGTGCTGTGTGCACCAGGTAGGGTCACTGCTAAAAGGCGCCTCCTTTACAGGCCATCAATATTTGGTCCTTCTCCCTCTCCTTCAAACAACTGAGCATCCTCTCATCATACAAGGATGCCAGAGCTGTCCTTCT
The DNA here is from genome assembly GCF_003254725.2 of Canis lupus dingo. Taxonomy (NCBI): domain Eukaryota; kingdom Metazoa; phylum Chordata; class Mammalia; order Carnivora; family Canidae; genus Canis; species Canis lupus. The sequence goes on from NC_064244.1 coordinate 29,824,964, forward strand.
GTGACAGGCAGGCCTTGTTAAACACATTGCTTTTTTTTATGTATTAAAGGCAGTGGCACCTCTACATATAAAATATATATAAAGCTTATAAAATGCATCCATACACTGAGGAGTGACCTATGATCTCGCCGATCTTGCGTGCTTCCCTTCCTGATGGCCGGGCTTCCAGCATGTTTAATGTTTGAAGGTGAATGAATACAACCGCCTTTCAGTCGTGAACTTGCAGAAGGCCTCTGCAGTTTCCCCTCATTTATACCTTTTTTACAGCTGACATTTATTTTTAAAAGTAACAATTATTTTTAATGGTTTAAGCATATGGCATCTATACTCTATTTTATTTCTTGGAAATGAGTTCCACAGTGTTTTCAATTTTGAATTTTTTAGAGAACGCATGGGTTAATACTCTTTTTGAATCATTTAGTACTCCATAACCCGGTCCTGCCTTACGGTAGTATATTCTAATAGTACCTTAGTTTAATAATAAATGAACTTTGTTAATCTAATCCTGGGTAATTCAGGAAACAGAATGTCCTCCTCCTAATGTCTTTTTCTGATAATGATGGAGATTTATATTGATAAAATTGCTTCCACGGAAGATAAAGATCTCCTGGTGGCTGATTTCAGTCTCAGAAGGGACCATGGAAGCGTGCAAGGTTCCTCTGGGTAGATGGAACAGGTATGCTGTCAACGGTAAAGAATCAGGCTGTGTTCGCATAGAGGCTTCTCGTTGGGGGAACCCCAGGCAACCAGGACAGGGCTCGGAGAGCTGACACACAGAGAAATCGGGACAGAGAGTTTGGGTTTGCTCAGCCCTTTTATACAACCAGTCAGTTGATAAATATTCATTGAATGCCCATTAGGTATCACAGATTTTACTGGGAAGTGGAGACTAAGCAATGCAAGGCATCCAGTGATCTTTGCCATTCAGAGTTTACATTTAGTAGATACAGTCAGAAACTATATATAAAGAGATCAACAGAACGGATAGCATGGTGGGTGGAGGTGGGTGTTATAAGGGAGAAGCAGAAGGATGGAGGCTGCCACTGGACAGAGGGGCCAGTTGTAAATAAGGCAGAAGAGAAGGACTCAGAAGAAGAAATAACACATGAGAAAAGCCTTGGAAGAAGTGAATCCAAGAAGACAACATCCCACATGAGCAGAGGGAAGAGCAAACCTAGAGGGTGGGAGCCAGGGAGGCTGGTGTTTCAGTCTCAGATGAAACAAGGGTCTTGTAGCCCTTCTAGGGACTCTTGAGAGGGGCCTATAGGATATTTTGTGTAGAGAACCGACATGATCCGAATATACTGCTTAGACCAGAGGGGACAGTGGCTTAACTCGAGCCTAGTGAGGGGGCTACACAATAATCAGGGCAAGATTTAGCAGGGCTTGGATCTGAACAGCCCAACAGCGATGGTGAGAAGTGGTAGGTGTGTTTTCAATGTTAAACAGAATTTGCTTATGGATTCGGGGAGGGCATGAGAGCGAGAGGTTGAGGGTATTCTGAGCTACTTCAGGGGTGGAATAGGGGCTGAGTTCAGGAGGTTTGAAGAGGACTTGAAAGGCGGTCATGGGTAAGAGACCTACCCCGAGGCCAGCACTCACAGTGGGTGTCACTGATGGAAATCCTGCCACGAGAGGGGGGTGGGCATTCACTCACAGATGGTGCAAAATCAAGAGAACCGGCCTCTATGATTTGGAAGCAAAGAACTGGGGAACAGGATTCATCCCTAACGACTTGCAGGTGAGGAAGAGATTATTTTTCCTTCTACTCTCCTAGGTCCTTGGCTGGGGCTCCAGGTAACACAAGACACATTAGCAAGAGAGAGACAGACCCATTTACTTAATGGAAGTTTTACGTGACAGGGGAATCTTCTTAAGGAAATGATGCTCCCAAGAAGGAGGATGACTGAACGTATTTACACTGCGTTGGGCAAGGGGTAGTGAACTGTGAAAAGGTGACAAGACCGGTTTGGGCTAAGACACTTAATGATAGAAAAGTGACTGGGAAGACAGTGTCGTTTCCCCAGGTTGGTGCATACAGAGTTCTCAGCTTTCCTCCTCCTGGGTCAGGGAGGGTCCCCCTCATGTGGGAGTTTTACCTCCTTCTTTCAGGAAGAAAAAGGAAAGTCAGAGTGTCCTGTTTGCACCTGTTTTTCAAGTGCCTTGACTCAAAATAATATGCCAAATCGGCGTATCTGGGGGGAGGGTGCTGTGTCTGATACTCTCTGTCCTGGACCACAGCTTATGGACACTCATACCCTCCCTGAGGTGTTGCCTACAAACTGTGGGTCCCTGGGACCTGCCACCTCCTGAACAGAGGGGCGAAGGGGCAATGGTTACAGGACACGGCCCCCTCCCCATGCCATGTGAAAGCCTCTGTGATTAGAGGGCACGCACAATAGCTACTGAGGACAGAGCAAGGCTGCAAATGCACCGGGCAGCCTGCAGTGAGGATGCTTCCCATGTGCTACCCTCCTGAGTGTACAGACGTTGTTTCCGGGCTTGCACATGGACAGAGAACTGCTTGGAACAAGGGGCTGACCTTGAGGAGGCCCTGGAACTGCTAACTGGTCCCTAAATCTCTCTTTCCACTCCTTTCGAGGACTATCGCACTGAGCAAAATTTTAGCATTATAGATTCAACCCTTTCCGGGTCTGGACGGGTTTATGGTTTGGAGGAAATTTCTAATGAGAACGAACATCGCTTTGGGAGGAGAAACTCATTAAATGTTTCTCAACCAGGACCCCCAGTAGGAATCGATGTCCAACCTAAGTTTGAGGTGTATTTGGAATTGGGCAAAGGCTGAGTACTTGCAAGAAGCTGGGCCCAGCCATCAGGAACAGGGAAAATGGGCAGCTGATGGGGCAAGTAATAGGGCCCCCCAGACTTGCTGGAACGACTTTGTTTTGACTGCCGCCTTCCCGTTGGAGGTGGGGAAGACCCTAGCACAGCTGGACTCTCCAGCCTTGCCTTGTTTCCTTGTCTTTAAAGTTGACCCCAGGAAACGCCTTTAAAATTCAATCTATTCCCTCCTAGATTTTAAATGACACCAAGAGGAATAAAAGTCCTTTGTAACAGATAGAACTGGAAGGAGCGATGCTAAGAAAACGATCAACCATTACACATCTGCAGCTGTGCTTACAGCAGTTCAACACTTGAAGCAAAATATTTCTATTATGGAACATGGAGCTCTCTTCATCTCTGTTCCCTAATATGCCCCTGGCTACCTATTAACATCTGGGGCCAATTAAAGCTGTTGATTTTGTTCTAAAATCCTCATGCAAAGTCGAGTTTCTGATTATCTTGGAGTTTACTTCTCCCCAGTTCCTCACCACGATCCTTTGCTTTTCACTGAAACTCTTTGAGAAATTGTATTTTTTTCTAAATAGGTCAGAACAGGATTTTGCTTTGCATTTAGTTCCAATTTTTTTTTTTAATAGATGGACTTTGGATTTTTATTTTCACCTGCCAGCTACTGTCAGTGAGTCTCTAAGAGTCCTGAGCACTCCCTGGGGTAGCAGAAGGTCTACCAGTTGCCCCACCAGTAGGGACCCCACCTGCCCCCCTCTGCAGAGTGCGCTGGACTGACCCCGTTCCTTTCCATCTCAAAGGATCATTGTCACCTCCAAGGGACCTCACTGTGGAAGGCATGCCCAGGACACTGAGCTTTGCTTTTTCTTTTTCACGGACGCTCAAAGAAGCTGAAAGAGTAACGGAGGAAAACTAAACTGATCTCAAACACGTTTATTAATGAATAGTGTGCCATCCTAGTGTAGCCTCAAGAACATCAGAAGGGGAATCTCGCTCCACAGCTGGTTGGCTGTATGACCGGAAACAACTCAAGCAGCCCTTCTCAGCTGGGCTTTCCCCTGGAAAGTGCTCGTGTTTTGGGAAGTTAGCTATAGTTTCAAGAATTGATGCTGCCGATGCTTTCATTTCCATTGGGCGTGGAAGCCACTCGGTCACACAGGTCAGCTGAGAACTGGGGGTCCCTTGGGGCAGAGCGTGAAGAGCACAGGACTGGGTGCTTTCCAGAAACCGACGGGGAACTGCAACTCCCAATGACAAAGAGCGGGCAGTGTTGGCAGCTGCCCTTCAGAAGCACTTTGTCCCCGGGAGGACGGCATCTCCCCTTACCTGCTGGGTGGCATGAGCACACTGGGTCCCGAGTCAGAGCCTTCACTTCCTCTTCTGCAAAATGGGAGCATGGCAGCATGGTCAGGAGGATTCAGGGGAGCACAGTGTGGACACCACTCAGCACAGGGGAACCAAAAATGCACCAGGAGCTCACGTATTTTTTCAATGCGATCTGTCAAGGGACGTAATGCTGTAGAACGTCTGCCTAAAACAAGCCTCCCAGGCTAGTTGCTTTAGTCATTAATAGGTTTAAACTAAAGGGAGTTTTTCTCATTGTGACTTTCCGTTTTCTGTTTTTTTTCCCCCAGTGCTTTTTCTGCAACTAACGTATTTTAAAGAAGTATTATTTTTATAATGTAACTATTTTGGAAATTTCCGACTTGGAAGCAATTCTCTATCGCGAGTCAAAGGATTAAAGGGAAAAAAGGGTTAGTCATGGCAGCGGCGTACATTGTATATGCTTTCTAGAATGATTTTTTTTTTTTTTAAGAAAGCCAGAGAAGTCTAAGCTAAGGGCAGAATTTAAATTTGAAGCATTTATTCAGCAGCCTTTATAAGGAGAGAGGATTGAACTGTGTCCAAATCAAGCATCAGATTTCCAGGGAAAGCAGATGAGAAATTAGAAAGTGTGCAGAAAACAGCAGAAACGTCTGTTAAAAGGTTATAACCTTTTAAAATTGACAAGACTTCTTGGTCAGATAACAGAACCAAGAGCTGGAGGTCTTAATTCACGCATGAAGATGGGGAAGGAGGAGGTGGGGGCTGCAGGGGGGGGAAGTGTCACTGCCAAGGGGTGTCTGAGCCTATCTGGAGTAATCTAAAATCTTTTTTAGATAAAAGATTAGAATTCAGAAATAAATAAATATGCACGCACACACACACACACGTAATATATGAATCAGCAAAGCAGTTAGGGATCATGGCCAGAGTTCCTTGGATGGCAGGTTCTCCACCCGGCAGCAGTATCTAGGACTCACACTCTGGGGAGCTCTTGGCTCTTCCAGTGTCACAGGGGAGCCTAAGACCTCAGGCTAGCATCTCTACCCCAAGCTTGGACATGACAAAGATCATATCCTTGACCAAAAGAGATGAGAGTCTGGCTCCTGTGAGCCTGCTCCACGACCAGGACTCACCCTTGGCTCCCCATCCATTCCAGGCCTGCACAGCTGTTTCTGCAAAAATCCCTCCACCTGCTGTATCTGATCAGATTTGTCATCCTCCACCCTGAAGGCCTGATCTCTCTGGCTTGCCTTCAACCAGAATCCCGGTACTTTGTCCTAGCAAGAATCCCTGCACCCCCATGTCCCCTCTTGATAATTTTCTGTCCAGGGACACCCGCCTCTGCTTGTCTGCTGTCCATCCCCAGCTGTGTTTGCTGTGATCCAAGCGGGGCCCCAGTCCTGGGGATTGTGCTCTGGCAGCCCAAGCTGACAAAGACAAGATCCTGCAGCCCAAACCTCACAACGATGTAGTGTGTGTGAGGATTAAATCCATGGGCTTCTGGTGGCAGTGGTTTATTTGTTTTTAGCGTAGCATGGAGGAGTCTGGGCTTTATCATTAGACTGTAAAACACAGACCGTGGATCAGAACAGTCCTTCCTTGAAACCATGAGCCCATCTAACTTTAGTTACATTGCACAAACATCTGTGTCTGTCTCAAGGTGTTGTTACATCATATCTGGACCAGAAAATCCTTTTATTTTTTTTTAAGATCTTATTTCTTTATTCACAAGAGACACAGAGAAAAGACACAGAGAAAAGACAGAGACACAGGCAGAGTGAAAAGCAGGCTCCATGTGGGGAGCCTGATGTGGGATTTGATCTCAGGACCCCGGGGTCACACCCTGAGCTGAAGGCAGACGGTCCACCACTGAGCCACCCAGAAGCCCCCAGAAAATTCATTTAAAAATGTGACCTCGGGGATCCCTGGGTGGCTCAGTGGTTTAGCACCTGCCTTTGGCCCAGGGCATGATCCTGGAGTCCTGGGATCGAGTCCCACGTTGGGCTCCCGGCATGGAGCCTGCTTCTCCCTCCTCTTGTGTCTCTGCCTCTCTCTCTCTCTCTGTGTCTATCATAAACAAATAAATAAATCTTTAAAAAAAAGTGTGACCTTGAGGGGGGTGCCTGGGTGGCTCATTCGGTTAATAGTCTGCGTTTGGCTCAGGTCATGGTCCTTGGGTCCTGAGATCTAGCCCTACATTGGGCTCCCTGCTCAGCAGGAATCTGTTTCTCCCTGTCTCTCTGCCCCTGCCCCTCCCTCTAGCTCATTCTCTTTTTCTCTCTCTCAAATAAATACATAAAATCTTTAAAAAAAAATATGACTTTGGGAACTTCGTTTAAGACTTGGGACTTTCTCTTCACCTAGTATGACCAATATCATTTAATCAGCCCCATTCTGCTGAGTCAAGGCAAATTATCTCATGCTTTTCATGCCTGGCTGCCATGCTACTGCTAACAACTGTCCAGATCTTGATTCTTTTGCCTCTTCTTGGTCTTTTGGGCTCACGTCAGTGCTGTTAAGTCCCCACTCTCAACACAATCTCTCTAAGCATTTAAGATGCTCTGAGACCTCCATCAGCCCATCCCTGAAGGGTACCTCCTTCTCCCAAAAGAAGACCCTTAACTATCTCCTCATACCTCCCAGGGCTTGGAGCAGCTATATATTGGCAATGAGCATAAAGGGGTTCAGAACATGCCACCTCTACATATGTGGAATTAGCATAGACATCTTTCATGTTGAAAGCACTTGTAGATGCAGGAAGGGCTCTCTGAACTCCCACTTTGTACCTAAAAGCAGATCACCAAATTTCCTATGACAGAGTGCCTTCCCTGGACAAGGAAGATCAAAGCATGTTTGTCCATGCCCAAATGGACCTGTGCAAACACATCTACTAAAATCACTCAATCTCTGATTACTTCTCACCCCCATGTATCTCCCAGTCACTGCCCCACAATTTACTGTCCAAGCCCCTTCCTTGTCTTGTCACATGCCCCCCTTTTACCAGTTTTTATATAAAAGTATATAAGCTTTTGGCTAATGTCTTCTTCCATGTTCCTTCTTCAGCTTCCTCTGTACACATAGAAATATTAAATCAATGTGTATGCTTTTCTCTTGTTACTCTGTCTTGTGTCCGTTTAATTCTTAGGCCAGTCACAGAACCTGCGAGGGTAGAGGGAGATTTTTTCCTCTCCTGTAGGTGTTAATGGCTGGTGTCATGTGAAACTCTTCCAGGACCTACAATGCTCTAACTCAGGGGGAAATGTTTTACCATACCCTTCAAGAGGAACATTAATATCTTGTCATTGTAAGAAACCATAGTCAGTTAGCAAGAAAGAAACTTTTCTTTTCAAAGGGCTGGACATTCATGGCACACATGCCAGCCTCTTTGTAAAGCAGTATGGAGCCTAGTAGACATACTCTCAAGGAAGAAGGAAAAGACCCCATCTGTCGTATTCTGTGTAAAAATATGGCATCTGCAGACGGGACAGCCGAGAGTGGTCAAGTAATTATCTACAAGAGGAAAACAAACGAACAAGCATCAGGTTTCTAAATGCAAACTATAAGCATGCTCCAAGGTGGATGAAAATCCCCCAGATAGAAGCACACAGGTGAGGAGTTTGGATCTTCCTTTGGTTCTACCGTCATGGAGCCAATGTGGGGGAGACAGAACTAGGAACTGTTCTGAGTGCATTACACTCTCCTTCATTAATTTTCCCAGCACCAACACAATCATTTCACACCGCAGTTGTACATGGTTACGGCATTGATAAAGAAAAGCGGGGATTACAACCCATGTATCTGATCAGTTTGGGCTTAGGCAATATATTCTGTTCCTTTGTCTTTAAAATAAGAAGCTTTGAGAGGCATAGTAATTTGAAGATCTGACTCCTAGTTTCAGCTCAGGTCACGACCTCAGGGTTGTGAGATCGAGCTCCGTTGCAGGCTCCAGGCTCAATGGGAAGTCTGCTTCAGAACCTCTCTCCCTCTCTCTTTCTGCCCCTCTCTGCTGTGCTATCTCTCTAAAATTAACAAATAAATCTTAAAAAAAAAAAACAAGAGGCTTAAATTGAACCAACTCTATAGTGTCTTCAAGCTCAAAAGGTATATGATTGCATGAGCTGTGATCATAATTTTAAGGCAGCATTTACCAAGACTTGGATGAGTCATCATTCTCAAGCAGTGTTAATACAATGTGAAAAACAGGGTTACTTGGTCAAACAACTAAGAGCAACAGTGAATATTTTTTCTTCCCTTTGAAAGATTTATGATACACATTAATGTATGAAGAATTCAGAACTCTTGCTGTCAGGAAAATGGTTTCACTTTGTTTTACTCTGTGTTTCCTAAATCAACAATATACCCTTTTTATGAATTCTTTATTAATTCTTTCAAATGAATGCTCCATAGAACATATTTCCCAGAATTGTGAGATTAAACTTTTATTTCACTTCATAATGTGAAACAAGTGATTTTGATACACAAGATTAAGAGATCCAGAAAACAAAGGTACTCGATCAGTTGTCCTTGGTCACAATAAGCTACTGGCTAATGGAGTGTGTGGGATTGAGGTGTTAGTGGTCCACACTGAGAGAGCTTTGTTTTGGGCCAGAAGTGCCAGTCTTGGCAGCTGCTGACCAAGACATGTAATAATGTTTATTTACGGTTACACACTGTGCCAGGGCCACAGAGCCTATCTCAGAATGCTCAAACTCAGCCAGCATTTGATGACACACTTCCTACTGCCTTGCACTTTCCACATAGTCTTTTAATAACTTTTATGTGTCAGTTTGGCTACTCGGGTGGATTGCAAGTTCCTCCCCTAACCTTGGTTTCTCCTGGAATGTTTGCTTGTGGACCATCACCATGAAAATAACCTCAGTCACTTGGGAGTTGACATAACCCACTTACGTAAATGGTGCTGAAGTGCACAGCTAAGGAAGCTCATTGGTCGGCTCTTCCAGTCACTGTAGGACCAGGTGACATTATCCTCCCTCCCCCCATTTAATGCCCCAAAGAACATGCACAGCCTCATGCATCCTTACTGCAACTGACAATAAGGGTGGGGGATGGATGTGAGTCAAGTTGAGTTGGCCAGTAGTGTCCACATCGTTCTTGCCATACAAGATACAACCTCCATTTTATGATCAATGGGGAACCATAAATGTGGTTCAAGCATGAAACCCTCAAATGTCACACCCTATTGTTTACTAGACGTCTAAACTAAAATTGAGGATGAAAATATATCCTGATCCTATGGGTCATACTTTGGAAGACATCTAAAACAGTCTGAGGCATTTCTTCCATTTTGAATGAAGTCCACAAGCTTTTATTTTGGTGTTCCCACAAATCAAAATGTATGTTTGAACATATTTGCAATCGTGTGTAAGATCTTAACATTGTGGAGTGTTGGCTTTACTCTGGTTGGTGGAACAGACTTGGAAGAATGAAAAACATATAATGCATAATAAATGTAAGCACATCTATTTATATAACATACTTACTTAACCTTCCTTCCTTCCTTCTTCTATTATCTCAGAAAAATGTTTAAAAGACCAGAGTGTCTTTCCCATGATCTCCATTTTTCAAGTGTTCAGGCTTGTACCACATTGTTTTATCTCTTCTAATTTTTTGAATTTGGGGGGAATGACATGGTGGATGTGTAACAATCCCAAAAGTTTCTGATTTATTTTTTCCATTCCACTCAAACTCAATCATCTTATAGAAGTAAAGGAATAAGAGGTCAGAATTATTTCAGTTCAATTTCAACAGTAAGACGATTCTACATAATAAGTATCCCTGGCATTTTATTTACTATGTCATTGAATATATTGTTTATTATTCATATGCATTAACAGTAGAAGTAATATAATGCAAATAATAAAAAATAAAACAAACAATATTCATAAGCATATTCATTTATAGTAGTATAAAATACACTATTTCATGCTACTTATTTGCTAAGTTATTATTTCATGTTACTTATTTCATGATATTATTTATATCATTGAAGTTTTATTTATTAATTAAACCAACAGCCAATTTAAAATGAATTTAGGGGGGACGCCTGGGTGGCTCAGCGGTTGAATGCCTGCCTTCGGCCCAGGGCATGACCCCGGAGTCCGGGGATCGAGTCCCACATCAGGCTCCCTGCATGGAATCTGCTTCTCTCTCTGCCTGTGTCTCTGTCTCTCTCTTTCTCTCTCTGTGTTTCTCGTGAATAAATAAATAAAATCTTTAAAAATAATAAATAAAATGAATTTAGGATAAAAATCATGCATTATACAAGAATTAAATATTTTTTTTTAAAGTGAGTGCTGATATTTGGACAATGTAAAATAGGGTGTGGAGAGATGGTAGTGGAGGAAGTACACAGAATGCATGCTGTGCTGGCAGAGTGTCAGACTTTGATACTGGGATTGCGGAGAGCCACACACTCAACTAGCAATTTCTAATGAAGGCAAGTAAGAAAATGTGATTAGTTAAGTGGTTCAGAGATTACACAAGGGAGGATAAAATTTCTCCCTAGGAGAGATGCATCTACTTCCAGTTCATTTGGAGCATTCCCCCAGTTGCTACCCCTAAGGGGATAGCGTGCAACATTTAAAGCACCGTCCCCAAGAGCACCCTCCCCAGAGACACAGCAGGGCTTTCCATCATGCCCCTTGAGGCATGGCAAGGGCATAAAGCCAGAGAACAATTTTATAGGAAAAGGCTTGTGAGGGGGGCCGGGGGGGGCAGCGGAGCTGACGGCAGGCTAAAGGGTACTGCCCCTCAGGGCCGCTACCTCCCCGTCTAGCAGGGAACATCTGAGATTGGAGGATGGACCACACACCCCTCAGGCCATTTTCCTCATGTTTCTTTCAAGGAATCTTTCTCGGAATGAACTTTATCATAACTGATGCGCATGGTCCGTTAGGCCATGGAAAGACCTGGAGAGCAACTTTCCTCTGGTCCTGGCTCAGTGTGGACGGGAGTGCAATCTCTTCTGTGCTTCACCGGCATGTGCAGTCTCTTAGGAGAGCAGAGGTGCCCGGTGGGGGTATATAGCTGTGCACGCAGCTGAAGGCCTAGGTCACGCGAGGGCAAAGGGCAGGCGGGCCTAGGCCCTGCCGAAGTGATCCGTGCACTCTCCTTGCTTACAGGCTGAGGCACTGCCAGGGTGCAGAGCTCTATGCCAGCAAAAAGACTGTGATTTTCTTTTTTTTTCTGAGGGAGTATGACTGAGAATCATCCTCAGTTTTACAAAACAAATGGAAAGCAAAAATGAAGTCCTCAGCAGTGCCTCACAGACACACGATTTTAAGAACTCCTACCTTTTAGAATCAATTGGTGGCAAAATACATGTCAAAATAACTGAGTGGCTAAATTCCCATATGAAGCTGCTAACTCACCTCATCCAGTTCAATGTTGGGGAACATTGGCCTAACTTGATAAAGGTACTTAGAATAATTGGTCCATAACCTTTTTGTGATAATGGTTAAGAGTTCACAGCCAACAGTCTATGAACCCCTCTCCTGGTCTATGGCAACACAGCCTTCTGGTCTTCATATGCAATGTCTTTTTATTTTATTTTATCTTATTTTATTTTATTGATTTTATTTTATTTTATTTTATTGATTTTTATTTTATTTTATATTTTATTATTTTATTTTAATTTAATTATTTTATTTATTTTATTTTATTTTATTTTATTTATTATTTTATTTTATTTTCATGGGAGACACAGAGAGAGGCAGAGACACTGGCAGAAGGAGAAGCAGGCTCCATGCAGGGATCCCGATGAGGGACTCAATCCAGGACCCTGGGATCCCACCCTGAGCTAGAGGCAGACGCTCAACCACTGAGCCACCCAAGTGGCCCTTATACAATGTCTTAAGCTCTCTTCTTCCTGGTCAATATAAGAGAGAGACCAGGGAACATTCTCTTCATCCTAACGTATATCAAGTCACCAGGATACATGCTAATAATATTAGGAAATGTACACAGGAGGGGAGGAGATTGAGCACTTGTCTTTAGCTCTCCAGAGATTGTTACCACATCTGTCAATGAACATCCCTACAGACTCCAATTTATTGATTGCCATGGTGTTAAACAGGTATACGTAGAAATAGGTGATTGTGGGCCTCAATAGGGTAATAAGATCTTGTCTTCACCTTAATTCCTGGAAAGTATGCTCTGATTGGCCACCATCCTATACCATCAGCTTCATCTACAAACTCCCTCATATTTTGTGCTCTGATAACATTGAGTTATTTTTAGATCCCAGAATGTGGCAAGCAGCTGCCCACATCGTAGCCTGCACTGGAGCTACTTTCTCCCGTCTGGAATGGCCTTCTTCTCCTTTCCACTCAGTGAGCCTGCTTCCCACGCCTGTAGTCATGTTCAGGCACCACCTGTCCTGGAAATATCCTTCCCATCCTCCCTCTGCCCCCTGAAGAAATATTAATTCGTTTTCCTAAGCAAAAATTTGAGAAGACCTCTTTAATTTCCTAACAGAAAAATCAATAGATTTATTGCAGCAAGGAGTTCTCTCATTCTGTACGAGATCCTCTCCAATCATAATTACAGCAGACTATATTATTTTAGTTACAGTCACATCTAAATCAAATCACATTTTCTCAATGTCATATAACCAATCCTACATTTGGACCAAACCCTATTGCTTTATATCAAGATGATGCGAAGTTCTCAAGGTCTAAGTATGGGCATTTTAAGTACAAGGAACAATGCAAATTCAAGAAAAGCATGCTTAGCCTGTCTTGGTAATCTGCTATACTTCTTTTTGCTATAGTTTTTTGCATAGCCAGGCAGCCTGGTGTTATTCAACACTTTTTAGTATAATTTGCTCTCTTCATGTTTCAATTGTAATTCTTCCTAAAGGCTCATTTCCTTAAGTGTCCTCCAGTTGGAATTCAAAATCCTAAATGAAAGTGTAGCAAGGCGACTCAAGAGGTACTGAAGAAATAAGTCATTTTTTTTTTTTTAAATGAAAAGAGGACTGCTGGCAAACTCACAGAACATAGCCACGCGGATATTAGTCATTAGTAATGATTGGGCACTTAGGCCACTGCGTGTTGCCTATCGTGCCCTGGCTTTGATTGATGGGCCACACAGTGCCTAATATGATGTACACTGAGTCTTTCCCTTAAGGGATTAGAGCACTGACATCTGGTGAATGAGAAACAGCTTTATATTTCACCAAGGAGGCCTCCACTGTGATTCATTACAGGTAAGGCATCACTTTCATAATGGTGAGATTAACACTATGTGCCATTCTCTAGTAAGTGTTCTAGCACATACACTGCCTCTGCAGTCCCTCTTACACAAGCACACCCTCAACTTCTATTAAAACAAATAATTATTTGAGCCCAGGTGTACCCAGGGGCCAACAATTATTTTGAAAATATACCCATGAGCATTTTTGCACAACAAAAATGGTTCCATCAATGGACTATTTCCTCTGGAAATGGCTGTATGCTGACTCATTCTGTTCTGGAGAAAGGAAAGGTCTGGGGGTGGGGGAAACATATCATGATTAGTATGCAGTTAGTTCACCAAAAAAGACAATAGACTGATGTATAAAACAGATCCCCCTAGGCTCAGGCAAACTGTGGGATGACAGGTCTAACTATTCCTGTGCAGTTAGAAAAACAGTCCTAATACAAAACATCTCTTCGGAGGGGAAACATCCTCAGAAGCATAAGATAGTACTTCCAGTTGTCATTAATCCTTTTCAAAGTACTAAATTTGTCTGAATTAAGGTGAATGAGATAAGGCTGGGGAAGGATCAGAGGACACTTAGGATCGTGATTAAAGTTTGAAATGCAGTAACGTGCTAGGCACATAGGCAGAGTTAGATACACTCAAGTGTTGAAGCTGCAAATGAAATTAGTAATAATCTTCACCTAGATTTTTTTTTCCAATTTCACAGTCAAAGGAGATGCAGGCAGCAAAGTCAGCTTGCTTATTCACCGCCACACAGCCCACTACATCCAGAAATGGGTGGAACGTACTTGCGTACTAGTGCAGGGCTTGGTATGGGGCAGCAAGGATCCTTCCGAAAACATTAAGAAGTGTAGAGACCATCAGAGAAGGGAATAGAAACAGTAGAACCGCACCTAGTTACCAAGTACCTTCTAAGTGCAAGGAATTTAACAATGAGTCTAAAGGAAAAGTCAGTAATTCTAACTAATATAAGTCATCATGCACAGCTGGTTTGACAAATTTCCAGAGGGAAAATTTTTAGGAAACTGCCATCTGGCTCATCTACTTCACCCAGGTTGGCCGACTTTGCTCTGCAAAGACACAGGGTGGGTCCGCATAACAGGGCACTTTAAGACCCTTGGGGACATGTGGCCCATTTTGGGGACTGGGGAATCTTCCCCTCTCCCCACAAGCACACTCAGTAGGCACCCTCATAGCTTGTGGGCCAGTTTTAGCTCTTGGAATTTTTTGGCTCCCGTTAAGTCACTCCATTAACAGTTGGCTTTGATTTGCACACAGCCCCGCATGGCCCATGACACATCACCTGCGGAGCTCTAACTGCTCTCCACTGCTGCGGTGTGGGATGCGGGGCAGTCTCCGCAGGCACACTCCACTCTGCAGATCCCTAAGTAACGGGGCCTGCAGAGGCATCAGCTTCTGAGCTGCAGATGATGTTCTGCTCAGACACAGGTGCCTGGGCCTCCCTGGGTCCCTGTGCTCCTGGAGTTTGCACAAAGTACCTAATACCCAACTGGTGTCTGACCTGGGCCCAGCCCTGTTCCCATAGACCTTCACTTATAAGGCCTTCACATAGCATCTTGGGCTGCTGGGGCCTGGGTGCTTACAAACCAGACACAATGACCCCTCACCACTCTGGAGGCTGGAAGTCCAAGAGTATGGTGCTGGTGGACTCAGTGACTGATAAGACCCGGTCTCCAGGTTCATGGGTGGCATCTCTTTTGCTGTGTCCCCCCACGGTGGAAGGAACGATGGAGCTCTCTCGGGTCTCTTTTGTAAGGATGCTAATCCCATGATGAGGCCTACACTCTCAAGACCTCAGCACCTCCCAGAGGCCCTACCTCCTAACATCATCACTGTGGGTGAATGTGACCAGAGGGAAGCAGGGAGGTCAGGTGGGGGGGATATACATGAATACATATATGTACATATAGTATTTGTGTGCTATGTATGTACTGTTTGTATTCAGAATAGGACATGAGATATGAGGAGGGGGAAGAGAAGGGGAAGATGTTTGAGGCTGAGATGCTGGGTGAGTGCCCATGGTTCATGCTGTAGTTTGCACCACAGTGATGGGCAAGCTTGGGGCCATTGAGAAGGGATTGGGGGAGACTCAGGAGGTTTGTTCAGGATCTCTCACATTCAAAAGGGCCATTAAACAACCAAAGGCAATCTTGAGGTGACAGAAATAAATAATAATGCTTGTTTGGAGAAACCAGACTTGTCCTGATGCAATTAGTTGATCAGGGAAAAATTGGGATGCTGCAGGAATTCTCGGATTTCACATTTACTTATGTACAATTCTGTACACAAAGGACACTACGTGAATGCAGAAAGCAGCCCCCAGCTGGACCCAACACATGGGAAGGCACACAACTCAGCATCATGAGCTCACCCCCCAGCCTGGAGTCACCGCTCCCGTCTACCCCACCACCACTTCCCTGTAACTCGTGGGCTGCAACCCCCTGGGACACCCACTTCCAAAAGCAAACAGCAGGTCTTTTTTAAATAAAGCTCCAGATTTATTGTAGCAGTTAAACATTTTCAGCCACTTAGACTGTGTAAAAGTGTTCATGCTTTATTAGTTTTCTACCCTTTTTATGCATCACGGCTGAGTTTTTTGAGCATCGGGCCTCATTCCGTTCCCCCATGAGCCTTGTGGTTTTGGCTGCATGACTGTACCTAGTGTGGCGATTGTTGGGACTCATAAGCCGGTGCCCGCAGAACTGATTACCAGCCAGTGGAGCTCAGTGGAAACACAGAGCTGGAGTTGGGGCCTCAGACGCTGGCTGTAGGAAGGCGTGTGGCTCTCATCACTTTCGCACGTGTGACCCTAGGTGTCCTGTGCCAGGGACCCCCACTGGGAGCGTCTTGAAGGCGTGAAAACTCATCCTTATATGTCAACTTCCAGCCAAGGGCCTGGCTTTTAAGAGCTGCTTGATAACTTGCGAATCTAGCTCTTCCCAGAACAATGTCTACCATTCTTCAAAAGGTGAATCATTATGGACAAAGTGATGTTTGCTCCAAGTTTGACTGAGAAGTCCCCTGTGAGTTATGTGCAGGCTTTGAGCTCACTTTATCCTTAAAACACGTGTACAGATGCTGACTCTTCTCTCTCTCTCTCTCTCTCTCTCTCTCTCATTTTGGAAGCTCTGTTGATGCCTATCCTGTGAAGTTCTCCAGAATCTTTCCAACCTGCTACTCAACCCACAGGGTATAGCTCACACAGCCTCTCAGGGGTGCACATGATGAATTACTTCCACACTATTACCCTCAGCATCTGTGTAACCCGCAGGAAACTTACCATGGCCCGAATATCTGTATTCCTTCCCAAAGTTCATGTCGAAGCCCCAACTCTCACTGTGATGGTGTAAGGAGGTCTGTGGAAGGTGCTGAGGTCATGAGGGTGGGACCTTCATGGGTGGGATTGGTGCCCTTGCGAAAGAGGCCCCAGAGAGCCTCCTTGCCCCTCCCTCCATGTGAGGTCACAGGAAGGAAGTTGTCTGTGAACCATGAAGCAGGGCATCAACAGAGACTGAACTCGCCAGTGCCCTGACCTTGGACTTAGCAAACTCCAAGCTATGGGAATTAAAGTATGCTGTTCATACGCCATCCAGTCTGAACACATTAGCTCAAAACTTTGCATAGCTCTTCTGCTTGTGTGGTCAGAGTCCTGGTCCCACAGACACTGTCCCCACCTTCCCAGAGCCCAGGAGTGGCCGTATCTCTGGCAGTTTGGGTGCAGTATCCACTTAAAAGGTTGACTTTTCTGGGCAGGAGGTGGGAGGCAGAATGGGTTGTGCTTGCCTCAAATTTATATTCTCTCTCATGCGCCATCTTAATATAAAAAGGAGGAAGAAGTAGGGAGATTGACTCAGTTGGCTTTGTTAGAATTTCCCCTTTTAGAACGTTGGCAGTAAAATGCCTGGCACACCCATGGGAAAGTTTAAATTCTAAAAGATGAGGCTTTCGGGTTTCTGTCCTAGCTGTGGGCAGTTTGCTCCTTCTCATCAGGAGCTGGGAAGTGTGGGGAGTTTGGATGGAGGTGGAAGTGCCTTTCCCAGGGTCTTGGAAGACTCCCACCTCTTTCCCTGGAGACAAACCCCTGGGTTCCAGTCACGCTCTCTTGGAGGTTTCGTAAAGCGCTGCTTGCTCAGAGTTCTGAAATTGGCAATTGTCAATAAAGGAATGGCACCCTTTTCTGACTCACAATCCATTCTTCAAGACTTCTTAATGTCGCTGACTTTGGGACCCTTAGCAGACTGGCGTAACAAGCATTTTATGACTGGCTGTCAGGGAGATCCACCTGTGTCTGAAACCCTTAGCAAATGGGCCTATTTGGCCGCCTTCCTGCTTTGGTACGTAAACTTCCATGTGTGTAAATAATCACACTCCCATCCATTCACTTGGAGAAGGTTATTATATTTCACACGCTGTGAAAAGCCCCGAGTGTCAAAGGCATGCTTTATAGCATCACCGCAGGAAAATATATCATTGTGGGAAGGCTTACTCCAATAAAACCTCTTTATGGGTGATAGATTTTATTTGTGAGTTTATGACAAATATCTGAAACATCAGGTATTCATGTCGTAATCACCTTTTATGGGCTTTAGTTTTCTTCTGTGCTCGGAAAGAGCACGCTCATCCACGCCCGGGATTCAGAAAGGTTGGTACTTAGATGCTAATTCCTCGGGCGGCCTTGGGCAAGTTGCTTGGTTCCTCTGCATTGCACCTTTATAAAACCTACCTTGCATGAACGCAATGATAATTAATTGGGCATTAATCCTAATGTTCTTTGAAGATCTGAAAGCGCTCTGTGTGGCCATCATTTCAGCTGCTTTATGAGTTTGAGTCCTGTTTATTGGTTTTTACTGATTGTTTTATTATTTTTATTCATGCATTAAAACTAACCTCTAAATGAGTATGTTCCTCTTGCATTTCCCAGTTTGGAAGAGCAGCATTTTGGTTTGGCAATGGAAGTTGAGGTAAAAGTATGTGGCATGTGCCCTAGTGGGATTTGCTGCATTTCTTTGTTCTCTAATATTGAAGGGTAAGAAATCTGCCCTGTACAGACAAGCTTGAAATATATTCCAGAAATGGTGTTTTCTAAGAAGTCCTGATTGATGCGTCTAATTGGGTGGTCATTATGCTCGAGCACACTGGGCTGTTGAGGACTAGGTTTATTTCCATAGGGACACAGTGAAGGACTGTCCAGTTGACTGTTAATCTCTGAGGAGGGAGATGTCCTCAGTGTGGCCTGTCTTTCTGTGCTGGGAGGAGGTTGGGCAGCACACAGACAGCACATAGTTCAGTGAGCCATGACTCTTCCTTCACATTCCCTTTAGAAAGTTCCACCAATGGACAGTCCATCAGAAACAGGCCTAAGTGCTGCTGGGGTTCTTCAAAGCAGACCTTAGTAAAGGGGGTATGGTAGGTTTCCTCTGTGTACACAGAGAATGGGGCAAGTCAGGCCTGCCTGCAAGACTGTGAGACTTCTAGAAAATATCAAAAAGGTTCTGAAATCCAGCTCTACCCACACACCTGGTACGCAATTTTATAAATTGTCACACCAGCCGTGTCCTCCCCAGCTGAATAAAGAAAATCATATCTCTTCTGGCTTTGAAATAAAAATATGCTTACATTCCACATTGCTTATTATTAAATGGAGGCAGGTAGAAAGTTAATCTTTAAAAATTGGACCCAGTGGGTGCTATGTTAAGTGAAATAAGTCAGACTGAGAAAGACAAATACCGTACGACCTCACTTATGTGGGGAGCCTCAAAAACAAAATGAACAAATAAACAAGCAAAAATAAGAAACAGACCATAAACACAGAGAACAAACTGATGGTTTCTAGAGGGCCAGGGTGGGGATGGGCGACATGGGGGGAGGTCCAAGCTCCTAATTCTGGGGCAAAGAAGTCATAGTGATCAAAGATACAGCACAAGGGACTAGAGTCAATGATATTGTAGTAGTATCATATGGAAATGGATGGACGCTACCCTTGTGGGGAGCTCAGCATAACATAGAGACTTGTCGAATCACTATGTTGTGCACCTGAAAGTAATTCAGTGTGGTGTGCCAACTACACTCTAATAAAACTTTTTTCTTTTTTTTTTTAAGAAGTTGAGCCATCTAACACGATGAGGAATATTTAAGAGACATAGCTGTTACCCGAAGGTAAGTTGATCGTTAAATTAGGTTTAGAAGTGACTCAGAATATGGTATCTCAGGAAAAGAACGCACACTTGTATTCACTGTGATGGCCTCTGCACTCAGCTCGTTTACTCCACCAGCAAACAAGCTCCATGACTCCGTTCCAGAAAAAGCATGTTACCACCTAGCCAACTGCGCTCTCCGTTCAAAACCATGCATTTCTGAGTGATAGTCGAAACCTATCTTTAAGTCATCCAAATGTGAACACCAAGAGAAGCAGTGGTGACATATAATTACTCCCACATTTCACACATCCTTGAAGGTGGACCTCATTTGGTTGAACTCATTCCGAGTAGTAAAACTTGGATGAATTTTCAGTGTTTAATCTGGAAGCTGCAGCCACTGTAAAACCTGTCGGCACTGCTGAAATTAAAAGTGCGATGTATTCAGACATGAGGTAATAAAGGTATCTGGTGATGTGCTCAGGGTGTCTACCAAAAATGAAAATTCACCTCTCTAATTCTCATAACATTTTGGTGATGTATGAGTAGCTGAGTAACATTTTTAAAGGCCTAAAACATTTTCGGTGTATTTTGCCACTAACCTGTTTCCTGCCAATGAGATGGCAATTGAGCTACGTTACCTATTTTGTCAGTTTTCACACTGTTTGTGAATTTTACTAAGTGAAATGTATGTACACGTCAACACTGTCAGCCAATTGATTTCTTAAGACCTATTGTTTTTTGCTCAACACGTAAAATAAAAAAGAATTAGTTTTATTTATTTATTTTTATTTATTTATTTATTTTTTAATTTAAACGTGATTATAGTTATGAGGGCATCCACAATATATTTGGGAAATGAAAGTAACTACATGATTACTTGCAAGTAGGCAGTTCAGGTGCACAAACCAAACTATGTGCTGGCTGTGCTGTGGCAAGAAGTCTTGAGTGGAAATGAATTAAACAAAACCCAAAGGGTGTTAAGTTGAGGATGAAACGAGCAGCAGGAAGGGAGATCCCTACAGGCTTGCGGTGTTAGGATGGATGCCAGGGGCTGAGAAAGAATGGCTGGAGCAAAGCCTGGGGCTGAGATGCACACGCAGGAACACAGGCCGCGAGCCCGGCCTCTGCACACCTCTCACACTGCTGTGTGGTTCCAGCCCACCCGCAGCAGGAACAGGACAAGACCCAGGACAGGGATGCGCCGCTCTGAACACCAGCCCGGGCTCACTTTCCTAATGCTGACTGCATAGTCTCCTTTCCACCCAAGCTTAGTGGGAAAGAAAAGAAGAAAATGCACAGCGAGCAAGGAAATGACGCTGAAGCACACGGAATCGAAGAAAATGTGCTCCGAGTTGGCAGGGCACTTTGAGGTTCATGGAAAGTTTCTGGATTGATATGGCTTTGGCTCCAAGGCCGGGAAACTTGCTCTGTACACCCCAATGTGACTCTGTCATTTTCCCTCCTGTAGTGAAGCAGCTCCTTCCCTGTGGCCGTGCCGCACGGTGGGTCCCAAGAGTCCCCGTCTACCATCCTGTCCACCAGGAATCATTGGCTGAGTCCTATTTCCCCTTTGCAACATCAGCCTAATTTCACATTCGCATGGTGATCTCTGAGCTCTGCAGACCCTGCAGGGTCTCTCAGGTCCACTCCAGAAAGCCCCAAAGTCTCTGGGGGTGTCAGGAATGCAGAGTCACACACGGACCCCAGACCTGCTGACTCAGAAGCTACATTCTAACGAGATGCCCAAAGAACTATGTGCACATTCTAGTTCGAGAGGCCGTGGTTTAGGGCACCTACAATCCTTCCTCACCTACAAATCCATCCTCCTTTAGGGTTATTAGCAGCTAAGCAGGTGTGGGCAGTTCATGCAACGTGCTCAGGGCTTCTGTAGACTCACTGGTTGGCTCACTTTCCCAGCAGCAAGTCCTCTGGAGGAAGGGACCTCATTGGTCGTTGCATTTTCCTCGTGGTGCCTGGCCTAGCACCTTGCTGAGACTGTTGACAAATGAGTGAGTGGATGAATGAATGAATAAATGAATGAATGAAGCCTGAGGGAGCAATAGTCTGCCCCCACCCCCATTTCTGAAGCTGTGATGCCCACATGAGAGAAGCATGACAATACGGGCAAGAGAGGAGTAGGCACAGCAAAGCCCCCCACCCCCACCCCGAGAGGATGGGGAGCCACAAGGCCTGCGGTGGCATGCACGACAGTGCTGGGGGCTCTCTGTGAAAGGAAGGACTGAGGGAGAGTTTTAGGGTTCTGTGCACCCAGATCTTGGACTATTTTGCAAAGGAATAAAGGTCGTGATCATAAGACCTTCAACCCCAATTAGCCACCTGTACTACAAGAATCGCACTTCTGGGGGGAGTTGCTCCCAGGAAGCTCTCCAGACCTTCCAGAAAAGCTTGAATCATCTCTGTACCCTTTGTAACACCTACTGGAGTGTTTTGTACAAACTTCTTTCTCATCATCCTTCCCCAGTGGGATTGAAGAGAATTGCTTGGTGGGTCCATGTGACATAGATCGCACTCCGCAGGAAACCTTGTGACTTTGATCACTCCAGAGAAGCCTCCCCATAA